>NC_058518.1:291771365-293074490 GCF_904849725.1 Hordeum vulgare subsp. vulgare | reverse complement strand
TTCCATCAAAATATTTTTTACCGGTTTTAATATTTTAGAAAAAAATACAAAAATTAAAAAGGAGTCTAGGGGACCTATGAGGGAGGCACAAGACTACAGGGCACCCCCCCTGCCCGCGCCGTGATGGCTTGTGGTGCCCTTGTGCGCCTCCCGGACTCCGAATTCTTCCCGAGCACGTATACTTACCTAGAAAAAATCATTATATATACTCCCATGTGTTTTGATCACCGCATCATGAGTTCATCCTCTGTGCTTGTTTCAAGCTATTTTTTTGTCCCCAAGATGACATCTCAAGGTTCAGATCGAGAGAGCTATGTCTCCCACTATATTTTAGACCCAAAGATCTTTAGGGATATCTATCCCTTCCTTCTGTCCATGGATGAGGAGGAGGACAATGATTTAGAGGAAACAAAGGAAGCCAACTCATATGAATATGAATTTCCACTACCTCCGCCCGAAGATATGCATGTGGAATTCAAAAGGTCAAGTCTCCCAAACAAGGTAAAGAAATCTAAGGATCAATATATCCCGTCACATTTTCTGTAGGAAAGCAAGATGGCATTATGCTCAAAGATATTGAAGCTTGAGAAAGAGAATGATGACCTGAGGGAGGAGAATTTTATCCTCCAACGTAATCTGGAAAAGAAGAATTATGCTACATCACCACCACCATCACCTAAAGAGGACGCTTGAGTACATGGGTATGGGCACAACCCTTAGCTAGTTCCAAGCTTGGGGAAGGTGCCTCGGTATAGTATCACCATCACTTCCATCATTACTATCTATCTTAGTTTGATCCTTAGTTCTTTCCTGATTTAGAGAAATAAATTTCAAATTTCTTTGCTTAGAATTTTTGCTTTGAGTTCCACCTATCCTTGTAATTGAGTATGCGAGTTATATAATAAAGATTAGTTGAGTTTGTGTGGTTTACCGGTGGGCATCCATCATCATAGCATGGCAATAAAAAGAAATATATAGATCATATGCTTATATCATGAGAAGTAATGACTTAACACAAAAAGGGTATAAGTGATAGAAGTTGTTAATAGTAAACAAACATAGTATTAGTCACTGTTGAAATCTAAGCAAGATTACGATAGAGGAGAGGAGACTCGCATATAAATACACTATCATGGACATCTTTTTTGATTGTGATCCTTAATCTAATATTATATAATGATCAAGTGTTGATGTTGGGCATGGAAGACAACGTAATGATCATGGTAGTTTACATACACATAGAAGTTATATGGTATTGAGTCCTTCAACATGTGATGTTTGCTTTAGATACTTTGCTAGCCCAAAAATTCTGCACTAAGTAGAAATACTACTTGTGCATCCACAACCTTGAAACCTAGTTTCTTTCCATGAGGGTCCATGATGACCCACAAGTATAGGGGATCAACCGTAGTCCTTTCGATAAGTAAGAGTGTCGAACCCAAGGAGGAGCAGAAGGCTCTGATAAACGGATTTCAGCAAGGTAATAACTGCAAGCACTAAAAGTAGCGGTAACAAGTGATTGTGTAGCGAGGTGAAACATAGCAAGCAAAAAGTAACAAGTAACAAGTAGTAGCAATGGTGGAGCAAGTGTCTCAATCCCTTTTGTTGCAAGGGACAAGCCTGAACAAAGTCTTATAGGAGGAAAAACGCTCCCGAGGACACACGGGAATTTCTGACATACTAGTTTCATCAAGTTCGTATGATTCACGTTCGTTACTTTGATAGTTTGACATGTGGGTGGACCGGCGCTTGGGTACTGCCCTTACTTGGACAAGCATCCCACTTATGATTAACCTCTCTCGCAAGCATCCGCAACTACAAAAGAATAACTAAGACAACGTCTAACCATAGCATTAAACTAGTGGATCCAAATCAGCCCCTTACGAAGCAACGCATAGACTGGGTTTAAGCTTCTATCACTCCAGCAACCCATCATCTACTTACAACTCCCCAATGCCTTCCTCTTGGCCCAAGTATGGTGAAGTGTTATGTAGTCGACATTCACATAACACCACTAGAGGAAAAGACAACATACATCATATCAAAATACCGAACGAATATCAAATTCACATGACTATTATTAACATGACTTATCCCATGTCCTCAGGAACAAAAGTAACTACTCACAAAACATAATCATAATCATGATCAGAGGTGTAATGAATAGCATCAAGGATCTGAACATAATCTCTTCCACCAAGTAATCCAACGAGCATCAACTACAAAGAGTAATCAACACTACTAGTAACCTTACAAGTACCAATGGGAGTCGTGAGACGGAGATTGATTACAAGAGATGAACTAGGGATTGGAGAAGAGATGGTCCTGATGAAGATGCCTCCCCTCCGACGAGAGGAGTGTTGGTGATGACGATGGCGACGATTTCCCCCTCTGGGAGGGAAATTTCCCCGGCAGGATCGTCCTGACGGAGCTCTAGATTGGATTTGCTCAAGTTCCGCCTCGTGGCGGCGGCGAAACCATGAAAAAGCTCCCGAATGATTTTTTCTGGAACGAAACCCTTCATATAGCAAAAGGGGGGAGCTAGTGGGCCGTCAGGGAGCCCACAAGCCCCCACTCCGCCACCAGGGGGTGGCGGTGGCAGGGCTTGTGGCACGCTGGCAGCCCCCCTCTGGTACTTCTTTCGCCCAATATTTTTTATATAATCCCAAAAAAATCCACGTAACTTTTCAGGGCGTTTGGAGATATGCAGAATAATGGACTAAGATTTGCTCATTTTCCAGTCCAGAATTCCAGCTGCCTAAATTCTCCCTCTTCAAATAAACCTTGCAAAATAAGAGAGAGAAGGCATAAATATGGTACCACAAAGTAATATAACAACCCATAAAGCAATAAATATCAACATGAAAGCATGATGCAAAATGGACGTATCAACTCCCCCAAGCTTAGACCCCGCTTGTCCTCAAGCGAAAACCAAGTTCCATAAACATGTCCACGTGTTTAGGGACGAAGGTGTCGATAAAACATAATACGGACATGAGGGCATCATGATCACACATAGGACAGCAATACATCATAAAGATTCTTATGGGAAAGTAACAATTCCTTCACAAAGCAAAGCATGAAGCAAAAACCTTACCGAGAAGTAACCAACAACAGTCCAAAGTCATTGAAGCAATTGCAATTTATCACAACATCAGAAGGAGTGAAATAAGAGCTTGTAAGGCAAAACCCACATACTCAATCATCTGTTTGTTTTCCACAATTGTTACAACTCACGTGGTACTCATGGTGTCAAAGTTTCAGCTGGACACAGAGGAAGATAGGGGCTTATAGTTTTTTCCTCCCAACGATTTACCTCAAGGGTAAAGTCAACAATAATAAAGCATAAGTACTCAACTCCAAGTTGATATATGAATATAGATCTTTCCCAAGCATGTGACGGTAGCCAAGACAAAGGCAAAAATAGGGAATTGGTGAAGATCACCATGACTCTTACAAGGGCAAAAAGTAAAGGTACAAGATAGGCCCTTCGCAGAGGGAAGCAGAGGTTGTCATGCGCTTTTGAGGTTTGAATGTGTGTCCTCTTAGTGTGGAGGAACGTCACTTTATATTGCCTCCTGTGATAAAGAACTTTATTATGCAGTCTGTCGCTTTTATGTCTTCCTCATCACAGGTTCGTACAAAGCTTATTTTCCACACACTAATAGATCATACATATTAGAGAGCAATTTTTATTGCTTGCACCCATGACAACTTACTTGAAGGATCTTATTCAATCCATAGGTAGGTATGGTGGACTCTCATGGCAAAACTGAGTTGGAGGTTTATGGATGCACAAGTAGTATCTCTACTTGGTGCAGGAGTTTTGGCTAATATGAGGTGGAAGCAATCGTCACATGCTAAGGGATCTCTAATCATATAACATTGTTTGGAACCAAGCAAACACAATTCATTATGTTTTCTTCCTTGTCCAACATCTACTCCTAAGCATGTAATAGTTTGGTGAGTTCTCACAATTGTAAAAAGTGTCTAAGATGATATATTTATATGTGAACCTCTCTTTCCTTATTACTTCTTATTAATTGCAACAATGACTGAGGTCTATGTTGATTTATTCTCAACAAGTTTCAATCATCATACGTGTCATAAGTGAAGTTATCACTTTCCATAAGATTGTATCATGATCTTTCATGCTATCGTTCTTTTCATACTATTGATCTTGGCACAAAGCAAAGCCCTTGACTAAGATACTCTTTATTATATAGCTCGTAAGCTCGAATACATTGGGGGAGAGACAAAAGCAAAAGACTCAAACTAAACACTAAAGACTTATTCCTCTAAGAGAAGAAATAAAAACTGAAAAGGAAAGAACTAAAACAAAGGTAAAAGAAAAAGATATAAAGGTGATACGATACCAGGGCAACTCCCCCAAGCTTGGCAGAAGCCAAGGGGATTGCCCATACCAATGCTTAGTTGTCTTCCTTTGGTGGTGGTGGCGGTGTTGTTGGAGCCCTCTTAAGCTTGTCTAATTCCCACTTGAGCAAAAAGTTCTGCTCCCTTAGATCGTCATTTTCTTCCTCAAGTTTCAACACTCTATGGCAAAGTTCCTGCTTACTCTCCTGTAACAAAACGAGAAGGGATAAACAAGGTCTTAGGCTTCTTCCTATGGTCAGGGAGGCTTGACTTTTTGAACTCCACATGGGTGTTTGCAGGTTGAGGTAGAGGAGCCTCCTCTTCATCGGAACTCGTTTGCTCCTTCCCTTTGGGCTCATAGTCCTCTTCATCATCAGTGGTCCAGCCATATGGTTCCAAGTCCCCATAGACCTTGGGGTTAGCAAGGTAGCCAGCCACATAGCTCTCCCCCTCTGAATCCTGAGAAGACATCTTGACCTAGATCTGCGGCAGAAACAAGCTCGAAACGAAAACAGAGGAAAACTACGCGATACGGAGATCAAAACCTTCAGGCGAGTATATATTGATTTTTTCTGGACCAGAAGGAGTGCTCCGCAAGAAAAAGGAGTCCGGGAGGCACACGAGGTGCCAACAAGCCCTCCCTCCGCCACCAGGGGGTAGGGGCGGTGTCCAAGCTTGTGGACGCCTCGTGCGCTCTCCAGACTTCTTTTTATTTTTCTAATTTTCCAAAAATTCCAAAACTGAGAAAAATTCCTATTGGAAAAGCATCGAGTCCAATTTCTTACCGAAACAGATACCTCTTCGTTTTCAGGGTCTCAAACAGGCTGATAAACATCCCTTATGTACTCCTCTGGAGTTATGACATTGATGATATTGGTCTCAACATTTATGGGAGTACCAGAGATGTAATGCTTGATTCTTTGCCCATTTACCACTCTAGGAAAATTTCCTTCCGTGTTATTGATTTTATGGCACCGGAATGATATACTTCCTCGATAACATAAGGACCTTCCCATTTAGAGAGAAGCTTGCCTGCAAAGAATCTCAAACGAGAATTGTATAGCAAGACATAATCACCTACATTGAACTCTCGTTTCTATATTCGTTTGTCGTGCCATCTCTTGACCTTTTCCTTGAACAACTTGGCATTCTCATATGCCTCGGCCCTCCATTCATCTAACGAGCTGATATCAAACAACCGCTTCTCACCGGCAAGTTTGAAATCAAAGTTGAGCTCTTTGATTGCCCAATAAGCTTTGTGTTCCAGCTCAAGTGGTAAATGACAGGCCTTACCGTAAACCATTTTATACGGTGACATGCCCATGGGATTCTTATAAGTAGTCCTATAAGCCCATAGTGCATCGTCAAGTTTGCTAGACCAATTCTTTCGAGATCTATTGACGGTCTTTTATAGGATCAATTTGATCTCCCTATTACTCAACTCCACTTGACCAATAGACTGAGGATGATAAGGAGATGCAACTCTATGGTTGACATCATACTTAGCTAGCATCTTGCGGAAAACACCATGAATGAAGTGTGAACCGCCATCAGTCATCAAATATCTAGGGACTCCAAATCTTGAGAAAATGACTTCTTTAAGCATCTTAATAGAGGTGTGGTGATCAGCATTTTTAGTGGGGATAGCTTCCACCCACTTAGTAACGTAATCCACATCAACTAAGATGTGAGTGTACCCATTGGAACTTGGGAAGGGTCCCATATAATCAAAGCCCAGACATCAAATGGTTCAATGACAAGTGAATAGTTCATAGGCATTTCCTGACGCTTACTGATGTTCCCTATTCTTTGGCATTCGTCACAAGACAAGACAAACTTACGGGCATCCTTGAAGAGAGTGGGCCAATAGAAACCTGATTGCAATACCTTATGGGCAGTTCCATATCTAGCATGGTGTCCTCCGTAGGCTTCGGAATGACACTTCTGCAAGATCTGTCCCTGTTCGTGTTCAGGCACACAACGTCTAATAACACCATCTACTCCTTCCTTATAAAGGTGAGGATCATCCCAAAAGTAGTGTCTCAAATCAAAGAAGAATTTCTTCTTTTGCTGATAGGTGAAACTAGGTGGTATGTATTTGGCTACAATATAGTTTGCATAATCGGCATACCACGGTGCACTATGTGAAGTGCGGATGACATTTAATTGCTCATCAGGAAAGCTGTCATCAATAGGTAGTGGGTCATCAAGGAAATTCTCTAGCCTAGACAAGTTATCTGCTACAGGGTTATCAGCACCCTTTCGGTCAACAACATGCAAATCAAATTCGTGTAGCAGGAGAACCCATCTGATTAGCCTAGGCTTAGCGTCCTTCTTCTCCATAAGGTACTTAATAGCAGCATGATCAGAGTGAATAGTTACTTTGGAGTCAACTATATAAGATCTGAACTTTTCACATGCAAACACGACTGCTGAAAATTCCCTCTCCGTAGTGGCATAGTTTCTTTGGGCACTGTCTAGAGTTTTCCTAGTGTAGTGAATAACATTCAACTTCTTATCAACTCTTTGTCCTAGAACAGCACCAACAGCATAATCACTAGCGTCACACATGATTTCAAAGGGCAAGTTCCAGTCAGGTGGTTGAACAATAGGTGCGGTTATCAAAGCCTTCTTAAGTATTTCGAAAGCTTCCTTACAATCCTCATCAAAAACAAAAGGAACATCCTTCTGCAAGAGGTTGGTAAGAGGCCTAGAAATCTTAGAGAAGTCTTTAATGAACCTTCTATAGAAACCAGCATGACCTAGGAAACTACGTATACCTCTGATATCTGTGGGGCAAGGCATTTTCTCAATTGCATCAACCTTAGCCTTATCAACTTCAATGCCTCTCTCAGAAATTTTGTGTCCTAAGACAATACCTTCATTAACCATAAAGTGGCACTTCTCCCAATTCAAGACGAGGTTGGTATCTTCGCATCTCTGTAAGACTCGATCAAGGTTGCTGAGGCAATCATCAAAGGAAGACTCGTAAACGGAGAACTCATCCATGAAAACCTCGACAATCTTTTCACAAAAGTCAGAGAATATAGCCATCATACATCTTTGGAAGGTGGCAGGTGCATTGCTTAAGCCAAAAGGCATACGTCTATAGGCAAAGGTACCGAAAGGGCAGGTGAAAGTGGTTTTCTCCTGATCAGACTGCGCAGCAGGTATTTGCAAGAAACCTGAATAACCGTCTAGAAAGCAGAAGTGTGTGTGCTTTGATAGCCTTTCTAGCATTTGGTCGATAAACGGCAAAGGATAATGATCTTTCCTGGTTGCCTTGTTCAGTTTTTGGAAGTCTATCACCATCCTATAGCCAGTAATAATCCTTTGTGGTATTAGTTCATCCTTATCATTAGGAACGACGGTGATACCTCCCTTCTTAGGTACGCAATGTACTGGACTTACCCAATCACTATGAGCAACACGATAACTGATTCCTGCTTCCAGAAGCTTTAATATTTCTTTTCTAGCGACCTCTTTCATCTTAGGATTTAATCTCCTTTGATGATCAGCAACTGGTTTGAAGTCAGGATCAGTTTTAATCTTGTGCTGACATAGAGTAGGACTAATACCCTTAAGATCATCAAGAGTATATCCTCAGAGTTTTTAGTAACTTCTTCTCTTCGTGCTCTGAGAGGAGAGCACTAATAATGACAGGATATATCTCCTTCTCATCAAGATAGGCATACTTAAGAGTATCAGGAAACTGTTTAAGCTCGAACACAGGATCACCCTTTGGTGGGGGAGGATCCCCAAGCAGTTCAATAGGCAGATTATTCTTGAGAATAGGATATTGTTCTAAGATAATTTTATCTATCTCATCTCTCTCCTCCATATGCATATCATTTTCATGCTCAAGCAGATATTGCTCTAAGGGATCCGTAGGAGGTACGGCAATAAAGGCAAGAGCAATGATTTCATCCCTACCAGACGACTCTCTTTCATAGGGTTGTCTTCCAAACTTGGAGAAGTTAAATTCATGAGACACACCCTCGAAACTAACAGTGACGGTCTACTTAGTGCAATCAATCTGAGCATTGACAGTGTTGAGAAAGGGCTACCAAATATGATGGGACAAAAGCTATCTAGTGGAGTACCAAGGACGAGGAAATCAGTAGGATACTTTGTCTTACCACACAGGACTTCTACGTCTCTCACAATTCCCAAAGGGCAGATAGTGTATCTATTAGCTAGCGTAATAGTGACATCAATGGGTTCTAACTTAGCAGGTGCAATCTCATCTTTGATTTCATCATATAGAGAATGGGGTATTGCACTAACACTAGCTCCCATGTCACATAAACCATGGTAACAGTGATCTCCTATCTTGACAGAAACAACGGGCAAGCCAACTACAGGTCCGTGTTTGTCTTTCGCGTGAGGTTTAGCAATTCTAGCAGAGTCCTCACAGAATTTAATAACATGCCCGTCTATGTCTTCGGCTAAGAGATCTTTGATAATAGCAACACTAGGTTCAACTCTAATCTCCTCACAGGGTGCAAGTGGTCTAATGTAACCCCTACGTATCACAGCTGGAGCTTTAGTATAATCCTTTATCCTAGCAGGGTATGGTGGTTTCTCAGTGTAAGAACAAGGAACAACAGGATCACTAAAAGCAATGACTTTCTCCTCAACTAGATTGGTTTTGGCTATGTTGCTTTCTATAGGAGGATGATATGTAAACCACTTCTCTTTGAGAAGATCAACATGAGCAGCAAAAGATTCACATAGAGAAGCTACTATCTCAGAGTCAAGTCCATACTTAGCGCTAAAATCTCTAAAAGTGTTTGTCTCAATAAAAGATTTAACGCAATCAAACTGGAAATTCATACCTGACTCCTTACCTTCCTCCAGCTCCCAATCTTCAGAGTTGCGTTTGATTCTCTCCAATAAATTCCACTTGTGATCAATATACTTCTTCATAAAAGAACCGGTACAAGAAGTGTCAAGCATGGTACGATCTTCATGAGAAAGCCGAGCATAAAAGTTTTGAGTGATGATTTCTCTCGAGAGCTCATGATTGGGGCATGAATATAGCATTGATTTAAGCCTCCCCCAAGCTTGTGCTATGCTTTCCCTGTCACGAGGCCAAAAGTTATAAATAAAGTTCCGATCACGATGTACTAAATGCATAGGATAGAACTTTTGATGAAATTCCAATTTCAACCGATTCTAGCCCCATGATCCAGTATCATCACATAGCCTATACCATGTCAATGCCTTATCCTTCAAATAAAAAGGAAAGACTTTCTTATTTACCTCATCCTCGGGCAAACCTGCAAGCTTAAATAAACCACAAACTTCATCTACATAGATTAGATGCAAGTCTGGATGTGAAGATCCATCTCCTGTAAAAGGATTAGCCATCAGTTTCTCAAGCATACCCGAAGGAATTTCATAAAAGATATTTTCAGTAGGTACATCAGGTTGAAGAACAACTCCTTGTGCTTCCGTTCGTGGTGAAGATACCCCGAACAAACTCCTCAAAGGAATAGTTTCCCTAGTGAAAAGTGACAATAAATTTCAGCACAGTATATAAATGTTTCCTTACCAATTTCCACTTACCAAAGGCGCTTCAATCCCCGGCAACGTCGCCAGAAAAGAGTCTTGATGACCCACAAGTATAGGGGATCAATCGTAGTCCTTTTGATAAGTAAGAGTGTCGAACCCAACGAGGAGTAGAAGGCTCTGATAAACGGATTTCAGCAAGGTAATAACTGCAAGCAGTGAAAGTAGCGGTAACAAGTGATTGTGTAGCGAGGTGAAACGTAGCAAGCAAAAAGTAACAAGTAACAAGTAGTAGCAACGATGCAGAAAGTGGCCCAGTCCCTTTTGTAGCAAGGCACAAGCCTGAACAAAGTCTTATAGGAGGAAAAACGCTCCCGAGGACACACGGGAGTTTCTGTCATGCTAGTTTCATCAAGTTCATATGATTCGCGTTCGTTACTTTGATAGTTTGATATGTGGGTGGACCGGCGCTTGGGTACTGCCCTCAATTGGACAAGCATGCCACTTATGATTAACCTCTCTCGCAAGCATCCGCAACTACAAAAGAAGAATTAAGACAATGTCTAACCATAGCATTAAACTAGTGGATCCAAATCAGCCCCTTACGAAGCAACGCATAGACTGGGGTTTAAGCTTCTCTCACTCCAGCAACCCATCATCTACTTACTACTCCCCAATGCCTTCCTCTAGGCCCAAGTATGGTGAAGTGTTATGTAGTCGACGTTCACATAACACCACTAGAGGAAAAGACAACATACAGCATATCAAAATACCGAACGAATATCGAATTCACATGACTATTATTAACATGACTTATCCCATGTCCTCAGGAACAAAAGTAACTACTCACAAAACATAATCATAATCATGATTAGAGGTGTAATGAATAGCATCAAGGATCTGAACATAAACTCTTCCACCAAGTAATCCAACTAGCATCAACTACAAAGAGTAATCAACACTACTAGTAACCTTACAAGTACCAATCGGAGTCGTGAGACGGAGATTGGTTACAAGAGATGAACTAGGGATTGGAGAGGAGATGGTGCTGATGAATATGTTGATGAAGAGGCCTCCCCTCCGACGAGAGGAGTGTTGGTGATGACGATGGCGATGATTTCCCCCTCCGGGAGGGAAGTTTCCCCGGTAGGATCGTCCTGCCTGAGCTCTAGATTGGATCTGCTCAAGTTCCACCTCGTGGCGGCGGCGAAACCACGAAAAATCTCCCGAATGATTTTTTTTTTGGAACGAAACCCTTCATATAGCAAAGGGGGGAGCTAGTGGGCCGTCAGGCAGCCCACAAGCCCCCACTCCGCCACCAGGGGGTGGTGGTGGCAGGGCTTGTGGCGCCCTGGCAGCCCGCCTCCGGTACTTCTTTCGCCGAGTATTTTTTATATAATCCCAAAAAATCCACGTAACTTTTCAGGGCATTTGGAGATGTGCAGAAGAGTGGACTAAGATTTGCTCCTTTTCTAGTCCAGAATTCCAGCTGCCTGAATTCTCCCTCTTCAAATAAACCTTGCAAAATAAGAGAGAAAAGGCATAAATATGGTACCACAAAGTAATATAACAGCCCATAAAGCAATAAATATCAACATGAAAGCATGATACAAATTGGACGTATCAGTCCACAATACCTACATATGGATTGAGTAAGATCCTTCAAGTAAGTTTCCTATCTTTTATTGCAAGGGAAAATAAGCTTTGTACGATCTTCTGATGGCAAATAAATAAAAGCGAGGCACTGCATAATAAATTTTGCTATCATAAGGGACAATATAAAGTGACATTTCTTTGCATTAAGAGTTCACACATCCAAAAAATTAAATGCGCATGACAACCACTGCTTCCCTCTGTGAAGGGCCTATTTTTTACTTTCTCGAGTTTAACTCTATGCTTGAGTCAATAAAGTTTATCCCTCTTCCAACCTATTTGTCCTATAGTATCAAGCACCATGTGTTGATGAAAGATTAAGATTTATGTATCCAAGTGGATGTAGACGATCATGATTCATTATTGTTGACATTATCCTAGAGGTAAATAAGTTGGGTGGCGAGCCATTCAAGCCTCTATCTTCATATGTGTCCTATGGAAACATGAGCTCTAAAAATATGCATTGAGCATGAGCAATCATGGAAGATTAAATGATAGTTGAGTATGTGAGCTTCCCAACAAGAAAGACTTACATAGACTCTCCTCTGAATCATGATGAATTATGATTGCCACAATAATTGAGAATATGGTTTGTTGACTATCCGTAAAGTTTATGCTTCATACTCCAATCGTTGTGAATGGATCATCACTTGTTTATGAGAAGTTATATAATAAAATACTTGATACTATGCTAATACTCATTATTCTCTCATGCTTGTATTCTTTATCGACACCTATCTCTCAAATCATGTGGTCATTATTTTTAAGCTAGGCTTCCGATTGAGGACAAGCAAGGTCTAAGCTTGGGGGAGTTGATACGCTCATTTTGCATCATGAATTACTATTGATAATTGTGTTGATCATGTCCATTATCCATTATGGTCACACAATTCTTATGCCTTTTCTCTCTAAATATGCAAGGTACATGAGTGAGAGGGAAATATGTGGAAACTAGAATTCTGGACCGGGAAACCGAGAAAAAGGCAGAAAAAACAACTTGCTCCAAATGATCTAAAACTTTATGGAGAATTTTCTGAAATATTTGATAATTTCTAGGCCAAAAATATACCAGAGATGGGCCACCAACTGGGCACAAACCAACACGGTGCCCCTTGCCGTGCCCTGATGGGTTGTGGGGCCCTACCTGGCCCTCTTGCGAACATCTTCTCCTATATGGTGTGTTTTACCCTAGAAAAAATCATAAGTTATCTTTCGGTACGAAGCGCCACCGTCTCAAAGTGGAAACCTGGGCACATGCCCTTTTGCTGTGTGGTAGAAATTCCGCCATGGGGATTCCCCTCTAGGAGGGGGAATCAAAGCCATCGTCATCACCAATGGTTCCTCCTTCGTGGGAGGACCAATCTTCATCAACATCTTCACTAGCACCATCTCATCTCCAACCCTAGTTCATCACGTGTATTCAATCTTTGTCTCAAAACCTCAGATTGGTATGAGTGGGTTACTAGTTGTGCTGATTACATCTTGTAGTTGATGCTTGTTGGATTACTCGATGGAAGATATTATGTTCAGATTCTTAATTATTGTTATTACACCTATGATCTTGAACATGTTGATGATGTGTGAGTAGTAATTATTGTTCTTGAGGACATGGGAGAAGTCTTGTTATAAGTAATCATATAAAGTTGGTATTTGTTTGATATTTTGATGATATGGATGTTGTTACTTCTCTTAGTGGTGTCATGTGAACGTAGACTACATGACACTTCACCATGTTATGGGCCTAAGGGAAGTCATTGTGGAGTAACAAATAGATGATGGGTTGCGCGAGTGATAGAAGCTTACACCCCAGTTTATGCGTTGCTCCATAAGGGGCTGATTTGGATCCACATGTTTCATGCTATGGTTAAATTATTCTCAATTCTTCTTTCATGGTTGTGTTGGGTAACGTAGCATAAATTCAAAAAAATCCTACGCGTATTCAGATCTTCCTATGGAGAGACCAACAACAAGATAGGGGTGAGTGCATCTTCATACCTTTGAAGATCGCTAAGCGGAAGCGTTGCTAGAACGCGGTTGATGGAGTCTTACTCGCGGCGATTCAGATTGCGGTGTGATTCCAATCTAGTGCCGAACTACGGCACCTCCGCGTTCAGCACACGTGCAGCCCGGTGACGTCTCCCGCACCTTGATCCAGCAAGGAGGAGGGAGAGGTTGGAGAAGATCTCTGGAAACACGACGGCGTGGTGTCGATGGAGAGACGAGGGCTCCCGGCAGGGCTTCGCCAAGCACCGTGGGAGGAGGAGGAAGGAAGGGAGCAGGGTTGCGCCGAGAGGAGAAGAAACCGTGTGCAAAACAGCCCCAAACCCCTCTCTATTTATAGGAGGAGGGAAGGGGGTGCCACCCCTAGGGTTTCCCCCCTAGGTGGTGCGGCAGCCCTCCCAGATGGGAGGTGTGGCGGCTAGGGCAGGGGGGTGGTGCACCCCTTAGGTGGGCCTTAGGCCCACCAGCGCCAGGGTTCCCCCCTCCCTTCTCTCCCTCCTGCGCCTTGGGCCTCTTGTGGGAGGCGCACTAGCCCACTTTAGGCTGGTTTCCCTCCCCCTTTTGGCCCATGCTACCTGTTGGGCCTGGTGGCCCCTCTCGGTGGACCCCCGGGACCATTTCCGGTGGTCCCGGTACGCTACCGGTGACGCGCGAAACATTTCCGGTGTCCTAAACCATCCATCCTATATATCAATATTTACCTCCGGACCATTCGGGAGCTCCTCGCGACGTCCGGGGTCTCATCCGGGACTCCGAACAACTTTCGGTAACCTCGTATAACATTTCCCTATAACCCTAGCATTATCGAACCTTAAGTGTGTAGACCCTACGGGTTCGGGAAGCATGCAGACATGACAGAGACGCTCTCCGGCCAATAACCATCAGCGGGATCTAGATACCCATGGTGGCTCCCACTTGCTCCAGGATGATCTCATCGGATGAACCACAATGTCAAGGATTCAATCAATCCCGTATACAATTCCCTTTGTCTGTCGGTATAGAACTTGCCCGAGATTCGATCGTCGGTATACCTATACCTTGTTCAATCTCGTTACCGGTAAGTCTCTTTACTCGTTCCGTAGCACGTCATCGTGTGACTAACTCCTTAGTCACATTGAGCTCATGATGATGTTCTACCGAGTGGGCCCAGAGATACCTCTCCGTCACACGGAGTGACAAATCCCGATCTCGATTCGTACCAACCCAACAGACACTTTCAAAGGTACCCATAGTGCACCTTTATAGTCACCCAGTTACGTTGTGACGTTTGATACACCCAAAGCACTCCTATGGTATCCGGGAGTTGCACAATCTCACGGTCGAAGGAAAATACACTTGACATTAGAAAATCTTTAGCATACGAACAATACGATCTAGTGCTATGCTTAGGATTGGGTCTTGTCCATCACATCATTCTCCCAATGATGTGGTCCCGTTATCAATGACATCTAATTTCCATGATCAGGAAACCATGATCATCTATTGATCAATGAGCTAGCCAACTAGAGGCTTGCTAGGGACACATTGTGATCTATTTATTCACACATGTATTACTGTTTCCTGTTAATACAATTATAGCATGAACAATAGACGATTATCATGAACAAGGAAATATGATAATAACCATTTTATTATTGCCTCTAGGGCATATTTCCAACAGTCTCACACTTGCACTAGAGTCAACAATCTAGTTACATTGTGATGTATCGAACACCCATAGCATTATGGTGTTGATCATGTTTTGCTCGAGGAAGAGGTTTAGTCAACGGGTCTGCAATATTCAGATCTGTGTGTACTTTACAAATATCTATCACTCCACTCTGGACATGGTCTTGGATGGAGTTATAGCGGCGTTTGATTTGCTTGGTCTTCCGGTGAAACCTGGGCTCCTAGGCTATGGCAATGGCCCTAGTGTTATCACAGAAGAGTGTCATTGGACCCGATGCGCTTGGAACCACTCCAAGGTCGGTGATGAGCTCCTTCATCCAAATTCCTTCATGAGCCGCTTCTGAAGCAGCTATGTACTCCGCTTCACATGTAGATGCTGCCACGACTTCTTGCTTGCTGCTGCACCAGCTCACTGCCCACCATTCTGTAGCAACCCGACTCAAGACGAGTCAAGCCTCTGTGTTTCTTTGCCATCCCTGGATCAGTATACTAGCACACACAGTACATCAATGTATATATCAAAGTGCAATCACATGTAAAATAGTGTAAAACTGATATATATATATATACCTTAAATATCTCAGCGGAAGCGGTCAGGGGAGTGGAGTCCCAATAAACACCAATGGCAAGTTGAGTGTAGACCGTAACCCTGAATCGTACTCTTACTCGTCAAAGAAAGATATCTGCAACATAAGACGTTGCAGCCGTGTAGGTCAGCATATTGAATATGCCGGCAAGTCACATAAGGGAGGGGTAAAATGTCATCTATACTATATGCATATATGGCAGGTGGGGTTGTAAGTTTTAGCGTCAAGCAAATTTTCTCCTACAACAAGAGAGGGCTAAAAGCAAAATGTTACTACATTGTTGGTTGTTAACGAGATGGTTCCGCCAACCAGTTCTCGTACCCGAGTTGTCAATAATTACCCTCATCAAATATATTTAATGGTGTTGAGAAATCCAGATAACTTCAGTTCCTTTGGCTCAAGTTGTCCATGACCGTGGACACGGCTAATCGATTAGGTTTGAGTACTCTGCAGAGTTTTGCACACGTTCCCCACAAGATTTGATCGCCTCCGAGTATGTCCTCGCACTTCAAGGTGTTTGAAGACCGGATGACCAAAACATGGTCTTTCAACGGGTCCCTCTGAATCCCTGTCGGTGCCCATCCATTCCTACCGTTCTTCTACATCTGCTAGCACCGCCTGTCCAGAGTCGCCGCGTTGTCCAACCAAGCCAGAGCCCATAATGACTTGTGGCTGTGCAGGTAAGCCTTGGGTCTTGAAAATATCCGTCCGTCTCTTTGAGCCTGGGTGAAGCTTTCCGCAGGATGTCATGGCCGTCCCCAGCATCCCGGGTCATCCACTGGGTTCTCCAGGGAGCCGATCAACCGTCCTTCACCCAGAGTTGCATTGCGTCCGAGGTCTTGAAAATCTTGTCTTAACCGGTCTTGATTATTTAATCAACCTCGCATCACTCGTGTTATGCACTCAACCAAAATCCCGTCTACTCAAGCATAGCAATATGAACTTTGTCGTCCCGGGGCCAAGTATCGGGGTTGTTGTGTGCCTATCACATGATACTACAATCTATACTAAAATTTCCAAGTACCTAAGCAGCATGCAATTGGGCATAGGATGGTAGAACTACGATGCATAAAACATAGGTGATAGTATGATCAAAGTGACTTGCCTGGTGATGTTGACGAAGAAGAATTTCTCGAGAAAATAACTTGATAGACTACTCGTCACTCTCCGATGAAATCTATATAACAAACATATCATTCACATAAGCACTCATACTAGCAATCATTCTAGCAATCAAAACAAAAGAGAGAGCGAATAGGAATCCGAAGGAAACTTCAAATAAGACTAGAGAATCTTCTACTACGTCAAACACTAAATAGTTTTTGTCTAACAGAAAAATAATAACAAGGAACTAAGATATGAATTTAACTAAGATAAAATAAAGTATTTTTCACAAAACTTTTTGAAAGTATTCCCAAACGGGATTTGAAATAGTGGAGAAACCAATTGCAAGTTACTAAGGAACTAGAATTGATTTCATGATAACAAATAAAAAATAAAATAAAAACTTGTTGCAAAACTATTGTTTAACTAACATAAACAAAACAATAATGTTTCTGAAATAATAAAGAAAATATTTTATAACAAAGATAGAAAAGGAATTAGCCGAAATCCTAAAAGAGGTGAAACAGAAATTGTTTCACAAGAAACAGTGAGCTAAAATACTCAAACAAATCTGAAATTTTTACCACTGATAAATAAGATCACTAGTGATCAGTAGCAAAAAGAATCAAATTAAAAGCTATTTTAAACTCCTGGAATAAGCAACACAAGGTTTAAACTAAATCTGATCTAACTCAAATTTGAAAATTTCAAACATAGACAATTTTTTTTTTAAACTACAGGAAATTTGTGAGCTACTGGGAAAAGAATCAACATCATTGGACTTATGGATCAAAAGTTATGGGCTAAACAAGATTGGAACTTTTCTGTTTTTGGAACTAAATAGAAAAAATAGAATAAAAGCAAACTAACTACGTGGCAGTCCCTGATTGGCTGTGGGGCTGTGCGCTGCGTAGGCTAAACAGCGGATGGCCGATAAATAAGAAAAAGTTCTCTGGGTAAAAGTTAAGTGAATAAAAACGAGTGGTTTTTGTTTAAAAAACCGAAAGGTTATCCTACTCTAATCTACACCGTTGAAAATAGATCTAAGGGTAAAACTAAAAAAACAAAACAAGAAAAAAAGAAAGGAAAGAGGGGCCTTACCGTGGCTGGGAGTTGCTCCCGTGGCTGGAGCCTTCTCCGGCGAGGGTGGGGGTGGCCGGCGAGGGTGGGGAAGGGCCGGTGGAGTGGGGGACCCGGCGGAGGAGGGTTGGGGTGGGCCTCCTAGGGGCGGGAGTGCAGCGAGGTGGAGGGAGTGCAGGGGGGCCGACGGGGAAGTTTCTGGCTGCTCGTGCTCCTGGCAATGGGGCGATGGGGAGGGGTGCAGCGAGGTGGAGGGGTGGTGGAGGAGGGGCCGAAGGGTGGAGGGGTGGGCTCGGCAGGGAGGGGAGGGTGCAGCGAGGTGGAGGAGGGGGTGCACGGGCGATGTGGAGGAGTTCCTGGCGAGCTTCTGGTGACCGACTCCGGCGAGGGGGCGCGCGAGCTAGAGGCGAGGAGAGGGGGTGGTTTCAACGGGAATGGAACGAGGAGGCCATGGGGGTTCTTATAAAGGCGACGGGAGGCGCTGGGAAGGAAAGAGCTTCGCGAATCCCGGAGGTGAAGATCTCCCTGTCCATGGAAGGCAAGTTCCTGTGACGTGGGGAAGAAACAAAGGAAGAAGATGATCTCTGTTGGGCCAAAAATAGGAAAGGTCTTAATGGGCCAGCAGGTCTTTCCAAATAAAAAGGGATTCCTTTCCTATTTTTAAAACTAGGAAACTAAAACGATAAAAGGAAATTCAAATCAATTCGGAATAAAGAGTTTCTATATACTAAAATTATCAGAAAAATAAAATATAAATGATGGGCATTTTTCCACGGCAAAAATAAAAACTTCAGAAAAAAATTATTTTCACAAAATTGCCTAAAAGATTTATTTTCTTTTGCAAATAATTTTCAAATGACCCTCTAAGTTTTAGGGTTCAAATAAATTTCAAAATGCCCGTGGGTTTGAGGGTAATGTTCCTCCTCTCTAGAATGTATTTCACGGCATTTCTTGCACGAAGAAAACGAATGGAAATGCAAAAGAATTCAATGCAAATATCTCCGTTCAAATTCTTTATAGTTGAAGAAGTCATGTCATCTTCTCTCTTTGCTTTTAAAAGATTGAATTTGAATTCATCGGAGAAGGGGAAAGTCATTTTATTCCCTCTCATTCAAAAGTTTTGAAAAGTTTCAGATTTCACACAAGTTTCAATCACTCACGCAAACAAACAAACAATCAATCTAATAATTATATTAACATTCCAAAATTTATAATTTTGGGATGTTACAAACTACCACACTTAAAATGAATCTCGTCCTCGAGATTCGAAGAGGTTAGAAAGAAAGGTTAGGGTTTGGGGGTCTTCTAACAAATCCAATCTCCGGCAAGGTGGGATGCTACCACACTTAAAATGAGAGATATTGGTCCCTCAAAATGCTTTAACGATCTTCTGGGGTTTCAGCAACTGACATCGCAGAGTCTTCATATTAAATCCTTTGGTGATGCTCTCCCGTTGATATAAGCTTCTTCCGTCACTGGGTCTTCTTAACTGACAGTCTCGTGGTCAATACTAAATAACATATCGATGGTTCTCATGGTGGTCTACCATTTGTGGTTATCCTGCAGAGAGAGGGGTCTTGGCTTCATCCTCACCGTAAAATTTCCTACGCGTGACAACAAATGCCATGTACATGGGGCTTTCATCATACCATTCTAAGGTTTAAACAAAAGCTTCAAAGAATGTCAGCTCTCACTATGGGTAAGTCTCTTAGATTTACCATTCCGAATAGCAAGATAAATGATAAGAGTAAGTCGTCATGGTGATCAATCCATTCCGCACCCAAATCATTTCTCTATATAAGGTTTAGCGAATCTCACATTCTAACACTTGGGCATCCTCACAAGCGTTGCAGAATTTCTCTTGTCTACGAACGAAGTTCGGATAATCTATTGGTTCTGCAAGCTGAACGAAACATCTATTGTATCTTCACAACTCTCAGGTTTTTCGTATGCTACTAAGAAAACGTTTGCGGATCCATCATAGCTTCTTCCATAAATCATATGCATTTCATAATCAATCCTTTATTACATCCTTAATTTATCTTCAAAAACTCCAATTCAAAAGTACTTTATTACAATTGCTCCATCCACATTGTTCGGTATGGTCAAGCATTTCTGCCAACTTCATTCATCTGCCTCTCTTGGAGGTACTTTAGTTCCACTCAAATTTTCCGATGTGCTCCTTGAAATCATCCATATTTTGCTTCATCATGGTGGTCATTAGCTTCATCTCCATCATCTCCGCATGTACTTCACTCAGGTATTCCTGGGTATGACGTAGTCTTGCTTCAAGTATTTCTCCGATCTGACGTATGGCTTCCATGGCAGCTTCATGAACAGCATCAAAGAAGGTTGCTCGTGGTACACGTGAAATGAAAAAGTATAGCCCCATAGTCTTTGGACAAACTCCTTTCACATGGTGGAGGTGTACTTCCACGTACCAAAGTTCTGCTCCATTTTCCACAAATGGGTAGCCTTTGTAGACTGCATCTCCTTCAAGATGAATGTGCTTCATCATGTCCTTCAGGATTTTCGGGTAATCATGATCACTGGTCAGGGTCATGATCGTTTCTGGGCCCTTGAGGAATGACTCGTAGAGAGTTGTCATCTGCAGGTGTCAGTAAATAGGTACTCAGAGGAATGTATGTGTCTCCTTGGTAATCATGGTACACTCCTACTCAATGGATCCTGTGGGTTTACCGATTACTACCACACTTAAAATGAATTATACTCATGCCTGCATAGACCATATTTTCTCATTATCCTCATAATGTTCAGAGATCTTTGCTCGTAGAGAAACAACGCATACATTTTCAACATAGGCAATCATGAGACAATAAATTCCATTTATTCATGATGTTATTACAATCTCAGGGACTTCTGTTACAAAAAAAAATCACTCCATGATCTTATGAAAAACAAGAGTGCTTCGGATTACACTTATTGCCATGGTCAAAACTTAACTACTCCATTCTAGCTTTCTTCCTTTGTGGACAATCGCTGGCAAAATGTCCTGCTTCCTTGCAACAAAAGCAAATGAGTTCTGACAAGTCTCGAGGCGTCTTAGTGTTTGCCTTTGCTCCGTGGGTTCCCGGCTTCCTTCCTGAGCACATGTATTTGTGGTGGCCAAATTTCATACACTTGTAACATCTGACATGACTCAGGTCTATGTCTGTAGAGATTTGGCTCTTCCGAGGGTACTTTTTCTTCTTTCCGGACTCCTTCATTTTGGCCAGTTCTTCTATTCAAGTGGATCAAACTCCACTTCTTCCGTTGGGAAGTTTCCCAGATACTCTTGGCTTCTCTTCGTGCAGTCCTGTGAATAATGTCCTTCTTCTCCACATGAGTAGCATGCATTGGAGAAAAATCTGGTCAGACCTTGTCCATCAGGGTCTTCAATATTTTCGTTCATCACCGGTTCTTCTAGAATCTTCTTATTGAGGGTTTCCTTCACTGCATCTTTCTGCTGATTGGCAACTTGTTGCACCTTGGGGTAAATGTGACACTGAGCTGGGTAGTGGGTGGTTCCTTCACAAAGGAAATAAGTCAGCTGACTACTTGGGCACTCCTCAGCTGGGTGATTTTCTTCACAATGAGTGCATCCATCCTTGTGTTCTTCCTGGGTGTGTCCTATTTCTCCACAGATCTTGCATGCACAAGTCTTCTCCTTCGGATTATCATAGCCCTTCTGAATGAGACGGGATCTTAACAGAGTCTTCTTGAATTCTTCCCAACTTTCTGCTCCACTAAATCCTTGTATGGCATGATGCATTTTCCACCAGATTGCAGCACTTTGTGTAAAGTACTGAAGAGCGTGTTCCACTTCATACTTCCTTGATATCAAGTTGCTCCCGAAGTGGTTCTCCATGTTCTGAATCCATATCTCAGCTTCCAGCTGGGTCATTGGTCCAGAGACTACAAGTCTAGCTTCATACTCCATCTGGTAGGGTTGAGGTTTTGGGGATGAGACGGGTAAGAGAGGGAGGGAGATACACAAAATACAATCAATATTTTTGAGAATGGGTTTTATTTGTGGCCGTCGGAAAACACACACCAATGACGGCTCACAAATCATCGTAACTAACGTGGGTATGTAACAGGGGTTTGGACTTCTAATGGTCATATAAATATTCGAACGTTTCAGGTTCTTCGAATTCTTCGGGTCTAGAGAGTATTCTGTTGGTGTAGCTTCAATTCTTCAAATGCGTGGTGAAATCCTCTTTACTTTTAAGGGGAACTCCGTTGATTCTTCATGAGGTCAAAGGGGTAAGGGGGTTGTCTAACTATTTGAGGTGAGAGAGAACGTTTTATGAAATCAGAAAAGATGAGAAGTGAAAGGTGTTCTTGAAAATAAGATATTTTTTTTGAGAGATCCTATCCTAAGAAATTCCAGTTTCTAGGGTCACGTCCTACAGTCAACATGTGCTCTGATACCATTTCTGTAGCGACCCGACTCAAGACGAGTCAAGCCTCTGTGTTTCTGTGCCATCCCTGGATCAGTATGCTGGCACACACAGTACATCAATGTATATATCAAAGTGCAATCACATGTAAAATAGCGTAAAACTGATATATATATACCTTAAATATCTCAGCGGAAGCGGTCAGGGGAGTGGAGTCCCAATAAACACCAACGGCAAGTTGAGTGTAGACCGTAACCCTGAATCGTACTCTTACTCGTCGAAGAAAGATATCTGCAACATAAGACGTTGCAGCCGTGTAGGTCAGCATATTGAATATGCCGGCAAGTCACATAAGGGAGGGGTAAAATGTCATCTATACTATATGCATATATGGCAGGTGGGGTTGTAAGTTTTAGCGTAAAGCAAATTTTTCTACTACAACAAGAGAGGGCTAAAAGCAAAATGTTACTACATTGTTGGTTGTTAACGAGATGGTTCCGCCAACCAGTTCTCGTACCCGAGTTGTCAATAATTACCCTCATCAAATATATTTAATGGTGTTGGGAAATCCAGATAACTTCAGTTCCTTTGGCTCAAGTTGTCCATGACCGTGGACACGGCTAATCGATTAGGTTTGAGTACTCTGCAGAGTTTTGCACACGTTCCCCACAAGATTTGATCGCCTCCGAGTATGTCCTCGCACTTCAAGGTGTTTGAAGACCGGATGATCAAAACATGGTCTTTCAACGGGTCCCTCTGAATCCCTGTCGGTGCCCATCCATTCCTACCGTTCTTCTACATCTGCTAGCACCGCCTGTCCAGAGTCGCCGCGTTGTCCAACCAAGCCAGAGCCCATAATTACTTGTGGCTGTGCAGGTAAGCCTTGGGTCTTGAAAATATCCGTTCGTCTCTTTGAGCCTGGGTGAAGCTTTCCGCAGGATGTCATGGCCGTCCCCAGCATCCCGGGTCATCCACTGGGTTCTCCAGGGAGCCGGTGAACCGTCCTTCACCCAGAGTTGCATTGCGTCCGAGGTCTTGAAAATCTTGTCTTAACCGGTCTTGATTATTTAATCAACCTCGCATCACTCGTGTTATGCACTCAACCGAAATCCTGTCTACTCAAGCATAGCAATATGAACTTTGTCGTCCCGGGGCCAAGTATCGGGGTTGTTGTGTGCCTACCACATGATACTACAATCTATACTAAAATTTCCAAGTACCTAAGCAGCATGCAATTGGGCATAGGATGGTAGAACTACGATGCATAAAACATGGGTGATAGTATGATCAAAGTGACTTGCCTGGTGATGTTGACGAAGAAGAATTTCTCGAGAAAATAACTTGATAGACTACTCGTCACTCTCCGATGAAATCTATATAACAAACATATCATTCACATAAGCACTCATACTAGCAATCATTCTAGCAATCAAAACAAAAGAGAGAGCGAATAGGAATTCGAAGGAAACTTCAAATAAGACTAGAGAATCTTCTACTACGTCAAACACTAAATAGTTTTTGTCTAACAGAAAATAATAACAAGGAACTAAGATATGAATTTAACTAAGATAAAATAAAGTATTTTTCACAAAACTTTTTGAAAGTATTCCCAAACGGGATTTGAAACAGTGGAGAAACCAATTGCAAGTTATTAAGGAACTAGAATTGATTTCATGATAACAAATAAAAAATAAAATAAAAACTTGTTGCAAAACTACTGTTTAACTAACATAAACAAAACAATAATGTTTCTGAAATAATAAAGAAAATATTTTATAACAAAGATAGAAAAGGAATTAGCCGAAATCCTAAAAGAGGTGAAACAGAAATTGTTTCACAAGAAACAGTGAGCTAAAATACTCAAAAAAAATCTGAAATTTTTACCACTGATAAATAAGATCACTAGTGATCAGTCGCAAAAAGAATCAAATTAAAAGCTATTTTTAAACTCCTGGAATAAGAAAAACAAGGTTTAAACTAAATCTGATCTAACTCAAATTTGAAATTTTCAAACATAGACAAATTATATTTTTTTTAAACTACAGTAAATTTGTGAGCTACTGGGAAAAGAATCAACATCATTGGACTTATGGATCAAAAGTTATGGGCTAAACAAGATTGGAACTTTTCTGTTTTTGGAACTAAACAGAAAAAATAGAATAAAAGCTAACTCACTACGTGGCAGTCCCTGATTGGCTGCGGGGCTGTGCGCTGCGCAGGCTAAATAGCGGATGGCCGCTAAATAAGAAAAAGTTCTCTGGGTAAAAGTTAAGTGAATAAAAACCAGTGGTTTTTGTTTAAGAAACCGAAAGGTTATCCTACTCTAATCTACACCGTTGAAAATAGATCTAAGGGTAAAACTAAAAAAACAAAACAAGAAAAAAAAAGGAAAGAGGGGCCTTACCGTGGCTGGGAGTTGCTCCCGTGGCTGGAGCCTTCTCCGGCGAGGGTGGGGGTGGCCGGCGAGGTGGGGAAGGGCCGGTGGAGTGGGGGACCCGTCGGAGGAGGGTTGGGGTGGGGCTCCTGGGGGAGGGAGTGCGGCGAGGTGGAGGGAGTGCAGGGGGGCCGACGGGGAAGTTTCTGGCTGCTCGTGCTCTTGGCAATGGGGCGATGGGGAGGGGTGCAGCGGGGTGGAGGGGTGGTGGAGGAGGGGCCGAAGGGTGGAGGGGTGGGCTCGGCAGGGAGGGGAGGGTGCAGCGAGGTGGAGGAGGTGGTGCAGGGGCGATGTGGAGGAGTTCCTGGCGAGCTTCTGGTGACCGACTCCGGCGAGGGGGCGCGCGAGCTAGAGGCGAGGAGAGGGGGTGGTTTCAACGGGAATGGAACGAGGAGGCCATGGGGGTTCTTATAGAGGCGACGGGAGCTTCGCGAATCCCGGAGGTGAAGATCTCCCTGTCCATGGAAGGAAAGTTCCTGTGACGTGGGGAAGAAACAGAGGAAGAAGATGATCTCTGTTGGGCCAAAAATAGGAAAGGTCTTAATGGGCCAGCAGGTCTTTCCAAATAAAAAGGGATTCCTTTCCTATTTTTAAAACTAGTAAACTAAAACGATAAAAGGGAATTCAAATCAATTAGGAATAAAGAGTTTCTATATACTAAAATTATTAGAAAAATAAAATATAAATGATGGGCATTTTTCCACGGCAAAAATAAAAACTTCAGAAATATTTCTTTTCGCAAAATTGCCTAAAAGATTTATTTTCTTTTGCAAATAATTTTCAAATGACCCTCTAAGTTTTAGGGTTCAAATAACTTTCAAAATGCCCGTGTGTTTGAGGGTCATGTTCCTCCTCTCTAGAATGTATTTCCCGGCATTTCTTGCACGAACAAAACGAATGGAAATGCAAAAGAATTCAATGCAAATATCTCCGTTCAAATTCTTTATAGTTGAAGAAGTCATGTCATCTTCTCTCTTTGCTTTTAAAAGATTGAATTTGAATTCACCGGAGAAGGGGAAAGTCATTTTATTCCCTCTCATTCAAAAGTTTTGAAAAGTTTCAGATTTCACACAAGTTTCAATCACTCAGGCAAACAAACAAACAATCAATCTAATAATTATATTAACATTCCAAAATTTATAATTTTTGGATGTTACACATTCAAAACATATATGTATCCGGTTTGTGACTTAGAGTCATCTGGATCCGTGTCGAAGCTAGCATTGACGTAACCCTTTACAACGAGATCTTCGTCACCTCCATAAACGAGAAACATCTCCTTAGTCCTCTGGAGGTACTTAAGGATATTCTTGACCGCTGTCCAGTGTTCCATACCGGGATCACTTTGGTACCTCCCTACCAAACTTATGGCAAGGTTTATATCAGGTGTGGTACACAGCATGGCATACATTAGAGAGCCTACGGCTGAAGCGTAGGGGACAGTACTCATCTTCTCTCCATCTGCTGCCGTGGTCGGTGACTGAGTCTTACTCAATCTCACACCTTGCAAAACTGGCAAGAACCCCTTCTTTGAGTTTTCCATATTGAACTTCTTCATTATCTTGTCAAGGTATGTACTTTGCGAAAGACCTATGAGGCGTCTCGATCTATCTCTATAGATCTTGATGCCTAATATGAATGAAGCTTCTCCAAGGTCCTTCATTGAAAAACTCTTGTTCAAATAGGCCTTTATGCTCTCCAACATCTCTATATTATTCCCCATCAATAATATGTCATCCACATACAGTACGAAAGCTACAGAGCTCCCACTCACTTTCTTGTACAGACAGGCTTTTCCGTCAACCTGTATGAACCCAAACGCTTTAATCACCTCATTGAAGCGAATGTTCCAACTCCGAGATGCTTGCACCAGCCCATAGATGGAGCGCTAGAGCTTGCACACTTTGTTAGCACCCTTAGGGTCGACAAAACCTTCTGGTTGCATCATATACAACTCTTCCTTAAGATTCCCGTTAAGGAACGATGTTTTGACGTCCATTTGCCAAATTTCATAATCATAAAAGGCGACAATTGCTAACATGATTCAGACTGATTTCAGCTTCGCTACGGGAGAGAAAGTCTCTTCGTAGTCAACTCCTTGAATTTGTCGAAAACCCTTTGCGACAAGTCGAGCTTTATAAACGGTCAGATTACCGTTTGCATGAGTCTTCTTCTTGAAGATCCATTTATTTTCTATGGCTCGCCGGTCATCGGGAAAGTCCACCAGAGTCCATACTTTGTTCTCATACATGGATCCTATCTCAGATTTCATAGCTTCAAGCCATTTGTTGGAATTCAGGCCCGCCATTGCTTCTTCATAGTTCGAAGGTTCATCGTTGTCTAACAACATGATTACCATCACAGGGTTGTCGTACCACTCTGGTGCGGAGCTTGCCCTTGTGGACCTTCGCGGTTCAGTAGTAACTTGATCCGAAGCTTCATGATCATTATCATTAACTTCCTCTTCAGTTGGTGTAGGCGCCACAGGAACAATTTCCTGCGCTGCGCTACTTTCCTGTTCGAGAGGGGGTGTAATTACCTCATCAAGTTCTACTTTCCTCCCACTTACTTCTTTTGAGATAAACTCTTTCTCTAGAAAGGATCCGTTCTTGGCAACAAAGGTTTTACCTTCAGATCTAAGATAGAAGGTATACCCAATAGTTTCCTTAGGGTATCCTATTAATACGCATTTCTCCGCTTTGGGTTCGAGCTTCTCTGGTTGAAGTTTCTTCAGATAGGCATCGCAGCCCCAAACTTTAAGAAACAACAACTTAGGTTTCTTGCAAAACCATAGCTCATACGGTGTCGTCCCAACGGATTTAGACGGTGCCCTATTTAAAGTGAATGCTGCAGTTTCAAATGCGTATCCCCAAAATGATAGCGGTAAGTTGGTAAGAGACATCATAGATCGTACCATATCTAATAAAGTGCGATTACGACGTTCAGACACTCTGTTGCGTTGCGGTGTGCCAGGCGGCGTCAGTTGTGAAACGATTCCACACTTCCTTAGGTGTGTGCATCTAGTGTATTGAGTTCATGACAAACAGAGTAACGCCTTAAGCAATATGACATGATGTAGAGGGATAAATTCATGCAATAGATATAAATCCCATCTTTTTACCCTTGATGGCAACAACACGATGTGTGCCTCGCTACCCATTCTGTCACTGGGTGAGGTCACCGCACGGTATGAACCCAAAACCAAGCACTTCTCCCATTGCAAGAATCATAGATCAAGTTGGCCAAACAAAACACACAACTCGAAGAGAATTACAAGGATATGAAATCATGCATATAAGAGATCAGAAGAAACTCAAATACGATTCATAGACAATCTGATCATAAATCCACAATTCATCGGATCTCGACAAACACACTGCAAAAGAAGATTACATCGGATAGATCTGCATGAAGATCATGGAGAACTTTGTATTGAAGATCCAAGAGAGAGAAGAAGCCATCTAGCTACTAGCTATGGACCCGAAGGTCTATGGTGAACTACTCACGCATCATCGGAGAGGCAATGGTGTTGATGAAGAAGCCCTCCGCATCTGAATCCCCCCTCCGGCAGGGCACCAGAACGTGCCCCAGATGGGATCTTGCGGAGACAGAAGCTTGCGGCGGTAGAAAAGTATTTTCGTGGACATCTCTCGTGGTTTTGGATTTTTCGGGAATTTATAGGCGGAAGAAGTAGGGCAAACGAGCCACAGGGGGCCCAGAAGCCTGCTAGGCGCGGGCCCCCTGGCCGCGCCTAGGGGGCTTGTGGCCTCCCCTGATGGCCTCTTCCTTGGTTCTCACGCTCCGTGCGTATCTTCTGTTCCAAAAAAATCTTTTCGGAGGTTTTATTCCGTTTGGACTCCATTTAATATTCTCCTCTGAAAAGGGTCAAAAACACGGAAAAACATGAACTGGTACTTGGCACTGAGTTAATAAGTTAGTCCCAAAAAATATATAAAAGGCATACAAAACATCCAAAGTTTGACAAGATAATAGCATGGAACCATCAAAAATTATAGATACGTTGGAGACGTATCAAGCATCCCCAAGCTTAACTCCTGCTCGTCCTCGAGTAGGGAAGTGATAAAGACTGAATTTTTGATGTGGAATGCTACCTAGCATATTTGTCCTTTGTAACTTTTTTCATGTGACATGAATGTTCAGATCCGTAAGATTCAAAACAATAGTTTGCTATTGACATGAAAACAATAATACTTCAAGAAAACTAGCAAGGTAATCATGAACTTTCGAAATAACAAGGCCAAAGAAAATTATCCCTACAAAATCATATAGTCTGGCCATGCTCCATCATCCCCACACAACTAATTTAAATCATGCACAACCCTGGTATTGGCCAAGTAATTGTTTTCGCACTCTTACTTTCTCAAACTTTTTTCAACTCTCACGCAATACATGAGCGTGTGCCATGGATATAGCACTATAGGTGGAATAGAGTGTGGTGGAGGTTGTGAGACAAAAAGGAGGAGATGGTCACATCGACTCGGCGTATCAAAGGGCTATGGAGATGCCCATTAATAGATATCAATGTGAAAGAGTAGGGATTACCATGCAATGGATGCACTTAGAGCTATAAGTATGTGAAAGCTCAAAAGGAGAACTAGTGGGTGTGCATCCTACTTGCTTGCTCACGAAGACCTAGGGAAATTTTGAGGAAGACTATCATTGGAATATACAAGCCAAGTTATATAACGAAGATTCCCACTAGCATATGGTGGTGACGAAACAAGAGACTCTCAATCATGAGGAACATGGTGCTATTATGAAGCACAAGTGTGGAAAAGATAGTAGCATTGTCCCTTCTCTCTTTTTCTCCCTTTTTTTATTATTATTTTATTTTTTTTGTTTGGGCTCTTTGGCCTCTTTCCATATATCTCTATTTTTCTGGGCAACTTTGGCCTCTTTTTTTCTCACATGAGACAATGCTCTAATAATGATGATCATCACACTTTAATTTACTCACAGCTCAATGCTTAGAACGATGAGGACTCTATAGGAAATGCCTCCGGCAGTGTACCGGGATGTGCAACGATCTAGCTTGGCGTATGACGTTGAAACATCTCGCTAGCTATCTTACGATCATGCAACGGCAATATGAAAGTGATGGCACATGTCATGAGACGGAACGGTGGGAGTTGCATGGCAATATACCTCGGAATGGCTATGAATATGCCATAGTAGGTAGGTATGGTGGCTGTTTTGAGGAAGGCATACGGTGGGTTTGTGCACCAGCGAAAGTTGCACGGCACTAGAGAGGCTAGGAGTGGTTAAAGGTGAAAGTGCATCTATACTATGGACTCACATTAGTCATGAAGAACTCACATACTTATTGCGAAAGTTTTTATTAGTAATCGAAACAAAGTGCTAAACGCATACTCCTAGGGGAAGGGTTGGTAGGTGTTAACCATCGCGCGACCCCGACCGCAACACAAAGGATGACAATCAATAAATCAATTATGCTCCGACTTCCTAACATAGCGGTTCACCATACGTGCATGTTACGGGAATCACTAACCTCAACACAAGTATTTCTAGATTCACAACACCCTACTAACATAACTCTTAATATTATGAAATCCATGTCTCAAAACTATTTGAGAGGAATAAAACTTATCTTTCTAATCAATGCACATGAAGATGGAAGTTTTATTGTATCCTCTTTGGGTACCTATCACCTTTGGGACTACTTTCATAGCATAAGCCAACTATCAAGTTACTCAGAGAGACCACTCTCAAAAAGATATAAGTGAAGATCGAGAGTTCTTATTTCTCCAAAATATGACACCGCCGTGCTCTAAAAGATCTAAGTGAAGCACTTAGAGCAAAGTTATCTAGCTCAAAAGATATAAGTGAAGCACATGTGAGCTAAATCGCCTAACTCAAAAGATATAAGCGAAGATCAAAGAGTATTCTAGCAAATTCACGATGAGTGCATGTCTCTATCAAAAGGTGTGCAGCAAGGATGATTGTGAGACAACAAAAAGAAAAGACTCCTATGATACAACCAAGAATCATTGATCTGATGCCTCTGGTTGATAACATGGAAAGAAGACTGAGTGCTAGTTCATCTTTTCTTGCTCAGGGGGGAAGGCTGCAGTATTTAAACTCAGCCATGTCTTCTGTACCTATCTTCTTTCTATGCAGTCTGGATATCCCACCAGGTATACTGAAGCAATTGGAGAGGATTCAAAGGCAATGTCTATGGAGAAGAAATGGGAATGATCATGCACCCTCTTGTGCTGCTTGGCCTCTGGTGTGCAGGCCTAAAAATAAAGGGGGACTAGGGATTATGAACCTAGCAGTCCAGAATGAAGCACTCCTGCTCAAACATGCTGATAAATTCCTCAATCATGCTGATATCCCTTGGGTTCATCTGATTTGGAACACTTACTATCATAACATTGTACCTCAGGGAACTGCACTTTGTGGTTCCTTTTGGTGGAAGGATATCTGTAAACGGCTTGACAAATTCAGATCAGTTACATATGTTCTGCCGAACAAGGGTGATTCCTTCCTGTTTTGGTCTGACTCCTGGTTGATTGGCAACTCCATTATGCCACTGGCGGCCAGATTCCAAAGACTGTTCTCCTTTGTGGCTGACCCTTTCTGCACACCTCAAGAGGTCTTTACTGCCTTTTATGATGACAGCATGCTCTCCATGTTTCACTTACCACTGTCTGCTCAAGCTTATCAGGAACTGCTTTCGGTCCAATCTTTGCTTCAGGACCTGGACCTTAATCATCAGGCCTCTGACAGATGGGTATGGGGAAAGGATGCTAAGGTCTACACAGCCAAGAGATACTATGCTCATATTCATAGCAGTATTATACCAAACCCTTTACTCAACTAGATCTGGAGAAGCTGATGTACTATGAAGATTAAGATGTTTGCCTGGATGCTCATCATGGACAGGCTAAACACTCAAGATATGCTGGAACGGCGTCACTGGAAGGTCTCTGATTCCAACCTTTGTGTTCTATGCCACGCTCGAGTCAAGGAAGACAGGGATCATTTATTCTTCAACTGTCTTTTCAGTACCAGGGTCTGGAATTACCTGCAGATCACATGGCAGGGTTCATCTATGTGGAGTGTTGTTGTTGCGGCTAGAAAGGACTTTCATAACCCTTTCTTTGCTGAGGTGGTTTTTACTGCATGTTGGAACATCTGGACTATCAGAAATGCAAAAGTCTTCAACCAGGAGCAGCCAAAGTTCAGAAAATGGAGATCTGGATTCATTCATGACATTTCTCTGTTAGCTCATAGAATTAAGGATAGTTTCAGGGATGATCTCCTTAAATGGATTTCCTTTTTGCCTCCTTGAGGTTTGTAATCATTTGCTTTTCTTCCCCTTGTACATTCTAAAACTCCTCTTGTACATACATCTCTCATAGATGGGAATAAAGGAAAATGACTGTGGGGGGTTTTCCCTACAGTAGCCGGTCAAAAAAAATACGCTCCAAGCAAAACACATATCATGTGGTGAATAAAAATATAGCTCCAAGTAATATTGCCGATGGATTGAAGACGAAAGAGGGGATGCCTTCCCGGGGCATCCCCAAGCTTAGGCTTTTTGGTGTCCTTGAATTTGGCTAGGGATGCCTTGGGAATCCCCAAGCTTGAGCACTTTCCACTCTTTATCCCTTTGTCCATGAGAACATCACCCAAAACTTGAAAACTTCACAACACAAAACTTAAACAGAAACTCGTGATATCATTAGCACAAGAAAACAAACTACCACCTCTTTAGGTACTGTAGCAAACTTGATTTCTATTTATATTGGTGTTAGATTACAGTATTCACACTTTTCCATGGCTAATACCCCCGATACTATCCATAGTTTCATCAAAATAAGCAACCAACACAACAAAAATAGAATCTGTCAAAAACAGACCAGTCTGTATCAATCTTTATACTTCGTATACTTCTGTTATCTCAAAACTTCTGAAAAATTACGACAGTTTGGGAAATTGGCATATCAACCACCAGCAAAAATAATCAACTCAAAATCTCTTTCTGGATAAAAATGAAAAATAATTTCGTGAGCGAAAAGTTTCTATCTTTTTCCAGCAGGATCAAACAACCATCACCAAACTAGTCATAAAGGTTTTACTTGGATGAAACACAAAAAGAAACACAAAAGACACAATCATAACAGAATTATGATGGTGTGGACGCAACAAAACAGAAAGCAAAAAGCAAAGATAAATTCATTGGGTTCCCTCCCAACAAGCGATATTGTTTAGCGCCCTTGGCTAGGCATAAAGTGATAGAATCACGTATCGTCATCTTTGGTGCTCAAACCATAAGTAGCCCTCATCATGGATTCATAAGGCAATCTTATTTTCTTTCTAGGAAAATGCTCCATGCCCTTCTTTAAAGGAAATTGAAATCTAATATTCCCTTCCTTCATATCGATGACAGCACCAATAGTCCTTAGGAAAGGTCTACCAAGAATGATAGGACATGTAGGATTGCAATCAATATCAAGCACAATGAAATCCATGGGTACATGGTTCCTATTTGCAATAGTAAGAACATCATTGATCCTTCCCATGGGTTTCTTAAGAGTAGAATCCGCAAGATGCAAATTAAGAGAGCACTCATCAATCTCATTAAAGCCTAGAACATCACATAAAGACTTTGAAATCGCGGAAACACTAGCACCCAAATCACACAAAGCATTGCATTCATAGTTTTTGATCTTGATTTTGATAGTAGGTTCCCACTCATCATGAATTTTTATAGGAATAGAAACTTCCAATTCAAGTTTCTCTTCAAGAGATTTTATCATAGCATCGACGATATGATCGGTAAAGGCCTTGTTTTGGCTATAAGCGTGGGGAGAGTTTAACATGGATTGCATCAAGGAAATAAATTCAATCAAAGAGCAGCTATCATGATTGAATTCCTTGAAATCCAAAGTAGTAGTTTCACTACTACTCAAAGTTTTGATATCCTCTACTCCACTTTCAATGTGTTTAGCATCAAGATAGATAAACTTCGAATCATTGGGGAGTTTTTCAACCAAGGTGGATTCATATACAGCCCCATCGTCATTAGGTTTGACACTAGAAAACAAGGATTCAATGGGAGTCACTCCAAGCACTTTAAGATCTTTGTGACTCTCATCACGAGAACACGCCTTTTTAAGTCATTCATGTCTAGCACGAATTTGGGCGGTTCTTTCTTTACTCTCATTCATGGAAACACGCATAGCTTTCAAAGTTTCATCCATATTTATCTTGGGAGGAGCACATCTAACTTTCAAAGCATCAATATCAATAGACATTCTATCAACGCTCCTAGCCAAATCATCAATTTTGAGTAGTTTTTCTTCTATGGACGCATTGAAAATCTTTTGCGAGTTGATAAACTCTTTGATATTACTCTCTAGATCACAGGGTAATTTATTGTAATTTCCATGAGCATTGTTGTAGGAGTTGCCAAAGTTATTAGAGGGATTACTAGGAAAAGGCCTAGGAATATAGTTTCCCCTAAAAGCATTGTTGTTGCCAAAATTATTCCTACCAACAAAATTAACGTCCAAGTTGTCATTGCTACTCTCAATCAAAGAAGACAAGGGCATATCATTTGGATCTAAAGGAGCACCTTTACTAGCAAACAATTTCATTAACTCATCCATCTTAGGACACAACGAGTTAATTTCTTCTATAGCGTGTACCTTTTTACTAGTAGGTGACCTTTCAGTGTGCCACTGAGAATAGTTTGTCATGATATTGTCTAGGAGTTTTGTGGCTACTCCTAATGTGATTTCCATGATGGTTCCACCGGAGGCGGAGTCCAAGATATTCCTAGAAGCAAAATTCAAACCAGCGTAGAAGATTTGTATAATCATCCAAAGACTCAAGCCATGAGCGGGACAATGTCTAATCATCAGTTTCACTCTCTCCCAAGATTGTGCAACATGTTCATGATCAAGTTGCTTAAAATTCATGATATCACTACGGAGAGAGATAATCTTAGCCAGCGGAAAATACTTGGATATATAAGCATCTTTGCACTTGTTCCAAGAATCAATACTATTTTTGGGCAAAGATGAAAACCAAGTTTTTGCTCGATTTCACAATGAGAACGGAAATAGCTTCAATTTAATCACATCATTATCCACATCTTTCTTATTTTGCATATCGCAAAGCTCAATGAAGGTATTAAGATGGGATGCGGCATCTTCACTAGGAAGGCCGGAGAATTGCTCTTTCATAACAAGATTCAGCAAAGCAGCATTGATTTCATATGATTCTGTACTAGTGGCAGGAGCAATCGGAATATTAATAAAATCATTATTATTAGTATTCGAGAAGTCACAAAGTTTGGTCTTTTAAGTCATGGTGACTTTAGCAAGCACACAAGCACACAAGCGAACAGAATGCAAGCGAGAAAATAGGGCGAACGAAAAAGGCAAATATTTTTGTAAATTTTTGTTTTTCAGAAGTGGGGGAGAGGAAAACGAGAGGCAAAAAAGTAAATGCAAGAGATGAGTTTGCGACACTTACTTGAATAAGCTTCACTTGATGCTCCCCGGCAACGATGCCAGAAATTCTTCTTGCTACCTCTTGAGCTTGCGTTGGATTTTTCCCTTGAAGAGGAAAGGGTGATGCAGCACAGTAGTAGTAAGTATTTCCCTCAGTTTTGAGAACCAAGGTATCAATCCAGTAGGAGTATCAAGATGAAGCACCAATGTACCTGCGCAAAAACAGCAAATTTGCACCCAACGCTACAAAGGGGTTGTGAGTCCCTTCACGATTGATTGCAAGGTGATATCTGAAGGCGGAAAGTGCAACGAAGTAAAAGTGTAAGGCTGAAAATATGATGTGAAGTAGACCCGGGGGGCATAGTGTTCACTAGAGGCTTCTCTCAAAATAGCAAATATTATGGTGGGTGAACGAATTACTGTCGAGCAATTGATAGAACCGCGCAAAGTCATGATGATATCTAAGGCAATGATCATACATATAGGCATCATGTCCGAGACAAGTAGACCGATACTTTCTGCATCTACTACTATTACTCCACACATTGACCGCTATCCAACATACATCTAGTGTATTTAGTTCATGACAAACAGAGTAACGCCTTAAGCAAGATGACATGACGTAGAGGGATAAATTCATGCAATAGATATAAATCCCATCTTTTTACCCTTGATGGCAACAACACGATACGTGCCTCGCTACCTCTTCTGTCACTGGGTGAGTTCACCGCATGGTATGAACCCAAAACCAAGCACTTCTCCCATTGCAACAATCATAGATCAAGTTGGCCAAACAAAACCCACAACTCGAAGAGAATTACAAGGATATGAAATCATGCATATAAGAGATCGTAAGAAACTCAAATAAGATTCATAGATAATCTGGTCATAAATCCACAATTCATCGGATCTCGACAAACACACCGCAAAAGAAGATTACATCGGATAGATCTCCATGAAGATCATGGAGAACTTTGTATTGAAGATCCAAGAGAGAGAAGAAGCCATCTAGCTACTAGCTATGGACCCGAAGGTCCATGGTGAACTACTCACGCATCATCAGAGAGGCAATGGTGTTGATGAAGAAGCCCTCCGTATCCGAATCCCCCTCCGGCACGGCAGCACAACGTACCCCAGATGGGATCTTGCAGAGACAGAAGCTTGCAGCGGCGGAAAAGTATTTTCGTGGATCTCTCTCGTGGTTTTGGATTTTTCGGGGATTTATAGGCGGAAGAAGTAGGGCAGACGTGCTACAGGGGGCCCACAAGCCTGCTAGGCGCGGGGCCCCTGGTCGCGCCTAGGGTGCTTGTGGCCTCCCGTGATGGCCTCTGCCTTGGTTCTCACGCTCCCTGCGTATCTTCTGTTTGGGGAAAAAATATTTTCGTAGGTTTTATTTCATTCTAACTCCGTTTAATATTCTCCTCTGAAAAACACAGAAAAAACAGGAAATCACACTTAGCACTGAGTTAATAAGTTAGTCCCAAAAAAGACATAAAAGGCATACAAAACATCCAAAGTTTGACAAGATAATAGCATGGAACCATCAAAAATTATATATACGTTGGAGACGTATCATGGAGTAATAGTAGTAGATGCAGAAAGTATCGGTCTACTTGTCTCGGACGTGATGCCAATATGTATGATCATTGCCTTAGATATCGTCATGACTTTGCACGGTTCTATCAATTGCTCGACATTAATTCGTTCACCCACCGTAATATTTGCTATCATGACAGAAGCCTCTAGTGAACACTATGGCCCCGGGGTCTACTTCACATCATATTTTCAGCTCTACACTTTTACTTTGTTGCACTTTCCACCTTCAGATCTCACCTTGCAATCAATCGTGAAGGGATTGACAACCCCTTTGTAGCGTTGGGTGCAAGTTTGTTGTTTTTGCGCACGTACTTTGGAGACTTGCCTTGATACTCCTACTAGATTGATACCTTGGTTCTCAAACTAAGGAAATACTTACTGCTACTGTGATGCATCACCCTTTCCTCTTCAAGGGAAAAACCAACGCAAGCTCAAGAGGTAGTAGACACCGAGCCTGGCATTGTTGCCGGGTATGACTACGCCACTGATGATCAACCTTTTGTAGCATAGCAACAAGGCGAGCTCCCCCTTGATCATTCTGATATCACCCATTCTTTCTCCCTCATGCTTGCATTAGATTTTGCTACTATTGTAGATAGCTCCTATTATCATGCATAGCCTATTTTTGATAAACTGATGTTGCACCCTCTGCATATTAAATGCTTAGTATAGGTTGATTAGTTATCCCTAGTGACCCCACTATGTCCGAGTTGCCCCTACTTCATCATCTAAGACTCGACGATTCAAAGACTCAATCATCATGATCGACGATCTACACCCGTCACATCACTTCACACCCCTCAGTTGTACGACCATGTAGAGTTAATATCGAGTATCGAAGGTGATACCTCTTAATGTACTCCTGATGTTAACTCTGAAGTGTAGTTAACCGGAGGTGGATTACGGAGGGTGATTCCTCCTTCACCACTTCTGATAATGACTCTGTGGTACAACCCTTCAAGCATGAACTATGGAGGGTGATTCCTCCCTGGTCACCTTGACGGTTACATCAATTTGAATCCATCGAGAGTGATACCTTGGATTCCTTTGATGTTATAGACAGTCTGTTACTTTAACTTTAATACTTGAACATGATGAGATGTGTGGAGCAGGTGGATTCCCGCGTGATTGTGATGAGGCGTGCTCGGGCATTCTTGTCCCTTGCCACAAGTCCTCATGACGGGGCGACGGGACCACATATCGTGGGCCACTGATCGTCACGGCAGTTAAGGAGCGGGTGTATACCCGCATGATTGTGACAAGGCGTGTCCGGGAATTCTTGGCAATTGCCACAAGTCCTCGAGACGGGGCGACGGGGCCACATATCATGGATAATTGACCGTCACCTCAATTTAACAAAGTATTAATGGGTTTGGATATGTGATATGAGAAGGCCTCTAGCCTGTTTCGCACTAACCTCCACGAGGAATAAGTATGGGCACTCTGCATCATACATTCTCCTGAAAGCTCTTCACATGTCGTAGTGAGCGGCACGCGCCCGGGTGGTCCGTATAAGCATCGTGCTTGTATTAATAGGTGCCAAGACTAACACGAGCCGTCCTCACAACGCGCATGATTGTGAAGGGATATTGGCCCATGACCCCTTTGAAATTCGGATGTAGACCAATGTGTGGTCTCTATGTTGAGCCTAGGTAGCACTACATCGTGTTGATCAGCCGAGGCCAGGCACGACCCAGTGAAGTGTGTCCCACCAGAGTTAGTCGAGTGTGTTGGGTAAATTTTTGCACCCTTCCAGGGAAGTATATCTATTCGAATAACCGTGTCCATGGTAACATATGCTCAAAGAGTATCGTGCTCTTCTGTAACTCGAACTGGATACTTGTGGTGTTAAATTGAAATGTTGGCTCCGAGATTGCTTTCTCGCATGGACTCGAGGAAGGATCTCTAGGCGGTTTTATATAAATTGGTTGCAACCTAATTATTACATATGTGTTACTGATGTACACTCTTCTAATGATGCAAGACACTAAACATGCTAGTCTTCGATAGGACTAGGCCTTCTCTCTATTTTGGCATTTCTACACTGAATCCAAATATATAGCCTCATTCATTCGATACTGATGCATACTTAGCATAGTTATGATGTCAGTCTTGTGAATACTTTGGGTGAGTACTCACTGTTGCTTTGCTCCCCTTTTCCTCTTGATATGATTGTAATGACCAGATGACGGAGCCTAGGAGCCAGTTGATCCCGCTAACGACTACTACTACCCATACGGAGCCTACTACTACGTGGAGGCCACTGACGACCATGAGTAGTTAGGAGGCTCCCAGGCAGGAGGCCTTTCCTTTTTGATCCAATGTTATGTTTGTGCTAGCCTTATTAAGGCAAAACTTATTAACTTATGTCCGTACTCAGATATTATTTGCTTCCACTGATTTGTGTGTATTCGAGCCCTCGAGGTCCCTGGCTTGTAATATTAAGCTTGTATGACTTTAATTTGTGTCTAGAGTTGTGTTGTGATATCTTCCCATGAGTCCCTAATCTTGGTCATACGTATTTGCGTGTATGATTAGTGTTCGATCAAAATGGGGACGTCACGGCTCTCCATGCCTCTGTTGTAAATGTGTAAGTGAAAACATTTGTAACAACGGACGTGCATCTATATGTACTGTGCACTACTGTATGTCTATGTACAACCGTGTCTCTGTGACTGAACTCGTCATGAAAAATATTGAAGCACTAGACTGTTGAACCGTGCCTCTAAAGACTTCTCAACAGTACCTCTAGATGATTCGCACAAATGCCTCTAGAGGCCTCAACCCCCATGCCTCTACACTCATCGAGGTCGTGTCTTTAGACGCTGCTCAACAGTGCCTTTAGAAGATTCACACCCATGCATATGGATGCCTCAACCCCATAACTCTACAAGCATCATGGAATCACGTCCGTGCCATTAGACGCTTCTCAACAGTGCCTCTAGACGATTCACACACATGCCTCTGGAGGCCTCAACCCCTTGCCTCTGCACAAATCGAGGCCATGTCTTTGGACGTGGCTCAAAGTGCCTTTAGACGGTTCACACCCATGCCTCTGGAGGCTTACATACCATGCTGATGACCCACAAGTATAGGGGATCAATCGTAGTCCTTTCAATAAGTAAGAGTGTCAAACTCAATGAGGAGTAGAAGGAAATGACAAGTAGTTTTTAGCAAGGAATTCTCTGCAAGTGTTGTAAGTAATAGTGATAGATAGTTTTGTAGCAAGATAATTCGTAACAAGTGACAAGTAAATATAGTAGCGCCCAATCCCTTTTGTAGAAAAGGACACGCCTGAAAGTTCTCTTATATAAAGCAAACACTCCCAAGGACACATGGGAATTTCTGCCTAGTCATGTTCGTCATATTAAGTTGATTCGCGTTCGCTACTTTGATGATTTGATATGTGGGTGGACCGGTGCTAAGGTGTTTTTCTTACTTGAACTAACAACCTACTTACGGTTACCCCCTCTCGCAAGCATCCGCAACTACGAAATAAGAATTAAGAATAATCTAACCATAACATGAAACATGTGGATCCAAATCATCCCCTTATGAAGCAACGCATAAACTCGGGTTTAACCTTCAGTCACTCTCGCAACCCATCATCTATTTTTTACTCCACAATGACTTCCCTTAGGACCATAACATGGTGAGGTGTCATATAGTTGACGTTCACATGACACCACTAAGAGAAGTAACAACATCCATTGATGAGGACATGACTACCTTTGATATTATCACAGTCGTTGCATATGTGTATTTATTTGAGGTGATTTCTGATAAAACTCATGCAATAATTTATTTATGTTATCGGGAACAAAAATACTTCACCTGTTTTTATTTTATGCCTAAATGCAGAATTGTCGAACACTTGTATGAATCACGTGTGATGACAAAGGAAGAGGAAATGGTTGGATGCTATTCAAGAGGTCCTCTCATGTCAAAGGAAATAATTAGTTGTTATTCAAGAAGTTCTCGCACGTCACTTTTAGCCCAAGAAAATATAGAGTTCAAGTCTTTCACGTTCTAGACTCAGATTCGGACTAAACATACATACATGTACCAAAACACGTTCAACTTTTTCATCTGGACTCTGAATTGCATGATTCCTTTTGGGCTGCAAAGTAGATTTTACTGGCTTGCAGGCCCAATTGGAATCACCTTCAATTCGTGTCGAGCATGGATATATCGACCAAACAAAATGATGTTACACCAGAATCTGGGTCAAACAACAAGTCCAAAGGTGTTGCACCACCTCCACTTGGGCCTATAGGCCTTGTACGACCTAGGGTTAGTTTTAGGCTGCCTTGGGATGTCCTCCCACCTCCTTGGCCGCGACACCTTGTTCCTATATAAGATCACTTTCGGATCCCCACCCTTCTCAATACTTCATCTATATTCGCAATATTGAGATTGCAACATCATATTCTTGCTTGTTCTTCGATTGCTTGTGGGAATAGACCTTCGTGGTCAGGTTGATCGTGCTCCGGCGTGGTCAGTAACCTTTTGGAGTTGGTTTAGTGATTGCTAAGGTGCAACGTCATGCACGTTTGTAGTCGGATCGTCAAAGTCATCTCCACCAAATCGATAGCCACCATCTCATCGAAAGATCGGGACACCCTCGCCTTTATCATTCATATCATCAAAATATCAAACGGATACCAACTTTATATGATTACTTATAACAAAACTTCTCCCATGTCCTCAGGAACAATAATTAATACTCACACATCATCAACATGTTCAAGAACATACGTGTGACATCCTCAGCTTTTGCTACAGTAATGCATGTAATTAAGCGACAGTGATCCCGCGCTAATGGTGCCACATCACCGTGAATTATATCAATGATCTCGTGTTAGTTGAAACCGAATCAAAATTCAAAACTTAAAGTTAAAGTCGAATGAGAAAAGATTTCGGTTGTTAAAATAAAAATGTCAGGAAAGTTATAAAAATTACCTAACGAATTATAAATGTGAATCGGGCACTTTTGAAATTATTTGGAATCCCTATATATTTAAAAGAGAAGCTTTATGTAAAATAAATAAAGAAAACAAAGTAAATAAAATTAAATAATAAAAGGATATGGTAAATAAAGGCAGTATTTAAAATAATAATGATGAAAGAATATAAAAAAAGAATAAGATAAATAATAAAAGAAAAGGAAACAAAAAAAAGAAGCAAAAGTCCCTCGCCCAACTGGGCCAAAATTGGCCCAGCCGGCCACCCCCATTCGGCCCACCTAGTGGGTGGGGGTATAAAGCCCCCCCCCCCACCAGGCAAACCCTAGCACCTCCCCTCCCACTCGTTCCATGCGCCGCCAGGGACTCCCCTCGTCAGCGCCACACCCTCGCTCCCTCTCTCGATCCCACAACCCCCACCTACCGCTCACCACGACCAAGAGCCCCACACCCCACCTACCCTCCCTAGCGCTCGCGCCCCTCTCCCCTCGCCAGATCCAGCGAGTGCACCAACCCAACGCCCGCTCGATCCCATCTCTCCCCGTCTCCCTCACTCCCCACGCTCCCTCCCCTGGAAACCGCCCCATCCCGTCGGCCTCCCTCCCCCACGCCAGGTCGCCCCCTTCCACCGGTGCGCCGGCCCTTTTCCCCCACCGACCGCAACTCCCCTCCGCATGCCCCGCTCGACCCCGTCGGCCGACTCCCCTCTCCCTCCCGTGCGCTCACCCCACCGGTCCCTCTATCACTCCCTCCCGCTCGATCCAGGAGGGATCGAGCAGGGAGTCCTCTTCCTCGTCGGCCGGCCCTCCGGCGACACTCACCGGCCCCATCGTCACCAACCTCACCGGGACCGTCACCGCCACCACCTCGTCCTCCTCCACGCCGGATCTGATGGAGTCTCCTCCGTCGCTCCCCGAGAACTCCGGCTTCACTGGGCCTTCCCGTCAACGCCAGTGAGCCCTTTTTCGGGCTCCTCCCACCATCACCTTCCTTGCATCGTCACGGTTCCGTTCCGGCAATCGCCGCTCCGTTCCGACGTCGTTAGGATCGTGCTGGTATAGATGAAGTTGTTTGTTTTCTCTCTATTGGGAGATGAGCACACAGATGAGAGAGTTAGCAGAGATATGTGTGTTAGAGAATAAAACAGAAAATGTATGTATTACATGTCGTATGTATTTTGTATGTATTGCGTATATATGCATGTATGAAAGAAAAGAAAATACGTTATGTTATGTATGGATGCAATTATGTGTGTGTGTAAATTGTGGTGTGGCCAAACCTCCACACCCACTTAGAGGGAGGCCCCACACGTTATTAAGAAAAATGAAAATATAAATATAAAAATAAAAATATGTTTTTATTAAATAAATAAATAGATATATTATTTAATTAATTAGTTAATTAATTAAATAGGTAATTAGAATAATTAGAGTATGACACGTGGGTCCCCCACTAAATTAATCTGATTAATTACTATTTAATCTTAATTAAAAACTAAGTCTATGACACGTAGGACCCACTGGTCAATTAACCAGTCAACTGCTGATGTGAGCATGACATCATGATGATGTCATAATTACTTTTAACAAATTTAATTAAATATGTTTTTAATTCCTAATAATTGAATAAAACTTTAAAAGTTAATATAAAATAATCCGTAAGTCAGATCAAAATATTTTCAACATGAAAGTTGATCAGCAGAACGAGATGAACCCGGATACAATGTCCATCCGTCTCTCACGCGTCCCTAGCATAGCAAGCATGGAACTTTTCCATCGTTTTCAGTCTGACCGGTAGTAGCGAGAGACCCGGAAAATATCGTCAGATATTCTTCCGACCCGTCTATGACGGACGTTCCTGCGTTAGCTCATGTCTAGCCTGCATCTTGCCATGTCATGCGTCCTGTCGCATCTGCTGCTGTTATTTATTGTTTCTTCCCCCTCTTCTTACCAGTAGACCCCAAGACTGACGCTGTTGTCGGGTACATCTATGACCCTGGCGACCAGCCCTTTGCCGCAGAGCAGCAAGGCAAGCAAACCCCCCTTGATCATCCATATATCGCATTTTCTTTCTTCCTCATGCTTGCATTAGAATTTTGCTACTGTTGTAGTTAGCTCTCATATCTGATACATAGCCTATTTTTGATGAGCTGCTACTTTCAGTACTGTACTTTAAATCTGCTTAGTATAGGTGGAGCAGTCATCCCTTATGACCCCGTAGTCTAGATGCCTCGCTTTGCTTTCAAATCTCGATCCCTGATCGACGAGCCAGTCTCGACATAGCACATACACCCCCCTTAGTTGTACGACACTACAGAGATACTATCGGGTACCGAGGGTGACACCTCGCTAAGTACTCCTAATGATATCTCTGTAGTACAGCTAGTCGGTCGTGGTTATTGTGGGTGATTCCTCTTTCACCATTCCCGACAATGTCTCTGTCGTGCAACCCCTCAAGTGTGGGACCCCCGAGGGTGATTCCTCTAAGCCCACCTTGACGGATACATTGTTCGGAATCCAACGAGGGTGATACCTTGGATTCCCCCCGATGTTACAACCACACAGTTACTCGACCATGTTGTTGGGATCATTGGTGAATAGATGTTAGGCGGGTGGATTCCCGCATGTTTGTGTCGATGACCTAATTAAAATGATAATGGATTTGGGTATTTGATCTGGTTTGGTCGGAAGGCCTTATTACGCACTAACCGTCTGCGTGGGAAGAATTATGGGTACTCGACATCGCGGTATCAGCTAAAGCTCTTCAGACGTCAGCAATGGAGCGGTGCGCGTCCGAGTGGTCCCGAGATGCATCGCGCTTGTGATTAAGGGATGCTAGGACTGACCTCGGCCGCCCACGCATCATGCAGGAGCACGGAGGGCAAGTGGGCCCACAAACCCTTTGTGCTTAGGGGTTAGACCGGCGGGCTGGCCTCTCTGTTGAGTCTTAGGTGGGGCTGCGACGTGTTGATATTCCGAGGCCGGGCAGGACCCAGAAAAGTATGTCCGGCCAGAGTGTTATCGAGCGCGTCGGGGAATATGTTGTACACCCCTGCAGGGAAGAACTTATCTATTCGAATAGTCGTGTCCATGGTTACAGGACGACTTGGAGTTCTGCCGTGATCTTATACAACTACAACTGTTACTTAATTGGATTTTAGTTGCCCCGGGATTGCTTCCTCGCAGGGAGTCGAGGAAGGATCTCTGGCGTGACCTCATATTAATATTGCTACAACAATATGACTATTAATTTTGTTACCCCTCTTTTACTCTCGTCTATTGCTGCAAGACCCTGAAGATGCTAGTCTTCGATAGGACTAGGCATTCTCTCTCTATTCTCGCATTGCTACAGTCAGTCCACATATAACCACCCCCCTTATTTGATATTGATGCATACTTAGAATAGTACTGATGTAAGACTTGCGAGTACTTTGGATGAGTATTCACCGTTGCTTTGTTCACCCTTTGTCCCCTTGATCCGTTGCTGGGACCAGATAATGAAGCCCTGGAGATGGAGGTTCCCGCCAACGATGACTGCTACCCGACGGTGCCTACTACTACGTGGAGGCCGCTGAAGACCAGGAGTAGTTAGGAGGTTCCCAGGCAGGAGGCCTCGCCTTGCTCGATCGTTGTATCTTTTGTGTTAGCCTTCTCTAAGGCACCCCATGTTTTATGTCTGTACTCAGATATTTGTTGTTTCCGCTGACTCGTGTGTTTATCGAGCTTCCGTATTCTAGCCCTCGAGGCCCCTTGCTTGTAATATGAAGCTGATATTGTTTTATTTGTGTCTAGAGTTGTGTTGTGATATCTTCTCGTGAGTCCTTGAGTTTGATCGTACGCATTTGCGTGTATGATTAGCGTATGATTAAAATGAGGGCGTCACAAGTTGGTATCAGAGCCGAGTACCTGTAGGTAGCCCCCTTTCCAACTCCTTGGTCGAAGTTGAGTCTAGTTTTTGAAAAACTTTACTAACCCTGATGTTGTGCCTTACGGGCCCACATCTCAATTGGGTGGTATTAGTATCTTTTACTCCTTTTCTATACTCTCGGCTCTACTCTCTCTTCTCTTTCGGGTTAAAGATTTTGCTAACTCTAACTTTAGGTTCTTGTAAATACTTCCTCTCGGAGAGCCCCGTATTCCAGACGATGGCTTGATCCGTCAGAGAACTCCGATGATACTCTCCGATGTTTCTCTCGAGAACTTGTGGCCATCGCTCTTGCGATTTCCCTTCCTCCGTCAACCCTTATGGATGACGTCATACAAATGTCATCCATACTTTTTTTTTAAATTGCTCTTGTTTTACGAGAGGCAACGAATTATCTTATCAAGGATTCGTCCATCATCAGTTGTCATGGGTTTCAAAAGTTCTTCGAATTGCTATTCGATCTTTCGGGACACTGAGTAACCTATTGTTCATGACCTTTCTCACCTGCTTGCATTATGGATAAATCCATATGTCTAGCCGCATTCATTAAATTCCTTTGTGAATTTCCAGTGATCTTATTGATTCCACCTTTGTGTGAATGCACACAATCATCTGTTGATACTCATAAAGTATCTTTCCGGCTCAGACGTCCTTCGAGACAGAGCTGGTTCTCGACAAATCAACCTTGATTGATTGTCCATCTAAGTCCATTCAGCTTACTTGTATTTGATCGGAGCATCTGAATCTAATACACCAATCTGGAAATCATAAATTCCCTTGGTATTTAAGTATCAATATTTTTCATATGTTCTATAACCCGATGCATTGCATCCTATCTCCCTCTGATTGAGTACCAATACACACATGAGGTCCTTATGGATCGTCAGACCCATTGCTGGGTTATTATCCGAAGGCATCCTTTGCTTTCGCAAATTCTTGTGATTGCTTCCCGTGACACATGATGCCATTGGTAAATTATGTCTTCTCCCCCTGATAAGTTGTACCCTACGCTTTGTCAGCCATGCCCTTCAAGCATGTGTTAATTACTCTTGGAGTGTATGGTAGATGTTCCTAAGATGCCCCGATGGGTTGAACCTATGCCTTCCTAAATCAATATGACCCAAAGAGTTTTCACGAGTCTTACTCTTCTGGTGTTTTGCCAGATAATCTTTCCAAGCTACAACCTGATCAAAGGCGAGGGGTATATGGCAGGTGATGCATTGATGAAGTGGGTGTCGACCTTGAACTTTGTGTTCATGCCCATGGAAATGACGTTGATCCTATCATAGAAGCTTCTCGTATCAATAATCATTCATTCTGTGGTTTAAATCTAGCATCTGTGATCTTGTCCTTTGCAATTGTGGTTCCGTCTATGTTGTCCTACCTTGATTTCATTCTCAGACGAGTTAAGGTACTTGTCTTCTTCAGATCAATACATAGGTCCAAGCCTTAATGTTGATCTATCTCCGAGTATTGTCCCGTGTAGCTCGAGAATATCATGGAGCTACATAACTTCTTGTGATCTCCTCATCAACTATGATATTCCCATTAATTCCAGATTTCCTCGTGTTTTGAGTTATTGGACACTCAAGGATGCCGATAGCTGAATCGAGTACGTATTGCGATCCAACAACTTTTAGTAATCTCCTTTGCTTACGAGTTTGTACTCGATCATGTCATTCCAAGCTGTTAAGCTACATCATCATTATCATGTTGGAGCTTGACCATGCTATCTGTGTCCTCCATCTCTGGAGCACATTTCCAACTGTGCGTTAAGCTCAGATCGAGCTTTTCGACATCATATTGGTTGTTTTGAAAGGCAATTTTGATTCTGAGCTAGCAGTCTTAACTGTGTTTCCGTCAACCTTTAGCTTCACCATTCCCTTGCTTGATGTCGTCGCTGATTGATTACATCTTCGTGAAGCTTCTCGACAAATGTGTCGTGATCATCATCAACATTCTGAGATCTTGCAGGGTATCAATTGAATGCATGATGAGAAAATACCATCCTTGCCCCTCGATGGTTTGTGTTTTCATCGGCAAACTTTTTGCCTTCCCTCCAACACAAACATGTTCATGTTTTGTGTTGTCCTTTGAGTTCCTTGCTAATTCAGCTTATGTTATCTTCTACATTGGAGTATTACCATCTTTTATGTCAAGAGTGTCGTGAGGATCACACACGTCTTAAAAAATCTTGATATAGTAATACTTCTCGCCATCACGAGTCATTTCTTGGTCCCGTGTTGTTTCAGACCGGAATACCAACAAGTGAACTCTGATGTGTGATTCCAATACTTCTGTCAACCCTATCTCCTTGAGGTTAACAGCTGACTGTTTCATCCTTGGTATGTTGGGTGTTGACTCATCATTTTAGCATTGGTTGTGCTACTCAATCCGTATTTCCGAGTGCACCCTTTGACCAATGTTTAATTGTTGTTGTTCCCTCGAGCATACGGCATTATACCATTTGTTTTGACAAATGCTATCTCCATGATATTATAATTTTGGAAATTCATTCGTGTCAATATCCTGAGGGATTGTTGCTGAGCCCATCGGCCGCACCCTCAAGTTCTCCATGGTTCGTGATGAAGCTTTTGAAAGCACTGTATTTGTGCCTAACTCATGAAGGATATGTTTGATATAGGAAGTGTATTTTCCCAAAGTTCACGTGCACTCTTTCTGTCGTGAATATGTGTAAGTTTTGTCTCGCTCCCTCTCGGGAAATACCAAATTATTCACGCATGTGCGAAGTGTTATATGTTTTGAAGATTTGTTATCTTCACTTCATATAATTTCTCTTAGCACGCCAGGCCACTGACTGATTTGATCAAGGGAAAAGAAGTTCCTTCATAAGAGCTAATCCAGACTTACACATGGAACTTTGTTACCCTCGATGATGGTCCCCAAATGAGAACTCGGTCGCATTTTGACATAAGAATTCCACGTGGACACGAATGTCTTGACATGGTATTCATGTGTCTTACAATTGAACTCATGATTCAAGAATTGCTTGTGTAGTTCATATCCCGAGAATCTTGCATCTTCATCTTTCTTCTCACGCATCTTGAGTCTGAGGTGTCCCGACACCAATCAGATCTGAACCTCGAGCAGATATGATGGTTGGAACATTTTCCAATAATTATAACTTTGGTCATTAGGTAAATCAGTACGGTGCTGTCTTTCCAACACACCGGGCCGAAGGACCTATTGTTATAGATTCTTCCATATTTAAGATTCTCCATCTTCCATGCGGAAACTATATGGCTTATCTTATAAGTTGTTTTGATGAATTCTTTGTGTACCCAAAGTCCAACCTTTATCTGATGACCATGTCGATGCTACCTCGAAGCACGGATGTGGTACTTCAAATTTCAACAGGAACATTGGAAGCGCAATGCTAAATTGTCTTGATCAATTATTCAAACCGTATGGTACGGGTAAACATCATGATTCTTCTTGCCTCTTTATCTAAAAGGTTATGTACTTGATGACCTATCATGTATACCATACTCTATCTTTTCCTCAGGAATGGTACACTTTAATACCTGTGTGCGTGAACACATTTTCCTTCCTATTGGTCTGTTTGACTTTTCTTGTGGCATAACTTATCTAAGCAGTGTTAATTCCCTGCTTAGGTGATACATCGGTATACAACTCTGTCAGTAAGACCCTGTTACTATTGTGGATAAGATTACGGTAGCCGCCGGTGGACGAGAACCTTGCCTATTGGTCCGCCTCATTTCAGCGAGCAGGAAAATGGTTCTATTCGTTCCCCGCCCTTGGTACAGACGTTGTTGCCAACATAACTGACAGGTTATCCTCTGACATGTCTTGCTACCAATACCGTACAAGATGTCACCCCACTACCTACTCTCGGCCCACATGGTGGACCCATAACCCAAAGTTCCACAGGATTGAAACCTGACTCTCCTGTACATTTTTTACTCTAAAGTATCCTTACACTTGGCTTCGTATGGAATTCCAGAGCCACCGTTCAATGGACCGATCACTCTTCAGTCCGGATATTATACAAAATGTCGAAGATCTAGTCCGCATTATTCATGAGAATCTGAAGGCTGCTCAGTCTCGTCAGAAGAGTCAGTATGACCGTCATCATCAAGATATGGTCTATCAACCTGGCGAAAATGCTTGCCTTCGTGTCACACCAATAAGAGGTGCACACCGTTTCGGGATCAAGGGCAAGTTATCTCCTCTCTATATTGGTCATTTCACTATTCTCAAAAGGCGTGGAAGAGTGGCTTATCAATTGGAACTGTCGGCGAACCTTTCTCAGCTTCACGATGTCTTCCATGTTTCTCAGCTCCGTCGCTGCTTCAAGGATCCTATTCGAGCAGTGGATCGTGATATGCTTGAGCTGCAACAAGACCTCTCTTATAAAGAGCATCCGGTCCGCATTCTCGACCAAGTTGAACGTAAGACTCGTCGCAAAGTCACTAAGTTCCTTAAAGTGAAGTGGTCAAATCATTCCGAAGATGAAGCCACTTGGGAACGCGAGGATCATCTTCGTGATGAATACCCCGAGCTCTTTCCTTCTACCTCTTAATTCTCGGGACGAGAATTCTTATTAGTAGGGGAGAATTGTGACATCCTCAGCTTTTCCTACAGTAATGCATGTAATTAAGCGACAGTGATCCCGCGCTAATGATGCCACGTCACCGTGAATTATATCAATGATCTCGTGTTAGTTGAAACCGAATCAAAATTCGAAACTTAAAGATAAAGCCGAACGAGCAAAGGTTTCGGTTGTTAAAATAAAAATGTCAGGGGAGTTATAAAAATTACCTGACGAATTATAAATGTGAATCGGGCACTTTTTAAATTATTGGTAATCCCTATATATTTAAAAGAGAAGCTTTATGTAAAATAAATAAAGGAAACAAAGTAAATATAATTAAATAATAAAAGGATATAGTAAATAAAGGAAGTATTTAAAATAATAATAATAATGAAAGAATATAAAAAAGAATAACATAAATAATAAAAGAAAAGGAAACAAAAAAAGAAGAAAAAGTCCGTGGCCCAACTCGGCCAAAATTGGCCCAGTCGGCCATCACCATTCGGCCCACCTAGTGGGTGGGCGTATAAAGCCCCCCCCCACCAGGCAAACCCTAGCACCTCCCCTCCCACTCCTCCCGTGCGCCGCCAGGGAATCCCCTCGTCAGCGCCACCCCCTAGCTCCCTATCTCGATCCCACAACCCCCACCTACCGCTCTCCACGAGCGAGAGCCCCGCACCCCACCTACCCCCCGTGGCGCTCGCGCCCCTCTCCCCTCACCAGATTCAGCGACCGCACCAACCCAGCGCCCGCTCAATCCCATCTCTCCCCGTCTCCCTCACTCCTCACGCTCCCTCCCCTGGAAACCGCCCCATCCCGTCGGCCTCCCTCCCCCACGCCAGGTCGCCCCCTTACACCGGTGCGCCGACCCTTTTCCCCCACCGACCGAAACTCCCCACCGCACGCCCCGCTCGACCCCGTCGGCCGACGCCCCTCTCCCTCCCGTGCGCTCACCACGCCGGTCCCTCTCTCCCTCCCTCCAGCTTGATCCAGGAGGGATCGAGCACGGAGGCCTCTTCCTCGCCGGCCGGCCCTCCGACGACCCTCACCGGCCCCATCGTCACCAAACCTCGCCGGGACCGTCACCTCCACCACCTCGTCCTCCTCCACGCCGGATCCGACACCGTCTCCTCTGACCCTTCCCGAGAACTCCGGCTTCACCGGGCCTTCCCGTCAATGCCGGTGAGCCCTTTTTCGGGCTCCTCCCACCGTCTCCTTCCTTGCGCCGTCACGGTTCCATTCCGGCAATCGCCACTCCGTTCCGACGTTGTTAGGATCATGTAGGTGTAGATGAAGTTGTCTGTTTTCTCTGTGTTGAGGGATGAGCACAAAGATGAGAGAGTTAGAAGAGAGATGTCTGTTAGAGAATAAAAAAGAAAATGTATGTATTAGATGTTGTATGTATTGCATATATATGCATGTATGAAAGAAAAGAAAATATGTTATGTATGGATGCAATTATGTGTGTGTGTAAATTGTGGTGTCGCCCAGTGATGTCTACTACGCAACCTTCTCCTTGTAGAATTTGTTGGGCCGCCAAGTGCACAGGTTTGTAGGACATTAGCAATTTTCCCTCAAGTAGGTGACCTAAGGTTTATCAATCCACGGGAGGCGTAGGATGAAGATGGTCTCTCTCAAGCAACCCTGCAACCAAATAACAAAGAGTCTCTTGTGTCCCCAACACACCCAATACAATGGTAAGTTGTGTAGGTGCACTAGTTCGGTGAAGAGATGGTGATACAAGTGCAATATGGATGGTAGATATAGGTTTTTGTAATCTGAAACTACAAAAATAGCAAGGTAACTAATAATAAAAATGAGCACGAATGGTATTGCAATGCGTGGAAACAAGGCCTAGGGTTCATACTTTCACTAGTGAAGTTCTCTCAACAATGATAACATAATTGGATCATATAACTATCCCTCAACGTCCAACAAAGAGTCACTCCAAAGTAACTAATAGCGGAGAACAAACGAAGAGATTATTGTCGGGTACGAAACCACCACAAAGTTATTCTTTCTGATCGATCTATTCAAGAGTCCGTAGTAAAATAACACGAAGCTATTCTTTCCGTTCAATCCATCATAGAGTTCCAAAATATGACACCGCCGTGCTCTAAAAAGGTCTAGGTGAAGCACTTAGAGCAAAGTTATCTAGCTCAAAAGATATAAGTGAAGCACATGCGAGCTAAATTGCCTAACTCAAAAGATATAAGTGAAGCTCAATGAGTATTCTAGCAAATTCACGATGAGTGCATGTCCCTCTCAAAAAGGTGTGCAGAAAGGAAGAAGGTGACAAAACAAAAAGCAAACACTCCTATAATACACGACGCTCCAAGCAAAACACATATCATGTGGTGAATAAAAATATAGCTCCAAGTAACGTTACCGATGGATTGAAGACGAAAGAGGGGATGCCTTCCAGGGGCATCCCCAAGCTTAGGCTCTTTGGTGTCCTTGATAATGTCTTTCGGGTGCCTTGGGCATCCCCAAGCTTAGGCTCTTGCCACTCCTTGTTCCATAGTCCATCGAAACTCTACCCAAAATTTGAAAACTTCACAACACAAAACTTAACGAAACTTTGTGAGATGGGTTAGTATGATAACGAGCAAATCAATCACTTGGGTACTGTAAAAACAAGACTCATAATTATTTTCACACAATTCCTACTGTATCTTACTATTTCCACAATTTATATTACTCAATATAATCTATGGAAACACCAAAACAAGCAAACTATGCATTGAAAACAGAATCTGTCAAAAACAGAACAATCTGTAAGGATCTGAATGCTAACCATACTTCTGCACCTCCAAAAATTCTTAAACAATTATGAAAATTAAGGAAATTTGTATATAAATCATAAGCAAAAAGAATCAACATAAAATCACTCTCTGGATAGAAATTATAAATGATTTCGTGAGCGCAAAGTTTCTGTCTTTTTCAACATGATCAAACAACTATCACCCAAACTAATCATAAAGACTTTACTTGGCACTTTATTGAAACTAAGGCAATAAAACATGATTAATACAGTAGCTTAATCATGATAACACACAAAAATAGTAATGATACATATTGGGTTGTCTCCCAACAAGCACTTTTCTTTAATGTCTTTCAAGCTAGGCATGATGATTTCAATGATGCTCACATGAAAGATAAGGATTGAAACATAATGGAAGCATCATGGAGCATATGACTAGCACATTTAAGTCTAACCCACTTCCTATTCATAGGGATTTTGTGATCAAACAATTTATTGGAGCAATAATCAACTAGCATAGGAAGATAAAACAAGCATGACTTCAAAAGTTTCAACACATGGAGAGGAAGCTTGATATTATTGCAATATGTAGAAGCATATGATCCTCTCTCATAATAATTTTCAGTAGCATCATAAATGAATTCAACAATATAACCAGCACCTAAAGCATTCCTTTCATGATCTACAAGCATAGAAATTTTACAACTATCCACATAAGGAAATTTATTCTCATCAATAGTAGTGGGAGTATCGTAAAAGACTTGAACACTACAAATTGTTTCCACATTAAAAGAGTGATGTTCAGTGAAAGGATACTCAAGAGTATGACAAGTTTTATCATCCCTCTTATTTATAGCATAAGTATCATCACAATAATCATCATAAATAGGGGGCATGCTTTCATCATAACAAATTTGATCATTCAAAGTGGGGGAACTAAAAAGATCATCTTCATCAAACATAGCATCCCCAAGCTTGTGGCTTTGCATATCGTTAGCATCATGGGTATTCAAAGAGTTCATACTGACAACATTGCAATCATGCTCATCATTCACATATTTTATTACAAGCATTCTATGTAATTCTTCTTTTAGCACTTGAGCACAATTTTCATTTCCATCATTTTCACGAAAGACATTGAAAAGATGAAGCATATGAGGCAACCTTAATTCCATTTTTTTGTAGTTTTGTTTTATAGACTGGACTAGTGATAAAACAAGAAACTAAAAGATTCAATTGCAAGATCTAAAGATATACCTTCAAGCACTAACCTCCCCGGCAACGGTGCCAGAAAAGAGCTTGATGTCTACTACATAACATTCTCCTTGTAGACGTTGTTGGGCCTCCAAGTGCAGAGGTTTGTAGGACAGTAGCAATTTTCCCTCAAGTAGGTGACCTAAGGTTTATCAATCCATGGGAGGCGTAGGATGAAGATGGTCTCTCTCAAGCAACCCTGCAACCAAATAACAAAGAGTCTCTTGTGTCCCCAACACACCCAATACAATGGTAAGTTGTGTAGGTGCACTAGTTCGGCGAAGAGATGGTGATACAAGTGCAATATGGATGGTAGATATAGGTTTTTGTAATTTGAAACTACAAAAACAGCAAGGTAACTAATAATAAAAGTGAGAACGAACGGTATTGCAATGCGTGGAAACAAGGCCTAGGGTTCATACTTTCACTAGTGAAGTTCTCTCAACAATGATAACATAATTGGATCATATAACTATCCCTCAACGTGCAACAAAGAGTCACTCCAAAGTAACTAATAGCGGAGAACAAACGAAGAGATTATTGTCGGGTACGAAACCACCATAGAGTTATTCTTTCTGATCGATCTATTCAAGAGTCTGTAGTAAAATAACACGAAGCTATTCTTTCCATTCAATCCATCATAGAGTTCGTACTACAATAACACCTTAAGACACACATCAACCAAGACCCTACTGTCACCTAGATACTCCATTGTCACCTCAAGTATCCATGGGCATGATTATACGATATGCATCACACAATCTCAGAATCATCTATTCAACCAACACATAGAACTTCAAAGAGTGCCCCAAAGTTTCTACCGGAGAGTCAAAACGTGTGCCAACCCATATGCATAGGTTTCCAATGTCACGAAACCCGCAAGTTGATCACCAAAACATACATCAAGTACTCACATGAATATACCATTGTCACCACAGATAGACACGTGCAAGACATACAACAAGTGTTCTTAAAGACTCAATCCAATAAGATAACTCCAAAGGGAAAACTCAATTCATTACAAGAAGGGAGAGGGGGAAGAACATCATAGGATCCAACTATAGTAGCAAAGCCTGCGGTACATCGAGATCATGACATCTCAAGAACACGAGAGAGAGAGAGAGATCAAACACATAGCTACTGGTACATACCCTCAGCCCCGAGGGAGAACTACTCCCTCCTTGTCATGGAGATCGCCGGATGATGAAGATGGCCACCGGAGATGGGTTCCCCCTCCGACAGGGTGCCGGAACGGGCTCCCGATTGGTTTTTGGTGGCTACAGAGGCTTGCGACGGCGGAACTCCCGATCTAGGTTTCTTTTTGGGGGTTTCTGTATTTATAGGAATTTATGGCGGTGGAATTACGTCGGTTGGGCCCACGAGGAGGTCACAAGCCTGCTAGGCCCGACCTAGGGCGGGCCTCCTGGGCTTGTGACTCCCTCGTGGCTCTTCTGGCCTTCTTCCAAAGCTTCGGGGGTCTCTTTTGGTCCAAAAAAATCATTGCGAAAGTTTTATTCCATTTGGACTCCGTTTGATATTCTTCTCTGAAAAAGGTCAAAAACACGGAAAAAACAGAAACTAGCACTAGGCACTGAGTTAATAGGTTAGTCCCAAAAAGATATAAAATACCATATTCATGCATATAAAAATCCAAAGTTGACAAGATAATAGCATGGAACCATCAAAAATTATAGATACGTTGGAGACGTATCACCCAGCCACTTACCGGTGGGGACAAACCTCCACACCCACTTAAAGGGAGGCCCCATACGTTATTAAGAAAAATGAAAATAAATATATATATATAATATGTTTTTATTAAATAAATAAATAGATAGATAGATATGTTATTTAATTAATTAGTTAATTAATTAAATAGGTAATTAGAATAATTAGAGTATGACACGTGGGTCCCCCACTAAATTAATTTGATTAATTACTATTTAATCTTAATTAAAAACTGAGTCTATGACACGTAGGACCTAGTGGTGAGTTAACGAGACAACTGCTGATGTCAGCATGACATCATGCTGATGTCATAATTGCTTTTAACCAATTTAATTAAATATGTTTTTAATTCCTAATTATTTAATAAAACTCTAAAAATTAATATAAAATAATCCGTAAGTCACATCAAAATATTTTCAACATGAAAGTTGATGAGCAAAACGAGACGAACCCGGATACGCGGTCCATTCGTCTGTCACGCGTCCCTAGCATAGCAAAGATGGAACTTTTCCATTGTTTTGAGTCTGACACGTAGTAGCCATAGACCCGGAAAATATCGTCACATATTCTTCCGACCCGTCTATGATGGATGTTCATGCGTTAGCTCATGTCTAGCTTGCATCTTGCCATGTCATGCATCGTGTTGCATGTGTTGCTGTTATTTATTGTTTCTTCCCCCTCTTCTTACCGGTAGACCCCGAGACTGACGCTGTTGTCGGGTACATCTACGACCCTGCCGACCAGCCCTTTGTCGCAGAGCAGCAAGGCAAGCAAACCCCCCTTGATCATCCCTATATCGCCTTTTCTCTCATGCTTGCATTAGAATTTTGCTGATGTTGAGGTTAGCTCCCATATCTGATGTATAGCCTATTTTTGATGAACTACTACTTTCAGTATTGTACTTTAAATCTTCTTAGTATAGGTGGAGCAGTCATCCCTTCTGACCCCGTAGTCCAGATGCCCCGCTTTGCTTTCAAATCTCGATCCCTGATCGACGAGGCAGTCCCAATACAGCACATACACCCCCCCTTAGTTGTACGACGCTACAGAGATAGTATCGGGTACCGAGGGTGACACCTCGCTAAGTACTCCTCATGATATCTCTGTAGTACAGCTAGTCGGTTGTGGTTATCGAGGGTGATTCCCCTTTCACCATTCCCGATGATGTCTCTGTCGTGCAACCCCTCAAGTGTGGGACCCCCGAGGGTGATTCCTCTAAGCCCACCTTGACGGATACATCGTTCGGAATCCAACGAGGGTGATACCTCGGATTCCCCCCGATGTTACAACCACACAGTTACTCGACCATGTTACTGGGATCATTGGTGAATAGATGTTAGGCGCGTGGATTCCCCCGTGTTTGTGTCGATGTCCTAATTAAAATGATAATGGATTTGGGTATTTGATCTGGGTTGGTCGGAAGGCCTTATTACACACTAACCGTGTGCGTGGGAAGAATTATGGGTACTCGACGTCGCGATATTAGCCGAAGCTCTTCAGACGTCAGTAATGGAGCGGCGTGCGTCCGAGTGGTCCCGAGATGCATTGCGCTTGTGATTAAGGTATGCTAGGACTGACGTCGGCCGCCCACGAATCGTGCAGGAGCGCGGAGGGAAAGTGGGCCCATGAACCCTTTGTGCTTAGGAGTTAGACCGGCGGGCTAGCCTCTCTGTTGAGTCTTAGGTTGGGCTGCGACGTGTCGATATTTCGAGGTCGGGCAGGACCCAGAAAAGTATGTCCGGTCAGAGTGTTATCGAGCGCGTCGGGGAATATGTTGTACACCCCTGCAGGGAAGAACTTATCTATTCGAATAGCCGTGTCCACGGTTACAGGATGACTTGGAGTTGTGCCTTGATCTTATACAACTACAATTGTTACTTAACTGGATTTTAGTTGCCCCAAGATTGCTTCCTCGCAGGGATTCGAGGAAGGATCTCTGGGCGTGACCTCATATTAATATTGCTACAACAATATGACTATTAATTGTGTTACCTGTGTTCTACTCTCGTCTATTGCTGCAAGACCCTGAAGATGCTAGTCTTTGATAGGACTAGGCCTTCTCTCTCTATTCTCGCATTGTTGCACTCAGTCCACATATAACCACCACCCCTTCTTTGATACTGATGCATACTTAGAATTGTTCTGATGTAAGACTTGCGAGTACTTTGGATGAGTACTCGCCGTTGCTTTGCTCCCCCTTTGTCCCATTGATCTGTTGCCGCGACCAGATGATGGAGCCCTGGAGATGGAGGTTCCCGCCGACGACGACTGCTACCCCGACGGTGCCTACTACTACGTGAAGGCCGCTGAAGACCAGGAGTAGTTAGGAGGTTCCCACGCAGGAGGCCTCGCCTCATTCGATCGTTATATCTTTTGTGTTTGCCTTCTCTAAGGCACCCCATGTTTTATGTCTGTACTCAGATATTTGTTGCTTCCGCTGACTCGTGTGTTTATCGAGCTTCCGTATTCTAGCCCTCGAGGCCTCTCGCTTGTAGTATGAAGCTGATATTGTTTTATTTGTGTCTAGAGTTGTGTTGTGATATCTTCTCGTGAGTCCTTGAGTTTGATCGTACACATTTGCGTGTATGATTAGCGTACGATTAAAATGAGGGTGTCACAATATGTGTAATAATAATAGTTAAGGATCTGAACATAATATGTTCCACCAAGTAATTGAACAAGCATAAACTACAAAATGTAATCAACACAACTAGTAACCCACACATACCAATCTGAGGTTTTGAGACAAAGATTGACTACACGTGATGAACTAGGTTTGGAGATGAGAAGGTGCTGCTGAAGATGTTGATGAAGATTGGTCCTCCCATGAAGGAGGAAACGCTGGTGATGATGATGGCTTTGATTTCCATCCTCCGTCACGCGAATTCCCCGGCAGAATCTTTTTGCACTGTTTAGTAAAACAGGTGTATTTTCCTTACACAACGTCCGTTTTGGCTCCGCGAGTACTCAACTTCGAGCTATCGACAAGCCTCATCTGAATATTTGATCAAGCTAGTTCATTATTATCACCTACAAATCGTCTTCTAAATAGGACTTTTTGCCCTCTAAACGTCATGAACATAGTTTGTCAATATTTTTCACGTTCGTTCCCAAATATTTTGAGTCATCATACAATCTCGGAATTGAGTGATTCTTTTTGCATTCGAAATCTTGACTCGGTAGGATTCTTGAGAAAAAATATCAGAAATTTGACATCATATTTTCAAGAGGGAAGTTCTAGAGATAGTTTTAGTTTATCCTGCGTGGGGGTCATTTATCATCACTATCTTTACTGCCATTGTGATCTTCACTTATATCTTCCTATCCAGAGCTACTTCATATCATCCATTGCTGTTATTTGTGTTTTGACATGACTGTTAGTGTTCTAGGCTCGCGTCTCTAGTACGGTCTAGCCTAGGACCAGCACAGTACCGTCGTTGAGTGTTTATTCAACATTGCATCTCTGAATTGATTATTGCTAATCTTTTGCTACCATATATTATAAGCCTTCCCAGCTCCACATACATCTACATCGTGTGTTTGATGTCACCTTCTAATCTCTATATCCAAGCTTTGAGAGTTTTGACTACATCGGTTGCCGATCACCACCTGCTGTTGGGTAAGAATTGGTAAGAATTTGAGATTGGCCTGACGGATTTGTGACACACCACCACCACCACCACTTCCAGTAGTTCATAGGAACAATATTTTTGGATTTTGTTGTTTTCTACTAGTCATGACAGGATCCCAAGTTGTCAACCCATGGGCTTCTTCGATTGTGGGAGATGTGCCACCAAAACAACCGTTACGAGAGGTGCATAGAGATCCAAATGTGCATGATCAGGTTAATGTTTCTATACCATCATTTAACGGTCATTTTAGACCTACTTTATATATTGAATGGGAATTTGAAATAAATGGTATATTTGCTTGCCATAATTTTGCTGAACATAAGAAAGTTACGGTCGCGGTTGGTTCTTTCACCGGCTATGCTTCAGTTTGGTGGAGTGGATATCATCGGTTACACCCTGATTATATACCAACTACTTGGGATGATTTAAAACTTGCCATGAGACATACATTTGTTCCTTCTTATTATACTTGTGACATGGTTAAAAAGTTACAACATTTAAAACAAGGTAGTGACACCGTAACAAAATATTATGATGATTTACAAACAGCCTTGTTGCATTCCTCATTAGAAGAAAGTGAAGAAGATTTTATGGATAGATTTTAGGGAGGATTAAACCATCATATGCAAGAGATACTAATTCATGAAAAGTGTTATCCTATGGATCGTTTGTTTCGTCTTGCTTGCAAAGCTTAACGGGAAATAAAACGACGTGTTGCCCACCAGGAGAAAGAGTGCAAGGTGTTTATTCCAAGGGTTGATGCGATTGTTCCTTCCGCTACTAGGCTTACTATGACATCGACATCAATTGTTGTGATGGCTACATCACCTTCACCATGTGGCACATCACCATCCAGAGTGCCTACATCAACTGAGTTGATCATAACAGGAGATGACAACGGTACTGATCTTCCACGTCCACATGAGTATGATGAATGTCTTCACAATTTGAATGCACCATGTGATGAGCAACCTATTACTTTGATCACACCACCTATTTTAGGGAACTATGTTGATGATTTGATTTTGCCGTGTGATCAAACAACTATAATATCAACAATTTTGAGTACACCCATTGAATTAACTATTGCTGAGAAAGAACCATGTGAAGAAGGGAATAAATCAAATTTGGATCAAATATGTTTGAAAATAATTGTGCCAATGTTTAATCATTTCGATATGACCTCCAATCTTGGTGATGATTGTGTGTCAAATGACATGTTGCATGTTTACTCATTTCAGCCTGTTGTAGCATGTAAATCTGAAACAATTCAAACTTCTTCACCAATGTTGGGATGGTTTAGTGATGAGCATTGTCAACCTTTTGATATAAATAAGAGCTTCACTTATATGTGCAAACCAAGTTGCAATATTATCATGCGTTCTACTTCTTGTGATAATATTTTGGCTTTATATTTCATAACATATGAAATTTACGCATGTATACATGTGTCATATGTGCAAAAACCAAAGGAAGTAAAAAATGGATGCCATATACATATACAACATGTACACCTTGTCTCTTTCGTTAGCCAAATTTCAGATTAAGAAGCACCGAGGACGGCTTTATTTTCAAAAAGGGGAGGATGATGAGGACATGACTACCTTTGATATTACCACAATAATTCCATATGTGTATTTATTTGAGGTGATTTCTGATAAAACTCATGCAATAATTTATTTATGTTATCCGGAACAAAAATACTTCACCTATTTTTATTTTATGCCTAAACGCAGAATGGCCGAACACTTGTATGAATCACGTGTGATGACAAGGGAAGAGGAAATAGTTGGATGCTATTCAAGAGGTCCTCTCATGTCAAAGGAAATAATTAGTTGTTGTTCAAGAAGTTCTCTCACGTCACTTTTAGACCAAGAGAAGATAGAGTCCAAGTCTTTCACGTTCTGGACTCAGATTTGGACTGAACAGACATATCTGTACCAAAACGCCTTCAACTTTTTCATCCAGACTCCAAATTGCGTGATTCTTTTTGGGCTGCAAAGTAGATTTTACTTGATTTCAGGACCAATTGGAATCACCTTGAAATTCGTCCGGAGCGTGGAGATATCGACCAAACAAAATGATGTTGCACCAGAATTCGAGTCAAACAACAAGTCAAAAGGTGTTGCACCACCTCCACTTGGGCCCATAGGCCTTGTACGACTTAGGGTTAGTTTTAGGCTGCCTTGGGATGTCCTCCCACCTCCTTGGCCGCCACCCCTTGTTCCTATATAAGTAGATCAACCTAGTAGCTTTTTGGTTGGGATTTGTTTAGTTAAAAGTTAGCCATTGCAACTTCGTGTACTTCATTTGTGTCCAACGACCAGACTAAGACCGCTTTCAGATCCCGACCCTTATCAATACTTCATCTATATTCGCAATATTCAAATTGCAACATCATGTTCTTGCTTGTTCTTCGATTGCTTGCAGGAATAGACCTTCGTGGTCAGGTTGATCGTGCTCCGGCGTGGTCAATAACCTCTTGGAGTTGGTTTAGTGATTGCTAAGGCGCAACATCGTGCATGTTTGTAGTCGGATCGTCAAATTCATATTCACCAAATCGATAGCCACCATCTCATCGAAAGATCGGTACACCCTCGCCTTTATCATCCATATCATCGAAATATCAAACGAATACCAACTTTATATGATTACTTATAACAAAACTTCTCCCATGTCCTCAAGAACAATAATTAATACTCACACATCATCAACATGTTCAAGAACATACGTGTAATAATAATAATTAAGGATCTGAACATAATATGTTCCACCAAGTAATCGAACAAGCATCAACTACAAGATGTAATTAACACAACTAGTAACCCACACGTATCAATCTGAGGTTTTGAGAAACAGATTGACTACACATGATGAACTAGGTTTGGAGATGAGATGGTGCTGCTAAAGATGTTTATGAAGATTGGTCCTCCCACGAAGGAGGAAGCATTGGTGATGACGATGGCTTTGATTTCCCCCTCCGAGAGGGGAATTCCCCGGCAGAATCTCTTTGCCAGAGAGAAAAAGGGTCTCTGCCTGGGTTTCCGCCTCGAGACGGTGGCGCTTTGTCCTAAAAGATAACTTATGATTTTTTTTCTAGGGTAAAACACACCATATAGGAGAAGATTCCCGCTAGAGGGATGGTTGGAGCCCCACAAGACATGAGGACGCGGCCAGGGGGGCGCGCCCTGTTGGCTTGTGCCTAGTTGGTGTCCCCTCTCCAGTATATGTTTGGCCCAGAAATTCTCAAATATTCCAGAAAAAATATCCGTGAAGTTTTAGGTCATTTGGTGCAAGTTGATTTTTCAGCCTTTTTCTCGGTTTCGCGGTCGAGAATTCCAGTTTCTAGATATTTCCCTCCTAGTGATGAACCTTGCATATTAAGAAATAAAGGGCATAAGAATTATATGATATCAATGGATAATGGAGAGGATCAACAAAAATATCAATAACAATTCATGATGCAAAATGAGCATATCCACTCCCCCAAGCTTAGACCTCGCTAGTCCTCAAGCGAAAGCCCATCTCAAAAATAGCGACCACCTGATTTGAGAGAGAGGTGTCAATAAAAATAGAATATGAGCGTGACAACATCATGAATATTATCATAGCAGCAAGTATTTTATCATATAACTTCTCATAAACAAGTGACAATCTATTCACAACTATTGGAGTATGAAGCTCAAACCCTTATTGATAATCAACAAACTATGTTCTCACTTAGGCCTTGTTTGGTTTCTCGAAATTTAAAGGGGTTTGGAGGGGATTGAAAGGGATTAAATCCCCTACAAGTCAAAATTCACCTTAATCCACTCCAATCCACTTCAATCCCCTTGTAGAAGGGATTAACCAAACAAGCCCTCATTGGGGCAATCATAATTCATCATAACCCAGAGGAGAGTCTATGTAAGAGCTTTGTTTTGGGCAAGTTCACATACTCAACTATCATTTAATCTTCTACGATTTCTCACGCTCAAGGTATATTTTTGTACCTCATGTTTCCATAGGACACATAGGAAGATATGGGCTTAAATGGCTCGCCGCCCAACTTATTTACCTCTAGGATAATGTCAACAATAATGACTCATGATCATCAACATCCACTTGGATACATAAGTTTGAACCTTTCCTCGACACATGGTGCTTGCCAATATAGGATTAATAGGTTAGAATAGTGATAAACTTTATTGACTCAAGCACAAAGTTGAACTCCTTAAAATAAAAGATAGGCCCTTCGCAGAGGGAAGCATAGGTTGCCAGTCACTTTTAATTTGCTGGATGTGTGAACTCTTAATGCAAAGGAACATCACTTTATATTGCCCCTTATGATAGCCAACTTTATTATGCACTCTGTCGCTTTTATTTCTTTGCCATCACAACATCGTACAAAGCTTATTTTCTGGGAGGCACTTTCCCTCCACACTTTAGGCTTCCGGATTTGAGTTGCCTCCAATTCCCTGAGTCTCGACTACTCGAGTCGCCGGCGCCGCCATCGAGCTTGAGTCATATCCGTCACCGCAGACACCACCGTCGTTGTGTTCCAGATGTATCTGTGGCTGCCGGTTTCAACCTCATCATGTATGTCCACACCTCCGTCCATAGGCTCTGCCTCTCCGACATTGTCCTCATTGGTTCCTAGATGGCAAAACTACGCACTCACGTACAAAACTACGTAGCCTAATGTGACAGCACGAGACCGACGTTCCAGAAGATTCCCCTTCTATTCCATTTTCGTCGTGTGTCTATTTTCTTTTGTCGCATCATCATCGCCTCCAGTGCATCATCAGCATTGCATCGGCATCCCGTTGCCACCAGTTTTCAAAAGTTGCATCCGTTGTTAGTTGTCAGTTCTCGTCGTTGTCCGTTCTGAGCCCGACTGCACACGCACGCGCCCGCAACATCGTCAAAACCCTGTTTTAAAAGTGGGTTGAAAACTTTCTCTGATCGAGGTGAAACTTGGCATGCGGTCGTGATTAGTTATAGCTAGGCCGCCTGTCGAATTTCGTCGCGATCGGAGTCCGTCAGGTACCCAAACGGTCGACCATAGCGGCACCGTATTCGGTCTATCGTCGGACGGTTGTTGGTGTTTTAAAAATCGTTGCCGCGCCGCACCACTTCCCTCTCATCTTAGCCAACGCCACTCTACACAGCTAACACTAACTCGCCTCTCCGATTGGACCGCACGATCGCGATCGGAGGGTCGAAAAACCCCCAGATACCCTATAACCTAACCCCTTCCTATAAATAGATGCCCTCCCCGCCATTTTAGGCAAACCCTAGTTGGCTCCCTCGATTTCCGCGCCCACCAACTCAGCCGCCGCCACCTGGTCTCCCTCCTCTCCTCGCAGCACCTCCTCCCCCCAGCGGCCGGCCCGCACGAGCCCATCCGGGGCCTGCCGGGCCCGAACTCCTGCAACCTCCGTGCTCGAGCTCCAGATCGGGAGAGGACCTCTCGATCCAAAGACGTCATCGTTGCCGCGCGCAGCCTCCCTCGGCCCCGCGCCGTCCCCGGCCATCTCCCGCCACTGGCCGTTCCCCGGTCGCCGGAACGAGCCGCTGCAGCTTCTCCTGCGCCCAGGTCCTGCTACAGCTCGAAGCCGCCGCCGCTGGAACCCACCTCGCCATGACGCCGCCGCCCGCCGTTAGTCCCTCGCCAGACCTGGCCGCGTGGGCCCCTGCCGAACCTGTTCCACGTGCCTCCCTGCTCGCCTTCCTCGCCTCCCTGGCCGGAGCCGCCACCACCAAGCATTGCCGCCGCCACAACCTCGCTCCCGGGAGAACGAAGAAGCGGCAGCGCTGGCTGCTCGCGATCTGGGCCCCGAGATCCCCTCGGCCGAGCAGCAGCAGCCCTTCCCCGCTGCGACCCAGCGACCAGGCCGAGGCCAAACCCTCTCTCCTCCGCTTGGGCCAAGCCCGCAAAGGTGAGGCCCCCCTCTGTAGCCTATATCGCACACTAGGCGCTAGATTTTAAACTACGCCCATGCCCCTGTAGCCCAATAGTATTTTTTTTAGTTTTAGAATTTAGTTGTATTTCAGGAAATAGTTGATATTTAGAATGCCCGTATCCTTTTAACCGTGAGTCGGTTCGCGATGTATTAGATATGGTTTTGGTGTAGAATTTCGCGTAGAATCTGAATTCATAACTTGCATCTTTGTTTGACGTCGTTTAGCATGTCGTATGCCTAGGATCGTGTGTTGTCTATATTGTTTTGCCCGTAGTTATTTTTTTTCGCGCGTGACCGGATTGCTCGAATGCCGTAGAAGAAATGTCCATGTTTTAGGAACCACTTTTTCATGTATTTTAGAGTAGACGTTGGTATTTTTGCGTGTAGGGATTGCTGCTAGTTTATTTTTTCCGTGTATAGGTTATTATCTCGCATTTACGTGTGGCATTATTTTAGTGTTGCAACCCCACTTATCTTATATGTTTTCGGGGTAGAAAAATCCATAGGATTTTTCTGTGCAATTAGTTTTAGCTTTTGAGCAACTTAGTTCGCGCGATATTTTGCTATGTTGCCCTCTTGTTTATTTTTTAAGATTTATTCCGTGCTTCGTTTGATTAAGTTGTCAACTAGGGAGTTGTTCTTGGATGTTTAGTCTAGCCCCTGGTAATTTTGGTTGCAATAGAAATGCATGTTTAAGTGTGGTTTGCTTGCTCTCAAGTTGCTAGAAATAGTGTAGTTTTAGTGATGCTGAAATATTTCTAAGTCTGAATCTGTTATATTTTGTTGTTGTTTTGTTTTGCTTCTATCTTGTGATTTGTAGCTATTTTGAGGTTGGTGCAATGGAGTTAGTTGTAGACCTTGTGTTTCTCTAGCATGCTATGAATTTTCATGCCATTTGGAGTCCTGTAGCTTATGGTTTTGATGCTGTCAATATGCCTTCAGATGGAAAACTGCACTTCCATGAAGTGTTATTTTCACTAAGTCTGAAATAGTGTGTGGGAAGCCATTCTGTGACTTCTTTCCCTGGTGATCCATGATGCCATGCTAGTTGTTGTTAGTTGTATCTTGTAGTGATTCTTGCCCTCTTTCGTGTCATGCCTTGGTTGAGTATATAGGATTTGTGTAGCTCATAGTTGTGGGGTGTAGAAAGTGCTATGTGGCTGATTTTGGCAGATTGTAGTGTTTTCTTGTTTTGCTCGTAGTTGTTGAACCGTAGCTCCGATTTGATCGTGTCCTATGTGGAACTTGCTTAGAATCTCGTGTAGTTTCATTTTCTCTTGCTGGTTGTATGTTTTGAAGTGCTCGTGACCGTCGTTGCACACATATTGCATTCATGCCATCATATCTTGCGGTGTCCGTATCTTTTGATCCGTAGCTCCGTTCGAGATGTTCTCTATGTGTAACTTGCTTGTAACGACGTGTAGAATCACGTGAACCTATTTGTTTTGCTGTTTAACAACCCATTAAATGTGTTAGTTCAGATCTGGACAGAATTGTAAATTGTCATGTGAGGTCGTTTCGGAGATGCTATACGTCATTTCCAACCTCATTTAAAATGCCTAGGTAGGTAGATTAATTGCGCTTCACCTCTTACCATGTTTAATCACATTTAATATTGTCATGAATCCTTTGCTCTCATATATGGGAATAAAGGAAAATGGCTGTGGGGGGTTTTCCCTAGAGTAGCCGGTCAAAAAAAAATATTGTCGTGAATCTAATCGAGATAGAACTAAATAATCCGTATGTGGAGTTTTGTCAATATGCAACTCGTTGCATATTGAACTTCACTTAATGTGTAGTGTTTGTTTGTGGTGAATTTTCATGTCGTGTCTTGCATGTGTTCAGCTGCTCATGCATCATTTGTGTTGAGCATCGTGTGGTGAATCTCGTGTGTTGATTCATGTTTCTGGTTTCCCCGGTCTCGATAGAGTTCCGCAAGCGTGTCGGATTGTGAGGACCCATTCGACTACATCGGTTCGTCTGCTTCACGGAGGCATTCTTCTTCCAAGCGGGATCTCAGGCAAGATGACCATTTCCCCAGATACCATTACTATCATTGCATGCTAGTTTTACCATTTCTATCGATTATGTCTCGTTGCCTACCACATGTTAAATATCAACCTCTCAACAATGCCATGAAAACCTTCAACCTGTTCGACCTAGCAAACCACTGATTGGCTATGTTACCGCTTGCTTAACCCTGTGTTAGCATTGCTAGTTGCAGGTACAATTGCTTCCATGTGATAACATGGGTTCCTTGTTATATCACCATATTAATGCTATTTAATTTAATGCACCTATATACTTGGTAAAAGGTGGAAGGCTCGGCCTTTCTAGCCTAGTGTTTTGTTCCACCTTTGCCCCCTTAGCTTCGGCTACCGGTGTTATGTTCCATAATTGAGCGCTCCTAACACGATCGGGGTTGTTATGGGGACCCCCTTGATAATTATTTTAGATTAAAGCTGGTCTCGCAAGGCCCAACATTGGTACTACATTTTCCCAACATAATAATTCTGTTAAACTGAAATGCATAGGGAGTTAGCGCTACCCGAGGAGTAATTCTACATAATACAGGGAGGACGAGTGCTGATGGTGTTGGTCCAAAACAGAGCACTATGCGGGGCCAACCCAGGGCAACTGGGGTGTTTTCTATCAGGCCACCGTACGCATCGCTCATCCGTCGTGTCCTGAGAACGAGATACGCGGCTCCTATCGGGATCGTCGACACGCCGGACGGCCTTGCTGGATTAGTTTTACCTTTGACGAGATATCTTGTGCATCGGGATTCCGGTGATGCTTTGGGTAATCTCAGAGTTGAGGTTTTCCACTAAGGAATCCGACGAGATTGTGAGTGTCGTGATCGAGGATTATGCGGCTTGTGGTAATTTGTGATGGACTAGTTGGAGCACCCCTGCAGGGTTAAATCTTTCGGAAAGCCGTGCCCGCGGTTATGGGGCAACGTGGAAACTTTGTTTAACACTGGTTCTAGATAACTTGAAGTTAACTTAATTAAAATATGCCAACTGTGTGCATAACCGTGACTGTCTCTTTCATGAGCTCCTGCTCCGATCGAGGACACGGTGGGGTTATGTCTGACGTAGGTAGGTGTTCAGGATCATTCATTTGATCATCCGTAGTTCACGTCCGCTATGCGTAGATCTTCCCCCTCTTATTTCTTGTACTCGTAAGCTTAGCCACCAAATATAAGCTTAGCCGCTGCTGCAACCTCACCACTTAACCATGCATCACCCATTAAGCTTTGCTAGTCTTGATACCTTTGGAAATGAGATTGCTGAGTCCCCTATGACTCACAGATTGCTACAACACCAGTTGCAGGTACAGGTAAAGGTTACTTGACGCGAGCGCGTTGATTGTTCATTTGGAGTTGCTTCTTCTTCTTCATCATCGATCTAGGATGGGTTCCAGGCCGGCAGCCTGGGATAGCAAGGATGGACGTCGTTCTTCTTTTCTCGTTTGTTTTCGTCCGTAGTCGGACCCTGCTCTTCTTCATGATGATTATGTATTGTATTGTTGTGACTCTCATGTAGCTTGTGGCGAGTGTAAGCCAATTCTATATATACATATACACATATATATATATATATATATATATACATATATATATATATATCTTCTTTTCGGTACATCTACTTGTAACGATATCCATTCTTGCGACACGACGAGATGCGCTTCTATCCCTGATGAGTTCCTCGTGCCAAATTGAGGATAGGCTCGCATCTTGGGCGTGACACCTAAGGATGCAAGGCTTCCTGTACACATGGATTTGTCCACGGTTTTAAACTTTGCTTCACTCGATGTTGTACGCCAACAGTTACCTCTTTCGTTGGATCTGGATGTGATGGGAGCCGAGGGGCGACGGGAAAGAGCTGAGGAAAGCAGTGTGTGAATTAGTCTACTAATTCATTTCTTTACATGTTTGTGCTAGCGGTGCCTTGATTATGAAGATCTGTATACTCTTGTATGCTATGATTGATTGGTTGCCATGCCTTTTTTGTGAATTCCTGAGTTGGATACCCAATTTATTTCCATACCCTTACTGATCTAGGTGTGCTTCTTCCCCAGGACAAGCGTAGAATGATCCACTGATTCGTTGTTCTGCTGCAAAAATGATAGCAGTTATATTGTGAGTTTTCTCTCTTTATCTTTAGTTTTAGCCCTTACACTTTGGTTTGTCATTTTCTTGTGGCTATTATGATATGATTCCATGATGACTGGGAGTTAAACTTGCATGCTGACACCAATCAAACAATACACTACATGTTTGTTGCATGCTGCGTGAAAATGAATTTTGACTTGCACTGGTAGTCTGTTAGTGCAACTTAGCAACCATTGTTGGTCTGACAAATATTACTATTCACAAGTAAATTGGTTTGGTTGCTTGATCACAAGGTCAAATTTATGCTTCCTCGTGCACCTCCAGTGATCCCGCACCCCTTCTGTTTCCAAATGTTAGTCCCCCTAATAAGAATAGTATATTCCAGTGAATGAGACCAACTCCATGTTCTCCCCACCCTTTTACTCCTTATATATGATATGGTTTACAAGTAATAGAATATATGTAGCAATTCTTGTTTATGTACTCCTCTAAATCTTCCGCGTTTCATTTGGTTACCTAATTTTAACTTTAACATTGCTGATGAATTGATGATCATAATTCTACTATAGTCTAGAACTGAAATTATGTTGGTTTAGGGTGTCAATGACATTGGATGTCACTACTTTCCACTTGTGCTCATGAAATGAAGGTTTCATAACTTTATATATGTTCTGTAGGACAATATTTTCGTGTTTTCCCTCGTATGTCTCACGAATCGGAAACATTAGCCTATTTTGTTTATGTTGCTGAAAGAACCATTAGCTTATTACCGGCTATAATAGTTTATCTTCAATGTTTCATGCTTCAAATTATCTATATAAATTTCTCCCATTTTATTGAACAAATGGATGGGCACACCAACCAAGATCTTTCTTGTGGATATTGCATAACAGTAGACAACGCCAACCAATTATGTGATTCCATGCTAACGCAGATCTTATTATTCCTTAGTTACGTAGGCTTTGTAGAATTTTATGCTAGAATTGATGTATGACCTATGAACTAGAACGAAGCCCGAACCAGAACTTGTATAATTTTTCAGCAGATGCACATGTTGCAACTCTTTTATATGACATGTCATACCAGGGTATAACTAATTAGTGTTACTGTGTCAGATATTGCTCTGTTATTGCTAATACTGTTTGTCTGGTTCGGATACTTTGGTACGGTTGAGTAGTGCAATACTTTTAAACTATTTACATCTTCTAAATTTGAAGAGAAAAATCCATCTTTCGACAATTTATTTATGTGTATTATTTATAATTTTCTTTATTATTCTATCACAAAATAAAAGGGCGCCGCAATGCGCGCCATCAATGATCTAGTATTAGATGAAATCTCACAATAATCGAAGATGTCTAGGATAGTGCATTTATATGCGAGTCTCCTCTCATCTATCATAATCTTGCTTAGATTTCAACAATGACTAATACTATGTGTTTTTACTATCAACAACTTTTATCACTTATACCCTTTTTGTGTGAAGTCATTACTTCTCATGAGATGAGCATATGATCTTTATCGTTCTTTTATTGACATGCTATGATGATGGGTGCCCCAAGGTAAACCACAAAAACTCAACTAATATTTATTATATAACTCACATACTCAATTACAAGGACACGTGGAACTCAAAGCAAAAATTCTAAGCAAAGCTAATCTGAAATTTATTTCTCTAAATCATGAAACAACTAAGGACCAAACTAATATAGATAGTAATGATGGAAGTGGTGGTGATATGATACCGAGGCACCTCCCCCAAGCTTGGGGCAAGCCAAGGGTGGTGCTCATACCCATGTACTCAAGCGGCCCTCCTCGTGTGATGGTGGTGGTGTAGCAGGAGTGTCCTCAGTACTCTAGGGCATGGACTCCCCGTCATAGAAAGAAAATTTTGTCTCCGGAGTCCTGAAACCAGCAGCGAAGCTCATCCTCTGAAACCTAGATTCATACTCATAGTTTTGGCATTGGAGTTCATAGATTTGATCTTGGAGGTGATTGATATGATCTTGAAGCTTAGAGAGAATCTCCGCCACTTTATTTGTGTCCAACTTATTTTCCCAGATGAATTTCGTGATCATAGAGTGGTTAGCACCCACACCACGCTCCACCATCCCTTCGCACTTGAAGATCTCGTGTTCCATCGCTGCAAGCCTGGCCTTCTCGCTTCCCTCGTTCTTGGGACCTTGAACATCCCGAATGTGAAGCACCACCTCATGCATCTCAATGGCTTGAGGCTACTTCATCACCTCCGACAGCTAGGGGTTGATGACCTTCTCGAAGAACTTGTCCTTGGAAGGGCTTGTGAAGTCATGGCAATCTAAATTTGTGAGAAAAACAACTCAAAACTAGAATAGAGAAAAATCTCGCGATGTGGTGGTCAAAACAGACGGGAGTATATACAATGATTTTTTTCACGTAAAAATACGTGCTTGGGAAGAATTTGGAGTCGAGGAGGCACACGAGGGACCCACAAGCCATCACGGCGCGCCCAGGGGGCGTGCCCAGTTGGCTTGTGCCTCCCTCATGGGTCCCCTAGACTCCGCTTTATTTTTGTATTTTTCTAAAATACCAAAACCAGAAAAAAATATTATTTTTGGAATTTTTGAAGTCGGCTTACTTATCATACCACGTACCTACCCCTTTTTTCAGGTTTGTGGAGTGTTTCAGAAGACTTCCTTTATGTGCTCCTCTAGTGTTATGATGTGGATGGCATTAGTTACCTCATTAATAGGTGTACCTAAAATATAATGCTTAATTTTACCTTCGAAGTTATTAATTTTTATAGCACCGAAGCGATAAACCTCCTCGACCAGATAAGGTCCTTCCCATTGGGAGAGAAGTTTCCCTAGAAAACTACTAAAACGAGAATTGTACAAAAGCACTAAGTCTTCTACATTGAATTCTCATCTTTGAATTCTCTTGTCATGCAATATTTTAACCTTTTCTTTAAATAACTTGGCATTTTCATACGCCTGTGTCCTCCATTCGTCGAGTGGGCTAATATCAAATAATCTCTCCTCACCGACAAGTTCAAAATCATAATTAAGTTCTTTAATTGCACAATAAGCCTTATGTTCTAATTCAAGAGGTAAATGACAAGCTTTCCCATAGATCGTTTTATAATGGTACATACCCATGGGATTCTTATATGCAGTCCTATAAGCCAACAAAGCATCACCAAGTTTCTTAGACCAATTCTTTCTGGACCTATTGACAGTCTTCTACAAGATTAATTTTATTTGTCGATTGCTCAGATCAACTTGACCACTGGATTGAGGATGATAAGGTGATGCAATTTTTTGGTTAACATCATATTTAGCTAGCAATTTACAGAAAGCACCATGAATAAAATGTGAACCACTATCAGTCATTAAATATCTAGGGACACCAAACCTCGGAAAGATAATGTCTTTAAGCATTTTGATAGAAGTGTTATGATCATCACTACTAGTTGGAGTAGCTTCTACCCAGTTAGTAATGTAATCAACAACAACTAAAATATGAGTATATCCATTAGAGGAAACAAAAGGTCCCATAAAGTCAAATCCCCAAACATCAAATGGTTCAATAGCAAGTGAATAGTTCATAGCCATTTCCCGACGGTTACCAATATTACCAACTGTTTGGCATTAATCACAAGAAATGACATACTTACAAGCATCTTCAAAAAGAGTAGGCCAATAGAACCCGGATTGCAATACCTTGTGTGCAGTTTTGTCACCTGCGTGGTGTCCTCCATAGGCCTCGGAATGACACTTCCTTAGAATTTGTTCCTACTCATGCCCGGGTATACAACATCTAATAACACCATCTACTCCTTATTTATAAAGATGTGGTTCATCCCAAAAGTAATGTCGTAAATCAAAGAATGTTTTTTTATTTTGTTGATAGGTGAAGCTAGGCGGAATATATTTAGCAACAATGTAATTGGCATAATCTGCATACCAAGGAGTACTACGTGAAGTGTTTATAACAACAAGTTGCTCATCACGAAAATTATCATCAATAGGAAGTGGGTCATCAAGAACATTTTCCATCCTAGACAAGCTATCTGCTACAGGGTTGTCAGCACCCTTTCTATCAACGACATGGAAATCAAATTCTTGGAGTAGTAACACCCATATAATGAATCTAGGTTTAGCATCTTTATTTTTCATATGGTATTTAATAGCAGCGTGATCAGTGTGAATAGTTACTTTCGAATCAACAATATAAGGCCTAAACTTATCACATGCAAACACAACTGCTAAAAATTCCTTTTCAGTAGTAGCATAATTCCTTTGAGCGGTGTCTACAGTCTTACTAGCATAATGAATAACATTCAAATTTTTCTCTACTCTTTGCCCTAGAACAACACCAACACCATAATCACTAGCATCACACATATTTTCAAAGGGTGCGTTCCAATCAGGTGGTTGGACAATAGGTGCAGAAATTAAGGCTTTCTTAGGTATTTTAAAGGCTTATACACAATCATCATCATAAACAAAAGGAACATCTTTTTGGAGAAGATTAGTTAGTGGCCTAGAGATCTTTGAGAAAACATTAATGAAACGCCAATAGAAACCAACATGACCAAGGAAACTTCTTATAGCTTTGATATCTCTTGGGCAAGGCATTTTCTCTATTGCATCAACTTTGGCCTTATCCACCTCAACACCACGTTCAGAAATTTTATGCCCAAGCACTATACCTTCATTCACCATAAAGTGGCACTTCTCTCAATTCAAGACGAGATTAGTTTCTTCACAATCTTTTCACAAGGTTGCTCGATCAAGGTTGCTCAAGCAATCATCAAAGAAAGTCCCATAAACGGAAAAGTCATCCATGAAAACCTCAACAATCTTTTCACATAAGTCAGAGAATATAGCAGTCATACATCTTTCAAAGGTAGTATGTGTATTGCATAGACCAAAAGGCATACACCTATAAGCATAAGTTCCAAAAGGGCAAGTAAAGGCAGTTTTCTCTTGGTCCTCTTTTTACACAGGTATTTGAGAGAATCCAGAATATCCATCAAGAAAGCAAAAGTGTGTGTGCTTAGATAATATTTCTAACATTTTATCAATAGAAGACAAGGTATAATGATATTTTTCTATTAGCTTTATTCAATTTCCTGAAATCAATTACCATCCTATAACCAGTTACTATCCTTTGTGGAATAAGTTCATTTTTATCATTAGGAACAATAGTTATACCACCTTTCTTAGGAACATGATAAACATGACTTACCCATCTACTATGAGCAATAGTATATATTATACCTACCTCCAGAAGTTTTAGTATTTCAGTTCTTACCACCTCTTACATCTTAGGATTGAGACGGCGTTGATGACCAACAACTGGTTTAGCATCAGGTTCGATATTAATCTTGTGCCGGCACAGAGTGGGGCTTATGCCTTTAAGATCATCAAGAGTATATCCAATAGCAACCATCTCCTTGTTTAGAGTTATGAGTAATCTCTTCTCTTCATGTTTTGAAAGGTTTGCACTAATAATAACATGATATATCTTCTTGTCATCAAGATAAGCATATTTTAAAGTATCAGGTAAAGCTTTAAGCTCAAATACGGGATCTCCCTTGGGTGGAGGAGGATCACCTAAAATTTCAACTAATAATTTGTGCTTAAGGATAGTTGTTGATCAAGGAGTATCTTATCTATTTCATTCCTTTCACTCAAATGCATATAATTCTCATGGGCTAGAAAATATTGTTCTAATGGATTGGTAGGAGGTACAACAATAGAAGTAAGACCAATTATTTCATCCTTACTAGGCAATTATTTTTCATGTGACTATTTTCTAAACATGGAGAAGTTAAAACTCATGAGAAATATCACCAAAGCTCACTATGACCTTCTCAGTAGAACAGTTAATTTCAACATTAACCTTATTCAAGAATGGTCTACCAAATATGATGGGTGATACGTATCCAACGTATCTATAACTTTTGATGGTTCCATGCTATTATCTTGTCAAACTTTGGATGTTTTGTATGCCTTATATATATTTTTTGGGACTAATTTATTAACTCAGTGCCAAGTGCCAGTTCTTGTTTTTTCCGTGTTTTTGACCCTTTTCAGAGGAGAATTTTAAACGGTGTCCAAACGGAATAAAACTTCCCAAAAGATTTTTTCTGGAACAGAAGATACGCAGGGGACGTGAGAACCAAGGCAGAGGCCACCAAGGGAGGCCACAAGCCCCCTAGGCGCGGCCAGGGGGCGCGCCTAGCAGGCTTGTGGGCCCCCTGTGGCTCGTCTGCCCTACCTCTTCCGCCTATAAATTCCCAAAAAATCCAAAACTATGCGAGAGACCCACGAAAATACTTTTCCGGCGCCGCAAGCTTCTGTCTCCGCAACATCCCATCTGGGGCACGTTCTGGTGCCCTGTCGGAGGGGGGATTCGGATACGCAGGGCTTCTTCATCAACACCAAGGCCTCTCCGATGATGCGTGAGTAGTACACCATAGACCTTCGGGTCCATAGCTAGTAGCTAGATGGCTTCTTCTCTCTCTTGGATCTTCAATACAAAGTTCTCCATGATCCTCATGGAGATCTATCTGATGTAATCTTCTTTTGCGGCGTGTTTGTCGAGATCCGATGAATCGAGGATTTATGATCAAATTATCTATGAATCTTATTTGAGTTTCTTCTGATCTCTTATATGCATGATTTCATATCCTTGTAATTCTCTTCGAGTTGTGGGTTTTGTTTGGCCAACTTGATCTATGATTCTTGCAATGGGAGAAGTGCTTGGTTTTGGGTTCATACCGTGCGGTGACCTCACCCAGTGACAGAAGGGGTAGCGAGGCACGCATCGTGTTGTTGCCATCAAGGGTAAAAAGATGGGTTTACATCATTGATTTGAGTTTATCCCTCTACATCATGTCATCTTGCTTAAGGCATTACTCTGTTTGTCATGAACTCAATGCACTAGATGCATGCTAGAAACGGTCAATGTGTGGAGTAATAGTAGTAGATGCACAAAGTATCGGTCTAATTGTCTCGGACGTGATGCCTATATGTATGATCATTGCCTTAGATATCGTCATGACTTTGCGCGGTTCTATCAATTGCTCTGACTTCCTAACATAGCGGTTCACCATATGTGCATGTTACAGGAAACAATAAATTCAACACAAGTATTTCTAGATTCACAACACCCTACTAACATAACTCTTAATATTACCAAATCCACGTCTCAAAACTAATTGAGAGGAATCAAACTTCTCTTTCTACTCAATGCACATGAAGATGGAAGTTTTTGTATCCTATTTGGGTACCTATCACCTTTGGGACTACTTTCATAGCACAAACCAACTACCAAGTCACGCACTGTCGTGCTCTAAAAGATCTAAGTGAAGCACATAGAGCAAAATCATCTAGCTCAAAAGATATAAGTGAAGCACGATGAGCATTCTAGCAAATTCACGATGAGTGCATGCCTCTCTCAAAAGGTGTGCAGCAAGGATGATTGTGACACAACAAAAAGAAAATAATCCTATAATACAATACACTCCAAGCAAAACACATATCATGTGGTGAATAAAAATATAGCTCCAAGTAATGTTACCGATGGATTGAAGACGAAAGAGGGGATGCTTTCCCGGGGAATCCCCAAGCTTAGGCTTTTTGGTGTCCTTGAATTTTGCTTGGGGTGCCTTGGGCATCCCCAAGCTTGAGCTCTTTCCACTCTTTATCCCTTTGTCCATGAGAACATCACCCAAAACTTGAAAACTTCACAACACAAAACTTAAACAGAAACTCGTGATATCATTAGCACAAGAAAAGAAACTACCACCTCTTTAGGTACTGTGGAAATCTTGACTTCTATTTATATTGGTGTTAGATTACTGTATTCTCACTTTTCCATGGCTAGTACCCCCCGATACTATCCATAGTTTCATCAAAACAAGCAACCAACTCAACAAAAACATAATCTGTCAAAAACAGACGACTGCCTGGGCAATCTGTATACTTCGTATACTTCTCGTACCTCAAAAATTCTGAAAAATTACGACTGCATGGGCAAAGGGCATATCAACCAGCAGCAAAATGAATCAACTCAAAAGCTCTTTCTGAATAAAAATGAAAAATAATCTCGTGAGCGAAAAGTTTCTATCTTTTTCCAGCAGGATCAACCAACCATTACCAAGACTAGTCATAAAGGTTGTGCTTTGCTCAAACACAAAAAGAAACACAAAAGACACAATCATAACAGAATTATGATAGTGTGGACGCAACAAAATAGAAAGAAAAAGATAAATTCATTGGTTTGCCTCCAACAAGCGCTATTGTTTAACGCCCTTAGCTAGGCATAAGGCGATAGAATCTTATTTTCTTTCTAGGAAAATGCTCCATGCCCTTCTTTAAAGGAAATTGAAATCTAATATTCCCTTCCTTCATATCGATGATAGCACCGATAGTCCTTAGGAAAGGTCTACCAAGAATGATAGGGCATGTAGGATTGCAATCAATGTCAAGCATAATGAAATCCACGGGTACACAGTTCCTATTTGCAATAATAATAACATCATTGATCCTTCCCATGGGTTTCTTGACAGTAGAATCCGCAAGATGCAAATTAAGAGAACACTCCTCAATCTCATTAAAACCCAGAACATCACATAAAGACTTTGGAATCGCGGAAACACTAGCACCCAAATCACACAAAGCATGGCATTCATAGTTTTTTATTTTGATTTTTATAGTAGGTTCCCACTCATCATGAAGCTTTCTAGGGATAGAAACTTCCAATTCAAGTTTCTCTTCAAGAGATTTTACCATAGCTTCGACGATATGATCGGTAAAGGCCTTGTTTTGGCTATAAGCGTGTGGAGAGTTTAGCGTGTGGACAGTAATTTGTTCACCCACCGTAATATTTGCTATTTTGAGAGAAGCCTCTAGTGAACACTATAGCCCCCGGGTCTACTTCACACCATATTTTCAGCCTTACACTTTTACTTCGTTGCACTTTCCGCCTTCAGATCTCACTTTGCAATCAATCTTGAAGGGATTGACAACCCCTTTATAGTGTTGGGTGCAAGCTTGTTTGTGTTTGCGCACGTACTCTCGACACTTGGCTTGATTCTCCTACTGGATTGATACCTTGGTTCTCAAAACTGAGGGAAATACTTACTACTACTGTGTTGCATCACCCTTTCCTCTTCAATGGAAAAAACAATGCAAGCTCAGAGGCAGCAATGGGACAAAAGTTATCTTGTTCCGAACCAAGTACTATGAAATCAGTGGGGTACTTGACTTTTCTGCACAAGACTTCAACATCTCTAACAATCACAAGTGGTGAAATAGTATCATGGTTTGCAAGCTTAACAGTGACATCAATATCTTCAATTTCACAAGGTGTTATGTCATGCATAATTTCTTGATATAATGTAAAGGGTATAACACTAATACTAGCGCCAATATCACACAGGCCATGATATCAATGATCTCCAATTTTAAGTGAGATGACATGTGTGCCTACCACTGGTTTATTTTTATCTAGTTCATCTCGTTTGTTTCTAATAGATTTTGCAATTCTATCAGCTTCGTCACAGAGGTAAATAGCATGACTATCAATATTATCGAGTAGGCGATCTTTAACTATAGCTACATTAGGCTCAACATTTATTTGTTCACAAGGTGTACGTGTTCTACCATAACTCTTAACCAATATTGTAGTCTTAGCATGTTCTCTAATCCTAACAAGAAAAGGAGGTTTCTCAATGTAAGTAGTACGAACAATTGGATCAACATGGTTAACAATTATTTCATCCTTTTTTAATTCTAACAGGTTCCTCGTGTAATTTTTCAATGGGAGGATGATATTTGACCCACTTTTCCTTGGGCAGGTCAACATAGGTAGCAAAATATTCGCAAAAAGAAGCTACCATCTCATAGTCAAGGCCATATTTGTTGCTAAACTCATGAAAAGGAGAAGTTTCCACAAAAGATTTAACACAATCAAAATTAAGCTTTATACCTGACTCTTTACCTTCACCGAGTTCCCAATCTTCAACATAGCATTTAATCTTTTCTAGAAGATCCCATCTCAATTCAATAGTCTCCTTCGTAAAGGAACTGACAACACAAGCATCGAGTAACGTTTGATCATCATGAGAAAGCCAAGCATAAAAAATATGTATAATAAATTCTTTTGAGAGCTCATGGTTGGGGCAAGTGTGCATCATATATTTAAGCCCCCCAAGCTTGAGCAATGCTTTATCTTTCACCAGGCCAACAATTATAAATAAAATTCTGATCATGATGAATTAGATGCATAGGGTAAAACTTCTGATAAATTCCAGCTTCAAGCGATTCCAATCCCATGATCCAATATCATCCAATAGCCTGTACCACATTAGTGATTTTCACTCTAAAGATAGAGGGAAAATTTTCTTCTTAACTTTGTCTCCGGGTAGACCTAAAAACTTAAACAATCCACAAATCTCATCGACATATATCAAATGGTAATCAGGATGAGTTGCACTCTTATAAGGATTAGCCAACAGTTTCACTACCGTGCCTGAAGGAATCTCATCTTAAATATTTTTCAGTAGGTTCAACAGGCGAGGAACAATTTCCTCAACTTTCGTTTGAGGCGAAGATGCCCCGAACAAGCCACTCAAAGGGTGACCGTTCATAGTGATAAGCAACAGTAAATTCCAGCATGTACCGAAAGTGTTATCTTACCAATTTCCACTTACCAAAGGCGCTTCACTCCCCGGCAAGGGCGCCAGAAAATAGTCTTGACGACCGACAAGTATAGGGGATCAATCATAGTCCTTTCAATAAGTAAGAGTGTCGAACCGAACGAGGAGCATAAGGAAATGATAAGTAGTTTTTAGCAAAGAATTCTCTGCAAGTGTTGTAAGTAACAATGATAGATAGTTTTGTAGCAAGATAATTCGTAACAAGTGTCAAGTAACAATAGTAGCAAAGGTGTAGCAAGGTAGCCCAATCCCTTCTATAGCAAAGGACATGCCTGAAAGTTTTCTTATATAAAGCAAGCGCTCCCGAGGACACATGGGAATTTCTGTCTAGTCATGTTGATCATATTAAGTTGATTTGCTTTTGCTACTTTGATGATTTGATATGTGGGTGGACCAGTGCTAAGGTGTTGTTCTTACTTTAAATAACAACCTACTTATGATTAACCCCTCTCGCAAGCATCCACAAATACGAAAGAAGAACTAAGAGTAATCTAACCATAGCATGAAACATGTGGATCCAAATCAGCCCCTTATGAAGCAACGCATAAACTGGGGTTTAAGCTTCTGTCACTCTCGCAACCCATCATCTATTTGTTCCTCCACAATGAATTCCCTTAGGCCCATAACATGGTGAAGTGTCATGTAGTCAACGTTCACATGACACCACTAAGAGAAGTAACAACATCCATGTCATGAAAATATCGAACGAATACCAACTTTATATGATTACTTATAACAAGACTTATCCCATGTCCTTAGGAACAATAATTACTACTCACACATCATCAACATGTTCAAGATTAGAGGTGTAATAACGATAATTAAGGATCTGAACATAATATGTTCCACCAAGTAATCCAACAAGCATCAACTACAAGATGTAATCAACACAACTAGTAACCCACAAGTACCAATCTAAGTTTTTGAGACAAAGATTGAACACACATGATGAACTAGGGTTGGATATGAGATGGTTCTAGTGGAGATGTTGATGAAGATTGGTCCTCCCATGAAGGAGGAAGCGTTGGTGATGACAATGGCTTCGATTTCCCCCTCCCGGAGGGGAATCCCCCCGACAGAATCTCTCTATCAGAGAGCAAAAGGGCCTCTGGCCAGGTTTCCACCTCGTGACGGTGGTCCTTCGTACCGAAAGATAGCTTATGATTTTCCTAGGGTAAAATACACCATATATGAGAAAATGGCCACTAGAGGGACAGTTGGGGCCCCACAAGCCATCAAGCGTGGCTAGGGGGCGCGTCCTGTTGGCTTGTTCCCAGCTGGTGGCCCTTCTACGATATACATTTGGCCCATAAATTCTTCAATATTCGAGAAAAATTCTCTGTAAAGTTTTAGGTCATTTGGAGCAAGTTGATTTTTCTGCCTTTTTCTCTGTATGCCCAGTCTAGAATTCCAGTTTCCACATATTTCCCTCTCACACATGTACCTATCACATGCCTCTACAAGCATCACGTATGTGCCTTTGGACGCTGCTCAACACTGCTTCTAGACGATTAGCACACATGCCTCTCGAGGCCTCAACCCCCATGCCTCTGCATGCATCTAGGCCGTGCCTTTTGATGCGTCTCCACAATGCCTTTAGACGATTCACATCCATGCGTGTGCACTAATCATATTCAAACCGTGCGTCCAAATCTCGAACCATTTTCACCCGTACATCTACACATTTCACACCCATGCCTCTAGAATACTAACAATTGTGCCTCTACACTAATCACATATTTTTCATCTGTCAAACCATAAGTGTTGTGTGCCTGCGAAGTCGGACTTAAATGCGTTGCACGACCAACACACACTTCGACCTATGCCCCCCTTCAAGATGTTTATGAAAACTAAACGAGCCATAGGCGAGCAAGAGCATCGCGTTGTAGGCGTTGTGTAATGTTATACATAGTTCATTTTTTGCTGAAAGTTAACATTTTATTGTGTTGGAATCCCTCACCCGTAATTACCACACAAATCTCCATATCTCGGAAGTATAATCGGGAAATAAACCAAAAAAAGGATAAACGTCATGGGTTGTATTTTTTTTGTTGTTCCTCTGCCTCGTTTCCATTTTCTATCACGCGGAAAGGGAAAAAGGAAAACACAAGTAGTATGAGGGGCAAATTGCAAAAGGTACGAAACCATAAACCAGATAGGGAAAGCGAGACACTTCGTGCGTATATTGTTTTATGATCGCGGTATCGCTCCGTGTCTCACACACTTGTCACGTGCGGAGCGCTTCTGATAGGTTTCTTTGTTTCATTCGGAAGGAAAGCTCGTTGACTAGTATTTTTTGAGTAATCTTGCCCTCTTTATTCATTTATAGCAATGTTCATATGTACAAGATTTGGGTTATGAGGAAAACCCAGCCATATATGTCTACCCATGCGTAAATTACAAGCCGACTTGGCGAGATCGTGAGCCTCAAAATTGAAATTTCTGCGCTCATGCAGAAACTTACAAGAAGTAAAAGAAGAACTACGAGCTATAATTTCATGTATAACTGCTGAATTTGGGCCTCTTGTGCCCTGGTTGATGTCCTTCACTACATCACGGCAATCAGAAGCAACAACCACCTTCTGGACACTAAGATCATCAGCTAGTGCTAAAGCTTCTCCGCAAGCATATGTTTCAAGAGTTTCTGAATCAATGATGCCTTGAAAGACCATTGCAGAGGAGCCCAGGTAGGCACCCTCGTGGTCACAACGCAAAACTGCCACGACCCCGCCTCCTCTGCTCCTTGCAACAACTCCATCCACGTTGAACTTGGACTCGCCCGCCTCGGGGGCCAACCATCGTTGTGTTTGGTCCCGCGGGCTGCTAGGCGCATCTGGTATCCCTCCCGCTGCACGGAGGTGGTCAAGTTCATCAATGAATCTGCTTACAAAAGATGCAATTTCCTGCGGGCTTTGGAAGATTGATTCATAAATCGCTTTCCTCCGTGCATACCAGAGTGTCCACAAGGTGACAACCATCTTAGTGAACCCTCCCTGGTCCAATAGTCCGTGCATTTGAAACAACCATTCCTTAACACTGGCTTGATCAACTTCTGACATTTTGATTACTATGTCATCTTCAGTTAAAGCCCACTCACATCTAGCAATAGTGCATGATACTAGAGCATGTCGCCAAGAATCTTGGCATCCACACAGTGGGCACACATCCTGGCTTGCCATGTTGCGATGGTGGAGCACATTCGTTGTTGGTAGAGAATGCCGAGCGAGCCGCCAGAGAATTTTTTTTTTTGCTGGAACCGGGACATTCCAAAGTGATGCCCATGCCTTCTCATTTTCTCCCAACGACGTCCCACTCCTCCCTTCCAGCCACTCTTCTCGTTGCAACTTGGTACTAACCAGAAGGCGATATGTCGAGCTGACTGTAAACTTACCTTTCTTATCGGGCTGCCAAGCCCAAAAATCCTCGAAGATGCGCATGCAGACTCGGATTCTCAAGACCGTGTGTGCGTTAAAAGGGATAAAACTAGTTCGGACCATCTCCGCATTCCATGAACAAGTAGCTCGAGGTAGAAGCACCGCCATTTTCCTTGGAGGATCAGGCACACGCTAGGTTATAGGTCTTAGAGATGCTTCTTTAGGGATCGACTTGTCCGTCCAGATGTTCGTAATCTAGCCACTCCCGATGCATCTTATAATGCCTTGTTTCAGAACATTCCTTCTCTCTAGAATTGCACGCCAAATCTGGGATGGGCGGGAACCAAGCTCCACCTCTAGTAGTCACACGTCAGGAAAATAACTCGCTTTGAGTATCCAGGCACTCACATATGAGGGATCTTGGTGCAGCCTGCATGCCTGCCTTGCCAACAGAGCAATGTTGAATAGTTCCCGGTCTATGAACCCAAGGCCTCCCAAGTGTTTTGGCCGCCATCACATCCCATGATACCCAAACCGGTTTCCTCTCACCTTGTTTGCAGCCCCACCAAAACTTCTGGATGATTGATTTTATATGATCACATAAGCCTTTTGGGAGTTTAAAAAAAGACATAGAATATACCAGTATTGCCTGAGCTACACACTTGATTAGGACTTCCTTGCCTCCTGCTAATAAGCACTTGCTCATCCACCCCTTGACTTTATCCTACACTCTATCACTCAAATATTTGAACGTTCCATTCTTTGAGTGTCCCACATTCGTAGGCATGCCCAAGTACCTGTCATGCAAGGATTCATTAGAAACATGGAGGAAACCCTTGACTCGTTTCGTACTATCTTCGGTGTCCCCTTGCTAAAGAAAATGGAGGACTTCTCTCTATTGATCCTCTAGCCCGATGCCATACAATATGACTCCAATAGGTTTGTCCATTAACACATGCTCTGAAAAACAACACGCCATCATCCGCAAATAAAAGATGGTTCACCGATGGAGCCACCTTAATGCCGCTAAGCTGGGATGACTGATTTTGTGATTTCAAGAGGCACGAAAGGCCCTATGCTACCAATAAGAACAGGTATAGAGAAATGGAATATCCCTGTCGGATGCCACATGAAGGTTTGAACTCTTCAGATTTGTTTCATTAAACATTACTGAAAAAGAGACAGATCTCACCATGTTCATGATTACATTTACCCAATGTGCCGCAAAGCCTATCTTCTCCATGATAGATCTAAGATAAGCCCACTAAACTCTATCGTAGCCTTCATCATGTTGAGCTCGAGAACACATAAACTGTTATTTTTTGATCCATTCCTCTTCATGAAATGAAGGCACTCATAGACAGAAATAACGTTGTTCGTGATTAGTCTCCCCGACACAAAAGCTGATTGTTCTTTCGAGATAATTTCCGGCATAATTTTTTGGAGCCGGTTCGCGAGCACTTTCGAGGCAATCTTGTAAAAGACATTACATAAACTGATTGGTCGAAATCGAGACAATAATTTTGGACTTGTTACCTTGGGGATTAGTACGAGTAGGGTATCGTTAAGACACGTTGGGCTCTCTTCGCCCCGAACAATACCAAGAACCACCTTTATGACACAGACATCCCAGCGCCTTTGGAAAAAGTGAGCCGGAAACCCATCCGGACCTGGTGCTTTCGCTCGGAACATCTAGAACAGTGCCTACTTCACCTCCTTCTCAACATACGATGCCAAAAGGATGGCATTCATAGTCGGAGTGACCTTACTCGGGACATGTTCTAGCACCTCGGACACACCTTGCACTCCCTCAGAAGTGTAAAGATTCTTTTAAAAGTCTAGTGCAAGTTGTTGCATTTCTGTCATGTCCGTTGTTATTTGCCCATCCGTTCTTTGAATGCCTTAATCAGATTCTTCCTCCTCCTCATTCACGCTCTCATATGGAAGAAGTGTGTATTGCGGTCACCTGCAGATAACAACTCCACATGCGATAGACGTCGCCACATAAGTCCCTCACGCAAGTACATCAATCGAACATTAATCTTTGTTTCCGCATGAGACGGTCCTATCCTTGCCACCTCGCCTCTAAGCCTTTCAAGCTCCTTTTTTAGGCTTCGAATTTCGCCACGAACACCACCGAAGGTGGACCTCGACCAGTCGCCCAGGTTAAGAGCCAACATTTCTAGTTTGATCTGTACCTCAGTAGCCGAAGAGGTGTGACCCTCGATCTCCCATGCAAAACACACCATCGGTTTCGTCTCATCATGTTTGTCCCACATCACCTCATATTGGAAGCGCTTCGCACTCCTGATTTCTGTCCTAGGATCGAGCTACAGTAAGATTGGCGAGTGATCTGATGAAGCCAGCGAGAGATGCTCTACAATGGCGCTCAGAAATTGTGTACGCCAACCAACCATTGCAAGTGCTCTATCTAGCCAGACCCGTGTAAAAGTGCCACCAACAACTCGTTTCTCATAAGTCCACGTCCTGCCCTTATACCCCAAGTCTACCGGACTGCAAACATCGACGACATCATGGCACCCTTGTATTTGTGATTGACTTCGAGTCCCGATACCGTCATGCTCGTCGTGGCGTAATACTTCATTGGAATCACCCATGCAAAGCCAATGGATATCATGTAGCATCGACAGATTTTTCATCGTGTCCCACGTGTGGTAGCGCAAATGAGTTTGGGCCTCATCGTGGAAACATGTGAACCTCCATAGATCTCCTCCGAGCATACTGATTTTTGCATCTATATGAATTGTCGGGGCGTTGCCAATCCGTGACAATTCTAGCTTAACAGATTCATGGCGCACGATGATCCTCCCCAGAGGAGGCCACCAAACACGCATTATTAGTTTTGACACCAGTTGCCTTCTTCCCGTCCATGCCAACACTCTTATCTGCTGTAGCTGATGTTCTGGATCTTTTAGGTTCTTGCTTTGGTGGAGGGATAGGGAGAACAAATTGCACATCCATTGCCCCCTTGGACACCGGCACAAGCTCAAACCCGTGTGCTGAAGAAGGGTTTTCTACAACAACAACCTCAAAGGGACATTTGCGGCTCGGGTCCATCTCATCAACCTCAATGTCCCCCGCCTCGGTCTCACTTGTATTATTACCAGGGGTGTCATTTTTAACCCCCGATCTCGATTGCTGAGAAGTGTTTCTCCTCTTGGTCGCCCAACTGGTAGTGGCAGGAGCATGAAGGTTTTTGAAAACCAATGCAGATGGAGGGTGCACACCGTCATCATGTTCTTTGTACTGGTGTCCCATCAAGCCACACACCTGGCACCGATCCGAGAGCCTTTCGTACCTGACTGCAAAGATCTCGCGCTCTCCTTTTCTAGTCAAAGAGATCGCTTTTTTAGGGGAATATGAACATCAAGCCTGACTCGCACCCTGAGAAATTTCCTTCAAAGTCAAAAGATAAGGGTTCGACGTCCACAAACTTGACAAGCTTCGATGCCAACGCCTTGACCTTTCCATGGTACGCAGGAGGGAGATCAATGATCCTAGCCCAAACCTCAAAAGTGAAAAGTTCTATTGAAGATGGCTTGGTGAATTCGTCATAAGGAGCAATGAGCACTCGATGCCTTTGAAGTGCCATGGGCCTCCCTGTGTCACCGTCTCCCAATCACCTAGACAATCAAATTGCATAATGAACAAGTTTTCTTCCAAGGTTTGGATCTGGACAGTTCTAGCTTGATCCCATGTTGCACGCATTGTTCGGAAGAAACCATAGCTTCTAAAACCCTTCTCTATATGCACTGAGGCAATTATCATCCATCATAGGTTCTCCTCCACCGGCGCATCTTCATCCTCAAACACAACATCATCTAGATCACCCCTTCTAGTGCTAGCTCCATCATATCCTCTAGCCGACCCTTGCCCTTGCTGCTAGACGCGTCAAACTTGCTATACGAAGTCATTGATGTAGTGGATGTAGATCGGAAGCCCCCTGTCCTAGATGGTCAAGAGATGTAAGGGACCCCTCCTCTACCGGCCCCTCGATGTCCCGCCAAGGCCGGGCAGCAACACACAGTTGCCCCTTGACCATCGAGAGCAAGAACGATCCAAGATCAAGGCGGAGATGGAAATAATGTGTCTCTACGTCGCCATCGACGTCAAAAGGATAAAAACCCTAACGAAAAGGGTAAAGAGTATATATATATCCTGGAAAGACTTGATGAGGCCGACGATGATCGGGGTCGCATGTAGTACTATTAGTTGCTTTCTCCTTTTGGACAAACCAAACGGACCCTAGATGGCAAGATTGTGGGCTTTTCAGGTGCTGCCGAGCCCAAGCTTGATTACGGGCACCCACGGTCCAATTCAAAGATTCCGCTGTCTAATTCTCTCTTCATCGCTTCCGTTGGTTGCTTCTCTCTCGCGACGCCTGTCCGGCCCCGTTCGCCTTACAAAACCCTAGGCCACACTCTACTCCCATGGCGACGCCGGAGGTGGTCGCCTCCGACTCTGCCAACCCGCAGACGGACGAGCCTTCTCGGACTGAGGAAGCTGCCCCAGTGATTGAACCAGAGGAAGCATACGATCTTGGCGCCGTCGCGGCGGCACCAGCGGTGGAAGAGGTGGCAGCTGCGGATGCCCCGCCCGCTCCCGCCCCCGCTCCCGCTCCCACACCTACCTCCACTTCCACCTCCAGTGCCTCAGTGCCACCGCCGCCTGCTTCCCCTGCCTCGGCTGCCGCTCCAGGGCCGCCGCGGCCGCAGTTCGCTGGCTCGCCGGCGTACATGGCGCCTCCGGCGTCGTCGCCGGTGCCCGCGTTCTCTTACAACGTTCTGCCCAGGCCGCCGCCCCCGCAGCATATGGGCAGCGGTGTGGCCCACCAGCAGCTAGCTTCCGCTCCGGTAGAGTATCAGTATCCTATCCCTTTCTTCAGCTTATATGCTTAACCTAACTATTACCAGACGCTCATTTAAGAAAATCGTTTTTCTCTTGCGTTTGGTGTATGATCCGCATAGGTAATGTGTAATTTTGTTCAAAGGATACATGGTGCTAGCATCGGGGACTATATTTTGGTTAGTTCTGATGATAGGTGCTGAGCCGCTGACATATGATGCAATTTTTAGTTGCAGAAGCCAGTCCCTTGTGTTGTTTATGTAGCGACACTCTGAACTTAGTAATTTCAAACTCATATATAAACCTACTTTAGTCCTCCTGCCAAGAGGGTCATATATCACTCTGGTTAAAAAAAGGATAATGGGTTTGTTTCTGTCAGCTTCAACATGAATGCCTAGTTCATGCTTTTGTCAAAGAAATTGCTCTTTTAGGTGTATGTTACTATGTTGCATAATTATGTTGTAACTTTGCTGTTATGCCTGCTGCACTGTTTTTCACCTTCATTTGGTAAAACATCATTTGGCTGGATTTTTCATCTGACGGAAAACACAGATAGGTGACCTTTCTCTATCACGGTCCACGGACGTCTGACGTGAACCTTACTAGATCGAGGAGTTCTTGCATAAAGATTTCTGAATTTTTCATATGAATGCCTAGAAGCCTACTCAATCAGTGATAATTCTGCTGCATGTTTCATTTGTATAGCTTTCATGATTAGTCAACTGAAAATTCTTAATGGAACTAAATGTACATGGCTTTTGCATCCTGCTTCTGCAACATTTAAAGGAGTAAACGAAATTTGACTTATGATCACTGCAAAACAACTCGACGATGCTCAAGTTAGATTATCATAACTAGTATTCTTATCACTCTTCCTTTCCAGGCTCCGATGGCTCGTCCAATGCCTCCAGCGGCTCTCCAGCCACCAGCTCCACGGCAGTATTTCGGGAACAGACCTTCTTTCTCATATAATGTAGTCTCACATGCCAATGCTAGCCTGCCTACTGGTCAGCAGTTTCAACTTGACACTGTAATTTCTCATGGCTTTATTATTAATAGCATTACTATTGTTCTTGTTATTAGTTTTTAATGAACCGATCCTCTTCTGTAACGCACTAACACTTAATGCCACATTTTCTTCCAGAGGACAAACCATGCTGTCCAAGTCCCTATGTTTGCTCTGCCAGCATCCTTGCAACCTCCTGCTCCTGGGCAATTGCCTCGCCCAGGTGCACCATTCCCTGGCCATATGGCTCCAAATCCTCCTGGATCTATTCGGTTGCCATTTCCAGTGCCACCCAGGACGTCCAATATTCTTTATGGTGCAAACCAACAGGCACAGTCCTGACCCCTAAGCCCTCCAGTTTTCTTTAAGCACTGCATGCTTCGATTGGCTTGCTTCCACCGCTCGAATCTTGTCAATGAGGCACTGATTTTTTTTTGGAATTATTACAGGGTAACCTGGATGTTAATGCTTCGAAGTCGGATGCCCCAAGTGCCCCAGAGGTAAGTCCCCATACAGTGCAGTCACTGCCACCTCGCCCTGAGGTATTTGGGTCTGTTGGGGGTTCTGCACCTGGACAACGTCCTTCAAACTTGTCAACTCCACCAAGCCTCCTTCAGAGGCCTACATGCCCAGCCCCACCTGCTCCTTCTTTGCCTCAAACATCGCCATCAGGTGCTGCACCAGGTGCTGTTCCAAGGGCAACTCAGCAACAGTTTTATCCATCCTATCCTTCAGCGCATGGTAATCCATCTCAACCCTTGTGGGGATATCCTCCACAACCTACTAGCTTTCAGCAGGCTCCCTTCCATTCATATCCACCGGGCTCTCTTGGACCTCTTGGTGCACCAATGGTTGGAACTTCTTCTGTGACCACGTCCTTGCCCAACATCCAACCACCAGGCATTACAACTGGTGATCCCAAAGAACAACCATCTGTAAATCCAGGATCTGTGCAGTCCATTCATACTTCAGTTGAACAACATCCAACAGGTATTCTTCTTACTGGAGCTGATGTTCATGTTGAGTCTTAGTGTTCCTGTTAATTCTCCAGTTCTTATGATTTATGTGTAATGCTGAAGGGCTGGAGGACAGAAGTATGGCCGGAATTCAGGATTCAGATACGTGGTCTGCACACAAAACAGAAGCCGGCGTTTTATATTATTACAATGCCTTGACAGGGGAATCAACTTATCAAAGACCACCTGGCTACAAGGGGGAGGTAGTTGCACCGAAGAATAGCTTTATCAAGTAATATAACTTCATTCTAGTCTGTGACATGGCAATTTAGCACCACAATATAATTAACTCATTTTTTCCTGTGCTGCTATAGCTCGAGAAGGTTGCAGCTCAGCCAGTTCCAGCTTCTTGGTATGTCGTGCAACTGCTCATTTTACCCTGTGCTACTTCGGCTAATTTTATGTTGGCATATGAGGGTTGTAAGAACCTTCTTGAATTTGATCACTCTCACTTTTACACTTTGAGCGTTTTACAAAACATTTTGTACCTACAATTTCTTGTGGACGATAATGTGCACAGCAACCAAAAAGTTATCAAAGTGCATGTTAACATGGGCAGTAAGTCCCCAAACGTAGATTTTGAACAAGAAATGATAGAATCAGGTCTTGCATTAATCTTGCACTTTGGAAAGTCTCCTAAGTTACCCTTGACAAAGTTGATACCAGGTCTTGTGCTAATTTCCTTTTCAGAAACTAATTATAAGGTCTTGCTTAAATGTGGGATGATCGGTATCTAAACGCTCTTATATTTCTTTACAGAGGGAGTACTTATAAAGTATAAACCACAAAATGCGATTATGAGTATTGTAGCTTGCTCTTGTTCACATTTTAATATTGGTGCCAAAAGGCAGGATATTTAGTTTTCTTGTATTATTTGCCATGATTTTACATGTTTTATTTGTTGTATCCAGCTCTGTATGATTGCAGTATTATCCAGCGAAATATCAATGTTTGAGATGTTGTTGAACAACTTTTCCTGTCCATCTAGATTGGTACCATACTACCCATCTAAGATATTGTCATAAATGCACTTTTGCATGTCAGGACCAATCCTATGTAGGCCCCGCGAGGTATATATGAATTTTTGTAGACTCCTGTAATAATTGAATGGTTTTCTAGTGTGTTCTAAACATGCATGTAAATTTCTGGAAGCTGCCATTGCTATGAATGTCTGACCCTATTTGGTCTTTTGCTCTTCAACTGAATAAACATGCCAATTTGTTTTTCTGTGCATGTCCACAAATAGTGTTTCATGGGCCTTACATTTTTTCACTTTGTCAGGGACAAAATTGCTGGCACAGACTGGAGCATAGTAACTACAAGTGATGGAAAGAAATATTACTATGACAATAAACAAAAGGTATGTTCTTGATGATGGTTTCGAAGCTCTACATATACTATGTTGGGTTAGTGGGGTAGCTTTCCAGCATCGCATGGATTTGTTATATATAGTTGGATTCTCATGCTGAACAGGTTAGCAGCTGGCAACTTCCGCCAGAGGTGGCTGAACTCAACAAGAATGCTGATTCTGGTAACTTGAAAGGAAGTTCAACTTCACTGCAGGATGCTGGCACAGTAGCAAATAAGGGAGAGATGAGTGGTGAAATAAGTACTCCTGCCATACAGACAGGTGGCCGTGATTCGTTGCCACTTCGGCAAACAGTTGCCCCTGCATCGCCTTCTGCTTTGGATTTGATAAAGAAGAAATTGCAGGACGCTGGTGCTTTCAGTGGGTCCTCTCCTCTTGCTACTCCTTCATCTACTGCATCCGAGTTGAATGGATCTAAACCATCTGATGGTGCACCTAAGGAACAGCAAGGTTCAAAAAATGGTGAGAAATCAAAGGATAACAATGGCAATGAAAACATGTCAGATTCCTCTTCCTCTTCAGATGATGAGGAACATGGACCAAGTAAAGAGGACTGTATTCGTGAGTTTAAGGTAATTCTCATGATGTTATTTTGAGTTTCATAATAGATGTCGAGGTAGCTTTTTTCTCCACAAGATTTGCTTTCCCCTGAGATGCTAATTTAAGACGATGAACTTTGATGCCTTCTCAATTCGTTTGTACTCCCTCCATCCCAAAATAAGTGTTGCTGATTCAGTACAACTTTAGTAAAAAGTTGTACTAAGTCAGCGACACTTAGGGAGTATTATGTAACCATATGCTATTTCATGTGTTTTTTGGCAAGGCAAAATTTTGTCTACTTTATGTTGTTCGGAACTAAGATAACTGAATACAAATTGTTTATTTATGAAACTTTTTGATTTTTTGTTGGTGCTGACCTGACGTGGATGCATTTTTTACTTCCACAGAAAATGCTAAAGGAACGAGGAGTAGCACCATTTTCAAAGTGGGAGAAGGAACTGCCAAAAATAGTGTTCGATTCACGATTTAAGGTTTGTGAAATTTGTCATTATAGCCTTTCGTGAGATCTTTAAGGTTTGCCAAGTTTGTGACCGTGCTCCTGCTTCCATACTATCATTTGTGGCCAACAGGGACACTCTCTCTCCATGTAGGGTTTTTCATAGTTGATTTCTACTTGTATGGGGTGCATTATCTTTCCTCCGAGTAATTTATGCGTAGAGTTCTGATTGCTGAGTGCTATAGTAGTAATGAAAGAGGAGAGCTCCTGCATAGCGCACAAAGAGAAGTTTTGATTCAGATGGTTTTCATTGAAATACTATAAACTTTTGAATGGACTGTTGGATTTTCTGCATGACTAAATGTTGAGAATAACATTGCACCTAACCGTTTATATGCTTCTCTGTTTATTCTTGGCCGAGGGCCAGAGCCTGAACATATCTTGACTTATCATTTGCCACAAGGATAACAAAGTGAATGCTGACCAATGATCTCTAGGATCTTTTTGTTTCTTTGTTCCTTTTGCACCAGGTGTTTCTCTTTCAAGGCAGTGATATAGTTTCCTAATACGCGTAAGAAAATATAGTTTCCTAATCCTAACAAAATAAATAACCGTAGCTATCCAACTTGGTTCAAGTTTCAATGGTGCAAAACCAGTGCCTTCTTTCTGTAATTGAATTGATGCAGTAATTGGTGGTTATGTCTGTAGATTTACTGTGATTGCAGTTAAAGGTAAACTCTAAAGTGTCCTTATAAGTCTCTGCTGTTCGAGGCTAACTCCTGTCCTGGAAACTGGAAAAAAAACTGACGAACCTAGTTCATTGTGATCTGTGTTCAAATTGCAGTGATTATTCACTAGAGAATCTGAATTCTGTGTGCCTGTGGTTCTGGTTTATCTTTAAAAAGCTCTCGTGTTACTACTTTTGGTTGTGGCAACCTCTTCTTTAGAGCCATAGAAATGAGTTCACTCGAATCAAGAAAGATTCTGCATAAGTAACTAAATTCAGCAGCTCAATGCTGCACAGCATAGCAAATGCCAAACTGCCCATTTGTGCTCTGTTTTTCTAATCCTGGTTATGTTGTAGCCTACCCCAACTTGTTTGGGACTAAAGGCTTTGTCGTCGTTGTTGTCGTCGTTGTGGTTATGCTGTATCCAAGGCTCCAAGCAAAACCTCATGTTGTAATACATCGATTATGATTAGCTGATTGCTACACTGTATGTTCAGAAAGGATCATACTCCCTCCGTCCGGAAATACTTGTCCTTAAAATGCATATAATGGATGTATCTACAATTAAAATAAGTCTAGATACATTCATCTCTAGGACAAGTATTTCCGGACGGAGGTAGTACTAAATTTGCGCTTTTCCAAAGTAGGCCCTAGGTTGTATTTCTTCTTGCTTAAGTAGAAGTAGCAATTACTTCATACATGAAACTTACTTTATAATGCTTATTACCGTGTTGTAAGGCACTCCTACAATATATTTTCTTTTGGTTTGCCTGCTGCTACTATTAGCTTTACAGCAGTAATTTTATATTCGGATGATACTAATTGTAGATTGCCCCACTACAGGCTATTCCAAGTCACTCGACTAGACGGGCTATATTTGACCACTTTGTTCGGACACGTGCTGACGAGGAACGAAAAGAGAAGAGAGCTGCACAGAAGGCTGCTGTTGAGGCATATAAACAGCTATTAGAAGAAGCATCTGAGGTTCACTAATTGCTATTAATTCATTTGTACAAGTTACTTGAGGTTTTCCTTTAAATTAAGGCATGTGATGGCTGCCTATTTTTGGAACCGCCGATTTCTTGAATGTCATGCCTTAATACATAAATTGCAGGGCATCGATTCTAAAACAGGCTACCAGGAATTCGAAAGAAAATGGGGTGCTGATCCAAGATTTGCAGCCCTGGATAAAAAAGAAAGGGAGGCTCTTTTCAAGGAGAAGTATGGCCGCCTACTTTTACATGATTAGTATTGAATTGAGGATTTTCAGTTTCATCTTTCAAATCAAATCATTGGATTATCAACATTTACTTGACACATTTTCAAATGTTTGAGCAGGGTGAGGGCTCTTGAAGAGAAAGTTCAATCAGCGCGAAATGCTGTCATAACTGACTTTAAATCAATGCTTCGAGAATGTAAAGATATAATCTCAACCAGCCGTTGGACCAAAGTAAGTTTCTCGTACTCATTTCACTACATATCTTGCGTCAAGATTAAATGACAGACGGCGCATCTGATTTATGTAAAGATAATATGATAATCTGTTACGTGCACTTACAGATTAGTATAGACATTTGTATTGCAATAAAAGAAGTCAGTTATTTTTTGCTCTCATCAATTTTTCTTCCTTTACCACACTTAGAAAAAATACGTTATGGTGATCAATATATTAGTATCTTTTTTCTCTATGTGAAGATAGTCTTATATAAATTCTTAGTTAACAGTGATGATGAATGCTCATAGTAGTACTTTCAATAGCAGCAAGTTTGTGGCTATATTTGTTTTACATTAGTTTCGTGTATACCAGTCAGCTTGGTTGATCAATGGTCAGTGCCGAAGTATGTATGTCTCGTTACCGTGTTTTCCTTGAGGCAGCGACTGATCAGTTAGCAATTTGAGAGATAGTTATGTTATAACAACAACAACAACAACAACAACAACAACAAAGCCTTTAGTCCCAAACAAGGTGGGGTAGGCTAGAGGTGAAACCCATAAGATCTCGCGACCAACTCATGGTTCTGGCACATGGATAGCAAGCTTCCACGCACCCTTGTCCATGGCTAGTTCTTTGGTGATGCTCCAATCCTTTAGATCTCTCTTTACAGACTCTTCTCATGTCAAGTTCGGTCTACTCCGACACTTTGGAGCTGTCCTCTGTCCTTAGGATCATGCGCACCTTCATAAGCGGTAGTACCGCTACCATGGGCAGTAGTACCGCTCAAGCGGTAGTGCCGCCCTGCAGTACCGAGTCATGTACCGCTTGTGATTGTGCGTCTGGTGCCTTCGGGCTCTTGTCTCTTGGTAAGCGGAAGTACAACTCGGGGCTCCATCGACCCCGGTGCGGGCTCCGCCGATGGCACCACAGCCGGCGACGCCAGGCACTCCAGCACCGGCAGTCACCTCTCCGGGCTCGTCTTCATCAGCACCAGCTCGCGTCGAGCACAACCCGATGGAGTTCGCCTCCCCATTCCCTCACGACGAGGAGCACATCGACGCATATCATGGCGGGGAACCGCTGCGGTACCGTACGATGGAAAACCTACTCGGCGATCAGCAGGTGCCGGTACTGGTGCCACGCAACCTGGAGGTGCAACTACAACTCGCGTGTGAGGATGACGAACCTCGGTCCTTTGCAGAGGCCGAGAGAGACGCGGCATGGCGCGCTGCGATGCAGTTGGAGATGGATGCGGTCGAGCAGAACCGCACCTGGGAGCTCGCTCACCTCCCTCATGGTCACCGCGCAATCACCCTTAAGTGGGTGTTCAAGCTGAAGAGGGATGGAGCCGGCGCCATCATCAAGCACAAGGCTTGCTTGGTGGCCCAAGGCTTCTTGAAGCAGGAAGGAGTCGACTTCGACGATGCTTTCGCTCCCGTGGCACGAATGGAGCCTGTGCGACTTCTTGCGCTAGCTGCCCAGGAGGGCTGGCATGTCCATCACATGGATGTAAAGTCGGCATTCCTCATCGGTGACTTGAAGGAGGAAGTCTACGTGCATCAGCCGCTGGGATTTGCGATCCCTGGCCAGGAGGGCAAGGTACTCCGCCTGCGTAAGGCTTTCTATGGCCTACGACAGGCACCTAGGGCGTGGAACGCCAAGCTGGACTCCACGCTAAAGAAGATGGGTTTTGAGCAAAGCCCGCATGAGGCGGCCGTCTACCGACGGGGCAGTGGAGGAAATGCCCTGCTGATGGGCGTCTATGTTGATGACTTGGTGATCACCGACATCAAGGATGCAGACGTGGCGGCGTTCAAGGAAGAAATGAAGGCCACCTTCCAGATGAGTGATTTGGGGCTCCTCTCCTTCTATCTAGGGGTCGAGGTGCACCAGGATCACTCCGGGATCGCGCTTCGACAGTCTGCCTACGCCAAGCGGATCGTTGAGCTAGCTGGGCTCACCGACTGCCACCCAACTCTCACTCCGATGGAGGGGAGGCTGAAACTAAGCCGCGACAGCACGACGGAGGAAGTGGACGCTACGCAATACCGGCGCCTTGTGGGGAGCCTTCGCTACCTCGCCCACACACGGCAAGACTTGGCATTCTCCGTCGGCTACGTCAGTCGGTTCATGGAACGACCGACGACGGAGCACGAGCAGGCAGTGAAGAGGATCATCCGTTATGTGGTGGGGACCCTCGACCACGGCCTCCACTACCCTAGGTGTCCGGGGGCGGCACACTTCGTCGGGTACAGCGACCACGCCGGCGACATCGAAACCAGACATCGACACCAGCAAGAGCACGAGTGGGATCCTCTTCTTCCTCGGCAAGTGTCTCGTGAGCTGGCAGTCTGTCAAGCAGCAGGTGGTGGCCCTGTCCTGCGAGGCCGAGTACATAGCGGCCTCCACCGCCTGCACTCAGGCCCTCTTGCTCGCTTGACTGCTTGGTGATCTCCTGGTCCGAGACATCAGAACGGTGCAGCTCCTGGTGGACAGCAAGTCTGCCTTGGCCCTGGCAAAGAATCCTGTTTTCCACGAACGGAGCAAGCACATCCGACTGAGGTATCACTTCATCCGAAGCTGTTTGGATGAAGGGAGCATCGAGGCGAGCTACATCAACACCATAGACCAGCTCGCAGACCTGCTCACCAAGCCTCTTGGGAGGATCAAGTTCCTCGAACTCTGCTCCAGGATCGAGATGATTCGACTCTCCCACAAGACGACGCACAAGACTTGGGGGGAGAATGATGGATAAGTCTTTGTACTAGGGTCTTTGTGGGGCTGCAGCACATGGTCCTTGTGTCTGTTAGGATAGAATCCTTGACCACCAAGGACTGGCAGTTAGAATAGCATCTTAGACTAGCATCTTAGCATATCCTTGGCTGGCTAGCAGCCTATAAATATGTATCCCCAACCCCTCAGGTTGGCATGGCATTGTGTGAGAAATAAACCAACGAAAATTGTCCCAACTCTCCTAGTGTCATCTACAACTATCAACACTTGTCACAACATTATCGTACATGTCCTTGATGAGGGTAATGTACTTTGCTGGGACTTTGTGTTTCTCCAAGGCCTACCACATAACATACCGCGGTATCTTATCATAGGCCTTCTCCAAGTCAATGAGCACCATATGCAAGTCCTTCTTTTGCTCCCTATATCTCTCCATAAGTTGTCGTACCAAGAAAATGGCTTCCATGGTTGACCTCCCAGGCATGAAACCAAACTGATTTTTGGTCACGCTTGTCATTCTTCTCAAGCGGTGCTCAATGACTCTCTCCCATAGCTTCATTGTATGGCTCATCAATTTAATTCCACGGTAATTAGTACAACTCTGAACACCCCCCTTGTTCTTGAAGATTGATACTAATATACTTCGTCTCCATTCTTCTGGCATCTTGTTTGCCCGAAAAATGAGGTTGAAAAGTTTGTTAGCCATACTATCCCTATGTCCCCGAGGCCTCTCCACACCTCAATGGGGATACAATCAGGGCCCATCGCCTTGCCTCCTTTCATCCTCTTTAAAGCCTCCTTGACCTCTGACTCCTGGATTCGCCGCGCAAAACGCCTGCTAGTATCATCAAAGGAGTCGTCCAGATCAATGGTAGAGCTTTCACTCTCCCCATTGAACAACTTGTCAAAGTACTCCCGCCATCTATGCTTAATCTCCTCGTTCTTCACCAGGAGTTGCTCTCCTCCGTCCTTGATGCACTTGATTTGGTCAACATCCCTCGTCTTCCTCTCTCGGATCTTGGCCATTTTATAGATGTCCCTTTCGCCTTCCTTCGTGTCTAACCGTTGGTAGAGGTCCTCATACGCCCGACCCCTTGCTTCGCTCACAGCTCGCTTTGCGGCCTTCTTTGCCATCTTGTACTTCTCTATGTTGTCTACACTCCTATCCAGATATAGGCGTCTGAAATAATCTTTCTTCTCCTTAATTGCCTTCTGGACATCATCGTTCCACCACCAGGTATCTTTAGCTTCTCTTCTACTTCCCCTGGACACTCCAAACTCCTCTGAGGCCACCTTGCGAATGCAAGTCGCCATCTTCATCCACATGTTGTCTGCATCACCTCCTTTCTCCCAAGGGCCCTCCTTAATGACCCTCTCCTTAAACGCTTGAGCTACCTCCCCCTTGAGCTTCCACCACTTCGTTCTAGCGACTTTGGCACGCTTGTCCCGCTGGACACGAATCCCAAAGCGGAAGTCAGCAACCACAAGCTTATGCTGCGGGACAACACTCTCCAGGTATCACCTTACAGTTTAGGCATGCACACCTGTCTTCTCTTCCGGAGAGGATGAAATCAATCTGGCATCTGGCTAGAGTGTTGCCCACTACTGTAAGTCACTAGATGTGATTCTCTCTTCTTGAAGAGGGTGTTAGCTATAATCATGTTGTAGGCTAGCGCAAAGCTTAAGCCGTCTTCTCCTTGATTCCTGATGCCATAGCCAAATCCCCCATGCACCCCTTCAAAACTTGTGTTAGATGCGCCAACATGGCCATTGAGGTCTCCTCCTATGAAGAGCATGTTGCCAATCGGTACACTCCTAACCATGTCCTGCAAACCTTCCCAGAACTCCCTCTTGGTGTTTTCATTGTGGCCTACTTGTGGGGCACACGCACTGATAACATTGAGAACTAGGTCCCCAACTACCAGCTTGACCAGGATAATTCGGTCCCCACGTCTCTTGACGTCTACCACTCCATACTTGAGGCTCTTGCTAATCAAGATGCCTACTCCATTTCTGTTTGCAACCGTTCCCGTGTACCATAGCTTGAAGCCGGTACCCTCCACCTCCTTCGCCTTCTGTCTCCTCCATTTGGTCTCTTGGACGCAAAGGATATCAACACATCTCCACACCGCTGTATGAACTACCTCCTGAAGCTTGCCTGTCAGAGACCCTACGTTCCAGCTACCTAAGTGAATCCTCCTAGGCTCGGCTAGCTTCCTTACCCTTCGCACTCGTCGAGTCAAACGCGAAGACCCTTGCTCATTTTCCACTACACCTGGGCGTCGATGTAGCGCGCCACTAAGGATGCGATGACCTGATCCTTGCTCACTTGCGACCGTATCCAGATCACGATACGGCGCTCCACCTGGGGGGTGACGACCTGGCCCTTGCCCATTTTCCACCACACCTGGGTTCCGATGTGGTGCGTCGCTGAGAGGGTTACGCCCCAACAAAAATCTTTTTGGGTTTCATCTCCATAAGAGTGGCTGAGTTTTGACGATGGCTCGCCAAGCCTATCACAATCCTCCTTTACCCGGGCTTGGGACCTGCTATGTTGAGGCAACATAGGCGGAGTTGGTTATGTTATAATAATAATATACCTAAATCAAAGCATTTGCTTATAAGTTGCACAGTATCTCACATGTTCTGGTGTTTGCATATTTGGATTAGATATGACTTGAACACAATTAATAAGGCTGTACGGTGAACACTACATAGGCTCGATCAGTCCCTCATAAAGGGAACGTTGGTTGGGAGATAGAAAATTGCTTCATCAAGATGTGATAATTCTTGCAGAAACCAAATAGTAATGTGTAGCAATGCATCATTAGTGAACAACCGCCCATCTCCTTAATATACCCCATCTTCCTTCCTTGGGTTACTCGCCGGCAGCAGTAGTGTCAGGCTTTGCATCTGAAGGCATCTACAGCCAGGCACAGATGTGCATGGCTTTCTCTGTGTCTATCGCCGCTTGTACGCTCTTCCCTGTGCTATCCTACCCACGCGGCCCCAAAGGCTTTCAATATTGACAGAAGCGGCAGCTGCAGATCGGTGAACCGTCAACGAAATTTTGAGTATTGCTCCTTGTTTGTGAAATAGAAGAACAGTGAGAGGTATATGCAGTATGGTGTGAAGTGGCGGTTTGAGGATTGAGCACATGATTGGACGCGATAGTTACTGGAGTGACACTACAGTTCGAGTTGAGATGGTAGTTGGCTATATTTGGAATGACGTGGATCCAGGATTCCCACCGCTTGCGTCGCTCCTCGGGGGAGCGACTCGGGCGAAACCCAACACCGCCGCCGCTCCCCCGCTTACCCCCGACCACCCTCGTTGCCGTCGGGCGACTTTGCCAGGTAAAGCCTGTGCGGCAGCCGGTGGCGGCTGGCTCCTCTCCCTCGGTCGCGCATGGAGGCCGGTCCTGGACGGCGTGGCGTGCATCGCGGAGCTGCGCATCGAGCGGATCTGGCCTCCTGGCCCATCTGCGGCGCGGCGTGGGAAGCCAGGGCAGCGGCCCCATGCAGCGGCGTCGTCTTTATCTCCTTCCTGCGGTGGAGGAGCGACGACTGGTCGTCTTTGGTGGTGGATCGGGGCTCCATGCTCAGATCCAGTTGGCGTGCACTGTCGGTGAGATGAGGCGGTGTTGGTCGTCCTGGACTGGATGGGCGGCAGGGTGGATGCGCGTTGTGGAGGGGCGGCGACCGGTGTGTGGAGCTGCTGCTCCCGACCTGCCCGGCGGGCTAGGCGGCCTGCTCGGTTGGGCTGGCTTTCTGGTGAGGTGCTGTGGTGTGCTCCGGCCGACGTGGTGTTGGCTTGGGTTGCTGGTCTACCTGGGTCGTGACCTCTACGTGGTGTGGGTGGTCCGGCCGATGGTGTGTATTGGCGGCGCTACCGCCTCCCAGCTTCGGTCCGTTGGTGGTGGCGGTGGTGGTCGGGGGATTATGTCGTTCGGGTTTGCTAGTCTCCTTGGTGTTGTGTGGCTCAATCGGTCGTTTCTCGGGTTCGGCGTCGTTGGTCTGCTTCTGTCTGAGGGTTGCTCTCTGTTGGCAGTGGGTGGGCTCCTTCCCCGGGGATTCTATAGGTGGAGGGGCTTAGGGCTTTGGGCGAAAGCCTTGGTTTGATGGGGATCGAAGGATATCGGCGATGATGCTTCTTGGAACTGTCGCCGAAGAGTTCCTCCTCTTCACTAGGCTACAGTTTGTTGGTTCGAGGACTACCGTGGAGGCTGTTGGTGTGGCTTGACTTTCCCCGAGGTCCAACGGAGTTGTCGTGGATGGCTTTGGATGAAAGCCTTGGTTCGATGGGGGTCGAAGGATACCGATGACGGTACTTCTTGAAGGCGTCTTCGAAGGGTTCCCACACATATTCAGGTTGTAGGCATGTTGATGTTGGAGTTTTGAGTTAGCCGATGTTGGCACGGGTTTAATCTTTGCACAATTGTGCCTTGTGCAATGGTGTGTTGTGTGTTTTTTCGGCTTAGTTTCCTGTATAAACCGGGCCACTCTGTTTTTGTTTTTCTCTCTTAATGAAATAGGTAGTGCGCCTTCCTTGCAACAACAACAACAAAGCCTTTAGTCCCAAACAAGTTGGGCTAGGCTAGAGGTGAAACCCATAAGATCTCGCAACCAACTCATGGTTCTGGCTCATGGATAGCAAGTTTCCACGCACCCCTGTCCATGGGTAGTTCTCTGGTGATATTCCAGTTCTTCAAATCTCTCTTTACGGACTCCTCCCATGTCAGATTCGGTTTACTGCGACCTCTTCTGACATTATCAGCACGCTTTAGCAGTCCGCTATGCACTAGAGTTTCTGGAGGCCTGCGCTTAATATGCCCAAACCATCTCCGATGATGTTGGACAAGCTTCTCATCAAGGAAGGCAGTGCACCTTCCTTGCATGTAAAATAAAAATAAAATAGGATTAGGAATCAATTTTAGATTAAAGAGAGATTATTTCATTTTGTTATCTTCTAATATTGACAGCAGGTATGGGTTTGTTCTCCTATTGTGAAATTTAAAATATTGCATGCACATGATATTTTGTAACACAATTTGTGTAACTTGTCGATTTCCCCATTTCTTCTGGAAAGTTGAAACTGACCAATAGACCAAGTCAAACAGCTGCCTCTGAGGCTCTGACATAGGGAGTCGTGTTGTCTAGTGAAGATTATCATTTAAAGTTGCTGTTTTGATGCCTATTTTCAAGTTACCACTGAGGGCCTGATCGGATTGCCGTTTTCCACACTTTTACACCTGTAAAAGATGCAGACCTCAATCAGTCGTTTTCATTTCCCGTTGAAAATCACACATGGCTGGTGATATACACTTGTAAAAGTAATACGGGTGTATAAATTTACCCCTATTCCAAGCGGGGCCTGACGGGTAATCATCTGGATGTTATTTACCGAAGTATGATTGTCTGTTTGATACGTTAGCCATATATCTTCACATGGACAGGTTTCATCTTTCCGGCGTTTACATTGACATGACATATGGCATCACTGTGTTTAGCTGGTGTGAACCAATTGTGGCCCTACAACAGCCCCTTCTGAACTTCATATAAAACAGCCGATTGATTACTTGGGTCAAACTTGTATAGTGTTGTAGGAGTATGTAATTTTGAACTGTCATTTTTATGTAATTTTGATCTGTCATTTTTCTCATGGATCATACTACTGCATACAGGTGAAAGAAAATTTCCGGAGTGATCCAAGGTACAAAGCTGTAAAGCACGAAGAGAGAGAAAATGCTTTTAATGAATACATAGCAGAACTTAAATCCGCTGAATGGGAAGTGGAGCAAGCTGCAAAGGCTAAAGTGGATGAACAAGTATGTCAACTTAGCTGATGAACTGTACGATGCTTTATTTTACCGATTGTGGTTTCACACATACTGTGGTATGCATTGTTAGGCCAAATTAAGGGAGAGGGAACGCGAAACTCGCAAAAGGAAAGAAAGGGAAGAGCAGGAAATGGAGAGAGTAAAATTGAAGATCCGCAGAAAAGATGCCACGTCTTCGTATCAGGCTTTGCTTGTTGAAACTATAAAAGATCCAAAGGTGATTAGGTTGACTTACTTATTCTTAATTTAACTGTACATGCTTCTTGGTCTTAAGTACTTGTCAGAGTACTTTTTTACGTTCAGCCGATCTGTTTCTTTTGCTCCTTAAGTGACTTCCTTTTCATATATTAGGATACACTCACTTTTGATTATTGGCGTGTTGCCTCTTTGCAAAAATACAAACTGACATTAACTATGTTGTTTTTGTTCCATAGGCATCATGGACTGAATCCAAACCAAAACTTGAGAAGGATCCGCAAGGTCGTGCTGTAAATCCGGACTTAGGCCAAGGTGAGGCCGAGAAGTTATTCCGTGAGCATGTCAAGGACTTATATGAGGTATATTCCTACTAAGGTGGTTGTTTGTAGCTACTGTAATAAAAATTCTAACTCTCTGGTGCTAGCTGTTTGCTTTTTGAGTCTGCTTCTTGGGCTCTGAGCCTGTTGGCCTGTTCCAATCATTTTCTTCTTTGATAAGAGGAATTTACCAAAATATTCAGCAGATTCACATGAACTATCGTATGGAAGTCTTTATGGATGGTATTATCTCATGTGTTTTTGTTTGAGCTTCAATGCTTGGTTCATTGCTACTTCAATAAACCCTCTTTGTTTAAGCAGACGTGGTAGCATTTTGGCCACGATGCGTATCATCTGAGCTTGAATGCTAAAATTATGGTATGCTTTTGACCTGATCTGATGTTCCTATAATTTCCCCACAGCGCTGTGTCCGTGACTTCAGGGCACTTGTGTCTGAGGCCATTGCCCCAGAGGCAGCAACTCGGACGACAGATGGAGGAAAGACTGCGGCTATCTCTTGGAGCGAAGCAAAAGACCTGTTAAGATCTGATCCAAGGTACATAAAAGTGGCAAGCAAAGACCGAGAGGCAATTTGGCGGCGATATGCGGATGATATGGTGAGAAAGCTCAAACAGTCAGACACTGAGAAACCGGATACCGATGCCAAACAACAACAACACCGCAGGTCCTCTGATCCGCCCAGGCGGAGGTAACTTTAGAAAATACGTTCACTTGTGTACCTCCCTGGTTATTCCTCTTGACGGGTTGGTTCAGGACCCCTTGTCTGTGTAACAAAATGGCCTTGAGTTATCATCACCAGTTTTGATAGCAAGAGCTCGACTGTTGTTTAAGCTTTTGGGCATGCAACCCCTTCCTGGTGCCATCTTATGCTGCCATGTCACATATTGTTGCGATATGAATATCTACAGTTTTTTTGTTGTTGTGAAAGAATAAATTTGTACTGTTGATGAAAATCATGAAATGCCTTGAGTTGTCTTCCCAAAAGAATACCATGTTTACGTGCCATTTCTTTTCACTTGTGTTGGCCTGCTCTTGCAAAGGAGCCAGAGCCAGCAGACTTCCCTTGTAAGAGCATCTTCAGCCACGCCCCCAACAGGCCCCTTTTTTGTCGCATCCGTCTAGTTGTGTCCTGGGATCTCGTTTTTTGCTGATTTGGATCAAAATTGGCGTCGGCGGATCCATGCCGAACCCAACGCGTTGGTTGGTGTGAAAACAAACCGTGTCAAATTCCTTCAATTCCTTCTGCGTGGACCCGTCGAGTTAGCGAGATTCGGCGTTGTGGAGAACCTTCGTCCTCTTCATCGCATTGGCTCACGCGCCCGGCTGATTTGGATCAAAATTGGCGTCGGCGGACCCATGCCGAACCCAACGCCTTGGTTGGTGTCGGGAGAAAGAAATTTAACCCAACGCCTTGGTTGGTGTCGGGAGAAAGAAATTTAACGCGAAAACAAACCGTGTCAAATTCCTTTTGCGTGGACCTGCCGAGTTAACGAGATTGGGCGTTGTCGAGAACCTTCGTCCTCTTCATCGCCTTGGCTCACACGTCGGTTCAATGCGTCGGATCATCGCCTTGGCTCACGCGCCGGTTCAATGCGTCGGATTCCAAGGTCTAGCGGTGTAGTGATGGCAAGTCACCGTGCGTCTCGACCTTTTTCATCACGCGTGCACACCGCTCTCGTCCCTTCCCTGCTATAAAAGCCGCGTGTCGCTGCCGCTCACCGCACACTCGCCCCTCCATCCTCTTCTCCCATCTCCCTGGCCTTCACCGTTGAAAAACTTTACCGAGTCAATGTCGGAGCGGTTCCCTGACAATGGAGCAATTGCCAACGCTTTGGCCGTCGGTCGTTGCACGAGTGGGAGGCGCACACCCTCCACGAGGCCAACGACCCGACGCCATCACACATCCGCGTGCCGGGCGTGTGGGGACTGAGCGTCGGAGGCGTCCTGTGCCCCCTCCATCATCCGCCGTGGAACGCCGCAACGAGATCGCGCGCATCCGGGCGTCCTCGTCGGAGCATGCACGGCATGAAGAAAGGTACGCCACCGACAACTTCACTCTCTAGACGGTGTACTTCCAACACCGCCACACCGACTAGCTCGCCTCCACCAACGGCTTTCCGGCTCAAAGGAGGCGTCACAACTCCAACGGCCGCCGACAGTGGTAGGGCGTCCCCGGGCGCATGCTCCACGCCGTCCTCGAGCACATCAAGGGCGACAACAAGCCACTACTGGAGTACCCGACGCCATCGCTCTCGCGCCGGAACGGGAGCTCGTGGCTGTCGAGGTGAATGGCAGGGTCCTCCTCTGTCATGCCGCCGCCGCCGCTCGCCACCTTGAAGACTTAGTCCCACGAGACGTCGAAGCGTCATCGCAGCCGTGGCGATAACCTCGTTATAGACGAGGGCCGCCGCAAACCTTCACCTCCCTGCGGCCACCTTCGCCTGGTCAGGCCAAAGAAGGAGCCGGTGACGCCGCTCGTCGTCAAGCAGGAGGATGCCGAGATGGTCGCCGACCTTAATACCGGCCTGAAGTGGTTGTGCGACGACTACGTTCGGAAGGAGAGGGAGCGCCAGCGCCATGCTCTAGAAGTGATCGCCGCGTAGCGCCGCGGTCCCGAAGAGGGTGGCATCATCGTCCTCGATGACAGCGACGAGGAGACGCCGGCGCAGATCGCACCCGTCCTCAACGGCGATCCAGCGCAAGGCTGCAACAAGGACGGCGGCGCGCAGGGCGGCGACTACACAACCTTCTACCACCTCCTCGGCATGAACTAGGCTAGCGACGGTAGGACGACGATGGTGTAGTTTTTTTTATGTTTTTATGTACTTCTTCAAATTTGAACAAATTTAAATGGAATCGCCTAAATTTTGTCCAAAACCGAGTCAATTTCTTCGAATTTGGTCCAAATTAAATTTGAAAAAGGCGTGTGAGGGGCGAGCTTGGGGGGGGGGGGGCTGGGAACCCGAGCCCCCAAGCCGATTTTTGCACCGGTTCGTCCCCACGCGGTGCTATTTTAGGCCCTTCGGGGGGAGGGGGTGGGGGGGGGGGGGGGGCGAACAGCTGGAGACGCTCTAACCATGCACCTACACTATACTCTCTTCGTTCCTAAATATAAGTCTTTCTAGAGATTTCACTACGGACTACATACTGAGCAAAATGAATGAATCTACACTCTCAAATAAGTCTATACATTTGTATGTACTCCCTCCGTTCCTAAATATAAGTCTTTTAAGCGATTTCACTATGTGTCTACATATGGAGCAAAATGATTGAATGTAGATTCTAAAGTATGTCTATATACATCTGTATGTAGTCCACTAGTGAAATCTCTACGAAGACTTATATTTAGGAACGGAGAGAGTAGTCCGTAGTAAAATCTTTAAAAATATTTATATTTAGGAATGGAGGGAGTACAAAAGAAGCATACAGTAAGAATAGCAAGGAGTATCAAAACAAAAACTATGAGGAGACTTTCCTTTTGGTTTATTTTTGCATTTTTAGTATAACATCTAACATCTAAGTTTGGTTCATTTTTTCACCGTTTGTTTCTGTTTCATCAGAAACAAGCTTGGACGGAAGGATTCAAACCTCCAAGTAACGGGAACAAAACCCGCTGCCTTACCACTTGGCCACGTATCATTTCGGGTTTTATGTGACACTAATAAACACCATTATGTTTATTTATTATTCGTCAGTACCATTTCAATTACATAAAAAGGAGAGATATTCTCTTGCTAGTATTCTACACATGTGGATAATATAGAATAAAAAATATGCATTGACCATTACATGGAATTCTTTTAAGATATTATATGAAAGTCAAATTTATTCCACTCTCATTTAAGAGTGCAAATACATGGAGGTATTTTGTGTTTGGGGAAGTCCAAAGAAAAAAGATCTTGAATCTGCATTTTCCTTCTTCCCTTAAAAATTTACTCAATCAAAATCCAATTATTTACTCTACAAGAATGAAATGCTTGTTATGCCTAATATACTTAGTTTAACCTGTATCTGTTTATGTTTTAGTTCTGTTCTTTATCCTACTAGCTTTTTCTTTGTCAAATTGCCCGAAGCTTATGCTATTCTCAATCCAATCATGGATACTATGCCCGTTATACTTCTATTCCTTTTTCTATTAACCTTTGTTTGACAAGCTGCTGTAGGTTTTCAATGGAATCTTTAGTACTCTGTATGCCAAACTGAATGATGTGTTCATTCCAAAATAATAATAATTAAAAATGGGTAAAAGCCAAGAAGTTTTATATTTTTATATTGTAAACTTTAAATTATAAAATTTAGTTTCTTCTACATTGAATGGGTAGCTACAACAATAAATTCGGATCAGCCTTTCTACTCCCTGCACCTAGGTTGAGCACGTACCTAAGGTACATACACAACCCCTAACCACCAAACCCTATTTTTACTATTGATAAGAGTTCTTATTATAAATGAATTCTTGATTTTTTTTCTTTCTTGAATTCATTTTTGCATTTTTAGTATTAAAAAACTATTGTAGTGGATCCGTGCGGTAAGGAAAAACTGCTAATCTATTCCTTAGAAAAATCTTGGAGATTATGTAATGCTTACTCTCAAACTTATTGTTTGTATAGTAATGATATTCTTTGTTTCACTTTTTATCTTTGGATACTTATCTAATGACCCAAGACGGAATCCTGGACGCGAGGATTAAAAAATCAATTATTTTTTCTTACTAATTAAATTTGTTTCGTACATTTATCTATGAGAAAATCCGGGGTCCAAAATTCTTTCCAACTTGAAAGTCCCAAATGATCCAAGGGAGCGGAAAGAGAGGGATTCGAACACTCGTTACAAGAAAATTGTAAAACGGATTAACAATCCACCGCTTTAGTCCACTCATCCATCTCTCCACGTTCCAAAGAGAAAGGTTTCCGTGATATGATATAGGAAAGAAATAAGAAATAACGATTGCAAAAAACCTCCTTTTTTCTGTCAAAAGTCTATAAAAATTAGATTGCCAATTCCATTTTAGTTATATTCTTTTTTCTTAATGTTAATAAAAAAAAGAAAATTCTTGGTTTTTCTTTATAAAAATCGATATTGTCCGAGAGACTATCAAATAGATTTCCCCTTCAGCGGGCATTTCCATATAGGACTTGTTAAAATTTCAATAAAACAAGCAGGTTACATAAAAAACCTTTTTTCGTCGATTATTTATCAAGAAAGGAAAAAGGGTTCTTATAAAATCCACCATAAAATTGGAAAGAAGCATACAGTGAGTAGACTCGACTCTTTGAATGGTGCCTCTATCCGCTATTCTGATATATATAGGGTCGCGCTATTCGTCACCCTGGATGAGGAATAGTTATTCCTCACCCCACCCCATCTCCCACGGTCAAAAAGTAAGAAAGAAAACTAAGTGAGGTAAGATTACGACATGATAAAAAGGAAAGGTAAGATTAGGGCCTCAAAAAAAGGAAATTCTCTCTTCCATTAAGGAAATGACAGCCGTAAAATTACCTCATGCATGTAAAAAAATTACGTCCTGACCAGGATGAGGAATAACTTATTCCTCACCCTGGGTGTTTAATAGAGTAACTATATATATATATATATATATATATATATATATATATATATATATATATATATATATATATATATATATATATATTTGATGTAGATGAAATTGTATAAGTGAATTTTTTGTATTTCCTTAGGCTTAGACTGTGCAAGACAAGATTTTTTCGCTATTTACGATTTCATATTCTTGTTACTAGATGTTCTATAGGAATAAGAAGAAATTGCAACTCCTTTGCGCTACACATAAAAATTGATTTCGAAGGTCCTTTTTTTGACAACCCTTCATTTTAGTTCTTCCACCCATGCAATAGAGAGGGAATGGGAAAAGGGGTTATTTTTATTTTCATTTCCCCCTAAAAGATAGACTTTGAAATATGAGTCTTGGAATAATGTTGAATTCAAAGGTTTATTTCTATAGTGTAAGATAAGAAAAATAAATCGAATCAAAATCATGGATTTACCACGACCTCACAACTCAATAGATAAAAATGGAAAATTTCTCTCTTCGAGACCATTCAAAAAGCGCACTAAACGAGAAATAAATCGTCCACAGATATGAAACTATCATATGCCTTGGAAAGTGATATGAGATGCTCCGAAATGGTTGAAGTAATTGAATAGGAGGATCACTGTTGAGAGGACGTGGATGTCGCCTAGAAGGGGGGGGGGTGGTGAATATGCGCTTTAAAATAACTACAGTTTAGGCTTGAACAAATGCGAAATAAAACTAACGTTTAATTTGTCAAGAACAAAACCTAAAACAAGTAGGCTCACCTATGTGCACCAACAACTTATGCTAACCAAGATAAACAACTAAGTGATAGCAAGATATATAACAACAAATAATATGGCTATCACAAAGTAAAGTGCATAAGTAAAGGGCTCGGGTAAGAGATAACCGAGGCACGTGATACGCCTCCATTGTATCTATAATTTTTATTGTTCCATGCCAATATTGTATAACTTTAACATATTTTTGGCAACATTTTATATGATTTATTGGACTAACATATTGATCGAGTGCCAAGTGCGAGTTCTTGTTTGTTGCATGTTTTTTGTGTCACATAATATCCATATGAAACGAAGTTCAAACACGATAATAATTTATAGATAATTATTGTGGAATATATGTGATTTCTGGGAGTTGGAATCAATGTAAACGGAGGCCCACGACCTCCACTAGATACCAGGGTGCGACCCATACCCCCTGGCGCCCGGTGGTGGTTAGTGGCCACCTCGTAAGTTGGTTGCAGCTCTTCTTCGGGTGCAAGAAAGATAATTTATGGAAAAAATTCACGTAAAAATTTCAGCCCGATCGGAGTTACGGATCTTCGGGAATTTCAGAAACTGTGAAGGACCAGAAAAGAGGAACGCAAAAGAGAAGATAACAAAGAGGGAGATCCAATCTCGGAGGGGCTCATGTCCCTCCCCCACCATGGAAGCCATGGACCAGAGGAGGAACTCTCCTCCCATCTAGGGGGGAGTCCAAGAAATAATAGGAAGGAGGGGGATCTCCCCCCTCTCCCCTGGTGGTGCCGGAGTGCTGTCGGGGCAAGGAGCGTGACAACGATCTACATCAACAATCTTGCCACCGTTAACACCAACTCTCCCCTCTCTATGTAGCAGTGTAACATCTCTTTTTCCAGGTGTAACTCTCTACTTAAACATGGTGCTCAGCACTACATACTATTTTCCAATGATATGTGGCTATCCTATGATGTTTGAGTAGATCCGTTTTGTCCTATGGGATAATTGGTGAAATTGTTGTGATTGGTTTAATTTGCTTGTGTATATGTTGGTGTCCTTTGGTTCCCATCATATGAGCGCACATGTGGATCACACCATAGGGTTAGTTGTATGTTGATAGGACTATGCATTGGAGGGCAAGAGTGACAAAATACTTCTTCCTAACATAGAAATTGATGCATACATGATTGAATGGGGACCAATATATATCTTAATGCTATGGTTGGGTTTTGCCTCAATGAACGTTAGTAGTTGCGGATGCTTGCTAATAGTTCCAATCATAAGTGCAGAGAATTCCAAGTAAGGGATGACATTCTAGCAGTTGACTCTACCACAGAAAAACTTGCTATCGGTCTAGTAACGCAGTGAATTGCCTAGGGACAAATCCTTCTCTTGTGTCACAAAAAACTTGCTAATACACTACTATATTTATCATCTTGCAATTTATTTCTAGTTTTATTCTTGCAAAGTACTTCTAGTTTTATTCTTGTTTTAGGCAAAGCAAGCGTTAAGTGTGCATAGAGTTGTATCAGTGGTCGATAGAGCTTGAGGGAATATTTGTTCTACCTTTAGCTCCTCGTTGGGTTCGACACTCTTATTTATCGAAAAGGGATACAAACGACCCCTGTACTTGTGGGTTATATTAGGAACATGCAGTTATGAAAATGCCAATGATATAGAGATGTGAAACCTCTATGAATGAAGAATCGGCAAAAACTCCAACATAAAAAACCAACAGATGGACTCCATTTTTGATGAACTCGAGCTTGTCATGAAGATGACCATAAGAGAACCCACATAGAGAAAAACCAACCAAGAACCAAGAAAGATGATGATGCCAAGAATGCAATGGTTTGAGCTCTCAATGAACAATACGATCAAGCTACTCACTTGAGAGCCCCCCTTGATAGTACGACAAGCTATCCTATAACCAGGTCTCCCAACTAACACACTGGGACCGGTAAAATAGAAAACCTATCAAGGACAAACCTTTGCCTTATGCATAGTCCACTTAATCTAGATCATGACATGTTGTCCTCCTTAAGATGGACCACCTTTCTTGATTGTGTCGGCTCAATGGAGACTAGTATATTTCTCCCCATACTCCACTATGGCTGAGCCACTCTTAAGCACATCTTCACAAGTCCATTGCCACCACAATGGACGACAAGCTTCAAGCATGATCTCTTCGTGATGCTCCACTTAAACTTGCACAACGCAATCTTGATGACGACCACCACTTGATGTCATCCTCGATGGGTTGTATGAGATCTTCCTATTGACTCAAGCCCATGGAAACATACCTAACCCCACATAGAACTCTCATGAATACCATGTGTTAGTAGATAAAGCGTAATGGACAATGCTTACCATACCATGGGATCACTTGATCCCTCTCGGTACATCTTGTACACTTTGTGTGTTGATCAACTTGATTCAATATTTGACTTAGCCTTTATCAACCTTGTGTCTTTATGACCAATCTTTGGATAAAACCTTGAATACCACCTTGGTCATGATATAAAGTCCATGAAACCAACACATGGACTTCAAGAAGTGCCTATGGACAAATCCTTCGAATATAACTCAAGGAAACTATTAGTCCATAGGTATTGTCATCAATTACCAAAACCATATATGGAGAAATATGCTCTAACAACTATGACTATAGCCCTTGGTAGAGTTCCTAAAGAAGAAACTAATCTATTTGATACTATGGATGACTGGTTACGAAGGGGCCGTTTCATTTTTGTAGGATGGTATGGCCTATTGCTCTTTCCTTATGCTTATTTCTCTTTAGGGGTTGGTTTTTACAGGAACAACTTATGTAACTTCTTTGTATACTCATGGACTGGCAAGTTCCTATTTGCGAGGTTGTAATTTCTTAACAGCGACAATTTCTACCTTTGCCAATAGTTTAGCACACTCTTTGTTGCTACTATGGGGGCCAGAAGCACATGTAGATTTTAGTCGTTGGTGTCAATTAGGCGGTCTATGGACTTTTGTAGCACTCCACGGGCTTTTGCACTAATAGGGTTCATGTTACACCAACTTGAACGTGCTCGGTCTGTTCAATTGCGGCCTTGTAATGCAATCTCATTCTATGGTGTAATTGCTATTTTTGTTTCTATATTTCTTAGTTATCCACTCGGCAATATGGTTGGTTCTTTGCACCGAGTTTTGGTGTAGCAGCAATATTTCGATTCATCCTTTTCTTCCAAGGATTTCATGATTGGACGTTGAATCTATTTCATATGATGGGATTTGCCGGAGTATTAGGCGTGGCTTTTCTATGCACTATTCATGGAGCAAACATACAAAACACTCTATTTGAGGACGGTGATGGTGCAAATACCTTCCGTGCTTTTAACCCAACTCAAGCTGAAGAAACTTATTCAATGCTCACTGCTAACCGCTTTTGGTCCCAAATCTTTGATGTTTTTTTTCCAATAAACGTTGGTTACATTTCTTTATCCTATTTTTACTCGTCATCGGTTTATGTATGAGTGATATTGGCATAGTTGGCTTGGCTCTAAACTTACGTGCCTATGACTTTGTTTCCTAGGAAATGTGTGCAGCGGAAGATCGTGAATTTGAGGCTTTCTACACCAAAAATATTACTTTAAATGAGGTTATTCATGCGTGGATGGAAGATCGGGATCAGCGTAATGAAATTATTATATTCCCGAGGAGGTTCTACCACATGGAAACACTCTTTAATGGAACTTTCGTTTTTAGCTGGACTTGACCAAGAAACCACCGGATTTGCTTGGTGGACTGGGAATGCAGACTTATCAGTTTGTCTAGTAAAGTACTTGGAGTTCACGTAGCCCATGCCGTATTAATCGTATTCTGGGCCGGAGCAATGAACCTATTTGAAGTGGTCCATTTTGTATGAGAAAAGCCCATGTATGAACAAGGGTTGATTTTACTTTGACACTTAGCTACTCTAGGTTGGGGAGTAGGACTAGGGGAAGTTGGGTTGATTTTACTTTTCCATATTCTGTATCTCGCATACTTCACCTAATTTCCTTTGTAGTCTTAGCTTCGGTGGCATTTATCACACGCTTCTGGGACCCGAGACTCTTGAGGAGTTTTTTTCATTCTTCGGTTCTGTATGGAAAGATAGAAATAAAATGACTACAATTTTGGGCATTCACTTAATTTTGTTAGGTCTAGGTGCTTTTCTTGTAGTACTCAAGGCTCTTTATTTTGGTGGTGTATATGATACCTGGGCCCCCCTAGGGATGTAAGAAAAATTACCAATTTGACCCTTAGTCCGAGTGTTATATTTGGTTATTTACTAAAATATCCTTTTGAGGAGAAGGGTGGATTGTTAGTGTAGATGATTTAGAAGATATAACTGATGGGCATGTATGGTTGGGTTTTATTTGTGTATTGGCGGAATTTGGCATATTTTAACAAAACCCTTCACATGGGCTCATCGTGTTTGTATGGTCTAGAGAAGCTTACTTGTCTTATAGTTTAGCTGCTTTATTGTCTTTGATTTAATCGCTTGTTTTTTTTGAGAAACCCGAAACTTTATTCATTAGAGATAATTAGTACATCACTTGTGAGGATCATTACAATTTCATTTAAAGGTTCCTCAAACCAATCAGAAGTCAAAGAAAACCTAGCTATTCTAGCAAGCTCATGAGCTACTTTGTTTGCTTCTCTATTGCAATATTCAAATCTAGTAGTAACAAAATCACACGCATAATGAAAACAATCATAAAAAATTGTTGCTGCTGGGGCCGCCGACTGCCCTCCATATTGCATAGTATCAATCACCTCCAAATTATCCTAGTAAATAATAAGGCGATTACATCCCTCCCTTTGCACCAGTGTTAGACCAAATTTGAGAGCTAAAGCTTCCGCCATCAACACATCCATGCAATAGTCAATATTCCCATTCCCTCGAGCAATAAACCTGCCTCTGTTGTCTCTCAGGACCGCCCCCATCGTACCCCTAAGCAGGTCATGGTCAAAAGAAGCACCAACGTTAAGTTTCACAAAACCTCTAGGAGGACAAGACCCCCCCTTTCATACAAGCCTTGGTGGATAATGCATTTACGAAGTTTGTGGTAAGGGCTAGAACCCCCGTTGAAATCTGAAGTGAATTTTGAGTTGTCTCCTAGTGCACCAACTTTCGTGTTTCCCACCATAGATACCATGCTGAGACAACAATCATATCACACACATTGTGGTAATCCAATATCCACAAATCTTTATCTGCAATAAGTAGAAGGTGCTCTAGCACCGCCTCTCCAACGCGGTCAACCTCGCAAGCTTCATCAATAATATCATCCATCCCCAGCCTTTTCTAGACCTGCTTTGCTATATTACAACAGAAAAGCGTATGCTTTGTATCTTCTAAACTGTCAGAGCAAGTGGGGAAAATAGGCGACACCTTCATATGTCTACTAGCGAGCGTAACGCGGCATGGGAGTGTTCCATGTAGCATATGCCATATAACTTTTTTAAATTTTGCTAGACAATATAACTTCCATATCTTACTCCAAATAGGGTTAACCATGGTTCGCCCCATCCCATTTGAATGTTTTAATTTTCTGCCATACTGGTGGTCCCACTCCACAGAATAAGCTGATGGAACCGAAAAGATACCATTTTTCGTATAACTCTAAGCAAAAAAATCTGGCATATCATGTTGCGGGAATGGATTTGAAAGAATACGTTGTACATCGTTGGGCCACATAGTTGATGTAATTAGGTCTTTATCCCAACTATTGGAAGCAGAATCAATGAGATCACCTACCTTAGTTAACAGATGTCCCCTCTTAGGCGTTACAATTTTCCTAGTGGCATTATCAATTGTTGTTTTGTATGGTTCAATAATACAACTTATCCGAGTGAGTTTTATTTACCATTGGTCTAGAAGCTTCTCAATCTCAAGCATCTACTTTTCTAGTTAGAGACCAGCATCTTGTAGCTAATGCGGGATCCGCTCAAGGACCCACATGTTTAGGGAAATATCTAATATGTTCCCCAACTTGGGAGGTTATATTTGGAGGGGTAACTATGCGTTTTTGGGACCTTCCCGCTCCATGGTTGGAACCTCTAAGGGTCCCCAATGGGTTGGACTTGAGTAGGTTTAAAAAAAATACAACCTTCGCAAGAACGATGTTCAACAGAATATACCACCCACGCTCCTTTAGGCTCTTTAAACTTCATGGGTGGCGTAGCGACCGAGATCAATGCAGTTAATTATGTCTCTCCTAGAAGTTGGTTATCAAATTCTCATTTTGTTCTAGGATTCTTATTTTTTGTGGGCCATTTATGGCATGCAGGAAGAGCCCGAGCTACTGCAGCAAGTTTTGAAAAGTGAATCTATCATGATTTGGAACCTGTTTTTTACATGAACCCTCTTAACTAAGACTTTCTTATTTATACACGTTCTACTTTTTTCTGTTCTGCCTTAGTTATTCTATCTAGCCGAGCCATTCATTCCTTTTTATGAAAGAAAGATAAGGGATAGAATAAAAAATAAAAGAAAGAAACATATTCAATAAGCAAGAGAGAGAGAGAGAGAGAGAGAAGGATTTGAACCCTCGATAGTTCCTAGAAGTATACCGGTTTTCAAGACCGGAGCTATCAACCACTCAGCCATCCCTCCACCACCTAATCCTTATTTTACTCCTACAAATAGAATATAGCTACATAAAAATAAAAATATTTATTAACCTCTAGAAATTTATCATATGCAAGTTCCTTTTTTATATATCTCTATTAACTGTATACACGGATAGAGGATCCGCAATACCCACTTGTGAAATAAAGACTAAATAACCTCCTCTCACTCACATATCCAAATAAAAATAGGTTAAGAAATAAATTTTAATTAAATAGAAGAATCAACGGATTCATGGTTAACCCCCTCCTACTTCTTGTTTTTTTACAATTTTGGTTAAGTGAGGGATCAAATATGTAGTCAACTTTATTTGATGGTAGCTTGGAGGATTAGAAACATGACTATTGCTTTCCAATTAGCTGTTTTGCATTAATTGCGACTTCCTCACTCTTAGTAATTAGTGTACCCCTTGTATTTGCTTCCCCCCATGGTTGGTCAAATAATAAAAATGTTGTATTTTTCGATACATCATTATGGATTGGATTAGTCTTTCTCGTAGCTATTATGAATTCTGTCATTTATTAAATTAAATTTGGTTAATATTTGTTAACCCCATAAAAAATAAAAAATAAAGGTCATTTCTTCTAAAAAAATAGAATAGTGAGACATATTAAAATACAATTTGGGTTCCAAATTGCTAGCTCTTCTCTTTCAGTATTATGAAATTCCATTCCCATTGGAATATTCATTGAGAGATAATAAAAAAGGGAAACTCTAATATAATAGAAAATGAAATGAAACGAGGAAAGCACAACTTCTCCCTAGGTGGTTTTGGTAATTAATAACAACATATATTTTATTCGACTAATGATTCTACCTAGTATATCTCAGGAAAGTTCAACGAATGGATGGGCTAAGGATTGTGTGGATATCCCCTAGATGCAAGGAGCATCTATTGGCAACAAGCTTCATGACTCTACATTTTACATTTTGTGAGAAACCACACTTGAGTCCATAAAAAGATAGTACTATTAAAAGGGGATGAGATGTCTATCATGATTTGGTTGCTCAAGTGCTTAGAGATTAGCCACCAAAAATACTCAGAAATTATCCCACAAATAATCTGTCCAAACCCTGAAAGTCCAAAATTCGGTGCCACCAACATTTCCTATTCGGCCCTACCGAGTTTTACCCTAGCACATCCAGAGACAAACCCTAGAATATCGATACTACCAAGTCCAATTTCGGTGCAACCAAAAATAGTTGGAAACTCACTAATGTCCGTTTGATTAAAATCAGAATTTTTGATTTTAGAAAACCGGTGCGAGCGAGTTTATCTAACTGCTTAGGTCATCCAAAATCATACCAACCAAAATTTATATATCGGTTTCACTCAAATGCCAAAAGTTGCCACATTTTGCACTAGTCGGTAAAACCGACTGATTTACTTTGGTTCCACCGAGTTGGGAAATAATGTTGTAACAGTTTGATTTTTGGAGATGCCTATATATACCCCTTCACCTGCCTCTCATTTGATAGGAAGCACTGAGAACGAATCAACACTTGCCCCATCCATTTTCTGAGAGAGAACTACCGACTCATGTTTTGAGATCAAGATATTCCATTCCTACCATAAGAATCTTGATTTCTAGCCTCCCCAAGTTTCTTTCCACCTAATCAATCTCTTCTACCCAAGCCAAATCTGTGAGAGAGTGATTGAGTGTTGAGGAGACTATCTTTTGAAGCACAAGAGTGAGGAGTTCATCATACTACCTCATATATTTGCTTTTGGAGAGTGGTATCTCCTAGATTGGTTAGGTGTCGCTTGGGAGACTCCGTCTTCGTGTGTGGAGTTGAACCAATAAGTTTGTAAGGGCAAGGAGATTTCCTACTTCATGAAGATCTATCCCAAGTGAGGCTAGTCCTTCATGGACATAAGCCATGATGGAATAGACAAGGTTTCTTCAATGTGGACCCTTTCTGGGGGGGTCCATGATGGAATAGACAAGGTTTCTCGCGACTGTTACCCTCTGTGGGTTGAAGTCTCCATCAACGTGGATGTACGATAGCACCACCTATCGGAACCACGCCAAAAAAATTTGTGTCATCTTTGTGTTTGATCCTCTTATCCCTACCCTATATTTACACGTGCATGTCTTTACTTTCCGCTGCTATACTCGTAGACTTGCATGTGTAGGGTGTGCTTGACTTCGTACAATTGGTAAAACTTGCCAACTATTAAAATTGGGAAAATACTATGTTTTTATTTGGTCAAGTAGTCTAATCACCCCCCTCTAGACATAATTTAGATCCTACAAGTTATATCAAAGCTTTGGTCTCCATTCTATGGCATCTAGTGAGGGAAATTATAACCGTAGAGGTCCATATTTTGATGGTACAAACTTTGCTAGTTGGAAGCATAAAATGAAAATGCATATTCTTGGTCATAACCCCGCCGTTTGGGCTGTTATTTGTGTTGGATTGCAAGGTCAATTATTTGGAGATGGAAATGAATCGGATCGTGAAGCGACTACGGAAGAATTGAAGATGTTGCAATACAACGCTCAAGCATTCGACATTCTATTCAACTGCTTATGCCGCAAAGAGTTCAACAAGATTAGTCATCTTGAGAATGTAAAGGAAATTTGGGATCCTTTGGTTGATATGCACTAAGGTACCGAATCCGTCAGGGAATCCAAGTTGGATGTGCTACAAAGTCAACTTGACAAGTTCAAGATGAAGGTTGGTGAAGGAGTTGCGAAAATGTGCTCTAGGCTTGCTCTCATCACAAATGAGATTGCCGACTTAGGAAGCAAAGAGATGACTGAAAAGTTCGTCATCAATAAGATCCTTCAAGCCTTGGATGGGAAGTATGACACCGTGTGCACATTGATCGAAATGATGCCAAACTACGAAGATCTCAAGCCAACGGAAGTCATTGAAAGGATTGTTGCTCATGAGATGTCACTCAAAGACAAAGAAGAGCTTCATAACAAGTCAAGAGGTGCATACAAGATTCAAGTGACACTCCCACTACCTCAAGAGACAACCTTGTTACCAATGAAGAGATAAGTCTCATGGTCAAGAAATTCAACAAGTTCTACAAGAGTAGAGGCAAAGAGAGAAACTCCAACTCAAGATATGAAGAGAAGTGCTCATCTAGTTGTGACCGGAATTGTTACAATTGTGGAAGGACCAGACACTACTCCAGTGAGTGCATGACGCCCCACAAAAGAAGAGAAGAATCACCTAGAAGTAGAAGCTCAAGAGATGAATCACCTCATAGAGAGAGAAGGAGTAGAGAAGATCGCTATTAACGAAGACCCTCTCGAATAAGCAAGGACTTAGAGAAGAAGGAGAAGTACACCAAGAGCTACACAATAACAAGAAATCAAGCTCATGTTGGTGAATGGGTTTCCGGCTTTGAATCCGAGAGAAGCTACCACTCCAACTTCGACTATAGTCAAGATGAAGGTGTTGCCGGACTAGCACTCACTTACTCCAATGCCTATGCCATATTTGATTCACAAAATGAATGAAGTGGAAGTTGCTTCATGGATAAAGGCCCCAAGGTATCACAACTCGAGTACTTTGACTTTAATAGTGATGAGGATGACTTGGAGATGGTAACTTGCTCTTTGATAAAACTAGTGATGTTACTCAAAATGAACTTGATAATAATCATTCTAGTCAATATAAGTCGTGTGATGATGATAATAAGGAGATCGAGCATCTAACTAAAGAATTAAATACTCTCAAGTTAGCTCATGAATCCACTCTAGAAGATCATAGAGATCTTGTAAGATTTGATAAGAAGCTACGTTTCGAGAAGCTAAATTTAGAGCAAGAGCATGCATTTCCTAAAGCTATCAATGACGATCTTCAAAAGAAGAGTTTTTCTTATCTAGACAAACAACTACTCTTGTCTACTCATGTTCCACAAGTTAAACCTAAGCAAACTAGTAACAGAGGCAAGAAAGGTTCTTCATCTAGTGACAACAACACTAATGCTCTATCCAACGATGTTGTTTCTAGTAGCTCTATTGATTCCACTAATGATTCTCTTAGACATGTTACACTTGAGAAAGAAAACAAATTATTGAAAGGGATTATAGAGAAAGGTGTCTACAAGAGCCTTGATGGAAGTAAGCAATTTGAGGAAATTGTACGCAAGCAAGGAGAACACCAGAAGAACCATGGCATTGGCTACTTCAATGCCAGTGGAGTTGAATGGGAAGAAGGTCAATACCCCAAGACGAAGTTTGTTCCCAGAAGGAGAAGCAACCCTACTCTCTCTAAGGAAACAAATGTTCAAGATGACCTTCCACCACAAGACCACAAGCTCAAGGGCAAGGAAAAGATCCAAGAAGAGATTGACTCATTTGAAGAAGAATCCCAAGCCATGGTCAAGTGGGTTCCCATGACCACCACTAGCTCTACTTCATCAAGTGCTACCTAAACTCCAAGGATCCCCATAAAGTTGATGTGGGTCCCCATGAATAAGAACTAGAGAAGTTCTTGAGGGATGATTCCGCCAGAAAAATTCACTCACATTCATTTTGGCAAGAACTAATGCAATCAACTTCAACGTTATGCAATAGTTCAAGGAGTCACACATTCCCTCAAAGGTAAGCAAGGGACAAGGTAATTAATGTATCAATGGACATCATACCACATAATCTTAATTCCATGTCCATAGATATCTTGTATTTATTTCTTGTGTGTGATTAACCCATGTAGGCGACGAGAGTACAAAAAACAAGGATAGCTCCCAACTCAAGATGATCTTCATCAACTATGAGCATCCACTACTACATCACCCACATGAATTCTTCTACGACAAAACCCAAGGTTAGTTTGTCCCTCTTAGGGCGGATGTCACATCAAGGGGGAGATTTACTCTAAGACTTGAGTCAAAGCATCTCTTAAGATGTGAATACATTAAAATATTTATGTAAAAGTGGAACCCTAATTGTGCTTAGACGATGAATATGACCTATGATCAAGTATTCTTACTTTGATCCTAAGTTAATATACTCATTGTAGATGACTTTGTCATCGCCAAAGTGCTTGGTATATACTAGAGTGGTTGTGCATGTTTGCCATGTTTTATTTGACATTTTATTTTATGAGCATGTTGGTATGCATATTTTACTCATTCGAGGACATCCAATTGTTGTTATTTGGATTTCATTTTATTTGGCCACTTGGATGTACAATAATGCCTAGTTACTCCCCTCTAGCTATCTTGCTTTCATGTCTCAAATTCTATTCATGCTTCATCACAAAATTTGAGCCAACACTTATCGGACCCTCTGTGTGACGAGCACTCGGAGTTCCATTTCGACAAGAGCTGACTTCCAAAACCCTCATGTGCCACTCAGTGTAAGCAACTCCAAAAACTTGGTTCCACCGAAGCACTACGTTTGATCTGGTTTTTGAACCTCAGTACTACCGATTCTATAATCTTGGCCTCATCGAGTTTCCCTATCCTATGGCAGTTAAAAAACTCGGTGGCACCGAAATTCTAGAATCGGTGTCACCGACAGCAGGTGGGTATATATACCTATGGACCCAAGATTGAAAATTTCTTCAAACACTTGGTATCCCGCACCCCATTTCTGTCGTGCTCGAAGTCCATGGATATCACACTTATCTCCCGTGCACCCCCGCCACCGAAGCCCACCGCCATCGACGACAATCTGCCCCGTCGTCGCCGCCATAGCGAGTGCTTCACCTCATTAGGGTGAGAACTCGACCACTTTTACGCTCCAAGGTCTAATTCTTGCGCATTAGAACATGTTCATCTTCATGCCACATATGGAAATGAATCTATCCACAAGAAACCCATATGCATATCGGTTTCACCGAGTCCAAACAGATCGGTATCATTGATTTGGATTTTAGAGTTTTTGAGAAATTTCTCGATGAGACCGAGTTGCCTTTCACAGTGAAACCGAAAGGATGGCCAGGTTTCAGTTGAGGAGAAAGTTAGTCTCGGAGGCTTAGAAAATTAAAACTCGGTGGAACCGAAACCCACATTGTAGAATTCTGAAACTCAAATTTTGAGTTCAATTTTTTGAAGAAATAGATCTGTTTTGTGATGCTTATCTTTTCCACTCTTCTATATCTATTCACATGGTTAGTTAGTTAGCATGTCATGCTCACAGGATGGTGACAATGATTTCAGAGAGCACAGTGTTGATCTCGGTGCTCGCACTAGTCCAGAAGCCAGTCCTTCAGATCCAAGCACCCCCAGTTCTCATGGCTTGCCCAAGATAGACACCAGGGCGAGGAAGAAGAGAAATTCTGATGAGCAGGATGAAGCTTTCATTCCAAACGATGCCACCTCCAAGAGGAATACTGTGAGAAAGGATTATGCTGGCTGATCTCTACTACACAACTTGTTCTTGTAGACTTGTGTTGGGCCTCCAAGCTGTCACACCCTGTTTTCACTACCACTTTTTTTGTAATTCAAAAATTTGAGTTTATTAAAACTTTTTTAAAACTAATGTTGTGAGTGCCATGATTGTCATTGTATGCTTGTATGCTTGATCATGTGATATCACAAACCACATTTCTCATAACTTAATTATTGTCAAAACCCTTTTTATTATTTCTGGTTAAAGTAAAACCCTGCTTTGGGATTGCACTACAAGTCCTTGATGGCAAGAAGTGTTCTTACCCAAAGTTGGTCATCTGGTTCTAGCACCATTTTAGTGCACCAAAACCACAAAATAATTATATTATGAATTGTTTTCTTAATTTATTTGCATGTCCATTTCCGAGGCTAGAAATGGTATTCCTATATGGAAAGATACTTTTCTGCCTTAGAAAAATCTAAGGAAATTTGGAGATGATCAGAAGGACATATATTTTCCATACATAAGATTTTCAACCCCTATTTATACTATTATTATTGAGTAAAACCCTGAAAACCCTTTATGTCTGTTTTGACCTTTTGAAATATTTCCAAAGGAAATATTCTCAATAAATTCCTAGTAAATTCTATTGGTATCCCTAAGCCATATTTGGTGCTCATATAAAATTTCACCTTGATCGAAGGTGATTAAGGACACCAAATAGTTGCAAAACCCCTTCTGTCCAGATTGAAGTTAGAGCAACTCTATATAGAAAAGTTTATCCAATGGATTTGAAACTTTGCAGGAGTGCCTAATACCTCAAATGAGGGCTCCATACCAAAAAAGGGATTTGTGGGACTTAATTTTGCCCACACTCTCTTTGGAAGAAACAGATCTGGTCATTTGGTGAAGTTTTCAAGTTTACAAAGCTAAACTTGTCCAATGGAGCTCAAACTTGGTGAAGCCCCTTGTTTTAGCACCAAACCCAAACCTGTTAAGTTGCACAGCTAGTGGGCGGGTGCAACCACCCCAAACCACTGCCGAGCACCTTCTCACAGATGGGTAAACCCCCTCCTAACCTTACCTAAGCCCCAACCCTTTCTCCGAAACTCTCAGATTAGGTGGCCATCATCAATGCCAAGCCCCAGCCAACTGACCCCTCTCTGGTTCAAAGTAGAAATGCCAAAAACCCCAATCTAAGCTTCAGCTCAAGGCTGACAGCACCTGTTTTCCTTGTCCCCCTTGACTAGCCGAAGCTCCCACAGGTCTCCAACGGCTAGGCATCTCTTAGCCAGTGCCCAGGACACGCTAGGCATCCCTCAGCCGTGGCATGCCAAAGCTGCGCTCTCGGCGCGCTACAGAGACCCACCCAGGTGGGGGCGACGCTCTCGGCCAGTTCGAGCCTCCCCCGAAGTGTCTAACCTCTTCCCCGACAACCCCTCTGCATCAGGCGACCATAAGGGCCCCTCCTCTCCCGCGCTAAGAGCTGGTGCGACGCGTGCCCGCGCGCACGAGAACCGGCCAGAGATGTGCGACCACAGGTGCTCGCCTCTCCTCTCTCTCCCTTCCTCGCAGTGAGTCCTGGCAGTCCAAAACCACGTCCTGAAACCGTGATTTTGACCCCAACTCCTCTCTACACCCCCATGCACGCCACGGTGAATCACCGGCGCTCCCGAGTCGGCTCACCGGCATGGGCCTATATATAGCCTCCCCCCTCGCTCCAGCACCCCTCAGTCCTCATCGCAGCAACCTCAATCACCTGCCTAGACACCCTAGTAAGCCAGCAGAGCCCCGGTGCTTGAGATTGAACGAGGCCCCTCCGCCTCGGAGCTTTGGTCGATCTCCGGCTACACGTCGGCTCCTGCGTTCCTCTGCCCACCAAACCACTCCCCGTGACCTCAGGAAGCTTTGCCCCCTCTTCCCCGAGCAAATCCGTGCCCCTAGCTACCACCTCCACCTTCGCCCGAAACCCCTCCACCGCGGCTACCTCGTTGCCATGAATCTGAGCCCTTCCGGTGTTGTCTCGACCACCATCAGGCATGCGACGACGAGCCGGACCCATTCCTGTCGTCGTTAGGGCCTGAGGACGTCGGTAGCCACGTCGACGTGCTCCTCCTCCTCTGTGGCCAGAGGTAGGAGACGACCCCGACAGGTGTGCCCCACCTATCGGTGGCCCATCTCTCTCTCCCTTGCTGCGCGCAGCCACTGACCGTAGGGGGCCGCGCGTTAGGTTCAAACCTGATGGCGCACACGCCTCGGCAGGCTGGTTGGCTGGCCTTTGGGCTGGCCCTATCCCAGGCCAGGGTCTGTAGCCTTTTTCTTTTTATTTGAAACCTGAGTTTAAATGATTTTTATAAAAAGATTAAACCAGTGTAAATATATATTTTTATATATATTTTTATAAAAGGATTAAATTGGAATAGTTTTGCTTGTGTTAAGTTGATTTTAAAAATATTCCTTCACTAAAAGTAGAAGCAAATATTTTTTAAATAAAAACCTGTATTTATCATAAATAACCAACATTTTTAAAATGACTTTGTGATCTGTTTTTGAGTGAGCTACTTATTATTTTTATCTTTATACGACAATAGAAAACCCGTGTGACGAAGGAGTCGGAGCGGAAGACCTCAAAGACCCCGGATACCTAGCTGACCAAGGCAAGCAACCCTTTGACCATGTCTGAGCATATGTTATGATGCATGCTAGTGTAGCAAATATATCCGTTGCATATGATCATAAGTACCGGTAAATCATTGAAGTGATGTTACCGATGGCTCCTCCGGAGCACTTGCATTTTGAGCATGATCCTACCACCTATGAGGGTCACGCTAACATCATGTTGACAAGTAAAGCTAGAATAGCAATAGCGTGAGCATGTTGTTGGTATAAATCAAAGATTTATGAAAACCCCGTCGGGTGCCACCAATGCCCGAGGGTGATGATGAGTTAGGTGGCCACTTTTGGTGAAGTGGTGCACCGAGTATTTTGAGTGAGTATGGTTTCGGAAATGGGATTAGATTTATGATGTGTCGACCGTCCCAACCTTACACGTACGACCATGTTACCCCTTCATGGGATGGGGCTTTGTTGATTACTCTGGTCGGTGCTAGCAAAGAGCCACATTACTAGTGGCGGGAGTGATGTGTGGTCACTCTCGTCATGGGGTCGTGCCAGGTAGGGCGACTATGCCGTTTTTACGTGTTCCAGGCACACCGTTGGTCCCCGCATGGTTGATACTGTCCAGATTCGGTACTCGTAAGACGTACAACATGTGGGCTGGGTACCAATCGAGTGGACCTCTTTGGCTAGTACCGTCAGGGGAAAGGCATTGATCGGGTACTTACCTCGGGTATGTTATATACCGCGAGTCGTGGATGACACAGAAGTTTCCCGGATCTCGTGGGTCCAGCGTACTACCTCTCGAGAGTGTAAAACTATTCGAATAGTCAGGTCCATGGTCAAGGACAGTCGGGTGGTGTTACTTAAACTATGCCGAGTTGTTTCCGCATAAACCAAGTGTGTGTGAATATGGAGTTAATATGAAAGAGTTGATATGACCAAGTTTGCTGACTTGGCATATAGGGTGAACCCGGAGTGTTCAGCTCTCGAAAAATATATCGATATCTGTAACCTATTCTTCAAATCAACATTTAGCTTATGTTGCATACACATGATCATGTTTATTACAACAAGTTGTTGTCCACCAAAGATGCATAATATTTTTTATCCTTCACTTGCATTGTTCATATCATGGGCTGTTTGCGAGTACATTCAAAAGTACTCATTGGCTTGCCACTGGTTATATTATTGACCAGACATGGAAGGACCGGAGTTTGGAGATGAGTGCGTCTTCGGAGACATCCCTACGAACTAGGACGCTTCCGAGTCAGAATGCCTGTTGGTGTAGGCTGATGGCATGGGCACCCGCTTAGCCCTAAGATTTCCGCTACTAGTTGTATCCGTGTGATTTGGCCTTATAGGCCCTACCTTGTGAACTTGACCATTCAGTCATGTGATGTAATAATTCGGTATTTGGATGTAAGACTCTTAATATTCAGTATCTGTGTGTTCAGTGAGCATTGATCTGTGGGATCACTGAGCACGTTCATTCGGCGATCTCAACTCGTAAGTCGGGGTCCCCACAGAGCCGGTATCAGAGCCATCCTGACTATAGGAAACCTTAGCTAGCATGGACGATATCCGAGGCGATTAGTGCAGCTAGACCTTAACCTGAGATTTCTGCACCCACTAAAAACTTTCTAACCCTCTCTCCCTACATCTTTTAGATGGCCGCCGTACCTGAGATGCTTATGGAGACAGGCTTTCCCCTACTTTTGGGTGATAGCCTCGAGAAGTGCCAAGTACGCCGCACGCCCATCTTCCTCTACCACGAGCACTGGGTCAACGCCGACACCAAGGCATATCACGTGGATGTGATAGTGAAGGCTAATGACTCCCCGACTAGTTGATTCTTTGAAGGACCACAAATGGAGGATCTGATGCTGGCAGTGGAGACAGCCGCACGAGAGGCGCTCGTGCGTCTCCATGATATCCTTCCCGAGATGGCTAACGAGCCAGCTACTCATCACCTACCTTTTATTAAGGATGGGATAGACGGGAGTTGGACACTCAACCCATCTTCATAGGACGGGATACCACTAAGGTTTCAGACCTACTTCAGCCTCTCCTCCGACACTTTGACGCACCTTTTGATCAAGGAGTCAACAAAGATTCGCCAAGAACTGCACCAAATGAAGGATCTGCTCCGCATTGAGAAGATGAAGACCCGCAAGGTGAAGAAGGAAGGAGCACCCGAAGTACGATCAGGCGTTGCTTTCCAAGGAGGAGTACCACCGCTACATGCCACTACTATTCTGAGTCGCTGCCTGACCGCGGAAGAGTACACTGAATTCTTCGCTGCCTCGCCAACCAAGAGACGTCGAGATGGACCGCTTCCTTCTCCCACTCCTCTGAAGGAGGAAAGTACTGATGAAGATGAAGACGAAGACCCTGCAGAACCCGCCTACGAAACCGAGCAGTCAGCCGCATAGGGTTACGACTTAGGCAGTTAGGAGATTTCCCAAGCATAGTACGTTTATGTATCGGTTCATGCGAACCATGATGTTGTGAGCATGTTGGATGCAAGTCGCAATCTGCCTTAGGCAGCTTGTAAGCGACTACATCGCTTGATTTAATCTAATGCGTTAGTCTTTTCCAAAAATCTTTGGCTTAAAAATCTCACACTAGCACAGCACCAGACCCCCTTTTTACTAGAACATCATCCCTTATGATTCCAGCCAGTTCGGAAAATTGACCTGTCTACTCCCCTGATAGGATGGTGATTGCAACTTGCACCTGCACCTTCGGCAACCCCGGCTCTGCCTCTTCAGGTCAGCAGTAGGGAACCGGAGGGGACGCTCAAGCTGGAGATCACCACGAGCAGCAACAAGACGATGTTCCACCGCCGCTGCCTCCCCCTGAAAGCTTGACTATGGATCAGTTCCTTCAAGCTCTCCGCGAGGAACGTCAAGCCAATAATGCCGCTATTCAGCAGGTGGCTCAAGTCTTGGTGAACAACCCGCCGCAGAACGGGAATGGCAATGGTCGCTCTACTCTCTCCGAGTTCATGCGAACTGCGCCACCCATATTCACGAAGACGACTGAACCATTGGATGCCGATGACTTGATCCGTACTATCGAAGACCTCCTCGTGCTGGTCAAATGCACTAATGATCGAGAGAAAGTTCTATATGCATCTCACTGTCTCGGAGGCACGGCCAGAGCTTGGTGGGATGGATTTCAGATCATGCGAGCAGGACAAATCATCACTTGGGCAATGTTCAAGGAAGGATTCCGCGTTGCTCACATTCCTCCCGGAATGATGACCATTAAGAAGCGTGAATTCCGAACCTTAAGGCAAGGTAGTGGATCCGTCAAGGAGTATTTGCAGAAGTTCAACCTCCTGTCAAGATATGCACCACAGGATGTCAACACTGAGGCCGCTAAAGTGGAACGCTTTATGAAAGGATTGCAGCAGTCACTCCAGTATCAACTGGTTGTTTGTGAATGTCGGACCTTCAGCGATCTGGTTAATAAGGCCCTTATGTTGGAGGATAAGCGTTGTGCAATGGACGACACCCGTAAGCGCAAGATGATGGGTAGTGGAGGACCTAATAGTCCGAAGCCACGCCCATGGCATTCAGCTCCAGCAAGACCCAGTTATCAACAGCAGTAGTACAAGTCTCCAACATTTCGCCAGAACTACCAGCCTCAGCAGCAAGTCAACACCAAGCCAGCATTCAACCCACCGAACAACAGTGGAGTCAAGACCAACGTTCCAACACAAGTTACCTATTTTGGATGTGGACAGACAGGGCACTATTCCATGTAGTGTCCCAACAAGAAGCCTGACACACCACACCCCAATGCGCCAAACCAAGGCCAAGGAGCACTAGGCAGGAACCAAGCTCCCCGCAACCAGCAGTATCACAGCAGGGAGCGGATCAATCATATGTCCGCAGAAGAGGCACACGAAGACCCAAACTGCATTCTGGGTACGTTCCTCGTCAACTCCACCCCAGCAACAATATTGTTTGATTGTGGTGCTTCGCATTCTTTTGTCACACAAAGATTTGCATAAAAATGTGGTTTAAAGCCTACTATGCTTAACGGGAAAATGGCAATACAAACCCCGGGGGAAGTGTTAAGGACCAACCTAGGGTGTAGGGAAGTCGGGATTGTTATCAATGGGGTAAGCTTCACAGCATATCTCATTGTCATTAACTCGCAAGGCCTAGAAGTAATTCTTAGCATGGATTGGTTGGCCAAACACTAGAGCATCTTGGATTGTGCCAACATGGCTATTACCATGACAAGCGACCAAGGGGTCAAAGTCAAGTATGTCTCTGAGCCAGTAACAACTCGTGTATCGCAGGTTAACAACGTGTCAGGAGAAGAGCTCGACCGAGTGCCGATAGTCTGTGAGTACCCGGACGTCTTCCCTGATGAGCTACCAGGGATGCCTCCCGACCGAGACATCGAGTTCATCATTGACCTCATGCCCATGTCAACGACTATCTATAAGAAACCTTACATGATGGGATCCGAAGAGCTAGCGGAGCTGAAGAAGCAGCTGGGTGAGCAACTAAGGAAAGGGTTCATTCGTCCGAGTGCGTCACCTTGGGGATCACCTGTTCTATTCGTGTCTAAGAAGGATGGAACTATCACACTCTGCGTCGATTACCGTTCTCTCAATGAAGTCACGGTCAAGAACAAGTATCCACTCCCCAAGATTGAAGACTTGTTTGACCAGTTAAATGGAGCTAAGGTATTCTCCAAGATCGATCTCTGATCTGGATATTACCAATTGAAGATCCGACCTGAAGACATACCGAAGACTGTGTTCGTGACCCGGTACGGTCTATATGAGTGCACTGTCATGTATTTTGGGTTGACTAATGCCCCATCTTACTTCATGTACCTCATGAACAAGGTCTTCATGGAATACATCAATAAGTTTGTCATCGTATTTATTGATGACATATTAATCTTCTCCAAGTCCGAAGAAGAGCATGAGGAACACTTGAGGTTAGTGTTGGAAAAGCTTCGAGAGCACCAACTTTATGCCAAGTTCAGCAAATGCCAATTCTGGCTGAATGAATTTGGATTCTTGAGTCATACCATGACAACAAGTGGGTTGGCAGTCGTTCCCTCCAAGATTACTACGGTAACCAACTACGAGTTGCCAATCGATGTGAAGGAAGTCAGGAGCTTCCTCGGGCTCGCGGGATACTACTGCAAGTTCGTAGAAGGATTCTCCCGCATCGCTCGACCCATGACTCAGCTCTTGAAGAAAGGCAAGAAGTTCGAATGGACGCTGGAGTGTGAAGTAAGCTTCCAGGAGTTGAAGAAGAGATTGACTACCGCCCCGAAATTGGCTACTCCAGATATCAGCAAGGAGTTTGTGATATATTGTGATGCCTCCAGAACCGGGCTCGGTGGAGTCCTAATGCAAGACGGCAGAGTCGTGGCGTATCTGTCACGGCAACTGCATCCGCATGAGGAGAATTATGCCACCCATGATCTTGAATTGGCAGCCGTAGTGCATGCTCTAAAGACATGGCGACATTACCTTCTGGAGAAGCGATGTGAAATATACACCGACCACAAAAGTCTGAAGTATATGTTCACTCAAAGGGAATTGAATATGAGGCAACGAAGATGGTTGGAATTAATCAAAGATTACGACCTCAGCATTCAATATCACCCCGGTAAGGCTAATGTAGTGGTTGATGCCTTAAGCAAAAAGACCAACACCTTGAACGTTATGCTCAAGGAAAGGCTACCTGCCTTATATGAGGAAATGGAGAACTTCGGGTTGGAGCTAGTGGAATCAGGATTCTTAGCTAACATCGAAGTCAAACCAACGCTGGCTGACGATATCAAGGCATCCCAGAAGGGCCACAGGAGCATTGAAGTCATCAAGAAGAAGATCCAAGAAGGCAAGGCCCCAGAATTCTCAGTGGATGAACAAGGAGTAGTGTGGTTGGGAAACGTTTATGCGTATCCAACAAGGCAGAACTCAAGGATTTGATCCTGAAGGAAGCACATGATACACCCTACTCTATTCACCCCGGTTGTACCAAGATGTATCAAGATCTCCTGGAAAAATTCTGGTGGCATGTCATGAAGAGGGAAATAGCGTCTTATGTTGCCAAGTGCGACGTGTGCCAGCGAGTCAAAGCTGAGCATCAGCGACCTGCTGGACTGCTACAACCACTTCAAGTGCCAGAATGGAAGTGGGACAAGGTCAGCATGGACTTTATCACTGGATTGCCCAGGTCAAGCAAGGGGCATAACTCCATATGGGTCATTGTGGACCATCTGACCAAGGTGGGCCATTTCATTCCAGTCAACACCACTTATGATGGAAGCCAATTGGCTAGTCTGTACATCCATCATATAGTGAGTCTGCACGGAGTTCCCAAGGAGATTGTATCTGACCGAGGCACGCAGTTCACCTCAAGATTCTGGAAGAAGTTCCAAGAAGCCCTCGAAACCAAACTCTCTTTCAGCACAACTTTCCACCGGCAAACGGTCGGACAAACGGAGATAGTAAACCAGATACTCGAAGATATGCTCCACGCTTGTGTCTTGGCACATGGTGCTAAATGGGAAGACTGACTGCCGTTCGCTGAGTTCTCATACAACAACAGCTACCAGTCCAGTCTCCAGATGGCCCCATTTGAAGTGTTGTACGGACGAAAGTGCCGCACCCCGCTCAACTGGTCCGAAACTAGTGAAGGGTTGATTTTCGGGCCGGAAGTTCTGCAAGAAGCAGAAGATAAGGTGCAACTTGTTCGAGAAAACCTAAAAACAGCCAAGTCGCGACAGAAGAGCTATGTGGATTCTCACCGTAGAGATGTGGTGTTCGTTACCGGAGACCAAGTGTACATCTGCGTCATACCTCTCAAGGGAACCAAGCGTTTCCACGTCAAGGGGAAACTTGCTCCAAGATTCATTGGACCTTTTAAGATCACGGCAAGGTGTGTAGAAGTTGCTTACCAGTTGGAGCTACCTCTGGAACTTTCGGATGTGCACAACGTCTTCCACGTGTCACAACTTCGGAAGTGCCTTCAAGCGCAAAACTGTCTCGATCTCCACAAGGACATTGACCATCAAGCCATTGACCTTCAGCCAGATCTCACTTACCGCGAGAAGCCGATCCGCATCCTGGATGAAGTAGAGCGTTGCACGAGAACCGCACCATCAAGTATTTCAAGGTTCAATGGAGCAACCACACCGAAGCAGAAGCAACATGGGAGCGTGAAGACTATCTCCGATCTGAGTTTCCGTACCTTTTTAGCACCTAGCTTAGGAATCACGGGGACGAGATTCTTGTAAGGGGGATAGGTCTATCACACCCTCTTTTCACTACCACTTTTTCTGTAATTCAAAAATCTGAGTTTATTAAAACTTTTTCAAAACTAATGTTGTGAGTGCCATGATTGTCATTGGAAGCTTGTATGCTTGATCATGTGATATCACAAACCACATTCTCATAACTTAATTATTTTCAAAACCCTTTTTATTATTTCTCGTTAAAGTAAAACCCTGCTTTGGGATTGCACTACAAGTCCTTGATGGCAAGAAGTGTTCTTACCCAAAGTTGGTGATCTGGTTCTAGCACCATTTTAGTGCACCAAAACCATAAAGTAATTATTTTATGAATTGTTTTCTTAATTTATTTGCATGTCCATTTCTGAGGCCAGAAATGGTATTCCTATATGGAAAGATACTTTTCTGCCTTAGAAAAATCTGAGAAAATTTGTAGATGGTCAGAAGGACATATATTTTCCATACATAATATTTTCAACCCCTATTTATATTATTATTATTTGAGTAAAACCCTGAAAACCATTTTTGTCTCTTTTTACCTTTTGAAATATTTCCAAAGGAAATATTCTCAATAAATTCCTAGAAAATTCCAGTGGTATCCCTATGCCATATTTGGTGCCCATATAAAATCTCACCTTGATCCAAGGTGATTAAGGACACCAAATAGTTGCAAGACCCCTTCTGTCCAGATTGAAGTTGGAGCAACTCTACATAGCAAAGTTCGTCCAATGGAGTTGAAACTTTGCAGGAGTGCCTAATACCTCAAATGAGGGTTCCATACCAAAAACGGGATTTGTGGGACTTAATTTTCCCACACTCTCTTTGGAAGGAACAAATATGATCATTTGGTGAAGTTTTCAAGTTTACAAAGGTAAACTTGTCCAATGGAGCTCAAACTTGGTGAAGCCCCTTGTTTTAGCACTAAACCCAAACCTGTTAAGTTGCAGAGCCAGTGGTGGAGTGAAATCACCCCAAACCACCGTCAAGCACTGATACGTCTCCAACGTATCTATAATTTTTGATGGTTCCATGCTATTATCTTGTCAAACTTTGGATGTTTTGTATGCCTTTTATATCTTTTTTGGGACTAACTTATTAACTCAGTGCCAAGTGCCAGTTCCTGTTTTTTCTGTATTTTTGACCCTTTTTAGAGGAGAATATTAAACGGAGTCCAAACGGAATAAAACCTCCGAAAAGATCTTTTCCGGAACAGAAGATATGGAGGGAGCGTGAGAACCAAGGCAGAGGCCACCACGGGAGGCCACAAGCCCCCTAGGCGCGGCCATGGGGCCGTGCCTAGCGGGCTTGTGGGCCCCCTGTGGCTCGTCTGCCCTACTTTTTCCGCCTATAAATCCCCGAAAAATCCAAAACCACGAGAGAGATCCACGAAAATACTTTCCCGCCGCCGCAAGCTTCTGTCTCCGCAAGATCCCATCTGGGGCACGTTCTGGTGCCCTGCCGGAGGGGGGATTCGGATACAGAGGGCTTCTTCATCAACACCATTACCTCTCTGATGATGCGTGAGTAGTTCACCATAGACCTTCGGGTCCATAGCTAGTAGCTAGATGGCTTCTTCTCTCTCTTGGATCTTCAATACAAAGTTCTCCATGATCTTCATGCAGATCTATCCGATGTAATCTTCTTTTGTGGTGTGTTTGTCGAGATCCGATGAATTGTGGATTTATGATCAGATTATCTACGAATCTTATTTGAGTTTCTTCTGATCTCTTATATGCATGATTTCATATCCTTGTAATTCTCTTTGAGTTGTGGGTTTTGTTTGGCCAACTTGATCTATGATTCTTGCAATGGGAGAAGTGCTTGGTTTTGGGTTCATACCGTGCGGTGACCTCACCCAATGATAGAAGGGGTAGCGAGGCACGCATCGTGTTGTTGCCATCAAGGGTAAAAAGATGGGGTTTATATCTATTGCATGAATTTATCCCTCTACATCATGTCATCTTGCTTAAGGCGTTACTCTGTTTGTCATGAACTCAATACACTAGATGCATGCTGGATAGCGGTCGATGTGTGGAGTAATAGTAGTAGATGCAGAAAGTATCGGTCTACTTGTCTTGGACATGATACCTATATGTATGATCATTGCCTTAGATATCGTCATGACTTTGTGCGGTTCTATCAATTGCTTGACAGTAATTCGTTCACCCACCGTAATATTTGCTATCATGAGAGAAGCCTCTAGTGAACACTATGGCCCCCGGGTCTACTTCACATCATATTTTTAGCCTTACACTTTTACTTCGTTGCACTTTCCACCTTCAGATCTCACCTTGCAATCAATCGTGAAGGGATTGACAACCTCTTTGTAGCGTTGGGTGCAAGTTTGCTATTTTTGCGCAGGTACATCGGTGCTTCATCTTGATACTCCTACTGGATTGATACCTTGGTTCTCAAAACTGGGGGAAATACTTACTGCCACTGTGCTGCATCACCCTTTGCTCTTCAAGGGAAAAATCCAACGCAAGCTCAAGACGTAGCAAGAAGAATTTCTGGCGCCGTTGCCGGGGAGGAGGATCAAGTCAAGAATAGTCTCCCGTCAGCGTGCCAATTTTTGGCGCCGTTGCCGGGGAGCATCAAGTGAAGCTTATCCAAGTAAGTGTCGCAAACTCATCTCTTGCATTTACTTTTTTGCCTCTCGTTTTCCTCTCCCCCACTTCTGAAAAACAAAAATTTACAAAAATATTTGCCTTTTTAGTTTGCCTTTCCTTTGCTTGTGTGCTATGTGCCTTCAATATGCTTGCATCTTTGCTTGCTGAAAATCTATTGATACGGATCCTCATGCAGTTGCTAATATCTTTAAGAGATCCAATTATGTTGAACCAATTGCTAGGGAGTTGAGTGCACTTGAATATCTTTATGAAGTTTTGCTTGAGATGCGTGAATCTGAAAATCGTGATGAAGAAATTTATGAAGTGATTCACGAGGGCACCTTGAATGAAAAGCATGATTGCAATGGTTTCACTATGAATTCTATTAATGTCAATCATGCTAAAAATAAGCAAAACCCTAAGCTTGGGGATGCTAGTTTTGCTATGTCCACTACTTGTTGCAATTATCATGATTGGGGTAATGATTTTTCTTATTATCTTGAAATTTTTGTTAAGCCTCATGATGATTATGATATTTGCAATAATATTGAAAGTGGGTTTGGAGAAGTCATGACTTTAGTTGATGATAATCCCACTATTTTTGAAGAGCGTCAACTTTGCATGCATCTGGATCATGAAAATAATATCCTATGTGATAGCTATATTGTTGAATTTGAATATGATCCCACATGTAATTTTTATGAGAGAGGAAAATATTGTGGTAGAAACTTTCATGTCACTAAATCACCTCTCGTTATGTTGAGATTGCTATTGTCTCTTTCTTCTTCCTTGCATATGGTAGTTATTGCTTGTCTTGATAATTTGTTTTCCTATAAAATGCCTATGCATAGGAAGTATGTTAGGCTTAGATGTGATTTTCACATGCTTTATGATGCTCTCGTTGTGCTTCAATTCTTGTCTTTTGTGTGAGTATCATTGAATTATCAATGCCTAGCTAAGGGCGTTAAACAATAGCGCTTGTGGGGAGGCAACCCAATGAGTTTATCTTTGCTTTTTTGCTTTCTGTTTTGCTGCGTCCACACCATCATAATTCTGTTATGATTGTATATTTTGTGTTTCCTTTTGTGTTTGAGCCAACTAAAACCTTTATGTCTAGTTTGGTGATGGTTGTTTGACCCTGTTGGAAAAAGACAGAAACTTTTCGCTCACGAAATTATTTTTCATTTTTATGCAGAAAGAGCTTTTGAGTTTATTCTTTTTTCCATTGGTTGATATGCGAATTTCCCATACTGTCGTAATTGTTCAGAATTTTTGAGATACCAGAAGTATACTAAGTATACAGATGGCTACAGACTGGTCTGTTTTGGACAGATTCTGTTTTTGTTGTGTTGGTTGCTTATTTTGATGAAACTATGGATAGTATCGGGGGGTATTAGCCATGGAAAAGTGAGAATACAGTAATCTAACACCAATATAAATAGAAATCAAGTTTTCTACAGTACCTAAAGAGGTGGTAGTTTGTTTTCTTGTGCTAATGATATCACGAGTTTCTGTTTAAGTTTTGTGTTGTGAAGTTTTCAAGTTTTGGATGATGTTCTCATGGACAAAGGGATAAAGAGTGGAAAGAGCTCAAGCTTGGGGATGCCCAAGGCATCCCGAGCCAAATTCAAGGACACCAAAAAGCCTAAGCTTTGGTATGCCCTGGGAAGGCATCCCATCTTTCGTCTTCAATCCATCGGTAACATTACTTGGAGCTATATTTTTATTCACCACATGATATGTGTTTTGCTTGGAGCGTCTTGTATCGTAGGAGTCTTTTCTTTTTGTTGTGTCACAATCATCCTTGCTGCACACCTTTTGAGAGAGACATGCACTCATCATGAATTTGCTAGAATACTCTTTGAGCTTCGCTTATATCTTTTGAGTTAGGCAATTTAGCTCACATGTGCTTCACTTATATCTTTTGAGCTAGATAACTTTGCTCTAGGTGCTTCACTTAGATCTTTTAGAGCACGACGGTGTCATATTTTGGAGAAATAATAACTCTCGATCTTCACTTATATCTTTTTGAGAGTGATCTCTCCGAGTAACTTGGTAGTTGGCTTATGCTATGAAAGTAGTCCCAAAGGTGATAGGTACCCAAAGATGATACAATAAAACTTCCATCTTCATGTGCATTGATTAGAAAGAGAAGTTTGATTCCTCTCAAATAGTTTTGAGACATGGATTTGGTAATATTAAGAGTTATGTTAGTAGGGTGTTGTGAATATGGAAATACTTGTGTTGAAGTTAGTGATTCCCATAACATGCACGTATGGTGAAGCGCTATGTTAGGAAGTCGGAGCATAATTGATTTATTGATTATCATCCTTTGTGTTGCGGTCGGGATCGCGCGATGGTTAACACCTACCAACCCTCCCCCTAGGAGTATGCGTTTAGCACTTTGTTTCGATTACTAATAAAAACTTTCGCAATAAGTATGTGAGTTCTTCATGACTAATGTGAGTCCATGGTATAGATGCACTTTCACCTTCCACCATTGCTAGCTTCTCTAGTGCCGCGCAACTTTCACCGGTGCACAAACCCACCATATGCCTTCCTCAAAACAGCCACCATACCTACCTACTATGGCAATGTCATAGCCATTCTGAGATATATTGCCATCCAACTCCCACCGTTCCATCACATGACATGTGCCGTCACTTTCATATTGCCGTTGCATGATCGTAAGATAGCTAGCGAGATGTTTCAACGTCATACGCCAAGCTAGATCGTTGCACATCCCGGTACACTGCCGGAGGCATTTCCTATAGAGTCCTCATCGTTCTTAGCATTGAGCTGTGAGTAAACTAAAGTGTGATGATCATCATTATTAGAGCATTGTCCCATGTGAGGAAATAAAAAAAGAGGCCAAAGTTGCCCACAAAAAAGAGATATGGAAAGAGGCCAAAGAGCCCAAACAAAAAAAATATATAAAAAAGAGAGAAAAGAGAGAAGGGACAATGGTACTATCTTTTCCACACTTGTGCTTCATAATAGCACCATGATCTTCATGATTGAGAGTATCTTGTTTCGTCACCACCATATGCTACTGGGAATCTTTGTTATATAACTTGGCTTGTATATTCCAATGATGGGATTCCTCAAAATTGCCCTAGGTCTTCATGAGCAATCAAGTTGGATGCACACCCACCAGTTCTCCTTTTGAGCTTTCACATACTTATATCTCTAAGGGCATCCATTCCATGGTAATCCCAACTCTTTCACATTGATATCTATTAATGGGCATCTCCATACGCCGAGTCGATGTGACCATCTCCTCCTTTTTGTCTCACAACCTCCACCACACTCTATTCCACCTATAGTGCTATATTAATGGCTCACGCTCATGTATTGCGTGAGAGTTGAAAAAGGTTTGAGAAAGTAAGAGTGCGAAAACAATTACTTAGCCAATACCGGGGTTGTGCATGATTTAAATTAGTTGTGTGGGGATGATGGAGCATGGCCAGACTATATGATTTTGTAGGGATAATTTTCTTTGGCCTTGTTATTTCGAAAGTTCATGATTACCTTGCTAGTTTGCTTGAAGTATTATTGTTTTCATGTCAATAGCAAACTATTGTTTTGAATCTTATGGATCTGAACATTCATGTCACATGAAAGAATTTACAAAGGACAAATATGCTAGGTTGCATTCCACATCAAAAATTCAGTCTTTATCACTTCCCTACTCGAGGACGAGCAGGAGTTAAGCTTGAGGATGGTTAATACGTCTCCAACATATTTATAATTTTTGATGGTTCCATGTTATTATCTTGTCAAACTTTTGGTGTTTTGTATGCCTTTTATATCTTTCTTTGGGACTAACTTATTAACTCAGCGCCAAGTGCCAGTTCCTGTTTTTTTCCATGTTTTTGACCCTTTTCAGAGGAGAATATTAAACGGAGTCCAAATGGAATAAAACCTCCGAAAATATTTTTTTTCAGAACAGAAGATACACAGGGAGCGTGAGAACCAAGGCAAAGGCCACTAGGGGAGGCCACAAGCCCCCTAGGCGCGTCCAGGAGGGGCCTGCGCCTAGCAGGCTTGTGGCCCCCTTGTGGCTCGTCTACCCTACTTCTTCCGCCTATAAATCCCTGAAAATTCCAAAACCACGAGAGAGATCCACGAAAATACTTTTCCGCCGCCGCAAGCTTTTGTCTCCGCAAGATCCCATCTGGGGCACGTTCTGGTGGCCTGCCGGAGGGGGGATTCGGATACGGAGGGCTTCTTCATCAACACCATTGCCTCTCCATTGATGTGTGAGTAGTTCACCATAGACCTTCGGGTCCATAGCTAGTAGCTAGATGGCTTCTTCTCTCTCTTGGATCTTCAATACAATGTTCTCCATGATCTTCATGGAGATCTATCCGATGTAATCGTCTTTTGTGGTGTGTTTGTCGAGATCCAATGAATTGTGGATTTATGATCAGGTTATCTATGAATCTTATTTGAGTTTCTTCTGATCTCTTATATGCATGATTTCATATCCTTGTAGTTCTCTTCGAGTTGTGGGTTTTGTTTGGCCAACTTGATCTATGATTCTTGCAATTGGAGAAGTGCTTGGTTTTGGGTTCATACCGTGCGGTGACCTCACCCGGTGACAGAAGGGGTAGCGAGGCACGCATCGTGTTGTTACCATCAAGGGTAAAAAGATGGGGTTTATATTTATTGCATGAATTTATCCCTCTACATCATGTCATCTTGCTTAAGGCGTTACTCTGTTTGTCATGAACTCAATACACTAGATGCATGCTGTATAGCGGTCGATGTGTGGAGTAATTGTAGTAGATGCAGAAAGTATCGTTCTACTTGTCTCGGAGGTGACGCCTATATGTATGATCATTGCCTTAGATATCGTCATGACTTTGCACGGTTCTATCAATTGCTCGACAATAATTCGTTCACCCGTCATAATATTTGCTATCATGAGAGAAGCCTCTAGTGAACACTATGGCCCTCGGGTCTACTTCACATCATATTTTCAACCTTACACTTTTACTTCGTTGCACTTTTCGGCTTCAGATCTTGCAATCAATCGTGAAGGAATTGACAACCCCTTTGTAGCGTTGGGTGCAAGTTTGCTTTTTTTGCGCAGGTACATCGATGCTTCATCTTGATACTCCTACTAGATTGATACCTTGGTTCTCAAATTGAGGGAAATACTTACTGCTACTGTGCTGCATCACCCTTTCCTCTTCAAGGGAAAAATCCAACGCAAGCTCAAGAGGTAGCAAGTACCTCTTGACAGATGGGTAAAACCCCTCCTAACCTTAGCTAAACCCCAACCCTTTCTCCCAAACTCTTAGATTAGGTGGCCAGCATCAATGCCAAGCCCCAGTCAACTGGCCCCTCTCTGGTTCAAAGTAGAAATGCCAAAAACCTCAATCTAAGCTTCAGCTCAAGGCTGACAGCACCTGTTTTCCTTGTCCCCCTTGACAAGCCGAAGCTCCCACGGGTCTCCAACGACTAGGCATGTCTCAGCCTGTGCCCAGGACACGCTAGACACGTCCAAGGCACCCCAGAGCGCGCCAGCATGCCGTGGCATGCCAAAGCTGTGCTCTGGGCGCGCTACAGAGAACCACCCAGGTGGGGGCCATGCTCTCGGCCAGTTCCAGCCTCCCCCGAAGTGTCTAACCTCTTCCCCGATAGTCCCTCTGCATCACAAGACCATCAGGGCCCCTCGTCTCCCGCGCTAAGAGCTGGTGCGACGCATGCTCGCACGCACGAGAACCTACCAGAGATGCACGACCATGGGTGCTCGCCTCTCCTCTCTCTCCCTTCCTCGCAGTGAGACCTGGCAGTCCAAAACCATGTCCTGAGACCGTGGTTTTGACCCCAGCTCCTTTCTGCACCCCATGCGCGCCACGGTGAATCACCAGCGCTCCCGAGTCGGCTCACCATCGCGGGCCTATATATAGTCTCTCCCCTCGCTCCAGCACCCCTCAGTCCTCATCGCAGCAACCTCAATCACGTTCCTAGCCACCCTAGTAAGCCAGCAGAGCCTCGGTGCTCGAGATCGACCGAGGCCCCTCCGCCTCGGAGCTCCGGTCGATCTCCGGCTACACGTCGGCTCCTGCGTTCCTCTGCCCACCAAACCACTCCCCGTGACCTCAGGAAGCTTTGCCCCCTCTTCCCCGAGCAAATCCATGCCCCTAGCTACCACCTCCTGTTGGAATTATGCCCTAAAGGCAATGATAAATAAGTTATTATTATAATTCATGTATCAAGATAATCGTTTATTATCCATGCTATAATTGTATTAAATGAAGACTTAGATACATGTGTGGATACATGGACAAAACACTGTCCCTAGCAAGCCTCTAGTTGGGTAGCCAGTTGATCAAGGATAGTCAAGGTCTTCTGACTATGTACAAGGTGTTGTTGCTTGATAACTGGATCACATCATTGAGTGAATCATGTGATGGACTAGACTCAAACTAATGAACGTAGCATGTTGACCGTGTCATTTTGTTGCTACTATTTTCTGCGTGTCAAGTATTTATTCCTATGACCATGAGATCATATAACTCACTGGCACCGGAGGAATGCCTTGTGTGTATCAAACGTCACAACATAACTGGGTGACTATAAAGATGCTCTATAGGTGTCTTCGAAGGTGTCCTTTGAGTTAGTATGGATCAAGACTGGGATTTGTCACTCCGTGTGCCGGAGAGGTATCTCGAGGCCCACTCGGTAATACAACATCACACACAAGCCTTGCAAGCAATGTGACATTCACGGGATCTTGTATTACTGAACGAGTAAAGAGACTTGCTCATAAACGAGATTGAAATAGGTATGCGGATACTGAAGATCGAATCTCGGGCAAGTAACATACCGAAGGACAAAGGGAATGACATACGGGATTATATGAATCCTTGGCACTGAGGTTCAATCGATAAAATCTTCATAGAATATGTAGGATCCAATATGGGCATCCAGGTCCCGCTATTGGACATTGACCGAGGAGTCCCTCGGGTTATGTCTACATAGTTCTCGAACCCGCAGGGTCTACACACTTAAGGTTCGGCGATGTTTTATGCGTATTTGATTTATATGGTTGGTTACCGAATGTTGTTCGGAGTCCCGGATGAGATCACGGACGTCACGAGGTTTTCCGTAATGGTCCGGAGATGAAGATTGATATATAGGTTTGTCTCATTTGATTACCGGAAAGTTTTCGGGCATTACCGGGAATGTACCGGGAGTGACGAATGGGTTCCGGATGTTCACCGGGGGGGGGGGGGGGGGCAGCCCACCCGGGGGAAGCCCATAGCCCTTAAGGGTGCCGCACCAGCCCTTAGTGGGCTGGTGGGACAACCCAAGAGGCCCTATGCATAGGAATCAAAGGGAAAAAAAGGGGAAGTGGGAAGGAGGAGAAGGACTCCACCTTCCAATCCTAGTTGGACTAGGATTGGAGGAGGGGGACTCCTCCCCTTGCTTCGGCCGACCCCTTGGGGCTCTCTTGAGCCTCAAGGCAGGTCCCTCCCCCTCCCTCCTATATATGCTGAGGTATTAGGGCTGATTAGAGACAACTTTTGCCATGGTAGCCCGACCACACACCTCCACGGTTTTTCCTCTAGATCGTATTTCTGCGGAGCTCGGGCGGAGCCCTCCTGAGATAGATCATCACCAACCTCCGGAGCGCCGTCACGCTGCCGGAGAACTCACCTACCCCTCCGTCTCTCTTGCTGGATCAAGAAGGCCGAGATCATCGTCGAGATGTACGTGTTCTGATCGCGGAGGTGTCGTCAGTTCGGCACTAGATCGGAGCGGATCGTGGGACGGATCGCGGGACGGTTCGTGGGACGGTTCACGGGGCGGATCGAGGGACGTCAGGACGTTCCACTACATCAACCGCGTTTCTTAACGCTTCGTGCTGTGCGATCTACAAGGGTACATAAATCGGAAATCTCCTCTAGTAGATGGACATCACCATGATAGGTATTGCGTGTGCGTAGGAATTTTTTTGTTTCCCGTACCACGTTCCCCAAGAGCGGCATCATGAGCTAGGTTCATGCGTAGATGTCATCTCGGGTAGAACACAAAAGTTTTTGTGGGCAATGATGTGCGATTTGCTTCCCTCCTTAGTCTTTTCTTGATTCCGCGGTATTGTTGGATCGAAGCGGCTCGGACCGACATTACTCGTACGCTTACAAGAGACTGGTTTCATCGCTACGAGCAACCTCGTTGCTCAAAGATGACTGGCGAGTGTCGGTTTCTCCAACTTTAGTTGAATCGGATTTGACCGAGGAGGTCCTTGGAGAGAGGTTAAATAGCAATTCATACATCCCCATTGTGGTGTTTGCGTAAGTAAGATGCGATCCTACTAGATACCCATGGCAACCATGTAAAACATGCAACAACAATTAGAGGACGTCTAACTTGTTTTTGCAGGGTATGCTTGTGATGTGATATGGCCGACGGTGTGATGTGATATACTGGATGTATGAGATGATCATGTTGTAATAGTTAATATCGACTTGCATGTCGATGGTACGGAAACCGGCAGGAGCCATAGGGTTGTCTTTAAACTAATGTTTGTGCTTGCAAATGCGTTTACTATATTGCTAGGACGTAGTTTTAGTAGTAATAGCATGAGTAGCACGACAACCCCGATGGTGACACGTTGATGGAGATCATTGTGTGGTGCCGGTGACAAGAAGATCGTGTTGGTGCTTTGGTGATGGAGATCAAGAAGCACATGATGATGGCCATATCATGTCACTTATGAATTGCATGTGATGTTAATCCTTTTATGCACCTTATTTTGCTTAGAACGACGGTAGCATTATGAGGTGATCTCTCACTAAAATTTCAAGACGAAATTGTGTTCTCCCCGACTGTGCACCGTTGCTACAGTTTGTCGTTTCGAGACACCACGTGATGATCGGGTGTGATAGACTCAACGTTCACATACAACGGTTGCAAAACAGTTGCACACGCGGAACACTCGGTTAAGCTTGACGAGCCTAGCATGTGTAGACATGGCCTCGGAACACATGAGACCGAAAGGTCGATCATGAATCATATAGCTGATATGATTAGCATAGGGATGCTTACCACTGAAACTATCCTCAACTCACGTGATGATCGGACTTGAGCTAGTGGAATTGGATCATGAACCACTCAAATGACTAGAGAGATGTACTTTTTAGTGGGAGTTTAGCAAGTAATTTGATTAGTTAAACTCTAATTATCTTGAACATAGTCTAAGTCCACTTTGAAAATATTTGTGTTGTAGATCAATGGCTCACGCGACAGTCACCCTGAATGTTAATACGTTCCTAGAGAAAGCTAAGTTGAAAGATGATGGAAGCAACTTTGTAGACTGGGCTCGTAATCTTAAGTTGCTCCTGCAAGCTGGGAAGAAGGATTATGTCCTTAATGCTGCGCTAGGAGATGAACCACCCGCCGCGGCTGACCAAGATGCTATGAACGTTTGGTTAGCACGCAAGGAGGACTACTCAGTAGTTCAATGTGCAGTCTTGTATGGCTTAGAGATGGGACTTCAACGTCGATTTGAGCATCATGGAGCATATGAGATGTTCCAGGAGTTGAAGTTTATCTTTCAGAAGAACGCCCGGGTCGAGAGGTATGAGACCTCTGATAAATTCTATGCTTGCAAGGTGGAGGAGAACTCGTCTGTTAGTGAACATGTGCTCAAAATGTCTGGGTACTCAAACCGTCTAGCTGAGCTAGGGATTGAACTCCCGCAAGAGGCTATCGCTGACAGAATTCTTCAATCACTGCCACCAAGCTATAAGAGCTTTGTGTTGAACTATAACATGCAAGGGATGAACAAGTCACCCGGCAAGTTATTCGCGATGCTGAAAGTCGCAGAGTCAGAACTCCGTAAAGAGCATCAAGTGTTGATGGTGAATAAGACTACTAGTTTCAAGAGAAACGACAAAGGAAATAAGGGTAATTCAAAGAAGAGCGGCAAGCCTGTTGCCAATCCGACGAAGAAGCCCAAAGCTGGACCTAAGCCTGAAATGGAGTGCTATTATTGCAAGGGTATGGGTCACTGGAAGCGCAACTGCCCCAAGTATCTGGCTCATAAGAAGGCGACCAAAGAAAAATCAGGTATATTCGATATACATGTTATTGATGTGTACTTAACCAGCTCTCGTAGTAGTGCCTGGGTATTCGATACCGGTTCTGTTGCTCATATTTGCAACTCGAAACAGGAACTACGGAATAAGCGAAGGCTGGCGAAGGATGAAGTGACGATGCGCGTGGGAAATGGTTCCAAGGTTGATGCAATCACCGTCGGCACAGTTTCACTTCAGTTACCATCAGGATTAGTTATGAACTTAAATTAATGTTATTTAGTGCCTGCGTTAAGCATGAACATTATATCTGGATCTTTTTTATTGCGAGACGGTTACTCTTTTAAGTCAGAGAATAATGGTTGTTCTATTTCTATGAGTAATATCTTTTATGGTGATGCACCCAATGTGAGAGGATTGTTCATATTGAATCTGGATAGTAATAATACACATATACATAACATTGAGACCAAAAGAGTTAGAGTTAACAATGATATCGCCATGTTTTTATGGCACTGCCGCTTAGGTCATATTGGTGTAAAGCGCATGAATAAACTCAATACCGATGGACTTTTGGAGTCACTTGACTTTGATTCACTTGACACATGCGAACCATGCCTCATGGGCAAGATGACTAAAACTCCGTTCTCCGGAACAATGGAGCGTGCAAGTGACTTGTTGGAAATCATACATACCGATGTGTGTGGTCCGATGAGTGTTGAGGCACACGGCGGATATCATTATTTTCTCACCTTCACTGACGATTTGAGTAGATATGGTTATGTCTACTTGATGAAGCACAAGTCTGAAACATTTGAAAAGTTCAAACAATTTGAGAGTGAAGTCAAAAATCATCGTAACAAGAAGTTCAAGTTCCTACGGTCTGATCATGGGGGTGAATATCTGAGTTTCGAGTTTGGTGCTCACTTAAGACAATGTGGAATTGTTTCACAGTTGACACCGCGTGGAACACCACAGCGTAATGGTGTGTCCGAACGTCGTAATCATACTTTATTAGAGATGGTGCGATCTATGATGTCTCTTACCGATTTGTCGTTACCGTTTTGGTGTTATGCATTAGAAACAATTGCATTCACTTTAAATAGGGCACCATCGAAATCCGTTGAGACGACACCATATCAGCTGTGGTATGGCAAAAGACCAAAATTGTCGTTTCTTAATGTTTGGGGATGTGATGCTTATGTCAAAAAGCTTCAGCTTGAAAAGCTGGAACCCAAAGCGGAAAAGTGCGTCTTCATAGGTTACCCAAAAGAGACAGTTGGGTGTACCTTCTATCTCAAATCCGAGGGCAAAGTGTTTGTTTCTAAGAACGGAGATTTTCTCGAGAAGGAGTTTCTCTCGAGAGAATTGAGTGGGAGGAAGATAGAACTTGATGAGGTTGTCGAACCTCTCATCCCTCTGGATGGTGGCGCAGGGCAAGGGGAAACCCCTGTCGTTGCGATGCCGGTTGAGGAGGAAGTTAATGATGATTATCATGGAACTCCGGATCAAGTTCCTATCGGACCTCGCAGGTCAACGAGACCGCGTACTGCTCCAGAGTGGTATGGTAATCCCGTCTTATCAATTATGTTGTTGGACAACAATGAGCCTGCGAATTATGAAGAAGCAATGGTGGGCCCGGATTCCAACAAATGGCTAGAGGCCATGAAGTCCGAGATAGGATCTATGTATGAAAACAAAGTGTGGACTTTGGAAGTACTACCTGAAGGCAGCAAGGCTATTCAGAACAAATGGATCTTTAAGAAGAAGACGGACGCTGACGGTAATATGACCGTTTATAAAGCTCGACTTGTGGCAAAGAGTTTTTCACAAGTTCAAGGAATTGAATACGATGAGACATTCTCACCCGTAGCGATGCTTAAGTCCGTCCGAATCATGTTAGCGATAGCTGCATTTTTCGATTATGAAATCTGGCAGATGGATGTCAAAACGGCGTTCCTTAACGGTTTCCTTAAGGAAGAGTTGTATATGATGCAACTCGAAGGTTTTGTTGATCCTAAAAATGCTAACAAAGTGTGCAAGCTCCAGTGATCCATTTATGGACTGGTGCAAGCATCTCGGAGTTGGAATAAACACTTTAATGAGGTGATCAAAGCATTTGGGTTTATACAGGTGGTTGGAGAATCCTGTATTTACAAGAAAGTGAGTGGGAGCTCTGTGGCATTCCTAATACTATATGTGGATGACATATTACTGATTGGAAACGGCGTGGAGCTTTTGGAGAGCATAAAGGATTACTTGAATAAAAGTTTCTCTATGAAGGACCTAGGAGAAGCTTCTTACATTTTAGGCATAAAGATCTATAGGGATAGATCAAAACGCGTGATAGGACTTTCGCAAAGCACATACCTTGATAAAGTTTTGAAGAGGTTCAAAATGGAACAGTCCAAGAAGGGGTTCTTGCCAGTCTTACAAGGTACGAGATTGAGTAAGACTCAGTGCCCAACAACTGATAAAGATAGAGAGTATATGAGTACCGTCCCCTATTCTTCAGCCATAGGTTCTATCATGTATGCAATGCTGTGCACTAGACCGGACGTTAGCCTAGCCATAAGTATGGCAGGCAGGTTCCAGAGTAATCCAGGAGTGGATCACTGGACGGCGGTCAAGAATATCCTGAAGTACTTGAAAAGGACTAAGGAGATGTTTCTCGTATATGGAGGTGACAAAGAGCTCGCCGTAAAAGGTTACGTCGATGCAAGCTTTGACACAGATCCGGACAACTCTAAGTCGCAGAACGGATACGTATTTATTCTTAATGGGGGTGCGGTAAGCTGGTGCAGTTCCAAGCGAAGCGTCGTAGCTGATTCTACATGTGAAGCGGAGTACATGGCTGCCTCGGAGGCGGCTAAGGAGGGTGTTTGGATGAAGCGGTTCATGACGGATCTTGGAGTGGTGCCGAGTGCACTGAATCCAATAACCCTGTTTTGTGACAACACGGGTGCCATTGCCTTAGCAAAGGAACCACGGTTTCACAAGAAGACCATACACATCAAACGACGCTTCAACCTCATCTGCGACTACATCGAGGAGGAGGACGTGAATATCTGCAAAGTGCACACGGCTCTGAATGTGGCAGACCCGCTGACTAAACCTCTTCCACGGGCAAAGCATGATCAACATCAGAACTGTATGGGTGTTAGATTTATTACAATGTAATTCGCATGACGATGTGAGGACTAGATTATTGACTCTAGTGCAAGTGGGAGACTGTTGGAATTATGCCCTAGAGGCAATGATAAATAAGTTATTATTATAATTCCTGTATCAAGATAATCGTTTATTATCCATGTTATAATTGTATTAAATGAAGACTTAGATACATGTGTGGATACATGGACAAAACACTGTCCCTAGCAAGCCTCTAATTGGCTAGCCAGTTGATCAAGGATAGTCAAGGTCTTCTCACTATGTACATCATTGAGTGAATCATGTGATGGACTAGACCCAAATTAATGAACGTAGCATGTTGATCGTGTCATTTTGTTGCTACTGTTTTCTGCGTGTCAAGTATTTATTCCTATGACCATGAGATCATACAACTCACTAGCACCAGAGGAATGCCTTGTGTGTGTCAAACGTCACAACGTAACTGGGTGACTATAAAGATGCTCTACAGGTGTCTCAGAAGGTGTCCGTTGAGTTAGTATGGATCAAGACTGGGATATGTCACTCCGTGTGACGGAGAGGTATCTCGGGGCCCACTCGGTAATACAACATCACACACAAGCCTTGCAAGCAATGTGACTTAGTGTAAGTCACGGGATCTTGTATTACGGAACGAGTAAAGAGACTTGCTGGTAAACGAGATTGAAATAGGTATGCGGATACTGACGATCGAATCTCGGGCAAGTAACATACCGAAGGACAAAGGAATGACATACGGGATTATATGAATCCTTGGCACTAAGGTTCAATCAATAAGATCTTCGTAGAATATGTAGGATCCAATATGGGCATCCAGGTCCCGCTATTGGATATTGACCGAGGAGTCCCTCGGGTCATGTCTACATAGTTCTCGAACCCGCAGGGTCTGCACACTTAAGGTTCGGTGATGTTTTATGCGTATTTGAGTTATATGGTTGGTTACCGAATGTTGTTCGGATTCCCGGATGAGATCACGGACGTCACGAGGGTTTCCGGAATGGTCCGGAGATGAAGATTGATATATAGGTTTGTCTCATTTGATTACCGAAAAGTTTTCGGGCATTACCGGGAATGTACGGGGAGTGACAAATGGGTTCCGGATGTTCACCGGGGGGCCAGCCCACCCAGGGGAAGCCCATAGGCCTTAGGGGTGCCGGACCAGCCCTTAGTGGGCTGGTGGGACAGCCCAAGAGGCCCTATGTGCAAGAATCAAAGGAAAAAAGGGAAGTGGGAAGGAGGAGAAGGACTCCACCTTCCAATCCTAGTTGGACTAGGATTGGAGGAGGGGGACTCCTCCCCTTGCTTCGGCCGACCCCTTGGGGCTCTCTTGAGCCTCAAGGCAGGTCCCTCCCCCTCCCTCCTATATATACTGAGGTATTAGGGCTGATTTGAGACAACTTTTGCCACGGCAGCCCGACCACATACCTCCACGGTTTTTCCTCTAGATCGTATTTCTGCGGAGCTCGGGCGGAGCCCTGCTGAGATAGATCATCACCAACCTCCGGAGCGCCGTTACGCTGTCGGAGAACTCATCTACCTCTCCGTCTCTCTTGCTGGAGCAAGAAGGTCGAGATCATCATCGAGCTGTACGTGTGCTGAACGCGGAGGTGTCGTCCGTTCGGCACTAGATCGGAGCGGATCGTGGGACGGATCGCGGACGGTTTGTGGGACGGTTCGCGAGGCGGATCGAGGGACGTGAGGATGTTCCACTACATCAACCGCGTTTCTTAACGCTTCCTGTTGTGCGATCTACAAGTGTACGTAGATCGGAAATCCCCTCTCGTAGATGGACATCAGCATGATAGGTATTGCGTGTGCGTAGGAAATTTTTTGTTTCCCGTAGCACGTTCCCCAACACCTCCCCCTTCGCCTAAAACCCCTCCGTCGTGGCTACCTCGTCGCCGGTGAACCTGAGACCCTTCGACGTTGTCTCAACCACCATCAGGTAGGCAACAATGAGCCGGACCCATTCCCGTCATCGTTAGGGCCCAAGGACGTCGGTAGCCAAGCCGGCGTGCTCTTCCTCCTCTCTGGCAAGAGGTAGGAGATGACCCCCACAGGTGTGCCCCACCTGTCGGTGGCCCATCTCTCTCCCTCGCTGCCCGCAGCCACTGACCGCAAGGGCCCGCGCGTCAGGTTCAAACCTGACGGCGCGCGCGCCTGGGCAGGCTAGTTGGCTGGCCTTTGGGCCGGCCCAGTCCCAGGCCAAGCCAAGCCAGGGTCTGTAGCCTTTTTATTGTTATTTTAAACCTGAGTTTAAAAGATTTTTATAAAAATATCTAACCAGTGTAAAAATATAAATTTTTCACTCTTATTCTTCTAAATATGTGTAGTATTTAACAGAACCATTGGTTGAATTTTTGCAGCAACTATTCTGTTTTATAATAATGAAAAGGATTAAATTGGAATAGTTTTGCTTCTGTTAAGTTGATTTTAAAAATATTCCTTCACTAAAAGCAGATGCAAATATTTTTTAAATAACAACCTGGATTTATCAGAAATAACCAACATTTTTCAAATGACTTTGTGATCTGTTTTGGAGTGAGCTACTTATTATTTTTATCTTTATACGATGATAGAAAACCCGTGTGACGAAGGAGTCAGAGCGGAAGACCTCGAGGACCCCGGATACCTAGTTGACCAAGACAAGTAGCCCTTTGACCATGTGTGAGCATATGTTATGATGCATGCTAGTGTAGCTAATATATCCGTTGCATATGATCATAAGTACCGGTAAATCATTGAAGTGATGTTACCGATGGCTCCTCCGGAGCACTTGCATTTTGAGCCTGGTCCTACCACCTATGAGGGTCGCGCTAACATCATGTTGACAAGTAAATCCAGAATAGCAATAGCATGAGCATGTTGTTAGTATAAATCAAAGATTTATGAAAACCCCGTCGGGTGCCACTAATGCCCGAGGGTGATGATGAGTTAGGTGGCCACTTTTGGTGAAGTGGTGCACCGAGTATTTTGAGTGAGTATGGTTTCAGAAATGGGATTAGATTTATGATGTGTCGACCTTCCCAACCTTACAGGTACGACCACGTTACCCCTTTATGGGACGGGGCTTTGTTGATTACTCTAGTCGGTGCTAGCAAAGAGCCACATTACTAGTGGCGAGAGTGATGTGTGGTCACTCTCGTGATGGGGTCATGCCAGGTAGGGCAACTATGTCGTTTTTACGTGTTCCAGGCACACCGTTGGTCCCCGCATGGTTGATATTGTCCAGATTCGATGCTCGTAAGGCATACAACATGTGGGCTGGGTACCAATCGAGTGGACCTCTTTGTCTAGTATCGTTAGGGGAAATGCATTGATCGGGTACTTACCTCTGGTATGTTATATACCGCGAGTCATGGATGACACGGAAGTTACCCGGATCTCGTGGGTCCAGCGTACTACCTCTGCAGAGTGTAAAACTATTCGAATAGCCGGGTCCACGGTCAAGGACAGTTGGGTGGTGATGTCAACTGTGCTTCCCCGGCAACGGCGACAGGAATAGTCGTGTCGATGGCACCAGGAATCCTTGTGCTACGGATGGAGCCTTGCGTTGGTGTTCCCTCGAAGCGGAAAGGGTGATGTAGCACAGCGGTGGTAAGTATTTCCCTCAGTTTGAGAACCAAGGTATCAATCCAGTGGAGGAGTATCACAAGATCCTGCACAAACACAAAAAGCTTGCTCCCAACGCTATGAAGCGGTTGTCAATCCCTTATAGATTGTTCGCCAAGTGAGAACTGAAAGCAACAAAGTAACAAAGCAAAGTAAAAGCGAAAGTGGAAACGATAGATGTGAATAGACCCGGGGGCCGTAGTGTTTACTAGTGGCTTCTCTCATGAAAGCAAGTAGACGGTGGGTGAACAAATTACTGTCGAGCAATTGATAGAACCGCGCAAAGTCTCGACATCATCTATGGCAATGATTATATCTATAGGCATCACGTCCAAAACAAGTAGACCGATACTGTCTGCATCTACTACTATTACTCCACACGTCGACCGCTATCCAGCATGCATCTAGTGTATTAAGTCCAAAAGAACAGAGTAACGCCTTAAGCAAGATGACATGATGTAGATGGACATTCTCATATCAACGACAGAGCCCATTTTGTTACCCTTGATGGCAACTACTTAATGTGTGCCTTGCTACCCCTACTGTCACTGGGAAAGGCCACCACATGGTAAGAACCCAAAACCAAGCACTTCTCCCATTGCAAGAATCATAGATCTAGTTGGCCAAACAAAACTCAAGACTCGGAGAGACTTACAAGGATATCAAATCATGCATATAAGAAATCAGAAAAGACTCAAATATATATCATAGATAATCTGATCACAAATCCACAACTCATCGGATCTCGACAAACACACCGCCAAAGAAGATTACATCGAATAGATCTCCATGAAGATCATGGAGAACTTTGTATTGAAGATCCAAGAGAGAGAAGAAGCCATCTAGCTACTAACTACGGACCCGTAGGTCTGAAGTGAACTACTCGCGAGTCATTGGAGGGGCGATGATGATGGTGAAGAAGCCCTCCAACTCCAAAGTCCCCTCCGGCAGGGCGCCGGGAAGGGTCTCTAGATGCGATCTCGCGGAAACGGAAGCTTGCGGCGGCGGAAAAGTATTTTCGTGGATCCCCTGATTTTTTGCTGTATTTTAGGGAATATATAGGCCAAAGATCTAGGTCAGGGGGCGCTCAAGGAGGCCACAAGCCCTGCCACCGCCGCCTCCCCCTGGTGGCGGAGTGGGGGCTTGTGGGCTCCCTGGAGCCCTCCGGGCTTGGCTCACAGGCCCCCTGATCTTCTTCCGTTGGGGAAAAAATCATTTTGGGGATTTTATTCTGTTTCGACTCCGTTCCAAAATCAGATCTGAAAAGAGCCAAAAACACAAAAAAAACAGGAACTGGCACTTGGCACTGAATTAATATGTTAGTCCCAAAAAAGATATAAAAGGTACATAAAACATCCAAAGATGACAAGATAACAACATGAAACCATAAAAAATTATAGATACGTTTGAGACGTATCAAGCATCCCCAAGCTTAACTCCTGCTCGTCCTCGAGTAGGGAAGTGATAAAGAATGAATTTTTGATGCTTTCATGCTACCTAGCATATATGTCCTTTGTAACTCCTCTTATGTGACGTGAATGTTCAGATCCATTAGATTCAAAACAATAGTTTTCTATTGACGTGGAAACAATAATAATTCAAGCAAACTAGCAAGGTAATCACGAACTTACAAAATAACAAGGCCAAAAGAAAGTTATCCCTACAAAAGCATATAGTCTGGCTATGCTCTATCATCATTGCACAACGAATTTAAATCATGCACAACCCCGGTATTGGCCAAGTAATTGTTTCACACCTTTACTTTATCAAACCTTTTCAACTCTCATGCAATACATGAGCGTGAGCCATGGTTATAACACTATAGATGGTGTGGAGTGTGGTGGAGGTTGCAAGACAAAAAAGAAGATAGTCACATTAACTAGGCATATCAATGAGCTGTGGAGATGCTCATCAATAGATATCAATGTGAATGAGTAGGGATTGCCATACAAATGATGCACTAGAGCTAAGAGTATGTGAAAGCTCTTAAAGAAAACTAGTGGGTGTGCATCCAACTTGCTTGCTCACGAAGACCTAAGGCAATTTTGAGGAAGCCTATCATTGGAATATACAAGCCAAGTTATATAATGAAAATTTCCCACTAGCTATATGGTGGTGACAAAACGAGAGACTCTCAATCATTAAGATCATGGTGCTTAATATGCACAAGTGTGGAAAAGTGGTAACATTGTCCCTTCTCTCTTTTTCTCTGATTTTTATTTTTATTTCTGGTGGGCTTCTTTGGCCTCTTTTACTTCTTCACATGGGACGATGCTCCATTAATGATGATCATCACACTTTCAACTCAAAACTTAGAGCAACGATGACTCTATATGGAATGCCTTCGGTAGTGTACCGTGACAATGATCTAGCATGGCATAGACATTAATGGAAACATCATGCTAGCTATCTTATGATCATGCAATGGCAATGTAGACGTGGTGGCACATGTCATGATGGTAGTTGCATGGCAATATATCTCGGAATGAGTTTGAAAAAGCCATAGTAGGTAGGTATGGTGGCTGTTTTGAGGGAGGCTGATGGTGGGTTTTGTGCACTGGCGAAAGTTGCACGGCACTAAGAAGATAGTGATGGTGGAAGATGAAAGTGCATCTAAACCATGGACTCAACATTAGTCATAAAGAACTCATATACTTGTTGCAAAAGTTTTATTAGTAATCAAAACAAAGCATTCAACGCATACTCCTAGGGGAAGGGTTGGTAGGTATAAACCATCGCGCGATCCCGACCGCCACGCAAAGGATGACAATCAATAGACTAATCATGCTCAGATTTCATCACATAGCGGTTCACCATACGTGCATGCTACGGGAATCACTAACTTCAACACAAGTATTTCTAGATCCACAACACCTTACTAGCATGACTTCAATATTACCATAACCACAACTCAAAACTAATTGAGATGAATCAAACTTCTGTAACTATTCAATGCACATGAAGGTGGAAGTTTTTGTATCCCTTTGGATAACTACCCCTTTTGAGACTACTTTCAAAGCATAGATCAACTACCAAGCCACGCACCTCTGCGCTCTAAAAGATATAAGTGAAGCACATAGAGCTAAAGTATCTAGCTCAAAAGTTATAAGTGAAGCACATGTGAGCTGAATTGTCTACCAAAAGATACAAGTGAAGCTCGACAAAATCACGGTGAGTGCATATCTCTCTCTCTAGGTGTGCAGCAAGGATGATTGTTACACAACAAAAATAAAAGGCTCCTACGATACAAGACGCTCCAAGCAAAAAACACATAACATGTGGTGAATAAAAATATAGCCCCAAGTAACGTTACCGATGGATTGAAGACGAGAGAGGGGATGCCTTCCCGGGGCATCCCCAAGCTTAGGCTTTTACGGCATACTTGAATCTCTTGGGGTTCCTTGGGAATCCCCAAGCTTGAGCTCTTGCCACTCTTTATCTCTTTGTCCATAAGAACTTCACCCAAAACTTGGAAACTTCACAACACGAAACTTAAACATAAACTCGTGATAACATTAGTATGAGAAAGCAAACCACCACTTCCTTAGGTACTGTAGCAAACTTAAATTGTACTTGTGCTGATGTTGGGTTACTGTATTTTCAATCTTCCATGGCTAATACCCCCCTGATACTATTCATAGTTTCATCAAAATAAGCAACCAACACAACAAAAACAGAATCTGTTAACACCAGACCAGTCTGTAGGAATCTGTATATTTCGTATACCTTTGGTACTTCAAAAATTATGCAAACTTACGACAGTCTGAAGAATTTGTGTAGCCATCAGCAGCAAAAAGAATCAACTATAAGCTCTTACATAAAAAAAATTAAATTCTTTTCAGTAGCAGAAAGTTTCTGTCTTTTCCAGCATGACCAAACGATCATCCCCAAGACTAATCATAACGGTTTTGCTTGGCACACACGCAAAAAGAAACACAAAAAACACAATCATAACAGAATTATGAAAGTGTGGAAAACACAAAACAGAAAGAAAAAAGATAGATTCGTTGGGTTGCCTCCCAACAAGCGCTTTTGTTTAACGCCCTTAGCTAGGCATTCAATGATGCTCTCACAAAAGACAAGAATTGAAGCACAACGAGAGCATCCTAAAGCATGTGAAAATCACATCTAAGTCTAACATACTTTCTATGCATAGGAATTTTATAGGAGAACAAATTGGCAAGACAACCAATAGTTACCAAATGCAAGGAAGAAGAAAAAGACAAGAGCAATCTCAACATCACGAGAGGTGATTTGGTAACATGAAGGTTTCTACCACAATATTTTCCTCTCTCATAGCAATTACATGTGGGATCATATTCAAATTCAACAATATAGCTATACCATAGGATATTCTTTTCATGATCCACATGCATGCAAAGTTGACGCTCTTCAAAAATAGTGGGATTATCATCAAATAAAGGCATGACTTCTAAAATCCCACTTTCAATATTGTTGCAAATATCATATTCATCATGAGATTTGAACAAATTTTCAAGATCATAAGAAAGATCATCACCCCAATCATGATTATTGCAACTAGTAGTGGACAAAGCAAAACTAGCATCCCCAAGCTTAGGGTTTTGCATATTTTTAGCATGATTTTCACTAATAGGATTTATAGTGAAACCATTGCAATCATGCTTTTCATCCAAGGAGCCCTCGTGAATCACTTCATAAATTTCTTCCTCACAATTTTCAGATTAATGCTTCTCAAGCAAAACTCCATAAAGATAGTCAAGTGCCCTCAACTCATTAGCAATTCGTTCCACATAAGTGGGTCTCTTAAAGAGATTAGCAAGTGGATGAGGATCCATATCACTAGATTTTCAGCAAGCGAAGATGCAAGCATATTGAAGGCACATAGCACACAAGCAAAGGAAAGGCAAACGAGAGAAAAGGGCGAACGAAAAAGGAAAAGGAGAAAGGCAAATGAAAACGGCAAATGTGAAGTGGGGGAGAGGAAAACGAGAGGCAACTGGCAACAAAAGTAAATGCAAGAGATGCGTTTGTGAGACCTACTTGGATAGATCTTGATCTCTCCTCCCCGGCAACGGCGCCAGAAATACTTTGATGTCAGCTGTGCTTCCCCGGCAACGGCGACAGGAATAGTCGTGTCGACGGCACCAGGAATCCTTCTACTATAGCTATGGAGCCTTGCGTTGGTGTTCCCTCGAAGCGTAAAGGGTGATGTAGCACAGCGGTGGTAAGTATTTACCTCAGTTTGAGAACCAAGGTATCAATCTAGTGGAGAAGTATCACAAGATCCTGCACAAACACAAAAAGCTTGCTCCCAACGCTATGAAGGGGTTGTCAATCCCTTATAGATTGTTCGCCAAGTGAGAACTGAAAGCAACAAAGTAACAAAGCAAAGTAAAAGCAAAAGTGGAAACGATAGATGTGAATGGACCCGGGGGCCGTAGTGTTTACTAGTGGCTTCTCTCATGAAAGCAAGTAGACGGTGGGTGAACAAATTACTGTCGAGCAATTGATAGAACCGCGCAAAGTCGTGACGTCATCTATGGCAGTGATTATATCTATAGGCATCACGTCCGAAACAAGTAGACCAATACTGTCTGCATCTACTACTATTACTCCATAGATCGACCGCTATCCAGCATGCATCTAGTGTATTAAGTCCAAAAGAACAGAGTAACGCCTTAATCAAGATGACATGATGTAGATGGACATTCTCATATCAACGACAGAGCCCATCTTGTTACCCTTGATGGCAACTACTTAATGTGTGCCTTGCTGCCCCTGCTGTCACTGGGAAAGGTCACCACATGGCAAGAACCCAAAACCAAGCACTTCTCCCATTGCAAGAATCATAGATCTAGTTGGCCAAACAAAACGCAAGACTCGGAGAGACTTACAGGGATATCAAATCATGCATATAAGAAATCAACAAAGACTCAAATATATATCATAGATAATCTGATCACAAATCCACAATTCATCGGATCTCAACAAACACACCGCCAAAGAAGATTACATCGGATAGATCTCCATGAAGATCATGGAGAACTTTGTATTGAAGATCCAAGAGAGAGAAGAAGCCATCTAGCTACTAACTACGGACCCGTAGGTCTGAAGTGAACTACTCACGAGTCATTGGAGGGGCGATGATGATGGTGAAGAAGCCCTCCAACTCCAAAGTCCCCTCCGGCGGGGCGCCGGGAAGGGTCTCCAGATGAGATCTCACGGAAACGGAAGCTTGCGGCGGCGGAAAAGTATTTTCGTGGATCCCCTGATTTTTTGCTGTATTTTAGGGAATATATAGGCAAAAGATCTAGGTCAGGGGCGCTCAGGGACGCCACAAGCCCTGCCACCGCCGCCTCCCCCCTGGTGGCGGAGTGGGGGCTTGTGGGCTCCCTCGAGCCCCCTGGCTTGTCCCACAGGCCCCCTGATCTTCTTTCGTTCGGGAAAAATCATTTTGGGGATTTTATTCCGTTTGGACTCCGTTCCAAAATCAGATCTGAAAAGAGCCAAAAACACAGAAAAAACAGGAACTGGCACTTGGCACTGAATTAATAAGTTAGTCCCAAAAAATATATAAAAGGCACATAAAACATACAAAGATGACAAGATAACAGCATGAAACCATCAAAAATTATAGATACGTTTGAGACGTATCAGGTGGTGCTACTTAAACTACTTCGAGTTGTTTCCGCATAAACCAAGTGTGTGTGTGAATATGGAGTTAATATGAAAGAGTTGATATGACCAAGTTTGGTGATTTGGCATATAGGGTGAACTCGGAGTGTTCAGCCCTCGACAGATATATTGATATCTGTAACCTGTTCTTCAAATCAACATTCAGCTTATGTTGCATACACATGATCATGTTCATTACAACAAGTTGTTGTCCACCAAATATGCATATTTTTGTTATCCTTCACTTGCATTGTTCATATCATGGGCTGTTTGCGAGTACATTCAAAAGTACTCATTGGCTTGCCACTAGTTATATTATTGAGCAGACATGGAAGGACCGGAGTTTGGAGATGAGTACTTCTTCGCAGACGCCCTTGCGAAGACGCTTCCCAGTCAGAATGCATGTTGGTGTAGGTTGATGGCATGGGCACCCGCTTAGTCCTAAGATTTCCGCTACTAGTTGTATCCGTGCGATTTGGCCTTAGAGTCCCTACCTTCTGAACTTGACCATTCGATCACTTGATGTAATAATTCGGTAATTGGATGTAAGACTCTTAATATTCAGTATCAGTGTGTTCGCTGAGCATTGATCTCTGGGATCACTGAGCATGTTCATTCGGCAATCTTGACTCGTAAGTCGGGGTCCCCACACAAGCACATAATTTTGTAGGACAGTAGCAACTTTCCCTCAAGTGGATGACCTAAGGTTTATCAATTCGTGGGAGGGTTATGATGAATATGGTCTCTCTCAAACAACCCTGCAACCAAAAATAAAAAACTCTCTTGTGTCCCCAGCATACCAAATACAATGGTAAATTGTATGGGTGCACTAGTTCAATGACGATATGGTGATACAAGTGTAATAGTGATAGTAGATATTGATTTTTGTAATTGGAACAATAAAAAACAGCAAGGTACAAGTAACAAAAGTGAGCATAAACAGTATTGCAATGCTTGATAATGAGGCCTAGGGAACGTACTTTCACTCGTGGAATCTCTCAACAATGCTAATATAATTGGATCACATAACAATCCCTAAAACTGCGATAAAAATCACTCCAAAGTTCCTATGTAGCGGAGAACATAAGAAGAAATTGTTTTTAGGGTACGAAACCACCTCAAAGTTATTCTTTCCGATCAATATTTGCAAGAGTTCGTACTAGAATAACAAGTTATCATTTCCGATCGATCTATGCAAGAGTTCGTACTAAAATAACGCCATTGATACATAACAATCAACCCTAATGTCACCTAGATACTCGAATGTCACCTCAAGTATCCGAGGGCTAATTATATGACATGCATAAAAAAATCTCATTCTTCATATTCAATCCAACACAAAGAACTTCAAGGAGCACCCCAAGATTCTATCATAGAATATAGTATGAAAACATGCATCAACCCCTATGCATAGATCACCCTAATGTCACCTCGGGAATCCACGAGTTGAGTGCCAAAACATATATCAATTGAATCACTTGAATACCCTAAAGTCACTACGGGTATCCGCATGCAAGACATACATCATGTGCTCTCAAACTTAAATATTCAATCCAACATAATGAGATCTTAAAGTGAAAGATTCAATTCATCACAATAATATCATGGGACAAACACCATATGATCCAACTATATTAACAAGGCACGTGATATATCAAGATCATTACATCTCAAGAACATGAGAGAGAGCGAGAGAGAGAGAGAGAGAGAGAGATTAAAAACATAGCTACTCGTACAAACCCTCAACCCCGAGGGTGGGCTACTCCCTCCTCGTCATGGCCTCCACTAGGATGATAAAGATGACCATAGGAGATGATCTCCCCCTCCCGCACGGTGCCGGAACGGGCCCCCGATTGTTTTTTCATGGCTACAGAGGCATGTAGTGGCGGAACTTCTCATCTAGGGTTATTTCTGGAGGTTTCTCTATTTATAGGAATCTTTGGCGTTGGAGTCACACCAAGATGGGCCACGAGGTGCCCACTAGGTACTAGGCCACACGAGGGGGGCAGGCGTGCCCTGCTGCTTGGTGGGCATCCTCGGCCTCCTCTGGTTGGCTTCCTTGGTCCTTTGGATGTTTTGTGGGCAAAACAATCTCCAAAACATTTCATGACATTTGGACTCCGTTTGATATTGATTTTCTGCGAAGTAAAAAACAAGAAAACAACGGCAAGTGACACTGGGCACTATATCAATAGGCTAGTCACAAAAAATGATATAAAGTTTCTACAAAATGATTGCAAAACATCAAAGAATTATAATATAACAACATGGAACAATCAAAAATCATATATACGTTGGAGACGTATCAGCATCCCCAAGCTTAATTCATGCTCATCCTCGAGTAGGTAAATGATAAAAACATATTTTTTTATGTGAAATGCTGCCTAACATGTTCATCATATATGAGCATTGGATGAAATTCGTGCTCGTCCTCGAGTAGGTAAGAAAAGAATATATATTCTTTTCTTTATAGCATGGACATATGGACTTGTAGATGATTCAAATCAATACTCTATAATTTGACATGAAAACTTTAATACTCAACCATATGAACAAGCAACCAAGTCTTTCAAAATATCAATGCTGAAGAATGATATCCCTAGCCCATCATGCTCAATCATTGATCCATTCATGCAACACACCCAAATATTAGCTACACCCAATGCTCGATTATGATAATAGTGTTCCTTAGTTGGTGCTTTATAAGGGAAGATGGAGACTCAAATTCAAAATAAAAATTGCATAAAGTAAATAGATAGGCCCTTCATAGAGGGAAGCATGGATTTGTAGAGGTGCCAAAGCTCAAACTGGAAAAATTGAGAGATAAAATATTTTGGGTGGCATGCTTTTCCTGTCAATGAAACGATTAAGAGTTCCCAATATCTTCCATGCTAAACAAATCATTTGCGGTTCCCAACTGAAAATAAAGTTTATTAATTTCCCACCATTCTTTCACACTCCATGGCTAGCCGCATCCATGGGTACTGTCCATACCAATACTTTCCAAGTAATTTATTATTTGGTAACATAAAATAATTTTCTTTGCATTTCGGGCCTGGGCATCCCTATTAGTGCCATACTCTCGTGCAATGACAAGTGAATAAACACTCATCTTAAGAATAACCTATTTAACATGGAAGATACCGGCCACCCCTCGCTGCTTCATGAGCGGTACGGGCACAAAAACAGAAGTTTATTTTGAATATTAGAGTTGGCACATACAAATTTACTTAGAACGACACCGAAATACCGCATATAGGTAGGTATGGGGGACTCATTTCGCACAACTTTGGGTTTAGGATTTGGATGCACAAGCAACATTCCCGCTTAGTACAAGTGAAGGCTAGCAAATAGATTGAGAAGCTCCCGACAAAGAAACGAAAATCATCATAAATGAACATTAAACATAACTAACACCGAATGATGCAACACAAGTAGGATGTAATTTCATAGAATAATTATTGAGTTCATGTGAATGCATAGGGAATCACAAACCTTAACACCAATATTATTACTAAAGCATAATTACTCATCAACATAACTCACATATCACTATCTTCATATCGCAAAACTATTGCAAAGAATCAAGTTTTAATATCCAATGATCTTCATGAAAGTTTTTATTATATCTCCCCTCGATATCTATCACATTGGGACCAATTTCATTTAAAGAAAAATTCCATTGCTAATAACAAGCTCTCAAACAAATATAATTTAAGCATGATAGCACAAGTTTCTTTAAAATAACAGCACCACCGTGCTCAAAAAGATATAAGGAAAGTACTAGAGCAATTCAATCAAACTACTCTCAAAAGATATAAGTGAAGATCAATGAGTAGTCAAAAATTTAGTACATTATAAATAATCTGTATGAAAGTACTGCATAACAATTTCATAAAATTTCCATGTTCCAGTAAAATATGATAATTCAAATACTACAACATAAGTTTCTGTTTTTGTACAACACACATCGCACATGAAATTCAAGTATTCTAAAGGAAATTCTTGGAACTTTTTATTGAAAAACAAGCTTATAAATAACACCTAACAGTTAACAACAAAATAAAATGGTGCTTCAAGAAAAATATATATCATGTGATGAATAATAATATAGTTCCAAGTAAGATATACCGATAATGTTGGAGATGGAAGAGGGGATGCCTTCCGGGGCATCCCCAAGCTTAGACGCTTGAGTCTTCCTTTGATATTACCTTGTGGGTGCCTTGGTCATCCCCAATCTTAGGTTCTTTCTGCTCCTTACTCTCCTCATATTGGTATCTCACCCAAAACTTGAAAACTTCAATCACACAAGACTTAACGGAACTTCGTGAGATGGGTTAGTATGATAAATATAGATCATTCTCTTAGGTACTGTCAAGACAATATCCATAGTTGTTCTCACATGATTCCTACTATATTATATCATTTCTATAATTTATATCACTCAATATAAGCTATGGAAACACTAAAATAAGCAAACTATGCACGCAAAACAGAATCTGCCAAAAACAGAACAGTCTGTGAAGTTCTGAATGAAAACCATACTTACCTGAATTTAAAAATTCTGAAAAATTAGTAAAACGTAAATAATATGCATACCAAAATTGTTTAAAAATTTCAGCATTTTTTTATTCTCCAGTAAAATCGGAGAAATTCTGCACTGGACGTAAAAGTTTTTGTTTTTGCACAGAATCAAATAAGCAAGTATCCACACTATCCCAAAGGCTTTACTTGGCACTTTGTTGAAATAAAAGCTATAAAAATGATTAATACAGTAGATTAATCATGTGAACACTAAAAATAGTAAGGATAATTATTGGGTTGTCTCCCAACAAGCGATTTCTTTAATGCCTTTTAGCTAGGCATGATGATTTCAATGATGCTCGTATAAGAAGTAGTAATTGAAACATGCAAGAGATAATCATGAACCATATGGCAAGCACATTTAAGTCTAATAGACTTCCTATTCATAGATATTTTGCAAGCAAACAATTTATTGTAGCAATAATCAACTTGCATAGGAAGGCAAAACAAGCATGACTTCAAAATTTTGAACACATAGGGAGGAAACTTGATATTATTGCAATACCTACAAGCATATGTTCCTCCCTCATAATAATTTTCAGTAGCATCATGAAGGAACTCAAAAATATAATTGTCACATAGAGCATACTTTTCATGATGCACAAGCATAAAAATTTTATTACTACCCACACAAGCAAAATTCTTATCATTCATAGTAGTGGGAGAAAACTCAACAAAATAACTATCATGAGATACTTGATTGATATAATCAACGTGAAAATTAAAATCATGATGACAAGTTTCATGGTTATCATTACTCCATATTGCATACATGTCATCACAATAATAACTATAGATAGAAAATTTGTTGTCATAGTCAATTGAATCCTCTTACAAAATAGTGGACTCATCACTAAATAAAGTCACGACCTCTCCAAATCCACTTTTATCATTATGAAAAGATTCAACACCCTCCAAAATAGTGCGATCGTTAGTACCTAGAGTTCACACTCTTCCAAACCCACTTTCATCAATATAATCATCATAAATAGGAGGCATGCTTTCATCATAATAAATTTGCTCATCAATACTTGGGGGACTAAAAGTATCATCTTCATCAAACATAGCATCCCCAAGCTTGTGGCTTTGCATATCATTAGCATCATGGATATTCAGAGAATTCATACTAACAATACTGCTATCATGCTCATCATTCAAGGATTTCACATTAAGCATTTTCATAAATTCTTCCTCTAGCAATTAGGCACAATTTTCCGAACCATCATTTTCATGAAAGACATTATAAAGATGAACAATATGAGACCACCTCAATTTCATTGTATTGTAATTTTTTTATAAAAAACTAATGATAAAACAAGAAATTAAAAGATTCAATTGCAATATCTAAAGATATACCTTGAAGCAATCACCTCCCCGGTAACGGCGCGAGAAAAGAGCTTGATGTCTACTACACAACTTGTTCTTGTACACTCGTGTTGGGACTCCAAGCGCACATTTTTGTAGGCAGTAGCAAATTTCCCTCAAGTGGATGACCTAAGGTTTATCAATCCATGGGAGGCGTAGGATAAAGATGGTCTCTTTTAGACAACCATGCAACCAAATAATAAAAAGTCTCTTGTGTCCCCAACACACCAAATACAATGGTAAATTTTATACGTGCACTAGTTCGGCGAAGAGATGGTGATACAAGTGTAGTAATGACAGTATATATTGATTTTTGTAATAGGAACAGTAAAAAGCAGCAAGGTAGTAAGTAACAAAAGTGAGCATAAACGGTATTGCAATGCTTGAAAATGAGGCCGGGGGTCCGTACTTTCGCTAGTGCAATCTCTCAACAATGCAAATGTAATTGGATCACATAACAATCCCTTAACGTGCGATAAATAATCACTCCAAAGTTACTATATAGCGGAGAACATAAGCAGAAATTGTTTGTAGGGTACAAAACCACCTCAAAGTTATTCTTTCCGATCAATCTTTCCAAGAGTTCGTACTAGAATAACAAGTTATACTTTCTGATCGATCTTTTCAAGAGTTCATACTAAAATGACACCATTGATACATATCAATCAACCCTAATGTCACCTAGATACTCCAACTTCACCTCAAGTATCAGTGGGTTAATTATACGACATGCGTCAAACAATTTCAGATTCTTCATATGCAATCCAACACAAAGAACTTGAAGGAGCATCCCAAGATTTCTATCAGAGAACATAGTATGAAAACGTGCATCAACCCCTATCCATGGATTACCCCAATGTCACCTCGAGAATCCGCGAGTTGAGTGCCAAAACATATATCAAGTGAATCACTTGAATACCCAAGCGTCACTACTCGTATCCGCATGCAAGACATACATCTTGTGCTCTCAAACCTGAATATTCAATCCAACATAATGAGATCTTAAAGTGAAAGATTCAATTAATCACAACAATAGCATGGGACAAACACCATATGATCCAACTATATTAATAAGGCCTGTGATATATCAAGATCATGACATCTCAAGGACACAAGAGAGAGAGAGATTGAACACATAGCTACAGGTACAAACCCTCAGCCCCGAGGGTGTACTACCCCCTCCTTGTCGCGGCCTCCGCAGGGAAAATGAAGATTGCCACCTGAGATGATCTCCCCCTCTGGTAGGGTGCGTGAACAGGCTCCCGATTGGTTTTTCGTGGCCACAAAGGCTTGCAGCGGCAGAACTTCTCATCTAGGGTTACTTCTGGAGGTTTCTCTATTTATAGAAAGTTTTGGCGTTGGAATTACGCCAAGATGGGGCACAAGGTGCCCACTACGTACCAGACTGCGCCAGGGGGGCAGGCGCGCCCTCGTGCCTAGTGGGCAACCTGGTCCTCTTCTGGTTCGCTTCCTTGGTCCTCAGGGTGTCTTCTAGGCTGAAAAGAAATTCCAAAAAGTTTTGTGGCATTTGGACTCCGTTTGATATTGATTTTTTGCGAAGTAAAAAACAAGCAAAAATAGCAACTCGCACACGGCACTATGTTAATAGGTTAGTCCCAAAAAATGATATAAAGTTGCTTAAAATGATTGCAGAACATCCAAGAAAGATAATATAACAACATGGAACACTCAAAATTATAGATACATTGGAGACGTATCACTGGCCCAGATGAAATGAGAGCTCCTGAATCTGTTCAAGGGGGAGCAAAATCTCTAGCAGCTCCTACCTCCTCCAAGCAAGTAAAGTCTTTGGCTAAGAAGCCTGCCGAGAAGAGAGAGAGAGAGAGAGAGAGAGAGAGAGAGAGAGAGAGAGAGAGAGAGAGAGAGAGAGAGAGAGTGGAAAACCACTATCTATGTGAATGGCAGACTAACCTCCATGGTCAGGACCCCTGAGCAAAGTGAGGATGATTAGGAAGCTGGTGCAAACCCTCCTCCTACTAAGCAAAGGAAGCTTTTGGCTGATGTAATGCCCAGCAAGCCTACATCAAAGGCAAAGCCAATAGATCCCAAGGTCAATAAGCCAGCTGCCACCAAACCAAATAAAAACACAAGAGACATACCAGCAACTGAGAAGAACAAAGGAACAACTTCCGAGGAAGCTGCTAGGGAAGAAAAATAGATTGCCTTCTCGAGGAAGCTGAGACCTCATTTGCGAGAGCATGATAATGATCATCCTATAGCTGAGAACATGAAGGAGAGTAAGGATCAAGGGCTTAGGAAGTGGAGAGTTGCTTATCCATATGTTGTTAGGAGAAGAACTGTTGTTGATGCTTGCTTTCACATCAAGGAGCAACAGGACTTCTATGAGACTGTCTTGATAGAAAAGAGTCCAGCTATGAGTGACATGAGGTATGTTGACTCAGAGTACATCAATAAGAATGAAGACTACTTCCCTCATGTCCAAGAAAACCTCAAGGCCATTGACATTGATGCCTCTATTGGTAGAGAGTTGACAACTTGGAATGATGAAATGATCATGCAATTCGATTCTACAACTCATTTTTTATCCAGATGGAAGAATTGTATGGATGACTGAGGGCACTAGGTACCGGTCTACAATTGATGAGTGGAATACCATCTTAAGATCCCCAAAGGTGCAGGGTGGCGATCTGAATGTTTATACTGAGGCAAAGATGAACCACAACTCCATGGACAACATGTATAACCCAGTTCCTAAGGAGTATCTGAAGTCACATAAGTTTGGCTCTGTCTAGTTTTTGCAAGCAGGACAACCCACCACCAACACAATTACGAGGTACACATTGATGCCTAAATAAGGTGATGATAAGATGATCAGGGCGTATTCCATCAACATCCTACATCATGTAGACACCCACACCAAGATCAGAGTGATGCATCTCATTGTGGGGACCATCAGGAGGACTGCTGCCGACGAGAAGAAGCCATGTGGATATGCTCCATACATACACATACTTGACAGACAACACGTGCCACTTCATCCAGAGCTCGAGGACAATGTTGTTGTCATGGATCCTAGTAATCCTAGTTCAACTACAACACACAAAGAGATTGAGGCAGAGACAACCAAAGCCACTATTGCTCCAGTGCCCAAGACTAAGAATGACCATACGGCACTTATGATCAGCACCATCCAAGGGATGGAGAAGAACATCAATTAAATCCTTCTGAACGAGAAGAGCCTCAAGAGGATAGTGGAAACCAAGTTCCATGACGTGGATATCAAGGTAACAAGTTGACCACTTGTTGGGAGCCCGATGCTAAGCCATACGAATCCAACATGTAATACATCACATCATTTTGCAGCCTCACACACGGTAAACTCCACGACTTCCACCTTACCTTGGCCAGGACCGTTTGCGTATTTTGGCTCAGGTATATGAATGTGTCGCTAGAAATCATATGTCAGAGAACCCGGGTCGACATGACTAGTTATAGACCCAAGTGGCACCACCGTACACAGACATGGATACGTAACGCAACAATGCAGGTGTAGGTCATCAGTGTGTGTACATGAGTCATAGCAAGCTACATGGACTCCATTACACCACCTCACATTTCCCTGTGGGAACACACACAGTAGCAAACAAGGATACATGATGGTCAATCAATGTGTCCGCAGCAGCAACAAGCTACTAGGGCTGAGTGGAAGCAGAAAGAGGCATTTCCCTGTAAAGAAGGCTACTAAAGGCATACAACTAGGTGTCGAATCCCACACATACAATGCATTTTAAAACATACACACAATATGCACAATATGTGTAGATACAACATGGCATCACAACATAACTCTACGACTCAAGCATTTATTAAAGACTCATAAGAGTCATCATAGTGTGATATTACAAAGAGGGGTCACATGACCCAACCATCAAGTCGTACAAGCATGAACTAGAAGCATAACCTATCTGAGTACAGACATCTACTAAATGTGGCTGGAGGAGCTTGAAAATATACAACGACCCTACCAAAGGAGGCAGACCTCTGTCTGGGATTCCCAAGCTATTCAGATAAACATCGAACACATTGCGCAGAACCAACAGTGAGACTAATGTCTCCTCTACAGAAACATAAATTAAGCAATTGTGAGTACAAAGGTACTCAACAAGACTTACATCAGAACTATCTACATATGCATCCTTGTAAACAATGGGGTTGTGGAGTTTATTGCAGCAAGCTAGCTTTGACTCCTTGCTAACCTGTAGTACAACTACAAGCAATATCTTTGAGGTGGGATAGTGTACACAAGTCCACATATTCACTAGATCAATACACCAATATGGATCCAGTCTCATCTCCCTACGAGAAGACCACCCATAGCACTCACACTTATCTTTCATATTTTAGAGTATCCATTTCAAGTTGTCTATGTACCACATATTGTTTCCAAGTAGTCCGTACCCGAGGACTCGACTATTCAAACAGATTAATTCACCCTGTAGGGGTATACTTCTTCACACACACTCTCACCACTTATCACCATATGCACGTCATGCATCTCGGCAACCTTCAAGCAGAAGCACTGGCTTGGGCGCCGGCCACGACCGTTAACCACACAAGACCCTACTCCAGGTTTATCGCCTATTTGAGACTGAACCCGCAAGGAAGTCTGACCGAAGTTTCCTCAACGGCCTCAAACAATGTGTGCAGGGTTCCACAAGCCCACCATCTGGGTGCCACTTGGTACACTGTGCCCCTGTGTATCTACTGCACTGAAGCCTACCCCATTGGGCAGAGCTAAACATGGCCGACAACACTTTTCCTACGAACACCAGAAACTAGTTGCAACTCCTCGACACAGATCAAGGTGATTAATAAGTCGAGAGAGCTTGGAGTACCCGGATCCCAGTGTGTGGTAGTATCTTGTCTTGGATAACACACACAAAATTCAGTTCTTAAGGACGGCCCCAATAAGACAACCCACCATGTACTCCTACATGGCCTCTCATCGCTACCTTTACCAAATCGTGTTCACGGACTTAACTCTTACACAGTAGGACATGAGTGTGTGTAGGAATGACCTCTCATCGCTATGCGATCTTCAACGGTATGAAGATGCTCTACCCCTTTGCTCGTTGCTAGTTTCTCCATAGATAGATCCTTGTGTGACGTAGGATTTTTTTGAAATTACTACGTTCCCCAAGAATGGCATCCGAGCCAGGTTCTATGCGTAGATTCTATGCACGAGTAGAACACAAAAGTTGTGGGCGCTGATTTGTCAATTGCTTGCCGTTACTAGTCTTATCTTGATTCGACGGCATCGTGAAATGAAGCGGCCCGGACCGACTTTACACGTACTCTTACGTGAGACTGGTTCCACCGACCGACATACACTTGTTGCATAAGGTGGCTAGCGGGTGTCTGTCTCTCCCACTTTAGTCGGATCGGATTCGATGAAGAGGGTCCGTATGAAGGGTAAATAGCATTGGCATATCAACGTTGTGACTGTCACGTAGGTAAGAAGCGTTCTTGCTAGAAACCCTAATCAGCCACGTAAAACTTGCAACAACAATTAGAGGATGTCTAACTTATTTTTGCAGGGTATGCTATGTGATGTGATATGGCCAAAAGGATGTGATGTTACATATGTGGTGTATGAGATTGATCATGTTCTTGTAATAGGATTCACAACTTGCATGTCGATGAGTATGACAACCGGCAGGAGCCATAGGAGTTGTCTTAATTTATTGTATGAGATGCAACACCATGTCATTACTTTACTTTATTGTTAACCGTTAGGAGCAAGATGATATTGGCCATATCATGTCACTATATGATTGCATGTGATGTTTATCATGTTTTTCATCTTATTGCTTAGAACGACGGTACCAAAGATAAGATGATCCCTCACTAAAATTTCGAGATATGTATTCCCCTAAGTGTGCACCATTGCAAAGGATCATTGTCTCGAAGCACCACATGATGATTGGGTGTGATAGATTCTAACGTTCGCATACAATAGGTGCAAGCCAGTTTACACACGCAAAACACTTAGCTTGACTCGACGAGCCTAGCATGTACAGACATGCCTCTTATACGGGAGACCGAAAGGTCGAACATGAGTCGTATGGTTGATACGATAAACATGGAGATGTTCACCATTGATGACTAGTCCATCTCAGGTGATGATCGGACATGGGCTAGTCGACGTGGATCATGTATCACTTGGATGACTAGAGGGATGTCGACCTAAGTGGGAGTTCATTAAATAATTTTATTAAATGAACTTAATTATCATGAACATAGTCAAAAGGTCTTTACAAATTATGTTGTAACTTGCGCTATAGCTCTGCGGTTTTTGATATGTTCCTAGAGAAAACTTAGTTGAAAGGTGATAGTACCAATTATGAGGAGTGGGTGAGGATTGTATTCATTGCTGCACAAAAGGTTTATGTCTTTAATCCACCGCTTGGTGTGCTGAACCCCGAACATCGATTGTAGATGTTGCGAACATCTGGCATACACGTTTTTTGATAACTACATGATAGTTTAGTGCATAATGCTTAAACGACTTAGAATTGAGGCATTAAAGACGTTTCGAACATCGTGGGACATACGAGATGTTTCAAGAGATGAAATTGGGATTTCATGCTCGTGCCCTTGTTGAGAGGTATGAGATGTTGGGGAAATTGCATGGGAAACAAAAAATTCACTACGCACACGAAGAGCTATCATGGTGATGTACATCTACGAGAGGAGATTAGATCCACATACCCTTGTAGATCGCTAAACGGGAATCGTTAAGAAACGCGGTTTATGTAGTGGTACAAATTCGTGATTCAAATCACCGTCGTCCCACGATCCGTTCCGATCTAGCGCCGAACGGACGACACCTCAACGTTCAGCACACGTACAACTCGATGACGATCTTGGCCTTCTTGATTCAGCAAGAGAGACAGAGAAGTAGATGAGTTATATGGCAGCGTGACGGCGCTCCGGTGGTGGTGATGATCTACCCCTGCAGGGCTCTGCCCGAGCTCCGCAGAAATCCGATCTAGAGGAAGAACTACGTGGTACAGGTTTGAGTTGCACGAGGCAAAGTTGTGTCTCAAAAAGCCCTAAACCACCAATATATATATAGGAGGAGGGGAGGGGCTAGCCTTGGAGCTCAAGGGAGCCCCAAGGGCTCCGGCCGAGTGGGAGGAGGTGGACTCCCACCCCAATTCGGTTTGGGGGAAGGAGTCCCCTCCTTCCTTCCCACCTCCCTCTTTCCTTGTTTTTTCTTTTCTTTTGGTTTTTTCCACTTGTGGCGCCATGGCCCTATTGGGCTGGACTCACCAGCCGACTAAGGGCTGGTACACCACCCTAGGTTCACTGGGCTCACTCCCGGGTGGGTGGGCCCCTCCCGGTGAATACCCAAAACCCATTCGTCACTCCCAGTACACTGCCGGTAATGCTCGAAACTTTCCGGTGACCAAATGAAACCATCCTATATATCAATCTTCATTTTCAGACCTTTCCGGAAACCCTCGTGACGTCAGTGATCTCATCCGGGACTCCAAACAACCTTCGGTAACCACACATATAACTCAACTATACTAAAACATCATCAAACCTTAAGTGTGCAGACCCTGCGGGTTCGAGAACTATGTAGACATGACCCAAGACACTCCTCGGTCAATATCCAATAGGGGGACCTGGATGTCCATATTGGATCCTACATATTCTACGAAGATCTTATCGGTTGAACCTCTGTGCCAAGGATTCATATAATCTCGTATGTCATTCCCTTTGTCCTTTTTATGTTACTTTCCCGAGATTCGATCGTCGGTATCCGTATACCTATTTCAATCTTGTTACCGGCAAGTCTCTTTACTCGTTCCGTAATACAAGATCCCGTGACTTACACTTGAGTCACATTGCTTGCAAGGCTTGTTTGTGATGTTGTATTACCGAGTGGGCCCTGAGATACCTCTCCGTCAAATGGAGTGACAAATCCCAGTCTTGATCCATACTAACTCAACGGACACCTTCGGAGATACCTGTAGAGCACCTTTATTGTCACTCAGTTACGTTGTGACGTTTGATACACACAAGGTATTCCTCCGGTGTCAGTGAGTTATGTGATCTCATGGTCATAGGAATGAATACTTGACACGCAAAAAACAATAGCAATAAAATGACACGATCACATGCTACGTTCATAGTTTGGGTCTAGTCCATCACATGATTCTCCTAATGATGTGATCCAGTTATCAAGTGAAAACACTTGCGTATGGTCAGAAAACCTTAACCATCCTTGATCAACTGGTTAGCCAACTAGAGGCTTGCTAGGGACATTATTTTGTCTATATATCCACACATGTATCTATGCCTTCATTCAATACAATTATAGCATGGATAATAATTGATTATCTTGAAACAGGAAATATAATAATAACTATTTTATCATTACCTCTAGGGCATATTTCCAATAGTCTCCCTCTTGCACTAGAGTCAATAATCTAGTCCTCACATGGCTATGCGATTTACATTGTAATGAATCTAACACCCATATAGTTCTGGTGTTGATCTTGCTTTGCTCGTGGAAGAGGTTTAGTCAGCGGATCTGCTACATTTAGATCCATGTGCACTTTGCAAATATTTACGTCCTCTCCTTTGACGTAGTCGCGGATGAGGTTGAAGCATCGTTTGATGTGTCTGGAATTCTTGTGAAACCTTGGTTCCTTTTCTAAATCAATGGCACCAGTGTTGTCACATAACAGAGTTAATGGATTTACCGCGCTCGGCACAACTCCAAGATCCGTCATGAACTGCTTCATCCAGACATCCTCCTTAGCCGCCTCTAAGGCAGCCATGTACTCCGCTTCACATGTAGAATCTGATACGACGCTTTGCTTGGAACTGCACCAGCTTACCGCACCCCCATTAAGAATAAATACGTATACGATTTGAGACTTGGAGTCATCCGGATCAGTGTCAAATCTTGCGTCGGCGTAACCCTTTACGACGAGCTCTTCGTCACCTCCATAAACGAGAAACATTTCCTTAGTCCTTTTCAGGTACTTTAGAATATTCTTGACCACCGTCCAGTTATCCATTCCTGGATTACTTTGAAACCTTCTTGCCATACTTATGGCCAGGCTGACGTCCGGTCTAGTGCACAACATTGCATACATGATAGACCCTATGGCTGAAGCATAGGGGACGGTACTCATCTTTTCTCTATCTTCCGCAGTTACTGGACACTGAGCCTTACTCAATTTTATACCTTGTAATACTGGCATGAACCCCTTCTTGGACTGTTCCATTTTGAACTTCTTCAAAACTTTATCAAGGTATGTGCTTTGTGGAAGTCCTATCAGGTGTCTCGATCTATCCCTATAGATCTTAATGCCTAGAATGTAAGCAGCTTCTCCTAGGTCTTTCATAGAGAAACACTTGTTTAAGTAATCTTTTACGCTCCCTAAAAACTCCACATTGTTTCCAATCAGCAATATGTCATCCACATATAATATTAGAAACGCCACAGAGCTCTCACTCACTTTCTTGTAAATACAAGATTCTCCAACAACTTGTATAAACCCAAACGCTTTGATCACTTCATCAAAGCGCTTATTCCAACTCCGAGATGCTTGCACCAGTCCATAAATGGATCGCTGGAGCTTGCATACTTTGTTAGCATTGTCTGGATCGACAAAACCTTCGGGTTGCATCATATACAACTCTTCCTTAAGAAAACCGTTAAGGAACGCCGTTTTGACATCCATCTGCGAGATTTCATAATCAAAAAATGCAGCTATTGCTAACATGATTTGGATGGACTTAAGCACCGCTACCGGTGAGAATGTCTCATCGTAGTCAACTCCTTGAACTTGTGAAAAACCCTTTGCCACAAGTCGAGCTTTATAAACGGTCACATTACCGTCCGCGCCCGTTTTCTTCTTAAAGATCCATTTGTTCTGAATAGCCTTGTGGCCTTCAGGTAATACTTCCAAAGTCCACACTTTGTTTTCATACATAGATCCTATCTCGGACTTCATGGCCTCCAGCCATTTGTTGGAATCCGGGCCCACCACTGCTTCTTCATAATTCACAGGTTCATTGTTGGCTAACAACATGATTGATAAGGCAGAATTACCATACCACTCAGGAGCAGTACGTGATCTTTTTGACCTGCGAGGTCCGATAGGAACTTGATCCGAAGTTTCATGATCATCATCATTAACTTCCTCCTCAACCGGCGTTGCTTCGACAGAGGTTTCGCCTTGTCCTGCGCCACCATCTAGAGGGATTAGAGGTTCGACAACCTCATCAAGTTCTATCTTCCTCCCACTCAATTCTTTCGAGAGAAACTCCTTCTCAAGAAAAGCTATGTTCTTAGCAACAAACACTTTGCCCTCGGATTTGAGATAGAAGGTGTACCCAACTGTCTCCTTTGGGTAACCTTTGAAGACGCACTTTTCCACTTTGGGTTCCAGCTTTTCAGGCAGAAGCTTTTTGACATAAGCATCACATCCCCAAACTTTAAGAAATGACAACTTTGGCTTCTTGCCATACCATAGTTCGTCTGGTGCCGTCTCAACGGATTTTGATGGTGTCCTATTTAAAGTGAATGCAGTTGTCTCTAATGCATAACCCCAAAACGATAACGGCAAATTGGTAAGAGACATCATAGATTGCACCTGAAAGGACGTGGATGTCGCCTAGAGGGGGGTGAATAGGCGCTTTAAAATAATTACAGTTTAGGCTTGAACAAATGCGGAATAAAACTAACGTTTAATTTGTCAAGCACAAAACCTACAACAACTAGGCTCACCTATGTGCACCAACAACTTATGCTTAGCAAGATAAACAACTAAGTGATAGCAAGATATATGACAATAAACAATATGGCTATCACAAAGTAAAGTGCATAAGTAAAGGGTTCGGGTAAGAGATAACCGAGGCATGGGGAGACGATGATGTATCCCGAAGTTCACACCCTTGCGGATGCTAGTCTCTGTTGGAGCGGTGTGGAGGCACAATGCTCCCCAAGATGCCACTAAGGCCACCGTAATCTCCTCATGCCCTCGCACAATGCAAGATGCCGTGATTCCACTAAGGGACCCTTGAGGGCAGTCACCAAACCCGTATAAATGGCAAACCTTGGGGGCGGTCACCAAACCCGTACACGTGGCAACCCGTGGGGGCGGTTACCGGTACCCGTACAAATTGCTCGGGGCAATATCCACAACCTAATTGGAGACCCCGACGCTTGCCCTAAGCTTTACACCATAATGATTGAGCTCCAAGACACCACCAAGCTTCTAGGACGCCAAAGCATCCACGAAGAACAATATCTAGGGTACTAAGTACCAAAGGTAATAAGCTTCTCAACTTCTCACTTCCACGTATCACCGTGGAGAACTCAAACCAATGCAACCAATGAAATGGCAAGAACACACGAAGTGGTCAAGTCCCTCTCACTCAAATCCCTCCACAACAACAAAAGCTTTGGAGAGATATGAGAGGAAGAACAAGGAGCTCACAAAGAACTCCAAGATCTAGATCCAAGGGGTTCCCCTCACATAGAGTAGAAAGTGATTGGTGGAGATGTGGATCTAGATCTCCTCTCTCTTTTCCCTCAAGAACAAGCAAGAATCATTGGAGGGACTGAGAGATAGCAAGCTCTAAGAAGGTCAACAATGTAGGTAGAACATGAGCTCAACAGATAGATAAGGCCAAGGGGGAAGAAGACCCCATTTATATAGTGGGGGAAGGAATCAGACTGTTACCCCCACTTACAGCCTGAGCCCAGCGGTACTACCGCTGGCTCCAGCGGTACTACCGCTGACCCTCCAACGGTACTACCGCTGGCTGCAGCGGTACTACCGCTGAGCCCATGGTAGCGCAAAGATGCTACCAGGCCAACCACCGCCAAGAAAGTCTTCGCAAAAAGTCCGACGTAGTACAGCCGCAAAGATGACGGTACTAAAGTCCTTGAGCGGTACTACCGCTGACCAGGGGCGGTACTACTGCTGGGACAGCGGTACTACCGCCAGCTCTAGCGGTACTACCGCTCGCCACCAAAACAGCCATAACTTTCGCATACAAGCTCCAAATCGAGCAAACCCAGCTTGTTGGATTCAGGACGACAAGAGCTATCCAAACAGCGACCAATGCAGATATGAAAATGCCAATGATATAGAGATGTGAGTCCTCTATGAATGAAGAACCGACAAAAACTCCAACATCGAAAACATCATAGTAGATGCATATGGACTCGTTTTCGATGAACTCGAGCTTGTCATGAAGTAGACCATAAGCTCTAAAACTCACAAAGAGAAACACCAAACAAGAACCAAGAAGTATGATGCAAGGATGCAAATGGTTTGAACTCTCAACGAACGATACGATCAAGCTACTCACATGAGAGCCCCCCTTGACAGTACAGCAATCTATCCTAAACAAAAAACCTATCAAGGGCAAACCTATACCTTGAACCTCATCCTCTTGAGCTAGATGATGATGTTCTTGGCTTCCTCAAGATGGACCACCTTTCTTGATTGCGTTGGCTTGATGAAGACTAGTTGATTTCTCCCCCATACTCACTATGGGTGAGCCACTCTTCAGCATATCTTCACAAGTCCATTGCCACCACAATGGATGGCAAGCTTCAAGCATGATATCTTCATGCTGATCCACTTGAACTTGCACACCGCAATCTTGAGGACGATCACCACTTGACGTCATCCTTCATGGGTTGTATGAGATCTTCCTCTATATGCAAGCCCATGGAAACACACCTAACCCCCACATAGAACTCTCACAAAGACCATGGGTTAGTACACAAATACGTACTGGACAATGCTTACCATACCATGGGATCACTTGATCCCTCTCGATACATCTTGTACGCTTTGTGTGTTGATCATCTTGATTTACTCTTTGTCTAACGATCTTGATCAACCTTGTGTCTCTATGACCATTCTTTGGATAATACCTTGAATACCACCTTGGTCATCATATAAACTCCTTGAACCTAACAGATGGACTTCAAGAAGTGCCTACCTATAAATATAACTTAAGGCAACCATTAGTCCATAGGAATTGTCATCAATTACCAAAACCACATATGGAGATATATGCTCTAACAGCACCATTTCTAACAAAGTACGATTACGACGTTCAAACACACCATTACGCTGTGGTGTTCCAGGTGGTGTCAACTATGAAAAAGTTCCACATTGTCTTAAGTGAGCACCAAACTCGAAACTCGGATACTCACCCCGTCGATCAGAATGTAGGAACTTGATCTTCTTGTTATGATGATTTTCAACTTCACTCTGAAATTGCTTGAACTTCTCAAACGTTTAAGAATTGTGCTTCATCAAGTAGATATATCCATACCTACTCAAATCGTCAGTGAAGTTGAGAAAATAATGATATCCATCACGCGCCTCCACACTCATCGGACCGCACACACCGGTATGTATGATCTCCAACAAGTCACATGCACACTCCATTTTTCCGGAGAACGGAGTCTTAGTCATCTTGCCCATGAGGCATGGTTCGCACATGTCAAGTGATTCAAAATCAACTGACTCCAAAAGCCCATCGGAATGGAGTTTCTTCATGCGCTTTACACCAATATGACCTAAGCGGCAGTGCCACAAAAACATGGCGTTATCATTGTTAACTCTACATCTTTTGGTCTCAATGTTATGTATATGTGTATCATCACAATCAAGATTCAATATGAACAATCCTCTCACATTGGGTGCATGACCATAAAAGATATTACCCATAGAAATAGAACGACCATTATTCTGTGACTTAAACGAGTAACCGTCTCGCAATAAACAAGATCCAGATATAAAGTTCATGCTTAACATAGGCACTAAATAACAATTATTTAAGTTCATAACTAATCTTGATGGTAACTGAAGTGAGACTGTGCTGACAGCGATTGCATCAACCTTGGAACCATTTCCCACGCGTATCGTCACTTCATCCTTCGCCAGCCTTCGTTTATTTCGTAGTTCCTGCTTCGAGTTGCAAATATGAGCAACAGAACCGGTATCAAATACCCAGGCACTACTACGAGAGTTGGTTAGGTACACATCAATAACATGTATATCAAATATACCTGATTTTTCTTTGGCCGCCTTCTTATGATCCAAATATTTGGGACAGTTGCACTTCCAGTGACCCATTCCCTTGCAATAATAACACTCTGTTTCCGGCTTAGGTCAAGCCTTGGGTTTCTTCGTCGGATTGGCAACAGGCTTTTCACTCTTCTTGGAGTTACCCTTCTTGCCTTTGTCGTTTCTCTTGAAACCAGTGGTCTTATTGACCATCAACACTTGATGCTCTTTCTGGAGTTCTGACTCTGCGACTTTCAGCATCGCAAATAACTCGTCGGGTGAATTGTTCATCCCTTGCATGTTATAGTTCAACACAAAGCTCTTATAGCTAGGTGGCAGTGATTGAAGAATTCTGTCAGTGGTAGCCTCTTGCGGGAGTTCAATCCCCAGCTCAGCTAGACGGTTTGAGTACCCAGATATTTTGAGCACATGTTCACTGACAGACGAATTCTCCTCCATCTTGCAAGCATAGAATTTATCGGAGGTCTTATACCTCTCGATCCGGGTGTTCTTCTGAAAGATAAACTTCAACTCCTGGAACATCTCATATGCTCCATGACGCTCAAAGCGACGTTGAAGTCCCGGTTCTAAGCCATACAAGACAACACATTGAACTACTGAGTAGTCCTCCTTACGCGATTGCCAATCGTTCAAAACATCTTGGTCAGACGTAGCGGGTGGTTCACCTCCTAGCGCAACATCAAGGACATAATTCTTTTTCCCAGCTTGTAGGATGAGCCTAAGATTATGTGCCCAGTCTACAAAGTTTCTTCCATTATCTTTCAACTTAGCTTTCTCTAGGAATGTATTGAAATTCAGGGTTGCTACTGCGTGAGCCATTGATCTACAACATAAAATATTGCAAAGTGGACTTATAATATGTTCAAGATCATTAGAGTTTAACTAATCAAATTAATTAATAATCTCCCACTCAAAAAGTACATCCCTCTAGTCATTTGAGTGGTACATGATCCAAATCCACTAACTCAAGTCCGATCATCACGTGAGTTGAGTATAGTTCCAGTGGTAAGCATCTCTATGCTAATCATATCAACTATACGATTCATGCTCGACCTTTCGGTCTCTTGTGTTCCGAGGCCATGTCTGCACATGCTAGGCTCGTCAAGTTTAACCCGAGTGTTCCGCGTGTGCAACTGTTTTGCACTCGTTGTATGTGAACATTGAGTCTATCACACCCGATCATCACGTGGTGTCTCGAAACGACGAACTGTCGCAACGGTGCACAGTCGGGGAGAACACAATTTCATCTTTAAATTTTAGTGAGAGATCACCTTATAATGCTACCGTTGTTCTAAGCAAAATAAGGTGCATAAAAGGATTAACATCACATGCAATTCATAAGTGACATGATATGGCCATGATCTTGTGCTTCTTGATCTCCATCACCAAAGCACCGACATGATCTTCTTGTCACCGGCGCCACACCATGATCTCCATCATCGTGCCGCCATCGAGGTTTGTCGTGCTATCTATGATATTACTACTAAATCTATGACCTAGCAATATAGTAAACGCATCTGCAAACACAAACGTTAGTTTAAAGACAACCCTATGGCTCCTGTCGGTTGCCGTAGCATCAACGTGCAAGTCGATATTAACTATTACAACATGATCATCTCATACATCCAATATATCACATCATGTCTTTGGCCATATCACATCACAAGCATACCCTGCAAAAACAAGTTAGACGTCCTCTAATTTGTTGTTGCATGTTTTACGTGGTTGCTATGGGTATCTAGTATGATCGTATCTTACTTATGCAGAAAGCACAACGAAGATGTGCAAATTACTATTTAACCTCTCTCCAAGGACCGCCTCGGTCAAATCCAATTCAACTAAAGTTGAAGAAACCGACACCCGCCAGTCATCTTTATGCAACGAGTTGCATGTCAGTCGATGAAACCAGTCTCTCGTAAGCGTACAAGTAATGTCGGTCCGGGCCGCTTCAATCCAACAATACCGCCGAATCGAGAAAAGACTAAGGAGGGCAGCAAATCGAACATCAACACCCACAAAATCTTTTGTGTTCTACTCGAGATAACATCTACGCATGAACCTAGCTCTCATTCCACTGTTGGGGAACGTTGCATGGGAAACAAAAAAAGTTCCTACGCACACGAAGACCTATCATGGTGATGTCCATCTACGGGAGGAGATTAGATCCACATACCTTTGTAGATTGCTAAGCGGGAAGCGTTAAGAAACGCGGTTGATGTAGTGGTACAACTTCGTGATTCAAATCACCATCGTCCCACGATCCGTTCCGATCTAGCGCCAAACGGACGACACCTCCGCGTTCAGCACACGTACAGCTCGATAACGATCTCGGCCTTCTTGATCCAGCAAGAGAGACGAAGAAGTAGATGAGTTCTCCGACAGTGTGGTACAAGTTTGAGTTGCATGATGTTTGTTGTGTATCCCTTGCAACGGCGCCAGGAAATAGTTGTGTCGATGGCACCAGGAATCCATCAGCTACGGCTACGCCTTAAGGGATTTCCTAGGCAAGTATGCAAACGATTTCCCCCGTGGCCTTGGAGCCTTGCGTTGGTGTTCCCTCGAAGCGGAAAGGGTGACGTAGCACAGCGACGGTAAGTATTTCCCTCAGTTTGAGAACCAAGGTATCAATCAGGCGGAAGAGTATCTCAATATCCTGCACAAACACAAAAGCTTGCACCCAACGCTATGAAGGGGTTGTCAATCCCTTATAGATTGTTTGCCAAGTGAGAACTGAAAGCAACAAAGTAACAAAGCAAAGTAAAAGCGGAGATGTAAACGATGGATGTGAATAGACCCAGGGGCTATAGTGTTTACTAGTGGCTTCTCTCATAAAAGCAAGTAGACGGTGGGTGAACAAATTACCGTCGAGCAATTGATAGAACCGCGCAAAGTCGTGACGATATCTATGCAATAATTATTTCTATAGGCATCACGTCCAAAACAAGTAGACCGATACTTTCTGCATCTACTACTATTACTCCACACGTCGACCGCTATCTAGGATGCATCTAGTGTATTAAGTCCATAAGAACAGAGTAATGCCTTAAGCAAGATGACATGATGTAGAGGGATAATCTCAAACCAATGATAAAAACCCCATCTTTTTACCCTTGATGGCAACTACTTGAAGTGTGCCTTGCTGCCCCTACTGTTGCTGGGAAAGGTCACCACATGGCAGAACCCAAAACCAAGCACTTCTCCCATTGCAAGAATCATAGATCTAGTTGGCCAAACAAAACCCAAGACTCAGAGAGACTTACAAGGATATCAAATCATGCATAAAAGAAATCAGCAAAGACTCAAATATATATCATAGATAATCTGATCACAAATCCACAATTCATTGGATCTTGACAAACACACCGCCAAAGAAGATTACATCGGATAGATCTCCATGAAGATCATGGAGAACTTTGTATTGAAGATCCAAGAGAGAGAAGAAGCCATCTAGCTAGTAACTACGGACCAGTAGGTCTGAAGTGAACTACTCACGAGTCATTGGAGGGGTGATGATGATGATGAAGAAGCCCTCCAACTCCAAAGTCCCCTCCGGCAGGGCACCGGGAAGGATCTCCAGATGAGATCTCGCGGAAACGGAAGCTTGCGGCGGCGGAAAAGTATTTTCGAGGCTCCCCTCATTTTTTGCGGAATATTTGGGAATTTATAGGCCAAAGACCTAGGCCAGGGGTGGCCAGGGAGGCCACAAGCCTGCCCACCACCGCCTCCCCCTGGTGGCGGAGTGGGGGCTTGTGGGCTCCCTGGAGCCCACCTGGCTTGGCCCAAAAGCCCCTGGTCTTCTTCCGTTCAGGAAAAAATCATTTCGGGGTTTTTCTTCCGTTTGGACTCCGTTCCAAAATCAGATCTGAAAAGAGTCAAAAACACGGAAAAAACAAGAACTGGTACTTGGCACTGAATCAATAAGTTAGTCCCAAAAAAGATATAAAAGGTACATAAAACAACCAAAGAAGACAAGATAACAACGTGAAACCATCAAAAATTATAGATACGTTTGAGATGTATCATTGCACATGGTAAAGTTGTGTCTCAAAAAGCCTTAAACCACCAATATATATAGGAGGAGGGGAGGGGCTAGCCTTGGAGCTCAAGGGTGGCCCAAGGGCGCCGACTGATACGTCCATTTTGCATCATGTTTTCATGTTGTTATTTATCGCTTCTTTGGTTGTTACTTCACTTCACGGTACTATTCTTGTGGGCACCCTGGTGGCCCACTGGCCCCCCTCTTCTGCTATATGAAGGGTTTCGTCCATAAAAAAAATCAGGGCGGAGCTTTTTCAAGGAGGCGCCGCCGCCACGAGGCGGAACTTGAGCAGAACCAATCTAGAGCTCCGGCAGGATGATCCTGCCGGGGAAACTTCCCTCCCAGAGGGGGAAATCATCGCCATCGTCATCACCAACACTCCTCTCATCGGAGGGGACTTGTCACCATCAACATCTTCATCAGCACCATCTCATCTCCAAACCCTAGTTCATCACTTGTAACCAATCTCCGTCTCGCGACTCCGATTGGTACTTGTAAGGTTGCTAGTAGTGTTGATTACTCTTTGTAGTTGATGCTAGTTGGATTACTTGGTGGAAGAGTTTATGTTCAGATCCTTGATGCTACTCATTACCTCTCTGGTCATGAATATGATTATGCTTTGTGAGTAGTTACTTTTGTTCCTGAGGACATGGGATAAGTCATGCTAATAGTAGTCATGTGAATTTGGTATTCGTTCTGTAATTTGATATGTTGTATGTTGTTTTTCCTCTAGTGGTGTTATGTGAACGTCGACTACATAACACTTCACCATTATTTGGGCCTAGAGGAAGGCATTGGGAAGTATTAAGTAGAAGCTGGGTTGCTAGAGTGACAGAAGCTTAAACCCTAGTTTATGCGTTACTTCGTAAGGGGCTGATTTGGATCCACTAGTTTAATGCTATGGTTAGACTTTGTCTTAATTCTTCTTTCGTAGTTGCGGATGCTTGCGAGAGGGGTTAATCATAAGTGGGATGCTTGTCCAAGTAAGGGCAGTACCCAAGCGCCGGTCCACCCACATATCAAACTATCAAAGTAACGAACGTGAATCATATGAACATGATGAAACTAGCATGACAGAAATTCCCGTGTGTCCTCGGGAGCGTTTTCCCTCCTATAAGACTTTGTCCAGGCTTGTCCCTTGCTAAAAAAGGGATTGTGCCACTTTGCTGCACCATTTCTACTTTTGTTACTTGTTGCTCGCTACGAATCATCTCACCACACAATCACTTGTTACCGACAATTCCAGTGCCTGCAGATTTTACCTTGCTGAAAACCACTTGTCAAATCCTTCTGCTCCCCGTTGGGTTCGACACTCTTACTTATCGAGAGGACTAGGATTGATACCCTATACTTGTGGGTCATCAAGACTCTTTTCTGGCGCCGTTGTCGGGAAGTGAAGCACCTTTGGTAAGTGGAACTTGGTAAGGAAACATTCATATAGTGTGGTGAAATTTATTGTCACTTGTCACTATGGATACTAATCCTTTGAGGGGCTTGTTCGGGGTATCTTCACCTCGAATGGAAGCACAAAGAGTTGCTCCTCAACCTGCTGCACCTACTGAAAATATTTTCTTTGAATTTCCTTCGGGTATGCTTGAGAAACTGCTGGCTAATCCTTTTACAGGAGATGGAACATCACATCCAGACTTGCATCTGATCTATGTAGATGAAGTTTGTGGTTTATTTAAGCTTGCAGGTGTGCCCGAGGATGAGGTCAAGAAGAAGGTCTTTCCTTTATCTTTGATGGATAAGGCGTTGACATGGTATAGGCTATATGATGATACTGGATCATGGGACTACAATCGGTTGAAATTGGAATTTCATCAAAAGATTTATCCTATGCATTTAGTACATCGTGATCGGAATTATATTTACAATTTCTGGCCTTGTGACAGATAAAGCACCGCTCAAGCTTGGGGGATGCTTAAATCAATGCTATATTCATGCACCAATCATGAGCTCTCGAGAGAAATTATCATTCAGAACTTCCATGCTCGGCTTTCTCATGATGATCGCACCATGCTCGACACTTCTTGTACCGGTTGTTTATGAAGAGAGATATTGACTTCAGATGGAATTTATTGGAGAGAATTAAACGCAACTTTGAAGATTGGGAGCTTGAAGAAGGTAAGGAGTCAGGTATGAATTTCACGTTTGATTGCGTTAAATCCTTTGTTGAGACAAATACTTTTTGTGACTTTAGCGCTAAGTATGGACTTGACTCTGAGATAGTGAGACGTACATTTTGCATCATGCTTTCATGTTGATATTTATCACTTTATAGACTGTTATTATACTTTGTGGTACCATACTTATGCCTTTTCTCTCTTATTTTGCAAGATTTATTTCAAAAGGGAGAATACCGGCAGCTGGAATTCTGGACTTGAAAAGGAGCAAGTTTGAGTCTTCTATTCTACGCAACTCCAAATGCCCTAAAAATCAACGTGGAATTTTTTGGGAATATATAAAAAATACTAGGCGAAAGAAGTGCCACAGGGGAGCTGCCAGGTAGCCGCGGCCTGCCCCCCTGGTCGCGGCTACAGGGCTTGTGGGCACCCTGGTGGCCCAGTGGCCCCCTCTTCTGCTATATGAAGGGTTTCATCCGGAAAAAAATCAGGGCGGAGCTTTTTTTAGGAGGCGCCGCCGCCACGAGGCGGAACTTGAGCAAAACCAATCTAGAGCTCCGGCAGGACGATCCTACCGGGGAAACTCTCCTCCCGGAGGGGGAAATCGTCGCCATCGTCATCACCAACACTCCTCTCGTCGGAGGGGAGTCATCTCCATCAACATCTTCATCAACACCATCTCATATCCAAACCCTAGTCTATCTCTTGTAAACAATCGCCGTCTCGCGACGCTGATTGGTACCCGTAAGGTTGCTAGTAGTGTTGATTACTCTTTGTAGTTGATGCGAGTTGGTTTACTTGGTGGAAGATTATATGTTCAGATCCTTGATGATATTCATTACTTCTCTGGTCATGAATACATCCATGCTTTGTGAGTAGTTACTTTTGTTCCTGAGGACATGGGATAAGTCTTGCTATTAATAATCATGTGAATTTGGCATTCGTTCGGTATTTTGATATGTTGTATGTTGTCTTTTCCTCTAGTGGTGTTATGTGAACGTCGACTACATAACACTTCACCATATTTGGGCCTAGAGGAAGGCATTGGAGGGTAGTAAGTAGATGATGGGTTGCTAGAGTGACAGAAGCTTAAACCCCAGTCTATGTGTTGCTTCGTAAGGGTCTGATTTGGATCAACTAGCTTAATGCTATGGTTAGACGTTGTCTTAATTCTTCTTTTGTAGTTGCGGATGCTTGCGAGAGGGGTTAATCATAAGTGGGATGCTTGTCCAAGTAAGGGCAGTACCCAAGCGTCGGTCCACCAACATATCAAACTATCAAAGTAACGAACGCGAACCATATGAACATGATGAAACTAGCATGACAGAAATTCCCGTGTGTCCTCGAGAGCGTTTTTCGTCCTATAAGACTTTGTTCAGGCTTGTCCCTTGCTACAAAAGGGATTGGGCCACTTTGCTGGACCGTTGCTATTACTTGTTACTTTTCACCTACTACGTTTCACTTCACTACACCATCACTTGTTACTGCTACTTTCAGTGCTTGTATGTTATTACCTTGCTGAAAACCGTTTATCAAAGCCTTCTGCTCCTCGTTGGGTTCGACACTCTTACTTATAGAAAGGACTACGATTGATCCCCTATACTTGTGGGTCATCAAGACTCTTTTCTGGCGCCATTGCCGGGGAGTGAAGCGCCTTTGGTAAGTGGAATTTGGTAAGGAAACATTTATATATTGTGCTGAAATTTATTGTCACTTGTCACTATGGAAACAGTTCCTTTGAGGAATTTGTTCGGGGTATCTTCACCACGAACGGGAGCAAGAGGAGTTTCTCCTCAACCTAAGGTACCTACTGAAAATATCTTTTATGAAATTCCTTCGGGTATGCTTGAGAAACTGCTGGCTAATCCTTTTACAGGAGATGGATCATCACATCCAGACTTGCATCTAATCTATATAGATGAAGTTTGTGGTTTATTTAAGCATGCAGGTTTGCCCGAGGATGAGGTAAAGAATAAAGTCTTTCCTTTATCTTTGAAGGATAAGGCGTTGACTTGGTATAGGCTATGTGATGATACTAGATCATGGGACTACAATCGGTTGAAATTGGAATTTCATCAAAAGTTTTATCCTATGCATTTAGTACATCATGATCGCAATTATATTTATAACTTTTGGCCTCATGACAGGGAAAGCATAGATCAAGCTTGGGGGAGGCTTAAATCAATGCTATATTCATGCCCCAATCATGAGCTCTCGAGAGAAATTATCACTCAAAACTTTTATGCTCGGCTTTCTCATGAAGATCATGCCATGCTTGACACTTCTTGTACCGGTTCTTTTACGAAGAAGGATATTGACCACAAGTGGAATTTATTGGAAAGAAACAAACGTAACTCTGAAGATTGGGAGCTTGAAGAAGGTAAGGAGTCAGGTATGAATTTCCAGTTTGATTGCGTTAAATCTTTTGTTGAAACAAACACTTGTAGAGATTTTAGCGCTAAGTATGGACTTGACTCTGAGATAGTAGCTTCTCTATGTGAATCTTTTGCTGCTCATATTGATCTTCCCAAAGAGAAGTGGTTTAAGTATCATCCTCCTGTAGAAGTCAACATAGTTAAACCCAATCTAGTTGAAGAGAAAGTCATTGCCTATAATGATCCTGTGGTACCGAGTGCTTACACTGAGAAACCACCTTACCCTGCTAGGAAAAAGGATTATTCTAAAGCTCCAACTGTGATACGTATGGGTTACATTAGACCACTTGCACCCCCTGAGTAAATTAGAGTTGAACCTAGTGTTGCTATTATCAAAGATCTCTTAGCCGAATACATAGACGGGCATGTTATCAAATTCTGTGAGGACTCCGCTAGAATTGCTAAACCTCACACGAAAGACAAATACAGACATGTAGTTGGCCTGCCCGTTGTTTCTATCAAGATAGGAGATCACTGTTATTATGGTTTATGTGATATGGGTGCTAGTGTTAGTGCAATACCCCGGTCCCTATATGATGAAATCAAAGATGAGATTGCACCTGCTGAGTTAGAACCCATTGATGTCACTATTACGCTAGCTAATAGAGACACTATCTGCCCTGTGGGAATTGTGAGAGACGTAGAAGTCCTGTATGGTAAGACGAAGTATCCTACTGATTTTCTCGTCCTTGCTACTGCACAAGATAGTTTTTGTCCCATCATATTAGGTAGACCCTTTCTCAACACTGTCAATGCTCATATTGATTGCATTAAACAAACTGTCATTGTTAGTTTCGAGGGCGTGTCTCATGAATTTAACTTCTCCAAGTTTGGAAGACAACCCCATGAAAAAGAGTCGTCTGGTAGGGATGAAATCATTGCTCTTGCCTCTATTGCCGTACCTCCTACGAATCCTTTAGAGCAATATCTACTTGAGCATGAAAATGATATGCATATGGATGAAAGAGATGAGATAGATAAAATTGTTTTAGAACAATATCCTATTCTTAAGAATAATCTGCCTCTTGAACTGCTTGGGGATCCTCCCCACCAAAGGGTGATCCTGTGTTCGAGCTAAAACAGTTACCAGATACTCTTAAGTATGCCTATCTTGATGAGAAGGAGATATATCCTGTTATTATTACTGCTCGCCTCTCGAATCACGAAGAGAAGAAGTTATTAAAAACTTTGAGGAAGCACCGTGCTGCTATTGGATATACTCTTGATGATCTTAAGGGTATTAGTCCTACTCTATGTCAGCACAAGATTAAAACCGATCCTGATTCTAAGCCAGTTGCTGATCATCAACGGAGATTAAATCCTAGGATGAAAGAGGTCGTGAGAAAAAAATATTAAAGCTTCTGGAAGCAGGAATCATTTATCCTGTTGCTCATAGCGATTGGGTAAGTTCAGTGCATTGCGTACCCAAGAAGGGAGGTATCACCGTCGTTCCTAATGATAAGAATGAACTAATCCCACAGAGGATTATTACTGGCTATAGGATGGGATAGACTTCCGGAAACTAAACAAGGCAACCAGGAAAGACCATTATCCTTTGTCGTTGATGGACCAAATGCTAGAAAGGCTATCTAAACACACACACTTCTGCTTTCTAGATGGTTATTCAGGTTTCTCGCAAATACCTGTTGCACAATCTGGTCAGGAGAAAACCACTTTCACCTGCCCCTTCTGTACCTTTGCTTATAGACGTATGCCTTTTGGCTTATGCAATGCACCTGCCACCTTTCAAAGATGTATGATGGCAATATTCTCTCACTTTTGTGAAAAGATTGTTGAGGTTTTCATGGATGATTTCTCTGTTTATGGTTCTTCCTTTGATGATTGCCTCAGCAACCTTGATCGAGTCTTACAGAGATGCAAAGATACCAACCTCGTCTTGAACTGGGAGAAGTGCCACTTCATGGTTAATGAAGGCATCGTCTCAGGACACAAAATCTCTGAGAAAGGCATTGAAGTTGATAAGGCTAAGGTTGATGCAATTGAGAAAATGCCTTGCCCCACAGATATCAGAGGTATACGAAGTTTCCTAGGTCATGCTGGTTTCTATAGAAGGTTCATTAAAGACTTCTCTAAGATTTCTAGGCCTCTTACCAACCTCTTGCAGAAGGATGTTCCTTTTGTTTTTGATGAGGATTGTGAGGAAGCTTTCGAAATACTTAAGAAGGCCTTGATAACCGCACCTATTGTTCAACCACCTGATTGGAACTTGCCCTTTGAAATCATGTGTGATGCTAGTGATTACGTTGTTGGTGCTGTTCTAGGACAAAGAGTTGACAAGAAGTTGAATGTCATTCACTACGGTAGTAAAACTCTAGGCAGTGCCCAAAGAAACTATGCCACTACGGAGAAGGAATTTTTAGCAGTCGTGTTTGCATGTGAAAAGTTCAGATCTTATATAGTTGACTCCAAAGTCATTATTCACTCTGATCATGCTGCTATTAAGTACCTTATGGAGAAGAAGGACGCTAAACCTAGGCTAATCAGATGGGTTCTCCTGTTACAGGAATTTGATCTGCACGTTGTTGACCGAAAGGGTGCTGATAACCCTGTAGCAGATAACTTGTCCAGGCTAGAGAATGTCCTTGATGACCCACGACCTATTGATGACAACTTTCCTGATGAGCAATTGAATGTCATCCGTACTTCACATAGTTCACCGTGGTATGCTGATTACGCAAACTATATCGTAGCCAAATACATGCCACCCAGTTTCACCTACCAGCAAAAGAAGAAATTCTTCTTTGATTTGAGACACTACTTTTGGGATGATCCTCACCTTTATAAGGAAGGAGTAGATGGTGTTACTAGACATTGTGTGCCAGAACATGAGCAGGGACAGATCTGCAGAAGTGTCATTCCGAAGCCTACGGAGGACACCATGCTGGAGATAGAACTGCTCATAAGGTTTTGCAATCAGGTTTCTATTGGCCCACTCTCTTCAAGGATGCATGTGAGTTTGTATTGTCTTGTGACGAATGCCAAAGAATAGGGAACATCAGTAAACGTCAGGAAATGCCTATGAACTATTCACTTGTCATTGAACCATTTGATGTCTGGGGCTTTGATTATATGGGACCCCTCCCGAGTTCCAATGGGTATACTCACATCTTAGTTGCTGTTGATTACGTCATTAAGTGGGTAGAAGCTATCCCCACTAGAAATGTTGATCACCACACCTCTATTAAGATGCTTAAAGAAGTCATATTCCCAAGATTTGGAGTCCCTAGATATCTGATGACTGATGGCGGTTCACACTTCATTCATGGTGTTTTCCGCAAGATGCTCGCTAAGTTTGATGTAAACCATAGAGTTGCATCTCCTTATCATCCTCAGTCTAGTGGCCAAGTGGAGTTGAGCAATAGGGAGATGAAATTGATCTTACAAAAGACTGTCAATAGATCTCGAAAGAATTGGTCTAGCAAACTTGACGATGCACTATGGGCTTATAGGACTACTTATAAGAATCCCATGGGCATGTCGCCGTATAAAATGGTTTACGGTAAGGCCTGTCATTTACCTCTTGAGCTAGAACACAAAGCTTATTGGGCAATCAAAGAGCTCAACTTCGATTTCAAACTTGATGGTGAGAAGCGGTTGTTTGATATCATCTCACTAGATGAATGGAGGGCCCAGGCATATGAGAATGCCAAGTTGTTCAAGGAAAAGGTTAAGGGATGGCATGATAAAAGAATACAAAAACGTGAGTTCAATGTAGGTGATTATGTCCTGCTATACAATTCTCGATTAAGATTCTTCGCGGGCAAGCTTCTCTCTAAATGGAAAGGTCCCTATGTTATCGAGGAAGTATATCGTTCCGGTGCCATCAAAATCAATAACACAGAAGGTAATTTTACGAGAGTGGTAAATGGGCAAAGAATCAAGCATTATAACTCTGGTACTCCCATAAATGTTGAGAGCAATATCATCAATATCATAACTCCAGAGGACTATATAAGGGATGTTTATCAGCCTGTTTCAGACTCTGAAAACAAAGAGGTATGTGTTTCAGTAAGTAATTGGACTCCAAAACTTTTCCAGTAGGAAATTTTCTCCATTTTGGAATTTATGGAAAATTAGAAAAATAAAAAGCAGTCCGGAGAGCGCACGAGGCGGCCACAAGCTTGGTAGCCGCGGCCTCCCACCTGGCCGCGGCTACAGGGCTTGTGGGCACCTCGTGTGCCACCCGGACTCTGTTTTCTTGCTGAGCACTCCTTCTGGTCCAGAAAAAAACATTATATATACGCCCGAGGGTTTTGATCTCCGTATCGCGCAGTTTTCCTTTGTTTTCGTTTCGAGCCTGTTGTCTGCCGCAGATTTAGAGCAAAGATGTCTCAGGAATCTGTTGGGGAGAATAATCTCCCTCAAGTTCATGAAGAAGTAGATGCTAATCTGAAAAGGGTAGAAGTCACGGAAGCCAAGGACAAAGCTAAGGAGAAAACCCAAGCTAGGGAGGAAGTTCAACCTATGTTCAACATTGAAGATGTTGAAGGAGTGGATTTTCTCCAACCCTTCCTCCACATGTTGTCTCCATCCTTGACTGAACTCTTGAGGTTTTGTGAAACAACTCGTGCTAGCAATATTTCCCTTTCTCGTGAAGTTGTTTTGCTGGAGAATCATGTCGCAGATCTCCGAGGTATAAATCAAAGATTGATAGCTCTCTTGGAATCAAAGGCAAAGACTCCACCACCATCACCACCAAAGGAAGACAACTAAGCATTGGTATGGGCAACTCCCTTGGCTTGTGCCAAGCTTGGGGGAGTTGCCCTGGTATCGTATCACCTTTATATCTTTTGCTTTTACCTTTGTTTTAGTTCTTTCTTTTTCAATTTTTACTTTCTTATCTTAGTGGGTTAAGTCTTTAGTGTTTAGTTTGAGTCTTTTGCCTTGTGTCTCCCCCGATGTATTCGAGCTTGCAAGCTATATAATAAAGAGTATCTTAGTCAAGGGCTTTGTTTTGTGTCGTGATCAAAAGTATGAAAAGAACGATAGCATGAAAGATCATGAGATGATCTTATGGAAAGTGATAGCATCACATATAACAAGTATGATGATTAAAACTTGTTGAGAATAGACCAACATAGACCCCAATCATTGTTGCAATTAATAAGAAGTAATAAGGAAAGAGAGGTTCACATATAAATATATCATGTTAGACACTTTTTACAATTGTGAGCACTCACCAAACTATTACATGCTTAGAAGTAGATGTTGGACAAGGAAGACAACATAATGAATTGTGTTTGCTTGATTCCAAACAATGTTATATGTCTAGAGATCCCTTAGCATGTGACGATTGCTTCCACCTCATATTAGCCAAAACTTCCGTACTAAGTAGAAATATTGCGTCTGCATCCATAAACCTTCAACCCAGTTTTGCCATGAGAGTCCACCATACCTACCTATGGATTGCGTAAGATCCTTCAAGTAAGTTGTCATCGGTGCAAGCAATAAAAGTTGCTACCTAAAGTATGTATGATTTATTAGTGTGTGGAAAATAAACTTTGTACAAACCTGTGATGAGGAAGACATAAAAGCGACAGACTGCATAAAAAAGTTCTTTATCACAGGGGGCAATATAAAGTGACGTTCCTTTATACTAAGAGGTCGTATATCCAAACCTTAAAAGCGCATGACAACCTCTGCTTCCCTCTGCAAAGGGCCTATCTTGTACCTTTACTTTTGTCCTTGTGAAAGTCATGGTGATCAACACCAATTCCCTATTTCATCTTCATCTTGGTGAACATCATATTCTAGGGAAAGATCTATATTCATATATCAACTTGGAGATGAGTAATTATGCTTTATTTTTGTTGACTTTACCCTTGAGGTAAATGGTTGGGAGGCAAAATTATAAGCCCCTATCTTTCTCTGTGTCCAACTGAAACTTTGATACCATGAGTACCACGTGAGTTGTAACAATTGTGGAAAACAAAAGAGATGATTGAGTTTGTGGATTTTCATTACAAGCTCTTATTTGACTCTTTCTAATGCTATGATGAATTGCAATTGCTTCAATGACTATGGACTGTTGTTGGCTACTTCTCGGTAAGGTTTTTGTTTCATACTTTGCTTTGTGAAGGAATTGTTACTTTCCCATAAGAATCTTTGTGATGTATTGCTGTTCTATGTGTGATCATGATGCCCTCATGTCTGTATTATGTTTGATCGACACCTTCATCCCTAAACATGTGGACACGTTTATGGATCTTGGTTTTCGCTTGAGGACAAGCGAGGTCTAAGCTTGGGGGAGTTGATACGTCCATTTTGCATCATGCTTTCATGTTTATATTTATCGCTTTATGGACTGTTATTATACTTTGTGGTACCATACTTATGCCTTTTCTCTCTTATTTTGCAAGATTTATTTGAAGAGGGAGAATACCGGCAGCTGGAATTCTGGACTTGAAAAGGAGCAAGTCTGAGTCTTCTATTCTACGCAACTCCAAATGCCCTAAAAATCAACGTGGAATTTTTTGGGAATATATAAAAAATACTAGGCGAAAGAAGTGCCACAGGGGAGCTGCCAAGGGCCCACAAGCCTGGTAGCCGCGGCCTGCCCCCCTGGCCGCGGCTACAGGGCTTGTGGGCACCCTCGTGGCCCACTGGGCCCCCTCATCTGCTATATGAAGGGTTTTGTCCGGAAAAAAATCAGGGCGGAGCATTTTCGAGGAGGCGCCGCCGCCACGAGGCGGAACTTGAGCAGAACCAATCTAGAGCTCCGACGGGACGATCCTGCCGGGGAAACTCTCCTGCCGAAGGGGGAATCGTCGCCATCGTCATCACCAGCACTCCTCTCGTCGGAGGGGAGTCATCTCCATCAACATCTTCATCAGCACCATCTCCTATCCAAAACCTAGTCTATCTCTTGTAACCAATCGCCGTCTCGCGACGCCGATTGGTACCCGTAAGGTTGCTAGTAGTGTTGATTACTCTTTGTAGTTGATGCCAGTTGGTTTACTTGGTGGAAGATTATATGTTCAAATCCTTGATGATATTCATTACTTCTCTGGTCATGAATACATCCATGCTTTGTGAGTAGTTACTTTTGTTCCTGAGGGCATTGGATAAGTCTTGCTATTAATAGTCATGTGAATTTGGTATTCGTCCGGTATTTTGATATGTTGCATGTTGTCTTTTCCTCTAGTGGTGTTATGTGAACGTCGACTACATAACACTTCACCATATTTGGGCCTAGAGGAAGGCATTGGGGAGTAGTAAGTAGATGATGGGTTGCTAGAGTGACAGAAGCTTAAACCCCAGTCTATGCGTTGCTTCGTAAGGGGCTGGTTTGGATCCACTAGTTTAATGCTATGGTTAGACGTTGTCTTAATTCTTATTTTGTAGTTGTGGATGCTTGCGAGAGGGGTTAATCATAAGTGGGATGCTTGTCCAAGTAATGGCAGTACCCAAGGGCCGGTCCACCCACATATCAAACTATCAAAGTAACGAACGCGAATCATATGAACATGATGAAACTAGCATGACAGAAATTCCCGTGTGTCCTCGGGAGCGTTTTTCCTCCTATAAGACTTTGTTAAGGCTTGTCCCTTGCTACAAAAGGGATTGGGCCACTTTGCTGCACCGTTGCTATTACTTGTTACTTTTCACCTGCTACATTTCACCTCACTACACCATCACTTGTTACCGCTACGTTTAGTGCTTGCAGTTATTACCTTGCTGAAAACCGTTTATCAGAGCCTTCTGCTCCTCGTTGGGTTCGATACTCTTACTTATCAAAAGGACTACGATTGATCCCCTATACTTGTGGGTCATCAGATAGTAGCTTCATTGTGTGAATCCTTTGCTGCTCATATTGATCTCCCCAAAGAGAAGTGGTTCTAATATCCTCCTCCTTTAGAAGTCAATGTAGTTAAACCCACTCCAGTTGAAGAGAAAGTCATTGCCTATAATGATCCTGTTGTTCCCAGTGCTTACATTGAGAAACCACATTTTCCTGTTAGGATAAAGGATCATTCTAAAGCTTCAACTGTGATACGTAGAGGCTATATTAGAACACCTACACCCCCTGAGCAAATTAGAGTTAAACCTAGCATTGCTATTATCAAAGATCTTCTGTCCGACGATGTTGAGGGACATAATATTCACTTCTGTGAAGATGCTGCTAGAATTGCTAAACCTCACATTAGAGACAAACATAGGCTTGTTCTTGGCATGCCTGTGGTTTCTGTTAAGATATGAGATCATTGTTATCATGGTTTATGTGACGTGGGTGCTAGTTTTAGTGCAATACCTCAATCCTTATACGATGAAATCAAAGATGAGATTGCACCTATTCAGATAGAACCTATTGATGTCACTATTCAGCTTGCCAATGGAGATACTATCTGCCCTGTGGGAATTGTTAGGGAAGTTGAAGTCCTATGTGGTAAAACGAAGTATCCTGCTGATTTCCTCGTTCTTGCTACCGCACAAGATAGCTTTTTTCCCATCATATTTGGCAGACCTTTTCTCAATACTGTGAATGCTCATATTGATTGTGAGAAGCAAACTTTCACTATTGGCTTTGAAGGTGTGTCACATGAGTTCAATTTCTCCAAGTTTGGTAGACAACCTCATGAAAAGGAGTTGCCTAGTAAGGATGAAACTATTGCCTTAGCTTCTATTGTCGTGCCTCCTACTGATCCCTTAGAGCAATACTTGCTTGAGCATGAAAATGATATGCATATGTATGAAAGGGATGAGATAGATAGAGTTGTCTTAGAACAATATCCTATCCTTAAGAATAACTTGTCTGTTGAACTGCTTGGGGATCCACCCCCACCAAAGGGTGATCCTATGTTCGAGCTTAAACAGTTGCCTGATACTCTTAAGTATGCCTATCTGGATGAAAAGGAGATATATCCTGTCATTATTAGTGCTAGCCTCTCGGAGCATGAAGAAAATAAGTTACTAAAAACTCTGAGGAAGCACCGTGCTGCTATTGGATATACTCTTAATGATCTTAAGGGCATTAATCCCACTCTATGCCACCACAAGATTAAAAACGATCCTGATTTCAAACCAGTTGCTGATCATCAAAGGAGATTAAATCCTAAGATGAAAGAGGTAGCAAGAAAAGAAATGCTAAAGCTCCTGGAAGCGGGTATTATCTATCATGTTGCTCATAGCGATTGGGTGAGTCCGGTGCACTGCGTCCCTAAGAAGGGAGGCATTACCGTTGTCCCTAATGATAAGGATGAATTGATCCCACAGAGGATTATTAGTGGCTATAGGATGGTGATCGATTTTAGGAAATTGAATAAGGCCACTAGGAAAGATCATTACCCTTTGCCTTTTATCGACCAAATGCTAGAAAGGCTATCCAAACACACACACTTTTGCTTTCGAGATGGTTATTCTGGTTTCTCCCAAATACCAGTTGCACAATCTGATCAGGAGAAAACCACTTTCACCTGCCCTTTCGGTACCTTTGCTTATAGACATATGCCTTTTGGCTTATGTAATGCACCTGCCACCTTTGAAAGATGTATGATGGCTATATTCTCTGACTTTTGTGAAAAGATTGTCGAGGTTTTCATGGATGACTTTTCTGTTTACGTGTCTTCTTTTGATGATTGCCTCAGCAACCTTGATCGAGTCTTATAGAGATGTAAAGACACCAATCTTGTCTTGAATTGGGAGAAGTGCCACTTTATGGTTAATGAAGGCATCGTGTTAGGACATAAAATTCCGAAACAGGTATTGAAGTCGATAAGGCTAAGGTTGATGCAATCGAGAAAATGCCATACCCCACAGATATCAAAGGTATAAGAAGTTTCCTTGGTTATGCTGGTTTCTATAGAAGGTTCATCAAAGACTTCTCTAAGATTTCTAGGCCTCTTACCAATCTCTTGCAAAAGGATATTCCTTTTGTTTTTGACGATGATTGTGAGGAAGCCTTCGAAATACTTAAGAGGGCTTTGATAACTGCACCTATTGTTCAACCACCTGATAGGAACCTACCTTTTGAGATCATGTGTGACGCTAGTGATTATGCTGTTGGTGTTGTTCTAGGGCAAAGAGTCGATAAGAAGTTGAATGTTATTCACTACGCTAGTAAAACTCTGGACAGTGCCCATAGAAACTATGCTACTACGGAGAAGGAGTTTTTAGCACTCGTGTTTGCATGTGAAAAGTTCAGGTCTTACATAGTTGATTCCAAAGTCACTATTCACACTGACCATGCTGCTATTAAGTACCTCGTGGAGATGAAGGACGCTAAACCTAGACTTATCAGATGGGTTCTCTTGCTACAAGAATTTGATTTGCACGTTGTCGACAAAAAGGGTGCTGATAACCCCGTAGCAGATAACTTGTCTAGGTTGGAGAACGTTCTTGATGACCCACAACCTATTGATGATAGATTTCCCGATGAGCAATTGAATATCATCAATGCTTCACATAGTGCATCGTGGTATGCTGATTATGCGAACAATATCGTTGCCAAATATATACCACCTAGTTTCACGTACCAGCAAAAGAAGAAATTCTTCTTTGACTTGAGACATTACTTTTGGGATGATCCTCACCTTTATAAGGAAGGAGTAGATGGTGTTATTAGACGTTGTGTGCCTGAACATGAACAGGGACAAATCCTACAGAAGTGTCACTCCGAGGCCTACGGAGGACACCATGCGGGAGATAGAACTGCACACAAGGTATTACAATCAGGTTTCTATCGGCCCACTCTCTTCAAGGATGCCCATAAGTTTGTCTTGTCTTGTGACGAATGTCAACGAATAGGTAATATTAGCAAACGTCAAATGCCTATGAACTATTCACTTGTCATTGAACCATTTGATGTCTGGGGCTTTGATTATATGGGACCTTTTCCAAAATCCAACAGGTATACTCATATCCTAGTTGTTGTTGATTACGTCACTAAGTGGGTAGAAGATATCCCCACTAGTAGTGCTGATCACAACACCTCTATCAGGATGCTGAAAGAAGTTATCTTCCCTAGATTTGGAGTCCCTAGATATCTAATGACCGACGATGGTTCACACTTCATTCATGGTGCTTTCCGTAAAACGCTTGCTAAGTACGATGTCAACCATAGAATGGCATCTCCCTATCACCCTTAGTCCAGTGGTCAAGTAGAGCTAAGTAATAGAGAGATTAAATTGATTCTGCAAAAGACTGTTAACAGGTCTAGAAACAATTGGTCTAAGAAGCTCGATGATGCACTGTGGGCTTATAGAACTGCCTATAAGAATCCCAGGGGCATGTCTCCGTACAAAATGGTGTACGGTAAAGCGTGTCATTTACCTCTTGAGCTAGAGCATAAAGCTTACTGGGCAATCAAAGAGCTCAACTTTCATTTCAAACTTGCCGCTGAGAAGAGGTTATTTGACATTAGCTCGCTTGATGAGTGAGAACTCAGGCATATGAGATTGCCAAGTTGTTCAAAGAGAAGGTTAAGAGGTGGCATGATAAGAGGATACAAAAGCGTGAGTTCAATGTAGGTGATTATGTCTTGCTATATAACTCTCGTTTAAGATTCTTTGCAGGCAAGCTTCTCTCTAAATGGGAAGGTCCCTATGTTTTTGAGGAAGTATATCATTCCGGTGCTATCAAGATCAACAACACGGAAGGTAATTGTCCGAGAGTTGTAAATGGGCAGAGAATCAAGCATTATATCTCAGGTACTCCCATAAATGTTGAAAGCAATATCATCAATACCATAACTCCGGAAGAATACCTAAGGGATATTTACCAGCCAGTTTCAGACTGCGAAAACGAAGAGGTATGTGATTCCGTAAGAAAATAGAGTCCAAAACTTTTCCAGTAGGAAATTTTCTATGTTTTGGAATATTTGAAAAAATACAAAAATTGGAAGTAGTCCGGAAAGTGCGCGAGGAGGCGACAAGCCTGCACGGCGTAGGCCCACCCCCTGGCCGCACCGTGAGGGCTTGTGGCCACCTCGTGCGCCTCCCGAACTCAGTTTTCGTGTGGGTTAATCCTTCTGGTCTGAAAAAAATCATATTATATATACTCCTGTTTGGTCTGACCCCTGCATCACGCAGATTTCTTTTGTTCTTCGTTTCGAGCCTGTTTTCTGCCGCAGATTTAGAGCAAGATGTCGTCTTAGGAATCAGTGGGGGAGAACAATCTCCCTCAAGTTTATGGAGAAGTAAGTGCTGATTTGAAAAGGATGGAGGTCATGGAGGCTAAGGAAATGCTACCTAAGGAAACCAAGGGCAAAGCTAAAGAGAAGAATCAGGCGTGGGACGAAGTGCAATCAGTGCTGAACAGGGAAGAAGTTGAAGAAGTGGATTTCCTCCAACCCTACCTCCACCTACTGTCTCCATCCTTGATTGAACTCTTGAGGTTTTGTGAAACAACTCGTGCTCGCAATACTTGTCTCACTCGTGAAGTTGTTTTGCTGGAAAAACATATCGCATATCTCCAAGGTATAAATCAAAGATTAATGGCCCTCTTGGAGTCAAAGATTGCAACAACTCCACCACCATCACCTCCAAAGGAAGACAACTAAGCATGGGTATGGGCAATCCCCTTGGCTTGTGCCAAGCTTGGGGAAGTTGCCCTGGTATCGTATCACCATCACATCTTTTGCCTTTACCTTTGTTTTAGTCTTCATTTTTCAGTTTTCTCTTTCTCTAGTAGATTAAAAGTCTTAGTGTTTTAGTCTTGAGTTTTGCTTTGTGTCACCCCTGATGTATTTCAGCTCGTGAGCCATATAATAAAGAGTGTCTTAGTTGAAGGGCTTTGCCTCTTGCCATGATCAAAAGAGTGAGAATAGAACAAAAGCATAAAAGATCATGTAATGATCTTATGGGAAGTGATGGCTTCAAATATAAAAAGAATGGTGATTGAAACTTGTTGAGGATAGACAAACGTAGACCTTGGTCATGGTTGCAATTAATAGGAAGTGATAAAGAAGGAGAGGTTCACATATAAATATATCATCTCTGACACCATCTATGATTGTGAACACTCACTAAACTATTCCATGCCTAGAAGTAGATGTTGGACAAGGAAGACAACATAATGGATTGTGTTTGCTTGGCTCCGAACAATGTTATATGATTAGAGATCCCTTAGCATGTGACCATTTCTTCCACCTCATATTAGCCAAAACCTCCCGCACCAAGTAGAGATACTACTTGTGCATCCATAAACCTTCAACCCAGTTTTGCCATGAGTGTCCACCATACCTACCTATGGATTGAATAAGATCCCTCAAGTAAGTTGTCATCGATGCAAGCAATAAAAATTGCCCTCTAATATGTATGATCTATTAGTGTGTGGAAAATAAGCTTTGTACAAACCTGTGATGAGGAAGACATAAAAGCGGCAGACTTCATAATAAAGTTCTTTATCATAGGAGGCAATATAAAGTGGCGTTCCTCCGCACTAAGAGGACACGCATCCAAACCTCAAAAGCGCATGACAACCTCTGATTCCCTCTGCGAAGGGCCTATCTTGTACCTTTACTTTTTGCCCTTGAAAGAGTCATGGTGATCTTCACCAATTCCTTATTTCGCCTTTATCTTGGCTAACGTCATATGCTTGGGAAAGATCTATATTCATATGTCAACTTGGAGGTAAGTATTCATGATTTATTATTATTGACATTACCCTTGAGGTAAGCAGTTGGGAGGCAAAACTGTAAGCCCCTATCTTTCTATGTGTCCAGCTGAAACTTTGATCTCATGAGTACCACGTGAGTTGTAGAAATTGTAGAGAACGAAAGTATGATTGAGTATGTGGATTTGCTTTACAAACTCTTATTTGACTCTTTCTAATGTTGTGATAAATTGCAATTGCTTCAATGACTAAAGGCTATCGGTTGTTACTTCTCGGTAAGGTTCTTGATCCATGCTTTACTTTGTGAAGGAATTATCACTTTAGCATGAGAGATTATATGTTGGTATTGTTGTTCTCATCATGATCATGATGCATGCATGTTTGTATCTTGTTTTGTCGGCACCTCTCTCCCTAAACATGTGGACATATTTATTAAGCTAGGTTTTCGCTTGAGGAGAAGCGAGGTCTAAGCTTGGGGTAGTTGATACGTCCATTTTGCATCATGTTTTCATGTTGTTATTTATCGCTTCTTTGGCTATTATTTCACTTCACGGTACTATTCTTATGCCTTTTCTCTCTTATTTTACAAGGTTTACATGAAGAGGGAGAATGCCGGCAACTCGAATTCTGGCCTGAAAGTGGAGCAAAGTTGAGATAGCTATTCTGCGCAACTCCAAACACCGTGAAAATCAACGAGGATTTTTTCGGATTTATCAAAAATACTGGGCCGAAGAAGCGCCAGAGGGGCGCCAGGGGTTGGCCACAAGCCTGCACGGCGTGGCCACCCCCCAGGCCGCGCCATGAGGGCTTGTGGGCAACCTGCTGGCCCACCTGCCCCCCTCTTCTACTATATGAAGGGTTTCGTCTCGAAAAAAATCAGGGAGGGGCTTTTTCGTGGATTCGCCGCCGCCATGAGGCGGAACTTGAGCAGAACCAATCTAGAGCTCCGGTAGGACGATCCTGCCGGGGAAACTTCCCTCCCGGAGGGGGAAATTGTTGTCATCGTCATCACCAACACTCCTCTCATCGGAGGGGACTCGTCACCACCAACATCTTCATCAGCACCATCTCATCTCCAAACCCTAGTTCATCACTTGTAACCAATCTCTGTCTCGCGACTCCGATTGGTACTTGTAAGGTTGCTAGTAGTGTTGATTACTCTTTGTAGTTGATGCTAGTTGGATTACTTGGTGGAAGAGTTTATGTTCAGATCCTTGATGCTACTCATTACCTCTCTGGTCATGAATATGATTATGCTTTGTGAGTAGTTACTTTTGTTCCTGAGGACATGGGATAAGTCATGCTAATAGTAGTCATGTGAATTTGGTATTCGTTCGGTAATTTGATATGTTGTATGTTATTTTTCCTCTAGCGGTGTTATGTGAATGTCGACTACATAACACTTCACCATTATTTGGGCCTAGATGAAGGCATTGGGAAGTAGTAAGTAGATGATGGGTTGCTAGAGTGACAGAAGCTTAAACCCTAGTTTATGCGTTACTTCGTAAGGGGCTGATTTGGATCCACTAGTTTAATGCTATGGTTAGACTTTGTCTTAATTCTTCTTTCGTAGTTGCGGATGCTTGCGAGAGGGGTTAATCATAGGTGGGATGCTTGTCCAAGTAAGGGAAGTACCCAAGCGCCGGTCCACCCACATATCAAACTATCAAAGTAACGAACGCGAATCATATGAACATGATGAAACTAGCATGACAGAAATTCTCGTGTGTCCTCGGGAGCGTTCTTCCTCCTATAAGACTTTGTCCGGGCTTGTCCCTTGCTACAAAAGGGATTGGGCCACTTTGCTGCACCATTTCTACTTTTGCTACTTGTTGCTTGCTACGAATCATCTCACCACACAATCACTTGTTACCGACAATTTCAGTGCATGCAGATTTTACCTTGCTGAAAACCACTTGTCAGATCCTTCTGCTCCGCGTTGGGTTCGACACTCTTACTTATCGAAAGGACTACGATTGATCCCCTATAATTGTGGGTCATCACCGACCGAGTGGGAGGAGGTGGACTCCCACCCCAATTCGGTTTGGGGGAAGGAGTCCCCTCCTTCCTTCCCACCTCCCTCTTTCCTTGTTTTTTCTTTTCTTTTGGTTTTTTCCACTTGTGGCGCCATGGCCCTATTGGTCTGGCCTCACAATCCCACTAAGGGATGGTGCGCCACCCTAGGCTCACTCCCGGGTGGGTGGGCCCCTCCCGCTGAATACCCGGAACCCATTCTTCACTCCCGGTACACTGTCGGTAATGCCCGAAACTTTTCGATGACCAAATCAAACCATCCTATATATGAATCTTCGCTTCCGGACCCTTCCGGAAACCCTCGTGATGTCCGTGATCTCATCCGGGACTCCGGACAACCTTCGGTAACCACACATATAACTCAATTATACTAAAACACCATCGAACCTTAAGTGTGCAGACCCTGGGGGTTCGAGAACTATGTAGACATGACCCGAGACACTCCTCGGTCAATATCCAATAGCGGGACCTGGATGTCCATATTGGATCCTACATATTCTACGAAGATCTTATCAGTTGAACCTCTGTGCCAAGGATTCATATAATCCCGTATGTCATTCCCTTTGTCCTTTGGTATGTTACTTGCATGAGATTCGATCGTCGGTATCCGTATACCTATTTCAATCTCGTTACCGGCAAGTCTCTTTACTCGTTCCGCAATACAAGATCCCGTGACTTAAACTTGAGTTACATTGCTTGCAAGGCTTGTTTGTGATGTTGTATTACCAAGTGGGCCCCGAGATACCTCTCCGTCACACGGAGTGACAAATCCCAGTCTTGATCCATACTAACTCAACGGACACCTTCGGAGATACCTATAGAGCACCTTTATAGTCACCGAGTTACGTTGTGACATTTGATACACACAAGGTATTCCTCCGGTGTCAGTGAGTTATATGATCTCATGGTCATAGGAATGAATACTTGACACGCAGAAAACAATAGCAATAAAATGACACGATCAGATGCTACGTTCATAGTTTGGGTCTAGTCCATCACATGATTCTCCTAATGATGTGATCCAGTTATCAAGTGACAACACTTACGTATGGTCAGAAGACCTTAACCATCCTTGATCAACTGGCTAGCCAACTAGAGGCTTGTATATCCACACATGTATCTATGCTTTCATTCAATACAATTATAGCGTGGATAATAAACGATTATCTTGAAATAGGAAATATAATAATAACTATTTTATCATTGCCTCTAGGGCATATTTCCAACATGAGACCTCCGACAAGATTTTTTGTCTACAAAGTAAGGGAGAAAAGCTCAATCATTGAGTGTGTGCTCAGATTGTCTGAGTGCTACAATCGCCTTGCTCGTTGATGTTTTCTCCATCGATAGATCCTTGAGTGCCGAAGGAGTTCTTTTGCAATTACTACATTCCCCAACAGTGGCATTCGAGCCAGGTTCTGTGCTAGATTCTATGCACGAGTAGAACACAAAATTTGTGGGCGCTGATTTTTCAATTGCTTGTCGTTACTAGTCTTATCTTGATTCGGCGGCATCATGGGATGAAGCGGCCCGGACCGACTTTACACGTACTCTTACGTGAGACTGGTTCCACCGACCGATATGCACTTGTTGCATAACGTGGCTAGCGGGTGTCTGTCTTTCCCACTTTAGTCGGATCGGATTCGATGAAGAGGGTCCTTATGAAGGGTAAATAGCATTAACATATCAACGTTGTAATTTTCACGTATGTAAGAAGCATTCTTGCTAGAAACCCTAATCAGCCACGTAAAACTTGCAACAACAATTAGAGGATGTCTAACTTGTTTTTGCAGGGTATGATATGTGATGTGATATGGACAAAAGGATGTGATGTTACATATGTGATGTCTGAGATTGATCATGTTCTTGTAATAGGATTCACAACTTGCATGTCGATGAGTATGACAATCGGTAGGAGCCATAGGGGTTGTCTTAATTTATTGTATGAGATAGAACACCATGTGATTACTTTACTTTATTGCTAAACGTTGGCTATAGTAGTAGAAGTAATAGTTGGCGTGACGACTTGACGGAGGCACAATGATGGAGATCATGATGATGGAGATCATGGTGTCATGCCGGTGACAATGATGATCATGGTGCCCCGAAGATGGAGATCAAAGGAGCAAGATGATATTGGCCATATCATGTAACTATATGATTGCATGTGATGTTTATCATGTTTTTCATCTTATTTCTTAGAACGACGGTAGCAAAGATAAGATTACCCCTCATTAAAATTTTGAGATATGTATTCCCCTAAGTGTGCACCATTGCGAAGGATCGTTGTCTCGAAGCACCACATGATGATCGGGTGTGATAGATTCTAACGTTCGCATACAACGGGTGTAAGCCAGTTTACACACGCAAAACACTTAGGTTGACTCGACGAGCCTAGCATGTACAGACATGGCCTAGAATATGGGAGACCGAAAGGTCAAACATGAGTCGTATGGTTGATACAATCAACATGGAGATGTTCACCATTGATGACTAGTCCGTCTCACATGATGATCGGACACGGGCTAGTCGACGTGGATCATGTATCACTTGGATGACTGGAGGGATGTCGATTTAAGTGGGAGTTCATTAAATAAGTTGATTAAATGAACTTAATTATCATGAACATAGTCAAAAGGTATTTACAAATTATGTTGTAACTTGCGCTATAGCTCTGCGGTTTCTGATATGTTCCTAGAGAAAACTTAGTTGAAAGGTGGTAGTAGCAATTACGCGGACTGGGTCCGTTAACTGAGGATTGTCCTCATTGCTGCACAAAAGGCTTATGTCTTTAATGCACCGCTCGGTGTGCTGAACCCCGAACATCGTCTGTAGATATTGCGAACATCTGACATACACATTTTTTGACAACTACATGATAGTTTAGTGAATAATGCTCAAATGACTTAGAATTGAGGCGTTAAAGACGTTTCGAACGTCGCGGGACATACTAGATGTTCCAAGAGATGAAATTGGGATTTCATGCTCATGCCCTTATTGAGAGGTATGAGACCTCCGACAAGATTTTTTGTCTACAAAGTAAGGGAGAAAAGCTCAATTGTTGAGCGTGTGCTCAGATTGTGTGAGTGCTACAATCGCTTGAGTCGAGTGGGAGTTAATCTTCAAGAGGAGATAGTGATAGTTCTCCAAAGTCACTGCCACCAAGTTACTAGAGCTTCGTGATGAACTATAACATATCAGGGATAGATATGATGATACTTGAGCTATTCGCGATGTTTGACACCGCGAAAGTAGAAATCGAAAAGGAGCATCAATTGTTGATGGTTAGTAAAACCACTAGTTTCAAGAAGGGCAAGGTCAAGAAGGGATACTTCATGAAATGGCAAACCAAATGCTGCTCTAGTGAAGATATCCAAGGTTGAACCCAAACACGAGACTAAGTGCTTCTGTAATGAGGGGAACAGTCACTCAAGAGGAGCTACCCTAGATACTTGGTAGATGATAAGGCTGGCAAAGTCGACAAAAGTATATTGGATATACATGATATTGATGTATACTTTACTAGTACTCCTAGTAGCACCAGCATATTAGATACCGGTTCAGTTGCTAAGTGTTAGTAACTCAAAATAAAAGCTACAGAATAAACAAAGACTAGCTAAAGGCGAGGTGACGATGTGTGTTGGAAGTATTTCCAAGGTTGATGTGATCAAACATCGCACACTCCCTCTACCATCGGGATTAGTGTTAAACCTAAATAATTTTTATTTGGTGTTTGCGTTGAGCATGAACATGAATGGATTATGTTTATTGCAATACGGTTATTCATTTAAAGAGAAAAATGGTTATTCTGGTTACTTGAATAATACCTTCAACGGTCTTGCACCTAAAATGAATGGTTTATTGAATCTCGATCGTAGCGATACACATGTTCATAGTATTGATGCCAAAATATATAAAAGGAGTAATGGTAGTACCACTTACTTGTGGCACTTCCATTTGAGTCATATTGGTATAAAGCGCATGAAGAAGCTCCATGCTGATGGATCTTTGTACTCACTCATTTTTGAAACGTTTGAGACATGCAAACCATGCCTATTGGTATAAACGCATGAAGAAACTCCATGCAGATGGGTCGTTTTGGACTCACTTGATTTTGAATCACTTGAGACATGCAAATCATACCACTCGGGCAAGATGACTGAAGGCCAAGTTTTCCAGTGAGGTGGAACAAGAAAGTAACTTGTTGGAAGTAATACATTTTGATGTGTGCAGTCCAATGAGTGCTAAAGGCACGCAGTGGATATCATTATGTTCTTACTTCACAAATGATTTGAGTAGATACTAGTGTATTTACTTGATGAAACACAAATCTGAATTATTGAAAGGTTCAAGTAATTTCAGAGTGAAGTTGAAGATCATCATGACAAGAGGATAATATGTCTACGATGTGATCGTGGAGGTAAACATATATATCTGAGTTACGAGTTTGGTAAACATTTAAGACAGTGTGAAAATTGTTTCATGTGAAAATTGTTTCACAACTCATTCCACATGTAACACCATAGTTTGATGGTGTGCCCGTATGTCATAGTCGTGCCCTATTAGATATGGTGCATACTATGATGTCTCTTAACAAATTATCACTACCGTTTATGGGTTAGGGATTAGAGACAACATCGTTCACTTTAAAGAGGGCACCACGTAATTCCGTTGAAATGACACCATATGAACTATGGTTTAGAGAAACCTAAGTTGTTGTTTCTTAAAAGTTTGGGGCTGCGATGCTTATGTGAAAGAGTTTGAGCCTGATAAGATCGAACCCAAAAGCGGATAAAAGCATCTCCATAGGACACCCAAAACAGTTGGGTATAACTCCTATCTCAAATCCGGAAGCGAAGTGTTTGTTTCTAGAAACGGGTCCTTTCTTGGGGAAAGATTTCTCTCGAAAGAATTGAGTGGGAGTATGGAGGAAACTTGATGAGGTTATTGAACCATCACTTTAACAAGTGAGTGTAGTAGGGCGCAGGAAGTTGTTCCTGTGACACCTACACCAATTGAAGTGGAAGCTGATGATAGTGATCACGAAGTTCTGGATCAAGTCACTACCAAACCTCGTAGGTCGACAAGGACATGTACTACTCCAGAGTGGTACGGTAATCCTGTCTTGGAGGTCATGTTGCTAGGCAACAATGAACATACGAGCTATGGAGAAGCAATGGTGGGCCTGGATTCTGAAAAATGGCTCGAGGCCATGAAATCCGAGAGAGGATCCATGTATGAAAACAAAGTGTAGACTTTGGAAGAACTACTTGATGGTCGTAAGACTATTAACTACATATGTATCTTTAAAAGGAAGACAAACGATGATGGTAAAAAGTCACCATTAAGAAAGCTTGACTTGTCGCAAAGATGTTTTCGACAAAGTTCAAAGAGTTGACTGCGATGAGACTTTCTCACTCGTAGCAAGACTGAAAGTGTGTTGGAATTATGTTAGCAGTTGCTGCATCGTTTATGAAATCTTGCAGATAGGATGTCAAAACATTGTTTCCTCGACGGTTTCCTTGAGGAAAGGTTGTATGTGATAAAACCAGAAGGTTTTATCGATCCTAAGGATGCTAATAGGTATGCAAAGCTCCAACGATCCTTCTATGAATGGTGCAAGCATCTCGGAGTTGGAATATACACTTTGATGGGATGATCAAAGTTTTTGGGTTTATACAAGGTTTATGAGAAACTTGTATTTCCAAAGAAGTGAGTGGGAGCACTATAGAATTTCTGATAAGTATATGTGGTTGACATATTGTTGATCGGAAATGATGTAGAATTTTTGGAAAGCATATAGGGTTGTTTGAAAGGAGTTTTTCAAAGGAAAACCTGGATTAAAGCTACTTGAACATTGAGCATCAAGGTCTATGGAGATAGATCAAAGTGCTTAATAGAGCTTTCAATGAAATACATGCCCTGAAAAGTTTTGAAGGAGTTCAAAATAGATCGGCAAAGAAGGGGTTCTTGGATGTGTTGTAAGTTATGAATATTGAGTAAGACTCAATAGCCGACCACGGCAGAAGAAAGAGAAAGGACGAAGGTCGTCCCCTATGCTTTAGTCGTAGGCTCTAAAGTATGCCATGTTGTGTACCCCACCTGAAATGTGCCTCGCCATGAGTCAGTCAAGGGGTACAAGAGTGATCCAGGAATGGATCACTGGACAGCGGTCAAAGTTATCCTTAGTAAATAGTGGACTAAGGAATTTTTCTCGATTATGGAGGTGGTAAAAGGAGTTCGTCGTAAAGTATTACGACGATGAAAGATTTGTCACTAATCCGGATGACTCTAAGTAGTAAACCGGATTCATATAGTGGAGCAGTCATTTGGAATGGTTCCAAATGGCGTGTGGTAGCAACATCTATAGGATGACATAGATATTTTTAAGCACACACGGATCTGAAGGATTCAGACCCGTTGACTAAAAACCTCTCTCAAGCAATACATGATCGAACCCCAAAACTGTATGGATGTTAGATTCATTACAATCACATAGTGATGTGAACTAGGTTATTGACTCTAGTGCAAGTGGGAGACTGTTGGAAATATGCCCTAGAGGCAATAATAAATTGGTTATTATTATATTTCCTTGTTCATGATAATTTTCTATTTTTCATGCTATAATTGTATTAACCGGAAACCGTAATACATGTGTGAATACATAGACCACAACATGTCCCCAGTGAGCCTCTAGTTGGCTAGCTCGTTGATCAATAGATGGTCATGGTTTCCTGATCATGGACATTGGATGTCACTGATAACGGGATCATATCATTAGGAGAATGATGTGATGGACAAGTCCCAATCCTAAGCGTAAAACAAGATCGTGTAGTTCATGTGCTAAAGCTTTTCTAATGTCAAGTATCATTTCCTTAGACCATGAGATTGTGCAACTCCCGGATACCGTGTGAGTGCTTTGGGTGTATCAAACATCACAACGTAACTGGGTGATTATAAAGGTGCACTACAGGTATCTCCGAAATTGTGTGTTGGGTTGGTACGAATCGAGACTGGGATTTGTCACTCCGTGTGACGGAGAGGTATCTCTGGGCCCACTCGGTAATGCATCATCATAATGAAACGAGTAAAGAGACTTGCCGGTAACAAGATTGAACAAGGTATAGGGATACCGACGATCCAATCTCGGGCAAGTGTCATACCGGTAGACAAAGGGAATTACATACGGGATTAAGTGAATCCTTGACATCGTGGTTCATCCGATGAGATCATCGAGGAACTTGTGGGAGACAACATGGATATCCAGACCCAACTGTTGGTTATTGGTCAGAGAGATATCTTGGTCATGTGTGCATGTTTCCCGAACCCGTAGGGTCTACACACTTAAGGTTCAGTGACGCTAGAGTTGTTATGGAAATTGTATATGTGGTTACCGAAGGTTGTTCGGAGTCGTTCGGAGTCACAGATGATATCCCGGACGTCACGAGGAGTTACGGGATGGTCCGTTGGTAAATATTTATATATGAGAAGTCATATTTTGGGTACCGAAAAAGTTTCGGGTTTTTCCGGTATTGTACCCGGAAGCTTCTAGAAGGTTCCAAAAACTTCCGGAGGAGTCCTACTTCACGTGTGACCGCCTTGTCAGAGATTATGATGTTAAAGTTGATACCATGATTTCACGTGTGTTCCTTCTATTTCCTTCTCATGCATGCATGCATAGCATATCATTGCATGCCCTTACCTTGAGTTGTTGCGCTATGATTTCTTGTGGTGTTAGTAATAAATGTAGGTGGTGATCTTGTGGTTAGCTACCTTGTGATTTCATGTGTGATGTCATGTGATGATGGTGTGTGGAGTGTAGGAGTGGGTGCTTGGGATTTTCAAAGTTCATTGCAATTTCAAACCCTTTTCCTCTCCTATTATCTCATGTTCAAAATTCCATCTTCACAAGAGCTGTTTTAAAATGTCTTGTGTTTAGAGGTTTTTGTGGGGATGATGATGTGATGATGTGGAGTTTTATTTTGGTCTTGAGGGTGAATAAAAATCACAAAATAGTATAATTAATTGCTGTTTTGTATTTATTTAAATGCCCCATAAAATTCCTTTTGCATTTTATTTTAAAAGCTTAGGTATTTTTAGGCCCAGGGACATTTTTGTTTTGATTTTTATAATCAGCAGTAGTACTGTGGGTTTCTTTTCTTTCTCTGTAATTTACCTTATTACAAATAATTCTCCAGGGCTGGTTTCTATTTTTCTTCTCTGGTGGGCTCCCTACCACTCAGAGAGGCCCAGTGCCTCCTCCCAGGCCCATACCCCTTCGCGCAGCATGCAGCCCAGGAGGCGATCGTCTTCCTCCTGGCGACGTCACCTTTGTACGAACGCCGCTCCACCTCCCGATCGCCTCCCCTTGATCATGTGGCTCCAGCGTCTCCCCCGAGGTGATATAAGGTGGAGGGAACCTTCCTCCTCCCCTAGGGTTCCCTCTCCTTCTCCCCATCGCCGCCACCTCCCTCCTTTTCTCTTCCCTCTTCCTAGTAAGCTCACTGTAGGGTAGGAACACAGAGAGAGAGGGAGGAGCTCGCCGCGTCTACCCCGCATACGCCGCCGTCCGACGAGTCTGCCATGTCCAGGAGCTCGGGGTTCGGCCCCGCGTTCCATTCCCGTCGTCGGTAGGGTCGGGGAGCGACCACACCGACGAGCATGAGCTCGTCTTCGCCGCGAACCCGGTGGCCTACCTCCTCTTCTTCGGTTCTGCAGATCAGCAGGAACTTCTTCGGCTTCTTCTTCCTCTCCGGCCAGCCTCCTCCTGCAGATCGGCCTCCTACTTCCTTCTCTAGGTGAGGACGTCGTCCCCCTTCCTTCTTCCTCCCTGGTTTGTCCTAGATCCGAGGTAGTTCATCGTTTTCCTTCGTGTTCTTTCTCTGTTAGAGCAGCAGCGGTAGAGGCTTGGTGTTTGAGGTAGTAGATGTCCGTAGGTTGCAGAGTAGTAGGGGCTCGCTCCCCGCGTAGCCGTCGAGCAGCAGCCATAGGTGGTTCCGTCAGTGGTGCAGCGCCAACAACAACCCCGGCGGTTTCTCTGACGTCGTAATCTTTTCCCATGGCGCAGTAGAAGTTCGTTGTAGCTTTGTGTCTCTGTCGTGGTGCATGCAGTAGCAGTAGTAGTAGGATGTTCTCCCTCCTCACAGTAGCAGCGTAGCGCCTTGATCTCCCGCGCACAGCAGCAGCAGCAGCAGCGCGGTGCACCGGGGGCCTCCCTGTTGCCGGCGCACCTCCGTGCAGTGCAGACACGCAACAGCCGTAGTATTTTTCCCAATACTACTCTCCTCTGTCAGAAGCCGTATAGTAGCGCAGTGGTGTGTGTCTGTGTGTGTATAGCTGAGGTGCAGGGTTCGAGTCCCGCAGGCGCCAACCCCCTTTTTTGTGTTTTAATTCTGTTTTGTGCTCAGTAGCGCATAGGTATGGCTTTACCTTGAAGACTCCTCTATATTGTCAAGTGTTCAAGCCATAGTGCAGTGGTGCAGGCTCAGCAGGTTATACCTGCAGGTCTTGGGTTCGAAACCCAGACCAACCCCTTTTAATTTTTGCTTTCCTGTGTTGTTTCTCTTACAGCTTGCTGTGGTAGGCAATGCAGCTCATGTGGTATTTATTTCTTTTGCTCTCAACACTAGGGGTTCTAGCATTTGTTGCTAGTTTGAGTTGAATGCATGTGTGGACTTTGGAACATAGATGAATATATTTGAGAGCATATGTGTGTGTGTGTGTGTGTGCAAGTAGATGTGTGTGTGTGCTCTAGAGGGAGTGCATGTAGGTGCATATGCTAGTATAATCTTGAGCTTGCAAGCATATCATTTTGTTGTGTGTGATGCACTAGAGTTTCATGTGTAAGTGCATCTTATGGGGGTTATGATGTGTGTATGGTTGCCATGTGATGCAAGCTATGATTAGCATGTGTAGGTATGTGTGTTGAACTAGGGCATGATGTGCTTGTGGGTGATGTGGAGTATGTGTGTGTGTGTGGAACTTCCCCACCTTTGCAAACTATGCACCTTCACATGTCTATATGTGAGAGGGCATGGAGTTTGTGTGTGGGGATAGTTTGGTAGATGGGCTTGTGATGTTGAGGTGCATGACACAAACATGGGGTTCAAACCCCCATGTCACTTTGTCACTGTGCACATGAACTCACCCTTTAGTTGTTGTCTTAGAATGATTCTTTATGGAGTTGCATATTCAGTTTTGTTGCAAGTTTGGTCTTTGATTCCATGGAATAGGTGGAGCCCAAGGGCATGAGTATTTGTGTGATAGAAGTAGGGGTTTGTGCTCAATACCATAGTGGTGTCAATGACCTCTTGGTGTTGTGTGTGTGCAAACTATGCCTAGACAAAGTGGGCATGTGGCTGGAAAATTCCAGATTTTTGAACTCTGAAAATTTCACCAAGTCTGGGATGGTGGAAACATTTTCTTCCCCTGTAGATGAGGATGTCCTAGTCATTCTGTTGAGAACTGGACTTAGTTCAGTGCTAGTATTTTGAACCTGATATGTTTGGGAAGCTTCCTGTAAACTTTCAAGTCATTTGGAGTCCAGTAGCTTGTGTTTTGATTGCTGTAAAAAAGCTTCAGAACAGAAACAGAAACTCAGGTGCAGGAATTTTCACTAAGTCCCTGAGATCTGATGGTTTTGGGAAAGTTTGTGGCCTTGTATCTTCTAGACTTTAATTCCTTTTTCTGTGATTATTGCTGGGGCTTGTAGTGTTCTTGGTTGGCAACAGCCACATATATTATTTGTCATGTTTGAAGACCTGTAGCTATGTTGCATGTTGCTCCCAAACAGCTAAGATGCAGAAACTGGCAGATTATGTAGTTTTGCCATTTTGTTCAAAGTTTGTGCTTAATTGTGTGTTGTGGTGTTCTACCTTGCTCCATTTCATTCATGTTGGGTTATTACATGTCTTGGCTACCTGGGAATACCAGATTTGTGCCAATTGTGTGTATGGTGTTGAATCTTTCACGTAGAGCTTCATATCTTGTTCCGTTGATTCCCGTTGATCCGTAGCTCCGTTTGCAATGTACTTTATATGGTTTTGCACCGTTTTTACGAGCTGCATCTGTTCATGTCATTCTCATGCATGTCAAAATAGCTTAGTGCACAATTCTGTCCAGAAACTTGTTGTAGTTTATTTTGCTTGTGCTAGTGATAGAAATAGTGGTGCATGCTCAACTTTCATCTCATGCATCATGTGATTGTTGCATTTTGAGGTGCTGCTGTTCATTGGCTGTTATTCTTATGTTGGGTAGCACCGGGAGCGGAGAACGAATACGTGGAGTCAGGAGAGTACGTGCAGGACGATCCAGAACCATTCCAAGCTGAGGATATCACAGGCAAGATTATATGACCTTGATTCCATCTCTAGACTTGTTATGTTAGTTTCGATTCCATCTCATATTGCTCGCTGCCTACCACTGAAATTATATTGCCTCTTCATATGCCATGAGCCTAAACACCGAACTCTTTCCTAGCAAACTTGTATGGCTAGGTAGGCTTGCTCAGCTACTAATGTTAGCATTGTTAGTTGCAGGTGTTTTAAACTCATGTGATGACATGAGCTTGATATCATTATATTAATTCTGTTATTTAATTAATGCACCTATATACTTGGTAAATGACGGGAGGCCTAGCCTTTAGCCGGGTGTCTTGTTCCGTTATTGCCGCCTTAGTTACCGGTTACCGGTGTTTGATTCCATTATGATCGCTCCTAACACGTTCGGGGTTGTTATGGGGACCCCCTTGATAAATCGCGTAGTGTTAAGGCTTGTCCGGCAGGACCCAACATAGGTGTTAATTTGCTAACAACTTAATAATAATCTGCATAGGGAGTAGCTACCCCGAGGATCCTTAATCAACAACCCGGGCCAGTGCTCCTCATGAGCGTTGGTCCAAACTTGAGTCGTGTGCGGGGCCAACCCGGGGCAACTCGGGAGATGTCTATCAGGCCACCGTACGTTGTGCTCATCCGGCGTGTCCTGAGACTGAGATACGCGGCTCTTATCAGGGTCGTCGACACGTCGGGAGGTCCTGCTAGCCTTGTCTTACCTTAGCGGTATATCTTCCATATAGGAATCCCAGTGAAGCTTTGGTTTCACCCAGAGTTGAGGTTTTCCTCTAAGGAATCCGACGAGATCACGAGATTCGTGATAGAGGATGCCTTTGTGGCATGTGTTCGTTTGTGATGGACTAGTTGGAGCACCCCTGCAGGGTTTAATCTTTCGGAAAGCCGTGCCCGCGGTTACGTGGCAACTTGGAATATTTTGTTAACATCCGGTATTAGATAACTTAAACATAAACTAATAAAACTGCCAACTGTGTGCGTAACCGTGACTGTCCCTTCGAAGATCTCTCTTTGATCGGGAACACGGTGGGGTTATGAATGCCGTAGGTAGGTGTTCAGGATCACTTTCTGATCAAGTAATCCCGACCGTTAGCGTAGACCACCTTCACTTCTCTTTTGCGTAAGTTAGCCACTTATTCAATCATAGGTTGCAGCAGCCTGAAACACTTCATCCCTTCCTTACCCAATAACATGACTAGTTCTGGCACCAAGGTCTTAGATTGCTGAGTCCCCGTGGCTCACGGATTCCTCCGAAACTCCCAGCAGGTACAGGTACCCCAGAGGCAGATGATCCCGACGGCACCCAGCTGGCGTGGCAGTACGACGAGGAGACAGATCACCTTTACGTGAACTATCGAGAGGACTGATCCGTGGTCGTGATCGTGGGCCTGCAGCGGGTAGCATAGCATTTTCCTTGTTTTGTAGTCCGTATCGGAACTACCTTGTTTGTATCTGCGTTGTACTTTGTATTATTAATAAGAAGACAGTTGAATCCCAAATTGTCTACTTGTAATTATTATTCTGTGCTATGTTTACTTGCTTGCGAAACGCTTAGATGCGCTTCTTTCCTATTCGGGGGCCTCGACCCCCAGATCGGAAAGGACCGCATCTTGGTCGTTACATCCAAGCACACAAGTCCCTCAAGGCCCATGCAGTTGGGAAAGGTGGAAAGTACAACGCTGTATGGAAGGGAAGGAAGGGGACTAGGATTCCACCTCCTCTCCCCTTGGTTGCGCCCTAGGGCTTGGAGGGGCTGTTCCCCACGCCCCTCCACCTATATATAGAGAGGATGGGGTGCCCCAAGAGCACACACGAAGCCCTTGGCGCCCCTCTCTCTCTCCCTAGATCATTTTCTCCTTCGTTTGCGGTTTCGTTAGCGCTAGGCGTAGCCCTGCCAGGATAGCACCACCACAACCGCTACCATGTCGTCGTGCTGCCGGAGTTCTCCCTCAACTTCTACTCCCTCCTTGTTGGATCAAGAAGGTGGAGACGTCCCCGGGTTGTAGGTGTGTTGAACGCGGAGACACCGTATGTTCGGTGTTTGGATCGGATCTTCCGCAATTTGAATCACCTCGAGTAGGACCCCATCGACTGCGTTCATAGTAACACTTCCGCTATGCGATATTCAACGGTTTGAAGATGCTCTACCCCTTTGCTCGTTGTTGGTTTCTCCATAGATAGATCCTTGTGTGATGTAGGATTTTTTTTTAAATTACTACGTTCTCCAACATTGTCATCAATTAACAAAAAGGGTGAGATTGAAAGCACAACTTCTCCCTAGGTGGTTTTGGTAATTAATAACAACATATATTTCATTCGACTAATGATTCTATCTAGTATATTTGAGGAAAGTTCAATGAATGTATTGGCTAAGGATTGTGTGGAGAGCCCCTAGATGTATGGAACATCTATTGGCAACAAGCTTCAATACTCTACATTTTACATTTTGTGAGAAATCACACTTGAGTCCATAGGAAAGCCAATACTATTAAAAGGGGATGAGGTGTCTATGATGATCTGGTTCTCAAGTGCTTAGAGACTAGCCACCAAAAACACTCATGAAATTCTCCCACAAATATTTTGTCCAAACCCTAAAAGTCCAAAATTCGGTGCCACCAACATTTCCTATTCGGTCCTACCGAGTTTTACCCTAGACAAATCAGAGCAAAACCCTAGAATCTCGGTACTACCAAGTCCAATTTCGGTACAACCGAAAACAATGGCAAACTCACTAATGTCCATTTGATTAAAATTGGAATTTCTGATTCTAGAAAATCGATGCCATCGAGTTTGTCTAACTGCCTAGGTCAGCCAAAATTGGACCAACTCAGATTTACATATTGGTCTCACCGAAACGCCAAAATTTGCCACATTTTGCACTAGTCGGTGCAATCAAGTTTTTACCTCGGTTCCATCGAGTTTTCAATAGTGTTATAACGATTGGATTTTTGGAGATGCCTGTATATACCCCTCCACCTGCCTCTCATTCATAGAAGAAACACTTAGAACGATCAACACTTACCTCATCCATTTTCTGAGAGTGAACCACCTACTCATGTAATGGGATCAAGATTTTCCATTCCTACGATATGAATCTTGATTTCTAGCCTCCCCAAGTTGTTTTCCACCCAATCAATCTCTTCTGCCCAAGCCAAATTTGTGAGAGAGTGATTGAGTGTTGAGAAGACTATTTTTTGAAGCAAGAGCAAGGAGTTCATCATATTACCACATTTATTACATTTTGGAGACTGATGTCTCCTAGATTGGTTAGGTGTCGCTTGGGAGCCTCCGTCTTTGTGTGTGTGGAGTTGAACCAAGAAGTTTGTAAGGGCAAAGAGATCGCCTACTTCATGAAGATCTACCTCGAGTGCGATTAGTCCTTCGTGGACATAATCCATGATGGAATAGACAAGGTTGCTTCTTCGTGGACCCTTTGCGGGTGGAGTCCTTCGTGGACTCTCACGCCCGTTACCCTTCGTGGGTTGAAGCCTCCATTAACGTGGACGTACGATAGCACCACCTATCGAAACCACGCCAAAAATCTCTATGTCATCTTTGCGTTTGATCATCCTATCCCTACTCTCTATTTACATGTGCATGTCTTTACTTTTCGCTGCTATATTTGTAGACTTGCATGTGTAGTGTGTGATTGACTTGGTACAATTGCTAAAACTTATCAGCTATTAAAATTGAGAAAAAGCTATGTTTTTAATTGATCAAGTAGTTTAATCATCCCTCTCTAGACATACCTTGGATCCTACAAACGATCGACCCAAGCAGATATATGCTATAAATTATATACCGCATCGAGCATAGTTTAATGGTAAAACATTTCCTTGTCAAGGAGAAGATATGAGTTCGATTCCTCCCGCCTGCCCACTTAATTTATCAAAGTAGTATGATAAAAAGTTTAGTCTAGTTAAATGTTTAACTACTTATATTAAATTAAGTATTATAGTCTAGTGTCGCATCCCTTACTAACCTACCCTTCCTTTGCATCCACGTCAAGAAAAAGGACGCTCCGGAGGCAGAAATAGAACTAGCCATCAGAGGCCCCAAATTGTTGTGACATTAACACAAGCCATCTATTTGTTATTTTTCGAGTGGAGCGCGGCAGAAAAATGTACTCCCTCCGTTCCTAAATATAAGTCTTTTAAGCGATTTCACTAAGGGTCTACATACAAAGCAAAATGATTGAATCTATACTGTAAAGTATGTTTATATACATCCGTATATAGTTCATTAGTAAAATCTCTATAAAGACTTATATTTAAGAACGGAGGAAGTAGGAGACATGCTGCATGGGAATTAAAATTGGGACCTCAATAATGGAGAAAGAGAGTTCTACCACTCATACATGCTATTGACGTTCACGATGACCAAAATGATTAAAAACATAGCACATTGTCCACATTACAAGCGACACTTGAAATTTTTGAAACCGTTTTTTTTACATATTGTGTTTTTTTCTTCTTAAATGTCGAATATTTTTTAAAACACAAACAATGTTCAAATTTTGAAAAGTATTTTTCAAATGTGAATAAATGTTAATTTTTTAAATAAGAACAAAATTTTATATTCTCATCAATTTCTTCTCGAACAAATTTTAAAAACATGGACAGTTTTTTAAAATCCTCGAACAGTTTTTAGAGTGTGTGGAAACTTTTGAAAATTACTACCATTTTTTGGAAAGCACAAATAATTTTATTCAATTATTATTTTAATAAAAACAAATCAATAAAAAAATGTTTGCACCATTTGAATAATGTTCATGGATTTCAAAAGAATGTTTCTGATGTTTAAAAAAATGTATTATACAATGAGAAAATCATAACATTCAGAAAAAATGTTCGTGACAATTTTTTAAAGAAGGTTCACACATTTCAAAAGAATTATGACATTTCTAGAAAGAAATTTTATGCAATGCAAGCATATGTTTAATTTTTTCATACCATTTAGAAAATGATCAGTTGGAATTTTTAAAATCTTTACCATGTATTCTAAAAAATGCTCGGGCCTAAATTTGAAAAATAGTCATCATGTATTTAAAACAAAATGTTTAATGTTTGTTTAAAATGTCCCTCGTGTATGTAGAAAAATATATAGTTTATAGTACAAAAGTGGACGTATATTTGCAAAAAATGTATATAAGTATACTCGGCTGGGAACGAGTTGCGTGTCGAGAGTGGACATGCAACTATGTGAGGCATGAGTTGTATGTTTGGCTTGGACATGCAACTATGTCAGGCATGAGTTGTATGTTTGGCTTGGACATGCAACTCGGTTGGGTGGGTTTACATCTTGGCACTGGACATGGACCTAGATAGGGGTCGGGGCAAGTTGCGTGTTGAAAAACAAAGCACAAGAATAGTTGCGAGACAAAGAGTGAGCTTGCAACTGAGAGAACTACGAGCTGAGTTACGAGCTGAGGATGGACTTACAAATTAGGCAACTACAAATTATGAGACTAGTCGTGAGTCAAGCGTCGATTTGTAACTGGGATAAAACAAGTTACGGTACAATTGCGAGTCAAGGAAGACTTGCAACCGGGATGAAATACAAAAACAGAGGCCCAATTGCGAGTCAAGGGTGAGCTTGCAACTAGAATAAAAAACAAACTACGGGCCTTGTTGCGAGTCGAGGATGGATTTGTAACTGAGACAAGTATATAAAACCATGATACGGTTTGCAGGTTGAGAGTGATGAAAAACACAACATATCCTAGTTGTGAGTTGATGACGGACTTGAAACTGGGACAACAAAAAACTATGGGCCCAATTGCGGGTCGAGGGTGGACTTGCAACTGGGACAACGACAAACTATGATCCTAGTTGCGAGTCAAGGATGGACTTGCAATTAAGAGAACTACGAAATCATGAGCCCAGTTGCGAGTCAATGATCGACTTGCAACTGGGATGCAAAACAAAAGACATGTCTAGTTACGAGTCGAGTGTGGGCTTGCAACTAGGAGAACTATGATCCCAAGTACGAGTCGAAGGTGGACTTACAAGTGGGACAACTAAAAAACTACAAGCCCAATTGCGAGTCAAGGGTCTACTTGCAACTAGAATGAAATAAACTATAGTCCCAGTTGTGAGTCAATGGGGGGCTTGCAACGGGGATGAAATACAAAATACATGCCCATTCGCGAGTCAAGGGTGCGCTTGCAACGGGGAAAAACAAACTATGGGCCTAGTTGCAAGTCAAGTATGGACTTGTAACTGAGACAACTATATAAAACTATGATACGAGTTGCGAGTTGAGTAAACTTGCAACCGAGATGAAAAATAAAGCACAACCTAGTTGCAAATCGAGGGTGGACATGCATCTGGGATGAAAAACAAACTACAATTCCAATTGTGATTCAAGGAAGGGCTTGCACTGGAATGAAAACAAACTATGGCCTAGTTGCGAAACAAGGATGGACTTACAACTGTGACAACTACAAAACTACATGCCAAGTTGTGGGTCATGGCTGGGCTTCAACTGGGATGAAAACAAAACTATGTGCCAAGTATGAGACAATGGGTGGACATGGAACAATGACAACTACAAAACTACACGCAAAGTTGTGAGTCGAGGGTGGACTTGCAACTCGGAAAACTACAAAACTACAAGCTTAGTTGTGAGTCGAGGAAGAACTTGCAATTGAGACAACTATAAAACTATGATCCTAGTTACGAGCGAATGGTGGATTTGCAACTAGAATGACAACAAAACAACGAGTTGAGTTGTGAGTCTAGGATGGACTTGCCACTAGGATGAAAACAAACTACAGGTCCAATTGCGAGTCGGTGGATGGACTTGTAACTGGGAGTCTGAGACAACTATACAAAACTGCGATATGAGTTGCAAGTCGAGGGTGGACTAGATACTTGTACGACTATACAAACTATTATATGAGTTGCGAGTCAAGAGTGGAGTTGCAACTTTTTTTTTCGAGGTTGGGCTCGACTTGCAACTCATATACAACAAAAATACGGGCCTACTTGCGAGTCAAGGTGTACTTGCAACTAGGATGGAAGCACAAAACACATGTCGGGTTGCGAGTCGAGGATGAATTCTAAAAATTCCCCACCATGCCACAAAACACACATAGTGAGAACAAAACATAAACCGCCAGAGGCACGGCGCGACATGGGCGCGTGTAACAAAACAATTTGTAATTAAGATTTACACGATATTTAAAGAAAACAAAAGACAACCCGTGTGAAAAGGTTCTTGAATTTAAAAAATTAAAGAAGAAGAAAAAAAATCAAAAAGAAAAAAAATGTCAAACCCAATTGCAAATCGCTTTAACCTCACGGCACTCACTAATGAAAGAAAAAGAAAAGGTTAACATTTTATGATATTTTGAGGATTGAACGGAAGAGATTAACACAAGGTAGCTGGCTGGCAAAAGGACCAACACCATATATCCTTTGTTTGCCTATTTCATTTCTTCCACGTAACAAGAGCTGATAAAAAACGAGCATAAACGGCCAGGAAAAAGCGCCACAACGCGGACAAAACAACACTAAAACATGACGTGTCAATGGGCGCGATTACAATTGTGCACATCCGAGCATTGATTTTACGTGTAACCAGTTATATTGCAGAACTAGCAAATATAAAGGATAAGGATAAAACAGAAATTCAGTCAACTACAAGCACCTATAAGATTCGGCCGACAGGGTGGGTAGCCCCAGCTCATGGAGTGGTCAAGATTCACGTTGATTGGAGACTCTCCAAAAATTGCAGAAAAGGTGCATCGACAATTATTTACCGTGATCATACAAGACATTTCTTGGGTTCTTCATCAATGATTTTCTGTGAAGTTACGGAACCACTAATTCTTGAAACACTTTCATGCCAAGAAGCTAAGGCCCTAGCGCTTGATTTGTCCTTGTATCAAGTTGTTATTGCATGTGACCGTGAAGCGATAGTCAAAGAAATCAAGTCCGACAGAGAGAGAAAATACAGTGTGATTGAAGGAGATAGAACTAGTCATAATTTTACCAAATGCGAGTTTGTTTTCAAAGGCCGTGAGAGGAATGTTGATGCTCATAAAGCTAAATTTGCTTCTAATTTAGATGACGGGCGCCACCTGTGGCTGGGTTCATCCATGACCCTTTTGTTATCCCTGTAATCCATTTCCCTAATTAATAAATGTTGGTTTACCAATTAAAAAAGCCAAGCATTGATTTTACGCATTAATAAGATTTAATAATTTGAACTTAGATATGAAGTAACTATGTCACATCTAAATGTGAAATAGCATTTTTTTACTTCATGCATGAATTAATAAAATCACATGAAGAGAAAGATATATGCATGGACCTCAGATAATACCCATTGAGCGTGATCCCAATTTCATATTTGTATTCGTTAAACATTTGGTCAAACAGTAGCTCATCTAATAGAAATTTTAAATGAAACATTACAAGCTATTCCTTTGTTCCAAATACCCCATATCATTTTGAACAAAACACACACACTTTACCAATTATGCAGGAAATGAAACAGACCAATGGGCTCTCAAAAACTCAAAATATCTGAAATTCATAAGCCGGTTGCTCGGATTTAAAACAACGATGATCAAATATAATACTACCTCCGTCACGATTTAGAAGACACGGTTAAGTTTGCGTGCATTTTCATAACACACAAGATTTAAGACGCATTGCATTTACTCCTAGCAGCTAATTAGTACTCCATTGCACTACTTCTATATGCATGCGTAGTGTGAATAAATTTTTCAACTCATTTTACAACCAATCAATAACCATCTAGGTTTTAGAGAATTTCCGTGCACGCTTTCTAAATCGTGACGGAGGAAGTACGGTTTTTGTTTAAGTTTAATTTTAGGTTGACCAAAATGGCATCAGGCCTTCATACTAGTTTTTTTGGGGGGAGGGAAGTCCCCACAAAGGCACAAACGCAAGGCCCAAACCCTGGCAAACCCCGTGCTCGCTCACTCACCAATCACCATGGCGTCCCTCCTGCTCCGCCGCCACCCCCACCCCTCCGCCGTCTCCGCCCACCTCCTCCGCCGCCTCTCCGCGCTTGCGGACGTCGATCCTTCGCCAGCCTCCGCCCCCGCCCCCGGCCGCGCGGCGGTCCGCGCCTCCATAATCGATCTCCAGCTCGCCGTCCGCGCGGAGACCGACCCGGACCGCGTCCACTCCCTCGTCGCCTCCGCGCTCTCCAGCCCCGACTACCACCGCCTCCACACCTCGCGCGCCCTCTTCTCCCTCGCCGCCTCCCGCCTCGACCGCCTCCGCCGCCCCGACCTCGCCGCCTCCCTCCTCGACCAGCTCCTCGCCTCCGCCCCGGTCTCCCCGGGCCTCCTCGCACGCGCCCTCTCCCTCTTCCCGGGCCCGGACGACGCCGTCCGTGCCTTCTCCTCCTCCGCGCCCGCCGCCCGCTCAGACGTCTCCCTCTCCGCCCTCCTCTCCGCGCTTCTCCGCGCCGGCCGCATCGACGACCTCAAGTCAACCTTCAAATCAGCCGAGTCCTCGCTCGGCGTCGCCCCTGGCAGCGCCTCCCACAACGTGCTCCTTCACACTCTGGTCAAGAGCTCCGATCTCCCCGCCGCCCGCAAGCTGCTCAACGAAATGGCCAAGAAGAAGTTCAAGCATCGCCCGCCCCCAGACATCATATCCTACAATACTCTCCTCGCTGGGTTTTCCGAGCAGGACGATGTTGAGGAGTTTGAAAAGCTGCTCAAGGAGATCAACGAGAACAAGCTGGAGCCGAATGTCGTCACGTACAATTGCCGGATGCATTGGTTTGCAAGGAAGGGGGAGACCTTCAAGGGCGAGGAGCTGCTCGATGTCATGGAGTCAAAGGGTGTGCTGCCCAATTACGTTACTTACAATGCGCTTGTGCAGGGGTACTGCAAGGAGGGGAATGTCGGGGCCGCCATGCGGGTATTCAAGAGGATGAAGGTGATGAAGAGGCGGGAGGGTAGGAGTGACTTGGGAGTGTCGGTGCACTCACAGACATATGTCCTGCTGTTTAGGACTTTGGTAGAGAAGGAAAGGCTTGATGATGCGCTGTGGCTTTGCAACAGCTGCTTTGCTATGAAGGCAGCCCCATCATTTGAGGCTGTCAAGGGTTTAGTCGAGGGGTTGGTGAAGGGAGGGAGGTCTGCAGAGGCGAAGGCTGTTGTTGCCAAGATGAACTTTCTTGTGAAAGGGGATGCTAAAGTTTCTTGGGAGAAGATTGCTGGTGAATTATCTCTTGAAGAGGGAGCACCAAGTTCAAATCCATGATTTGTTTCAGACATGCGGGCCAGTTCTGATTTATTCAAGTGTTTTGGCCTTTGAATAACGTAGATGAAGAAGGGCATTCTCATGGGTTCTAGTATTATCTTCATGTTATCATGGGCCATCTTTCAAGGTCCAATGGTTAGATCAGAGTGTAATGTTTCTATAAGACAGAATGGTCAGTGCCATTTCATAATCCCTTCTCTGTAAGGGCTTCTTCTATTTTCTTGTCTTTTGGTAATACTTAAAAAGATATTACATTTGTTGAAGCGTTAGGGGAATCATGTTACTATCTACTACTATCTATCAATGTAACCGTTTGTTTAGTATAATTTAGAATAGTTTAATGATAATAGTTCTGCCTCTTTTTCCTTCTGAGAGGATAGTAGTTGTACCGATATTAGTTTGCTCATGCACTTGTACATTGTGCAACCAGCACAGAGTAAAAAGAATTACAGAGTGATCTTATGAATTAGTAAGTCATATAGCGCCATAGTGGAACACGATGCAGTAATAGTGCCTGACTTGTACAGTTTTGGGAACAAACTCGAGCAACTGACATTGTTTGATAATTGATAGCATAAAGCATAAAATACAACAAAGTACTGAGTAAGTAGTGAACAGAAATCATCAAGACGCTATGCTTCTTATGATATTCTTATAGTATATAATTATAATCGCGAACTGCTATTCTTACACTATATAATTATAATTGCGAAATGGTATTGTGCCATGTAAAGCTTGTTTGTGATCTTTCCATGTATCTGGTAGTATCCTACTTGGATCCCTTCCAGTTTCAGTTAATGCCCCGAACTAGCATCCCTTCAAATGTGATGCCTGGGCCAAAAGCCAAGATTAATCCCCACTCTTCCCTTATTGTCCCTTTCTTCAATTCATCCCTCAAATACTCCAGCACATAGAAGACTGTGTTGCTGCTCACATTCCCATAGTTCATCAGGGCCTTTCTACTGATCTTGAGTTTATCTGGATCAAGTTCAAGACAAACCTCCAGCCTGTTTAATATTGCTGGTCCACCGGGATGCACTGCCCAGAAAACATCATTGAACTTCTTTATCCCAACCTTGTCCATAAGTATCCTGCAGAACCCTTCTATGCGGCTTTCAATCTTTTCCGGCAGATCACGCCCCAGTTTGAAGTTGATCCCTTCCTCTGAGATCTTGCCATCAATTACCTTGTCTGTCCCTGGTAGGAACTCTTGGGTCGAGAACTCAAGCTCCAGGAAGGGATCCTCTTCTGCACTGATAGGGCTTGCTCCAATAATTGCAGCTGATGCACCATCACCAAACAGAGCAGCACCAACAAGGTCATAAGGACGATCAGCGCTTGGTGGCCGGAAGCCCAACACAGTTGTCTCCGCAGCTATTACAAGGACACGGCTCCCTGGGTTGTTCTCTGCAATGTCCTTGGCAGTGCGGAGGGCGGCAGCACCACCTGAGCAGCCGAGGAAGAGAAGGGATGTGCGGACTGTGTTTGGAGAGAGGCCAAGACGGGTTGCCAGGAAAAGATCCCCCCCTGGGAGGCGAAGCTCGCTGGATGAGATGTAGACTAGGTGGGTAATATGAGCTGCTGGACGGCCCCATTCACCAAGGGCGGCGCGAGCTGCAGCAGCACCAAGTTCAAGCACCGCAGCATTGCAGATGTCAAGACGTGGTGTCAATGTTGGAGTGCCCTCTGTCTTTAGTTCTGGGTGTTCATCCAGGAGCTCCTTGGACATGACAGTGTACCTTGTCCTCACTGTTGTGGTCTTGCCTGTCAAATCGAATCACAGGGGAATCATTATTCATACAATTGGAGGGACTGATGCAAATCACTACATAACAAACAAATATACTCTGTTCCTCAATATAAGTCTTTTTAGAGATTCCACTGCGGACTACATACGGAGCAAAATGAGTGAATCTACGCTCTAAAGTATGTCTATATACATCCGTATGTAGTTCATGGTGGAATCTCTAAAAAGACTTATATTTAGAAACGGAGGGGGTAGTTTGTAGTTTGTGATTATGTAGTACTCCCTCTGTAACTTCTTATAAAATGTTTTTAGAGTCCATGACAGTGTCCAAAGACGTCTTATATTAACTCTTATTTGCCTAGCACTCACCACAAATAGACGATTATAGTAACACTTATTTGCCTAGCACTCACCACAAATAGACGAAAACCAATTGGTGTCTGTTTCTCCTAGAGAAAAAATAAGTACTCCCTCTGTTCCAAAATAGTTGTCGTGGTTTTAGTTAAAATTTGAACTAAAACCACGATAAGTATTTTGGAATGGAGGCAGTACAATGTAGAGTACTTACTAATACTTGTTGCGCACGCATGTTGTTTCTAGGTGGCATTTTGTTGTGTTTCTCATCACATTAATTCCATTTTACACATGTTTTATACTCTATAATAGATCAGATACTGCTGATTTTCTTAAGCTAGACTATGACTGGGATTTAGTACTAATGACCATGTGATCATTTTATTTATTTACTGAGTGGAGGTTGATTGTCTTTCCCACTGTACTAATTGCACTTTGTGCCTATGATGACTGATACTCCCTCCATTCCTAAATATAAGTCTTTTTAGAGATTCCACTACGGACTACATACGAAGCAAAATGAGTGAATCTACACTCTAAAGTATGTTTATATATACATATGTATGTAGTCCATAGTGGGATCTCTAAAAAGACTTGTATTTAGGATAGGAGGGAGTAGTTAAACTAAAGCATGGTAGATTCTGTACACTAAGATGTTACAATCAGATGGCAATCTTACAACTCATTGTTGCCAGTGATCTCTTCAAGGAGAGCTAACTATTGTTACCAACTTAAAAGTCTCGGCCCGAGAAGCAGGTATGTAGAACTACAAATGACACGAAGGAAGGGAACTCACAGAGGCGTTCGAGCTTGGCCCTGGTGGCGGGATCGTCGCAGCTGGTGTCCTGGAGGTAGGTCTCGACGAGCTTCTCCTGGGGTAGAACTTGCTCAGGGAGACCCTTGCCGAGCGCGAGCAGCTTGGCCTTGCCCCCTGAACCATGGCTTCTGCCGTTGCCGCCCCCGCCGATGCTCCCAAGGCCAGACATCGCTGACTCACAGACGCTCGTTGCTTCCTTCTGCCTCAGGTTTAGAATTTCTCCGCTCCTGTGATTTCGCTGTGTGCGTGATGGGTGATTTGCCTTTAATAGGGGATGCTCGCCATGGGGCTGTTTGGGTTCAGGCTTACAGGGTTGTTTGGTGTTAGGCCTGAGGGAACGACGGCATGAGTGAAAACTGAAAAGGATGGTAGGTTGTGGACTGGTCATCTGGTTTTCTTCCAGTTTTTGTGCAAGGGCGGCGTGGTGAAGGATCTTTCCTCTCACCCCCTTCTTTGGCTCGCCCATGGTTTTTGCCCATCTTTTGGGTGTGATCTTGGCTGTTGTAAAACTGTCTCATGCTTGTTTACCTGAAACGTGGTTGATGCTGGAGTCTATGGGCAGGCAGACACTATTGCTGTTTGTTAGTATATGAGCAGTGTGTCTTTGCTTCTCTTAGGTGGGTAATACTGTTTCTTAGAAATTGTCAGTTTTCAACATGGTTATAAGGTTCTGGAGCTGAAACCTGGAGTTTATTTTAGATGGAAACCTGGAGGTTCTGTTGTGTTGCTGCTTGTGCCTGGGATGCCTAATACGCGGTCTGCGCACAACTTTTGCCACCATGCCAGGATTGTTATGTGCACACACGAGTCACACACACTCGGCGCGGTACGCCGCTTCCAACCCGTGCCCGCGGCCTCGTGGCATGCTTCCCTGGCTCCGATGAATCCTTGCCCACACCGTGCCTGCGCTCTCTAGACGTCACAACGAGCATTGGCTTCAAAAACAACATGGCCGCCTGTTTAACTGCATCTGTATGCCCACGCTGACGTCACCAAGCTCAACTACCACGTCCACTTGTCGCTCGAGAATGTCCCACTGCAAGGCTGGGGCGAGGAGCTCGTCTCGCGCATCATCGGCGACGATTGCGCCCTTCACTACTTGGACGATTCCATGCTACAGAAGCTGGACGCCTCGGCGGTCTAAGCTATGGGCGTGGTTCTCAGACCCTGCACTCATACCTCGGGTGCACTGCCTCAAGATGATCAACAAGCCCCTGACCAGGGGCGCACACCCGGGCTCCGACCTGATGGGTCGCACGGGGATCAGCTCATGTCTCTCCCGTTGCATGACTAGTGTTTCCGACCAGTGTGCCTTCTCCAAGGGGATCGCCTACCACTCCCCCAGCTGCAACGGTCCTGCTCTCCCCTTCCCATGGATCAGCTCATGTCTCTCCCGTTGCTCAGCTCACTCCTCTGTTCTCCTCGATGCAGTCTCCTCTCCTGAGGACCCAAACTTCCTCACCCAGGCACCCTCCGGTGAACCACACAAGGACCTTGGCGGGCATGACCCTTACGGACGCAGACGGGGGATTCACTCTACGCCGCTCCAGCGCCAGGCTCAAGGGCAAGGGCAAGATGGGGATGATGCCGATGACAAAGCTGACTGAGAAGCTACCCTGTCGACGCTTGGGGATCGTCAACGAGGGCGACCAAATCACCGAGGAGGGCCATCGCCAAGTTCGCTGCTCTCTTCCACGGTCGGTCGCCAGCGATTGCCGTGGACGCCCTCACGACTTTGTTCCGCCTAGACTGCGATCTGGCACTGGCTGTGGAGGATGCTCTGCTCGCGCACGGCGGTGGAGGAGCGTTGGACCACTCGTTGGCGGCCGCTGCTGGAGGGGCGTCCAGCCTCGTCGCCTGATGCCTCTGTAGGCCCACAAAGTTTGTGTGCAACGAGTTCCAATGTTAGCAAACTTGCATGTTATTGGCATGTGTCGGCCCAGGATGCTTAGGCTGTAGTTTTAATTTTGCTACTTTGTTGTATGATGTCATGGAGATAGAGAACTGCTACCGGTTTGGTTGTATGCAGCTATCACTTCCTCTGCCCAAGTTATGTTATGTCTGTTCCAAAAGATCCAGATTTATGTTCCCTTGTGCAACTGCCAATGCCTCTACCTCTTGTTGGGTGCTCTTGTTTGCTTTGCTGCTGCTTCTCTTCCCCCCGACGTGCTGGCCATGGTGAATTTCTGTCCTAGATGTTAGCACAAAATTTTAAGGTATTGTGTTGGAATGTTCGCGGGTTAAACTGTCCCGACAGGCATGTCACCGCCCATGAGACAATCTCTACTTCCCGGTGCCATATTATTGGTGTCAAAACTACCGATAGATCTCGGGTAGGGGTCCCGAACATGGATCTTAGATCGATGGGTTGCAGGAAAGAGGGGGAGACAGTGTTTACCCAGGTTCGGGCCCTCTTGAGGAGGGAAAACCCTACGTCCTGCTTGATTATATTGATGTGGATGGTGATTACAGAGTCTACCTCAAGATCGTGTATACTAAACCCTAAATGAATCAGCTTGTCTACACGGACGAGGACCCCCGGTTTATATAGCCACCAACGGACCTAAGGTTACACACAACCGACCTAGTCTACTTTACTTGGATGTCACACGAGTCTTCGATATTTTCCTCCTTGAGCACGAGATGACCGTATAGTCCGGCCTCCATAGGTACGACCCATCACGCCAACCTCTTCATAGTAAGCCGACTACCTCAGAACCCGTTAATCCCGGACTCCCTTAGTAGCCCCCGAACCAGCCTTCAATGCCGATGTGTAGGGTCTTTGGATGATCCCGCCCAATGTGTTCAGTTTGCAAGGCGAGTTCCTTTGTCTCCCCCGAGAAAGAAATGATGATTTCGTCCTCGGCCGACTCACGATTATTGGAGCCTCGCATGGCCCACAACTTTTAACTCTGCAGAAAGATTAATAATAATTCTCGATTCTCGCGTGCCTTTGTAGAGGCAAGCACCTTTGACAATCTCTCACGGAACCGTTCCCTATAGCAAGAGAGGGCAACACCCTTTATAAATAGATCAAAATCTGTCCCGAGGCTCCATCGCCTCCCAACACCGCCAAGAAACCCCACAACTCTCAACACGTCAGAGTCATGGCAGATTCTTCACGCCCCCTCGGCCCCCTTTTGGGGGACTAGGCCAGTTGCTTAGTTTCTCTCCTCCGCCCGTGTGAGCTCGAAACACATGGGTATCTTCCCCAATCGGATCTTGCACCTACTCGCACCGGTTTGACCTCCATTGACGGAAAAGCTTTCGCGGAAAACTTCCCTTCCCCACAAAGGAGAGAACGGGTTTGCTTTTGTTTCCTTCCTGCTGGGAGGGGTGGGATTCCCCATTCATCCTTTCCTAAGGGGGTCATTGGAGTTTTATCGGCTGCAGCTCCACAATCTCACCCTCGGTTCCATCCTTCATATCTCAGGCCTCATGGCCTTACGCGAGATGTTCTTGGGTTGCGAGCCCCACTTTGACCTGTGGAGAAAGTACTTCTGCATTGTTCCCCGAACTAGAGGAACGGCAATTCGGGAAGTGGGTGGAGCCGGAGTATGGCGCATGGCCGCCATAGGATACCTGATTGGGACACCGAAGAAGGAGGTTGACAAATGGCCCTCGGAGTGGTTCTATATTGAGGATGTTCCACTATTCGAGCCAGTTCAGAGAGGCCTTCCGAATACTCCGTGGACCCTTTAAAGAAGCGATTCACCTGGAGGCCGAAGAGCTCTTCCCAAGAGGAGAGCTCCGAAGTGAAGTGCCTATCCGCCAAGGTGAGGGTGCTCACTCATAGCGGACTAACTATCATCAATGTGATGGCCGCGGTGATTACCCGGTGCGTCGAAACGCTCCAATAGCGCACACATCCTTTGTGGCGTTATAGCGGGACGAGCGATTCCACCTGATCCAGAAAGCAAGGACCGGACGACCAGAAGGCCTTAGCGGCCATTCTGGCCGATTTCTTCAAGGGGGAAAAGAAGATTTTACCCGCCTCATCCCCAAGGATGCTATTCGGCATATAACCCCGTCGAATGGGTAAGCGTATTCATGTTCAAAGTTTCGGGCGTTCATGCCCATTATTGTTTGATTTATAACTCCTACCCCTTCCTCGCACCCCTAGAAGCGTTGGATCGAGACGGTAAACTGTCTCACACCCCAGCCCGAGGACTTTTGCCCGTAACGTTGACCCCCGGTTTCATGAAGACCGAGAGCTTTTGATTATATTTGAGGACGGGGTGTTTTATCAGGAGAGTGTTGAAGAGCAGAAGGTGGCACTTATAACCGGCAACCCCAGGTCTGTTCCCTCTTCACGGAGTAAGAGAAAAACAACTGCCCGACGAGGGGCCGCGCCTAGGGGTCGTTGGAGCGCACGCCAAACCGCTCCTCGACTAAAGCAGTCGGGTTTCTGTCAAGCGAGGATGAAATTCCCGAACAAGAGGTGGAAGAAGAAACCCCACCAGCTTCCCCTTCGACAAAAAAGTATACAGATCGATTATTATCCCTTACGATAGCAACTGTCCTCCTGCACGCTTAAGACCCTTGGCCGTCGATTCAGGAGATACGCGCAACCTTCCCTGCCCAAGGACGACGTTGAGGCATTGGGTAGTCAACCGAACCCAAGAGCATCGACTGACGCCGGAGCCCCGAACATGGGCCCGCTCCCAGAGGGTTCGGATGGCCTATCGATAACTAACTCCGAATACAAGAGCACAATGAATCATAGGCAGCAGAAGGAGTTATTGCTCCATCTTGTATTTTCCGAGCAAGTGTTTAATGCTCTCAGCTCGACATATGCATACCTCGGAGCCGCACGAGCCGTCCTTAAAGAAGTGGCCGGGAAAATGTCTGCCCATCTGCATGTGGGTTATTGACATCATTATATCCGAACACAAGTTCGGACCGAGTAGCCCCCGAGCTTTAATTTGGGCGGGATGGCTGAATTAAGGGTCGACTTAGCTACCTTCCAATCTACAGGCTTTAAAGCAGGAAAATGAAAGATTATCCAAAGATTATCCAGGATGGCTGACGTGTAATTGATTGTAACATCCCAAATTTTGGAATGTTAGAATAATTATTAGATTGTTTGTTTGTTTGTTTGCTTGAGTGATTGAAACTTGAGTGAAATTTGAAACTTTTCAAAACTTTTGAATGAGAGGGAATAAAATGACTTTCCCCTTCTCCGGTAAATTCAAATTCAAAAGCAATGAGAGAAGATGACATGACTTCTTCAACTATAAAGAATTTGAGCGGAGTTTTGCATTTGAATTCTTTCAAATATTTTCCCTTGCTTCTATATTTTTCTCCCCACGAGAAATGCCCCGACAAAATTCTTGCAAGCAAGAAAGAGCGGAGGAAAATGACCCTCCAAAATGTGAGGCACTTTCGAAAATATTTGAGCCAAGAGAAACCAAAGTTTTATGGAGAAATTAATTGCCAAAAAAAGAAAATAAAGCCTTAGGGATTTTTCTGAAAAAACATTTTTAAAAAGTTTTTATTTTGGTTTTGGAAAAATGTTAAACGTGTAGAGATTTTTTTCTGAAAATTTTGGTATATAATACCCTATATTAATTATTTCATTTTGTTTCCTTTTTATCCCTTTTAGTTTCTGTTTTATTAAAAATCTAAAATCGGGAATGTTTTTTTTCTTATTTGGAAAGCGCCCTGGGCGCTTTATAACCCTGCCGGCCCAATCCCCCCCTTAGCCGGACCGAATCCCTTAGGATCCGGCCGACCGATCCCGCGGTCCCTCCCTCTCTCTCTGCCACCCGGGGCCCCTGGCCGATCCTCACCCCAAGCGGGTCACCCCCTTCCTTTCCTCTCCCCCCTTTCCTTTCTCTCTCCTGGCCGAGCCACCATGGCCGGACTTCCCATCCCGATCCCCGATTCCCTTCCCTCTGTGCCACCTCCCTCCCCCTATAAATACCCGTCGCCCTGGCCCTCCCCTCGCCTCGTTCCGCCACCCCCGCCACCTTGCCCGAGCCCCCCACATCACCCTGCCAACCTCGCCGGAGTTCGGCAAGCCGACCAAAGCTCCCGAGCTTCCCCTGCATCGCCCCGACCTCCCCAAGCCACGCCGACGCCGCCACTCTTCGCTGGAGGACCGCCTCCACCCCCTGGGCCCCTCCGCAGCCGTCCCCGACCACAGGAACCTCGCCGCCGACCACCACCAAGCCGCCACCCGCCTCGGATCTCATCGGAGACCCATGCCCACGGTGAGCCTCCCCCCTTTGCCTTTCATCCGTTGGATCCTAGGCCACTGGTGTAGATTAGAAGAAGGGATACCCCTTCGGTTCTTTTAAAAGAACCGGCAATTCTTTTTATTTAATTAGTGAGCCAACGCGGTTTGTCTAGTTTGCGGCTGTCCGCTATTTAGCACAGCAGCGCACACCCTCCCAACCAATCAGGAGCTGCCACATACCCCCCTGTTCACTAGTAGATTTTTTCTTTTTCTGTTATAGTTTCAAAAACAGAGAGAGTTTGAGTTTTGTTTCTTTTATAACTTTTGATCTAGGGATCCAATGAGGTTGCTTATTTTTCCAGTAGATCACAATTTTTCTGTAGTTTTTAAAAACATATAATTTGTCTATGTTTGAAATTTTCAAATTTGAATTAGATCAGATTTAGTTTAAACCTTGTTTTGCTTATTCAGGGAGTTGAAAAATAGCTTTTAATTTAATTATTTTTGCTACTGATCACTAGTGATCTTAATTATCAGTGGTAAAAATTTCAGAATTATTTGAGTATTTTAGCTCATTGTTTATTGTGAAACAATTTCTGTTTCACCTCTTTTAGGATTGTGACTAATTTCCTTTCTTTAGTTGTTTTTAAATTATTTTCTTTTATATTTCAGAAATAATATGTTTTGTTTCTGTTAGTTAACAGTAGGTTTGCAACAAGTTTTGATTTTATTTTTATTTGTTATTATGAAATCAATTCTAGTTCTCTAATAACTTGCAATTGGTTTCTCCACTGTTTCAAATCCTGTTTGGGAATACTTTCAAATAGTTTTGTGAAAAATACTTTATTTTATCTTAGTTCTCTGTTATTTAAGTATATTATTTTCTGTTAGAAAAAAACTATTTAGTGTTTGACGTAGTAGAAGACTCCCTAGTCTTATTTGAAGTTTCCTTCAGATTCTTATTCACTCTCTCCTTTGTTTTGATTGCTAGAATGATTGCTAGTATAAGTGCTTATGTGAATGATATGTTTGTTATATAGATTTCATCGGAGAGTGACGAGTAGTCTATCAAGTTATTTCTCGAGAAATTCTTCTTCGTCAACATCACCAGGCAAGTCATTTGATCATGTATCACCTATGTTTTATGCATCGTAGTTCTACCATCCTATGCCCAATTTGCATGCTGAGTAGGTACTTGGAAATTATGGTACATATTGTAGTATCATGTGGTAGGCACCTAACAACCCCGTTACTTGGCCCGGGACGACAAATTTCATATTGCTATGCTTGAGTAGACGGGATTCTGGTTGAGAGTTTATCACGAGTGATGCGAGGCTACTTTAATAACCAAGACCGGTTAAGTCAAGACTTTTCAAGACCTCGTGATGCAATGCAACTCTAGGTGAAGGACGGTTGATCGGCTCCCTGGAGAAACCAGTGGATGATCCGGGATGCCGGAGACGGCCATGACATCTTGCGGAAAGCTTCACCCAGGCTCAAAGAGACGGACGGATATTTTCAAGACCCAAGGCTTACCTGCACAGCCACAAGTCATTATGGGCTTTGGCTTGGTTGGACAACGTGGTGACTCTGGACAGGCGGTGCTAGCAGATGTAGAATAACGGTAGGATTGGATGGGCACCGACAGGGATTCAGAGGGACCCGTTGAAAGACCATGTTTTGATCATCCGGTCTTCAAACACCCTGAAGTGCGAGGACATACACGGAGGCGATCAAATCTTGTGGGGAACGTGTGCAAAACTCTGCAGAGTACTCAAACCTAATCGGTTAGCCGTGTCCACGGTCATGGACAACTTGAGCAAAAGGAACTGAAGTTATCTGGAATTCTCAACACCATTACATATATTTGATGAGGGTAATATTGATAACCTGGGTATGAGAACTGGTTGGCGGAACCATCTCATTAACAACCAACAGCGTAGTAATATTTTCCTTTTAGCCCCTCTCTTGTTGTAGGGGAAAATTTGCTTTACGCTAAAACTTACAACACCACCTGCCATATATGCATATAGTATAGATGATATTTTACCCCCTCTCATATGTGACTTGCCGGCATATTCAATATGGTGACCTACACGGCTGCAACGTCTTATGTTGCAGATATTTTTCTTCGACGAGTAAGAGTACGATTCAGGGTTACGGTCTACACTCAACTTGCCGTTGGTGTTTATTGGGACTCCACTGCCTTGACTGCTTCCGTTGAGATATTTAAGGTATATATCAGTTTTACGCTATTTACATGTGATTGCACTTTGATATATACATTGATGTACTGTGTGTGCCAGCATACTGATCCAAGGATGGCACAGAAACACAGAGGCTTGACTCGTTTTGAGTCGGGTCGCTACAGAAATGGTATTAGAGCACATGTTGACTATAGGACGCGACCCTAGAAACTGGAAATTTCTTTGGAAAGGATCTCTCAAAATTTCTATTTTTCAAGAACACCTTTTACTTCTCATCTCTTCTGATTTCATCAAACGTTCTCTCTCACCTCAAATAGTTAGACAATGCCCTTTCCCCTTTGACCACGTGAAGAATCAACCGAGTTCTACTCCAAAGTAAAGAGGATTTCATCATGCAATTGAAGCTACACCAATTGAAGACTCTCAAGACCCGAAGAAACCAAAGACCCTGAAACGTTCCAATGTTTATTTGAAGTCAAAATCCCAATTATATACCCACGTTAGTTACGATGATTTGTGAGCCGTCATTGGTGTGTGTTTTCCGACGGCCACAACTAAAACCTATTCTCAAAAATATTGTTTGTATTGTGTGTATCTTCCTCCCTCTCTTACCCGTCTCATCCCGAAAACCTCAACCCTACCAGATGGAGTATGAAGCTGGACTTTTAGTCTCTGGACCAATGACCCAGCTGGAGGCTGATATATGGATTCAAAACATGGAGAACCACTTCGGGAGCAACTTGATCTCAAGGAAGTATGAAGTCGAACATGCTCTTCAGTACTTTACACAAAGTGCTGCAATCTGGTGGAAAATGCATCATGCCATACAAGGATTTAGTGGAGCAGAAACCTGGGACGAATTCAAGAAGACTTTGTTAAGATCCCGTCTTATTCAGAAGTGCTATGATAATCCGAAGGAGAAGACTTGTGCATGCAAGATCTGTGTAGAAATAGGACACACCCAGGAAGAACACAAGGATGGATGCACTCATTGTGAAGAAAATCACCCAGCTGAGGAGTGCCCAAGTAGTCAGGTGACTTGTTTCCTTTGTGAAGGAACCACCCACTACCCAGCTCAATGTCACATTTACCCCAAGGTACAACAAGTTGTCCAGCAGCAGAAAGAAGCAATGAAGGAAACACTAAAGAAGAAGATTCTAGAAGAGCCGGTGATGAACGAAAATATTGAAGACCCTGATGGACAAGGTCTGACCCGATTTTTCTCCAATGCATGCTACTCATGTGGAGAAGAAGGACATTATTCACAGGATTGCACGAAGGGAAGCCAAGAGTATCTGGGAAACTTCCCGACGGAAAAAGTGGAGTTTGATCCACTTGAAATAGAAGTACTGGCCAAAATAAAGGAGTCCGGAAAGAAAAAAAGGTACCCTCGGAAGAGCCAAATCTCTGCAGATATAGACCTGAGTCATGTCAGATGTTACAAGTGTATGGAATTTGGCCACCACAAATACATGTCCTCAGGAAGGAAGCCGAAAACCCAAGGAGCAAAAGCAAACACTAAGACGCCTCGAGACTTGTCAGAACTCATTTGCTTTCGTTGCAAGGAAGCAGGACATTTTGCTAGCGATTGTCCACAAAGGAAGAAAGCTAAAAAGGAGTAGTTAAGTTTTGACCGCGGCAATTAGTGTAATCTGAAGAACTCTTGTTTTTCATGAGATCATGGAGTGAATTTTTTTGTAACAGAAGTCCCTGAGATTGTAATAACATCATGAATAAATGGAATTTATTGTCTCATGATTGCCTATGTTGAAACTGTATGCGTTGTTTCTCTTCGAACAAAGATCTCTGAACAATTATGAGGATATGAGAAAATATGGTCCATGCAGGCATGAGTATAATTCATTTTAAGTGTGGTAGTAATCGGCAAACCCACAGGATCCACTGAGTAGGAATGTACCATGATTACCAAGGAGACATATACATTCCTTTGAGTACCTATTTACTGACACCTGCAGATGACAACTCTCTACGAGTCATTCCTCAAGGGCCGAGAAACGATCATGACCCTGACCAGTGATCATGATTACCCGAAAATCCTGCAGGACATGATGAAGCACATTCATCTTGAAGGTGATGCAGTCTACAAAGGCTACCCATTCATGGAAAGTGGAGCGGAACTTTGGTATGTGGAAGTACACCTCCACCATGTGAAAGGAGTTTGTCCAAAGACTATGGGGCAATACTTTTTCATTTCACGTGTACCACGAGCAATTTTCTTTGATGCTGTTCGTGAAGCTGCCATGGAAGCCATACGTCAGATTGGAGAAATACTTGAAGCAAGACTCCGTCATACCCAGGAATACCTGAGTGAAGTGCATGCGGAGATGATGGAGATGAAGCTCATGACCACCATGATGAAGCAAAAGATGGATGATTTCAAGGAGCACATTGGAAAGTTCCAGTGGAACTAAAGTATCCCCAAGGGAGACGAATGAATAATGTTGGCAGAAATGCTCGACCATACCGAACAATGTGGATGGCAACATTTGTAATAGAGTACTTTTGAATTGGATTTTGTGAGAAGAAATTAAGGATGTAATAAAGGATTGATTATGAAATGAATATGATTTATGGTTGAACCAATACCTTTTCATGGTAAACACACCAATGGAAAGTATCCCACAGAATTGAGTGTGTACAAAAAAATAAGTCTGAGGATTTTTATTATACAATGGTTACCCCAAGAGTATGATGGAATGAAACACCATAGGATTTAAAGGCGGAGTAATTTTAAGTATGAGTTAAAGTGGTCCTGCAACCCACAGACCCAGGAACTAATAAGGATCAAGTCCTATCTTTTTGGAGAAGGAAACTTGGAAAAAGCTAAGATGGATGAGCAAACATTTCCCTAGGAGCATACGAAAACCTGAGAGTTGTGAAGTTACGATAGATGTTTTGTTCAGCTGGATTTATCCGAACTTCGTTCGTGTACAAGAGAAATTCTGCAACGCTTGTGAGGATGCCCAAGTGTTAGAATACGAGATTCACTAAGCCTTATACAAGGTAATGATTTCAGTGCGACATGGTTTGGCCACCATGACGACTTACTATTATCATTCTCTTGCTATTTGGAATGGTAAATCTGAGAGAGTTACCCATAGTGAGAGACGACGTTCTTTGAAGCTTTTGTTTAAGCCTTAGAATGGTATGATGAAAGCCTCATGTACATCGCATTTGTTGTCACGCGTAGGAAATTTTACGGTGAGGATGAAGACAAGACCCCTCTCTCTACAGGATAACCACAAATGGTAGACCACCATGAGAATCATCGATAGGTTATTTAGTATTAATCACGAGTCGGTCAGTTACAAAGACCCAGTAACGGAAGAAGCTTATATCAACAGAATAACCCTCGTTTTGATGGAAACATTATGAATATAACGGGAGAGCATCACCAAAGGATTTAGTATGAAGACTGTGAGAAGTCAGTTGCCGAAACCCCAGAGGATCGTTAAAACATTTTGAGGAACCAGTAATGTTTTTTTTAAGTGTGGTAGCATCCCACCTTGCCGAGGTTGGATTTGTTAGAAGACCCCCAAACCCTAACCTTTCTTTCTAGCCTCTTCGAATCTCGAGGACGAGATTCATTCTAAGTGTGGTAGGTTTGTAACATCCCAAATTTTGGAATGTTAGAATAATTATTAGATTGTTTGTTTGTTTGCTTGAGTGATTGAAACTTGAGTGAAATTTGAAACTTTTCAAAACTTTTGAATGAGAGGGAATAAAATGACTTTCCCCTTCTCCGGTAAATTCAAATTCAAAAGCAATGAGAGAAGATGACATGACTTCTTCAACTAAAGAATTTGAACGGAGTTTTGCATTTGAATTCTTTCAAATATTTGCCCTTGCTTCTATATTTTTCTCCCCACGAGAAATGCCCCGACAAAATTCTTGCAAGCAAGAAAGAGCGGAGGAAAATGACCCTCCAAAATGCGAGGCACTTTTGAAAATATTTGAGCCAAGAGAAACCAAAGTTTTATGGAGAAATTAATTGCCAAAAAAAGAAAATAAAGCCTTAGGGATTTTTCTGAAAAAACATTTTTTAAAAGTTTTTATTTTGGTTTTGGAAAAATGTTAAACGTGTAGAGATTTTTTTTCTGAAAATTTTGGTATATAATACCCTATATTAATTATTTCATTTTGTTTCCTTTTTATCCCTTTTAGTTTCTGTTTTATTAAAAATCTAAAATCGGGAATGTTTTTTTTCTTATTTGGAAAGCGCCCTGGGCGCTTTATAACCGTGCCGGCCCAATCCCCCCCTTAGCCGGACCGAATCCCTTAGGATCCGGCCGACCGAGCCCGCGGTCCCTCCCTCTCTCTCTGCCACCCGGGCCCCCTGGCCGATCCTCACCCCGAGCGGGTCACCCCCTTCCTTTCCTCTCCCCCTTTCCTTTCTCTCTCCTGGCCGAGCCACGATGGCCGGACTTCCCATCCCGAGCCCCGATTCCCTTCCCTCTGTGCCACCTCCCTCCCCCTATAAATACCCGCCGCCCCGGCCCTCCCCTCGCCCCGTTCCACCACCCCGCCACCCTGCCCGAGCCCCCCACGTCACCCTGCCAACCTCGCCGGAGTTCGTCAAGCCGGCCAAAGCTCCTGAGCTTCCCCTGCATCGCCCCTACCTCCCGAAGCCACGCCGACGCCGCCACTCTTCGCTGGAGGACCGCCTCCACCCCCTGGGCCCCTCCGCAGCCGTCCCCGACCACAGGAACCTCGCCGCCGACCACCACCAAGCCGCCACCGCCTCGGATCTCGTTGGAGACCCCTGCCCACGGAGAGCCTCCCCCCTTTGCCTTTCATCCGTTGGATCCTAGGCCACTGGTGCAGATTAGAAGAAGGGATACCCCTTCGGTTCTTTTAAAAGAATCGACAGTTCTTTTTATTTAATTAGTGAGCCAACACGGTTTGTCTAGTTTGCGGCCTTCCGCTGTTTAGCACCGCAGCGCACACCCTCCCAACCAATCACGAGCTGCCACATACCCCCCTGTTCACTAGTAGATTTTTTCTTTTTCTGTTATAGTTTCAAAAACAGAGAGAGTTTGAGTTTTGTTTCTTTTATAACCTCTGATCTAGAGATACAATGAGGTTGATTATTTTTCCAGTAGATCACAATTTTTCTGTAGTTTTTAAAAACATATAATTTGTCTATGTTTGAAATTTTCAAATTTGAATTAGATCAGATTTAGTTTAAACCTTGTTTTGCTTATTCTGGGAGTTTGAAAATAGCTTTTAATTTAATTCTTTTTGCTACTGATCACTAGTGATCTTAATTATCAGTGGTAAAAATTTCAGAATTATTTGAGTATTGTAGCTCATTGTTTCGTGTGAAACAATTTCTGTTTCACCTCTTTTAGGATTGTGACTAATTTCCTTTCTTTAGTTGTTATTAAATTATTTTATTTTATATTTCAGAAATATCATGTTTTGTTTATGTTAGTTAACAGTAGGTTTGCAACAAGTTTTGATTTTATTTTTATTTGTTATTATGAAATCAATTCTAGTTCTCTAATAACTTGCAATTGGTTTCTCCACTGTTTCAAATCCTGTTTGGGAATACTTTCAAATAGTTTTGTGAAAAATACTTTATTTTATCTTAGTTCTCTGTTATTTAAGTATATTATTTTCTGTTAGACAAAAACTATTTAGTGTTTGACGTAGTAGAAGACTCCCTAGTCTTATTTGAAGTTTCCTTCGGATTCTTATTCACTCTCTCCTTTGTTTTGATTGCTAGAATGATTGCTAGTATGAGTGCTTATGTGAATGATATGTTTGTTATATAGATTTCATCGGAGAGTGACGAGTAGTCTATCAAGTTATTTCTCGAGAAATTCTTCTTCGTCAACATCACCAGGCAAGTCATTTGATCATGTATCACCTATGTTTTATGCATCGTAGTTCTACCATCCTATGCCCAATTTGCATGCTGAGTAGGTACTTGGAAATTATGGTACAAATTGTAGTATCATGTGGTAGGCACCCAACAACCCCGTTACTTGGCCCGGGACGACAAATTTCATATTGCTATGCTTGAGTAGACGGGATTCTGGTTGAGAGTTTATCACGAGTGATGCGAGGATACTTTAATAACCAAGACCGGTTAAGTCAAGACTTTTCAAGACCTCGTGATGCAATGCAACTCTGGGTGAAGGACGGTTGATCGGCTCCCTGGAGAAACCAGTGGATGACCCGGGATGCCGGAGACGGCCATGACATCTTACGGAAAGCTTCACCCAGGCTCAAAGAGACGGACGGATATTTTCAAGACCCAAGGCTTACCTGCACAGCCACAAGTCATTATGGGCTTTGGCTTGGTTGGACAACGTGGCGACTCTGGACAGGCGGTGCTAGCAGATGTAGAAGAACGGTAGGATTGGATGGGCACCGACAGGGATTCAGAGGGACCCGTTGAAAGACCATGTTTTGATCATCCGGTCTTCAAACACCCTGAAGTGCGAGGACATACACGGAGGCGATCAAATCTTGTGGGGAACGTGTGCAAAACTCTGCAGAGTACTCAAACCTAATCGATTAGCCGTGTCCACGGTCATGGACAACTTGAGCCAAAGGAACTGAAGTTATCTGGAATTCTCAACACCATTACATATATTTGATGAGGGTAATATTTATAACCTGGGTATGAGAACTGGTTGGCGGAACCATCTCATTAACAACCAACAGCATAGTAATATTTTGCTTTTAGCCCCTCTCTTGTTGTAGGAGAAAATTTGCTTTACGCTAAAACTTACAAAACCACCTGCCATATATGCATATAGTATAGATTATATTTTACCCCCTCTCATATGTGACTTGCCAGCATATTCAATATGCTGACTGACACGGCTGCAACGTCTTATGTTGCAGATATTTTTCTTCAACGAGTAAGAGTACGATTCAGGGTTACGGTCTACACTCAACTTGCCGTTGGTGTTTATTGGGACTCCACTCCCTTGACTGCTTCCGCTGAGATATTTAAGGTATATATCAGTTTTACGCTATTTACATGTGATTGCACTTTGATATATACATTGACGTACTGTGTGTGCCAGCATACTGATCCAGGGATGACACAGAAACACACAGGCTTGACTCGTTTTGAGTCGGGTCGCTTCATTGATCAAGGTTTTATTGTGTTGGCCATGAAAATGTGTGCTTCTTTTGATTAGGTCTCCTAACTGGGCATCCTAAAGAGGAGGCCAATTCCTTTGGGGGGGGACCTGTTGAAGGAACTGTCCATTGTGCATGAGAGGGCCCGAAAGGCTATGCAGAGTATGGTTCGAGCTCTATGGCCGAACCAAAACCCTCCGCAGGGTATGGACAAGCTTGCCGAGCAGTTTAAAGGAGCCCGAAGTCGCTTTGAATTGTGGAAGACTTCGACCTGTCGAGAAGGAGCTTGGGAGGCGTGGGCAATGGTGAAGACCCGCTTTACCCGTCTAGATCCTAAGCAGATGGTCCGGATTGGACCAGCGGGGCCATATGGGAAGGAAATTCATCTACACCTGGTGTATGATCAAGTGATGCCCGCCGCACGCCTATCACAGGAGGACTGCACATTAGATGTTATAATGGATGAACTGGACTAGTCGCAAAGTGTGTGATCATATGTGATGTAATATTTGTGCGTTAAGGCACCCTACATGTTTTGAAAATTCCGTCCTTAACCGGTCATCAGCTTCTACCTCCCCTGTTATCAACTGGGCAGTGCTTCGTACTTGGTATCCTATGAAATTAGGAACTAATTTACGATAACGAGGCAATCCGGACATGTGGTACTAACAGACAAAGATTATACGGGGGAATTATGTTATATTACGACAAAACGTAAGAAGTATCTTTCGGAAAAAATAGTTCCTTGATGGGTTCCTTTTTTCGAGTTGCTACATAGTTTGTAGTCGGTGTGGCCGTTTATCCGTACAACACGAACATCCTTTTTCTGACATAAAATCACCGAGTAGATGGGCATGGTTCTAGCCGATCAAGTTGTATCTCAGGAAACACTAGCTTTTGGCTTTACCCTTCTGAGGTACGTATCCGGGCGAACCGGTCGTAACAATCGCAGCGGTGCTCCCTTTACCCTCTAGTCAAACATATCGGGAACGTAGAGCGTAAGCACAGGAGCGAGGCAACCGAGCATTGCTAAAATCTTAAGTTTAGTTGATGCATAAAATGGCACAAATCGATGTTTGAAGTCGAGGTGTATAGATAAACAAGTAGGTATAACGAATACATCAACGACTTCTAAAGGAAGCCCCCAGGTGCTACTTGACCAGTCCGTTTAACACACATGCTTTGATAAATACCGAGGACGTTTGGTTAAGTCGAACATGCCCCGAGAGAAAATAATAATCCCTACAAAGGAAATATAAGGAAATTTGGGTGAAAAACTAAAAAAGGAAAATTCACGAAAAAGGGTGATGACGTTGGTCTAGCCGTAAAAACGTCGAAGACGAGTTGTATTCCACGGGTTTGATGCGAGGCGGTTGTCCTCGGAATTGCACATGCAATAAGCTCCTCTTGTTGAAATTTCATCAATTATAAAAGGGACCTCCCACTTTGGGTGAAATTTATGCTTCTGCTTCTCGACGAGGCGTAGGACGAGTTCTCCCATGTTGTATGCCTTTGCCCGAACTTCCCTTCTCTGATAGCGCCGAGCTTGCTGCTAATAGAAAGCAGATCGGGCGAGAGCTATGTCGTGTTCGCTTTCCAGTGCTTCTAAGTCGTCTTGCCAATCTAGCTCGGCTTCTTTTTCCTCGTACATACGCACCTAAGGTGTGTCGTGTATAATATCACACGGGAGGACTGCTTCAGCCCCATACACCATAAAAAAGGGGGTGTACCCCGTGGAACGATTCAGGGTTGTTCGCAAGCCCCATAACACGAAATAGAGCTCCTCCACCCATTGGCAATCAGATTCTTGAAGGGAGCAGACCAACCGAGGTTTAATATCGCTCATAATGAGCCCATTGGCTCTTTCGACTTATCCGTTGGTCTGCGGGTGGTATACGGAGGCATAATCGAGCTTGATGCCCAAGTTTGCACACCAGCCTTTTACCTCCTGGGCGGTGAAATTGGATCCGTTGTCTGTTATTATGCTATGCGGAAGACCTTAATAGTGTACTGCATCAGAGATAAATTCAATTACTGGCTTAACTTTGGCAAAGATGACCAACTTTCCTTCAATCCATTTGGTGAATTTGTCAACCATAACCAGGAGGTATTTCTTTTTCTTAGTCCCCCCTTTAAGTGGGCCGACCATATCCAGACCCCACACAGCAAAGGGCCATGTGATCGAAATTTTCCAAGAGCTGTTGGGGGCATGTCGCTTTGATTTGCAAAGAGTAGACACCCCATACAACGCCGAATGAGCGGTTGGGCGTCCTCTTGGGCTGTCGGCCAGAAGAAACCAGCTCGGAAAGCCTTGCTGACCAGGGCCCGGGCTGCTGCATGGTGACCGCCCGTACCTGCGTGTACCTCGGCCAAAAGCTGCCTTCCCTCCTCCTCGGATATGAACCGTTGGAGTACTCCTGTTCTGTTCTTTTTTATATAAATCGCGCTTGTGGACCTTGTAATACTTTGATCGGTGGAAAGCCTTGATGACCAGGGCCTGGTCGTCTGGGAGTTCCATGCGTAGTAGATAAGCAAGGAAGGGTTCGGTACATGGCGCGATTATGGACATGACCTCATGGGACAAGGCCATTTCTTCAATTGAAGATCCGCCGATGACTTGATCGTCTTGGTCGGTTGTTGGGGGTACCACCTGCTCTTTGCCATCGGCTCCTGTGCGGACCATATCATCTTGCCATACTACGGATGACTTGAATAGCCGTTCTACAAATATGTTGCTGGGGACGGGGTCGCGCTTTGCGACTAAGTGGGCGAGAACGTCCGCTGCTTGGTTATTGTCTCTTGAGACATGGTGGAACTCTAACCCTTCAAATCGTGCTGATATTTTGAGGACGACATTTCTATTAGCCGCCATCTTTAGATTCTTTGCGTCAAATTCGCCGTTGATTTGTGGGATGGTAAGATTAGAGTCTCCTCGTACCTCGAGCCGATGTATGCCCATTGATGCTGCCATTCGAAAACCGTGTAATAGCGCTTCGTATTCCACTGCGTTGTTTGAGTCGGCATACATGATCTGTAGCACGTATCGAACATTATTCCCGGTAGGGGATGTGAGAATCACTCCAGCCCCCAGACCGACGAGAGTTTTGGACCCGTCAAAATGCACGGTCCAATGAGCGTAAGTGATGTACTCTATGGGAAGTTCGGCCTCGGTCCATTTAGCCACAAAGTCGGACATGACCTGAGATTTGATGGCTCATCGTGGTTTCTAAGTGATCTCGAATGGCCCATTGGGCTATTCGGCCAGTGGCAGCCTTATTGTTGATGATATCATTCAACGGAACTTCCGAAGTCACAGTGACCGCATATTCCTAGAAATTGTGACGAAACTTCCGCGATGCCATAAACACTGTATAGGCGATCTTTTGGTAGTGCGGGTACCTAGTCTTGCATGGGATGAGTACTTCTGATACATAATAGACCGACATTTGAATCCGTAGTTGTTGGCCCTCAGCTTCTCGTTCTACAACGAGTACCATGCTGACGACTTGATTGGTGGCCGAGATGTATAGCAACATCGGCTCCCCTGTGAAGGGTTGCTGCTAGTATGGGGTTGTTGGCTAATATCGCCTTAATGTCCTCCAGAGCCGTTGTGGCCTCATCAGTCCATTTGAAGTCTTTGGTTTCTTGACAAACCTATAGAGTGGGAGGGCCTTCTTGCCTAGTCGAGATATAAATTGGCTTAAGGCCGCCATGCAGCCAACCAAATTTTGGACATGCTGTAGCTCTATTGGTATCGTGAGTTGTGACAATGCTCGTATTTTGGCCGGATTGGCTTTGATCCTTCTTTGTGACATGATAAATCTGAGGAGCTCGCCGGCTGGGACTCTGAAGATGCATTTATCCGGATTAAGCCAAATATCGTATGCCCGTAAGTTGGCAAAGGTCTCCCTGAGGTCGTCCACCAGCTGGTTGACGTGTCTGGTCTTAACGACCACATCGTCCACGTACGCCTCTACCGTTTTGCCGTTTTGTTTCCCCAAGCATGTGTGGATCATGCGCTAGTAAGTGGCGCCCGCATTTTTAACCCGAATGGCATTGTATTAAAGCAGAATGGCCCGTAAGGTGTTATAAAAGCAGTTGCTGCCTGATCGGATTCCTTCATCTTGATCAGATGGTATCCGGAGTAGGCGTCAAGGAAACACAACCAATTGTGTCTGGCTGTAGCGTCAATATTTTGGTCTATTCGGGGCAACGGAAAAGGATCTTTAGGGCAGGCTTTGCTTAGGTCTTTAAAATCAACACATAGCCGCCAAGATTTATCCTTCTTTGGTACCATGACTAGATTTCCCAACCAGTGAGGGTGTTTAATGTCTCTGATAAACCCTGATTCCAATAGCTTGGCGATCTCCTCGCCCATGGCTTGATGCTTAGGTTCGGAAAATCGGCACAAGGCCTGTTTGACGGGTTTGAAACAGGCGATTATGTTGAGGTTGTGCTCCGCCAGCCCCCGAGGGATTCCTGGCATGTCTGAAGGGTGCCAGGAAAATATGTCCCAATTTTCTTGCATAAAGGCGTGTAGTGCTTCATCGATTTCGGGCTCCATTTGTGCCCCGACAGATGCTGTTTTATTGGGGTCCGTTGGGTGTACCTGGAACTTGACGATCGCATCCGCAGGTTTGAAGGATGTGGACTTGGGCCGCTTGCCGAGGATCACATCATCTTTGTCCACCACATCACGTAGTGCCGTGAGTTCTTTTGCAGCAAGGGTTTCCGCTAGCACCTCCAGGGCAAGGGATTCCATTTTTTTCCATCTCGAAGGGCTCTTTTGGGGTCACTATTTACTATAATCACTCCGTTCGGCCCTGGCATTTTGAGTTCCATGTACTCGTAATGTGGTATGGCCTGGAATCGTGTGAAGGCTTCGCGTCCCAACAATGTGTGGTAACCGCTATGGAACGGGACGATATGAAAGAGCAACTCTTCGGATTGGTAGTTATCGGATTTACCTAATACTAAGTCGAGCGCTACTCATTTGGTGCAGCGGGCCTCTCTCCCGGAGACAATACCCCGGAAGGTGGTTGTGCTCAGCTCGATTCGAGAATGGTCGAACTACGTTTTTTCAAGTGTGTCCTCGTCAATGAGGTTGAGGCCGCTTCCCCCATCCATTAGTACTTTGTTGAGTCTGAAGTCGTCGACTATGGGGTTGAGGACTAGGGGGCACGTACCCGACCTGTGCTGGTCATTGGCTCATCGCCTTGGTCAAAGGTGATAGGTGTGTTCGACCATGGGTTTGTCGCCGCTACATGGTGGATTTGATGGAGCTCTCGAAAGGCTCTCTTTCTTTGATTTTTTGAGGTGAATGTCTTCTAGATCGTTAAGATTTCTGTGGATTTATCCGGTGGTGCCACTGGCCGGTGCTCCAAGGGTGTTGCATTGATGATGTTCTCCTTGCTTTTTGCGACCCGTGTGACGACCCAACAAGCCCTAAGGGTATGGGTGAGCTTGATTCAGGCGGGGCAGAATGTTGGGGCATGGATTGTGCACTAGTACATCAAGGACCGACCTAGTCCGCGTCCGTGTTCTCTTTGTTGAGTGTTCGGTGGTGACTGGCCCCGTTAGTGAGGGTGCATGTCTTGTACGGATTTGTCTAGCGAGGCTAGGGTCGTTGCACATTTGCTGAATTTGCAAAGTGCTTTCCAGGGCACAATATTTAAGAACTAGGCTTGACAACTCGGTGAGGGTTCGAATACGGCGACGAGAGATGGCATTGAGGATACCCTCATCATGGCAATGATGCTGGAAAGCACGAATAAGCTCCTGCTCATTGTGTCCTTTGGTCGTGTTGTTGAGGAGGAATCTGGCCCAAAAGTGGTGTACTGATTCCCCTAGCCTTCGCGTGACTTCACGTGTGGCTGAACAACCGTACTTTTCCGCCTTGTGCTCGAGTTGGGTGGTGGGTGGGAAAAGATTTTGAATTTCCATGATTTGTGGGCAAGATACCTTGGTGGTTGCGTTCCCAGCTAGGTCGCACATTGGACCTATCGATGGCCCCGAAACGTTGCCGGGGCGAGATAGATTTTTTGGACTATCTGGTAAGTCCGGAAGATTATTGATCGGGACATAAACCAGCTACTGAAGAAATTCCTTAGAATATTTTAGCTGAAGAATTTTCTAGGCCTGACACTGATAAAGAAGTGCCTGATGAAAATGCTCCTTCAGCTGAGTCTTCAAAGGTGAAGAAAGTGATCCCTCCGTCTGCAGCAGACGTGAAGAAAACAAAAGCTGTTGAAAAAGAAGCTAAGCAAAGAAAAGCTTCAACTACTTTAGAGTCTTTAGAGGCAAAATGCCTAAAGACCATGCCTACCTTATCATCGGCCCCAGTGGATGCTACTCCCCTCAATGTAGCACCATCATATATGATTGTTCCATTCGGTGAAGAATACATCATTCCAGAAGAGGATGAAGAAATGGAAGCCAATCGCTTTGGTGCATCCACACCGATGGATGAGGAAATTCTAGAAGATCATATACCTCAAGTCACAACACCTCCAATGACCGCTGAAGAAAAGGAGGGTGATGAATAAATTTGATGCAACACACCTGTTATCTGTTGGGGATATTACCTGCGGTGTAACCCGCCCTAACCGGGCTGGGTCATTAAAGGGGCGGCTCATGTTTCCGAAGATAGAAGCCTTGGCCCAGGAGGCCGAGGAGCCGGATGGCGGTTCATGAGCTGCGAGGAGGATGCACTACCAAGGAGATTTCCAGTCTTGGAAAGCACGACGACCTAGAGATAGGGAAAGCTACGGTCTGTAGCATAGTCAGGACGGGCCTCGACCTATATATAAAGGCGAGTCCCTGGGGAAGATAGGGTCAAGTTAGAAATCATCGAGAGATAGGTCAGGCGAGTTATGCCCTCCTTGTAATCGAAACCATCATCAATCTACACAAAGCAGGACGTAGGCTTTTATCTCCACACGAGGGGCCGAACCTGGGTAAATCTGAGTATCGCTTTCGCTCACCCCCTTTGAGTCGCCACCAAGGTGCGATGGCTCGATCCTTAAGTCCTTTCAGAAGGACATCTGCCGTGATGAAACCACGACAGTTGGCGCCCACCATGGGTCTAGCGCACGGTGGAGTTGAGTTCTCAAAGGGAGCCCTACCAGGGTCAGAAAGCTATGCGGTCGACATCATGACGAAGAGCCGCCGCGGAAGGTACTACATCAACAACTCGCTGTGGGGGCCAGAAGCCGATCCATTCGAATCTAGTTACGGAGTCCCCTTCGACAAGATCATCATCTTCATCGGCATGATTGGAACACCCGTGCCTAAGCCGGACACTTCTACCAACATCGTCGAGCCGGCCAGGTACGTCCTCCCCATCACACGACAGGACAAGAGACGCCACATTTTTGTCGGTTTTATGCAGGGAGCCAGCGTACAGGACGAACCGACAATCCAGGAGGTCACCCCGTCAATTCCGACGGCGAGTTATCCATGGGCGAGACAGATTCAATTCATCCTTTTCACGAAGGACAACTTGGAGGGTTGTCACTGGCAATGGACCCCGAGATTCTTGAAAGATCCCGTCGACAAATCACCATCTATATGGCAGGGGCGGCACAACCTCAGCAAAACCCGGCCGGCAACAATGAGGTCGGCGAGACATCAAAAACCCTGGCTCAAGCCATGGCGGACTTAACAACGGAGGTCACCAGGCTCATGACAACCGCTGTGACGCCAGAGAATCAGGAATCGATCAACACCGAGCTGGCGAAGCTGCGGGAGGCGATGGCCAAGGACCAGCGAGACATGGAAGCGGAAGCCGCCAGGATGGAGACGCAGTAGGCCATGATCGTTGCGGAGACGGAACGACTAAACACCGAAGGCTGGCGGCTCGAGAGACAACAGTGTGCGTCCGATGCCATTCACCAAAGGAGGCATCACAGACGCCTCCCAGTCGACTTACATCCAACTCGCCTCTTCAACACCCCGCGCACTCCTGGGGCGGGACCTGATCGACCTTTGCAAGCCGCTCCAGGGGAGGTCCGGTCCAACCATCTAATCCGCCACCGCCTCAACCAATGGATGCCCACGCAACTCGCTTCTAAACACCACGAGGCCACTTCTCAAATCCCGTGGGTAATGTGCCGGTGACAACCCGCCACATGGAGTCCCTCCCCATCTATGGAAACTCCCCGGCCGAGGTCGAAGCAAGAAACGCCATCGAGATGCTGAAGACATCAGTGGTCCAACATGCGCAATACTCACATAACCTTGACCGGTTACACTCCACGCCCCAGGCGAGTTACACTAGGAGTCGTCACGAGGACCAACCAGCAGTGACCAGCGGACAACGATGTTTTCCTCAGACCAACCCGCCCGGGATGCCCGATACGCGAGCCCAAGACATTGTGGACGCAACACGAGCTGCGCGTCAGATGGAGACGGCAGCCGCGGTGGGTCAGGGCTATCCGGCTTATACCCAGACACCTCCTGCACCGCTCGATGCTGGAGGCAGGAACATTGGGGTGTCATGTCTCATGCCCGCTCTATGCAATGAGCGGATGCCTAAGGATTTAAAAGGACCAAGGAAGGTACCCAATTACACACCAGATCTCGAACTAGGGTCATGGATTGAGAGCTACGAGCTTGCAATGGACATGCTCGACGTAAACGAGGCGGTTTGCACCAAGTATTTCACTATGATGCTTGAAGGAACGACACGTGCGTGGTTGAAAAACTTGCCGCCTAACTCCATCAACACTTGGGCAGAGTTAAAGGAGCGCTTCATCAAAAATTTCAGAGGGACTTGCAAACGCACGATGACCATCGTCGACCTACAACACTGCGTCCAGCGGCCGGATGAGTTGGCCCATCACTGGACTCGGCGAGTCACATAAGTTATTCATTCAGCAGATGGCATCTCGACGGCTCAGGCAGTGTTGATTGTGGAGAAAAACTGTCATTACGAGCCTGTGGTGCTGAAGCTGGGGCGACTTAAGCGTAAAGTGCAGGACATGGGTGAGTTGATGAATACCCTCACCAGATATGCCGAGTCAGATGACACCAAGGATCCTGGAGAGGACGATGACAAGGCTAGCACCGCCAGGAGGGGCGAGTCGTCGAAGGGTCACTCTCAGTTTCAAGGCCTGGGTAACCACTACCATGGCGGGCAAGGTAAAAAGAGACAACAGGAAGGTACCACCGATTTCGTTGCTAACACCAATACCGACAACGGAAACCAACGCCAGAAGAAGCGGGGTTTCAGTGGGAAGAAGCCGCGCAACTATCATGAGATGCTCAACGGCCCCTGCCCACAACATGCTATGGCTGAGGGGCGAACGACCCACTATTGGGAGGGTTGCTACGTGATGCAGGAGTTCCGAGCTGAGGCGCTCAAGAAAGGCCAAGGAGGTGATCAGGGCCAGCGACAGGAACAGTTCAGCGCGCCCCGGTCACGCCAGAGCCCGTTCGGCGGTTTCCCTAACCCGGGTCCACAGGGCGGGTGAGAGCCCAACAGCGGACAGTACCAAGTTCACAACCAATAGCAGTATAACCCGCGAGGAGTGTTTCAGCAACCACCCCCGCAAGGGGATCTTCAGCGATAGGATGATCATAGCGGTTTCCAGAATAACCCTAAGTAGCTGAACAGCGGGCAATATCATGTGTTCACCATCAGCACCTGCAAACGGGATCAGAAGGTGAAATATAGAACTTTCAGCGTGGCTGAGCCAGCGCTCCCCAGGTACCTTCACTGGTCTAACAACCCATAACCTGGAGTAGGGAGGATCACCCGCCCCGAGTTGATAACCCTGGCGACTTGGCTTTGGTCGTGGCTCCCCAAGTCGGAGGATACACCCTTTCCGAAGTCCTTATGGATGGAGGCAACAGCATTAACATCCTATACTTCGATACCTTTCGAAGGATGAATCTCTTGGACAAAGACTTGATGCCATCGTCCATGGTTTTCCACGGCATTGTTCCGGGTAAGTCGGCGTATCCAATTGGGCGGATTAAACTTAACGTGGCTTTTGGCACAGAGTCCAATTACAGGAGCGAGTCTCTCATGTTTGAGGTGGTCAAAATCAAGATCCCTTACCACGCGTTGTTTGGAAGGCCGGCTTACGCTCGATTCATGGCCCGTCCATGTTATGTTTATCTCAAACTCAAGATGCCTGGTCCTAAGGGACCTATTACGATCAGCAGAGATACGAAGATAGCCCAAGAGTGCGAAGAGGGAGACGCAGCTTATGCCGAGACGGCTTGCGCAGCCGAGGAGCTCAAGTTTCACCAAGCCAATGTTGATCTGGCAGACATGACACCACTCAAGAGGCCAACAATCGACTCTGAGCCGCCCCTCAAGTTTAAACCAAAGGATGATACCAAGGTTATAGACTTCACGCGTGGCGACTCAACCAAGCAGTTCACTATTGGGACGGGTCTGGATCCCAAATAGGAAAGCGCGCCCATCGAATTCATCTGTGAGAATCGGGACATCTTCGCGTGGAAACCTTCTGACATGCCAGGTGTACCGAGAGAACTCGCTAAGCACCATCTTAATACTGACCCCAAAGTAAAGCCATTTCGGCAGTACCTTCGCAGGTTTAATGAGGAGCGACATAAGGCGATTGGAGAGGAAGTCGCCTGACTTTTGGCCGCCGGGTTCATCATCGAGGTTTTCCATCCTGAATGGTTGGCTAACCCGATCCCGGTCCTCAAAAAGAACGACACTTTCCACATGTGCATCGACTACACCGACCTCAACAAAGCCTGCCCGAAGGATCCCTTCGCCCTTCCCCGCATTGATCAAATCATTGACTCAACGGCGGGTTGCGAGCGTTTGTGTTTCTTGGATGCTTATTCAGGATACCACCAGATAAAGATGGTGGTGGTAGACCAGGAGAAAACATCCTTCATAACCCCCTTCAGAGCCTTCTGTTACGTGTCTATGCCGTTCGGGCTCAAGAGTGCGGGGGCAACTTATCAGCGTTGCATCCAAAATTGTTTGCATAAGCAGATCGTACGTAATGTCCACGCTTATGTGGACGACATCGTGGTCAGATCTCAGAAGAAAGAGTCGCTCTTGGAGGATCTCAAGGAGACTTTTGACAATTTGCGCGTATACCAGATGAGGCTTAACCCCACCAAGTGCGTGTTTGGTGTTCCTGCAGGAAAGCTATTGGGTTTTCTGGTGTCAGAACGCGACATTGAAGCTAACCAGGACAAAATTGAAGCGATTACTTCGCTAGGAAAGCCGGCCAATATTAATCAAGTCCAGTGCATGGCGGGTCGTATCGCGGCTCTAAGTCGTTTTATAAGTCGCCTTGGGGAGAAGGCCATCCCTCTTTATCAGCTACTGAAGAAAACTGATCAATTCGTATGGACGGAAGAAGCCAACGAAGCCGTTGAAGCCTTGAAGCGACAATTGGTTAAGCCGCCAGCACGACGGACAAGGATCCTATGCTTTTGTACATCACGGCCAATTCTAAAGCAGTGAGTGTGACAGTGGTTGTCGAGCGGAAGGAAGAAGGAAAGGAATACCCGGTTCATCGACCAATATATTTTATCAGCGAAGTCCCGACCCTCTCGAAACAACGCTACCCGCATTGGCAGAAGCTGGTCTTTGGGGTGTTTATGGCGAGTCGGAAGCTGAAGCACTACTTCCAAGAGCATCCCATCACGATAGTCAATTTTGCCCCCCTTGGTGACATTATACAAAATCGAGAAGCAACTGGATGGATTGCTAAGTGGGCCATTGAGTTGGGGCCTCATCACGTGCGATATACTCCCCGTACGACCATTAAGTCTCAAGCACTAGTGGATTTCATCAACGACTGGACCGAGTTGCAAATTTCAGAGGATAGGCCCGATCACACGTATTGGACCATCTATTTCGACGGATCGAGGCAGTTGGAAGGCTCGGGGGCTGGTGTGGTGATAACCTCGCCTCAGGGTGAGAAATTTTGCTATGTCCTCCAGCTCATGTTTCCATGTACCAACAACGCATCAGAGTATGAAGCCTTGCTCCATGGGTTGCGACTCGCCAAAGAGATGAATCTCACGCGAGTCAGATGTTTGGGCGACTTAGATCTGGTGGCACAACAGGTTTCTGGCACCTAGGATTCTAGAGATCCCTTGATGGCGGCTTACATGCGAGCTGTGTTGGATGTAGCGGGTCACTTTCATGGTTACCTAGTGGATCACATGGACCGGCGACTCAATGAAGCAGCAGATGCTCTTTCCCGTCTTGGTTCACAGCATAAGCCGGTTCCTCCCAATGTCTTTTTGGATGTATTACCTAACCCTTCGGTAAGGCTACCTTCAGAGGAAGATTTGGCGGTGCCGGACCCCGAGTCTCAACTTGTGGCGGCTCTTCGTGCCACCCCGGATTGGGAGATTCCCTACATGGCATATCTCACACGAGGCGAGTTACCCGCGGATGAGTTATTGGCTTGCCAAATCATCCGTTGGTGCAAATCCATGGTCATACACAACGGCGAGTTGCACAGGCGAAGCACTTCAGGGGTATTTCAACGGTGTATCTCTTCCGGGGAAGGATGTATGATCCTCAATGAAATTCATGCAGACGACTGTCGTCATCATGCCGGGTCACGCTCCTTGGTTTCTATGGCCTTTAGGCATGGGTTTTATTGGTTGACGGCTCATGCAGACGTGGAAGAGAAAGTTCACCAATGTGATGGTTGCCAGAAATTTGGACGTCAGATGCACGTGCTGGCTCAGGAGTTGCGGATGATCCCTATCACTTGGCCGTTTGCAGTCTGGGGGCTGGACATGGTTGGTCCTTTCAAGATGTCGTCCAATAAAAAGACTCACCTATTGGTGGCGGCTGACAAGTTTACTAAGTGGGTTGAGGCAGAACCGCTAGTAGCTGTGATGCAGATACGGCTGTCAAATTCTTGAAAAAATAGATTTTCCGGTTTGGATACCCTCATAGTATCATTACTAACAATGGTACTAATCTATCAAAGGGCGCAATGCAAAAGTTTTGCGGTCGAGAGCATATCCGGCTTGACGTTTCTACAGTCGCACATCCCCAGTCTAATGGGCAGGCAGAAAGGGCGAATCAGGAAATACTGCGAGGAATCGAGCCCCGACTTATGGTACCTTTGGAGCGTACTCCAGGATGTTGGGTGGAAGAGTTGCCCTCAGTATTATGGAGCATCAGGACCACCCCCAACCGCTCCATGGGTTTTACTCCTTTCTTTCTGGTCTATGGGGCGGAGGCGGTGTTGCCAAGTGACATCAGACACGATTCACCGTGAGTCGCTGCCTATGTGGAACAGGACAACGAGTTGGCACGACAAGATTCGTTGGATGCTTTGGAGGAAGAGTGAGACTTGGCTGCGTCACGATCGTCGATCTATCAACAGGACTTGCGACGCTACCACAGCCGCCGTGTCAAGAGCCAGACTTTTCAAAAGGGCGACTTAGTGCTCCGGTTGATTCAGGATCACACTGGTATGCATAAGTTATCACCTCCATGGGAAGGACCGTTTGTCATCAGCAAGAATCTTCGGAACGGCTCGTACTACTTGGTGGATCTTTGCCCAGATTGTCCAACTATAGAGTGAAAGGACGTGGATGTCGCCTAGAGGGGGGGGGGGTTGAATAGGCGCTCTAAAATAATTATGGTTTAGGCTTGAACAAATGCGGAATAAAACTAACGTTTAATTTGTCAAGCACAAAACCTACAACAACTAGGCTCACCTATGTGCACCAAACAACTTATGCTAAGCAAGATAAACAACTAACTGATAGTAAGATATATGACAATAAAAAATATGGCTATCACAAAGTAAAGTGCATAAGTAAAGGGTTCGGGTAAGAGATAACCGAGGCACGCAGAGACGATGATGTATCCCGAAGTTCACACCCTTGCGGATGCTAATCTCCGTTGGAGCGGTGTGGAGGCACAATGCTCCCCAAGATTCCACTAAGGCCACCGTATTCTCCTCACGCCCTCGCACAATGCAAGATGCCGTGATTCCTCTAAGGGACCCTTGAGGGTGGTCACCGAACCCGTACAAATGGCAACCCTTGGGGCGGTTACAGGTACCCGTACAAATTGCTCGGGGCAATCTCCACAACCTAATTGGAGACCCCGACGCTTGCCCGGAGTTTTACACCACAATGATTGAGCTCCAAGACACCACCAAGCTTCTAGGACGCCAAAGCATCCACGAAGAACAGTCTCTAGGGTACTAAGTACCAAAAGGTAATATGGCTTCTCAAACTTCACTTCCACGTATCACCGTGGAGAACTCAAACCGATGCAACTCATGCAATGGCAAGAACACACAAAGTGGTCAAGTCTTTCACACTTAAATCCCTCCACAACAACAAAAGCTATGGAGAAATATGAGAGGAAGAACAAGGAGCTCACAAAGAACTCCAAGATATAGATCCAAGGGGTTCCCCTCACATAGAGGAGAAAGTGATTGGTGGAGATGTGGATCTAGATCTCCTCTCTCTTTTCCTTCAAGAACTAGCAAGAATCATTGGAGGGATTGAGAGTTAGCAATCTCTAAGAAGGTCAACAATGGAGGAAGAACACGAGCTCAACGGATCCATTCGTCCAAGGGGGAAGAAGACCCCCTTTATATAGTGGGGGAAGAAAACAGACCGTTACCCCCACTTACAACCCGATCACAGTGGTACTACCGCTAGACCAAGAGGTACTACCACTTGCCCTAGCGGTAATACCGCTAGCCCTGGCGATACTACCGCTAGACCCTGGCGGTACTACCTCTAGCCCTAGCTGTACTACCTCTAGAGAAAGTTTTCGCAAAAAGTCCGACGAAGAACAACCGCTCAGAGAGAGGCACTACCGTCCCGAAGCGGTACTACAGCCCACCCGGAGCGGTACTACCGCTAGGGAGCGGTAGTAAGAAATTACTACCGCTCCAAGGGCGGTACTACAGCTCCGGGGGCGGTACTACCGCTACAGGAGCAGTACTACCGCTTGCACAAGGAGTGGTACTACCGCTGGATACTGAATCTGCTCTAACTTTCACATACGGACTCCGATTTCAACGAAACCAAGTTTGCTGGAAAGCTAACGACATGGGCTAACACAATATTGATAGAAATATCAATAAGAAGCAAGTGAGAAAAGGCCCATAAGAAAATGGTGAGAACCCTTCTTTGAATAAGACCGGTAAAAACTCTCAACATCAAAAACATCATAGAAGATGCATATGGACTCCATTTTCGATGAACTTGAGCTTGTCATGAAGATGCCCATAAGCTCTAAAAATCAAAAAGAGAAAAACCAAACAAGAACCGAGAAGTATGATGCAAGGATGCAAATGGTTTGAGCTCTCAACGAACGATACGATGAAGCTACTCACTTGAGAGCCCCCCTTGACAGTACACCAATCTATCCTAAAATAGAAAACCCATCAAGGGCAAACCTATACCTTGCACCTAGTCCTCTTGAGCTAGATGATGATGATATTGGCTTCCTCAAGATGGACCACCTTTCTTGATTGCGTTGGCTTGATGAAGAGTAGTTGATTGCTCCCCCATACTCACTATGGGTGAGCCACTCTTCAGCATATCTTCACAAGTCCATTGCCACCACAATGGACGCCAAGCTTCAAGCATGATATATTCGTGTTGATCCACTTGAACTTGCACACTGCAATCTTGATGACGATCACCACTTGACGTCATCCTTCATGGGTTGTATGAGATCTTCCTTTTGACGCAAGCCCATGGAAACACACCTAACCCCCACATAGAACTCTCACGAAGACCATGGGTTAGTACACAAACACGTAAGGGACAATGCTTACCATACCATGGGATCACTTGATCCCTCTCGGTACATCTTGTACACTTTGTGTGTTGATCATCTTGATTTACTCTTTGTCTGACGATCTTGAGCAACCTTGTGTCTCTCTGACCATTCTTTGGATAATACCTTGAATACCATCTTGGTCATCATATAAACTCCTTGAACCTAACAGATGGACTTCAAGAAGTGCCTATGGACAAATCCTATACATATAACTTAAGGCAACCATTAGTCCATAGGAATTGTCATCAATTACGAAAACCACATATGGAGAAATATGCTCTAACACAGAGGTTGAGACAACTCGCCCCTGGAATATAGTCCACCTGCGGCTTTACTACACCTAGAGCCATGGACTCCTTTTTTTACAAATCTCAGAACTTGTAATATTTTATTTATAAAGCAATAAAGCCGGCACCCACGAACTTCAGGGTCCTTTGCCGTTTCAGCTTCTGGAAAGCATGAGTCTTTATTGTTCTATGAGTCATCCAAGCATGGACGCTATCAGTACCAAAGATCATAAGTCGCCAGCTGCACTTATTTCAAACCTGGGTACTGATAAGCCAAAGAGGACCAAAAGTTGCCACGTTGCACGGTTGAAACATGGCGCCTTATATGGTTTTGAGAATAAAGCCGACTTACTTGGGGGCTACCAGTTCCCAAGTCATTTTGCAGTAAGAGCGTAAAACGCTTCTGTAATCCTATGTCCGGCTTTTCCCTAATCATAGGTCACTTGGGGTCTTCCACTCACTGAGTTCAGCCTGAATACCCTCTTGGCTAGCGAAAAATTACCGCATTACAAATGGTTATACTGGACTATGTGTTGGACGAGTCGCCATATGGACCCATGTACTCTTGGCGAGTCAATCCGCTCATTGGACCCTGAACTCGCCTTGGTTAAAACATGAAATGAACCGGCTAGAGCCACACATGGAGAATAGAGAAACCATTGGTTCACTGAACCTGCTTCACTGAAGCCTGACTCGCGCTTGACCAGGCAGTCTATAAACTTGGGGGCTATTGCACAAGCCTTCCTCGGGTAGCACTAGAGTTTTGCAAACTCGTTCTATCCTGGCGTAGCTCATCGAGCCGACGAATTTTTACGACTATCTTCGTGGCACTGCCACAAGGTTTTGTAAAACTATATATATGAATCGCCGCGACTCACTGAGCCGGCTCCTTGCTTATAACTCGCCATGACTTATTGAGTTAGCCTATGGCGTTTTTTCCTTGATAAACAGGTTGAAGAAGCTCTCTCTTGTTGACATATGACACTTCTTAAACTATCAAGTACCAAGATTGGTAAAAGCGAGTCATGATTCGCATAAAGTATAAACTATTCAGCAATGTCAAGCAAAAGGCATGGGCGGAAGACTATTTTCCTACAATCTAACAAACTATTACATGCCTCACACGGCCAAGTCGGCTTCATCTCCCGATCAAGAAGAGATCAGATTGTTTTTTAAAGCAATGATTACATCCGAAGAAGACTCAAGCTGCCTCTGGGTCGCCTTGCCTCGAGCTTTCTCCACCTTCAATTTGTAAGTCACCTAGGTTCCAGTTACACTTGGACAAGGCGACGAACTCATCTTCATTGTAAGAAAGATAGATAGATCTGCTTCAAAGTTGAAGGGATTCTTGGGCCGGCGAGGAGTCAGGCTCGTAATTTCATACGACGGAGGAGTCACCTTTTTGTTACTATCATCATACACAGCTTGGTATTTGTTTAAATCCAAGCCGGCTGCCAGTTGTGTCGCTGCAGAGCGGGACTCTTTGATTACTCGGTGGTAGTCTTCTTCGGTGAACTCTGACCCGTCGTCTTTCAGTTCAGGATAGCCAGCAGTTACCTCCTCTGGCTTCAGCTCAGGAGCATAGGCCACGCACCGGCTTAGGGTATTCAGGGCTCCCTTCCGGGCGACTGATCTCTTCAGCTCCTCCACTTGAGGAGGCAACATAGACAAGTAGCCAAGCATGCTCTTGATGGACTTAACTGGCTCTTTGTTGCCCATCACTACTTTTATCGCCAGCATGCTCCCCGTATACAACTGCTCGGTGAAAGTATACATCGCCTTTAGTTTCAGCATGCAGCCGTCTTGGAGATTGGCGGCTCGCGGACCTACAAAGGATAAATCCGTGTTTGTTAGTATTGGCAAACTAGACTGATTTTTCGATGAAGGGAATTGATCCTTACCAAACATGGCTTGAGTCATGTTGGAGATGTGTTTTTTCAAGCCGGAGAGCTCTTGCTGGGCAGCTTCTAGTTTCTCCTCGGCTTGCTTAGCCCGCTTCAGGATGGCGGCTTGGTCAGCTTTGGCTTTCTTTTCAAGCTTTTGGTGACCAGCCTTCATTTTTTCTATTTCAGCCAGGACCACCTGATACTTCTTCTCAGGCTCAGACCGAGCATTCTGCTGTTCGGCTAGATTTTTCCTTAAATGAGCTAGGGATGACTCTGCCTGGGTCACAGATTCCTGTAGAACAAAATTTGGGGAGACAAGTCTCAGAACTATTGCAAGCAATATTCCTCACACTTGGGGGCTAATGTATGACTCTTTTTTGAGGTCATACAAGATACAATACAAGACCTGGCTCATCTTTCAAAAGATGACCCGACCCTTGGGGGCTACAGGTTGAAGATTTTTAACTATATTCAAGACCCGACTCATCTTTCAAAAGATGACCCGGCCCTTGGGGGCTACAGGTTGAAGATTTTTAACTATATTCAAGACCCGACTCATCTTTCAAAAGATGACCCGGCCCTTGGGGGCTACAGGTTGAATATTTTTAACTATATTCAAGACCCGGTTCATCTTTCAAAAGATGACCTGGCCCTTGGGGGCTACAGGTTGAAGATTTTTAACTATATTCAAGACCCGACTCATCTTTCAAAAGATGACCCGGCCCTTGGGGGCTACAGGTTGAAGATTTTAACTATATTCAAGACCCGACTCATCTTTCAAAAGATGACCGGCCCTTGGGGGCTAAAGGTTGAAGATTTTAACTATATTCAAGACCCGTCTCATCTTTCAAAAGATGACCCGGCCCTTGGGGGCTATGGACAGATATGGGTCCACGATATATTGTAACAAAAATTATGTCATCAAGCAAGACTAGTTTCACGCCCAAGATGCGACCCTATCCTCAATTTGGCACGAAGGCCTCGCCAGGGATAGAAGCGCATCTCGTCGTGTCGCAAGAATGGATATCGTTACAAGTACATGTACTATATATATATATATATATATATATATATATATATAGAATTGGCTTACACTCTCCACAAGCTACATCAGAGTCACAACAACACAATACATAAACATCATGATGAAGAGCATGGTCCGACTACGGACGAAAACAAACGAGAAAAGAAGAACGACGTCCATCCTTGCTATCCCAGGCTGCCGGCCTGGAACCCATCCTAGATCAATGACAAAGAAGAAGAAGAAGCAACTCCAAATGAACAATCAACACGCTCGCCTCAAGTAACCTTTACCTGTACCTGCAACTGGTCTTGTAGTAATATGTGAGCCACAGGGGACTCAACAATCTCATTTCCAAAGGTATCAAGACTAGCAAAGCTTAATGGGTGAGGTATGGTTAAGTGGTGAGGTTGCAGCAGCGGCTAAGCGCATATTTGGTGGTAAGCTTATGAGTACAAGAAATAAGAGGGGAAGATCTACGTATAGCGGACGTGACTACTGATGATCAAATGAATGACCCTGAACACCTACCTACGTCAGACATAACCCCACCGTGTCCTCAATCGGAGAAGGAACTCACGAAAGAGACAGTCACGGTTACGCACACAGCTGGCAAGTTTTAATTAAGTTAACTTCAAGTTATCTAGAACCAGTGTTAAACAAAGTTTCCACGTTGCCACATAACCGCGGGCACGGCTTTCCTAAAGATTTAACCCTGCAGGGGTGCTCCAACTAGTCCATCACAAATTACCACAAGCCACATACAAATCCTTGATCATGACACTCGCGATCTCGTTGGATTCCTTAGTGGAAAACCTCAACTCTGAGATTACCCAAAGCATCACCGGAATCCCGATGCACAAGATATCTCGTCAAAGGTAAAACTAATCCAGCAAGGCCACTCGGTGAGTCGACGAACCCGATAGGAGCCGCGTATCTCGTTCTCAGGACACACCGTCTATGCATAGTGGACGGTAGCCAAACCTCGAGTTGCCCCGAGGTGGCACCACCGACTGCTAGGTGGGTGGACCAACACTCATGCGGAGCACTGGCCCGGGGGTTGATTAAATTATCCTCGGGGCCCGGAAAGTCCCTATGCAATTTTATTAGGTTATTAGGCAAATGTAGTACCAAAATTGGGCCTTGCCAGACGAGCTTTAATCTTAAACGAATTATCAAGGGGGTCCCCATAACAACCCCGATCGTGTTAGGAGCGCTCAATTATGGAACATAACACCGGTAGCCGAAACTAAGGGGGCAAAGGTGGAACAAAACACCAGGCTAGAAAGGCCGAGCCTTCCACCTTTACCAAGTATATAGGTGCATTAAATTAAATAGCATTAATAGGGTGATATAACAAGGAACCCATGTAACACATGGAAGCAACTGCACCTCCAACTAGCAACGCTAACAACATGGTTAAGCAAGGAGTAACATAGCCAATCAGTGGTTTGCTAGATTGTGAACAGGTCGAAGGTTTCATGGAATTGTTGAGAGGATGATATTTAACATGTGGTAGGCAACGAGACATAACGACAGAAACGATAATACTAGCATGGCAAAGATAGTAATGGTATCTGGGGAAATGGTCATCTTGCCTGAGATCCCGCTTGGAAGAAGAATGACTCCGTGAAGCAGACGAACCGATGTAGTCGAACGGGTCCTCACAATCCGACACGCTTGCGGAACTCTATCGAGACGGAGGAAACCAGAACAAGAATCAACACACGATGCACAACACATATGATGCATGAACAGTTCAATAATGCAAGGCATGGCATGGCAATTCACATCAAGCAAACACTACACCTTAAGTGAAGCTCGATATGCAACGAGTTGCATATCGATGAAACTCCATGTTTAATTATTTAATTCACCCCCGTTTATTTACACGGCAATGTTAAATATTATTAGACATGGCAAGGGGTGAAGCACGAATTAAACTACCTATGTAGGCATTTTAAATGAGGCCGAAAACGACATATAACATCTCCGAAATGACCCCACGCGCTAAATTCTAATTCTGTCCAGATTTGTCCTAATCACATTTTATGTTTGTTAAACAGCAAAACAAAGTGGTTCACATAAAATTGCACGTCTTTCTAGCCCATTTACATATATGGCTCATCTCCAATGGAGCTACGGTTAAATAGCTATGACCTAAATTGTTTATATTACGTCGACACACAAACCGATGCAAACAACACGCTAACAGCCTTAAACATGCATGAGAGTTGGACATTGTTGATCTACGTGAAATTCTAGTCAAGTTTCATATATAACTTGTCTTGATCCGGTGCATGGTCTAAAAGCTACGGGTGTTTGAAAAATCGATGCTTTTTCTGAAATTTGCAAAATCTTAGTGCAGGAAAAAAATTTGACAGGGAAATCAAATATGGGGCAAAGCTGGGATTCGATCCAAAGACCTCATACATAAGCCCACACCTAAATACCGGCTAGTCTACAATAGAACGCTGGCAAAAGATAGGTATGGACCGATATAACCATTCCATCAGGTTGATGACACTGAAAGTCTGTGCTAAAAACAAAGAAAAAGATTGGAGGCGCGAGGGATTGAACCCAGGACCTCCTGGACACGAGTTGGATGACAACCACTCGGATTACTATCATGTTTGTGAATAAAACTAGTGCCCATGCTATTTAACCTTTGCAACCAGAACATATCTAGCCAAAACATCAAGGTTCAGTTACGCAGGGCTTGCTCACAGCAGGAGATGTAGAGGCTGCAGCCATGGCAGGAAGATGCAGAGGGCCGGGTGAGCTCGAGGAGGCATTGAACTGGCCTAGGGCTTGGTCCAGCTTGCTTCCTGACTGGAGGCGAGGCCATGTGCGGTGGAGGTCCTTGCTCCTGCACATGAACACAGGGAGAGAGGGAATTAGAGGAGAAAGGGGAATGAAAGGAGAGAGAGCACATCAAGGAGAAGGTCCGACGGGGCTGGTGTGGAGGTGGTTGCTGGCGACGGCCGGTCCGACGAGGCCACTGAGCAGAGCGGACAGAGGAGCTCGAGTGCTCTTGCTCCAGATCAGCAGCTGCACGCAGCTAGCGGGATCTCGTGCATGGGGCTTTGATGGGTGGAGGCACATGGGAAGCGGCGACCTGCACTGTTGCTGTTGCTAAGCGTGGAGCTGGCCTCGGCCAGGGGACGGCTACTGCTCCTGGTGGATGCGCGAGCGGCTGCGAGGGAACGAGAGGAAGGAGGCGACGCACGGGGAATGAGGGGGACTCCTCCTCGCGCTAGGGTTACGTGCGCCGGCTGGGCCTTGGGTCGGCTAGGTTGGGCTTCTTCTCTCTCTCTCTCTCAAAGAAAAAAAATACACAGGCTGAAATTAAACATAAAACCAAAACGACTTTTGAATTTTAAAACTCGGGTAGAAATAGGGGTAAATAATAAAACTAAAAAGAATAAAACTAGGCTTCTAAATCTTGTGCCAATTATAAAAATAAAATTGGGATTTTTTTAAGAGTTAAAATTAAATGTCTTTTAAATAAAAACTCTGTTTTGAAATAAAACAAAAGGAGAATAAAAATAAAACCTAGAGGGTTGCCCTAGTTTATAATAAGAATACTTTTAAAAGGGAAGGAACATTTTTATTTAGGCCAAACCGGATGCTAGGATTGCCTCAAAAGAATTAGTAGAGGGGAGAAGAGTCTGCACGTGGCTAGGGTTTCGGCTCAGATCTTGAGGAGAGGAGGTTAGGGGTCCAAATTAGGCATGGGAGGCATATATTCATAGACAAACGGGGCTAGGGTTAGCAGAATTTCGCCCCGGTTTCAACCGTGCGGTCGGATTCGTGTAATTCCGAAAGCGGGACGGACGAGTGGCTATGTAGAGTATGTATCCGGAGACAAGAGGGAAAACGGGCGGCGCGGCAACGCGATTTAAAACACCGGAACACGCCCGACGATAGACCGAATACGGTGCCGCTACGGCCGACCGTTCGGGTACCAGACGGACTTCGATCGCGACGACATTTGACAGGCGGCCTACCTATAACTAATTACGACCGCATGCCAAGTTTCACCCCGATTAGAGAAAGGTTTCAACACACTTTTAAAACAGGGTTTCGATGATGGCGCGGGCGCGTGTGTGTGCGGTCGGGCTCAGAACGGACAACGACGTGAACCGGCAACTAACAACGGATGCAAGTTTGAAAACTGATGGCAATGGAGATGCCGATGCAATGCTGATGATGCACATGATGCGATGATGAATGCGACAGACAAACATACCACACGACGAAAACAGAATAAAAGGGGAATCTTTTGGGACGTTGGCATCGGGCTGTCACAACTAGTCTACTCGAAGGCTAATGGGCGAAAGAATACATAATAAAGGATGTACCTAATGTTTGACTCTCATCATGTGGATCAAGCTTTTATTCATTTCTTAACTCGTCTCCAGGCGACTTGCAAAGCCAGAGCAGAGTTGGTCAAATTCGAGCTTCTCATAATGAGGAAGCTTCAACTTACTGACATCTTGTTCTGCGGAAGGATGAGATTCTTTTGAGGTGTGTTTGGATAACACCGCCGCTGCAGGTTTGGATTAGCCACTACCAGTGATAATGATGGCCTCTGGATCCTCAGTCGCCTTGGAAGAGCTCGGTTGGTTAACATTGTCAGTGGTTTCCTTTATGGAGCCTGGCGAGTCGTCCCAGACGTCAGGGATGTAATCCGCAGGAACATCATGAGCCACCACTTGGTCCTCGTCAAGCTCTGGGGCAGAGGTGCTCGTGCCTAACACCTCAGTCATCTTAGGAGCGGAAGACGAGTCGCCGGTTTTTCTCTTCTTTGCTTGTGCCCTGAGATGAAGACAACAAAGGTAGGGCAAATATCATTATTGGGAAGAGAAAGGGTTAATAAAAGAACTCACCCCTATACACGAATCATTGGCGAAAGAGCTGACATCACTGAGTCGCCAGATGAAGGAGGAGAAGCCTAAAAGAATAAAAGTTCAAGGAGTGAAGGAGTTGTGAATCGCATTTTCTACGAGGAAGAGATTGTGTTTAACAAGAGTATACCTCACTTGAGCATTTTCGACCGGATGTTCTCTCAGGTAACCCGACAATTAAGTCGCCAGAACGGCTTCGGGTTTTACTCTTGGGAGTATACCTCGCCTTCTTCAAAAGGAAATCAGGGTCCAGACAAGCATGTGGGTGAGACATGGGAACTTTTCCACAATTTCGCCTGGCCGACCTAGCAGGACAGGAAGTTGAGTCGGAAGAAATAGAAATTACCTCAACTACGTCATCTGGGCTCTCATAGCCATCGTCCTACGCACAAAAGTAACAGGATATAAGCATAAAATCGGAACATGGTAATGACAAGCAAAAGGGTAACTTTTTACCTCTGATTGTTCTTCTCCGGCTTGGGACTCGCCGGCAACGGATGAATCCTTAGCGGCGGCTTTGCCCTTGCTCTTCTTCTTCTTCTTCGGGGGCGGTTTAGTTGTTTTTTGAGCAGTCACCTTTGGCCCCCTTCGCCAAAAAGCATCACCTTTTTGGTGGATAGAATAAAATTTCAAACCCGGAGCATTGGCACGTATATTTAAAAGGTAAAGGGAGGCGGCTTAGATTGTTACCGGTGGAGCCGGGTTGGAGCGACAGAAGGGCTTGAGCCCGACCTTGGCACAATCTTCCAAAGATTCGCCGGTTAACTTCTTGATTATCCCAACAATGTCCTTCTCTGAGAGTTTTTTATGGTAGAAGCATTGCGGATGATTCACGCTACCATCGTATTCGCACATCAGACCATTACGGCGACTCAGAGGAAGAATGTTCCATTCCACCCAGCAAAGGAATAGATCAACCCCGGTGAGCCCGTTATTGGTCAAAGACCGCAACTCGGAGAAGATAGGGATGAATTCCGATTCTTCTTCTTCTGTAAGCTTCTCGGGCAATTTGAAGTCCATGGGCAGGCGATCTTGTCTATAACCTGGAAGTGGGTTCTCACCAGGAGGAGAAGTGTCACGACAGTAAAACCAAGACTCGGCCCAGCCTTTGGGATGGCTAGGCAGAAGGATAGGAGGAAACCCACTTTCACGGTGCCGCTGGATGTTGACTCCTCCGAGTTCCAAATTGGGCCCATTGGAAAATTCGGTCTGGCGATTCAGATAGAAGAAGTTCCAAAATAATGGAACTATGGGCTCTCTTTGCAGGTATACCTCGCAAAATACTTGAAACTGGCAGAGATTACTGATGGAGTTGGGTCCCAGGTCCTGAGGATGAACATTGAGGAAATGGAGAGTGTCTCTGAAGAACTTTGACCCGGGAGGTTTGAAGCCTCGTTCAAGATGGTGAGTGAAAATAACTACTTCCCCTTCGGCAGGGCTGGGGGTCACCTCGCCTGGGGCGGTTCACCAACCAATAACTTCTTTACTATCGAGATGACCCGACTTGACAAATTTCTCAATAAGGGCGTCATCGATCTTGGTTGGTAGCCAATCAAATTTCGAGATGCTGACCATGACTATAAAAAGAGGAAACAAGGCGGCTCAGTAAGGACCATGAAATGTGGTGACTCGCCAGTTGGAGATCTGCGATGTGTCTGTAAAGACCTTATGACTCGCAATTAGGTGACTAAAAACCTGGATATAAGGGCATTCTAACTCGCCAGTTGAGCGATTTATGGTATGTCTATGAAGGAGTTATGACTCGCCCTTCGACCAACAAAAGGCGTAGCTATGGCGATGTTCTAACTCGCCGTGGTGGAAGAAGGTGAGCGGCGACTCTCAAAGGATTTTTTCCTTAGGGATATTCCCGGGAGAAGGATAAACATGTTTCTAAAGGCGAGCAGTGAATTACGGATCAACGGGTGAATCGAAATTAAAAAGATAATGCTTGGCGAAACTGCAAAAGCTATGAATGCAAGAATGTGGCAGGGATGTCATCTGGACCTACGAAGTAAACCCTCAAATGGCCGAGAGATGCGATGAAACTACCACAGTTTGCTATTACGGAGGACCTACTTCAAACATATTAAGCAGAATCTAGAGTAAAGGGGGGTGTTCGTTGTATTCCGGAGCTAAACCTAGAAGAACATGGGGTCCTCAGTCTAACCCTAATGGAGAAAGGCCTTTACCTGAGAGAGGAGGACGACGCCGGAGATGGATGCGGAAAGCTTCGCGCCTTCGATTGGCCCGGATACGCCCAGGTTGCAGCGGCTGACGACGGAACTTCGGGAAACGGCGAGGAGGCCGAGGCGCTGGCGCGAGGAAGACGAAGGACGATGAGGAAGCCGAAGTGGGGGTAGGTGACGGTGCCCCCACTCCCCCTGCGGTTATTTAAAGGACCGGAGTTGGAATCGAGGCGGCAGGCGCGGGAAATAGAGGCGACAAACCAAAAATTTGCAATGATGACGCCTATATTTTCGAGATAAATAAATGGTAGTGCGAAAGATACGTTGGGTGGCTACGTCATTAAGTCCCGAAATTGAAGGGATAAGGTGATGTCATCGAACACTGCTTGGTGGCTCAAACAAGTCCTGATGGATGGCGGCTTGTCATTTCGTCAAAAGATAGGAGTGATACGAGTCGCCCCAAAATGGGTGGAAGTTTATTGACGTGAATAAATTCAAGACAATTTGGGGCCTAATGTTGGGGATATTACCTGCGGTGCAACCCGCCCTAACCGGGCCGGGTCATTAAAGGGGCGGCTCATATTTCCGAAGATACAAGCCTTGGCCTAGGAGGCCCAAGAGCCGGATGGCGGTTCAGGAGCTGCGAGGAGGATGCGCTGCCAAGGAGATTTCCAGTCTTGGAAAGCATGGCGACTTAGGGATAGGGAAAGCTAGGGTCTGTAGCATAGTCAGGACTCTTGTAAATCCTAGGGCCTCGACCTGTATATAAAGGCGAGTCCCTGGGGGAGATATGGTCAAGTTAGAAATCATCGAGAGCTAGGTCAGGCGAGTTAAGCCCTCCTTGTAATCAAAACCATCATCAATCTACACAAAGCAGGATGTAGGCTTTTACCTCCACACGAGGGGCCGAACCTAGGTAAATCCAAGTCTCGCTTTCGCTCACCCCCTTTGAGTTGCCACCAAGGTGCGATGGCTCCATCCTTAAGTCCTTCCACGAGGACATCTGCCGTGACAAAACCACGACATTATCCATGATCAGTTATGGGAAGAGGCTCACCCAAACTTGCCAAGAACAACTCAAATTCCTCAAACTCTTGTAGCTAGTGAGATTCTGACTGGCTCTGATGAAAAGAGCTCACATGAGGAATCAACACAAGACCGAGAATCAGCAAATTCCTCAAGCTAAAGAACAAGCTCCTGCTCAAAATGATAAAACTGCAACTGTAGTTGTAAATCCCGATACTGCAATTGTGGTAGCCACAACTCCTCGAGATGAACAACAACACAATCTTCAACTAAAGCCTCATCAGCCCTTCTCCAGAAGGCGAAAGTTTCAGAAGAAATACTTCTATGATGAACGTCATTACTTCACCGGAAAAAAATCCTTACGATAGGCTTCACATGAGGCACCGAAAGTTCTGGACTAGAACTCAACTCAACTACTATGCTTTTGTGCTCTCTTGAAGAAAGAAGATATTTCTTCACACTCACATTCCTCACTATGACAAGGAGGAAATTCCTTGCTTCACCCCAGTACTGAATTTTCTTCATGAAGTAGGGCTACTGCCATTATGTACAGATATTAGTGATTGGAATACTGATATAATTCTTCAATTCTATGCCACACTGCATATCTCAGGTGACCCCAAAGACGTCAACACGTGGGTCTTGGACTGGATGACTCGACACAGTCACTACAAAGCTCCAGCCACAGAATTGCTTCGAGATCTTCCAATATCAATTACTTCAGAAGATGCAGTCAAAATGTATGATGAAAGAGAACTGCCAAACAAGCTCATGGAAGTCCTCATGAAACCGTTGGCTCAGGGCCAATCTCCAAGGACTAGATTCCTGGTGAAGGACTTGAAGTATGAGCCCAGAACTGTCAATAGGATCTTGTCATATTCCTTAGCACCTATCAAAGGACACGACAATGAAGAAGATGTTGTAGGCATCATGAAGAATATCCTTTTCAATGTCATTCATGGCATCCCTATGAATCTTCATGATTTCTTCTTGAGGACTCTGGCCGATAATGCTTTGTCAGCATTTGAGCAGATGATATATGCGTCTTGGATCATGAGGTTCATCAGGAACAGATCCACCATCAACTACAGGTTGACTTTCAGAATCACCTCGGCTATCTGCCGCCTATCAAATTCATCAAGAAATCTTTTGAACCAGTTGAAGGCAAAGGCAAGTCTGTGGTTGATGAAGGAAATCGGCCCCTAGATGGCCAATTTCACAAGGCTGACTCTTATTCCTCATATGATGACACCGCTACTCAAGAACCTTCAAGCCCAACTGCTCCTAGGGTGATGACTAACAGAGGGGTTCTCCTCGGTCTTCACCAGAAAGTAGATCACAATCACAAGCGGGTAAAAAACCAGTTTGGCGCCATTGTGAAAACCCTCAATGAGACTCAAAATGCAGTGAAGAAACATCACTATTGTTGGGGATATTACCTGCGGTATGGCCCGTCCTATTGGGCCGGGTCAGGAAAGCGGCAACTCATACATATATGGTTAGTGTAAGCCTTGGCCCATGCCTGAGGCATGTTCAGAGATCTTCTTCAGAAGCCTGCTAGGGCCCATGAGCGAGATGGCGGTTTAGGATTGATGAAGAAGATAAGTCACCAAGGAGGTTTCCTGGCTTGGCAAACACGTCGACTTAGAGACATGGAAGGCCACGATTTGTAACGTGGCGAGGACTTTTGTGATCCCTAGGGCCTTGACCTATATATAAAGGCGAGTCTCCGGGGCAGATAGATCAAGTTATAAATCATCGAGAGCTAGGTCAGGCGAGTCACGCCTTCCTTGTAATTGAATCCACCATCAATATACACAAAGGAGGACGTAGACTTTTTACCTCCACACGAGGGGCCGAACCTGGGTAAATCTGAGTCTCGCTTCCGCTCACCCCCTTTGAGTCGCCACCAAGGTGCGATGGCTCCTTCCCTAAGTCCTTTCACGAGGACATCTGCCGTGACAAAACCACGACAACTATTATCTTCATGAGGTATTTGATCGCACTTGGGCCACCTTAGCACACCTGAAGACTCACGAGGAACTTGAAGAAATGGAATTTACTCAAGACTTTGACTGGTCGTGGCCTCCAAAGAAGAAATTGAAGCCTATTCCAGTTCCTGACTTGGAGGATAGCTCATTTTCTTCATTCCGCACTATAGAATCAAATGAAGAACCTGAGGATACTACAACTGGTCCAACAAAGAAGTCTGCCTCCAAGGATGCTCACACTTCTACATCAACAGAGAAGTGAAATTCTTCACAGGCGTTAGCCCTCAGTTTTGTCCCTTTTCGTCACTTGATGACAAAGCGGGAGAAATTTGAGAGTTAGTCTTCAAGTGGGTTTCAATTATGGGCTTATATACTTTATTAAGTTCCAAACTCTTGGTTCTTCTGAAGTTTTTGATGTAATGAATTGTAACTTAATCCCGATGGTGTTCTGAATCTTTTGAACATTTTTCCACACATGCTTATTCCTCAAAGTTTATTAATGCAAGCATGCTAAAATTCGTCACACATCATTTTTCATCATGCATTTCTAATTCCTCAAATTATATGTTAAATTCTTGCATGAATTGCAAGATACAGGGGAGATCTCCAAGATATAAATCATTAATGTGCATCTGCTTTTCAAAGCAGATTCCTCAAAACATGCACATCTTCATGGGGAGTTTCTGTGTATCTTGATTTCAAATTCCTCAAACTCTGTACTTACATTCTATATTATCATCACCGTTGAAAACTTAACCTAATTGTTATCATACACCAAAAAGGGGGAGATTGTAAGTGCATCTAGTGCCCCTTAATTATTTTAGTGGTTTGAAGACTTATAGGTTAAGAGACTTATATGTTTGTGAGTGTACACATGCTCTATAAGTCGCTCAGGAGTTTGAGTTATCCGATGAATATTGACCCCTAAAAATGTATGTCTTCGGGTAAACACTTTCGTCTTTCCTTGAAGACTTTGATCGCGATGAAGTTGATATTCCTCATGAAGATATTGAAGATGAGGAATTCGGTGTGTCCTGAAGAAAACACTGTGAAGACTTTGAAGCGTGAAGATTTACTCTTTCTGTTTCATTTTCTTTACACTTGAGTCATAGGAACACCGTACTATTAAAGGGGGTTGAGGTAAAACTACGGAATGATTTTCCTCATGATGATCAACCCAAGCCTAAATCTATCAAAGCCTCAAAGTGAGGAATATGAGAGACATGAGAACTTCCACACTTGAAAGTTCTGACTGTTGTCGCGCCATGCACTACCTCACTGCTCTTATCCACCCAACGGTCATATTATTAAAGGGCATTTATGTCAAATCATGTAGGGATGCTCCCAGGCTATAAATAGCCGCCCCCACAACCACTTGCTGGTTGGCTGCTCCGAGAGAAACTGACACTTGTCATTTAGAGCAACCCAAAGTCCTCAGAGTCTTTGAGAGAAAATCATCAAGTGAGGAAATACCCCAAACACCAAACCCAAACCAAAAACCCAAGTGATTGAGCATCACTTAAGAAGTTGCTCCTTTGTGGAATCGACGCTTGTTACCTTTGAGGATTGTGTATCCTCCAGACGGTTAAGCGTCATGGTCTAGAGCATCCATCAGTCAACTGTGGATCACCGGGTGACCAAGTTTGTGCGGGTTTGGAAGTCTGCCCTGAAGCCTTACCACGAGTGTTGGGCGAGGACTGTGTGTCCTTAGCTCAAGGAGAATACAGTAGGGACTGTGTGCCCAGGACTGTGTGTCCTTTGGTTTCAATACCAAGGCGCTCCCAACCAGACATACAACTGTCACAACAGTTGGAACAGGGTCATCAACAATTGTCTTCATCAAGCTACGGGTTCTATTTCTTGAACCTTCTCATTTCCTAAATTGTATGTTGAAGACTTTCATGTGTACTGTTTGAAGAATTTGTCTAAAGACTTTCTCTGAATTTCCTCAATCTCAAATTCTTCACTTGAGATAATCTTCACCTGCTTACTCTGTACTTGCGAACTGTGCAACGAATCTCTGAAATCTCATCGAGTACTTTGCTGTAGACGTTTTTCTACACCTGACCCTGTACTATTTCAACTGCACTCTGTTCATGACTAAGGACTTTCCTCACTAGGAATTTCCTCAGTGATGAAATTATAAAACTCTCCTATTCACCCCCTCTAGCCGAAATAATGCACTTTCAGTGATCTCATCGCCGATGACTAGGCGTGCCATCATTCCTTCCGACGATCTAATAAGTGGAACTGTCACTGAAAGCACCAATGTCGGTGTCAAAACCAACAGATCTCGAGTAGGGGGTCCCGAACTGTGGACCTTAGATCGATGGGCTGCAGGAAAGAGGGGGAGACAGTGTTTACCCAGGTTCGGGCCCTCTTGAGGAGGTAAAACCCTACGTCCTGCTTGATTATATTGACGTGGATGATGATTACAGAGTCTACCTTGAGATCGTGTATACTAAACCCTGGATGAATCAACCTGTCTACATGGATGAGGACCCCCGGTTTATATAGCCACCGGGGTACCTAGGGTTACACAGAACCGACCTAGTCTACTTTACTTGGACGTCACATCGGTCTTCGGTATTTTCCTCCTTGAACACGAGATGACCGCACAACCCGTCCTCCCATAGGTACGGCCCATCAGGCCGACCTCTTCATAGTAAGCCGACTACGTGAGGACCCCTTAATCCCAGACTCCCTCACATATCGCATGTCTTTAAGAATCGAAACTGGCCAACATTGGTCAATTCACTACATCCTTTTTGGGTGGATACAGACTACAAAATTTTGCACAACGACCGACTCTGGGCACTCAAGGTGGAATCCTTCTATTATGGGACGACAACGTGGTGCTTTGCGCATATTTCCTCATAGGGGACTACTGCCTTACCGCTAAGGTGACGATTAGAGCTTTGAACGAGAGTTTCTGGCTAACTTCGGTCTACAGCCCCATGGCCTCCAATTAGAAAGATGCATTCTATGTCGAGCTTCTCGCACTTAAACCTCCGACGGGCGAGGGTTCGCTAGTTTGTGGGGATTTCAACCAAATCTACAGAGCAAGAGACAAGAATAAACCAAGCTTATATAGAAGAGGATCAACAAAGTCTGGCATGCTTTGTCGGATGGGGAGGTCAAGGAGATTCACTTGGATAACCGCCGCTTCACCTGGATTAATGAGCGCCATGACCCAACTTCGAGCAAATCGGACTCTTTCTTCTGTAACTCCGACTGGGACATCACCTTTGGCGGCCACATACTCCATGCCCTTTCATATTCCCTATCAGATCATTGCCCTCTACTGTTGTCACAAGATCTTGGCCCAAAGCACCCTCAAAGCTTCCGCTTTGAGAATTTCGGGATTTCTATGCCTGAGTTCCGCCAAATTGTCCAACAAGCTTGTGATACACTTTCTGAACACCTTGAACCTTGCCATGTCTTATTCCATAAGCTTCGCAAAACAGTCTTCATGCTCAAGGGTTGGAGTAAAAGTCTATTCTCTTCAGTAAAGATCCATCTTCACATGGCTCTGCAGGTCATCCTTGACCTTGACGCTGCTCAAGATAACAGACCTCTTTCATCTGAAGATGCCAATCTGTGGTCTAGGTTGACGAGGTGAGTCAACGACCTGTCCGCCTTGCTTCGTGCTAGAAAAAAGCAATGCACCTGGGTAAATTTTTTCTAAAAGAGGGTGATGCCAACACCAAATTCTTTCACCTCAGAGTCAATGCGCGAAGAAGAAAATTCTTCATCCACCGACTAAAGCTTGGTCATGAATGGGTTACCTCTCATGAAGAAAAAAAGAAGGCGACATAGGACCATTTTAAGAAAATCTTCTAGAAAGCGCAGAGGCGGACAAATGACTTCAACTAGGATGCCATCGACCTCGAGGGTGGGGATCTCCCGAGCCTTGGTGATAATCTGATAGAAGACGAGGTGCTTGCTGCCATCACCCAATTATCTAGGGACAAGATACCCAGCCTCGACGTTTCACTGGCACCTTTTTCAAGTCTTGCTCGGTAATTATCAAAGCGGACATGATGAATGCAATCCAATCCTATTCAAATCTTCAAGTGGCCAACCTACACGGTCTCAACTCAACGAATAAAGTGTTGCTTCCTAAGAAAGATGGTACGAAATATATTATGGATTTTTGCCCTATCAGTTTGATTCACTCTTTTGCAAAGATCTTGGCAAATCCACTGGCCCCATTCATGAATAACTTTGTGTCCAGATCCCAGAGTGCTTTTATCAAGTCTAGAAGCATTCACGACAACTTTATGTTTGTTAGAGTCTTCACTAGGCGCTTAATTACACCGGAATAAAATGTCAACTGTCGTGGTTTTATCACGACATATGTCCTCGTGCAAGGACTTAGGTGTGGAACCATCGCAACTATGTGGCGGCTTGAGAGGGGTTGGTTGGAATCGAGAGACACGAGTTTACCCAGGTTCGACCCCTTCGATGGAGGTAAAAGCCTACGTCCTGCTTGTGTTTCATTGATGAAGATGATGATCTCGATTACAAGGGTGTGGAATTGCTACCTCTAATATCGAGGGTGTCTAATCTGTCTATCTCTAATTGCTTGTACTTGTCATGGATCAACCTAACTTGTCCCTCTTGGGGCCCCTCCTTATATAGGTGAAAGGGGTAGGTTTACATGTAGAGTCCTACTAGGATTAGGTTTAGGACTAGTCTCTCTTGATTCCTAATCCGGGTCTTGTTTCCTTTGTGAGGGAGTCTTTCCTCCTCTTGGGCCTTCTCTTGTGAGCCGGCCCTCCTGGCCTTTCTATGATCCGCCTTCTGGGCCGTTGGGTCTTTATTGTTTTTCTGAGTCACCCGCCGGGTCATGTATGGGCCGCCCTCAGGTCACTAATGAGTCACCAGTGAGTCTCCAATTCCCAGCCGGGTTACACCGCGGGGTATATCCCCGACATTAGCCCCCTGTTTAGCTTGAATTTATTCATGGTAAGCTCCTAAAATAGGAATAACAAATATGTTAAGGGACCATCTTGCTACATTGGCCGGCTTGATTTAATGAAGTGGCTCCTTGAAAATCCAGGTTTCTTCGAACCGTCTTCATAATCATCTTGCAGGTATGTGTCCTTTGCAATAAAATACATATGCCATCGAGTCGACCTCCAATGCTTTGGCTTGATGAAAATTTTATACTTCAAATATCCTTCTGGTGTTGAGCCAACTTTGAATACTTCCAGCTTGAGAATGTTTAGAGCTTGTCAAGCTGGAATCTTCGGAATTGTCGGGTTATGACTGATAATGCCGGGTCACGATTGTTGGTAATGCCGAGTCATAAAAATGAACTCCAATTGACTTGATCAATTTATTGGGAATAAATAAATCCATGTGATGTTGAGCCGGTCTCTCAATGCTTCAACTAGATAAAAATATGTTGAGCCGGTCTTCTCACAATTGACATCTTGAAAATGCTCTTCAATTTTTCGATATATCCATATTACCTGTAGCCCCCAAGCTCCAAGTTTATCAGTCCGTGATGACTTGGTGGTTTGCAATAATATCTTTGACCATGTAGCCCCCAAGTGCCGGGTTGTCTTGCGTGCAACTGCCCGAGACTTGTAATCATCTTATATTTATAAAGCTTTAGCTGGTGTAGCCCCCAAGCTCCAAGTTTATCAGTTCGTGATGACTTGGTGGTTTGCAATGATATCTTTGACCATGTAGCCCCCAAGTGCCATGTTGTCTTGCCTGCAACAGCCCGGGACTTGTAATCATCTTATATTTATAAATCTTCAGCTGGTGTTGTCGGCGTTGTGGGAATGGGGTTACCTAGACCTGCCTGCGTGTGGCCCAGGGCTGGCCCACTTCATCAAGCAAGCACAATCGGGCACGACACCACTCAAGGCAAGGTCCTCGCGAGGGGCCGAGCCTCACGAGGGGGAACAACATCAAGACCCGCAGGGGGCCTTGCTAGGACCCCTCCGGAGCGGTGGATATCTCGAGGAAAGACTCGACCTCAGTAGTCAAGGATGACGCACAGGAAGGACAAGGGAGAAGCACACAACACGATGTAGCAGTTTCCCCTTTAGTGCAAAGGGGCAAGGACGGACCGGGGTTCCCAAGGCATCTTCCAAAGGTTTCCTTTCTGGTGCAACAAGGTCATCGCCGCCCGCCAGCACGACAGACGTCATCCCTCGACCCGTCCCTGCAGCGCTGGCAGCCACTTTGCAGGCGAAGACTACTTTTGGACACGGGAAGCGTGTTCCCATGTCCCCCTTGAAAATTGGCCGTTGTGGTATCCCTTCCCGCCGAAATGATAAGGGAAGATGATCGGGGCCGCCACTATATATATAGAGAGTAGGTTACTTCATAGGGGATCAAATTTGTTCATTCGCCGAGTGGCACCACACAAAGGCCGCCCAATCTCCGGAGGCCCTCGAACATTGTACTAGTTCATCCACCAACCTCCACGAGAGGCAATCCACCAAAGCATGAGTAGGGTATTACGCTTCTCAGCGACTCGAACCTGGGTAAACTGCCGTGTTCTATGTCTTCCTCACCATCGAGTGAGTTATCTACAATCCCCGGCGAGTAGCGAGTTTGGTGAGGCGAGCCCGCGAGAGATCTTCGTACACGCCCCTGAGTTTGAATCTTTAGGGTTTTGCGGAGGCCGAAATCCAACATTTGGCGCGTCAGTTAGGGTGTGTGTCAAGGTCTTTCCCATGGCTCGGCCCGCTGAGCTGGTCACACTCATGGTAGGGAGATGGTGAATCCACGCGGAGAGGCGGGCCGCTCGCGTGCCGCGACCGGCGCAGGCGGGTCGGGATGCCCCGCGACGCTCCGCCACCCCATCGACCGACGTTCACACCGGACGGGCTTCCAACGAGCGTCAGGGGCTACCGCCTTCACCAACCAGATGGCACCCCCCGTTGCCCCAACCCTTCCATGCCTACAGGCTGTTCCTCCCTGTTTCGAGTCCGTCAGCAACCGACGCACAGACGTGTCGCGCTCCTGGTGGCGCATGAGCTCAGGCGCCGACACACCACCCGCCGCCACCGCATTGGCGGGCATAGGCGTGCTCTTGGGCGCGACGTCGCCGGTGAGACCCAAGCGCGTTGATGGGGATATGTACCTAGGGTAGGGTCACATGCTTGACCTAAATGTCCTACCCAAGGGCACCTCATTATTAGGCCAAGGGTCAGAGAGAGGATTCCGACTGGATGAAGATGGTGCTTAAAAGTCACTCGGTACTAAAACATTCGGATTATATTTACATCCACTCGAAAACCCATGTACACTCGGAAGGATTCCAGTCGGTATTGAAGACCATAAGTCACCCACTGTCACATCCCAGTTTTTGGCTTTCCTGACTAACTAACTTATTTCAAAAGTTGGAACCAATTAAATTTTTTGTGAAATGCTTGTGATGCTTGGAGTGACTATTGTTTGCGTGTTTGCTTGAATGCAAGTGATTGCTCCCCATTCATTCTTGCCATCCTCCTTATCACCTCCTCACTCCATGATCTCGTGCCTATTGATCATACCCAAATATTAGGAAAAATATCTACTTTTACCCAAATATTATTTTCACCAAAAAGCTTTTCTCTCAATTAAACTTTCAAACCCCTGAGATGAGGTTTGCACTACAAGTCCTCAAATTAGGGAATTTCTTTTGCACCAAAACTTTTATTTAAAACCTATTATCGAAATGACTTCCAAAAACCATCTTATTATTATTTTAAAGGTTATTTTATTATTTTATTTAAAAGCCCTTCTATGAGTCCAGAAATGGTCTCCTATGAAGGAAAGTTATTTTTATTGCTTTCAAAATATTTAAGAAAATTTAGGGAAACTCAGTGGATATATTTATTCCATATTTATGAGTTTCAACACATGGTCATGTTCAAAATATTGGGCAAACCCCTCCAAAACCATTCCTGCCTATTTCAAGCTTTTGGAATATTTCTATAAGAAATATTCTCAATAAATTCCAGTAAAATTCTAGCATGTCATCTATGATATTCTTGATGATCTTGCCATATTTCATTTCAATCCAAGTTGATTTGACTCCCCTAATCACGCTAAAACCCTATCTGTCCAGAATCAACTTTGAGCAACTCTACATTGTGAAGTGTCTCCAATTGTGCTCAAATTTGGTGGACATGTTCCAGTACTCCAACGAGGCATCCACACCAAGTGGTACATCAAGGAGAATAGAGGAACTTGTCCTAAAACCCTCAAAACCCTCTTTGTTGATTTCTGACTTTGACAAACTTTACATTATAAAGTTTGTCCAATTGACCTCAAACTTTTTGTGCATGCCTTAATGCTCAAATAATGCCCCTACACAAAATATTGGATTTGTGGGAATTTATTTGAATAGGGTTCTAAACAGAAACCCATTTCTGCCCATTTCTAGGGTTTTCCAAGTCTACATTGGAAAACTTATCCAGCAAATCCCAAATTTGGAGTGCAAGCCTATTTTCATCTATTATTTGATCCTGTTAAGTTTCATAGCCATTGGAATCCATCTGGTAGCCTAACCACAGATCAAACACCTTGTGTGCACTCACTAATTTGGCTTCTATTGCCCCTTCCACTTTTACCCTTGAGCTCAACTTTCTACCACAGCCTCACATAATTACATTTCACCTCCAGTAACTTTCCCATGGCCACTGGTCAATTATTTGGGAAGGACCCTTTGTAACTTCTCTCATCTTCACCCATGGGATCACTGTTTTTACCCTCTTGTTTCACTTCTGCTTAACCCAAGACCCCCAATTCTTTCCAGAGCCTCCCTTGTGTGCCAAGGCTTCATTTAGAACCAAGTTATGCATGCTCATGTGGAGAAAATGAGCAGCACCTCCTCAAGTTCATTTCTGGCTGAAATGTGGCTTTGTACAACAAGTACTAGCTACACTTGTTTTCTTGAGCTGCAACTTTGTAGTCTTGTAGTCCTTCTATAAAAAAGAGTGATAGACATGTTTTTACTCCATTATCCCTCAAGTTAGTGCCCTATCTACCCACCTTAAGTTTGCTGTTGCAAACTTAACAGTAGTCAAACCCATCTTTAACCAGCCTCAAATGCTTCCAAACTCCAGAGTCACTCTCCTGCGTGTGTGATTTGAGTGCTGGACATGTTTTGCTAGCCATTTGGACCCTGTAGACACAAGTGCCCGTAGTGACCACCACTCCAGCATGCAATATTGGTGCTCTGCACCCTCTCCTCCTTCTGCAGCTCGGCCCCCTCCTTGGCAGCGTGTCCCAGAGCGCCGTAGTGCATCCTTGACCCCCTCCACGACGCCAGCAAGACTCCAAGGTGGCTCAGGGACGCGTGGCCGCCGTGCCCTGGGTGCACCAGAGAGCTCCAGAGAGCTCTCGAGCCCTCTCGGCTCCTCCTCTCCACTTAGAGCCTCCCGAGCCCTCAAGCTCCTCCAGAGCCCTTGCCCTCTCTCCCTGGAACCACCTCATAGCCCCCATCTCCTTCCCAAGCTCTCCTTCCTCCCTCTTCTTGTGTTGCTGCCATGGCCGATGCGGCCAAGCTCGCGTCCGAGCTTGCGCAGCTCCCCCTTCCCATCTAGCTACCTCCAGTACCAACCCCCGAGTCGGCGCCGCTCCTTTCCCCCTTTCCTCTCCTGCTCCCAAGCTCTCTCCCCTCCTCCATGGTCGGCTATGGCCGAAGCTCTTCCGCCCGGGAGCAGCTCCGGATTGAGCAACCAGGGATTCCCCTCTCCCCTGGGCTCTCTAGTGAGCCCTTCTCGTCGCCGCGCGCCCCCCCTCAGCGCCCCATCTCCTCCCTAGGCGCTGCACGCTCGAGGCCTGTGAAGGCCGACTGCCTCCCTCATGGCTACCCCGGTCGGTGCCGCTGCAGCCCTCCCCGCCGGCATGTAGGGCCTGGTCGGGTCCGACGCGACCGCCCGAGCTCGCCGGTGTGCCGGGCCTCGCCGGAGGTGGTCAGAGGAGCGAGAGCCGGCGCGCTCTCGAGCTCCTCCCGCTCATCTACGTGAGAGGCAGGTGGGAGATGGAGCTGACGGGTAGGGCCCCCCTCGTCAACCTCTCTCCAATCGGGCCCCGCCCGTCATCCACAGCCAGATCGGGCCCAGCTGCCTTAAGTGGAGGCGGGTTCCCTAGAGCCGTCTCCCTTTGGTCGAAGGCGCACTCCTGCAAATACGCCTCCCGCGTGGCGCCTCGCTGATGGCCCGAGCCACTGGGCCGGCCCGAAGGCCTAGCTGACGCCAGTGCGCAAGATAACTCCCCCTAGAAGCTGAGCCCTTTTATCTTTTTCCATACTTCTTAATCTTCATAAATCCATCCAAAATTCATACTAACTCCAAATTTATTGATTCAAATTTCTGCAGGTTTCTAAAATCCTGTTCTATCCAGATCTGGGCATTGCAACTTTTTCCAGAACACTTTCCTGTGATAATAATATCTAAATGCCCATTTAGACATACTAATCACCACCTTTGCAAAATTCTAGAGGATCCATTTCAACTCCAAATGGAGTGATTCCAATTTCCAGAATGTCCTTAAATCATTTCCTAATTTTAGAGCCTTAGTCAACATTTTTATCAAACTTCATTCTGTTGCTTATAATAAATAGCTTCCTATTGCTATTTATTCCACATTAGAAAATCCCTAGAATATTCATTTCAACTCCAAATCCAGTGAAACAACTTCCTAAGTACTTCTAAAATCCTTCTATGTTAAATGGGTGCCTCCACTCATTTTTAACAAAAAGACTTCTGTTGGCTTATTCAATGGCCACCTATTGCTCTTTCCATCCATTCAAAAATCCTTGATGACCCAAATATCCTATATCAAGCTTCTGTTGCCGGTACACAGAGTATTCGGGGACGGAGCGGAAGACCTTGAAGACCCCGAGGACTTACGTGAGCAAGGCAAGCATGCCCTTTGACCATGACTTGAGCATATGAAATGATGCATAGCAAATACTTTTCCCGTTGCATATGATCACAGTGCCGGTTCATCATTGTGGTGATGGTACCGAAGGCTTCTTCGGAGCACTTGCATGGTAGTAATGATATTCACATGCCTCCTCGGAGCACAAACATGATGAGCTGACCCTACTATCCATGAGGATCATGCTACTGTCATGTTGGCTAGTAGAGTATAATCACTGCATCGAGCTTGACCCTACCCCGTGAGGGTCATGATATTATCATGTCATACCATGTTGACAAGTAATAATACAACATTTTATCATGAGCATGATGTTGAGTTAAATAAAGAGTTTATGAAAACCCCATCGGGTGCCACTAATGCCGGAGGGTGATGATGAGTTGGTGATCACTTTTGGTGAAGTGATGCACCGGTGATTTCGTGTGATATGGTTTCGAAAATGGATTAGATTTATGATGTGTCGACCGTCCCAACCTTACCAGTACGACCACGATACCCCTTTATGGGACGGGGCTTTGTTGATTACTCTGGTCGGTGCTAGCAAAGAGCCACATTACTAGTGGCGGGAGTGATCGGTGTCACTCTCGTGATGGGGTCGTGCCAGGTAGGACGACTATGCCATTATTATGAGTTCCAGGCACACCGTTGGTCCCTGCATGGTTGATACAGTCCAGAGTCGGTGCTCGTAAGACGTACAACACGTGGGCTGGGTACCAATCGAGTGGACCTCTTTGACTAGTATCGTCAGGGGAAAGATGATGATCGGGTACTTACCTCGGGTATATGTGATCTACCGCGAGTCGTGGATGACACGGAAGTTTCCCGTTTCTCGTGGGTCCAGCGTACTACCTCTGCAGAGTGTAAACTATTTGAATAGCCGTGTCCACGGTCAAGGAAAGTTGGGTGGTGCTGCTTAAACTACGTCCCGAGTTTCCGCATAAACCAAGTGTGTGTGCGTGGTGTTAAAAAGGTGTTGTTACGATAATCACAATAATATGATCAAGTTCGGTGACTTGACATATAGGGTAAACCCGGATGGTTTAGCCCTCACTAATATCTTGAGGATATGACAAGTTCGGTGACTTGGCATATAGGATGAACCTGGTGTGTTCAACCCTTGACAGATATGTCAATATTTGTAACCTGTTCTTCAAAAGTAATTCTTTAACTTGTTGCACATACCTCATCATGCCACCACATTGCATTCCAATAAAGATACATGATACTGTTATCCTTCACTTTCATTGTTCATATCATGGACTGTTTGCGAGTACACTCAAAGTACTCATTGGCTTGCCACTGGTTATTTCATTGACCAGGTGTGAAAGACAGGATACGGTGAAGATTAACTCGGTGACATTCTTGTGAGCTAGGATGCTTCCCAGCCAGAATGCCTGTAGGTTAAGGCTGATGGCATGAGTTCACGCTTTCGACCAATAATTCCGCTATTGGTCTAGTTTGGTGCTTTGGCCTTCAAGGCCCTATGTATGTAAGTCTCGACCGAAGTGGTCATTTACTGTATCAAACGGTATGTATGGATGTAAGACTCTATTATTCAGTATCTGTGTTCAGTGAGCATTGATCCTTGGGATCACTGGGCACGGCGATCTCGACTTACCAGTCGGGGTCTCCACAGAACTGGTATCAGAGCCATCATGACTGTAGGAAGCCCTTAGTTAGCATGGACGTTAGTTAGGATAAAACTGCTTTCCAGATCCTTCAAAATACCTACAAAACTGATATATTTCCTCAACTCCCCCAAAACTTCAAAGAAACTGAAGGTTAAGCTCTAGCCTTCCACTCTTATTTTCTTGGCACTCCTCGTCTACTTTTTCAAAATTTGCTAATGGTCGCTAGAACCTTATGCCCTTCTGACCATGGGATAAGTTGAAATCCTCGTGGGCAGCCCGGAAGGAAGTAACCTTTTCAAGCAAACACCCGTGTTGAAGGACGGGGAAGAAAACTCTACGACCAGACAGCACCAACAGTAGTACCTCTAAGAGGAACGAGGACATCGAGGCTTAGAAGATGGTGAAACCCTGGGCACTGTTCCAGAGTGATGCCACTTTCGCCTACGATAATTTGGACATAATATATGCAAACCTTGATCTGCATCACTAATAGAGCGACCGTGTCAGTTATAAATAATTGTGTCGACCACCACCGGTGGATGATAATCTTCCATTTGGTCCGCATCACCTTAGTGAGCAGGAAAACGGTTCTCTTCATCCCCCGCTCTAGGTGTCGATAGCGCAATTAGTAGGATTGACAGATCAGAACTCTATCATGTCATGCAAATATCGGTGCATGAAGGTGTCCACTTGAGACCCTCGAAGCCTCAGAAGACAAGAAGACGCTGACAAGATCATGAAGACAACAGAAGACCCTATCAGTGACAGCTATGAAGAACCACCTTCGTCAGCAATTTCCCAAACGAGAAGACAACCAGAGTTCCTTACAACTCAAGCGAATCACTTCAGCAAGCGACAACAAGAGGCGTGACAACACCCTGAGAAGGTCTAGAAGACTTAGCGGACTCCTCTCCGGAGCAAGAAGCAAGCACGACTATCGAGTCCCAGAACCTAGGATAGGATGAGTCGTGAATCCCCTATGCGAAGTCGAGTCCGTGAGATGGTTCGGATGGACCATGTTGTGTGTTGTTTGTTTTGTTGTTTGTGCTTGATATAAGTCGCACTTTTGCTTAGGCAAAAAGCATGCGGTTATATCACTTGTCTTATTTTGATGTTCAAAATAATTCTTGCACTTGTTTGAGTTGATTTTTCAACGCTTGTTTGATTGCGCTGAGACCCTTAGACACTCCCCTCTGTGCTCTCTCTCCCTCTTTCACCTCTCTCGACAACTGAAGACAGCAAGACAAGATGTGCCAAGGATCCGCTTAGAAGGACGGCTGACGTTGAAGACATTGACTGTGCTACGCTTAACCACACGCAACCCGTAGGAGTGTGTTTTTCCCCTCGAGATTGGGAAACCACACTAGACTAGACTAACCTCCACAAGCGTTTCCGGCTCAATTTTTCTGGTCACGTGTCTAGTACACGTACTTGCCAGAACGCATGTAGGTCCCCGATAAACCCCGCTGAGCACCGGGTTCTCAATGGAACAAGTGATTACCGTGAACAAGTATCCTTCCATCTCAAGATAGCACTGTCACTTTGATGCCATAAGAGGAGCAATCTCCGATGTGAGAGCATTAGACTAAGATTGTTGTGATGATGATAATTGTTTTGAGGATATAGCTAGACTAATTTTGGTGGATCGTGAGACCCTTAGAAAGGTTGGTAAACTTGGTGGAACAAGTTGGTATTAGCATAATCTACCTAATCTGGAGTAAGATTGGATTTAGTAGGACGATTATGATCGTGAACTTTATTCTTGGTGGTATACATGACTTTAGCTAGTAGTTGGCATGGTTTGGAGATAATTATCAGGATGACTTGGAGTATCAAGTGGACTTCTTATTGGATTTGAGTCTTGGATTTAGATAGGTAATCCTAATAGAGTATTGAGGATGACAAGATCACATGGTTCGGAGTAAAATGGATTTAGCTCGTTAATCTCGATCATGATACCATGTTTCCCGGTGGATATAGAGTACGTATACTTGGAGTTGTCAAATTGATTTACAACCTATGTAGTTGGCCTTGGAGATTAGATGGCCATAATTATTGAAGTTGGTGGATACTATGACGTAATTATTGCAGTAATATGTGAGTTATGAGGACTCTAAGAGGCTATGTAGAACCTCGTCAATGTTGGATTTGTAGGAGTGGTGAGTCTAGTCATGATTGGTCAGATTGATGGATTACTTGATCGGATTCTTAGGAAGGAAACAAAATACTGGATTGGTCTACTACGTGTTTCCTTAATAAAATAGTGTAGTACCCTGTCCATTGGATGACTTAGGTGGACAATTGGATTTGTTGTGCCTCAGATTCAATCGTGGTAGCTGTATGTCTCCTCAAGGTCCTTGCATAGTAATGCATGTACAGATGGGGCTACGCCATACTTGTAAGTGTTTGGGTTTAGTTCTTCCCTCAACCCAGAGTTGACTAGCTTGAGCAGTGTGGAGTTGATCCACGTAGGATGATGTCCTTGATGAGATGAGGTGATTTTCTCTCAAGTTAGCAGTCGAGCTATTGGCATCTAAGGAATGCGCTTAGAGATAAGGTGATAACTGTTCGCCCACATCCTAAGTTCCTTAAGACCCTAAAGCTTCGCCGAGCCACAAGATGGACGGACTACGACCATAGAAGACGACTCTAAGTCGTTGAAATGTGGCCAGTACCCGCCCATAGCAAGTCACGTTCTCCTCACCTGACTTTTGAGCACTGTACTTATGTCGTGTTTGGGAAGGCAGGTTGTCATCCTCACTGATGACATACTTACTCACCCAGTAAGAGGAAGAACACCTTAGTCCTATTTGGACGAACCCCAGGAACGCTGATTGTTATACCTCTCGAGGGAACCGTGATATCTCGAGAAGGTGGACTTCTTGAAGCAATCCCAAGACGACGGAAGACTATCCTATGCAAGTCAAGACGAAGAACCGCCGCGACGAGGAAGCCACGACAATGACGATGAAGCAAAAGAAGTCAACCACCGACCGCACACCAACTACGTCAACGACGTCAAGAAGCCTCGACGATTAAAGATGACGAAGCCCTTGGGCAAGCGAAAGAATCAGACGACCTCCCCTTGGTCCAAATCAAGGACGAGAGTACTAGTGAGTCGTGGTGGAAACCTGCTAAATGTGAATCCCGCTTGCCGAGTCGCAGACTTTGGGAATGGATGACTGGTCTATACTCTTGGGTAGCTAGCTTATCCAGAAACCCTCGCAAACTCCCAAGATGGCAGGACCTATTCGGGACATGAGCCTCCGAGCTTAGACTCATAGGTGAGACCCAGCCCGGACCCTTTCACAAGAAGCCTACGAAGTCTATTGCGACCATAGCTTGACTGCTGAAAGGGAGTCAAGGACTTCCCCGTAAGCAGGGAGCCATGCGAAGACTTTGGTAGTGCGTTCTAACACGAGACATCTTGATGTCACTAACCGACATGCGAAGCCAAGACCAGATCCTAGACACACCACCTTGCCACGTATTCTCATTTGGAATACACTCGCAAGCCAGAACCTTGCACAGACTTAGCTCAACAAGCCCTTGACCTCGGTCAAGCCTAACTTATTGCCAGATCCCGCTCACGATCAGTCAAGGACGTGCGGACGTTCGAAGTTGTACCATCAAGCACCTCAAGACCACCACAGCAACATGAGGACATGAAGACTACCTCCAACTCAAGATTCTGTATCTCACCAACCCCTAGCCCAGGAATCTCGGGGACGAGATTCTCTTAAGGGGATAAGGTCTGTCACATCCCAGTTTTTGGCTTTCCTGACTAACTAACTTATTTCAAAATTTGGAACCAATTAATTTTTGTGTGAAATGCTTGTGATGCTTGGAGTGACTATTGTTTGCGTGTTTGCTTGAATGCATGTGATTGCTCCCCATTCATTCTTGCCATCCTCCTTATCACCTCCTCACTCCATGATCTCCTGCCTATTGATCATACCATGTGTTTAGGACAAATATCTACTTTTACCCAAATATTATTTTCACCAAAAAGCTTTTCTCTGAATTAAACTTTCAAACACCTGAGATGAGGTTTGCACTACAAGTCCTCAAATTAGGGAATTTCTTTTGCACCAAAACTTTTATTTAAAACCTATTATCAACATGACTTCCAAAAACCATCTTATTATTATTTTAAAGGTTATTTTATTATTTTATTTAAAAGCCCTTCTGTGAGTCCAGAAATGGTCTACTATGAAGGAAATTTATTTTTATTGCTTTCAAAATATTTAAGAAAATTTAGGGAAACTCAGTGGATATATTTATTCCATATTTATGAATTTCAACACATGGTCATGTTCAAAATATTGGGCAAACCCCTCCAAAACCATTCCTGCCTATTTCAAGCTTTTGGAATATTTCTACTCAATAAATTCCAGTAAAATTCTAGCATGTCATCTATGATATTCTTGATGATCTTGCCATATTTCATTTCAATCCAAGTTGATTTGACTCCCCTAATCACTCTATAACCCTATTTGTCCAGAATCAAATTTGAGCAACTCTACATTGTGAAGTGTCTCCAATTGTGCTCAAATTTGGTGGACATGTTCCAGTACTCCAACGAGGCATCCACACCAAGTGGTACATCAAGGAGAATAGAGGAACTTGTCCTAAAACCCTCAAAACCCTCTCTGTTGATTTCTGACTTTGACAAACTTTACATTATAAAGTTTGTCCAATTGACCTCAAACTTTTTGTGCATGTCTTAATGCTCAAATAATGCCCCTACACCAAATATTGGATTTGTGGGAATTTATTTGAATAGGGTTCTAAACAGAAACCCATTTCTGCCCATTTCTAGGGTTTTCCAAGTCTACATTGGAAAACTTATCCAGCGAATCCCAAATTTGGAGTGCAAACCTATTTTCATCGATTATTTGATCCTGTTAAGTTTCATAGCCATTGGAATCCATCTGGTAGCCTAACCACAGATCAAACACCTTGTGTGCACTCACTAATTTGGCTTCTATTGCCCCTTCCACTTTTACCCTTGAGCTCAACTTTCTACCACAGCCTCACATAGTTACATTTCACCTCCAGTAACTTTCCCATGGCCACTGGTCAATTATTTGGGAAGGACCCTTTGTAACTTCTCTCATCTTCACCCATGGGATCACTGTTTTTACCCTCTTGTTTCACTTCTGCTTAACCCAAGACCCCCAATTCTTTCCAGAGCCTCCCTTGTGTGCCAAGGCTTCATTTAGAACCAAGTTATGCATGCTCATGTGGAGAAAATGAGCAGCACCTCCTCAAGTTCATTTCTGGCTGAAATGTGGCTTTGTACAGCAAGTACTAGCTACACTTGTTTTCTTGAGCTGCAACTTTGTAGTCTTGTAGTCCTTCTATAAAAAAGTGTGATAGACATGTTTTTACTCCATTATCCCTCAAGTTAGTGCCCTATCTACCCACCTTAAGTTTGCTGTTGCAAACTTAACAGCAACTAAACTCATCTTTAACCAGCCTCAAATGCTTCCAAACTCCAAAGTCACTCTCCTGCGTGTGTGATTTGAGTGCTGGACAGGTTTTGCTGGCCATTTGGACCCTGTAGACACAGGTGCCCGTGGTGACCACCACTCCAGCATGCAATATTGGTGCTCTGCACCCTCTCCTCCTTCTGCAGCTCGGCCCCCTCCTTGGCAGCGTGTCCCAGAACGCCGTAGTGCATCCTTGACCCCCTCCACGATGCCAACAAGACTCCAAGGTGGCTCAGGGACGCGTGGCCGCCGTGCCCTGGGTGCACCAGAGAGCTCTCGAGCCCTCTCGGCTCCTCCTCTCCACTTAGAGCCTCCCGAGCCCTCAAGCTCCTCCAGAGCCCTTGCCCTCTCTCCCTGGAACCACCTCATAGCCCCCATCTCCTTCCCAAGCTCTCCTTCCTCCCTCTTCTTGTGTTGCTACCATGGCCGATGCGGCCAAGCTCGCGTCTGAGCTTGCGCAGCTCCCCCTTCCCATCTAGCTACCTCCAGTAGCAACCCCCGAGCCGGCGCCGCTCCTTTCCCCCTTTCCTCTCCTCCTCCCGAGCTCTCTCCCCTCCTCCATGGTCGGCTATGGCCGAAGCTCTTTCGCCCGGGAGCAGCTCCGGATCGAGCAACCAGGGATTCCCCTCTCCCCTGGGCTCTCTAGTGAGCCCTTCCGTCGCCGCGCCCCCCCTCAGCGCCCCATCTCCTCCCTAGGCGCCGCACGCCCGAGGACCGTGAAGGCCGACTGCCTCCCTCATGGCTACCCCGATCGGTGCCGCTGCAGCCCCTCCCCGCCGGCATGTAGGGCCTGGTCTGGTGCGACGCGGCCGCCCGAGCTCGCCGGTGTGCCGGGCCTCGCCGGAGGTGGTCAGAGGAGCGAGAGCCGGCGCGCTCTCAAGCTCCTGACTCTCCTCTACGTGAGCGGGAGGTGGGAGATGGAGCTGACGGGTAGGGCCCCCCTCGTCAGCCTCTCTCCAATCGGGCCCCGCCCGTCATCCACAGCCAGATCGGGTCCAGCTGCCTTAAGTGGAGGCGGGTTCCCTGGAGCCGTCTCCCTCTGGTTGAAGGCGCACTCCTACAAATACGCCTCCCGCGTGGCGCCTCGCTGATGGCCCGAGCCACTGGGCCGGCCCGAAGGCCTAGCTGACGCCAGTGCGCAAGATAACTCCCCCTAGAAGCTGAGCCCTTTTATCTTTTTCCATACTTCTTAATCTTCATAAATCCATCCAAAATTCATACTAACTCCAAATTTATTGATTCAAATTTCTGCAGGTTTTTAAAATCCCGTTCTATCCAGATCTGGGCATTGCAACTTTTCCAGAACACTTTCGTGTGATAATAATATCTAAATGCCCATTTAGACATACTAATCACCACCTTTGCATCATAGAGGATCCATTTGAACTCCAAATGGAGTGATTCCAATTTCCAGAATCTCCTTAAATCATTTCCTAATTTTAGAGCCTTAGTCAACATTTTTATCAAACTTCATTCTGTTGCTTATAATAAATAGCTTCCTATTGCTATTTATTCCACATTAGAAAATCCCTAGAATATTCATTTCAACTCCAAATCCAATGAAACAACGTCCTAAATACTTCTAAAATCCTTCTCTGTTAAATGGGTGCCTCCACTCATTTTTAACAAAAAGACTTCTGTTGGCTTATTCAATGGCCACCTATTGCTCTTTCCATCCATTCAAAAATCCTTGATGACCCAAATATCCTATATCAAGCTTCAGTTGCCGGTACACTGAGTATACGGGGACGGAGCGGAAGACCTCGAAGACCCCGAGGACTTACGTGAGCAAGGCAAGCATGCCCTTTGACCATGACTTGAGCATATGAAATGATGCATAACAAATACTTTTCCCGTTGCATATGATCACAGTGCCGGTTCATCATTGTGGTGATGGTACCGAAGGCTTCTTCGAAGCACTTGCATGGTAGTAATGATATTCACATGGCTCCTCGGAGCACAAACATGATGAGCTGACCCTACTATCCATGAGGATCATGCTACTGTCATGTTGGCTAGTAGAGTACAATCACTGCATCGAGCTTGACCCTACCCCGTGAGGGTCATGATATTATCATGTCATACCATGTTGACAAGTAATAATAGAGCATTTTATCATGAGCATGATGTTGAGTTAAATAAAGAGTTTATGAAAACCCCGTCGGGTGCCACTAATGCCCGAGGGTGATGATGAGTTGGTGATCACTTTTGGTGAAGTGATGCACCGGTGATTTCGTGTGAGTATGGTTTCGGAAATGGATTAGATTTATGATGTGTTGATCGTCCCAACCTTACCAGTACGACCATGATACCCCTTTATAGGAAGGGGCTTTGTTGATTACTCTGGTACGTGCTAGCAAAGAGCCACATTTCTAGTGGCGGGAGTGATCGGTGTCACTCTCGTGATGGGGTCGTGCCAGGTAAGACGACTATGCCATTATTATGAGTTCCAGGCACACCGTTGGTCCCTGCATGGTTGATACAGTCCAGAGTCGGTGCTCGTAAGACGTACAACATGTGGGCTGGGTACCAATCGAGTGGACCTCTTTGTCTAGTATCATCAGGGGAAAGATGATGATCGGGTACTTACCTCGGGTATATGTGATATACCGCGAGTCGTGGATGACACGGAAGTTTCCCGTTTCTCGTGGGTCCAGCGTACTATCTCTACAGATTGTAAACTATTCGAATAGCCGTGTCCACGCTTAAGGACAGTTGGGTGGTGCTGCTTAAATTACGTCCTGAGTTTCCGCATAAACCAAGTGTGTGTGTGTGGTGTTAAAAAGGTGTTGTTACGATAATCACAATAATATGATCAAGTTCGGTGACTTGACATATAGGGTAAACCCGGATGGTTTAGCCCTCACCAATATCTTGAGGATATGACAAGTTCGGTGACTTGGCATATAGGGTGAACCCGGTGTGTTCAACCCTTGACAGATATGTCAATATCTGTAACCTGTTCTTCAAAAGTAATTCTTTAACTTGTTGCACATACCTCATCATGCCACCACATTGCATTCCAATAAAGATACATGATACTGTTATCCTTCACTTTCATTGTTCGTATCATGGACTGTTTGCGAGTACATTCAAAGTACTCATTGGCTTGCCACTGGTTATTTCATTGACCAGGTGTGAAAGACAAGATATGGTGAAGATTAACTCGGTGACGTTCTTGCGAGCTAGGATGCTTCCCAGTCAGAATGCCTGTAGGTTAAGGCTGATGGCATGGGTTCACGCTTTCGACCAATAATTCCACTATTGGTCTAGTTTGGTGCTTTGGCCTTCAAGGCCCTATGTATGTAAGTCTCGACCGAAGTGGTCATTTATTGTATCAAACGGTATGTATGGATGTAAGACTCTATTATTCAGTATCTGTGTTCAGTGAGCATTGATCCTTGGGATCACTGGGCACGGTGATCTCGACTTACGAGTCGGGGTCCCCACACCCACAAGGGCCAACGGACACACGTTCAACCAATGGTATTTAGTAGCATTTATTACCCACTTACGTTATCGGTAACATATATCTTTAACTCATATTGATTGAGCCCTTAGATGTTGAGGTATAGATGAGAGGTGGCGCACTCTATATAAGCCACCCCTCCCCTCTGGCACAAGGGTTCGAACCCCGTGTATTACACAAAACACACCGCAAGAGCTCGTGAGCACCTGAGATGTAGGGCTATTACCTCCAAGAGAGGGGCTTGAACTCATACATCTTGCGTACAATCTTGCCGTAGCTAGGACTCTGCCCTCTCCATTCGTACCCTACACCTCTACCGTCAGGTTTATTCCCACGACAGTTGGCGCCCACCGTGGGGCAGGAGTCTAAGCGACTTCCGGCAAGTTTGCATTTTTTCACTCTTCATCATGTCTTCTGACGACAATTCGTTCATGGGTGGTGAGATCCATTTCGGCGCCCTCATCTTCGTCGCCGACAACTCGTCTTGGCTCCCAGAAGCGCCACTCGACGTCGAGGCGCTCCTAGTCCATGGAGGGACGCACTTCCTTGCAAACTCCTTGGGCGTTCTCCTTCTGCAGCCGTCGACTCCGCTGTGAGCTCTTCACTCTGCTGTTCATCACCGCAAGCAATTTGGCTGCTCACGACTCTAGCGGTGGGTGAAGCACGCGGTGGCTCGTCAGGCGTTGATTCCGTCGACCCCTCAGGTTGCAGCCATCGAGCCTGCTTTACCTCTTCAGGACCCGATCCACTCGGCATCAGTCCAAGCTGACGTTCCTTTAGAGTGCGAGAGCTGCAACCCAGCAGCAGAGGTCTTCATGGCGGGATCCGCGGTGAGCCCACCCGGGTTCGGTCGTGGCGAGCACGAGGCTGGTGAACCGTCGTCTCGACGCGGTCGTCGTCATCATCAAACTTCCAGTCAGTGTCAGCGACAACTCTTCTCAGGCGACCATCGCGCCAATACTGAGGTATATCATACTCCGATACTTAATGTCGCAGCCGCAACCAAAATAGCAGATTCAAGCCAGCCTTCCGATTCAGAGGCACGCAGAGGCTTAGAATAGATTTGCACTTTGCATCAAGTGGCACAAGAGCAGAATTCGACTCTATCACAGTCGATCAATAGATTGCACAGCAATTTCGCCGAGGGCGGAGACAGTCCGGTCAGTTTACAGTCCAGGCTCACCCCAGCGTCATAGAGGCGGAGGCCACCGAGAGTATCAACACCGAGACCATGGTCGGAACCAGTTTCCCCCTCATCGTCACCGTGATGACCACTGTCAAGTGCATTCTCCTCCACAGAGCGGCTCGTATGTGCCCCGTCACTATGATGACCGACGCCCATTCGATGATGAGCGGAACCCCGGATTTGATGCAAGGGATATACTTGCACAAAGAAGGATCGACAAAGGAAGAGCCTACCGGGATGGTCTCTACAGAGATCAACCGAGTGCAAGTGGAACCGCAATTTCGGGTCCCGAGTGCTTCAGTAGGGCAATCCGCTCTGCTGATATTCCTCCCAACTTCAGGTTGGCGGCTGGAGGCAGTAAGTTCATAGGTGAGTCCAAGCCTGAAACTTGGTTGAATGATTATCGAGTTGCAGTACAAATTGGCGGCGGCAATGACAACATTGCGATGAAGCACTTGCCCGTGATGCTGGATGGTTCGGCCCATGCATGACTGAATCAACTGGCGCCTTCAAGTATATATGTTGGGCAGATCTAGCTCGAGTGTTCATCAAGACCTTTGAGGGCACTTGCAAGCGTCTTGTTGGCCTTCCTGAGTTACAGCACTGCATGCAGAAATCGAGTGAGTCCTTGCCCGATTACATCCAGCGCTGGACCACTCTTCACGACACAGTGGAGAATGTTACCGAGCACCAAGCAGTCTGCGCCTTCAATGCAGGCATCAGGTATCGAGAGCTGTATCTGAAGTTTGGTCACTGAGGCGACATGTCAATGAGTAAAATGATGGATATAGACACCCGTTATGCAAACGGGGAAGAAGAAGACCGCCTCCATAGGGGCAAGGGTAAAGCAGTCGACAACACCGACGCCAATTCCTATCGGAAGCAGAAGCGGAAGGTGGAGAATGCAACCCCAGTAGAAGAAGCCGCCCTGGGAGCGGGAAAGTTTAAGGGAAAGGCCAAGGCACCATCCCCCCGAAGAAATCCAAGTTGCAGTGAGATGTTTTGGATCAACCGTGTGTTTTTAACACGAAGAAAGATGAAGAAGGCAACCTGATATTGCCAAAGCATACCACTCGATAGTGCCGATTGTTGGTCCAAGAGTTCATAGGTCAGTCGAGTGGAAAAGAACCCGAAGAAGAAGATAATGAAGAAAAAGATGAATTCCCCAAGGTCAATGCAACTCTGATGATTTATGCTGACGTAGAAAGCAAAAGTCGACTGAAAGTCATCAACACGGAGGTCAACATGGCAGTACCTACCACCCCAACATACCTGAAGTGGTTGCAAACTCCCATCACATTTGATCAGTCGGACCATCCAGCTGTTGTTCCGACTCTAGGTCGCCAGGTTCTGGTAGTCGACCCAGTTGTCGAAGTTGTTCGGCTCCGCAAAGTTTTGATGGATGGAGGGAGTGGGCTCAACATCCTATATGCAGAAACTCTCAAGGGGATGGGCATTCCGATGTCCCGACTCAACGAGAGTTCCATGTCCTTTCATGGAGTAGTCCCAGGGAAGAAGGCCAAGTCACTCGGCCAGATCGGACTGGATGTCGTTTTCGGCTCTCACCAGAATTTTCGCAAAGAGAAGTTGACATTTGAGGTGGTCGACTTCCAGAGTGCATAACATGCTATTCTGGGTCGTCCTGCTTATGCACATTTCATGGCCCGACCATGTTACGTGTACTTGAAGATGAAGATGCCATGCCCTAAAGGGGTCATCACTGTTTTTGGCAATCGGCAAAGAGCTGAAGAGTGTTTGCAGCAAGGTTCGAAGATTGCAGATCAGCAGATGGCCGTGGTAGAATTGGAAGAGTACCGGAGGACCGCCGACCCAGCTGACCTAATGCGCTCAAAGAAGCCTGCTTCTAAGTCCGCTTTTCAGTCGGCACGAGAGGTCAAGCTAGTGAACGTTCATCCGGCTGACCCCAGTGCAGCTCCAACCAACATATCCGTGAAACTCAACAGCAAATAAGAAGCCGAGCTCATCCAGTTCCTCCATGAGAACTGGGACATCTTCGCATGGAAGCCTGCTGACATGGCGGGTGTGCCCAGGGAGCTGGCTGAGCACCATTTGCGAGTGGATCCGAAGTAGAAGCCAGTCAAAGAACACCTGCGACGATCTGCATCATAGAAGAGGAAAGCAATCGGCAAGGAGGTAGCGAAACTCTTGGAAGCCAAATTCATTCGCGAGATTTACCACTCCGAGTGGCTCTCGAATGCTGTCATGGTTCCCAAGACGGATAATTCCCTTCGCATGTGTATCGACTTCAAAAGCGTTAATAAGGTCTATCCGAAAGATCACTTCCCGCTCCCCCACATTGATCAGATTGTCGATTCAACTGCGGTGTGCAAGCATTTGTCTTTTTTGGATGCTTATTCTGGTTACCCTCAGATCCGTCTGTTTGGCCCAGATGAAATAAAAACAGCTTTCATCACCCCTTTCGGGTGTTACTGCTACATCACTATGCCTTTCGGTGTGAAGAATGCTGGTGCAAACTTCATGCGCATGATCCAGAAGTGTCTGCTCAACCAGACCGGTTGGAATATTGAAGCATATATGGTCGATATTGTTGTCAAGACACGCAAAGGTTCCGACCTGACGACTGACTTGGCAGAAACATTTGCTAATTTGAGGAAGTATGACATCAAGTTAAATCCAGCTAAGTGCACTTTTGGCGTTCCTGCGGGCAAGTTACTCGGTTTTCTCGTTTCCGGACAAGGGATCGACGTTAAACCCGATAAGATCGGTGCCATCATCCAAATGTAGAGCCCTGTGCGAGTCCATGACGTACAGAAACTTACAGGATGTCTGGCGGCATTGAGTCGGTTTATATCTCATCTCGATGAGAAGGCACTACCTTTGTACCGACTGATGAAGAAGTCGGATGTATTCGAGTGGAATGATGTAGTAGAAGCAGCGTTTGTAGAGCTCAAAGCTCTGCTTTCCACCCAGCCGGTGCTTGCTTCTCTGCACAACAAAGAACCACTGCCCTTATAGATCGCAGCCACCAATCAAGTCGTCGATATAGTTCTGACTGTCGAGAGAGAGAGGAAGAAGGTAAAGCCTACAAGGTTTAACGTCCAGTCTATTATATTTCAGAAGTGTTGACTCGTTTCGAAGCAAAGGTATCCCCATTACCAGAAGCTTTTTTATGGAATATATTTGACAACAAAGAAAGTGGTACATTACTTTCAAGATCACTCCATAGCAGTCGTCAGTGATGCTCCCCTATTAGAGATCCTTCACAATGGGGATGCAACATGCCGAGTGGCCAAATGGGCTATGGAGCTGTTGTATTTGGATATCAAGTTTGAAGCAAAGAAAGCCATAAAATCTCAAGCTCTAGCTGATTTTATGCTCGAGTGGGTGGAACAACAACAACCTGCACAGATTCACTCGACGCATTGGATTATGTTCTTTGATGGATCCAAAATTTTAAATGGGCCCGGTGTTGGTGTGGTACTGGTGTCTCCAAAAGGCGACAAGCTTAACTATGTCCTTCAGATCCACTTTGACTCATCAAGCAATGAAGCTGAGTATGGCCATCTCACTCGGCGTCCGACGCCTGATGGTCTACGACGACCCTGACTTAGTGGTCAATCAGGTGACGAAGGAGTCGGACGTCGGGAATCCTACCATGACAGGTTATTGCAATGCAGTGAAGAAGCTGGGGAAGAAGTTTGAAGGCTTAGAACTCCGTCATGTACCCCGACTGAAGAACCAGGCAGTTGATGAATTGGCTAAGATCAGATCTACTCGGAAGCATATACCCAGCAATGTATATTTGGAACACTTGCACACTTCGTCTGTGCAAGAGGATCCTTTCACTGAAGAGCCCCCACAACAAACAAGTACTTCCGATCCGACTGAAGTTGATGTTCCAGCAGTCGTTGATTTGATCATGGAGATTTTGGTGATTACCCCCGACTGGATAGTGCCGTATATTGCATACATCTTAAGGCGAGAGCTGCCACAGGACGAAGATGAAGCCCGACAGAATGTCTGCAGGTGAAAGGCCTTCACAGTAATGAGTGATCTGCTCTACAGAGAGAGCGTGACCGGCGTAGCTCAAAGATGCATCTCCCCTGAGGAGGGCCAACTGATTCAGGAAGAAATCCACTCGGGGACCTGTGCCCATCATGCGTCCTCTCGGACCATTGTTGCCAAAGAATACCGATCTGGATTCTTCTATCCACGTGCAAATGAAATGGCCAAAGATCTCATCTGCCGTTGTGAAGGCTGTCAGTTCTACTCGAACTTGTCTCACAAACCTTCATCCGCCCTGAAGAAAATCCCTCTCATTTGGCCGTTTGCTATGTGGGGCTTAGATATGGTCGGACCTTTCCGGACAGGTCAGAGTGGGTTCACGCACTTACTCGTTGCAGTCGACAAGTTCACCAAGTGGATGAAAGCTAAACCAATCAAGAAGCTAGATACCCGCACATCCATCAACTTTGTGAAGGAAATTACATTCCGGTATGGAGCCCCGCATTGCATCATCATGGAAATGGGTCGAACTTCTACTCAGACGACTTCAAACGTTTTTGCAATAACCAAGGGACCCGAGTGGATTATGCGCCTGTAGCCCATCCGCAAACCAACGGCCAAGCAGAACGAGCGAATGGTCTTATCCTTCAGGGATTAAAGCCTCGACTCATGCAAGATCTTGAGTATGCCGCAGGCGCTTGGGTGACTGAACTACCTTCAGTGCTCTGGGGTCTGAGAAGAACACCGAACCGGTCGACTGGGCGTACTCCTTTCTTTCTGGTCTATGGAGCCGAAGCCGTTCTACCGAGTGACTTGCTTCACAGTTCACCCCGAGTGGATCCCTATTCAGAAGCTGAAGCCGAGCAAGCACGTCAGGATGGAGTGGATCTTTTGGAGGAGGAACGCAATATGACGCTGATTCGATCTATGGTTTATCAACAGGACTTGCGACGTTTTCATTCAAGGCATGTGAGGAGTCGGGCGTTCAATGAAGGTGATCTGGTACTCAAAGTGGATGAACACCGACCTCATAAGTTAGCTCGTGCTTGGGAAGGGCCTTTCATCATCACAAAGGTATTAAACAATGGAGCCTACTCACTCTATAATCTCCAAAAGAGGACCGATGAACCCGGTGCATGGAATGTGAATCTGCTGAAGCGTTTTTATGCTTGATTACTGGTCTATCCGATGTAACACATGAAGTTTACTGAATATCATAACTTCTTCAATTTTCGTCGATTCCGGTCGAGTGGCTACATGCCCAAAAACGTACTCCAAGTGAAGAGCGATCCTCACACTCGGGGGGCTTAGCTGCAAACAAGATTCGCCTAAGTTAACAAACTCTTCCGAGTGGATAAAAACTATTCACTCTGGCGCTTAGCTGCAAACCAGTCTTCGCCAAAGTACATAACATACTCCGAGTGAAGAGCGATCCTCACACTGGGCAAGTAACTAACAGTGCAAAGGGGCAAGTAACTAACAGTGTAAGCCCCTTTGCATGTTGTGGTTTTGTACCTTGCAAGTGTTTGTATATGTGGTGCTTCCAACTTGCTTATCTTGAGTAATCGAGTATGTGTATGTTGGTTTGCACATCGTGTACATTGAGTCTTGTATTGAGCCTTTTTGCATCTTGTTTGTATCTTTGTTGGCTCTTGTGAGAGATTAATGGATTATCCCATTATGGGGGAGTGATGTGCTTTGCACACCTCACAATCCTATAAATGTGTATACATGGGGAATACCACTTAGTATTGATATTTCAAGATTATCTAGTTTCTATGTGGTACGTCTTACTCATGAGAAATTCAAACTCTATATGGTCCATTAATTATGTCTTGTTGGTTTTAATTTTCCACTTGTTATTATTGTTGGGTTATCATATTATGGGGGAGTAATATGCTATGTGCATATTACAAGCCTAGAAAATATGTACATTTGAGGTATTGCCACTTGGTGTTGATATTGTAAATTATCTTGTTCCTAGGTGGCATGTTATCTCTACAAGTGTCATTTGCTTGCGTTTTATGGGTAAAAGATGATGTTGGATATTTTTGCGATCTACCAATGAGTATTATTTCCAAAATACTTCTTGTCCTTGACAATTTGTATTCCCATCATGTGGTAGAAATTGCTAATCATCTTTACATTGGATTTTGTGTTTCGTTTGTCTTCCTTGCCTCTCTTGTGGATCTATTTTATCATGTCTAGTGTTTTTATAGATATAGAGAAAGTGATGATCTCATCTTGTGCATTTTGTATTTAAATGCAAATTCTATATAATGCACATCCCTTGGGGGAGCTATCCAATTTTTTTAGAACACTCTCTTTATTTGTTTATCATAACATCTTTTGATCCCCATCAAGTGCGTGTTGATGGGAGGCAAGTCTTGCTTTTTATGATGGTTTGTGCCATCATGAAAATTTGTCGAGGGTTTGATTTGTTTGGAACCTAGATCTCTTTTGGAAACTAGATACCTCGTGGTTGTTTTCCTTCAGTTGGTATCTTGTTTTCTTTTATATGGCATGTATCAATGAATATCTCATTCCTTCAGGTATTTTTAATTGATATCCTTCAAGTGATAGTTTTTCGTTTGGTATCTTATTGTCACTTGATACCTTGTCTTTTGGTGTATTATCAACTTTATGTTGAGTTGATTCTTCAAAACCTCGAGCATGCATATTTACTATATATAGCTTCTCTTGCTTGCTTTCTTTCTTTGACCCAACATATAGGGGAAACTCCACCTTGTCATAAATTGGCTAAAGTGTGCTTGAAATTCAAATTCATATCTATGTGCACATATGTATGTGGAGTTTGTCCTATGTATTGTTGGTTTTCTAACTCTTTGGTCCCAATGAGTTGGGCACTATTTTGTTTGTTCTGTTGTTCCAAGAACAATTGGAGATGCGTTGGATGCTCGGCTCAGCTACAAGGAAGGTGTTGAGACCATGTGATTATTAGGAGCCAAGTTAGGATGATCAACGAACAACTATCTACTACATCAATCCAATGTTGTCTTAGTAACAAGTATCTACTTCATGCATTCATTTCTTGCAAAGGCCCAAAACTGTCTTTTCTTGGTCAGGTTGCATCATGGCATGAATCTCTTGATTCTTTCTTGTAGTACTCGTTTACTTTCTCAAAGCATCCGAACCATGATGTCTTATTGCTAGTTGGGATGTCTTTGATGTTCGTATGTTGGAAGTTCATATTGTACAATAAGAAAATATTAGGCCATGTGGTATGCTTCCAAGCAAAGATCTTATTTATATATTTATGACTTCCTTTTGGATATCTTGTTTGTTCCTTCTTGTAAACATTTCGTGTGTACATCCTTCTTTGTGGATATATATCATCATGATTGTCTTCTACTTATAATCTTTTACACATGAGAGAAGTTACATCTCTAATTGATATCCTCTTTTCTTTCACGTCCACCGTTGCATTTCCTTTTTCAGTTTTTGTGGCTTCATGAAAGGATTTGTCTTGAATGCGTATCTTACATTCCTACATCTTGATGCACTCTTTGGCCGTGAAGATTATTTTTCCTCATGCTTGTCTTGATGAGGGTTTTGCCATTTCGATTGGTATCCCTCCTCTTGACAAGGTTCTTATTTCCTATCTTCACCATGGGTTGTCACAAGCGTTGGTTCTTATTTTGTTTATTAGTAAGCTTGTGAACCCATTTTCTAGTGTGTGTGTGTGGGAATGATATGTCTTGCACATTGTTTCTCATTTCATCAAGTCTATGTTGATGAGTAATGCTAATCCTTATCTTAGTCTTCTCAAGTGCTTTGCCATGACTCACACACATTATTTTGGTTGAGCCTATTCTTAAGTTGCTTATTTTATATGTTGCTCAACCATTTGTTTTGTGCAAGTGACATGCTTATTGTCTCATCTATCTTCTTGCCCTCGTTGTTTGTTTTTATTAATTTTGGGGGGGGGGGAGCAACGATCCTATTTTGTGCACTTGTATCAAATGCAAAAATTTCTTATTAGTGCACAAATCATGGGGAGCTTCTCTAGTTTTGATAAAACACTTCGTTGCCTTTATCATAATATAATTATCCATGTGGTTCGAAGGACCATATGATTGTTTGTTCCATCAGGTATCTTTTGATTGCTTGCTTATATTTCTGTATGTCTTTGTGGCATACGATCCTTTTATTTGCAATCTTTGGGTCCTCGATATAGTTCATTTTGCTCCAACTTCTTATCATTGTATATGTGTATTTATCTACACTCATTTGTTGAGAAGTACACACTTTTTGGAGGACCACCTACTATATTGGGTTTCTAAACTTTTTGTCCATTTTGGCAATCGATGCCAATGGGGGAGAAGTTTAGAGAGTTTAGTTTGGTTATGCTTAGAGGGTTTTGCTTTTATTGCATAAGCATTTACATCTTGTATGCATGCATTACTGCTTTGCATGTGTGTGCTTGGTTATGCTTATTTCCTTATATAAACTCTCTTTAAGTGGTTGTCATCAATTACCAAAATGGGGGAGATTGTTAGAGCATATTTCTCCATATGTTGTTTCGGTAATTGATGACAATTCCTATGGACTAATGGCTGCCTTAAGTTATATTTATATGATTTGTCCATAGGCACTTCTTGAAGTCCATCTGTTGGGTTCAAGGAGTTTATATGATGACCAAGGTGGTATTCAAGGTAGTATACAAAGAATGGTCATAGAGACACAAGGTTGATCAAGATCGTCAGACAAAGAGTAAATCAAGATGATCAACACACAAAGCGTATAAGATGTACCGAGAGGGATCAAGTGATCCCATGGTATGGTAAGCATTGTCCATTACGTGTTTGTGTACTAACCCATGGTCTTCGTGTGAGTTCTATGTGGGCTTAGGTGTGTTTCCATGGGCTTGCATCAAGAGGAAGATCTCATACAACCCATGGAGGATGACGTCAAGTAGTGATCGTCATCAAGATTGTGGTGTGCAATTTCAAGTGGATCAGCACGAAGATATCATGCTTGAAGCTTGTCATCCATTGTGGTGGCAATGGACCTGTGAAGTGTGACAGCCCGATGCCGACGTTCCAGAAGATCCCCCCCTCTATTCCGTTTCCGTCGTGTGATTAGATTTATTCATTGCACCGTCATGTAGTTTGCATCATCGCATCATGCATGGAATCACGTCAACTGTGTTTTGCCGGTGTTGTTTGTTGCCGTGTTGTTGGGTGTTAGTGCCTTGTGAGTGGCGTTGTTTTATTGGAGCGTTGAGAGAGGGTGCGCGAGAGCCACCGCTAAACCCCGTTGCACCGCCGACCTAAACCTTCTCCCCTTCTCTCCTCTCTCATTTTGTTTTTTTCGTGGTTTTGCCAAAGTCTTCGTTTAAAACCCCTATTTAAAAGGGTGCGTCTTCTTCTTTTCAATAAAGGTCCTTTTATTAAATGTGGGGGCAACCCTTAGGTTTTATTTTATTTCTCCGTTTGTGTTTTTTTAAAAACCCTCCCATTTTATTTTCTCTTTTAAAAGGCTTTTATTTACCCTTTAAATAAAGAGTTTTATTTTAATTCTTTAAAAAGGGTTTTGAATTTTTAATTCTTTAAAAAGGGTTTTATTTTAATTCTTAAAAGGGTTTTATTTTAATTCTTAAAAGGGTTTTATTTTATTTGTTAAAAAAATGCCCAAGCTATTTTAGAGTTGGAGTATAATTTTCAAAGGAGTGAAAGATTTTTTTTATTTTGTTAAAAGCCTTCCCTTATTTTAAAATTTCTGTTTGAAAAAAAAGGATAAAAAAAAACCAAATAGGGGGAGGGAAGCCGGCCAAAGGCCAGCAACCCCCCAACCCTAGCCAGCCCATCCCGCAGCTCCTGGTCCTCGCGCCGTCACCTCCCAGCGCCGCAACCCCTCTTTTCCTCTCGTTCTCTCCCAGCGCCGCTCCCTCCTCCCTTCTTCCTCCCCTCGCGTCACCCCCTGCGTATCCTCCCTGGCTGCGCCGCCAGCCCGCGCCTCGCCGCCCCAGCGCCCCTGCGCCCTAGCCCTCCTTGTCGCGTCGCCGCGCTGCTCCGCCGTCGCCCGCGCCGCCCCTGGCCTCCGGTGGTTGCCGCCCAGCTCCGCCGCCCTGCCCGTGCTGGCCTCCCGTTGCCGGTGCGCCGCCCCGCCAAGGCCTCTCCTCCGTCGCGCCGCCTGGCCTCGTCGGTCCCTCCATGCCGCCTCGCCGCAGTTTTCCCTCGACCCGGCCTCCTCCTCCGGGTCATCCGTGCGCCGCCGTCGGCCTTCTATCACCATGCAGGCCCGAGCGCCGTGCCTCGCCGCCTCCTCGTCGCCAGCACCTCCGGAGCCGCCTGCCGCCATCCTCCTGCTTGCTGTCGCTGCGCCGTTTTGCTGGCCTGCTGCTGGCTGCGCCGCTGTCAATGGTGCTGTTGCTGCGCGCTGCTTGTTGATGTTGCCGCTGCTGCCGAGCCCATAGGCGCGTGTTGTTGCTGCCAGCTAGCTCGACGATGCTCCTGTTGCCGTGTAGCCGAGCCGCCTGCTTGCGTGTGCTGTTGCTCTTGCTGTGTTGTTGCTCTTGATGCTGTCGCAGTGCCTGTTGTGCCGTTGCTAATGCTAGCTGCATTTGCTTGTTGCTGCTGCCGCTTTACCTTGTGCCGTGGTCGGTTGCTGTAGCAGATGCTAGACTGCTAGATTGCTTGCTGCATGCCGCCGCAGTTGCTGTTGCTCTTGCTGTCGGGCCGTTGCCTGCTTGCGCCGCTGCCGTTGTGTGCCCTGCCTTAGCTGCTGCTTGCGTTTTTGCTGTTGGCTGCTTGCTCCCCTTGCGTGCTAGCCTGCTAGATAGTTGCTAGTTGCTGTGCTAGGTAGCGGCAGGATGCTGTTGCTAGTTGCCGTAGATGCTGCTGCTTTGCTTGCTCTTGCTTTTGCTGTTAGATGCATGCTAGGCTAGATGATGTAGCTGCTGCTAGCTTGCCTTAGCTGTTGCCTGCTTGCTGCTATTGTTTGTTGTTGCCCATCATGCTGCTTGCGCTTGCTGTTGCTGTTGCCGAGTTTGCCTGATGTGGTGGCTAGCTTGCTTTTGCTGTTAGATGCTAGGTTGCTTGCTGAGGCTTGCTAGGTAGATGTTGCTGCTGTTGCTGTGTGTCGCCTGCCGTTGTCGCGTGCACCATCCCCGCCTGCCGTGGTGCGTTGACAAGTTTGCCGAGAACCCCCGTCGCCCTCGACGACCCCGAAAGCGAGTTCGACTTCCTCGACGTCGCCGAAACCCGTGATCGACTACCGACGCCGAAGACCTGAGAACCACGACGCCGAGTGAACGACTACCGTCGACGAGACCGTGTACCACTGCTTCAACTACTGGCGCGTGTACGACTACTTCCACGACGACCACGACGATCTTGTACCCCTTCACCGATCGAAGGTATACCGATGAGACGTGGTCGAGAACCGTATGCATGTGATGTATGAGTTGTTTGAGTTGAATGCATGTATGCACCGTATGTATGCACCGTTTATTTGCCGTGCACGTCGTCTTCCTTTTCGTCGAGCCCTCGACACATGGGAACCCGAGATACGGGATCACCCCATCTTTATTTACCGTTCCCGCACGCGTTCGTATACGTTGGCACCGGTTTCTCCTCGAGTTATCGCGACCGAAACGTTGCCGTGGCATCGTTTCCGATTTGCCGCCATGGTTTCCTCTCGCTCGCCATGGCGACACCATGCTTATTTCCCTCCTTGTCGTGATGTGTTGAACTCTCATGCATGACGCATTCATGGCATATGATCTTGTGTTGCATGTCTCTCGTGCCGTAGCTCCGTTCTATGCTCCGCGTGATAACCGACTAGGACTTGTAGGATCATCGCTTCACCCTTGCCATGATAACCACAATGTAATATTGCCGTGATAATTAATGGGAGTGAATTAAATAATTAAACGTGGAGTTTCGTCGATATGCAACCCGTTGCATATCGAGCTTCACTTAATGTGTAGAGTTTGCGTGAGATGAATTGCCATGCCATCCCTTGCATCTTTGAACTGATCATGCATCATATTAGGGTGTGCATCATGTCTTGCATTTGCCGTGGTGAATATCTGTGTTGATGTTTGTTTCCGGTTTCCTCCGTCTCGATAGAGTTCCGCAAGCGTGTCGGAATGTGAGGACCCGTTCGACTACGTTGGTTCGCTGACTTCACCGAGTTGTTCTTCTTCCAAGTGGGATCTCAGGCAAGATGATCGTTTCCCCAAATACCATTACTATCATTTCCATGCTAGTTATCGCTTCTATCGTTTATGTCTCGTTGCCTACCACATGTTTCCATATCAGCCTCTCAACAATGCCATGATAACCCTCAACCTGTTCGACCTAGCAAACCACTGTTTGGCTATGTTACTGCTTGCTTAACCCTGTTGTTAGCATTGCTAGTTGCAGGTGCAGATGCTTCCATGTGATAACATGGGTTCCTTGTCATATCACCCTATTTAATTTAATGCACCTATATACTTGGTAAAAGGTGGAAGGCTCGGCCTTTCTAGCCTGGTGTTTTGTTCCACCTTTGCCCCCTTAGTTTCGGCTACCGGTGTTATGTTCCATAAACGAGCGCTCCTAACACGATCGGGGTTGTTATGGGGACCCCCTTGGTAATTCGTTTTAGATTAAAGCTGGTCTGGCAAGGCCCAACTTTGGTACTACATTTGCCTAATAACTAATGAATTGCATAGGGAGTAATTAACCCGAGGAAATTTAATCAACCCCCGGGCCAGTGCTCCTCATGAGTGTTGGTCCAAAACAGAGCAGCTTATTAACGCTACCCGGGGCAACTCGGCGTTTGGCGTGGTAACCATCGCTCATCTGCCGTGTCCTGAGAACGAGGTACGCGACTCCTATCGGGATCGTCGACACGTCGGGCGGCCTTGATGGATTAGTTTTACCTTTGACGGAATATCTTGTGCATCGGGATTCCGGTGAAGCTTTGGGTAATCTCAGAGTTGAGGTTTTCCACTAGGGAATCCGACGAGATCGCGAGCTTCGTGATTGAGGATTTCTTTGCGGCTTGTGGTAATTTGTGATGGACTAATTGGAGCACCCCTGCAGGGTTAAATCTTTTCGGAAAGCCGTGCCCGCGGTAATGTGGCAACGTGGAAACTTTGTTTAACACTAGTTCTAGATAACTTGAAGTTAACTTAATTAAAATATGCCAACTGTGTGCGTAACTGTGACTGTCTCTTTCGTGAGTTCCTTCTCCGATCGAGGACACGGTGGGGTTATGTATGACGTAGGTAGGTGTTCAGGATCATTCATTTGATCATCAGTAGTTCACGTCCGATATGCGTAGACCTTCCCCTCCTTATTTCTTGTACTCGTAAGCTAGCCACCAATTATATGCTTAGCCGCTGCTGCGACCTCACCACTTAACCTTACCTCACCCATTAAGCTTTGCTAGTCTTGATACCTTTGGAAATGAGATTGCTGAGTCCCCTGTGGCTCATAGATTACTACAACACCAGTTGCAGGTACACGTAAAGGTTACTTGATGCAAGCGCGTTGATTGTTCATTTGGAGTTGCTTCTTCTTCTTCTTCTTCATCGATCTAGGATGGTTTCCAGGCCGGCAGCCTGGGATAGCAAGGATGGACGTCGTGCTTATTTTCCTCGTTTGCTTTCGTCCGTAGTCGGACCCTGCTCTCACTCTTGATGTTTATGTAATGTACTGATGTGACTCTGATGTAGCTTGTGGCGAGTGTAAGTCAACTCTTTATATATCTCTTCTTTTCAGTACATGTACTTGTAACGATATCCATTCTTGCGACACGACGAGATGCGCTTCTATCCCTGACGAGGCCTTCGTGCCGAATTGAGGATAGGGTCGCATCTTGGGCGTGACATGAAGGTATGCTGAAGAGGGGCTCACCCATGTTGTGTATGGGGGAGCAATCAACTAGTCTTCATCAAGCCAACACAATCAAGAAGGTGGTCCATCTTGTGGAAGCCAAGATCATCATCATCTAGCTCAAGAGGACGAGGTGCAAGGTATAGGTTTGCCCTTGATAGGTTTTCTGTTTTAGGATAGATTATCGTACTGTCAAGGGGGGGATCTCAAGTGAGTAGCTCGATTGTATCGTTCGTTGAGAGCTCAAACCATTTGCATCCTTGCATCATACTTCTTGTTTCTTGTTTGTTGTTTCTCTTTGTGATATTTAGAGCTTATGGTCATCTTCATGACAAGCTCGAGTTCATCGAAAACAGAGTCCATATGCATCTACTATGATGTTTTCGATGTTGGAGTTTTTGCCGGTTCTTGATTCATAGAGGTCTCACATCTCTATATCATTGGCATTTTCATATCTGCATGGTCTTAAGATTTCAACAATCTTGGATAGCTCTTGTCATCCTGAATCCAACAAGCTTGGGTTTGCTCGATTCGGAGCTCGTATGCGAAAGTTATGGCTGTTTCAGTGGCGAGCGGTAGTACCGCTTGTGCCAAGCGGTAGTACCACTCCCTAGCGGTAGTACCGCTCCCTAGCGGTAGTTCCGCTCCGGGTGGGCGGTAGTACCTCTTCGAGACGGTAGTACCTCTCTCTGGGCAGTTGTACTTCGTTGGACTTTTTGCGAATACTTTTCTAAGCGGTGGTAGGCCCGACAGTAATATCTTTACTACCGTGGCCTACTGGTAGTACCGCTGTGCGCGGGCTATAAGTTTGGGTAACGATCTGATTCCTTCCACCACTATATAAAGGGGGTCTTCTTCCCCCTTGGGCGAATCTATCGGTTGAGCTTGTGATCTCCCCCCATTGTTCAGCTTCCTTGATCTTGCTAACTCTCAATCCCTCCAATGATTCTTGCTAGTTCTTGAGGGTAAAGAGAGAGGAGATCTAGATCCACATCTCCACCAATCACTTTCTCCTCTATGTGAGGGGAATCCCTTGGACCTGGATCTTGGAGTTCTTTGTGAACTCCTTGTTCTTCCTCTCATATTTCTCCATAGCTTTTGTTATTGTGGAGGGATTTGAGTGTGAGGGACTTGGCCACTCAGTGTGTTCTTGCCATTGCATTAGTTGCATCGGTTTGAGTTCTCCACGGTGATACGTGGAAGTGAAGTTTGAGAAGCTTATTACCTTCTGCTACTTAGTACCCTAGAGATTGTTCTTCGTGGATGCTTTGGCGTCCTAGAAGCTTGGTGGTGCCTCGGAGCTCAATCATGGTGGTGTAAAGCTCCGGGCAAGCGCCGGGGTCTCCAATTAGGTTGTGGAGATTGCCCCGTGCAATTTGTACGGGTACCGGTGACCGTTGATACGTCTCAAACGTATCTATAATTTTTGATGGTTTCACGCTGTTATCTTGTCTTCTTTGGTTGTTTTATGTACCTTTTATATCTTTTTTGGGACTACCTTATTGATTCAGTGCCAAGTGCCAGTTCCTGTTTTTTTTTCCGTTTTTTTGACTCTTCTCAGATCTGATTTTGGAACGGAGTCCAAACGGAAGAAAAACCCCGAAATGATTTCCCCTGAACGGAAGAAGACCAGGGGGCTTTTGGGCCAAGCCAGGTGGGCTCCAGTGAGCCCACAAGCCCCCACTCCACCACCAGGGGGGAGGCGGCGGTGGGCAGGCTTGTGGCCTCCTTGGCCGCCCCCTGACCTAGGTCTTTGGTCTATAAATTCCCAAATATTCTGCAAAAAATCAGGGGAGCCTCGAAAATACTTTTCCGCCGCTGCAAGCTTTCGTTTCCGCGAGATCTCATCTGGAGACCCTTCCGGGCGCCCTGCCGGAGGGGACTTTGGAGTTGGAGGGCTTCTTCATCATCATCATTGCCCCTCCAATGACTCGTGAGTAGTTCACTTCAGACCTACTGGTCCGTAGTTAGTAGCTAGATGGCTTCTTCTCTCTCTTGGATCTTCAATACAAAGTTCTCCATGATCTTCATGGATATCTATCCGATGCAATCTTTTTTGGCGGTGTGTTTGTCGAGATCCGATGAATTGTGGATTTGTGATCAGATTATCTATGATATATATTTGAGTCTTTGCTGATTTCTTATATGCATGATTTGATATCCTTGTAAGTCTCTCCGAGTCTTGGGTTTTGTTTGGCCAACTAGATCTATGATTCTTGCAATTGGAGAAGTGCTTGGTTTTGGGTTCTGCCATGTGGTGACCTTTCCTAGTGACAGTAGGGGCAGCAAAGCACACATCAAGTAGTTGCCATCAAGGGTAAAAAGATGGGCTTTTTATCATTGGTTTGAGATTATCCCTCTACATCATGTCATCTTGCTTAAGGCGTTACTCTGTTCTTATGGACTTAATACACTAGATGCATGCTGGATAGCGGTCGACCTGGGGAGTAATAGTAGTAGATGCAGAAACTATCGGTCTACTTGTTTCGGACGTGATGCCTATAGAAACAATCATTGCATAGATATTGTCATGACTTTGCACAGTTCTATCAATTGTTGACAGTAATTTGTTCACCCACCGTCTATTTGCTTTCATGAGAGAAGCCACTAGTAAACACTACGGCCCCCGGGTCTATTCACATCCATTGTTTACACCTCCGCTTTTACTTTGCTTTGTTACTTTGTTGCTTTCAGTTCTCACTTGGCAAACAATCTATAAGGGATTGGCAACCCCTTCATAGCATTGGGAGCAAGTTTTTGTGTTTGTGTAGGATCTTGAGATACTCCTCCAGTGGATTGATACCTTGGTTCTCAAACTGGGGGAAGTACTTACCACCGCTACGCTACATCACCCTTTCCGCTTCGAGGGAACACCAACGCAAGGCTCCAAGGCCACGGGGGAAATCCTTTGCATACTTGCCTAGGAAGTCCCTTAAGGCGTAGCCGCAGCTGAAGGATTCCTGGTGCCGTTGCTGAGGAGTATCAAGCAACACTCCTATTTCTGGCGCCGTTGGAAGGTCTTTTGTTGCAGTAGAAGAAGTATTTCTGGCACCGTTGCCGGGGAAGAGCACGTCAAGATAATTTCCCGATAACGTGCCTATTTCTGGCGCCGTTGCCGGGGAGGAGAGATCAAGATCTATCCAAGTAGGTCTCACAAACTCTTTTCTTGCATTTACTTTTGTTGCCAGTTGCCTCTCGTTTTCCTCTCCCCCACTTTACTTTTGTTGTTTTCATTTGCCTTTCTCCTTTGCCTTTTTCATTCGCCCTTTTCTCTCACTTGCTTTCTGTTCGCTTGTGTGCCATGTGCCCTCAATATGCTTGCATCTTCGCTTGCTGAAAATCTAGTGATATGGATCCTCATCCACTTGCTAGTCTCTTTAAGAGACCCACTCGTGTGGAACAAATTGCTAGTGAGTTGAGGGCAATTGACTATTTCTTTGGAGTTTTGCGTAAGATGCGTGAATCTGAAAATTGTGAGGACGAAATTCATGAAGTGATTCACAAGGGTTCCTTGGATGAAAAGCATGATTGCAATGGTTTCACTATAAAGTCTATTAGTGACAATCATGCTAAGAATATGCAAAACCCTAAGCTTGGGGATGCTAGTTTTGCTATGACCACTACTTATTGCAATAATCATGATTGGGGTGAAGATCTTTCTTATGATCTTGAAAATTTGTTCAAACCTCATGATGAATATGATATTTGCAACAATACTGAAAATGGGATTGGAGAAGTCATGACTTTGTTTGATGATAATCCCACTATTTTTTAAGAGCGTCAACTTTGCATGCATGTGGATCATGAAAATAATATCCTATGGGATAGCTATATTTTTCAATTTGAATATGATCCCACATGTAATTGCTATGAGAGAGGAAAATATTTTGGTTGAAACTTTCATGTTACCAAATCACCTCTCGTTATGTTGAGATTGCTATTGTCTCTTTCTTCTTCCTTGCATTTGGTAACTATTGGTTGTCTTGCCAATTTGTTTTCCTATAAAATTCCTATGCTTAGGAAGTATGTTAGACTTAGATGTGATTTTCACATGCTGTATGATGCTCTCGTTGTGCTTCAATTCTTGTCTTTTGTGAGAGCATCATTGAATGCCTAGCTAAGGGCATTAAACAAAAGCGCTTGTTGGGAGGCAACCCAACAAATATATCCTTTTTATTTCTGTTTTGTGTTTTCCACACTTTCATAATTCTGTTATGATTGTGTTTTTTGTGTTTCTTTTTGCGTTTGTGCCAAGCAAAACCGTTATGATTAGTCTTGGGGATGATCGTTCGGTCATGCTGGAAAAGACAGAAACTTTCTGCTCACGAAAAGAATTTTCATTTTTTTTCTGTAAGAGATTTTGAGTTGATTCGTTTTGCTGCTGATTTCTACACAAATTCTACTGACTGTCGTAATTGTTCAGAAGTTTTGAAGTAACAGAGCTATACGAAACATACAGATTGATACAGACTGGTCTGCTGTTAACATATTCTGTTTTTTGTTGTGTTGGTTGCTTATTTTGATGAAACTAAGGATAGTATCGGGGGGTATTAGCCATGGAATATTGAAAGTACAGTAACCCAATATCAGCACAAGTAGAAATTAAGTTTGCTACAGTACCTAAGGAAGTGGTGGTTTTCTTTCTTGTACTAATGTTATCATGAGTTTCTGTTTAAGTTTCGCGTTGTTAAGTTTTCAAGTTTTGGGTGAAGTTCTTATGGGCTAAGAGATAAAGAGTGGCAAGAGCTCAAGCTTGGGGATTCCCAAGGCACCCCAGATTCAAGGATGCCGTAAACGCCTAAGCTTGGGGATGCCCCGGGAAGGCATCCCCTCTCTCGTCTTCAATCCATCGGTAACGTTACTTGAGGCTATATTTTTATTCACCACATGTTATGTGTTTTTGCTTGGAGCATCTTGTATCGTAGGAGTCTTTTATTTTTGTTGTGTCACAATCATCCTTTCTGCACACCTAGAGAGAGACATACATGCACACACCGTGATTTTGTTGAGCTTCACTTATATCTTTTGGTAGACAATTCAGCTCACATGTGCTTCACTTATATCTTTTGAGCTAGATACTTTTGCTCTATGAGCTTCACTTATTTCTTTTAGAGCGCAGCGGTGCGTGGATTGGTAGTTGATCTATGCTTTTAAAGTAGTCTCAAAAGGGGTAGTTATCCAAAGGGGTACGAAAACTTCCACCTTCATGTGCATTGAATAGTTAGAGAAGTTTGATTCATCTCAATTAGTTTTGAGTTGTGGTTATGGTAATATTGAAGTCATGCTAGTAAGGTGTTGTGGATCTAGAAATACTTGTGTTGAAGTTAGTGATTCCCGTAGCATGCACGTATGGTGAACCGCTATGTGATGAAATCTGAGCATGATTAGTATATTGATTGTGATCCTTTGCGTGGCGGTCGGGATCGCGCGATGGTTTATACCTACCAACCCTTCCCCTAGGAGTATGCGTTGAATGCTTTGTTTCGATTACTAATAAAACTGTTGCAACAAGTATATGAGTTCTTCATGACTAATGTTGAGTCCATGGTTTAGATGCACTTCCACCTTCCACCATCACTATCTTCTTAGTGCCGTGCAACTTTCGTCGGTGCACAAAACCCACCATTAGCCTCCCTCAAAACAGCCACCATACCTACCTATTATGGCCTTTTCAAAGTCATTCTGAGATATATTGCCATGCAACTACCACCATGATATGTGCCACCACGTCTACATTGCCATTGCATGATCGTAAGATAGCTAGCATGATGTTTCCATTGATGTCTATGCCATGCTAGATCATTGCCACGGTACACTACCGAAGGCATTCCATATAGAGTCATCGTTACTCTAAGTTTTGAGTTGAAAGTGTGATGATCATCATTAATGAAGCATTGTCCCATGTGAGGAAATAAAAGAGGCCAAAGAAGCCCACACAAAAAAAGAGGCCAAAGAGCCCACCAAATAAAAAAATGAGAGAAAAAGAGAGAAGGGACAATGCTACCACTTTTTCCACACTTATGCATATTGAGCACCATGATTTTCATGATTGAGAGTCGCTCGTTTTGTCACTACCATATATCTAGTGGGAAATTTTCATTATATAACTTGGCTTGTATATTCCAATGATAGGCTGCCTCAAAATTGCCTTAGGTCTTCGTGAGCAAGCAAGTTGGATGCACACCCACTAGTTTTCTTTAAGAGCTTTCACATACTCGTAGCTCTAGTGCATCATTTGTATGGCAATCCCTACTCATTCACATTGATATCTATTGATGAGCATCTCCACAGCTCATTGATATGCCTAGTTAATGTGACTATCTTCTCCTCTTTTTTGTCTTGCAACCTCCACCACATTCCACACCATCTATAGTGCTATAACCATGGCTCACGCTCATGTATTGCGTGAGAGTTGAAAAGGTTTGAGAAAGTAAAGGTGTGAAACAATTACTTGGCCAATACCGGGGTTGTGCATGATTTAAATTCGTTGTGCAATGATGATAGAGCATAGTCAGACTATATGCTTTTGTAGGGATAACTTTCTTTTGGCCTTGTTATTTTGAAAGTTCATGATTACTTTGCTAGTTTGCTTGAATTATCATTGTTTCTACGTCAATAGCAAACTATTGTTTTGAATCTAATGGATCTGAACATTCACGTCACATAAGAGGAATTACAAAGGACACCTATGCTAGGTAGCATGAAAGCATCAAAAATTCATTCTTATCACTTCCCTACTCGAGGACGAGCAGGAGTTAAGCTTGGGGATGCTTGATACGTCTCACACGTATCTATAATTTTTGATGGTTTCACGCTGTTATCTTGTCTTCTTTGGTTGTTTTATGTACCTTTTATATCTTTTTTGGGACTAACTTATTGATTCAGTGCCAAGTGCCAGTTCCTGTTTTTTCCGTGTTTTTGACTCTTTTCAGATCTGATTTTGGAACGGAGTCCAAACGGAAGAAAAACCCCGAAATGATTTTTTTCCCGAACGGAAGAAGACCAGGGGGATTTTGGGCCCGCCACTAGGGGGAGGCGGCGGTGGGCAGGCTCGTGGCCTCCCTGGCCGCCCCCTGACCTAGGTGTTTGGCCTATAAATTCCCAAATATTCCGCAAAAAATCAGGGGAGCCTCGAAAACACTTTTCCTCCGCCGCAAGCTTCCGTTTCTGCGAGATCTCATCTGGAGACCCTTCCCGGTGCCCTGCCAGAGTGGACTTTGGAGTTGGAGGGCTTCTTCATCATCATCATCGCCCCTCCAATGACTCGTGAGTAGTTCACTTCAGACCTACGGGTCCGTAGTTAGTAGCTAGATGGCTTCTTCTCTCTCTTGGATCTTCAATACAAAGTTCTCCATGATCTTCATGGAGATCTATCCGATGAAATCTTCTTTGGCGGTGTGTTTGTCGAGATTCGATGAATTGTGGATTTGTGATCAAATTATCTATGATATATATTTGAGTCTTTGCTGATTTCTTATATGCATGATTTGATATCCTTGTAAGTCTCTCCGAGTCTTGGGTTTTGTTTGGCCAACTAGATCTATGATTCTTGCAATGGGAGAAGTGCTTGGTTTTGGGTTCTGCCATGTGGTGACCTTTCCCAGTGACAGTAGGGGCAGCAAGGCAAACATCAAGTAGTTGCCATCAAGGGTAAAAAGATGGGGTTTTTATCATTGGTTTGAGATTATCCCTCTACATCATGTCATCTTGCTTAAGGCGTTACTCTGTTCTTATGGACTTAATACACTAGATGCATGCTGGATAGCGATCGACGTGTGGAGTAATAGTAGTAGATGCAGAAAGTATCGGTCTACTTGTTTCGGACATGATGCATATAGAAACAATCATTGCATAGATATCGTCACGACTTTGCACAGTTCTATCAATTGCTCGACAGTAATTTGTTCACCCACCATCTATTTGCTTCCATGAGAGAAGCCACTAGTAAACACTACGGCCCCCGGGTCTATTCACATCCATCGTTTACACCTCCGCTTTTACTTTGCTTTGTTACTTTGTTTCTTTCATTTCTCAGTTGGCAAACAATCTATAAGGGATTGACAACCCCTTCATAGCGTTGGGAGCAAGTTTTTGTGTTTGTGCAGGATCTCGAGATACTCCTCCACTGGATTGATACCTTGGTTCTCAAACTGAGGGAAGTACTTACCACCGCTATGCTACATCACCCTTTCCGCTTCGAGGGAACACCAACGCAAGGCTCCAAGGCCACGGGGGAAATCCTTTGCATACTTGCCTTGGAAGTCCCTTAAGGCGTAGCCGCAGCTGAAGGATTCCTGGTGCCGTTGCTGAGGAGTATCAAGCAACACTCCTATTTCTGGCGCCGTTGGAAGGTCTTTTGTTGTAGTAGCAACCGCCCCCAAGGGTTTCCATTTGTACGGGTTCAGTGACCGCCCTCAAGGGTCCTTTAGAGAAATCACGGCATCTTGCATTATGCGAGGGCGTGAGGAGATTATGTTGGCCTTAGTGGCATCTTGGGGAGCATTGTGCCTCCACACTGCTCCAACGTAGATTAGCATTCGCAAGGGTGTGAACTTCGGGATACATCATCGTCTCCGCGTGCCTCGGTTATCTCTTACCCGAACCCTTTACTTATGCACTTTACTTTGTGATAGCCATATTGTTTATTGTCATATATCTTGCTGTCACTTAGTTGTTTATCTTTCTTAGCATAAGTTGTTGGTGCACATAGGTGAGCCTAGTTGTTTTAGGATTTGTGCTTGACAAATTAAACATTAGTTTTATTCCGCTTTTGTTCAAGCCTAAACCGTAACTATTTTAAAGTGCCTATTCACCCCCCTCTAGGCAACATGCGCGTCCTTTCAACAAACTCTTCCGAGTGGATAAAAACTATTCACTCGGGCGCTTAGCTATGAACCAGTCTTCGCCTAAGTACATAACCTACTCCGAGTGAAGAGCAATCCTCACACTCGGGGGCTTACCTGCGAACAAGATTCGCCTAAGTTAACAAACTCTTCCGAGTGGATAAAAACTATTCACTCGGGCGCTTAGCTGCGAACTAATCTTCGCCTAAGTACAAAACATACTCCGAATGAAGAGCGATCCTCACACATGGGGGCTTAGCTACGAACAAGATTCACCTAAGTTAACAAACTCTTCCGAGTGGATAAAAACTATTCACTCGGGCACTTAGCTGCGAACCAGTCTTCGCCTAAGTACAAAACGTACTCCGAGTGAAGAGCGATCCTCACCCTCGGGGGCTTAGCTGCGAACAAGATTCACCTAAGTTAACAAACTCTTTCGAGTGGATAAAAACTATTCACTCGGGCACTTAGCTGCGAACCAGTCTTCGCCTAAGTACAAAATGTACTCCGAGTGAAGAGCGATCCTCACACTCAGGGGCTTAGCTGCGAACAAGATTCGCCAAAGTTAACAAATTCTTCAAAGTGGATATGAACTATTCACTTGGTCCCTTAGTTGCGAACCAGTCTTTTCCTAAGTACAAAACATACGTCGAGCGAAGAAAAATCCTCACACTCGGGGGCTTAGCTGAACACGATACACCTAAGTAAAAATATTGTCCGAGTGGAAAATAGACTTCACACTCGGAAACTTAGGAGGGAGCAAATCGCCTAAGTTAAAAACTTTTTCTGAATGAATAGCAATCTATTCATTCGAAGGAAACCAAGAAAATCTTGCAAATATCAAAAGCAGATAGATTCAAAAGAGCTCAACATGGATCAAAGTTATCCGTGCAACCATAAAGTACTCGGGTTAAACACCCGAACGAAGTTTAATGATACATCGACCACTCGGCATACCGAGGCAAATTTAAAGTTTTTAGGAATAACTGCAGTTTCTCCTCAAGGATCTCCGAGACTTGCTGGCTCGACAAAGGTATCGAGATCGATTCCATCAGCAATGCGAGTCACGGCACTGATGAAGGTCTCCATAAAATCTTCAAACTAGAGCTTCTTGGTATTTGCTACTTGGATCATTTTCAGTTTCTCCTCCCTTGCCTTCTTAGAGTGGACCCTGACGAGTGAAAGATTAACATCAGCTCCGCACCAAGCAGCAGATTTCTTCCATGCTTGAACTCTCTCAGGAACCCGACCTAAGCGCTCCATCACAGCTTCCAGATCGACGATGAACGTGTCTTCATGCCACAACTCTTTGTCGATTCCCCCCACAACAGCTCGCAGTCGAGTGAGATATCCTTGAACTTTCACGAGGCGCAGTTGAGACGGTACAAATTTACGGCCAAGTCATGAGGCACGGAAAACTTGATGGGGTCCAAGTATGGCTCCACCTCGAAGGTCTCTTTCTCGAAGTCTGGACATAATTCTATGGAAAAAGAAAAACGAAGCATCAGCTACATTTCATTCAACGAAAAGTGTAAAAATCCACTCGGACGAAAAGTGGACCCAAGCGAACATACCCATGAGAGACGCAAACATTTTCGCCAGGAAATCTTTTACAAAACTTTCTATGGCGTTTCCCCTCTTTGCCATAGAGTTAAGCTTCTTTGCCCACTCATCTCTTTCTTTCTTCATTTTTTCATTTTCTTCCATCAACGTATCAATGTCCGTAAGCTTCAGTTCATCATCTTTGGACTTCTCCTTCAGCTTTGCAAGGACTAGATCCTTGTCTTTCAACACCTTTTTCATAGCATCATACTCCAGCTGCAACTGGTTCTTCTCAGATTCCATCTGGGTATACTGCGACCCAATCTCGCAAGTCTTCTGAAAAATATCCGAGTGGACAAATACAAGTCATTCGACACAATTATTTTCTACTTCCGAGTGGAGAAATACAAGTCATTCGACACAATTATTTTTCTACTTTCAAGTGGAGAAATACAATTCATTCGACACAGTTATTTTTCTACTTCCGAGTGAAAAAATACAAGTCATTCGACAGTTGGATTAGCGGCCCGCTGCACCCACCCAAGTTCTTAAGACTACCGCCCTTCGCAAACAATTGACACTAGACTTGGGGAATACATCGAGTGGGAGCACTTAGCGTGCCCCCACTGGATACAAAACTACTCTCCCATACCAGTTTGCCCGAGTCGTACATTTACTGATTCTCAATTAGACCATTGCCGAGGAAAGCATTCGACAACAGTCTCTGGGACTACACCCAGTGGGTGCACTAAGAGTGCCCCCACTCGAATACAGAAACACTAAACCATGTCGGACCTGACCGAGCCAAAAATAGAGCACACATCTCAACTTCAGACTCCTGCTGATGCAAGCATTCAACAACAGTCTCGGGGACTACACCCAGTGTGTTCACTAAGCGTGCCCCCAATTGAGTAAAGACAAACTGTTATGCGGCAAACCCCCAGTGGGTGTAAAGCAATAAAGCAAGATTGACAAGATTGAAAACATTCAATCGGATTGACAAACGAGATTCAATCAGAAAATAACTTAAAGTGGAACTTACTGGGATGTTCGCGTGGAGTGTCGAGCTGGCGTCGTACGCCAATTTATTGGCCTCGAACACCTCCTTTGTTCATTGCATCATCAGCTCGGCCTGGATCATCGCCTCTTTGGTAGCGCCAGTCTACTCCTATGGGACGCGATGCATAGAAAATGCAACTAATGAAGAAGTGGGCATCACGACAGGGGTAGCTTGGGTTACGAGAGGCACACTCGGCATAGTCGTCACAATAGTTGATCTAGTCGGAGGGGCCGTCGCCATAGCACGAGAACCGACTGGAAGAGCATTTGACACATGCGTCACATGCATCCCGAGTTTAGATGTAACCGACTCAGCAGGAGTTTGTTCTCTAGCTGTATGTTGAGGCTCTGGATCGTCATCCAACAAACTGACACCCAAGCTGAAACAGTGATGGTCAAATCAGTCCTGATCCAGTATATAAAACATAGTGAAGCTAATGTTTATCATACCTGGTCGAGGTGCATGCTGATCCACTACGTCCAGGTCCATACGATCCTCTCCCGTCTCGATAGGAGTCGACACAGAAGTATCAACACTGACAAACAAATTGCACTCGGTCACCAGAAGTTTGAAAACACATAATGACGAGATGAAAAAGATAAACACTCATGCTGAGGCAACTAGCACGACGATTCTCATTCACGGCAAAGCCTTCCGAAGTTTCGGCGCGTCAAGCTTTGGCTGTTTTGCAGCCTTCTTCGCAGAGTCGGGTGCGACAGCTCGGTCCCACTTCACACTTCTACTGCTGGAAGCGACTGTTTTACTCGGTGCAGCTGATGGGTCATGGCGTTGCTTAGTTCGTGGTTCTCAGCATGGAGGAGATTGTTCTTCTTCCTCACTGTCTTCTAAAGTGTCTTTGCTTTCTTCTCTGCCATCCACATACTCACTATCAGCACTGCCACCTTCACTTTCTGCTCCAATATCAAACTGCTCCCTGTTGGGCACAGGAGAGTGCAGGTTGGCCCATTCGTGCAAAGCACAAAGATAACAGAGTCAATCGGATGAGTATGAAGTCACTCGACAAAGGCATAAATACAATCAGAAAAGATGTAACATACCAACTTCCGCGACTTATTCTCAGCAGTATATGGCGCTACTCGTTTAGATCCCACGGGGTTGTCGCAAGGACCAGTGATGCTTCTGATCCACTGGCTTACCGTCTCTTGATCGACCTCCTTTGGATGTGACCGAGTGGAATCTTCAGAACAAGAGTAATGCCACATGGCATGGTCCCTTGTGTGAAGGGGTTGGATACGCCGACTCAGGAACGTGTCCAGCAGGTTCAAACCAGTCAGCCCATTTCTGACCAAGTTAATCACTTCACCCACCAACATCTCCACTTCTGCCTTTTCATCCTTGAATATAGTCAATATTCTAGGGGCAGTCGGATGATCTAAGGTGAAAGGGGGAAGGCCAGTCGACATGTTCGGATATGCAATATCATTGTAATATAACCATGATGACTGCAAGTTCCTAACCGATTCACGGAGGGTCATCGGAGGATAAGTACTCCTTGTTGGGGAATGTTGCATGGGAAACAAAAAATTTCCTACGCACACGAAGACCTATCATGGTGATGATCATCTACGAGAGGGATATCGGATCTACATACCCTCGTAGATCGCTAAGCGCGAAGCGTTAAGAAATGCGGTTGATGTAGTGAACGTCTCCGCGATCCAAATCGCCGCCGTCCCACGATCGGTCCCGATCTAGTACCGAACGGACGACACGTCCGTGTTCAGCACACGTACAGCTCGATGACGATCTCCGCCTTCTTGATCCAGCAAGAGAGACTTGGAAGTAGATGAGTTCTCTGGCAGCGTGACGGCGCGCCGGTGGTGGTGGTGATCTATTACTGCAGGGCTTCGCCTAAGCACCGTAGAAACCCGATCTAGAGGAAGAACTACGAAGTAGAGGTTTACGGTTGCACGTGCCAAGTTGTGTCTCAAAAACCCTAAAACCTCTTGTATATATAGGAGGAACCAAGGGACGGGGCTTGCCTCCTACTCCAAGTCGAAGGGCTCTGGCCGAGGGAGGGAGGAAGGAATCCTCCTCCACTTCGGTTTGGAAGGAGGAGTCCCTTCCTTCCTTCCCACCTCCTACTTTTTTTCCTTTTGCCTTTGTTTTTCTCCTTGCTAAAATAGCCCTATTGGGCTGGCCTCACCAGCGCACTAAGGGCTGGTGTGCCACCCATGGGCCTATTAGGTTCTCTCCCGGATGGGTGGCCCCTCCCGGTAAAACCCTGGAACCCATTGGTCACTCCCGGTACACTGCCGGCAATGCCCGAAATCTTTCTGGAAGCCAAATGCAACAATCCTATATATCAATCTTCGTCTCCGGACCATTCCGGAATCCCTCGTGATGTCCGGGATCTCATCCGGGACTCCGAACAAAACTTCGGTCACCAACACCTATAACTCAACTATATAGAAACGTCACCGAACCTTAAGTGTGTAGACCCTACGGGTTCGAGAACTGTGTAGACATGACCTGAGACACTCCACGATCAATATCCAATAGAAGGACCTGGATGTCCATATTGGATCCTACATATTCTACAAAGATCTTATTGGTTGAACCTCTATGTCAGGGATTCAAACAATCCCGTATATCATTCCCTTTGTCCTTTGGTATGTTACTTGCCCGAGATTTGATCGTCGGTATCCCCATACCTATGTCAATCTCGTTACTCGCAATTCTCTTTACTCGTTCCGTATTACAAGATCCCGTTACTAACACTTTAGTCACATTGCTTGCAAGGCTTGCATGTGATGTTGTATTACCGAGTGGGCCCCGAGATACCTCTCCGTCACACAGAGTGACAAATCCCAGTATTGATCCATGCTAACTCAACGGACACCTTCCGAGATGCCTGTAGAGTACCTTTATAGTCACCCAGTAACGTTGCGACATTTGATACACACAAGGCATTCCTCCAATGTCAGTGAGTTACATGATCTCATGGTCATAGGAATGAATACTTGAGATGCAGAAAACAATAGCAACAAAATGACACGATCACATGCTATGTTTCTAGTTTGGGTCTTGTCCAGCATATCATTCTCCCAATGATGTGATCCCGTCATCAAGTGACAACACTTGTCTATGATTAGGAAACCTTAACCGTCCTTAATCAGTAGGCTAGTCAACTAGAGGCTTACTAGGGACATAGTTTTGTCTATATATCCACACATGCATTTATGTTTCCATTCAATACAATTATAGCATGGATAATAGACGATTATCTTGAAACAGGAAATATAGTAATAACTATTTTATTATTGCCTCCATGGCATATTTCCAACAGTCTCCCACTTGCACTAGAGTCAATAATCTAGTCTCACATTGCTATGTGATTTACATTGTAATGAATCTAACACCCATACAGTTCTGGTGTTGATCATGCTTCGCTCGTGGAAGAGGTTTAGTCAGCGGATCTGCAACATTCAGATCCGTGTGTACTTTGCAAATATTTACGTCCTCTCCACGACATAGTCGCGGATGAGGTTGAATTGTCGTTTGATGTGTCTGGTCCTCTTGTGAAACCTTGGTTCCTTGGCGAGAGTAATGGCACCAGTGTTGTCACAGAGCAGAGTTATTGGATTTAGTGTGCTTGGCAGGACTCAAAGATTTGTCATGAACTGCTTCATCCAGACACCCTCCTTAGCCGCCTTCGAGGCAGCTATGTACTCCGCTTCGCATGTAGAATCTGCTACGATGCTTTTCTTGGAACTGCACCAGCTTACCGCACCCCCATTGAGAATAAATACGTATCCAGTTTGTGACTTCAATTCATCTGGATCAGTGTCAAAGCTTGCATCCACGTAACCCTTTACGATGAGCTCTTCGTCACCTCCATAAACGAGAAACATTTCCTTAGTCCTTTTCAGGTACTTCAGAATATTCTTGACCGCCACCCAGTGCTCCACTCCTAGATCACTTTAAAACCTACCTTCCATGCTTATGGCCAGGCTGACATCCGGTCTTGTGCACATCATTGCATACATGATAGACCCTATGGCTGAAGCATAGGGGGCGACACTCATCTTTTCTCTATCTTCTGCAGTTACTAGACACTGAGTCTTACTCAACTTTATAACTTGTAACACAGGCAAGAACCCCTTCTTGGATTGTTCCATTTTGAACTTCTTCAAAACTTTATCAAGGTATGTGCTTTGTGAAAGTCCTATCAGGCGCCTGATCTATCTCTATAGATCTTAGTGCCTAATATGTAAGTAGCTTCTCCTAGATCTTTCATTGAAAAACTTTTGTTCAAGTAATCCTTTACGCTCTCCAAAAACTGCACATTGTTTCCAATCAGCAATATGTCATCCACATATAATATTAGAAACGCTACAGAGCTCCCACTCACTTTCTTGTAAATACAAGATTCTCCTACAACATGTATAAACCCAAACACCTTGATCACCTCATCAAAGCGCTTATTCCAACTCCTAGATGCTTGCACCAGTCCATAAATGGATCGCTGGAGCTTGCATACTTTGTCATCATTCTGTGGACCGACAAAACCTTCGGGTTGCATCATATACAACTCTTACTTAAGAAACCCATTAAGGAACGCCGTTTTGACATCCATCTGTCAGATTTCATAATAAAAAAAGCAACTATTGCTAACATGATTCAGACGAACTTAAACTTCACTTTGGGTGAGAATGTCTCCTCGTAGTCAACTCCTTGAACTTGTGAAAAACCCTTTGCCACAAGTCGAGATTTATAAATGGTCACATTACCGTCCGCGTCCGTTTTCTTCTTGAAGATCCATTTGTTCTAAATAGCCTTGCGGCCTTCAGGTAATACTTACAAAGTCCACACTTTGTTTTCATACATAGATCCTATCTCGGATTTCATGGCCTCTAGTCATCTGTTGGAATCTGGGCCTACCATAGCTTCTTCATAATTCACAGGCTCATTGTTGTCTAACAACATGATAGACAAGACATGATTCCCGTACCACTCAGGAGCAGTACGTGCTCTTGTCGACCTGCGAGGTCCGATAGTAACTTGACACGAAGCTTCATAATCATCATCATTAGCTTCCTCCTCAACTGGTGTTGCCTCGACAGAAATTTCTTTCTGCCCTGCGCCATAATCTTGTTGAAGTAGAGGTTCCACAACCTCATCAAGTTCTATCTTCCTCCCGCTCAATTCTTTCGAGCGAAACTCTTTCTCAAGAAAAGCTCCATTCTTAGCGACAAACACTTTGCTCTCAGATCTGAGATAGAAGGTGTACCCAACTGTCTCTTTTGGGTAACCTACGAAGACACACTTTTCCGATTTGGGTTCCAGCTTTTCAGGCTGAAGCTTTTTGACATAAGCATCACATCCCCAAACTTTAAGAAACGACAACTTTGGCTTCTTGCCATACCATAGCTCGTATGGTGTCGTCTCAACGGATTTTGATGGTGCCCTATTTAAAGTGAATGGACCTGTCTCTAATGCATAGCCCCAAAATGATAATGGCAAATCGGTAAGAGACATCATAGATCGCACCATATCTAATAAAGTACGATTACGACATTCGGACACACCATTACGCTATGGTATTCCAGGTGGTGTCAACTGTGAAATAATTCCACATTGTCTTAAGTGAGCACCAAACTCATAACTCAGATATTCACCCCCTCGATCAGATCGTAGGAACTTGATCTTCTTGCTACGATGATTTTCAACTTCACTCTGAAATTGTTTGAACTTTTCAAATGTTTCAGACTTGTGCTTCATCAAGTAGATATAGCGATACCTACTCAAATCGTCGGTGAAGGTGAGAAAATAACAATATCCGCCGCGCGCCTCCACACTCATTGGTCTGCACACATCAGTATGAATGATTTCCAACAAGTCACATGCACACTCCATTGTTCCAGAGAACGGAGTCTTAGTCATCTTGCCCATGAGGCATGGTTCACATGTGTCAAGTGATTCAAAATAAAGTGACTCCACAAGCCCATCAACATGGAGTTTCTTCATGCGCTTAACACCAATATGACCTAAGCGACAGTGCCACAAGAAAGTGGCGCTATCACTGTTAACTCTATATCTTTTGGTCTCACTGTTATGGATATGAGTGGCATCACAATCGAGATTCAATATGAACAAACCCCTCACATTGGGTGCTTGACCATAAAAGATATTACTCATATAAATAGAACAACCATTATTCTCTGACTTAAATGAGTAACCGTCTCGCAATAAACAAGATCCAGATATAATGTTCATGCTTAACACATGCACTAAATAACAATTATTTAAGTTCATAACTAATCACAATGGTAACAGAAGTGAGACCGTGCCGATGACGATCGCATCAACCTTGGAACCATTTCCCATGCGCATCGTCACTTCATCCTTCACCAACCATCGTTTATTCTGCAGTTCCTGCTTCGAGTTGCAAATGTGAGCAACACAACCGGTATCAAATGCCCAGGCACTACTACGAGAGATGGTTAAGTACACATCAATAACATGTATATCACATATACCTTGTTTGGCATTGGCCGCCTTCTTATCGGCCAAATACTTGGGGCAGTTGCGCTTCCAGTGACCAGTCCCCTTGCAATAATAGCACTCAGTTTCCGGCTTAGGTCCAGCCTTGGGTTTCTTCGTTGGAGGGGCAACCGTTTTGCCGCTCTTCTTGGAGTTACCCTTCTTGCCTTTTCCTGTGGTCTTATTGACCATCAACACTTGATGTTCTTTCCGGATTTCTGACTCTGCGACTTTCAACATCGCAAACAGCTCACCAGGTGACATATTCATCTCTTGCATGGTATAGTTCAACATGAAGCCTTTATAGCTAGGCGGCAGTGATTGAAGAATTCTGTCAGTGATAGCTTCTTGCGGGAGTTTAATCCGTAGCTCAGCTAGACTATTTGAGTACCCAGACATTCTGAGCACATGTTCACTGACAGACGAATTCTCCTCCATCTTGCAAGCATAGAACTTATCGGAGGTCTCATACCTATCGATCCGGACGTTATTCTCAAAGATAAACTTCAACTCCTGGAACATCTCATATGCTCCATGACGTTCAAAACGTCTTTGAAGTCCCGGTTCTAAGCCATACAAGGCTGCACATTTAAGTAGTGAGTAGTCATCCTTACGTTCTTGCCAAGCGTTCAAAACGTCTTGCTCAACCGTGGTGGGTGGTGCATCTCCTAGTGCAGCATCAAGGACATAATTATTTTGGCCAGCACCGAGGATAAGCCTCAGATTATGAGCCCAGTCAATGAAGTTGCTTCCATCATCTTTCAACTTAGCTTTCTCTAGGAACGTATTGAAATTCAGGGTTGCTATTGCGCGAGCCATTGATCTACAACATAAAATATTGCAAAGTTTACTTAGACTATGTTCAAGACAATTAGAGTTTAGCTAATCATATTACTAATAAACTCCCACTCAAATAGACATCCCTCTAGTTATCTGAGTGTGGCATGGTCCAAATTAACTAACTCAAGTCCGATCATCACGTGAGTTGAGTATAGTTTCAGTGGTGAACATCTCCATGTTGATCATATCGACCATATGATTCATGCTCGACCTTTCGGTCTCTTGTGGTCCGAGGCCATGTCTGTACATGCTAGGCTCGTCAAGTTTAACCCGAGTGTTCCGCATGTGCAACTGCTTTGCACCCGTTGTATGTGAACGTTGAGTCTATCACACCCGATCATCACGTGGTGTCTCGACACGACGAACTGTCGCAATGGTGCACAGTCGGGGAGAACACAATTTTATCTTGAAATTTTAGTGAGGGATCACCTTATAATGCTACCGTCGTTCTAAGCAATATAAGGTGCATAAAAGGATAATATCACATGCAAATCATAAGCGACATGATATGGCCACGATCTTGTGCTTTTTGATCTCCATCACCAAAGCACCGGCATGATCTTCATCGTCACCGGCGCCACACCATGATCTCGATCATCATACCGCCATCGAGGTTGTCGTGCTATCTATGCTATTACTACTAAAGCTACAACGTAGCAATATAGTAAACGCATCTGCAAGCACAAACGTTAGTTTAAAGACAACCCTATGACTCCTGCTGGTTGCCGTAGCATCGACGTACAAGTCGATATTTAACTATTACAACATGATCGTCTCATACATTCAATATATCAGATCATGTCTTTGGCCATATCACATCACATGGATACCCTGCAAAAACAAGTTAGACGTCCTCTAATTTTTTGTTGCATGTTTTACGTGGCTGCTATGGGTATCTAGTATGATCGCACCTTAGTTCTGCATAGCCACAACACTGATATGCAAATTGCTATTTAACCTTCTCCAAGGACCGCCTCAGTCAAATTCTATTCAACTAAAGTTGAAGAAACGGACACCCGCCAGTCATCTTTATGCAACAAGTTGCATGTTAGTCGATGAAACCGGTCTCTCGTAAGCGTACGCGTAAGGTTGGTCCAGGCCGCTTCAATCAAGAAAAGACTAAGGAGGGTAGCAAATTGAACATCAACGCCCACAAACTCTTTTGTGTTCTACTCAAGATATCATCTATGCATGAACCTAGCTCATGATACCACTGTTGGGGAACGTTGCGTGGAAAACAAAATTTTTCCTACACACACGAAGACCTATCATGGTGATGATGATCTACGAGAGGGAGATCGGATCTACATACCCTTGTAGACCGCTAAGCGGGAAGCGTTAAGAAACGTGGTTGATGTAGTGGAACATCTTCGCGATCCAACTCATCGCCATCCCACGATCCGTCCCGATCTAGTACAGAACGGACGACACCTCCGCGTTCAGCACACGTACAGCTCGATGACGATCTCCGCCTTCTTGATCCAGCAAGAGAGACGTGGAAGTAGATGAGTTCTCTGACAGCATGACAACGCACATGTGGTGGTGGTGATATATTCCTGCAGGGCTTCGCCTAAGCACCGTAGAAATCCGATCTAGAGGAAGAACTACGAAGTAGAGGTTTAGGGTTGCACGTGGCAAAGTTGTGTCTCAGAAACCCTAAAACCTCTAGTATATATAGGAGGAACCAAGGGGTGGGGCTTGCCTCCTACTCCAAGTAGGAGAGCTTCTGCCGAGGGAGGGAGGAAGGAATCCTCCTCCTCTTCGGTTTGGAAGGAGGAGTCCCTTCCTTACTTCCCACCTCCTCCTTTTTTTCCGTTTGCCTTTGTTTTTCTCCTTGGCCGAAATAGACCTATTGGGATAGCCTCGCCAGCCCACTAACGGCTGGTGCGCCACCCATGGGCCTATTAGGTTCTCTCCCAGGTGGGTGGCCCCTCCCGGTAAAACACCAGAATCCATTCGTCACTCCTCGTACACTGCCGACAATGCCCGAAATCTTTCCGGATGCCAAATGCAACAGTCCTATATATCAATCTTTGTCTCTGGACCATTCCAAAAACCCTCGTGACGTCCAGGATCTCATCTGGGAATCCGAACAAAACTTTGGTCACCAGCACCTATAACTCAGCTATACAGAAATGTCACCGAACCTTAAGTGTGTAGACCCTGCGGGTTCGAGAACTATGTAGACATGACATGAGACACTCCCCGATCAATATCCAATAGTGGGACCTGGATGTCCATTTTGGATCCTACATATTCTACGAAGATCTTATCGGTTGAACCTGTACGTCAAGGATTCAAACAATCCCGTATATCATTCCCTTTGTCCTTCGGTATGTTACTTGCCCGAGATTTGATCGTCGATATCCCCACACCTATTTCAATCTTGTTACCGACAAGTCTCTTTACTCGTTCCGTAATACAAGATCCCATGACTAACTCTTTAGTCACATTGCCTGCAAGGCTTGCATATGATGTTGTATTACCGAGTGGGCCCCGAGATCCCAGTCTTGATCCATGCTAACTCAACGGACACCTTCGGAGATGCCTGCAGAGTACCTTTGTAGTCACCCAATAACGTTGCAACGTTTGATACACACAAGGCATTCCTCCGGTGTCAGTGAGTTACATGATCTCATGGTCATAGGAATGAATACTTGAGATGCAGAAAACAATTGCAACAAAATGACACCATCACATGCTACGTTTATAGTTTGGGTCTTGTCCATCACATCATTCTCCCAATGATGTGATCCCATCATCAAGTGACAACACTTGTCTATGATTAGGAAACCTTAACCATCCTTGAGAAACAGGCTAGTCAAATAGAGGCTTACTAGGGACATAGTTTTGTCTATATATCCACACAAGCATTTATGTTTCCATTCAATACAATTATAGCATGGATAATAAACAATTATCTTGAAACAGGAAATATAATAATAACTATTTTATTATTGCCTTTAGGGCATATTTCCAACACTCCCATTCCTCTTCTGAATTCCTATGCCACCACACAACTAGATAACATTGGTCCGAGTGTCCCCAGGATTCACTTTTTTCACTGTTTGGGATCGGGCGGTAAATATTTTCTTGAACAACCCCCAATGAGGAGGGCAGCCCAAGAAGCACTCACACAGAGTGATGTATGTGGAAAGGTATGCAACAGTGTTGGGAGGAAGATGAGGACGTTGAATCCCGAAATAGAAGAGGAAGCTGTGAAAGAAAGGGTGTGGAGGCAGAGAAAAACCTCGCTCGACGAGAGTGAGGAGGACCCACTCCACCTCACGAGGTGTGCTACGACAACAAAAGTCCTTCCCCGGCAACGCCAGGAATTCTTCTTGCTACTTCTTGATACGTCTCCAATGTATCTATAATTTTTGATGGTTTCATGCTATTATCTTGTCAAACTTTCGATGTTTTGTATGCCTTTTTTATATTTTTTGGGACTAACTTACTAACTCAGTGCCAAGTGCCAGTTCCTATTTTTTTTCATGTTTTTGACCCCTTTCACAGGAGGATTTTGAACGGAGTCCAAACGGAATGAAACTGCCAAAAAGATTTTTTCCGGAACGGAAAAAGATCGGAAATCGGGAGAATCAGGACAGGGGGCCACCAGGGACCCCACAAGCCCTCATGGCGCGGCTAGGGGGGCCCGCGCCCCTGCCTTGTGGGCTCCCAGAGGCTCCTTTGCACTAGGTTTTGCGCCTAGATATTCCCAAAAAATCCATAAAAAGCCAGGAGATCATCAAAATTACTTTTCCGCCGCCGCAAGCATCTGTCTCCGCAAGATCCCATCTGGGGCACGTTATGGTGCCCTGCCGGAGGGGGATTCAGATACGAAGGGCTTCTTCATAAAAACCATGACCTCTCCGACGATGCGTGAGTAGTTCACCATAGACCTACGTGTCCATAACTAGTAACTAGATGGCTTCTTCTCTCTCTTGGATCTTCAATACAAAGTTCTCCATGATCTTCATGGAGATCTATCCGATGTAATTTTCTTTTGCGGTGTGTTTGTCGAGATCCGATGAATTGTGGATTTATGGTCAGATTATCTATGAATCTTATTTGAGTTTCTTTTGATCTCTCTTATGCATGATTTCATATCCTTGTGATTCTCTTCGAGTTGTGGGTTTTGTTTGGCCAACTAGATCTATGATTTTTGCAATTGGAGAAGTGCTTGGTTTGGGGTTCATACCGTGCGGTGACCTCACCCAGTGACAGAAGGGGTAGCGAGGCACGCATCGTGTTGTTTCCATCAACGGTAAAAAGATGGGGTTTTCATCATTGGTTTGAGATTATCCCTGTACATCATGTCATCTTGCTTAAGGCGTTACTCTGTTCGTCATGAACTCAATACAGTAGATGCATGCTGGATAGCGGTCGATGTGTGGAGTAATAGTAGTAGATATATAAAGTATCGGTCTACTTGTCTCGGACCTGATGCCTATATGTATGATCATTGCCTTAGATATCGTCATGACTTTGTGCGGTGCTATCAATTGCTCGACAGTAATTTGTCCACCCACCGTATTACTTGCTATTTTGAGAGAAGCCTCTAGTGAACACTATGTCCCCCGGGTCTACTCCAACCCATATTTTCAGCCTTACACTTTTCCTTCATTGCACTTTCCGCCTTCAGATCTCACTTTGCAAACAATCTTGAAGGGATTGACAACCCCTTTGTAGTGTTGGGTGCAAGCTCTTTTGTCTTTGTTCAGGTACTCTAGACTTGACGAGATTCTCCTACTGGATTGATACCTTGGTTCTCAAATGGAGGGAAATACTTACTGCTCCTGTGCTGCATCACCCTTTCCTCTTCAAGGGAAAAACCGACGCAAACAAGAGAAGTAGCAAGAAGAATTCCTCGCGTTGCCGGGGAAGGACTTTTGTTGCCGTACCAGAAGAATTTCTGGCGCTGTTGCCGGGGAGGATCAAGTCAAAAACTCATCCAAGTAAGTGTCACAAACTCATCTCTTGCATTTACTTTTTTGCCTCTCGTTTTCCTCTCCCCCACTTTTGAAAAACAAAAATTTACCAAAATATTTGCCTTTTTTCGTTTGCCTTTTTCATTCGCCCTTTTTCTCGCTTGCTCTTTGCCCGCTTGTCTGCCTGCTAAAACCCTCATGGCCCAACTAAGGGATTTTGATGCTCACTATGCAAAGATGGGAGATATTGAAACTAGTGTTAAAGGCTTCATGTCTACACAGTTTGAATACAATAGTTACTTTCGTAGAGTATTGAAGGAGCAAAATTCTTTTCTGGCCTTTATGAGTAGAGAAGTTGACGATATGGCCAAAGAGTTCCTTGCGCTAAATGCTCAGTTTGCTCGTCTTGAAAAGTTGGTAGGCCAAATTTCTGATAAGCAGGCTACCTTAGTCAATAAAATGGCTGCTAAACCTGAAACTCGTGATGAGAATCACGAAGATCTTAAAGTGCTTGGTGTGACTCCCATTGAATCTTTGTTTTCTTGTGACAAACCTAATGATTATGGGGCTGGATATGAATCCACATTGGTTGAAAAGTGCCCCAATGATTTGGAGTCCATCTATCTTGATGCTAAAAGCATTGAAAGCGGAGTAGAAGATATTAAAACTTTGAGTAGTAATGAAATTACTACCTTGGATTTCAAGGAACTCAATTATGATAGTTGCTCCTTGATTGAATGCATTTCCTTGAGGCAATCCATGTTAAACTCTCCACACACTTATAACCAAAACAAGGCCTTTACCGATCATATCGTCGAAGCTATGATAAAATCTCTTAAAGAGAAACTTGAATTGGAAGTCTCTATCCCCAGAAAGCTTCATGATGAGTGGGAACCTACTATCAAAATCAAAATCAAAAACTATGAATGCAATGCTTTGTGTGATTTGGGTGCTAGTGTTTCCGTGATTCCAAAGTCTTTATGTGATGTTCTGGGTTTTAATGAGATTGAAGAGTGTTCTCTTAATTTGCATCTTGCGGATTCTACTGTCAAGAAACCCATGGGAAGGATCAATGATGTTCTTATTATTGCAAATAGGAACTATGTACCCGTGGATTTCATTGTGCTTGACATTGATTGCAATCCTACAAGCCCTATTATTCTTGGTAGACCTTTCCTAAGGACTATCGATGCAATCATCGATATGAAGGAAGGGAATATTTGATTTCAATTTCCTTTAAGGAAGGGCATGGAACACTTTCCTAGAAATAAAATAAGATTGCCTTATGAATCCATGATGAGGGCCACTTATGGTTTGAGCACCAAAGACGACGATACGTGATTCTATCGCTTTTATGCCTAGCTAAGGGCATTAAACAATAACGCTTGTTGAGAGGCAACCCAATGAATTTATCTTTTTCTTTCTGTTTTGTTGCGTCCACACTTTCATAATTCTGTTGTGATTGTGTTTTTTGTGTTTATTTTTGTGTTTGAGCCAAGCAAAACCTTTATGACTAGTCTTGGTAATGGTTGTTTGATCCTGCTGGAAAAAGACTGAAACATTTCGCTCACGAGATGGTTTTTCATTTTTATTCAGAAAGAGATTTTGAGTTGATTCTTTTTGCTGATGGTTTATATGCCTTTTTCCCAGGCAGTCATAATTTTTCAGAATTTGTGAGGTACCAGAAGTATACAGATTGCTACAGACTGGTCTGTTTTTGACAGATTCTGTTTTGGTTGAGTTGGTTGCTTGTTTTGATGAAACTATGGTTAGTATCGGGGGGGGGGGGTACTAGCCATGGAAAAGTGATAATACAGTAGCCCAACACCAATATAGATAGAATTCAAGTTTTCTACAATACCAAAATAGGTGGTAGTTTGTTTTCTTGTGCTAATGTTATCACGAGTTTGTGTTTAAGTTTTGTGTTGTGAAGTTTTCAAGTTTTGGGTGATGTTCTCATGGACAAAGAGATAAGGAGTGGAAAGAGCTCAAGCTTGGGGATGCCCAAGGCATCCCAAGACAAATTCAAGGAAACCAAAAAGCCTAAGCTTGGGGATGCCCCAGGAAGGCATCCCCTCTTTCGTCTTCAATCCATCGGTAACATTACTTGGAGCTATATTTTTATTCACCACATGATATGTATTTTGCTTGGAGCGTCTTGTATCGTAGGAGTCTTTTATTTTTGTTGTGTCACAATCAACCTTTCTGCACACCTTTTCGAGAGAGAGAGAGACATGCACTCATTGTGATTTTGCTAGAATGCTCATAGTGCTTCACTTATATCTTTTGAGCTAGATAATTTTGCTCTATGTGCTTCACTTATACTCCGTCCGTACCAAAATTCTTGTCTTAAATTTATTTAGATATGAATGTATCTAGTCAACTTTTAGTATTTAGATACATCCATTTTTAGACAAAGCTAAGACAAGAATTATGGGACGGAGGGAGTATCTTTTAGAGCACGGCGGTGCGTGACTTGGTAGTTGGCTTATGCTATGAAAGTAGTCCCAAAGGTGATAGGTACCCAAAGGGGATACCAAAACCTCCATCTTCATGTGCATTGAGTAGAAAGAGAAGTCTTGATTCCTCTCAATTAGTTTTGAGACATGGATTCGGTAATATTAGGAGTTTTGTTAGTAGGGTGTTGTGAATCTAAAAATACTTGTGTTGAAGTTAGTGATTCTCGTAGCATGCATGTATGGTGAACCGCTATGTTAGGAAGTCGGAGCATAATTGATCTATTGATTGTAATCCTTTGTGTTGAGGTCGGGATCGCGCGATGGTTAGCACCTACCAACCCTTCCCCTAGGAGTATGCGTTTAGCACTTTGTTTCGATGACTAATAAAAACTTTCGCAACAAGTACGAGAGTTCTTCATGACTAATGTGAGTCCATGGTATAGATGCACTTTTACCTTCCACCATTTCTAGCCTCTCTAGTGCCGCGCAGCTTTTGCCGGTACACAAACCCACCATATGCCTTCTTCAAAACAGCCACAACAAAAGTCCTTCCCCAGCAACGCAAGGAATTCTTCTTGCTACTTCTCTTGTTTGTGTCGGTTTTTCCCTTGAAGAGGAAAGGGTGATGCAGCACAGGAGCAGTAAGTATTTCCCTCAGTTTGAGAACCAAGGTATCAATCCAGTAGGAGAATCTCGTGAAGTCCACAGTACCTGCACAAACACAAAAGAGCTTGCACCCAACGCTATAAAGGGGTTGTCAATCCCTTCAAGATTGTTTGCAATGTGAGATCTGAAGGCGGAAAGTGCCACGTAAGAAAAGTGTAAGGCTGAAAATATGGTTTGGAGTAGACCCGGGGGGCATAGTGTTCACTAGAGGCTTCTCTCAAAATAGCAAGTATTACGGTGGGTGAACAAATTACTGTCGAGCAATTGATAGAACCGCACAAAGTCATGACGATATCTAAGGCAATGATCATACATATAAGCATCACGTCTGAGACAAGTAGACCGATACTTTCTGCATCTACTACTATTACTCCACACATCGACCGCTATCTAGCATGCATCTAGTGTATTGAGTTCATGACGAACAGAGTAACGCCTTAAGCAAGATGACATGATGTAGAGAGAGAATCTCAAACCAATGATGAAAACCCCATCCTTTTACCCTTGATGGCAACAAAACGATGCGTGTCTCGCTACCCCTTCTGTTACTGGGTGAGGTCATCGCACGGTATGAACCCAAAACTAAGCATTTCTCCCATTGCTAGAATCATAGATCTAGTTGTCCAGACAAAATCCATAACTCGAGGAGAATTACAAAGATATGAAATCATGCATAAGAGAGATCAGAAGAAACTCAAATAAGATTCATAGATAATCTGATCATAAATCCACAATTCATCGGATCTCGACAAACACACCGCAAAAGAAGATTACATCGGATAGATCTCCATGAAGATCATGGAGAACTTTGTATTGAAGATCCAAGAGAGAGAAGAAGCCATCTAGTTACTAGCTATGGACCCGTAGGTCTATGGTGAACTACTCACGCATCATCGGAGAGGTCATGGTGTTGATGAAGAAGCCCTCCGTATCCGAATCCCCCCTCCGACAGGGCACCAAAACGTGCCCCGGATGGGATCTTGCGGAGACAGAAGCTTGCGGCGGCGGAAAAGTACTTTCGATGATCTCCTGATTTTTTCTGGGCTTTTAGGGAATATATAGGCGCAAGACCTAGGGCAGAGGAGCCTCAGGGAGCCCACAAGCCAGGGGGGCGCGGGCCCCCTGGCCGCGCCATGAGGGCTTGTGGGGTCCCTGGTGGCCCCCTGCCCTGATTCTCTGGCTTCCCGATCTTTTTATGTTCCGGAAAAAATCTTTTTGGCAGTTTCATTCCGTTTGGACTCCGTTCAAAATCCTCCTCTGAAAGGGGTCAAAAACATGGAAAAAACAGGAACTGGCACTTGGTACTGAGTTAATAAGTTAGTCCCAAAAAATATATAAAAGGCATACAGAACATCCAAAGTTTGACAAGATAATAGCATGAAACCATCAAAAATTATAGATACGTTGGAGACGTATCAAGGTGCTGGTTCAAGCTCCTCCCCCGGTAGTCTCCATGATTTCTCCGCCACCATCCCGTGTTCAAGGAGATCCAAGACATCCTCCTTCGTTACAGTGGACGGGAGAAAATCCCCGTGTATCCACCCTGGCGGCACTGCGGTCCGACCGGCCTTTCTCACCTTGCCGCCCTTCTTGGCACGATCAAGCTTGGAGGTTTTGCCTTTCGTCATGGCTGCGGTGGCGAGGGGAATATTGAGCAAGGCTGGCGAGACAAAGGAGGAGGTGAAGCAAGGAAAGATCAAGGCACAGCCATAACCCTAGTCACGGCTGCATTTATATAAGCGACCGACTGAGTCATCGACTAGTGGGACCTCCATATCTCAACATATCTCGATATCAATGGAGACATGTCGCGTGGCGATGACGACGACGCAATAATCGAGGCGTCGTTGCTCCACTTGCCTGACAATTGCATCATCACCGCGAGGCGCACGAAACCGAAATTTCGAATCTCGTAAGACCCGGACCTACTGCGGTGATCAGTCATATCAAAAGATCCCGGTAGTCACTCGGAATAAGCCCAAGCATATGAAGTCACTCGCGCGAACTACGTAACAGAATCGATCAAGGCAAATGATGAATATTTCAGTCGACCCAAAGTTTTGTCAATCCCAAGTATAGGACCAAGATCAGAACGACTCGACAAGAACTCACGTCGACCCCTTCATCACTCGAACCCAGATCCATTCGGGGACTAATGATGGGGATATGTACCTAGGGTAGGATCACAGGCCTGACCTAAATGTCCTACGCAAGGGCACCTCATTATTAGGCAAAGGGTCAGATAGAGGATTCCGACTGGATGAAGATGGCGCTTAAAAGTCACTCGGTACTAAAGCACTCGGGTTATATTTACATCCACCCAACAACCCATGTACACTCGGAAGGATTCCAGTCGGTATTGAAGACCAGAAGTCACCCACAAGGGCCAATGGACACACGTTCAACCAATGGTCTTTAGTAGCATTTATTACCCACTTACGTTATCAGTAACGTATATCTTTAACTCATATTGATCGAGCCCTTAGATGCTAAGGTATAGATCAGAGGTGGCGCACTCTATATAAGCCACCCCTCCCCTCTGGGACAAGGATTCGAACCCCTTGTATTACACAAAACACACCGCAAGAGCTCCTGAGCACCTGAGACGTAGGGCCGTTACCTCCAAGAGAGGGGCCTGAACTCATACATCTTGCGTACAATCTTGCTGTAGCTAGGACTCTGCCCTCTCCATTCGTACCCTGCACCTCTACTGTCAGGTTTATTCCCACGACACGCGCCCCCATCAGAACCGCGTTCGTCAGCCCACATCACCAGGTTCTACAATGGGGGAACCACACAGGCGCGTCCCAAACATCCACTCAGGCCTGCCCCCACTTGAGATTCGGCGGGAGCTGCTAGAGGCATGAGATCTGGCCGCGCTGGGGAGGCGTCGTCCAGCGTCCCCCACGTGCTTCATGGAACGAGGAGGGAGTACCGGAGGCCCGACTACATCAATCCCTGGAGGCGTGCGTAGTTTGACAACGACCGCGTCGGCACACATCCGGACTACGGAGGAAGAAGCGCAGACCATCACTCTGGCAGGAGGCACACACGCGACACCGCGGGCAGCCCCCGTGCAAACATGTATGAACAACACTGCAGGGGTGGCCCATGGGGGTGGCTTCGTGGGGACGCCCAACGCTTCAGGCAGATGTCTGGGTCAGGGGACCAAGGACCTCTCGCCTGGGACAGGGTGGACGCACCCTTGTATCCAGGCCGAGAGGCCCCACCCTAGGAACGGAGGGTGGAGCACATGCCCATGTTCCCGGGCCAGACGATCCTAACCTGGAGGCCAGGGGTGGTATATCCGCCCCTGCCTCCGGGGCGCGCGACACCCACCTGGGGACGAAGGGTGGAACACATGCCCATGTCGCAACTGCGGGCTTCATTCGATCGCCAGGGGGTGTTCGGGTACCCGCCGTTGCCCTCAGGTTGGGCTAGCTCGTCTTGGGGGCATGGCCTAGGGTACCAACGTGGGAACCTGGGGGCCCAGCAAGGCGTGTTGGGGCAACGCCCCGGGGACTCAGGACCTACCGTCTGGGCGAGCTCTCCGGCCAGCGAGCGTGGGGGCTCCTCCCACGCTCGAGGGCTCGTTCAAGGCGGACCACACCACGCCGCTACGAGCCTGGGGACAACGAGCGGGGCACGCGCCTGTTAGGCATGGGGCTCCCGAAACGTCCTAGGGACGTGCATCAACCCGTGGCACCTCTGCGTCGTCCTTCAATCCTTCCGGAACCAACTTCATCCCATGACACTCTCACATAATAACGAGCTGCGGTTTTATACGCCCGCGGCCCGCCGAGGACGGGGAGGGGTCCCTCCCACACCGAGTGGATGACCTATGCGCCATGCTGGGAGATTACCCAAAAGGAATCAGGCGCCTATGCCTTGGGGGTAGGGACACTCGCGAGGCCAAAGCATCCTCGCAACCTCCTAGATACACCCCCCCGTGACACTCTCATGTAATAACGAGTTGTGGCTCTATACACATGGGGCCCCCGAGGACGCGTAGGGGTCCCTCCCACGCCTAGTGGAAGCCCTATGCTCCGCGCTGGGGGAGATGGCGACGGAGATTAGCCTAGGTGTCGGACGTGGTGTTTGCTTGCTTCTTCCTGGAGCTTGAATTATCCATTGTTGGACTTCAATTTGTTGATTTCAAAAGTTGATGTTTGAAAAACAAAAAAGGGGGGAATTTTCTCTTGCACTTTCTCGTTTCGCTGACTTTGAAGCCTCCTTTTCTGGATGGCATTTTCTGAGGAGCTGAACGCTCTGAACCGCCCCTAGGCGCCAAGGCGCGTGAAAGGAAGGACTTGCCATCCCAGGGGCAAACATTTTGAGCGGTCGACCCCCGCTCGGGGCCCGTATCGAAGCACGATACCACCACAAAGAGTCTCGGGAGGCCTCAGGGCACCCTCGGGCGATGACCAAAGGGACAAAATGGGGAATCGCTCGAGCGCCAAAGCGGGATCCTGGACACCGCTTTAGGAGCCTTACCGGTCATAAGGCCACTCGCCACCCCTGGTGCCGTCCTAGAGCTCCGGTCGGTGTCAGGGGCCGCGGGGCCCTGCCCCGTGAAGTGCCTCGAACCTAACAGCGGTGCGGAAATGTTCGGGACCGGGGCCTGTCGACGTAGAGCGGCTTGAGCGTCAAGGGGGGCTCCTAAGCAACATGCCTTAGGGACCTTACTGGTCGCAAATCCACTCGGCCACCCAGGTGTCGCCCATGTCGGCACCCAGGGCGTCGGGGCTTTGCCCAGTGAGGAATAACCTTGGTAACGGGTTGTGCCTCATGGTGACACGCAAATGTGCGGGACCGGGACCCGCAGACATAGAGTGCTAAAAGGGTCTCCACCCCATCCCACTGACAAAGCAGGAGCTACTCAAGAGGAGCTGTGGAAGGGACTGGCGCAAACCCAGGAGCTAAGTACCCCGCAAGCCCAGGCAGGGGCCATCTGGTTTCTCGTCAAACCAAGAACGAATTAAAATCACGGATACTAACGAAAGGATGTAGGGCCTAAGGACTAAGTTGCGGCAAGGAACGAGGCCATCGACCAAGCATGCAGCGACACAAACGATGCCTCGGGAGGATGGGACCTCCTGAGGGCCCTGGCCGCCATTGCCCCCGAGCAACGACTGGGTCAGCGACGGGCCCTATGCAAGGAAGCCAACCCACAACGACTACCAACGAGCAAGCCATCGATTCAAGAGTGAAAGGAAAAATGGAGAACGAAGAAGGTAACATACAAAAGTCTAACGCCCGACACGGCAGAGTTCATGGTCCAAAATTACAGGGGCAAAAAACAGAAGCTGGGGGATGCCTAGGGGGAGAGGCCGCCGATACCGCCCATGGCGCCGGCAGGCTTGGCGTCGCAGCCCTCCTCCTCATTAGAGATGGTAACCTGGACGTACCGCTCTACCAGGGCGTCCACCCGCGGGCGCACTTTGTCCCGGGGAAGACGCGGGAACTCAGCGGGCACCGGCTCGACAACGCGCTGGATACCAAGCTGCGAGACGAAGCAACGCAGGTTGGAGAAGACGAACGTCAAGGCAAGGCCCAAAAGCTCGCGCGCTTCGGACGTGTAGTCCTCCTCCACGCGGGAGACGTCGGCCTTCAACGTCTCCACCACCTTCTAGAAGAAGGCGAGGTAGCCCCTGCCGCTGCTCACCCTTGCTAGCGCCGGGGCATCCCCCACGAATCGACGTGTCGCGCCTTCCGCCCGGCCGGCGATGCTCTCGAACTGGTTGACACGCTAGGACTCCATCATTCGGGCGTACACCGTCTCGTCCTGGGCGGCCTGAACGGAATCGGCCACCTCCTGGACCTATCTTTGCAGCGACGCCAACTCCGCCTTGGCCTCCGCTACGCCCTGGCGGGCGGCATGGAGGGCGGCCTCGGCACTCTCGAGGTGAGCCCACAGCCCCTCCGCCTCCTCCTGAAGCTCGCCGAGCTTGAGATTCTTGGTTGCGAGCGCTCTGGAGAAAAGGGAAGATAAACCACCAAGCAGCGGACGTGACAACAAGGAAAGGAGGTGCAGACGAGGGACTTACTCATCAATCAGAACCCAGCGCCGGCGGACGCACGACGACCCTGAGGCCCTCCACCACTGCTCCCAGGGGTGGACGAGGGCGCGGTTGGAGCCACGCGTTTCCCCCCTACCAGGATGGCCTCTTGCAGACGCCATGGAAGACGAAGAAACGAAGGGGAGAAGAGGTTTTTCTCGACGGAGCAAAGGAAGCTAAGGGGAAGCTCAAGATCGCAGTGCCTCCCCCTTGCCAGGGGCGGTGCTGATTTATAGGCATACCATGGCCACCAAGCGTCGTAGGAGCGCGGGCGTTGAGTGCCACTCGGGTGCCGCGAGGTGGGCCGGCAGGCGCACTGCCTTCGACGTCGCCTCACCTGACAACCGAGCAGTCACGTCCGTGAGTGCCGTTGGGCATGGGACGACCGCGCCGATGCCATTCAATGAGTAACAATGATGGTCGTCGCTGTTCTTGGAGATCGTGCCATCATTGTCTGCTGCGCCCCGGAGCGAGAGCGTCGCTGCATAGTGGCTGGACATTTGTGCCGCCTGGCCCCGAGGCAATTCGGCCCCGCGACGCCTCGGGCCGTCCCCAAGACTTCGCCCAGAAGCCAACCCGAGCACGCCGTGGACCTGGGGGCCACTATCGGTGTTCTGGGAATGGGGGTACCCAGACATGCTTGCCAGTGGTCCACGGCTGGCCCACTTCATCAATCAAGCACAATCGGGCACGACACCACTCAAGGCAAGGTCCTCGCGAGGGACCGAGCCTCGCAAGGGGAGAGCAACATCAAGACCCGCAGGGGGTCTCGCCAGGACCCCTCCGGAGCGGCGGTTATTCCGACGCAAGACCCAGCCTCAGGAGTCAAGGATGACGCAGAAGAAGGACAGGCGAGCAGCAGACAGCAGGACGAAGTCGTTTCCCCTTTAGGGCAAAGGGAGCAAGGACGAATCGGGGTTTCCGAGGCATCTTCCAAAGGTTTCCTTTCTGGTGCAACAAGGTCATCGCCGCCCGCCAGCAGGATGATGACCCACAGGTGTAGGGGATCAATTGTAGTCCTTTCGATAAGTAAGAGTGTCGAACCCAACGAGGAGCAGAAGGATCTGACAAGTGGTTTTCAGCAAGGTGTTCTGTGCAAGCACTGAAATTATCGGTAACAGATAGTTGTGTGATAAGATGATTCGTAGCAAGTAGCAAGTAACAATAGTAACAAAGGTGCAGCAAGATGGCCCATTCCCTTTTGTAGCAAGGGACAAGCCTGGACAAACTCTTATAGGAGGTAAAGCGCTCCCGAGGACACATGGGAATTTCTGTCAAGCTAGTTTTCATCATGTTCATATAATTCACGTTCGCTACTTTGGTAGTTTGTTATGTGGGTGGACCGGTGCTTGGGTGCTACCCTTACTTGGACAAACATCCCACTTATGATTAACCCCTCTCGCAAGCATCCGCAACTACGAAATAAGAATTAAGACAAAGTCTAACCATAGCATTAAACTAGTGGATCCAAATCAGCCCCTTACGAATCAACGCATAAACTAGGGTTTAAGCTTCTGTCACTCTAGCAACCCATCATCTACTTACTAGTTCCCAATGCCTTCCTTTAGGCCCAAATAATGGTGAAGTGTCATGTAGTCGATGTTCACATAACACCACTAGAGGAGAGACAACATACAATGCATCAAAATATCGAACAAATATCAAATTCACATGACTACTTATAGCAAGACTTATCCCATGTCCTCAGGAACAAAAGTGAATACTCACAAAGCATAATTATATTCATGACCAGAGAGGTATTGAATAGCATCAAGGATCTGAACATATAATCTTCCACCGAGTAATCCAACTAGCATCAACTACAAAGAGTAATTAACACTACTAGCAACCTTACAAGTACCAATCGGAGTCGCGAGACGGAGATTGGTTACAAGAGATGAACTAGGGTTTGGAGATGAGATGGTGCTGATGAAGATGTTGATGGCGATGAGTCCCCTCCGATGAGAGGATTGTTAGTGATGACGATGGCGACGATTTCCCCCTTCGGGAGGGAAGTTTCCCTGGTAGGACGGCCCTGCCGGAGCTCTAGATTGGTTCTGCTCAAGTTCCGCCTCATGGCGGCGGTGATTCCTCCCGAAAGCCTCCTCCTTATTTTTTCTGGAACGAAACCCTCCTTATAGAAAAATATGGGAGCCAGAGGGGCAATAGGGAGCCCACAAGCCCCCTAGGCGCGGCCAGGGGGTAGGCCGCGCCTAGCAGGCTTGTGGCCTCCATGTGGCTCCCCTCTGGTACTTCTTCCGCCCAGGTTTTTTTATAAATTCCAAAATAATTGCTCGTTGATATTTACGGCTTTTGGAGTTGTGCAGAATAGGTGTATGAAACTTGCTCCTTTTTCAGGCCAGAATTCCAGCTGCCGGCATTCTCCCTCTTCATGTAAATCTTATGAAATAAGAGAGAAAAGGCATAAGTATTGTACCCTGAAGTGTAATAACAACCCATAAAGCGATAAATATCAACATAAAAGCCAGATGCAAAATGGACGTATCAACTCCCCCAAGCTTAGACCTCGCTTGTCCTCAAGAGGAAACCGAGATCAATAAATATACCCACATGTTTAGAGAAAGAGGTGTCGACAAAACAAGATATGGACATGTAGGCATCATGATCATAATCAGAACAACAATATCATCATATAATCTCTTATGCTAAAGTGATAATTCCTTCACAAAGTAAAGTATGGATCAAGAACCTTAATGAGAATTAACAACCAATAGCCTTTAGTCATTGACGCAATTGCAATTTATCATAACATCGGAAAGAGTCAAATAAGAGCTTGTAAAGCAAGTCCACATACTCAATCATCCTTTCGTCTCCTACAATTGCTAAAACTCACGTGGTACTCATGAGATCAGAGTTTCAGTTGGACACAGAGAAAGATAGGGGCTTATAGTTTCGCCTCCCAACTACTTACCTCAAGGGTAATGTCAACAATAATAATTCATGAATACTCACTTCCAAGTTGACATATGAATATAGATCTTTCCCTAGCATATGATGTTAGCCAAGATAAAGGCGAAATAAGGAATTGGTGTCGATCAGCATGACACTTTTAAGGACAAAAAGTAAAGGTACAAGATAGGCCCTTCGCAGAGGGAAACCGAGGTTGTCATGCGCTTTTGAGGTTTGGATGTGTGACCTCTTAGTGTGAAGGAACGTCACTTTATATTGCCTCCTGTGATAAAGAACTTTATTATGCAGTCTGTCGCTTTTATGTCTTCCTCATCACAGTTTCGTACAAAGCTTATTTTCTGCACACTAATAGATCATACATATTTAGGGAGCAATTGTTATTGCTTGCACCGATGACAACTTACTTGAGGGATCTTCTTCAATCCATAGGTAGGTAAGGTGGACTCTCATGGAAAAATTGGGTTGAAGGTTTATCGATGCACAAGTAGTATCTCTACTTAGTGCGGAAGTTTTGGCTGATAGGAGGTGGAAGCAAGCGTCACATGCTAAGGGATCTCTAATCATATAACATTGTTCGGAACCAAGCAAACATAATTCATTATGTTGTTTTCCTTGTACAACATCTACTTCTAAGCATGTAATAGTTCAATGAGTGTTCACAATCATAGACGGTGTCAAAGATGATATATTTATATGTGCACCTCTCTTTCTTTATTACTTCCTATTAATTGCAGCAATGACCAAGGTCTACGTTTGTCCACGCACAACAAGTTTCAATCAACATTCTTTTTATATGCGAAGTCATCGCTTCGCATAAGATCATTACATGATCTTTCATGCTTTTGTTGTTTTATCATTCTTTTCTTTAGATCATGGCATGAAGCAAGGCCCTTAACTAAAACACTCTTTATTATATGTATCATGAACTCGAATACATCGGGGGTGACACAAAGAAAAACTCAAGCCTAAAACACTAAGAACTTTATTCTACTAGAGAAGGATAAAACCAAAAACGATCGAACTAAGAAAAGGTAAAGGCAAAAGATGTGATGGTGATATGATACCGGGGCAACTCCCCCAAGCTTGGCACAAGCCAAGGGGATTGCCCATACCCGTGCTTGATTGTCTTCCTTTGAAGGTGATGGTGGTGGAGTTGTTGCAACCTGGGTTTGATCCTCTATCTTCCAAGGCATAGGTGCTCCATCATGGAAAGATGATCGAGTCTCCGGAATCCTCAAATCTGCAGCCAACCGTATTGATTTAAATCTATACTCATACCCACAGTTTTCGTTCCGCAGGTCGTAGATCTGGGCTTGGAGGTGATCAATTCTGTCATAGAGCCTCGAGACATGCTTCCGGATGTCATTGGCATCGATCTTGTGCTTGTCGGTGAACTCCGTGATCATCATGTGGTTGGCGTCGAGTCCACGTTCCACCATCCCTTGGCACTTGAAGACTTGCTGCTCCATTGCTTCGAGCCTAGCCTCCACTGTGATGGGTTGGGTCTTCAATGTGAACCTCATGATCTGTGAAACAACTGAATCTTGTAGCCCCCAAGTGCCGGGTTGACTTGCGTGCAACAACCTGTGACTTTAGAAATTTTGATCTAAATAGTGTAGCCCCCAAGTGCCGGGTCGATTGCTTGCGGCGACTTGGGACTTCCACGTTCTTCTCTTTTGAAAAATAAAACATCATATGATTTGGCCCCCAAGGACTGGGTCATTATGCAATAATGAGCAGGAACTTTGTAGATCTTATTATGTAAACTTGAGCAGCAATGTGTAGCCCAAATGGCCGGGTCATTATTAAAATCTTGAGCCAATTCTTCCTTGAATCCATACTTGAATAAAGAGCAACATGTAGCCCCTAGGGCCGGCTTATGTCCTTTAAATAGCCGGGTCTGTTGATGATGTGATGATTTGAAAGAGCAGTTTGCATTAGCCCCCAAGAGTCATGGTGCATGCTTGCAGCGACATGGGACTTTCATACTTTGATGTAATATTGATTTGAATAATGTAGCCCCCGAGTGTCGGGTCGTGTGCCTGCGGGGACTCGGGACTATTCCTTCCATTGTAGAATAAAATCATATCCACTCTAATGATGCCTTTGTGATGAAAGAAATCCTTGACCGTGGTTGCAATGTAACCCGACAAATATATGTTTGAAAAATCCATAAGTGTTGTAGCTTACTACGGAGCACAAGTTGAAGAAATCCAAGAGCCAGTCAATTAGACGACCTGACATTATATGTGATAGGGCGGCTCTTCGAAAATAGTCAATTCTTCCGAGCTGGCCTAAAAACCCCAATCGTTTAACACTGGTTATGATAAACCATGATGAAAATCTATCCATATTGGCTATCAAAGATTTATTTGCGCATATAGAAATTTATGCTTTGACCCGGTTTGAAGACCGGCATGATATGTATGTATGATGCATGATGCAATGCAAGATGATGCATGTATATGACAGAATAGTCCTGGTTTTATGAGAAAACGTAATATCATAGGATGACATCAAGTTATTTTTTAAAAAGCCGGCTCAGTGAGTCACGGTGGGTAGACGGGCTTGCAAGGCTCTAGTCATACCCTAAGAGGTTTGTGCAATAACCTTTATAATTTAGACTACCGGATCATGCTCAAGCCAGGCTTCAGTGAAGCAGGTTCGATGAACCCATGGTTTGTCTATTTTCCATATGCTGCCTCTCGGCTCTCGCAGTCACATCGATGTTTTAACTTTGGTATGTTCAGGGTCCAAGATTGGATTGACTCGCCAAGAGTACACGGGGCCTATAGGGCGAGTCGCAAAACATAAAGTGCAGTATAACCATTGTAATGCATTAATGTTTCGCTAGCCAAGAGGGTATTCAGGCTGAACTTGATGAGTTGGAAGCCCCTAAGTGCCTATGATCAAGGAAAAGCCGAGCATAGGATTGCAGAAAATAACGCTATTACTGCTAAACAACCTGGGGACTTGTAGCCCCCAAGTAAGCCGGCTTAATTCTCAAGAACGTAAATTGGCGCCCATGTTTGAACCATGCATCAAGGCAACTTGGTCCTCTTTGGCTTTGTGACAACACGAGACCGATGCTCTAGAAGATTCCCCTTTTATTTCATTGATGTCGTGGGATTAGATTGTTTGTCGCATTCATCATCGCATCATGCACATCATCTGCATTACATCGGCACCCCGTTGCCGCCAGTTTTCAAAACTTGCATCCATTAGTAGTTGCTGGTTCTCTCCATTATTGTCGTTGACCGTTTCGAGACAAACCACACACACGCGCGCCCGCGACATCGATAAAATATTGTTTCTAAAGGTGTTCGAAAAATATTCTCGGATTGGGTGGAAACTTGGCGTGCGGTCTCTCTATAATGTAGGCGGCCCCTACCAATTTTTGTCGCAATCGGAGCTCGTTTGATGCCCGTACCCTTATTATATAGCGGCACTATAGCCTTTTTCATTTTTGGACATTCGGTGTTTTAAAACTCTGTCGCCGGGTGCCCGTTTCCGTCTCATCTCTGCCTAGCCTCTGTAACATAGCCACCTAGCTATAGGGCGCAACCGAGACCGTTTGATCACGACCGTGTGGTTGAAATCGGATGCAAAATCTGCTAACCCTAGCCCCCTTTCCATATATAAAAACCCCTACCCTGCCTATTTGGGCACCCCCTCCTCTCTTCGTGATCCGGACAGGCGCCACCACAGCCTCTCCCACCTCCTCTCTCCTCGAGCCGGTGAGGCCCGCGAGGCCCAGATCGAGCCCTCCTAGGCCTAGATCCACCGCCACCGCGCTCGAAGGCAGCTCCTGCGGGCAGAGCCCCCAAGCCGAAGCTCTCTCCTCCCGCGATCTACCCCGGGCCGCAGCTCCTCCCGCCGCCGGATCTCTTCCCCGCCGTCGGATTGCGCCTCGATGGAGCCCCGCCACCGGCCGGAGCCTGCAACCCAGCTACCGCCGCCCTTTCCCACCGGAAGCCACCGCACCCACGCTTCCGATGCAGAGGACCAGCCACCGCCATGTTCCGTTCGCTCGCGCCGCCCCGCTCCAGATCCGCCGGCCCCGTGGTCGGATCCATCGCCGGGTAACCCATCCCCGCCTCCTCTCCGCCCTAGCCTCGCCTCCGAGGCTCATCGTCGCCGGCCCCCGCCATGGCCTTGCCCCGCTCATGCTCAGCGCAGGAGCAACGAGGAGGACGACACTCCTTTGCCCGAGGGCCACGAGCGAGCTCCTTGCCTCCTGCGGCCCACCCCACGAGCCGGCCCAACTCTAACTTCGGCCCGCCTCTCCACCAAACCGGCCCGATAGCCCATGGGCGAGCATCCCTATTCCTCGCCCCAAGTGGCGTATTATATTTTGCGCTTTCCACTGTAGGCCCATTTGCTGTAGAATTCGGCCTGTGTAGTTTCTTTTAGGACCTCCGAATTTATTAATTTTAGAAAAAACGTGATTTTAAAACTCCCGTAGTTTTTAAACCGCGCGTCGGATCGCGACAAGTTATATATGTTAAACATGTAGATTTTTGCGTAGAATAATATTTTACAACTCTCATGCACATTTAAAACTGTTTTACGTGCTATTTGCATCGGTTTGCGTGTTGACATGTTAGAAATGGTTTAGTTCGTAGTTACTTAATCGTAGCTCCGTTAGAGATGAGCCATATATGTAAATGGAATACAAATATGAGTAGAATCATGTGACCACTTTTTTTTGCCATTTAACAAGCTTAAAATGTAATTAGGACAAATCTGGACAGATTTCAAAGCTAACGCGTGGGGTCATTCCGGTGATGCTATATGTCGTTTCCGGCCTCATTTAAAATGCCTAGATAGGTAGATTATTTGTGCTTCACTCCTTGTCATGTTTAACAACAATTAATATTGCCGTGTAAATAAATGGGAGTGAACTAAATAATTAAATGTGGGGGTCCGTCAATATGCAACTCGTTGCATATTGTGCTTCACTTAATGTGTAGCGTTTGACTGTTGTGAATTGTCATGCCCCGCCTTGCATATTTGAAACTAATCATGCATCATATGTGAATTACATCATGTCGTGCATGTGCCGTGGTGAATATCATGTGTTGATTCTTGTTTCCGGTTTGCTTCGTCTCGATAGAGTTCCGCAAGCGTGTCGGAATGTGAGGACCCCGTTCGACTACGTCGGTTCGTCTGCTTCACGGAGTCGTTCTTCTTCCAAGCAGGATCTCAGGCAGGATGAACGCTTCCCTAGATATCATTACTATCAATGCCATGCTAGATGTATCGTTTCTTTCATTATGTCTCGTTGCCTACCACCTGTTGAATGTCAGCCTCTCAAGATTTCCATGAAACCTTCAACCTTTCTACAACCTAGCAAACCACTGATTGGCTATGTTATCGCTTGTTTAACCATATGTTAGTATTGCTAGTTGCAGGTGTAATTGCTTCCATGTGATAACATGGGTTCTTTGTTATATCACCATATAATTGTTAAGTAATTTAATGCACCTACACACTTGGTAAAAGGTGGAAGGCTCGTCTTTCTAGCCTGGTGTTTTGTTCCACCTTTGCCGCCTTAGTTTCGGCTACTGGTGTTATATTCCATATTTGAGCGCTCCTAACACGATCGAGGTTGTTATGGTGACCCCCTTGATAATTTGTTTTAGTCTAAAACTAGTCCGGCAAGACCCAACTTTGGTACTACATTTGCCTAATAACTAATGAACCACATAACGAGTAATTAACAAGAGGAAACTTAATCGACCCCCGGGCCAGTGCTCCTCATGAGTGTTGGTCCAACCTGTCAACCGCCAGTGGCTACCAGGGGCAACTTTGTGTTTGGACTACCCGAAGTTTGGACAATCCATCATGTCCTGAGAACGAGATACGTGGCTCCTATCGGGATCGTCGACACGTAGGGCGGCCTTGCTGGTCTTGTTTTACCATTTACGAAATATCTTGTGCATCGGGATTCTGGTGATGCTTTGGCTAATCTCACAGTTGAGCTTTTCCACTAAGGAGTCTGATGAGATCACGAGTTTCATGATCGAGAATTTCTATGCGGCTTGTGGCAATGTCTGATGGACAAGTTGGAGCACCCCTGTAGGGTTAAATCTTACGGAAAGCCGTGCGAGCGGTTATGTGGCAACCTGGAAACTTTGTTTAACATCCGGTTCTAGATAACTCGAAGTTAAATTAATTAAAACTTGCCAACTGAGTGCGTAACCGTGACTGTCTCTTTCGTGAGCTCCTTCTTTGATCGAGGAGATGGTGGGGTTATGTATGACGTGAGTAGGTGTTCAGGATCATTCATTTGATCATCATTAGACACGTCCGTATGCGTAGATCACCCCCCTCTTATTCTTGTACTCTTAAGTTCCCCACCTCAAATAAATGCTTAGTCGCTTGCTGCAGCCTCACCACTTAACCATACCTCACCCATTAAGCTTTTCTAGTCTTGATACCTTCGGAAATGAGATTGCCGAGTCCCATGTGGCTCACACATTACTACAACACCAGTTGCAGGTACATGTAAAGAGTTACTTTGACGTGAGCGCGCTGGTTCTGATATTTGGAGTTTCTACTTCTTCTTCTTCATCGATCTATGATGGGTTCCATGCTGGCAGCTGATACGTCTCCGCCGTATCTACTTTTCTGAACTCTTTTGCCCTTGTTTTGGACTTTAATTTGCATGATTTGAATGGAACTAACCCGGACTAACGCTGTTTTCAGCAGAATTGCCATGGTGTTGTTTTTGCGCAGAAATAAAAGTTCTCCGAATGACCTAAAAATCTATGGAATTTTTTTCTCAGATTTATGAAAAATACTGGCGCAAGAATCAGCGGAGGGAGTGGAGCCGTGAGCCCACAAGCTCACGAGGCGCGCCCCCCTGGCCGTGCCTGGCAGGCTTGTGGAGCCCATGACGCTCCACCGCCTCTCAATCCAGCTCTATATAGTCCGTTTCGTTGAAAAAAAATCAAGGAGAAGAGTTCATCGCGTTTTACGATACGGAGGCACCGCCACCTCCTGTGCTTCATCTGGAGGGCAGATCTGGAGTCAGTTCTGGGATCCGGAGAGGGGAGATCGTCGCCATCGTCATCATCAACCTTCCTTCATCGCCAATTCCATGATGCTCTTCACCGTTCGTGAGTAATCTCATCGTAGGCTTGCTGGACGGTGATGGGTTGGATGAGATCTATCATGTAATCGAGTTAGTTTTGACGGGGATTGATCCCTAGTATCCACTATGTTCTGAGATTGATGTTGCTACTACTTTGCCATTCTTAATGCTTGTCACTAGGGCCCGAGTGCCATGATTTCAGATCTGAACCTATTATGTTGTCGCCAATATATGTGTCTTTTGGATCCTATCTTGCAAGTTGTAGTCACCTACTATGTGTTATGACCCGGCAACCCCGGAATGACAATAGCCAGAACCACTCCCGGAGATGACCATAGTATGAGGAGTTCATATTCACCAAGTGTTAATGCGTTGGTCCGATTATTTATTAAAAGGAGAACCTTAATATCCCGTAGTTTCCATTAGGACCCCGCTGCCACGGGAGGGATGGACAATAGATTTCATACAAGTTCTTTTCCCTAAGCACGTATGACTACATACGAAATACATGCCTACATTAGAATGACGAACGGGACCTAGTTACTTATCTCTCCGTGTTATAACTGTTGCATGATGAATCACATCCGGCATAATTATCCATCACCGATCCAATGCCTACGAGTTTTTCCTACTGGTCCTTGCTACGTAACTTTGCCGCTACTGCTGTCACTGCTACTACTGTTACTCTGTTGCTACTGGTGTTACTTTGCTGCTACTGGTTACTGTTGCTACTGCTGCTATCATACTACCTTGCTACTGATACTTTGCCGCAGACACTAAATCTTTCAGGTGTGGTTGAATTGACAACTCAACTGCTAATATTTGAGAATATTCTTTCGCTTCCCAGGAGTCGAATCAATAAATTTGGGTTGAATACTCTACCCTCGAAAACTGTTGCAATCCCCTATACTTGTGGGTTATCAAGACAATTTTCTGGCGCCGTTGCTGAGGAAGCACAACTATATTCTGTAAGTCACTTGGGATATACGTCTGCTGGTCACTATGAGGAATCCGATAGATCCAAGAACTAAAGTCTTGCCCTCAACTACGAGGATAGGTAAGGAACTGCCATCTAGCTCTGCATTTGATTCACCTTCAGTTATGCGTAAGTTTGCGACATCACCTCCTGCTGGAAATCTTGATATGTCGCCTGTGCTTGATGATGCTACTTCTGCTACCTATGATGCTTATGATGATGCTATGCTTGATACTGCTTGGCCTGATGATGCCATGCTTGATACTGCTTTTCCACTAGGTGCATTCCTTGATGCACAAATTGCTACAGTTGCTTCTAGATGTGATGATACCTCTGAAACTGCTGATACTATTGAAGTAGAACCTGCTATTTTGCCTGCTAGAACTAGCTCTCCTAGAAATGAATTGCCTGATATGCGTGAGCGTTGAGAAATTACTGCTCAAGTGGAAAGAAAAATCTCTGAACGCTAGGATGAAATACGACCCGAAGTTTGCTACTTCGCCTATCTTTGTGACCGATAAGGATTATGAATTCTCTGTCGACCCTGAGTTAATCACTCTGGTCGAATCTGATCCTTTTCACGGTTATGAGTGTGAAACTCTTGTAGCCCATCTTACCAAACTGCACGATATAGCCACCCTATTCACTAGTGAGGAAAAGATCCGCCACTACTATATCCTCAAGCTGTTTCCTTTCTCGCTAAAGGATGATGCTAAGACTTGGTTCACTTCTCTTGCTCCTGGTTGTGTGCGTAGCCCCCAGGATATGGTCTACTACTTCTCTGAAAAATATTTCCCTGCCCATAAGAAGCAAGCTGCCTTGCAGGAAATATACAAGTTTGCTCAAGCTGAAGAAGAGAGTCTCCCACAAGCTTGGGGGAGGCTCGTCCAGCTGCTAAATGCTTTGCCTGATCACCCTCTTGAGAAGAATGAAATATTTGATATCTTCTATAGTGGACTTAACGATGCTTCTAAAGACCACCTAGATAGTTATGCTGGTTGTGTTTTTAGGGAACGAACCATAGAACAAGCTGAGATTCTATTGAATAACATCTTGTGCAATGAGAATGCTTGGACTATTCCCGAACCACCTCCTAAGCCAACTCCGAAGAAAAGAGGTATTCTATGCCTCAGACCTGAAGATATGTAAGAAGCTAAGAAATCTATGCGAGAGAAAGGCATTAAATCTGAAGATGTCAAAAATCTACCACCTATCGAAGAGATCCATGGTCTTGATAACCTGATACAGGTAGTAGAAGTAAATTCTCTGCGTAGGTTTGATGAGAGTGATATTCCTTTTGATAAACCTGCTAGCTTATGCCTGGATGAATTTGATAACTTTGTTGCCAAACAACAGAGTTTCAATGATTATGTTAGCAGACAATTGGAACAGAATGCTCGTATGCTTAGTCATTTAAGTGCTTGTGTGGACAGAGATGTCAATGATCTTAAGATCCTAAGTAAACATGCCTCTATGGTTACTACTCAGGTAGAACAAGTACTTAAAGCTCAAAATGACTTGCTCAATGAGTTGAACGACAATTCTGTCAGAGTCGTCACTAGAGGCGGTAGAATGACTCAGGAACCTTTGTATCCTGAGGGTCATCCTAAGAGAATTGAACAAGATTCTCAAGGAGTTAGCACTAATGCACCTAGTCATCCTAGGAAGAAGAAGAAAGATGATATGGATTTGCACGCTAGCAACCCTGTTGCTGCTACACCTGAAAGTCCAAACGATGCCTCTGTTTCTGATGCTGAAACACAATCTGGTGATGAACATGAACCTAATGATAATATCAATAGTGATGTTCATGAAGATGATCAACCTAGCAGTGATAAGGATGTAGAGATTGAACATGCTGATCTTGATAACCCACGACCTTACACTAAGAGATACGATAAGAATGACTTCACTGCTAGGAAGCATGGTAAAGAAAGGGAACCATGGGTTCGGAAACCCATGCCCTTTCCCCCAAACCATCCAAGAAAAAGGATGATGATGATTTTGAGCGATTTGTTGAAATGATTAGACCTGTCTTTCTGCAAATGCGTTTGACAGATATGCTCAAAATGTCTCCGTATGCTAAGTACATGAATGATATTGTGACTAATAAGAGTAGGATACCTGAGGTTGAGATTTCCACCATGCTCGCTAATTATACCTTCAAGGGTGGAACTCCTAAGAAACTAGGTGATCCCGGTGTGCCCACCATACCTTGCTCCATTAAAGGTAACTACGTTAGAACTGCTTTATGCGACCTTGGAACCGGTGTTAGTGTTATGCCTCTCTCTCTTTATTGTAGACTTGAACTGGATAAGTTGACACCCACTGAAATCTCTCTACAAATGGCCGGCAAATCAACTGCTTTCCCTATAGGCATTTGCGAGGATGTGCCTGTTGTGGTTGCTAATGTCACTATCTTAACATACTTTGTTATCTTGGATATTCCCGAGGATGATGCCATGGCGGTCATCCTCGGAAGACCCTTTTTAAACACTGCATGGGCTGTTATAGATTGCAACAAAGGCAATGTCACTTTCTGAAGAAACAATATCGAGTACATTGCATCAATGCTCTCGAAAAAACTTCATCGATTCTTATTGGGAGCTTTGAATGCCCTATACCTCGTGTCAAGATGAAGTATGATTTGCTTGTTGGGGAGATACACATCCCCATTGAGGTGACCTAGTGACTATTCGAAAATTCTCTGTTCTCTTTTGCGATTCGAAAAGGTTTGTCGAGGAGACCTGACCAACCTCATTGTCGGATTTCTTTCGATGACCATGAGATTGATGAATCGAGGAGTCACAAACCTCTATTCCAAGCTTTCACCTTCGGTTGCTTAGAAGAAAAATGATAGGTTTTGTTTAGTTTTCCCTGTTTTCTGTTTTCCCGTCCGGTAGAACAGTACCCCGAAAATAAAAGTTCTCCGAACGCCGTGAAAATCAAGTATGATTTTTTCTGGCATTTTTGAAAAATATAGAGACAAAGAGCTTGTCTGGGGGCTGCACCAGTGGGCCACAAGCCCTGGAGGCGCGGGCACCCCCCTGGTCGCGCCTACCTGGTTTGTGGGGCCCACGTGCACCCCCTCCACTCATTCTAGCTCCCATCTGCTTCTCCTACCTCCAGAAAAATCGTTTCGCAGCTCAAACCCGTGTTCTTGCTTTTCTTGCTGGGATTTTCGATCTCTTTGCTCAAAGCACCATTCTTCGAACTGTTTTAGGGAAATTACTCCTTGGTAAGTGACTCCTCCATTGGTCCAATTATTTTTGCTCTGGTGCCTTATACTTCGCGTATTTTTGCTGCCTTGGTGACCATGTTCTTGAGCTTTACATGCTAATTCTGGCTGGTCCCAAGTAGTTTTGATGCGTAATATGGCCTGTAGACACTTGTGAGAGTAGTTGCTACGAGTTTCGTTGAGCCTTGTTCACTTTTCCATAGAATCACTAAAAATTTCAGAAATTTTCAAAGATAGAAAAGGGAAAAGATGAGGAGGTTCTTAAGAGGCTCTTCAAGCCATGACCCCAAGGATGATGGAAGTGAGAAGAAGCCCAAGTATCTGGTCCCTCGAGTCGTAGAATTTCGAGCGTGCGAGTGGCCAAGCGACGTTTTCTTACGCGCCGCTAGACTTTATTAGGACTTTTATCACTTGGTGGAAACCACAGGCCTTACCACCTCCGTTGAAGATAAGTGTGCGCAATACCTCCTCCTCACTAATATCTTCGTACAAAGCTTTAACTTCTATCCAAGGAAGAATCCTCCTATGGTTGAGTTCAAACTTTATGATATCCCCCAGCGCATGTCACTCCAAGATTTTTGCAATGTTTGCAAAGTACACTACGTTGGGGATATTCATGAACCTCGTCCAAGGGACTTGGAAGCTTTCATTGATACAATTGTTGTAGGAGAGGAGAGAGGAGTGTCTTGTGCTAGAGCTGCTAGCATTCATTTTCCCGAGCTTAGGTATTTCTCATTATTTGTGGGAAAATGTTTGATTGGCCGGGGGAAAGCTGGGTCACTTAGTTCCCCAGATCTTGCGGTCTTGCGCAAAGCCCTTTATAATGATAAAACCTATAGCTTGGGCTCTATAGTAGCTCAACGGTTGAACACGAACCGTTCTAAGGGCATTGTCTATGGAGGTATCTATGCTACTCGTCTTTCTAGACACTTTGAGATACCTATTAGACTGGAAGAGGAAGAATATATTCTTCTTCTCCAGAGATATCTAGATTACGATAGCATGGTTCGCCATGACTTGCTTGATAGAGATATAAATAGAAGGATGATTTATAACCTGGTGTTTAGTGAGGATACTCGTGAGACTATTACTTTGCCTGCTCCTTCTTTGTTCAATCTTCATGCAGGCAGGTACATTATTATGCCCTCGGACATCTACGAATATTGGGGCTTAGCCCAACCACAGGTGCCCGTGCCTGAGCCACCAGTAGAGTACCAGACGCTAGTTTATCAGTAGGAGCCTGAGGAGCTCACATAGCAGTGGCATCCTCAGTCCACTCTGGAGTATCCTGGAGCTGGTTATTTCCCTCCTTGGGAGTAGACCAACTTAGGCCAAAAGCCTAAGCTTGGGGGAGTACGTGTTTCTCACCGAGTTTACATTCTTGCTTATGCTTTCACTTTGTTCGTCGGTGTTCACACTTTGCCACTGTATCATCCATGCTTTTTTATTTCTTTTTCGCGTTTTCTTTTCGTGTGTTTGTCTAGTTTGAGAAAATCCCAAAAAGATTTTCCTTTGCTTCTTTTTGCTTGTTGGGAGATTTCCCGTGTAAATAGTTTTCTTTTTCTTTGGGTCAAGGTAGAAGACCATGGTTACAATGTTTAATGGCTCTCGCATGCATACCTGTTTAGCTGTCAAAGAGCCAGATTCCAGCATAGTCCAATGCACGAGCACTCTTATTATTGTTCGCATCATTCGGTCGTGCAAGTGAAAGCAAATAATGACGATATGTGATGAAGTGACTGAGCCTGGAAAAGCTGGTATGAACTCGATCTATTTTGTTTTTGTAAATATGACTAGCTCATCATGCCTGATTCAACTTTGTTGTGAGGGAAACATGTTTGCAATGACAACTTAGAGATCATAGTTGCTTATGCCATCCTTACTTAGCTAGGAGCTTATAATGGTTTGTCTTGGATGCCCACATGAATTTTGAGATGACTATGTTGTCGTATGATAGGATGGTATCCTCCTTTGAATGATTCAAGTGGCTTGACTTGGCGCATGTTCACGCATGTAGTTGAAACAAAATCAACATAGCCTCTATGATGTTCATGTTCATGGTGATTTATGTCCTACTCATGCTTGCACTCAATGTTAGTTATTCTCAATGCATTTTGAAGACTGTTGTCGCTCTCTAGTTGGTCGCTTCCCAGTCTTTTGCTAGCCTTCACTTGTACTAAGCGGGAATACTTCTTGTGCATCCACTTCCATAAACCAAAGTTGTTCCATATGAGTCCACCATACCTACCTATATGCGGTATCTACCTGTCATTCCAAGGAAATTTGCATGTGCCACTCTCTAAATCTTCAAGAAATAATCTGTTTTGCATGCCCGAACCGCTCATGTGGTGACAGGGGGCTATCAGTATCTTCCATGCTAGGCGTGTTATCCTCGATATGTGTTTATTCACTATCATTCACGAGAAAGGGGCCGGTAATTGGAATGCCCAGTTCCATGCTCAAATCGAAAAGATAATTGCAAAGAAAACTCCCCCAGGATTGGTGTTGGTATGGACGGCACCCGAGGATTCGGCTAGTCGTGGAGTGTGATTGGTCGGTGGTGGGGGAGTCAAAACTTTACTTTTCTGTTTGGGAACCGCCTATAGCATGTGTAGCGTGGAAGATGGTGAGAACTCTTAGTCATTGCGTTGACAATGAAAGCATGCCACCCAAAATTATTATCTCTGTTTTCAAAGCTTGAGCTCTGGCACCTCTGCAAACCAATGCTTCCCTCTGTGACGGGCCTATCTATTTATGTTCCTGTTGAGTCATCCTCCTCTTATAAAAGCACCAATTAGAGAGCACCTTCATTTTTATGCTTTGCTTTTAACTGTGTTGAGTATGACTGTGACTGGATCTTCTTTGCCTTGAATTACAATGTTCAGTCAGCCCTTGGTCTTTGAAGGTGCTTTGCATTTATGTTTTGCGGTCTCAGAAAGATCTAGCGAGATACCATATGTTCGTACTGCTTCACGATTGTTTTGGTTGTAGTGTTGACGTTTGTGACTTATTATTATTTGCTCGCTAGTTGATTATGCCATTGATATGAGTTTACCGTGAGACCCAGATGTCATTTGCTTATGTGGTTTGCTTGTGATCTTGCTGAAATTCTGGTTATGGTTAGACATAGTTGCAACAACAAGATCAAACAGAGTTCTTCAAAGTTTTTCTTTTGTCTCTTTCAGTTTGTCAACTGAATTGCTTGAGGACAAGCAAGGCTTTAAGCTTGGGGGAGTTGACACGTCTCCCTCGTATCTACTTTTCCGAACTCTTTTGCCCTTGTTTTGTACTCTAATTTGCATGATTTGAATGGAACTAACCCGGACTAATGCTGTTTTCAGCAGAATTGCCATGGTGTTGTTTTTGCGCAGAAATAAAAGTTCTCGGAATGACCTGAAAATTTACGGAGAATTTTTCTGGGATTTATGAAAAATACTGGCGCAAGAATCAGCGGAGGGAGTGGAGCCGTGAGCCCACAAGCCCACCAGGCGCGGGCCCCTCTGGCCGCACCTGGCAGGCTTGTGGAGCCCACGATGCTCCACCGCCTCTTAATCCAGCTCTATATAGTCCGTTTCGTCCGGAAAAAAATCAAGGAGAAGAGTTCATCGCGTTTTACGTTATGAAGGCGCCGCCAACTCCTGTTCTTCGTCTGGAGGGCAGATCTGGAGTCCGTTCTAGGCTTCGTAGAGAGTAGATCGTCGCCATCGTCATCATCAACCTTCCTTCATCACCAATTCCATGATGCTCTTCACCGTTCGTGAGTAATCTCATCGTAGGCTTGCTAGACGGTGATGGGTTGGATGAGATCTATCATGTAATCGAGTTAGTTTTGACGGGGATTGATCCCTAGTATCCACTATGTTCTGAGATTGATGTTGCTACTACTTTGCCATGCTTAATGCTTGTCACTAGGGCCCGAGTGGCATGGTTTTAGATCTGAACCTATTATGTTGTCGCCAATATATGTGTGTTTTAGATCCTATCTTGCAAGTTTTAGTCACCTACTATGTGTTATGACCTGGCAAGCCCGGAGTGACAATAGCCGGAACCACTCCCGGAGATGACCATAGTATGAGGAGGTCATGTATTCACCAAGTGTTAATGCGTTCGTCCGGTTCTTTATTAAAAGGAGAACCTTAATATCCCGTAGTTTCCATTAGGACCCCACTGCCATGGGAGGGATGGACAATAGATGTCATGCAAGTTCTTTTCCCTAAGCACGTATGACTACATACGGAATACATGCCTACATTAGATTGATGAACGGGAGCTAGTTACTTATCTCTCCGTGTTATAACTGTTGCATGATGAATGACATCCGGCATAATCATCCATCACCGATCCCATGCCTACGAGTTTTTCCTACTGGTCCTTGCTACATTACTTTGCCGCTACTGCTGTCACTGCTGCTACTGTTACTCTGTTGCTACTGCTGTTACTTTGCTGCTACTGGTTACTGTTACTACTGCTGCTATCATACTACCTTGCTACTGATACTTTGCTGTAGACACTAAATCTTTCAGGTGTGGTTGAATTGAAAACTCAACTGCTAATACTTGAGAATATTCTTTCGCTTCCCCTTGAGTCGAATCTATAAATTTGGGTTGAATACTCTACCCTTGAAAACTGTTGCGATCCCCTATACTTGTGGGTTATCAGCAGCCTGGGATAGCAAGGATGGACGTCATTCTTTTATCATTTGTTTTCGTCCATAGACGGACCCCGCTCTTCTTCCTGACAATTGTATGTATTGTACTGACGTGACTCTGATGTAGCGTGTGGCGAGTGTAAGCCAGATCCTTATACTCATCTTTTCAGTACATGTACTTGTAACGATATCCATTCTTACGAAACGACGAGATGTTTTTCTAGCCCTGTCGAGGCCCTCGTGCTAAAATATGGATAGGACCGCATCTTGGGTGTTACAGGCTTATCGGCATCCATGTTTGAATGATCGCAACGTGATGGCTCATCCTCTTTGATACTAATAGCATCCATGTTTGAATGACCTCCTTGGTTTCAGCTCATCCTCTTGGGTGGCTTTTAAATCACCCACCAATGAGGCAGGGCACCCATGTTTGGGCGATCGCAACATGGCGACTTGTCTTCTTGGGCGTCCTTAAATCTTTTCGCCAATGAGGCAATAGCCCCCGGGACCGGCTTAACTTTACTATAATGACCCGGGTTTATTGAATTATTCAGCACGGTTGAATCTGCCGAGCCGAGTCTCTGTAGCCCCCGAGTCTTAAGTCGACTCAAGGAGGCGGCTTGAGAGTCTCCATACTTGAATGTGACATAACCGGCATAAGGTTCATGGCTGAATGATGGAATTTGTCCAAATTGGAGATGACGTAGTGAGCTCACGATCTTTGTGATGCTCATCATATGTCTTTGGCAAATATCATGGCCAAATAGAGTGTATAGGCCTTTTGACCCGTGCTTAGTTCTCCCTGGGCCACTTTCCTTTTCCTTTGCTGTTGTAATGCCCAGAGTGTAACTTGCCATATTTGGAACCTTCTTGTATGTGGGTCCATCTTGTCATTGCCATGTGAGATCTATGCATGTGTTATTTCATGTGATGTTACTTTGTCTCCCCTTTGCATTCATGCATTCATTCCATTCATGCCTTCTTGTGTTTGTTGTTGTGTGGTTCCATGGATGTGATAGGTGATGATGATATGTGATGTGATGTGGAATGGTATTTGAAAGTGGGTTTCAACTATGCTATATTTCAAATAGGTTTCAACCCCCCCCCTTCTGTATTTCTCAAGCTCTAGTTTTACTTGCTCTGTCCCTGATTCAAAAATGTTTATATTTCAAAGTGATTTGTGGTGAATGTGGTGCTAGGTTTATTGTGATTTTAAACTTTGTTTAAGTGGGGTAAATATTCACAAAACAGGTTATTCAAATTCTGTTTTTGTAAATATTTAAGTGCACCAAAAATTCCTTTTTCATTTTATTTAATTAGGTCATAATTCCCTTGTGACCAGGGGCATTTTTGTTTTATTTTAGAGTCAACAGTGTGGCATGTGTATTTATTTTTGTCTTTGTTTTGTTTTAAATAGAAAAACCCGAGTGGGTTTTTATTTCTCTTACCTAGCACATCCAAGTGGGCTTCCTCCCCTTGGCTGGCCCAACTTACCTCCTCGCGCGCAGCCCACTCCCTTCCCTCTCATGTAGATGCCGTCTCCCTCCTCCCTCCTTCCATCAGTTTCGTCAGAGAGAGAGAGAGAGCAAGGCAGAGAGGTCGATGTCGTTGCTCACGCATGTCGAGGCGGCCTCCCTCGCCCTCTATATAACCCTTGGCGTTCGGGCAGTGGGCTAGGGTTCCCTCGCAGAGCCGCCACCTCCTTCCTCTTCGTCCTCCCTCTCCCCAGATCGCTAGTAGACGGGCCGAGTTCCTCCTCCACCATGGCCGGTCCATGAGGAGCTCGTCGCCGTCGTTGCCGTGCATTTCCGTCCTCTCCGAGCAGCCCAGGACCACGGGGACCTCAAGGGGGTCCGTTCCCGCACCTAGCCGTCGACGATCGCCCGTGCTTCCCTACATCGATGACAGCCTTCTTCCGCTCCGACGACCACCCCTGCTTCCCCTTCTTCCACGACATCCCCTGCTTCCTCTCCGGCAGGCGTGTCCTCCTCGTCCAGTGGGTGAGCAGATGCCTCCTCCCCCTTCCCCGGTAGTAGATCGCCTGTAGGAGCCGTAGCATCGCCGCCGTGCTTTCTCTGTCGCCGGCGCTGCCGCGTGCTCGTGGAGCAGTAGATGTAGTGCATCTCGTGGCGAGTTAAGTGATGGAATGGAACCGTGATTGTCCCCTCTTCCTCCAAGCGACGAGCCCGTGCTCGAGTTGTAGTAAATCACCGGCGGTGAGCCTCCCCTGTTCCGGCCACCATCGGGCAGAATAGATCTAGAGGGGGTTGCTCAAAAGAGCAGAGCCCCCCTCTCTGTTAACACTCGATAGCACAGCGTAGTGGTAGGTGGTGTTTTGTGCAGCGTTTGATCGTGGGTTCGAAACCCAGTGGCGCCCCTTTTTGTGGATTTTGTGGCACAGTAGCGCATGGGTAGGCTTATCCTGTATACTCCCTTTGTTCTGTCGAGCAAGAGCAGTTAGCCCAGTGGTTTGTTGCTGTGTGTCCCCCAAGCCCCCTTTTATTATTTTTTGTCATTTCCTTTTGCTGTTTCATATTGCTTGTTAGTTTGGTTGCTATAGCTTGCTTGGGCATCTCTATATTTTTTTCCTAAGGACCTAAACCAGTAGGTTTCACCTTGGTTTAGTTAGTATGTGTGTGTGTAGGAGTTAGTGATGGATGAGTATGTGTGTAGTAGGGTGGTGATGCTAGTGTATATGTGAGTGCAAGCTTGCATGTGCATGTGTGCATGTGTGTGTGCTTGTGCATATGAGCACTAGTGCATGCGTGAGGTGTGTGCTTGTGTGGTGCAAGCACCCAAGTGCTTGTGTTGATGTAGATGTGATCATGCATGTGTGAGTGTGAGCTCACTAGCTTGGGGAGTTGTGTGTGTATGTGCATGTGTGTGTGTGACACCCACATGCCCAAGGCATGGTTTGCCTTATTGAGCACTTGGTGCAAGTATGTTTGTGTGTGTGCTAGTGGTAGTTGATGTGAGTGTAAGTAAGTGTGTGTGTTTTAAAATAGCATGTGTAGGTGCTAGTTTATGTATGCTTGATGTATGTGTGTGTGGTGGTGTGGTGGTGTGCTAAGGCACTTGAACATGAGGTCTACCCCTCATGTGCACCATTGGAGTGATGAGAGCGTGCAAGTGCATGTGTAGGTGATGAACTAGTGTGCAACACATGTGATATGGCACTATTTGAGACTATGTGATTCCATGTAGATTTTCATCTTAGCTTTGTGCCTATTTGTTCTATGCAAGTACCTAGGTATTATATATGTTTTTGGGGTAGAATTATCCCAGGAATCCATTGGTGGAATCAGATTTCCCTTTGGAACACTTTCTGGAGATGTCATTTTTCTGTTATGGTCTATGTTTAGAGCTTGGTGCCATGTGATGTGATGAGCCCAAGAGGATGATTCCTTGTTGTGGCAGTAGTGGGTGAACCCCTCCACAGCATGGTGGTTTTGTTTTATGCTTAGGAGTTTGTATGTGCAAGTTGTGCTTTGTCAAAGTAGGCATGTCGCTGAAATTGTCAGTTTAGTAAAAATCTGTGATTTTGACCAAGTCTGAGAAACTGCTGTTATTTTCTTCCCTTGTAGTTGTGGTTACAAAAGTTCATGTGTTGGGAATCAGCCCTTGCAATCAACTAGAGAGTTTTAGCTTTTGTGTTTGTCTATATCTTTGTCAATTTTCATTCTCTTTCACTTTCTGTAGATATTGTTCTGGGGGCTGTCAAAATGCTTGAGAGCATAAACAGTTGGTGAGAATCTCAGATTTTCACTAAGTCCCTGGAATCTGTTATTTTTGGCCAAGTTAGCACTTGTAGATCTTTCTGTGTGTAACTCCTTTGTATTATATTTTTGCTCATGCTTGTAGAGATTTTGAATAGCTTTAGCCACATATCTTGTTTGGCACATTTGGGTGGCTGTAGGTGCTTTGCATGTAGCTCTCAAACTGCTATGATGTTGTTTAGGACAAAATGCATAGTTTTGTAGTTTTGAAGCTTGTGAGTGCATAGTTGGTGGTGTGGTGAGTTTATTTGCTCCACCCCACTTATACTTGTTTGTTTGATCATGTGGCAACCTGGGAATACCAGAAGTATGCCATTGGAGAGTGCTTGTGATAGATTTGATGCGTAGGACTCCATTTCTTGTTTCGTAGTTTACGGTTGAATCGTTGCTCCCTTCTCAACGTTCTTTATATGTTTTTGCATCGTTTTCGTGTGATGCACCTATTCATGTCATCTGCATGCATGTCAAGATAGCTTAGAGTGAAGTTCTATACATAAGTTTGTCTTTTCTTCTCATGCATATGCAAGTCACTAGAATAGAGATGCATGCTACATTCTCATCTCATGCATCATGTGTTTGTGGCATTATGTTTTGTTGTTGTTCATTGGATGTTGTTTATATTGGGTAGCACCGGGATTGGAGAGCGAGTACATGGATTCGGGAGAGTACGTGCAGGACGAACAAGAGCAGTTCCAAGCCGAAGACATCACAGGCAAGATGACCATGACCTTGATACCGTCTCTAGCTTTGTTATGCCTAGATTCACGTTTCCTTCGTCATATGCTCGCTGCCTACCACTGCAATAATTGCCTCCTGATATTGCCATGAAACCCAAACACTTTCCCCTCCTAGCTAATATTGAATGGCTAAGTAGGCTTGCTCAGCTTCTAATGTTAGCGTTGCTAGTTGCAGGTGCAATTCTCTCATGTGATAACATGAGTTTTGAAATCATTATGCTTAAATCTGTATTTAATTAATGCACCTATATACTTGGTAAATGACTGAAGGCCTAGCCTTTGCCGGGTGTTTTGTTCCGTTATTGCCACCTTAGTTTCCGGCTACCGGTGTTTGATTCCATAACTGATAGCTCCTAACACGTTCGGGGTTGTTATGGGGACCCCCTTGATAAATCGTGTAGTGTTAAGACTTGTCCGGCAGGACCCAACATTGGTTTTAATTTGCTAATCAACTAATAATAATTTGCATAGGGAATAGCTAGCCCGAGGAATTAATCAACACCCCGGGCCAGTGCTCCTCGTGTGTGTTGGTCCAAACTGGTTTGCCTGCGGGGCCACCACAAGGAAACTTGATGTTTGGTTCTCGTATATAGTTCCATCCGTCGTGTCCTGAGACTGAGATACGCGGCTCTTATCGGGGTCGTCGACACGACGGGAGGTCCTGCTAGTCTTGTCTTACCTTAGCGATATATCTTGCGTATAGGAATCCCGGTGAAGCTTTGGTTCTCCCCAGAGTTGAGGTTTTCCCCTAAGAAATCCGACGAGATCACGAGATTCGTGATAGAGGATTACTTTGCGGCCCGTGACCATTTGTGATGGACTAGTTGGAGCACACCTGCAGGGTTTAATCTTTCGGAAAGCCGTGCCCGCGGTTATGTGGCAACTTGGAATATTTGTTAACATCCGGTTATAGGTAACTTGAACTTAATCTAATAAAATTTCCAACCATGTGCTTAATCGTGACTGTCCCCTTCGAAGACCTCTCTTTGATCAGGAACACGGTGGGGTTATGTTTGATGTAAGTAGGTGTTCAGGATCACTTAGTGATCAGCTAGTCTTCGACCGCTAGCGTAGACCACCACATCTATAACTTGTTCTTCATAAGTTAGCCACCATAAATGCTTAGGATGCTGCAACCTAAACACTGAACCTTCCTCACCTAATAACTTGACTAGTTTCGGTACCGAGGTCATAGATTGTTGAGTCCCCGTGGCTCACATATTACTTCAACACCCCAACAGGTACAGGTACGCCTGACACAGGTGATCCCGATGGCATGCAGCTGGCATGGCAGTACGATGAGGAGAACGACCGCCTGTACGTGAACTATCCAGAAGACTGAGGCTGTGGTCGTGATCGTGGGCAAGCATGCGGGATAGCATAGCCTTTTCTTATGTTATGTAGTCCGTTCTTAGATGCGCTTAGATGCGCATCTTAGTCGTGAACAAACGCTTAGATGCGCTTCTTTCCATTTTTGGGGCCTCGTTCCCTACATCGGAAAGGACCGCATCTTAGTCGTTACAGCTGCTTGCTTTGAATTGCTGACTCAATGATGGCCGGCTCAATTTGTAGCTTCACCAGGGATGCTTCATTGACAAACTCTCTTGTTACTATTGATATGCTCAAGTAGATAGTATTGGCCAATGTATCTACCCATTGAGCAATCCGGCGCAAGTAGGAGTTGGTCCATGTTTTGATGACGTTGTGTAAGACATGAATGCCATTTTTTCTTTGCTCCAATGTTGTTGGGGAAGACGGGCCGTAGAGGCGGCTTGCATGCGTCCGTTGGGCCACTCATATAGGCGAGGACCGCACCGATATGTTGATGGAGAACATACCATGGGGAGGATGACTTGCACGTGTCTGTTGGGCGGCTCGTAGAGGCGAGCACTGCACCGGTATGTTGATGTTTATTGGACCGTTGGGACGACTGCTTGTGCGTGTCTGTTGGGCGGCTCGTACATGCGAGCACTGCACCGGCGGGTTGACTTGAATGCAAGAGTTGTCTGGTGATTCGGCACAGACTCGAGAATCGGTCACGACATTGTAAGCCGTCTTAGTCGTGCGGACGTGAGAGTTGGCCGCGTCCTTGTAACCCGTCCTGGTAGCGTAGGCGTGACAGTTGGCCACATCTTTGTAAGCATTCTTGGTTGCGCGGACGTGAGATTTGTCCGCGTCATTGTAAGCCAGCATGGACAGCGAGTCAGCCACATCGGGTTGATGTAGATCGTACTGCGGGGGCGGCAGTTTGCATGTTTCCGTTGAAAGATGTGGCATGGACGGATGTTGGCGCGTGATAATATTTGTGTGAGCTCCATATGCACAGCATTACACCACTTTTGTAGTGAGCACTTTGTCTCGCGCAGAAATTTTTTTACGAACAAAGTAATTGTTCTCAAAAATAAAAATTATACTGATAGAATAAATGAGATGGATAGCACCTGGTATTTTTTACGGATGAGCTTCAGAAAGTCTTCTCACATATTTTATATAGACCAGGCCGCGGGGGCAGCGTCTCAAGCGCGTCCGTTGTGCGACTCAGATGAGCAGGCGTGACACGGGTGGAATGACATAGATCGGACCGCAGGGGTGGCGGCTCACGCATTGACGTGTTGATGTAGACGCGAGAGTCGGCTGCGGCTTTGAAAACCGGTGCAGATGCAAGTCGGCCACGTTGTTGTACCCTAGTGTGAAAGCAAGAGGCAGCAGCGGCGCTGTAGATGTCGACGGGCCCCGTTCGCTCAATATACACCACCATTGTAGTGACAAATTATCCTGCATAAAATATATACTGATAAAATATATAGAATTGTTTTTGAATGAAATATATATAATTGTTCTTAGACGCCATACTATATGTCAGACTAATTGTATTTCGATGATTTAATATGTACTGATAAAATATATAGAATGGATATCATCTGATGTATTTTGTCAAAATTTATCGATCACGGGATTGATGATCTTTATGATGAGGTGGAGGCGCGAGGCGACTCGTCGCGCGGCGACTGAGGGCACAACGGCTCAAGGCGAGGCGACTCGTTGCACGGCGACGGTGGACGACCACGCGACGACTCAAAACGCGGCGGAGCGGGGCGACTCGGTCGCACGGCGGCAGCGGATGGTGACGTGGCGGAGCGGGACGACTCGGTCGCGCGGCGACGGCGGATGGTGATGCGGCTTCTTAAAACGCGACGGTGCAGGGCATAGCAGGCGAGCGCGTGTGGCGGAGTGGGCCCTTGTAGCGGTGGCAGGTGCAGCTATAGCTGGTCGAGGCCGGCAGTGGCAGGGTGAGTGTTGGAAGCCCACTGTCAGACAACACAAGACGCCCAGCGATGCCCAACAGCCATGACCGCTTCTCGAGGGCGCCGCGCTCTACGCGTGCACGACGACCAGCTCTCGCACACACGGCATGCTCGGGCCATGACTCTTGGTCACGATCTCCCTCACCCCCTTGTCCATCTGCTGTATAAATAGCCGCAACATATGAGAATACAAGTGTGCAGTGTTCTGTAATCCAACTTTGTACCTGAGCAGGTTTCGATCCACCCCACGCGTCCGCCATGAATCGCCTGATCCGCCGCTCTCGTTCTGTCGACCTAGCAGCAGCGGCGAACCTCCCTCACCTGGCACCTCTTGCAACCATCCCACCCGCCCCTGCAGCGCCGGGCCCTCCCCGTGCCCCGGCTGCGCCACCTGTTCCCCTTGATCTCAGCGCTCTTGGCGCCCCTGCAGCGGCCGACGCCGCCCCCTCGCGGCTCGCCTCCACCGCGGTGTCGGCAACACCCTCGTCCCCGTCATCGACCCTCCCGACGCTCCGGCGCCGCCCCTTGCTGACGGTCTCCCGGCCACCATCACCCATCTTCTCCGCTTCAAGCTGGATCTCGCCGTCGGTAATTACTCCAAGTGGCGCCACCTCTTCTATTGTATTCTCTGCAAATACAATGTTCAGCATCACGTTGATGAGGAACGCGACCCTCTCCTCCAGGATGCCGTGTGGCGCAACGATGATATCACCATCAAATTGTGGATATACTCCACGATCTTTGATGAACTGTATGACATCGTTGTGTCCCCGACCAGCACGGTACGCCCAGTGTGGCACACCCTCCGTCTCTTCTTCCTCGACAACCAGGCCGGGCGTGCTCTCCACCTCTTGGGCGAATTCCGCAACACCGTTCAGGGCGACTTGATGGTCGCCCAGTATGCGTGTCGCCTTCAGTCGCTGGCGGCCGCGCTCAACGACGTCGACGAACCCATCACTGATCGCACCCTCACGCTCCAGTTCATCAACGGCCTCAACCGCTGTTTCCACGTGCTCGCGACGGTGTTGCCTCTCCAGGTACCCCTCCCCGCCTTCGTACAGGCCCGTTCCCGCCTCCTCTTCGAGGAGATCACCCAAAACGAGCGCGCCCGCACCGACGGCCGCTCGGACGGTGCCACCGCCCTCTCCATCGGCACCAACCACGGTGGCTCCTCCGGGGGGCCGCGATCTGACCGCCCCTACTCCGGAAACCAGGCGGACAAGGGGAAGTCTCCTGCCGAGCCCTCCTCCGGCGGCGACCATGGGCGTGGCCGCACACATGGTCGCGGCCATGGCCGCGACCACCCGGGTGGCAACTCTGCTCCTTCTGGACGCGGCTCCCCTCATCCACCACTCGGCGCACACCCGTGGATGGGCTACTCCGCCCCGTACGGGAGCCCCTTCCCACCTCCGCAGCAGACCCGCGCGCCCTGGACGACGCCCAACTCTGCCGGTGTCCTCAGACCCCGGCCAGGCCCACATGATCAAGTCTACAATGTCGGGGCGTCCAGCTCCTCTTCCCCGGCTTCCTGGGACAACTACGCCGCCCTCCACGCTGCCCTCAACAACATCGCGCAGCAGAAGCAGCAGGGCTCCGGCGAGTGGTTCCTCGACACCGGCGCCACTTCCCACGTCACCGGTGAGACGGTTAATCTCTCCCAACTGTCTTCTGCTTCTTCGCGTCATTCCTATGGCATTGTCATCGGCGACGGTTCACGGATCCCTGTCGTTGCCACTGGCTCCACCCGTCTTGGGCCCTTCTCTCTCCATGATATTCTTGTCTCTCTCACCATAATCAAAAACCTAATCTATGTTCGTCGTTTCACCCGTGATAATTCTTGCACCATTGAATTTAATCCTTTTGGTTTTGTTGTGAAGGAACTCAAAACCCGCCGCATCCTCATGACGTCCAGTAGCCACGGCGACCTCTACCCATTCTTCAGCTCCAGCACCGTCCAACAGATCCTCTCCGTCGAAGGCGACCTATGGCACCATCGTCTCGGACACCTTAGCAATAGTTCCCTTTCCACTTTAGCTAAATATTTTCTTCAATCACCATGTAATCGTGCTAGTTTCCCTTCCCATGTTTGTGAATCTTGCCAATTGGGCAAGCAATCAAGAATACCATTTTTTTCGTCGAGCTCTCATACTACTGCTACCTTTGACTTAGTGCACTGCGACCTATGGACCTCACCGGTAGCGAGCGTCTCCAGTTACCAGTTCTACCTCGTTGTTCTCGACGACTTCTCGCACTTCTCATGGACGTTCCCCCTGCGCACTAAGTCTGACACCTCTACCTCCCTGCTTCGTTTCTTCGCCTTCATCACCACCCAATACCGTGTCCGCATCAAGTGCCTCCAGTGCAACAATGGAGGCGAATTCCTCACCGCGTCGCTCCGCGGCTTCCTCTCCTCTCGCGGATCCTCCCTTCGTCTCTCCTGCCCATATACTTCACCCCAAAATGGCAAGGCCGAACGAATGATCGGCACCACCAATGATGTCCTCGGCACACTCCTTCTACACGCCCACCTCCCACCCACCATTTGGGTCGAGGCACTACACACTACCACCCACCTCCTCAACCGGCATCCCTCCTCCGCCATCGGCAACACCACCCCTTTCTTCCGCCTCTCCGGCCAACACCCCACCTACGATCACCTTCGAGTGTTTGGGTGTCTTTGCTTCCCCAACGTCTACCCTACCACTGCCCACAAGCTCTCCCCTCGTGCCGTTCGCTGCGTTTTTCTCGGCTACCCCCTCGAACACAAAGGGTATCGCTGCCTCGACCTCGCCACTCGCAAAGTCATCATCTCGCGGCATGTGGTTTTTGACGAGTCCATTTTTCCCAATGACACACCGCGATCCGCTGCGCCACAGGTGGCCGCAGAGGATCCCACTGATCCTGCCCCCCCCCCCCACACCACCTACCTCGTACTGGGCCCCGCCCGAATCCCACCTACCCTCCTCAGCCTTCGCATGCCCACCTGCCGCCAATCACCGCGCCTCCTTGTCACGCGGAGCCTCGCCACCTACCTCGGACCGCCGTGCGCCTCTGCCACCAATCCACGCGCCTGCCGCCGTACCTACCCACCGCATGGATCCAAACCACCTACCTCGTACCGGGTCCCACGGGCATCTCCCGCCCATCTCTCCACCTATATCGCATGCCAGCTCCACTCCCCCCTCGCCGGCCGGCCCCAACACCCGCGCTTCTCATGCGCCTGCCAAACCCGCGCCGCCTTCGCCCGGTTGCTCCCCCCTGCGCCTGCCGCACCACCTCTTCCTCCCCGAGCCATTCTCACCGCCCCTCCTACTAACCAGCACGCCATGCGCACGTGCGCCAAATCCGATTTCCATCTTTAGAAACCCCAGCTCAGCCTCCATACCTCCGCCGCTGCCGTCAGTCCCATTCCCTCTTCCTACAAAACTGCCCTGTAGGATCCCAACTTGCGCAACGCTATGCTTGAGGAATACAACGCGCTTTTGCAGAATAACACTTGGGATTTGGTTGCTCGTCCTGCAGGTTCCAACGTGGTGACAGGGAAGTGGATCTACCCGCACAAACTCCATCCCGACGGCTCGCTCGCTCGCTACAAGGCGCGCTGGGTCCTCCGCGGCTTCACGCAACAAGCCGGCGTCGACTACGGCGAGACTTTCAGCCCCGTGGTCAAGCCGGCGAGAATCCGCACCGTCCTCGGCCTCGCTACGGGACGCTCCTGGCCGATCCATCAGCTCGACGTCAAGAATGCTTTCTTGCACGGGCATCTCGCTGAGACAGTCTATGCTCAGCAACCCTCTGGCTTCGTCGACACCACCATACCTACGAGTGTTTGCCGTCTGAACCGCTCGCTCTACGGGCTGAAACAGGCGCCACGAGCGTGGTTCCCACGGTTCACCTCGTACTTACTCCGGCTAGGGTTTGTGGCTTCCCGCTCAGACTCCTCTCTCTTCATTCTCCGCCGCGGTACCCACCTCGCCTACCTCCTGTTATATGTCGATGATATAATACTTACTGCCAGCACCACCACCCTCCTCCAGTCCATCATCTCCTCTCTCCACCAAGAGTTCCCATGTCGGACCTCGGGTCCCTGCATCACTTCCTCGGCATCAACGTCGCCTCCACCTCCGTCGGCCTGTTCTTGTCTCAAGAACAGTACGCCTTGGAGATTCTCAATCGGGCTCGCATGTTAAACTGCAAGCCCATCCCTACCCGTGTTGACACACACGCCAAACTTCCCGATGATGCCGGTCCTCTCTTCCACGACCCCCCGCTGTACCGCAGCCTCGCCGGTGCTCTCCAATACATCACCCTCACCCGCCCCGATCTCTCTTATGGAGTTCAGCAATGCTGCCTCTTCATGCATGATCCCCGCGACTCCCACTTCCAGCTCCTCAAAAGGATACTGCGCTATCTTCGCGGCACCACCCATCTCGGGCTCCAGTTCCACCGCTCTGCCTCCACCGAGCTCATCGCGTACTCCAACGCCGACTGGGCTGGCTGCCCTGACACGCGTCGCTCCACGTCCGGGTATTGTGTGTTTCTCGGTGGCAACCTTGTGTCGTGGTCCTCCAAACGACAACACACCATATCACGCTCCAGCGCGAAAGCTGATTACCGCGCCGTCGCTCATGCCATCGCCGAGGCCGTCTGGCTGCGCCAACTCCTCGGTGAACTCCATCAACTGCCTGCGTGTGCCACCATTGTCTACTGCGACAACGTGAGCGCGATGTACATGTCTACCAACCCGGTGCAGCACCAGCGTACCAAACACGTGGAGATCGACTTGCACTTCGTCCGGGAGCGTGTGTCGCTAGGCGAAGTGCGCGTCCTTCATGTGCCGACCAGCTCCCAGTTCGCCGACCTCTTCACCAAGGGGCTGCCCACGAGTGTCTTCCTCGACTTCGGTCCAGCCTCAACGTCCGGGAGCCCCACGTTTCGGTTGCGATGGGCTGTTGGTAGCCCACTGTCAGACAACACACGACGCCCAGTGATGCCCAACAGCTGTGACTGCTTCTCCAGGGCGCCGCGCTCTACGCGCGCACGACGACCAGCTCTCGCACGCACGGCGTGCTCGGGCCACGACTGTTGGTCACGACCTCCCTCACCCCCTTGTACATCTGCTATATAAATAGCCCCAACATATGTGAATACAAGTGTGCAGTGTTCTGTAATCCAACTGTGAGGTCGGCTCATCCGCTCATGTGCTAGTCCGATTCTGGGTCATGGCCGGCTGGAAGCAGTACCGTCGAGCTTCCAAACTTGTGTCATGACCAGGCCATAGAAGTCGTCGGACATATTGATCTATGTAGACATAAAACAGGAACAACCCCAATGAACCTTTTCTATAATTAAATTAAAACTGGAAAGAGTAAAAGGGTTAGTATAGATAAATAACACCTGATTGCTTGATCCCGGCGCAGTCGTACTTGACCTGTCCTGACCGGTCTTGCTTGAGCGAACAGTGAATGAAATTTACTTCACTTGATGGCATGACGTGACCTTTACTTTATTTTAATTCTGATGTAGTATGGTGTTTCTCCACATGAGTACTTCAAGGCGGTCTCTTGCTGAATTCTGATGCTAGTTGGCCAGCGATTGCTCTGTGGTTTGACCGTGCGGTCTGTTCTTGTTTGTCCTAAGGCTCATCTCGATGTGTGGAACTATCGGCGTTGGCCAGGTCTCCTTTTGTATGCCTCCGTACGACGGTGCCTTGCCAGCAAATCGTCTTGACATTGGAATTGGCTGTCTTTTTAAGGATCAATCACGCACATGTCCGTATTCTCTTTCTGATTTTGAGACAGGATCTCTGATGATTCTGTGAACAGAGCTGGTGCACGCTGTCAAAATTATGCTGCAACCGATCAATCTCAACTGATGAATTTGGAGTTGTTGTAGATCCTTCTGAGCCAACTCTTCTTCACTTGGAAAATTGCAAAGTTCTCGACTCCTCGGAAAGCTACCTCCAAGAACACAGTACCACCATGTGATCTGTCCCACGATGGGCGTCAAATGTCGTGGTTTTATTATGACATATGTTTTCATGGAAGGACTTAGGTGTGGAGCCATCGCAGCTATGTGGCGGCTTGAGAGGGGTTGATCGGAATCAAGAGATGCGAGTTTACCCAGGTTCGGCCCCTCCGATGGAGATAAAAGCTTACGTCCTGCTTGTATTTCGTTGATGAAGATGATGATCTCGATTACAAGGGTGCGGAATCGCTACCTCTAATCTCAAGGGTGTCTAATCTATCTATCTCTAATTGCTTAAACTTGTCATGGCTCAACCTAACTTGTCCCTCTTGGGGTGCCTTACCCCTCCTTATATAGGAGAAAGGGGTAGGTTTACATGTAGAGTCCAACTAGGAATAGGTTTAGGACTAGTCTCTCTAGAATCCTAATCCGGGTCTTGTTTCCTTTGTGAGGGAGCCTTTCCTCTTCTTGGGTCTTCTCTTGTCAGGCGGCCCTCCAGGCCTTTCTATGAGCCGCCTTCTGGGCCGTTCGGTCTTTATTGTTTGTCTGAGTCACCCGCCGGGTCATGTACGAGCAGCCCGTCAGGTCACTAATGAGTCACCAGTGAGTCTCCAAGTCCCAGTTGGGTCATACTTCAAGCCAGGTTACACCGCGGGGTATATCCCCGACACCAGCCCTCCTGCTCAAGCTAGATATCAAGAAAGATTCCGACTCAGTTCGCTGGGACTACATGCTAGACCTCCTACAATGTCGCGGCTTTCCTGCCAAGTTTTGAAACTGGATTGCCGCCATATGGACATCGTCCTCCTCGAGGGTACTGCTAAATGGCGTACCCGGCAGACCAATTAAGCTTGGGAAAGGTCTTCGACAGGACGACCTTCTATCCCCCTTGCTCTTCGTCATCGCTATCGACCCTCTTCAAAAATTGCTTGCCAAAGCAACTGATCATAGGCTTCTACACTGGCTAAGGGGTCGTACACACTTCCTTATATGCGGATGACGCCGCCTTTTTTGTCGTACCCATCAAGGAGGATATTGACCAGCTGTCGACCATTTTAGCCTCCTTCGGTGAGGTCGCGGGGTTGGTTGCAAATCCACTCAAAAGCATGGTGGCCCTCATCCATTGCCACGACCTTGATCTTGATGCCATCCTCCACAGTTTCCTGTCAATGAGGGTTGGCTTCCCAATTCGATATCTTGTACTTCCTCTATTTACCCATCGCCTCAAGAAGTCGGACTATCAATTCCTGGTGGATAAGGTGGCGGCCAAGCTACCGCCCTGGCAAGGAAAAAACGTAAACACAACCGGCCGTTATGCTATGGTCAAATCTGTTTTGACATCGCTGGTGATCTACCACATTACTCGTCTAGATATCCCCAAGAGCAGCAATAAAATATTACCAAGATTCAACGAGCTTTTCTGTGCGAGGGGACTGAGCAGGTCTTAGGCGGCAAATGTAAGGTTAACAGGAAGACGGTCTACCACCCCACCAACCTTGGTGGCCTAGGTATTCTTGACCTCGACAAGTTCTCCATAGCTCTCACGCTTCATTGGCTTTGGTTTGCCTGGGTGGACCCGCAAAGAACATGGGTTTGTCTCGAAACCCCTTGTGACGAGGAAGATAGGGAACTCTTTTATGCAGCAACGACAATTACCATCGGCAATGGTTTGATGGCTGGCTTCTGGCACTCTCCATGGCTAAATGGGAAAAAGCCGAAGGATATCACGCCGAGCATTGATACGTCTCTGTCGTATCTATAATTTTTGATTGTTTCATGCCAATATTCTACAACTTTCATATACTTTTGGCAACTTTTTATACTATTTTTGGGACTAACATATTGATCCAGTGCGCAGTGCCAGTTCCTGTTTGTTGCATGTTTCTTTGTTTCGCAGAATATCCATACCAAACGAAGTACAAACGCAATAAAAAACCTACGGGGATTTTTTTGGAATATTTATGACTTTTGGGAAGAATAATCAACGCGAAACGATGCCCGAGGGGGTCACAAACCCAAGAGGCGCGCCCTACCCCCCCAGGCGTGGCTGGCAGGCTTGTGACCGATCCCTAAGGCGGCTGGGGCCCTTCTTTCGCTGCAAGAAAGATAATATCCGGAAGAAAATCGTGTTAAAAGGACACCTCAATCGGAGTTACGGATCTCCAGGAGTTGAAGAAACGGTGAAAGGCCAGAATCTGGGAGCGACACAGAGAGAGAGATCCAATCACGGAGGGGCTCTCGCCCCTGTTCCGCCATGGAGACCATGGACCAGAGGGGAAACCCTTCTCCCATCTAGGGAGGAGGTCAAGGAAGAAGAATAAGAAGGGGGCTCTCTCCCCCTCTCTCCCACGGTGCCGGAACGCCGCCCGGGACATCATCGTGTGATGGCGATCTACACCAACACCTCCGTCATCTTCACCAATCCATCACCTTCCCCCATCTATATTCAGCGGTCCACTCTCCCGCAACCCGTTGTACCCTCTACTTGAACATGGTGCTTTATGCTTCATATTGTTATCCAATGATGTGTTGGCATCCTATGATGTCTGAGTAGATTTTCGTTGTCCTATCGGTGATTGATGAATTGCTATGATTGGTTTAATTTGCTTGTGGTTATGTTGCTGTCCTTTGGTGCCCATAATATGAGCGCGCGCGAGGATCACACCATAGGGTTAGTAGTATGTTGATAGGACTATTTATTGGAGGGCAAGGGTGACAGAAGCTTCAGCCTAGCATTGAAATTGATGCATACGGGATTGAAGGGTTACCAATATATCTTCTTGCTATGGTTGGGTTTTACCTTAATGAACGTTAGTAGTTGCGGATGCTTGCTAATAGTTCCAATCATAAGTGCATAGATTTCCAAGTAAGGGATGACATGCTAGCAGTGGCCTCTCCCACATAAAACTTGCTATCAGTCTAGTAACGTACTCAATTGCTTAGGGACAATTCCACAACTCCTACCACCACTTTTCCAAACTTGTTAAACTAACGTAGTTGTTTCTTTATCTAACAGCCCCTAGTTTTTATTTACGTGTTCTTTATTTTCTTCCAAACCCATCCTATCACACCTACACAGTACTTCTAGTTTCATACTTGTTCTAGGTAAAGCGAACGTAAAGTGTGCGTAGAGTTGTATCGGTGGTTGATAGAACTTGAGGGAATATTTGTCCTACCTTTAGCTCCTCGTTGGGTTCGACACTCTTACTTATCGAGAAAGGCTACAATTAATCCCCGATACTTGTGGGTTATCAAGACCTTTTTCTGGCGCCGTTGCCGGGGAGAGATAGCGTGGGGTGAATATTCTCGTGTGTGTTTGTTTGCTTTATCACGAAGTATATTTATTTGGTGTTCTAAGTTGTTCTCCATCTTTAGTTATGGATATGGAACACGAAATACCGAACAAATTAGGTGTACTTGCTACTCATGGAAATGGGGAACCGCCTAAAACCCTCGATGCTCGTTATGTGGAAAATATTATGCACTTCTTTAATAATCCTGAGAAAACCCCATTAAATTATATAATGGGATACACGTTGGATCAACGTGAATACTTTAGGGATTATCGCTTGACTCAAAAAGGGAAACTATTATGGGATCAAATTCATATGTTGAAATGGTATGCTTGGGAGCTATGCTTGAGATATGATATTACTTGTTGCTCTAGGATGAAGGCTAAACACCTTCCGTTTTCTTGTAAATTTAATGCTAATGAAACCTTGGCTTCTTATGCTAATGGTATATATGATTACTATGATGTGGATCAAATAGAAGAGTTTGTTGCTTTTATGGGTGCTTATGAAATTGAAGCTCTCTTTAAAAGGTGTGATGATAATGATGATGATGCTTACTGATCTGAAAATTTGGTTATGCTTCGTTATTGTTATACTAATTATGAATATATTGCCCATATTTAATGATTTACGGATAAATTCTACGCTGCCCAAGAAGAGACTAATATTTTGCAAGAAACTATGGAAGAAGAAAATGTTGAAACTGTGAGCTCATTAGATGAAAAAGATGACGAGGAGAGCGAAGAACAAAAGGAGGAAGAGCGAACTAGCTACCCGTGCCCACCTTCTAATGAGAGTAACTCTTCAACTCATACATTGTTTAATTTCCCTTCGTTCTTACCGAAGGATGAATGCTATGTTGATTGCTATGATCCCTTGGATTCGTTTGAAATATCCCTTTTTGATGAACTTGATGCTTGCTATGCTTGTGGCCATGATGCCAATATGAATGATGCTTAAGAAGATGAACTTGCTATAGTTCCTTATGTTAAACATGAAATTGTTGCTATCTCACCCACTCATGATAGTCCTATTATCTTTTTGAACTCTCCCAACTACACTATATCGGAGAAGTTTGCTCTTATTAGGGCTTAAATAGATGGGTTGCCTTCTACTATTACACTTGATGATTTTGATGAATATAATATGCATTTGCTTGCTGCTCCTACTTGCAATTATTATGAGAGAGGAACTACATCTCCACCTCTCTATGTTTCCAATACGATAAAATTGCAACAAACTGTTATGCTATGTATTGGCCTTTACTTGATGTGCATGAATTGTTCTTTTATGACATGCCAATGCATAGGAAGAGAGTTATACTTCTTCATTGCATGATATATGTTACCTTGTGCTCACTACTAAGTTACAAATCATTGTTAATTAAAATTGGCTTTGATATACCTTGGGATCCGGGTGGATCCATTACTTAAGCACTTTATGCCAAGCTTAATGGCTTTAAAGAAAGCGCTGCCTGGGAGATAACCCGGAAGTTTTAGAGAGTCATTTATTTCTGTTGAGTGATTTTATATAGTTTAAAAAAATAAAGGGGAACTTAAAACTTTTTCAAAAAGAGAAGCGATTGAAAGGTGACGCATTGCGGAAGTGAGGGTCGACCATGAACACTTGTGATCATGCTCATGGAAACAATGTAGAATTTTTCACGGAAGTTTCTCGTAAAAATAATTATCCCCTTGTACAATTCCTTTGTATTATAAAAATAATGTGCCAAGTAAAGCCTTTATGATTAGTTTGGGTGATAGTTGTTTGATCATGTTGAAAAGACAGAAACTTTGTGCTGACGAAATTATTTTTATTTCCTATACAGAAGAGAGATATTGAGTTGATTCTTTTTGCTTATGATTTATATACAAATTTCTATAATTATCATATTTGTTTCAGAATTTTTGGAGTATCAGAAGTATGGTATGTGTTTAGATTACTAGAGACTGTTCTGTTTTTGACATATTCTGTTTTCTATGCATTGTTCTCTTATTTTGATGAATCTATGGGTAGTATTGGCGGGTATGAACCATGGTGAAGTTGGATTACAGTAGATATAATGCTAATATGAATTTGGAATGAGTTCACAACAGTACTTAAAGTGGTGATTTACTTTATTATACTAACGGATCTCACGAAGGTTTTGTTGAGTTTTGTGTGATTGAAGTTTTCAACTTTTGGGTGAGACCACGATGAATGAAGGAATAAGGAGAGGCAAGATACTAAGCTTGGGGATGCTCGAGGCACCCCAAGGTAATATTCAAGGAAGACTCAAGCCTCTAAGCTTGGGGATGCCCCGGAAGGCATCCCCTCTTTCGTCTACAATCTATCGCTAATTTTACTCGGAGCTATGTTTTTATTCATCACATGATATGTGCAAATGCTTGGAGCGTCTTTTGTGTTTATTTTCCCTTTTTCTTTTATGCACCATGCTGGTATGAGATTGTCCTTGGTTGGCTTATAGAATGCTCTTTGCACTTCACTTATCTCTTTTGAGTATGGCTTTATAGAATGCTTCATGTGCTTCACTTATATCATTTGAAGTTTGGATTGCATGTTTCCCTACACATAGAAAACCTCCATTTGTGTAGAGGTCGGGATTCCGTAGCATGCACGTATGGTGAACCGTTATGTGATGAAGTCGGAGCATGATTTATTTATTGATTGTCATCCTTTGTGTAGAGGTCGGGATCGCGCGATGGTTAACTCCTACCAACCCTTCCCCTAGGAGCATGCATGTAGTACCTTGTTTTGATGACTAATAGACTTTTGCAATAAGTATGTCAGTTCTTTATGACTAATGTTGAGTCCATGGATTATACGCACTCTCACCCTTCCGCCATTGCTAGCCTCTCTAGTACCGCGCAACTTTCGCCGGTGCATTACACCCACCATATACCCTTCCTCAAAACAACCACCATACCTACCTATTATGTCATTTCCATAGCCATTCCGAGATATATTTCCATGCAACTTCCATCGTTCCATTTATTATGACACGCACCATCATTGTCATATTGCTTTGCATGATCGTAAGATAGCTAGCATGATGTTTTCATGGCTTGTTCGTTTTTTATGTCATTGCTACGCTAGATAATTGCACAGACCGGTACACCGCCGGAGGCATTCATATAGTCATATTTTGTTCTAAATATCGAGTTGTAAGTAAAGAAAAGTGTGATGATCATCATTATTAGAACATTGTCCCATGTGAGGAAGTAATAAAAGAGGCCAATGAAGCCCAAATAAAAAGAATGAGGCCAAAGAAGCCCACCAAAAAAAGAAAAATAAAAAAATGAGAGAAAAGATAGAAGGGACAATGCTACTATCCTTTACCACACTTGTGCTTCAAAGTAGCACCATGATCTTCATGATAGAAAGTCTCCTATGTTATCACTTTCATATACTAGTGGGAAATTTTCATTACAGAACTTGGCTTGTATATTCCAATGACGGGCTTCCTCAAATTTCCCTAGGTCTTCGTGAGCAAGCGAGTTGGATGCACACCCACTAGTTTCATTTGGAATTTTCATACACTTATAGCTCTTGTGCATCTGTTGTATGGCAATACCTACTCACTCACACTGATATCTATTGATGGGCAACTCCATGGCCCATTGATACGCCTAGTTGATGTGAGACTATCTCCTCCTTTTTGTCTTCTCCACAACCACCGTATTCTATCCCACCTATAGTGCTATGTCCATGGCTCACGCTCATGTATTGCGTGAAAGTTGAAAAAGTTTGAGAACACTAAAGTATGAAACAATTGCTTGGCTAAAAACGGGGTTGTGCATGATTTAAATACGTTGTGTGGGGAAGATGGAGCATAGCCAGACTATATGATTTTGTAGGGATAACTTTCTTTGGCCATGATATTTTGAGAAGACATGATTGCTTGATACGTCCATTTTGCATCATGATTTTATGTTGATATTTATCGCTTTATGGGATGTTATTACACTTCACGGTACAATACTTATGCCTTTTCTCTCTTATTTTGCAAGGTTGACATGAAGAGGGAGAATGCCGGCAGCTGGAATTCTGACCTAAAAAAGGAGCAAGTTTGAGATACCTATTCTGCGCAACACAAAAAGTCGTAAAAAATCAACGAGGAATTATTTTGGAATTTATAAAAAATACTGGGCGGAAGAAGTATCAGAGGGGAGCCACCAGGAGGCCACAATCCTGCTAGGTGCGGCCTACCCCCCTGGCCGCGCCTAGGTGGCTTGTGGGCTCTCTGCTGGCCCTCTGGCTCCCCTCTTTTTCTATAAGGAGGGTTTCGTTCGATAAAAAATCAAGAGGAGGCTTTCAGGAGGAATCGCCAGCGCCACGAGGCGGAACTTGAGCAGAACGAATCTAGAGCTCCGGCAGGGTCGTCCAGCCGGGGAAACTTCCCTCCCGGAGGGAGAAATCATCGCCATCGTCATCACCAACACTCCTCTCATCAGAGGGGACTCATCACCATCAACATCTTCATCGGCACCATCTCATCTCCAAACCCTAGTTCATCTCTTGTAACCAATCTCCATCTCGCGACTCCGATTGGTACTTGTAAGGTTGCTACTAGTGTTAATTACTCTTTGTAGTTGATGCTAGTTGGATTACTCGGTGGAAGATTATATGTTCAGATCCTTGATGCTATTCAATACCTCTCTGGTCATGAATATAATCATGCTATGTGAGTAGTCACTTTTGTTCCTGAGGACATGGGATAAGTCTTGCTATAAGTAGTCATGTGAATTTGGTATTCGTTCGATATTTTGATGCGTTGTATGTTGTTTTTCCTCTAGTGGTGTTATGTGAACGTCGACTACATGACACTTCACCATTATTTGGGCCTAGAGGAAGGCATTGGGAAGTAGTAAGTAGACGATGGGTTGCAATAGTGACAGAAGCTTAAACCCTACTTTATGCGTTGCTTCATAAGGGGCAGATTTGGATCCACTAGTTTAATGCTATGGTTAGACTTTGTCTTCATTCTTCTTTCGTAGTTGCGGATTCTTGCGAGAGGGGTTAATCATAAGTGGGATGTTTTTCCAAATAAGGGAAGCACCCAAGCACTGGTCCACCCACATATCAAACTATCAAAGTAGCGAACGAGAATCATATGAACATGATGAAAACTAGCTTGATAGAAATTCCCATGTGTCCTCGGGAGCGCTTTACCTCCTATAAGAGTTTGTCCAGGCTTGTCCCTTCCTACAAAAGGGATTGGGCAATTTTTCTGCACCTTCATTACTATTGTTAGTTGCTACTTGCTACGATTCATCTTATCACACAACTATTTGTTACCGATAATTTCAGTGCTTGCACAGAATACCTTGCTGAAAACCACTTGTCAGATCCTTCTGCTCCTCGTTGGGTTCGACACTCTTACTTATCGAAAGGACTATGATAGATCCCCTACACTTGTGGGTCATCAAGACTCTTTTCTGGCGCTGTTGCCGGGGAGTGAAGCGCCTTTTGTAAGTGGAATTTGGTAAGGAAACATTTATATAGTGTGCTGAAATTTATTGTCACTTGTTACTATGGAAACTAATCCTTTGAGGAGCTTGTTCAGGGTATCTTCACCTCGAACGGAAGAACGAGGAGTTGCTCCTCAACCTACTGCACCTACTGAAAATATTTGCTATGAATTTCCTTGGGGTATGCTTGAGAAACTGCTGGCTAATCCTTTTAGAGGAGATGGAACATCACATCCCGACTTACATCTAATCTATGTAGATGAAGTTTGTGGTTTATTTAAGCTTGCAGGTTTTCCCGAGGATGAGTTCAACAAGAAGGTCTTTCCCTTATCTTTGAGGGATAAAGCATTGACATGGTATAGGCTATGTGATGATACTCGATCATGGAGCTACAACCGATTGAAATTGGAATTTCATCAAAAGTTTTATCCTATGCATATAGTACATCGTGATCGGTATTATATTTATAATTTTTGGCCTCGTGATAGGGAAATCATCTCTCAAGCTTGGGGGAGGCTTAAATCAATGTTATATTCATGCCCCAACCATGAGCTCTCGAGAGAAATTATCATTCAGAACTTCTATGCTCGGCTTTCTCATGATAATCGCACCATGCTTGACACTTCTTGTACCAGTTCTTTTATGAAGAGAGATATTGACTTCAAATGGAATTTATTGGAAAGAATTAAACACAACTCTGAAGATTGGGAGTTTGATGAAGGTAAGGAGTCAGGTATGAATCTCAAGTTTGATTGCGTTAAATCCTTTGTTGAAACAAATACTTTTTGTGATTTTAGCGCTAAATATGGACTTGACTCTGAGATAGTAGCTTCATTGTGTGAATCATTTGCTTCTCATATTGATATCCCTAAAGAGAAGTGGTTTAAATATCATCCTCCCTTAGAAGTCAATGTAGTTAAACCCAATCCAGTTGAAGAGAAAGTCATTGCTTATAATGATCCTATTGTTCCCAGTGCTTACATTGAGAAACCACCTTTCCCTGTTAGGATAAAGGATCATTCTAAAGTTTCAACTGTGATACGTAGGGGCTACATTAGAACACCTACAACCCTTGAGAAAATTAGAGTTGAATCTAGCATTGCTATTATCAAAAATCTCTTGTCCGACAATGTTGATGGCCATGATATTCACTTCTGTGAAGATGCTGTTAGAATTGCTAAATCACATGCTAGAGACAAACATATGCGTGTTGTTGGCACGCCTGTTGTTTCTGTTAAGATAGGAGATCATTGTTATCATGGTTTATGTGACATGGGTGCTACTGTTAGTGCAATACCTCAATCTTTATATGATGAAATTAAAGATGAGATTTCACCTGTTGAGATTGAACCTATTGATGTCACTATTCAGCTTGCCAATAGAGATACTATCTGCACTTTGGGAACTGTTAGAGATGTTGAAGTCTAGTGTGGTAAAACAAAGTATCCTGCTAATTTTCCCGTTCTTGCTACCACACAAGATAGATTTTGTCCCATCATATTTGTCAGACCTTTCCTCAATACTGTCAATGCTCATATTGACTATGAGAAGCAAACTATCACTGTTGGCTTTGAAGGTGTGTCACATGAGTTCAATTTCTCCAAGTTTGGTAGACAACCTCATGAAAAAGAGTTGCCTAGTAAGGATGAATTTATTGCCATAGATTCTATTGATGTGCCTCCTACTGATCCTTTAGATCAATACTTGCTTGAGCATGAAAATGATATGCATATGGATGAAAGGAATGAGATAGATAGAGTTATCTTTGAACAACATCCTATCCTTAAGAATAATGTGCTTGTTGAACTGCTTGGAGATCCACCCCCACCAAAGGGTGATCCTGTGTTCGAGCTTAAACAGTTGCCTCATACTCTTAAGTATGCTTATCTTGATGAAAAAGAGATATACCCTGTTATTATTAGTGCTAGCCTCTCAGAGCATGAAGAAAAGAACTTACTAGAAACTCTAAGGAAGCACCGTGCTGCTATTGGATATACTCTTGATGATCTTAAGGTCATTAGTCCCACTCTATGCCAGCACAAAATTAAAACCGATCCTGATTCCAAACCAGTTGCCGATCACCAACGGACATTAAATTCTAAGATGAAAGAGGTAGTAAGAAAAGAAATACTAAAGCTCCTGGAAGCGGGTATTATCTATCCTGTTGCTCATAGTGATTAGGTGAGTCCGGTGCATTGCGTCCCTAAGAAGGGAGGTATTACCGTTGTCCCTAATGATAAAGATGAATTGATCCCACAGAGGATTATTAGTGGCTATAGGATGGTGATTGATTTTAGGAAATTGAATAAAGCCACTAGGAAAGATCATTACCCTTTGCCTTTTATCGACCAAATGCTAGAAGGACTGTCTAAACACACACACTTCTACTTTCTATATGGTTATTCTGGTTTCTCCCAAATACCTGTTGCACAATCTGATAAGGAGAAAACCACTTGCACCTGCCCTTTCGGTACCTTTGCTTACAGATGTATGCCTTTTGGCTTATGTAATGCACCTGCTACCTTTCAAAGATGTATGATGGCTATATTCTCTGACTTCTGTGAAAAGATTGTTGAGGTTTTCATGGATGACTTCTTCGTTTACGGGTCTTCTTTTGATGATTGCCTCAGCAACCTTGATCGAGTCTTGCAGAGATGTAAAGATACCAACCTTGTCTTGGATTGGGAGAAGTGCGACTTTATGGTTAATGAAGGCATCGTCTTAGGACATAAAATTTCTGAAAAAGGTATTGAAGTCGATAAGGCTAAGGTTGATGCGATCGAGAAAATGCCATGCCCTACAGATATCAAAGGTATAAGAAGTTTCCTTGGTCATGCTGGTTTCTATAGAAGGTTCATTAAGGACTTTTCTAAGATTTCTAGGACTCTTACCAATCTCTTGAAAAAGGATATTCCTTTTGTTTTTGACGATGATTGTGAGGAAGCCTTCGAAATACTTAAAAAGTCCTTGTTAACTGCGCCTATTGTTCAACCACCTGATTGGAACTTACCTTTTAAAATCATGTGTGATGCTAGTGATTATGCTGTGGGTGCTGTCCTAGGACAAAGAGTTGATAATAAGTTGAATGTTATTCACTATGCTAGTAAAACTCTAGACAATGCCCAAAGAAACTATGCTACTACTGAAAAGGAATTTTTAGCAGTCGTGTTTGCATGTGAAAAGTTCAGATCTTACATAGTTGATTCCAAAGTCACTATTCACACTAATCACGCTGCTATTAAGTATCTTATGGAAAATAAAGATGATAAACCTAGACTTATCAGATGGGTTCTCTTGCTACAAGAATTTGATTTGCATGTTGTTGATAGGAAGGGTGCTGAGAACCCTGTAGCAGATAACTTGTCTAGGTTGGAGAATGTTCTTGATGACCCACAACCTATTGATGATAGCTTTCCCGATGAGCAACTGAATGTCATCAATGCTTCACGTAGTGCACCATGGTATGCTGATTATGCAAATTATATCGTTGCCAAATATATACCACCTAGTTTCACATACCAGCAAAATAAGAAATTCTTCTTTGATTTGAGACATTACTTTTGGGATGATCCTCACCTTTATAAAGAATGAGTAGATGGTGTCATTAGACGTTGAGTACCTGAGCATCAACAGGGACAGATCCTACAGAAGTGTCACTCCAGGGCTTACGGAAGACACCATGTCGGAGATGGAACTGCACACAAGGTATTGCAATCAGGTTTCTATTGGCCCACTCTCTTTAAGGATGCCCGTAAGTTTGTCTTGTCTTGTGACGAATGTCAGAGAATAGGTAATATCAGTAAACGTGAGGAAATGCCTATGAATTATTCACTTGTCATTGAACCATTTGATGTTTGGGGCTTTGATTATATGGGACCTTTTCCAAAATCCAACGGGTATACTCATATCCTAGTTGTTGTTGATTACGTTACTAAGTGGGTAGAAGCTATCCCAACTAGTAGTGCTGATCACAACACCTCTATCAGGATGCTTAAAGAAGTTATTTTCCCTAGATTTGGAGTCCCTAGATATCTAATGACTGATGGTGGTTCACATTTTATTCATGGTGCTTTCCATAAAACGCTTGCTAAGTATGATGTCAACCATAGAGTTGCATCTCCCTATCACCCTCAATCCAGTGGTCAAGTAGAGCTAAGTAATAGAGAGATTAAACTAATTCTGCAAAAGACTGTCAATAGGTCTAGAAAGAATTGGTCTAAGAAGCTCGATGATGCATTCTGGGCTTATAGAACTTCTTATAAGAATCCCATGGGCATGTCTCCATACAAAATGGTTTACGGTAAAGCATGTCATTTACCTCTTGAGCTAGAGCATAAGGCTTATTGGGCAATCAAAGGGCTCAACTTTGATTTCAAACTTGCTGGTGAGAACAGGTTAGTTGATATTAGCTCGCTTGATGAATGGAGAGCTCAGGCATATGAAAATGCCAAGTTGTTCAAAGAAAAGGTTAAGAGGTGGCATGATAAAAGGATACAAAAATGTGAGTTCAATGTAGGTGATTATGTCTTGCTATATAGTTCTTGTTTAAGATTTTTTGCAGGCAAGCTTCTCTCTAAATTGGAAGGTCCTTACATTATTGAGGAAGTATATCGTTCCGGTGCCATCAAGATCAACAACACAAAAGGAAATTTTCCGAGAGTGGTAAATGGGCAAAGAATCAAGCATTATATCTCAGGTTCTCCCATAAATGTTGAAAGCAATATTATCAATACCATAACTCCGGAGGAGTACATAAGGTATAATTATCAGCCTATTTCAGATTCCGAAAACGAAGAGGTATGTGATTCGGTAAGTAAACCGACTCCAAAACTTTTCCAGTAGGAATTTTTCTCCGTTTTGGAATTTTTAGAAATATAGAAAAAATGAAGGGAGTCTGGAAAGCGCACGAGGAGGCGACAAGCCTGCCAAGCGCGGGCCACCCCCCTGGCCGCGCCTGGGGGGCTTGTGACCACCTCGTGTGCCTCCCGGACTCCGTTTTCTTGCGGAGTACTCCTTCTGGTCGAAAAAAAATCATTATATATTCTCCCGAAAGATCTGACCCTCGTATCACGCAATTTTTCCTCTGTTTTCGTTTCGAGCTGTTGTGCAGACAGATCTAGATCGCTATGGCGTCCCCAAAAGCTCCGAAGGACAAGTTCTTCAATAAGGTCATCAATCCCTACCTCGCGGGAGTGCTGCAACACCCTCAATCTATCGAGATGCGTGAGGGGGTGCTGCACATCCGTGATGTTGAGGGGCCCAAGAAGACCGGAAGCATGGAGGCGAGGCTCGAAGCAATGGAGCAGCAAGTCTTCAAGTGCCAAGGGATGGTGGAACGCGGACTCAACGCCAACCACATGATGACCACGGAGTTCACCAACAAGCACAAGATCGATGCCAATGACATCAGGAAACACCTCTCTAGGCTCTATGCCAGAATTGATCACCTCCAAGCCCAGATCTATGACCTGCAGAGCCAAAACTGTGAGTATGAGTATAGATTTAAATCAATACGGTTGGCTGCAGATTTGAGGATTCCGCAGACTTGATCATCTTTCCATGATGGAGCACCTATGGCTTGGAAGACGGAGGACCAAACCCAGGTTGCAACAACTCCACCACCATCACCTTCGAAGGAAGACAATTAAGCATGGGTATGGGCACTCCCCTTGGCTTGTGCCAAGCTTGGGGGAGTTGCCCGAGTATCGTATCACCATCACATCTTTTGCCTTTACCTTTTTCTTAGTTCGATCCTTTTTGATTTTATCTTTTCCAGTAGAATAAAGTTCTTAGTATGATCTAGGCTTGAGTTTCGCTTTGTGTCACCCCCAATGTAATCGAGTTCGTGAGTCATATAATAAAGAGTGTTTTAGTTAAGGGCCTTGCTTCATGCCATGATCTGAAAGAAAAAATGATAAAAGAACAAAAGCATGAAAGGTCATGTAATGATCTTATGGGAAGTGAGGCTCCACATATAAAAAGAATGTTGATTGAAACTTGTTGTGGGTGGACAAACGTAGACTTTGGTCATTGCTGCAATTAATAGGAGGTAATAAAGAAGGAGAAGTTCACATATAAATATATCATCTTGGGCACCATCTATGATTGTGAACACTCACTAAACTATTACATGCTTAGAAGTAGATGTTGGACAAGGAAGACAACATATTGAATTATGTTTGCTTGGTTCCGAACAATGATTATATGACTAGAGATCCCTTAGCATGTGATGATTGCTTCCACATCATATCAGCCAAAACTTCCACACTAAGTAGAGATACTACTTGTGCATCCATAAGCCTTCAACCCAGTTTTTCCATGAGATTCCACCATACCTACCTATGGATTGAAGAAGATCCCTCAAGTAAGTTGTCATCGGTGCAAGCAATAAAAATTGCTCCCTAAATATGTATGATCTATTAGTGTGTAGAAAATAAGCTTTGTACGAACCTGTGATGAGGAAGACATAAAAGCGACAGACTGCATAATAAAGTTCTTTGTCACAGGAGGAAATATAAAGTGACGTTCCTTCACACTAAGAGGTCACACATCCAAACCCCAAAAGCGCATGACAACCTCTCCTTCCCTCTGCGAAGGGCCTATCTTGTACCTTTACTTTTTGCCTTTGAAATTGTCATGGTGATCTACACCAATTCCTTATTTCGCCTTTATCTTGGCTAACGTCATATGCTAGGGAAAGATCTATATTCATATGTCAACTTGGAAGTAAGTATTCACGAATTATTATTGTTGACATTTCCCTTGAGGTAAATAGTTGGGAGGCGAAACTATAAGCCCCTATCTTTCTCTGTGTCTAACTGAAACTTTGATCTCATGAGTACCACGTGAGTTGTAGCAATTCTAGAAGACGAAAGGATGATTGAGTATGTGGATTTTCTTTACAAGCTCTTATTTGACTCTTTCCGATGTTATGATAAATTGCGATTGCTTCAATGACTAAAGGCTATTGGTTGTTAATTCTCAATAAGGTTCTTGATACATACTTTACTTTGTGAAGGAATTGTCACTTTAGCATGAGAGATTATATGATGATATTGTTGTTCTAATTATGATCATGATGCCTGCATGTACATATCTTGTTTTGTCGACACCTCTCTCTCTAAACATGTGGGCATATTTATTGATCTCGGTTTCCGCTTGAGGACAAGCAAAGTCTAAGCTTGGGGGAGTTGATACGCCCATTTTTCATCATGCTTTTATGTTGATATTTATCGCTTTATGGGCTGTTATTTCACTTCACGGTACAATACTTATGCCTTTTATCTCTTATTTTGCAAGGTTTACATGAAGAGGGAGAATGCCGGTAGCTGGAATTCTGGCCTGAAAAAGGAGCAAGTTTGAGATACCTATTCTGCGCAACTCCAAAAGCCGTGAAAATCAACGAGGAATTATTTTGGAATTTATAAAAGATATTGGGCAGAAGAAGTATCAGAGGGGAGCCACCAGGAGGCCACAAGCCTGCTAGGCACGAGCTACCCCCCTGGTCGTGCCTAGGGGGCTTGTGGGCTCCCTATTGGCCCTCTGGCTCCCATCTTTTGCAATAAGGAGGGTTTTGTTCCAGAAAAAATCAAGAGGAGGCTTTCGGGAGGAATCGCCGCCGCCAAGAGGCGGAACTTGAGCAGAACCAATCTAGAGCTCCGGCAGGGTCGTCCTGCCGGGGAAACTTCCCTCCCAGAGGGGGAAATCGTCGCCATCGTTATCGCCAACACTCCTATCATCGGAGGGGACTCATCACCATCAACATCTTCATCAGCACCATCTCATCTCCAAACCCTAGTTCATCTCTTGTAACCAATCTCCGTCTCGCGACTCCGATTGGTACTTGTAAGGTTGCTAGTAGTGTTAATTACTCTTTGTAGTTGATGCCAGTTGGATTACTCGGTGGAAGATTATATGTTCAGATCCTTGATGCTATTCAATACCTCTCTGATAATGAATATAATTATGCTTTGTGAGTAGTCACTTTTGTTCCTGAGGACATGTGATAAGTCTTGCTATAAGTAGTCATGTGAATTTGGTATTTGTTCGATATTTTGGTGCGTTGTATGTTGTTTTCCTCTAGTGGTGTCATGTGAACGTCGGCTACATGACACTTCACCATTATTTGGGCCTAGAGGAAGGCATTGGGAAGTACTAAGTAGATGATGGGTTGCTAGAGTGACAGAAGCTTAAACCCTAGTTTATGTGTTGCTTCGTAAGGGGCTCATTTGGATCCACTAGTTTAATGATATGGTTAGACTTTGTCTTAATTCTTATTTCGTAGTTGCGGATGCTTGCGAGAGGGGTTAATAATAAATGGGACGTTTGTCCAAGTAAGGGCAGCTCCCAAGCACGGGTCCACCCACATATCAAACTATCAAAGTAGCGAACGTGAATCATATAAACATGATGAAAACTAGCTTGACAGAAATTCCCATGTGTCCTCGGGAGCGCTTTACCTCCTATAAGAGTTTGTCGAGGCTTGTCCCTTGCAACAAAAGGGATGGGGCCACTTTGCTGCACCTTCGTTACTATTGTTAATTGCTACTTGCTACGATTCATCTTATAACACAACTACATGTTACCGATAATTTCAGTGCTTGCAGAGAATACCTTGCTGAAAACCACGTGTTAGATCCTTCTGCTCCTCGTTGGGTTCGACACTCTTACTTATCGAAAGGACTACGATAGATCCCCTACACTTGTGGGTCATCATTGCTTTGTTAGTATGCTTGAAATATTATTGTCTTTATGTCAAATGATAGACTATTGCTTCGAATCACTTGTGTTTTAGTATTCATGCCATGATTAGATATTATGATCAAGATTATATTAGGTAACATTCCACATCAAAAATTATATTTTTTATCATTTACCTACTCGAGGACGAGGAGGAATTAAGCTTGGGGATGCTGATACGTCCCCGTCGTATCTATAATTTTTGATTGTTTCATGCCAATATTCTACGACTTTCATATACTTTAGGTAACTTTTTATCCTGTTTTTGGGACTAACATATTGATCTAGTGCCCAGTGCCACTTCCTGTTTGTTGCATGTTTTTTGATTTCAGAATATCCATACCAAACAAAGTCCAAACGCAATAAATAACCTACGGGGATTTTTTTGGAATATTTATGATTTTTGGGAAGAAGAATCAACGCGAAATGATGCCCGAGGGGGTCACAAGCCCAGGAGGCGCGCCCTGCCCACCCCCCCCAGGCGCGCCTGGCAGGCTTGTGACCAATCCCTAAGGCGGTTGGGGGCCTTCTCTCGCCGCAAGAAAGATAATATCCAGAGAAAATCGTGTTAAAAGGACACCTCAATCGGATTTATGGATCTCCGGGAATTTAAGAAACGGTGAAAGGCTAGAATCTTGGAGCGCAGAAACAGAAGGACACACAGAGAGAGAGATCCAATCTCGGAGGGGCTCTTGCCCCTCTGCCACCATGCAGACCATGGACCAGAGGGGAAACCCTTCTCCCATCTAGGGAGGAGGTCAAGGAAGAAGAAGGGGGGGCTCTCTCCCCCTCTCTCCCGGCGGCGCCGGAACGCCGCCCGAGACATCATCGTGTGACGGCGATCTAGACCAACACCTCCGTCATCTTCACCAACACCTCCATCACCTTCCCCCATCTATATTCAGCGGCCCACTCTCCCACAACCCGCTGTACCCTTTACTTGAACATGGTGCTTTATGCTTCATATTATTATCCAATGATGTGTTGCCATCCTATGATGTCTGAGTAGATTTTGATTGTCCTATCGGTGATTGATGAATTGCTATGATTGGTTTAATTTGCTTGTGGTTATGTTATTGTCCTTTGGTGCCCATCATATGAGCACGCGCGTGGATCACACCATAGGGTTAGTAGTATGTTGATAGGACTACGTATTGGAGGGCAAGGGTGACAGAAGCTTCATCCTAGCATAGAAATTGATGCATACAGGATTGAAGGGGGACCAATATATCTTATTGCTATGGTTGGGTTTTATCTTAATGAACGTTAGTAGTTGTGGATGCTTGCTAATAGTTCCATTCATAAGTGCACAGAATTCCAAGTAAGGGATGACATGCTAGAAGTGGCCTCTCCCACATAAAACTTGCTATCGGTCTAGCAACGTACTCAATTGCTTAGGGACAATTCTGCAACTCCTACCACCACTTTTCCACACTCGTTAAACTAGCGTAATTGTTTCTTATCTAACAACCCCTAGTTTTTATTTACGTGTTCTTTATTTTCTTGCAAACTCATCCTATCACACCTACAAAGTACTTCTAGTTTCATACTTGTTCTAGGTAAAACGAACGTAAAGTGTGCGTAGAGTTGTATCGGTGGTCAATAGAACTTGAGGGAATATTTGTCCTACCTTTAGCTCCTCGTTGGGTTTGACACTCTTACTTGTGGATAAAGGCTACAATTGATCCCCTATACTTGTGGTTTATTAGGCATCTTCACTCTTTCCAAGCACACCCGTTGCACTGTGGCAAATGCTTCGAATAACAATGAATGGGTCCGACACATCAACCTGGACGACGACATATAAGTGGTCATTATTCAACAATTCTACACCCTATGGGGCATGTGTCTTTAGGTCCAGCTGACCCCGGGCATCAAAGATGGCATTCGATGGAAATTCACGACTAATGGTGGTTACTCCGCAGCCACCGCTTATAGAATGCAGTTTGCTAGGTTGATCAAATTGAGATGACCATGATGGTGTGGAAGATTTGGGAATCACCCTAGATAAAAAAAAAATCTTGGCTGGTTCTTCAGGACAGAGTCTGGACAACGGACAGATTGATTCGCAGAGGATGGCCAAACTATGGCACTTGTCAGCTTTGCATGAGAGATCCGGAAACTGCAGCTCACTTGATGTCCAAATGTCGCTTCACTAGAAGGGTTTGGAACTTGATCTATGATTGGCTGGGATGGCAATCAGCAACTCCTTCTTGGCTCAACTTACACACGATGAAACAATGGTGGAGTTTGGGCGAAGGGCAACCGGGATACTTGAGAAAGGCGATAAAATCATTACAAATGCTCATATGCTAGGAGATCTGGAATGAGAGGAATGCATGTGTCTTCTAAAACAAGGCCTCACTGCCGACCCATGTGGCGACAAAGGTTATGGAAGAGGCTACGACCCAAATGTCAGCCTCTTCCCTAATCTTTGTCGGTCAATATCCAATAGCGGGACCTGGATGCCCATATTGGATCGTACATATTCTCTGAAGACCTTTATCGGTTGAACCTCAGTGTCAAGGTTTCATATAATCCCGTATGTCATTCCCTTTGTCCTTCGGTATGTTACTTTCCCAAGATTCGGTCGTCGGTATCCGCATACCTATTTCAATCTCGTTACTGGCAAGTCTCTTTACTCGTTCCGTAATAAAAGATCCCGTGACTTACACTTAGTCACATTGCTTGCAAGGCTTGTGTGTGATGTTGTATTACCGAGTGTGCCCCGAGATACCTCTCCGTCACACGGAGTGACAAATCCCAGTCTTGATCCATACTAACTCAATGGACACCTTCAGAGATACCTGTAGAGCACCTTTATAGTCACCCAGTTACGTTGTGACGTTTGATACACACAAGGTAATCCTCCGGTGCCAGTGAGTAATATAATCTCATGGTCATAGGAATAAATACTTGACACGCAGAAAACAATAGCAACAAAATGACACGATCACATGCTACGTTCATAATTTGGGTCTAGTCCATCACATGATTCTCCAAATAATGTGATCCAGTTATCAAGTGATAACACTTGCATATAGTTAGAAAACCTTGACTATCCTTGATCAACTAGCTAGCCAACTAGAGGGTTGCTAGGGACATTGTTTTGTCTATGTATCCACACATGTATCTATGTTTTCATTCAATACAATTATAGCATGGATAATAAACTATTATATTGAAATAGGAAATATAATAATAACTATTTTATCATTGCCTCTAGGGCATATTTCCAATAGTCTCCCACTTGCACTAGAGTCAATAATCTAGTCCTCACATCGCCATGCAATTTACATTGTAATAAATCTAACACCCATATAGTTCTGGTGTTGATCATGTTTCGCCCATGGAAGAGGTTTAGTCAGCGGATCTTTTATATTCAGATCCATGTGCACTTTGCAAATATTTACGTCCTCTCCTTCGACGTAGTTTGATATGCCTGGTCTTCTTGTGAAACCTTGGTTCCTTTGCTAAAGCAATGGCACCAGTGTTGTCACAGAACAAAGTTATTGGATTTAATGCGCTTGGCACAACTCCAAGATCCGTCATGAACTGCCTCATCCAGACACCCTCCTTACCTGCCTTCGAGGCAGCCATGTACTCTGCTTCACATGTAGAATCTACTACGATGCTTTGCTTGGAACTGCACCAGCTTACCGCACCCCCATTAAGAATAAATATGTATCCGATTTGCGACTTAGTCATCCGGGTCGGTGTCAAAGCTTGCGTCGACGTAACCCTTTATGACGAGCTCTTCGTCACCTCCATAAACGAGAAACATTTCCTTAGTCCTTTTCAGGTACTTCAGAATATTCTTGACCGCCGTCCAGTGATCCACTCCTGGATTATTTTGAAACCTGCCTGCCATACTTATGGACAAGCTGACGTCTGGTCTAGTGCACAACATTGCATACATGATAGAACCTATGGCTGAAACATAGGGGACGAAACTCATTTGTTCTCTATCTTCTGCAGTTGCTGGGCACTGAGTCTTACTCAATTTTATACCTTCTAACACTGGCAAGAACCCCTTCTTGGACTGTTCCATTTTGAACTTCTTCAAAACTTTATCAAGGTATGTGCTTTGTTAAAGTCCTATCACGCGTCTTGATCTATCCTTATAGACCTTAATGCTTAGAATGTAAGGAGCTTCTCCTAGGTCCTTCATAGAGAAACTTTTATTCAAGTAATCCTTTACGCTCTCCAAAAACTCCACGTTGTTTCCAATCAGCAATATGGCATCCACATATAATATTAGAAACGCCACAGAGCTCCTACTCACTTTCTTGTAAATACAAGATTCTCCAACCACTTGTATAAACCCAAATGCTTTGATCACCTCATCAAAGTGCTTATTCCAACTCCGAGATGCTTGCACCAATCCATAAATGGATCGTTGGAGCTTGCATACTTTGTTAGCATTCTTTGGATCGACAAAACCTCCGGGTTGCATCATATACAACTCTTCCTTAAGCAAACCATTAAGGAACGCCGTTTTGACATCCATCTGTCAGATTTCATAATTGAAACATGCAGCTATTGCTAACAAGATTCGGACGGACTTAAGCATCGCTACCGGTGAGAACGTCTCATCATAGTCAACCCCTTGAACTTCTGAAAAACCCTTTACCACAAGTTGAGCTTTATAAACGGTCACATTACCGTCCGCGTCCGTCTTCTTATTGAATATCCATTTGTTCTGAATAGCCTTGCGGCCTTCAGGTAATACTTCCAAAGTCCACACTTTGTTTTCACACATATATCCTATCTCGGACTTCATGGCCTCCAGCCATTTGTTGGAATCCGGGCCCACCATTGCTTCTTCATAATTTGCAGGTTCATTGTTGTCTAACAACAAAATTGATAAGACATGATTCCCGTACCACTCAGGTGTAGTACGTTATCTTGTCGACCTGCGAGGTCCGATAGGAACTTGATCCGAAGTTTCATGACCATCATCATTAACTTCCTCTTCAACTGGCGTCGCTATGACACGGGTTTCCCCTTGCCCCGCGCCACCATCTAGAGGGGTTAGAGGTTCGACAACCTCATCAAGTTCTATCTTCCTCCCACTCAATTCTTTTGAGAGGAACTCCTTCTCAACAAAAGCTCCGTTTTTAGCAACAAATACTTTGCCCTCGGATGTGAGATAGAAAGTGTACCCAACTGTCTCCTTTGGGTAACCTATGAAGACACACTTTTCCGCTTTGGGTTCCAACTTTTCAGGCTGAAGCTTTTTGACATAAGCATCACATCCCAAAACTTTAAGAAATGACAACTTCGGTCTTTTGCCATACCATAGTTCGTATGGTGTCGTCTCAACGGATTTTGATGGTGCCCTATTTAAAGTGAATGCAGTTGTCTCTAATGCATAACCCCGAAATGATAACGGCAAATCGGTAAGAGACATCATAGATCGCACCATTTTTAACAAAGTACAATTACGATGTTCGGACACACCATTACGTTGTGGTGTTCCAGGCGGTGTCAACCGTGAAAGAATTCCACATTGTCTTAAGTGAGCACCAAACTCGAAACTCAGATATTCACCCCCATGATCAGAACATAGGAACTTGATCTTCTTGTTACGATGATTTTAAACTTCACTCTGAATTTTCTTGAACTTCTCAAACGTTTCAGACTCGTGCTTCATTAAGTATATATATCCATACCTACTCAAATCGTTAGTGAAGGTGAGAAAATAACAACATCCGCCGCGCGCCTCCACACTCATCGAACCGCACACATTGGTATGTATGATCTCCAACAAGTCACTTGCACACTCCATTGTTCCGGAGAACGGAGTCTTAGTCATCTTGGCCATGAGGCATGGTTCGTACGTGTCAAGTGAATCAAATCAAGTGACTCCAAAAGTCCATCAGAATGGAGTTTCTTCATGCGCTTTACACCAATATGACCTATGCGGCAGTGCCACAAAAACATGGCGCTATCATTGTTTACTCTACATCTTTTGGTCTCAATGTTATGTATATGTGTATCATCGCTATCAAGATTCAATATGAACATTCCTCTCACATTGGGTGCATGATCATAAAAGATATTACTCATAGAAATAGAACAACCATTATTCTATGAATTAAACGAGTAACCATCTCACAATAAACAAGATCCAGATATAATGTTCATGCTTAACGCAGGCATTAAATAACAATTATTTAAGTTCGTAACTAATCCTGTTGGTAACTGAAGTGAAACTGTGCCGACGATGATTGCATCAACCTTGGAACCATTTCCCACGTGCATCGTCACTTCATCCTTCGCCAGCCTACGTTTATTCCGCAGTTCCTGCTTTGAGTTGCAAATATGAGCAACAGAACCGGTATCGAATACCCAGACACTACTACGAGAGTTTGTTAAGTACACATCAATAACATGTATTTCAAATATACCTGATTTTTCCTTGGCCGCCTTCTTATCAGCCAAATACTTGGGGAAGTTGCGCTTCAAGTGACCTAGTCCCTTGCAATAATAACACTCTGTTTCAGGCTTAGGTCCAGCCTTGGGTTTCTTCGTCGGATTGGCAACAGGCTTGCCGCTCTTCTTGGAGTTACCCTTGTTGCCTTTGCCGTTTCTCTTGAAACCAGTGGTCTTATTGACCATCAACACTTGATGCTCTTTTCGGAGTTCTGACTCTGCGACTTTCAACATCGCGAATAACTTGCCGGGTGACTTGGTCATCCCTTGCATGTTATAGTTCAACACAAAGCTCTTATAGCTAGGTGGCAGTGATTGAATAATTCTGTCAGTGATAGCCTCTCGCAGGAGTTCAATCCCCAGTTCAGCTAGACGGTTTGAGTACCCACACATTTTGAGCACATGTTCACTGACAGACGAATTCTCCTCCATCTTGCAAGCATAGAATTTATCGGAGGTCTCATACCTCTCGATCCAGGCGTTCTTCTGAAAGATGAAATTCAACTCCTGGAACATCTCATATGCTCCATGACGCTCAAAGCGATGTTGAAGTCCCGGCTCTAAGCCATACAAGACTGCACATTGAACTACTGAGTAGTCCTCCTTACGTGTTAACGAGGCGTTCAAAACATCTTGGCTAGACGTAGCGGGTGGTTCATCGCCTAGCGCAACATTAAGGACATAATCCTTCTTCCCAGCTTGCAGGAGCAGCTTTAGATTACGAGCCCAGTATACAAAGTTGCTTCCATCATCTTTCAACTTAGCTTTCTCTAGGAACGTATTAAAATTCAGGGTGACTGTCGCGTGAGCCATTGATCTACAACACAAATATTGCGAACTGGACTTAGACTATGTTTAAGATAATTAGAGTTTAACTAATCAAATTACTGGTAAACTCTCACTCAAAATGTACATCTCTCTAGTCATTTGAGTGGTACATGATCCAAATTCACTAACTCAAGTCCGATCATCACGTGAGTTGAGAATAGTTTCAGTGGTAAGCATCTCTATGTTAATCATATCAACTATACGATTCATGCTCGACTTTTCGGTCTCATGTGTTCCGAGGCCATGTATGCACATGCTAGGCTCGTCAAGTTTAACCCAAGTGTTCCGCATGTGCAACTGTTTTGCACCCGTTGTATGTGAATGTTGAGTCTATCACACCCGATCATCATGTGGTGTCTCGAAACGACGAACTGTCGCAATGGTGCACAGTCGGGGAGAACACAATTTCATCTTGAAAGTTTAGTGAGAGATCACCTTATAGTTCTACTGTCGTTCTAAGCAAAATAAGGTGCATAAAATGATTAAAATCACATGCAATTCATAAGTGACATGATATGGCCATCATCTTGTGCTTCTTGATCTCCATCACCAAAGCATTGTCATGATCTTCTTGTCACCGACGCCTCACCATGATCTACATCAACGTGCCGCCATCGAGGTTGTCATGCTATGTATGCTATTACTACTAAAGCTACGTCATAGCAATATAGTAAACGCATCTGCAAACACAAACTTTAGTTTAAAGACAACCCTATGGCTCCTGCCGGTTGCCATAGCATCGACGTGCAAGTCGATATTGACTATTACAACATGATCATCTCATACATCCAATATATCACATCACGTCATTGGCCATATCATATCACAAGCATACACTGCAAAAACAAGTTAGACGTCCTCTAATTTTTTGTTGCATGTTTTACGTGGCTGCTATGGGCATCTAGTATGATCACATCTTACTTACACAAAAACCACAACGGAGATGTGCACATTGCTATTTAACCTCTCTCCAAGGACCGCCTCAGTCAAAACCAATTCAACTAAAGTTGAAGAAACAGGCACCCTCCAGTCATCTTTATGCAACGAGTTGCATGTTAGTCGATGAAACCAGTCTCTCGTAAGCGTACGAATAATGTCGGTCTGGGCCGCTTCAATCCAACAATACCGCTGAATCAAGAAAAGACTAAGGAGGGCAGAAAATCAAACACCAACGTCCAAGAAACCTTTCGTGTTCTACTTGAGATAACAGCTACGCATGAACCTAGCTCATGATGCCACTGTCGGGGAACGTTGTATGGGAAACAAAAAAATTCCTACGCACACGAAGACCTATCATGGTGATGTCCATCTACGAGAGGAGATTAGATCTACGTAACCTTATAGATCGCTAAGCGGGAAGCGTTAAGAAACGCGGTTGATGTAGTGGTACAGCTTCGTGATTCAAATCACCGTCGTCCCACGATCCCTTCCGATCTAGCGTCGAACGGACGGCACCTCCGCGTCCAGCACACATACAGCTCGGTGACGATCTCGGCCTTCTTGATCCAGCAAGAGAGACGGAGAAGTAGATGAGTTATCCGGTAGCGTGATGGTGCTCCGGTGGTGGTGATGATCTACTCCTGCACGGCTCCGCCCGAGCTCCGTAGAAATCCGATCTAGAGGCAAAACTATGTGGAATAGGCTTGAGTTGCACGTGGCAAAGTTGTGTCTCAAAAAGCCCCAAACCACCAATATATATAGGAGGAGGGGAGGGGCTAGCCTTGGAGCACAAGGGCCCCAAGGGTGTGCCGGCCGAAGGTGGAGGAGGAGGACTCCTCCAATTCGGTTTGGGAAGGAGGATTCCTCCTCTTCCTTCCCACCTCCATCTCTCCTTTTTTCTTCTTCTTTCTTTTGGTATTTTTACTTGTGGCGCCATAGCCCTCTTGGGCTGGCTCCACCAGCCCAATAAGGACTTGGTGCGCCACCCTAAGGCCATGGGCTCACTCTCTGGTGGGTGGGACCCTCCCGGTAAACACGCGGAACCCATTCGTCACTCCCGGTACACTGCCGGAAATGCCCGAAAGTTGCCGGTGACCAAATAAACCATCCGGACCATTTCGGAAATCCTCGTGACATACGTGATCTCATCCGGGACTCCGAACGACATTCGGTAACCACACATATAACTCAACTATACTAAAACATCATTGAACCTTAAGTGTGCAGACCCTGCGGGTTCGAGAACTATGCAGACATGACCCGAGACACCCCTCGGTTAATATCCACTAGCGGGACCTGGATGCCCATATTGGATCCTACATATTCTCGGAAGATCTTTATCGGTTGAACCTCGGTGTCAAGGATTCATATAATCCCGTATGTCATTCCCTTTGTCCTTCGGTATGTTACTTGCCCGAGATTCGATTGTCGGTATCCGCATACCTATTTCAATCTCGTTACCGATAAGTCTCTTTACTCGTTCCTTAATACAAGATACCGTGACTTACACTTAGTCACATTGCTTGCCAGGCTTGTGTGTGATGTTGTATTACCGAGTGGGCCCCGATATATCTCTCCGTCACACGGAGTGACAAATCCCAGTCTTGATCCATACTTACTCAACGGACACCTTCGGAGATACCTGTAGAGCACCTTTATAGTCACCCAGTTATGTTGTGACGTTTGATACACACAAGGTATTCCTCCTGTGCCAGTGAGTTATATGATTTCATGGTCATAGAAATAAATACTTGACACACAGAAAAAAATAGCAACAAAATGACACGATCACATGCTACGTTCATAATTCGGGTCTAGTCCATCACATGATTCTCCTAATGATGTGATCCACTTATCAAGTGACAACACTTGCATATAATCAGAAATCCTTGACTATCCTTGATCAACTGGCTAGCCAACTAGAGGCTTGCTAGGGACATTGTTTTGTCTATGTATCCACACATCTATCTATGTTTTCATTTAGTACAATCATAGCATGGATAATAAAATATTATCTTGAAACAAAAATATAATAATAACTGTTTTATCATTGCCTCTAGGGCATATTTCCAACAAAGCTACCAACAAAAAATTGCAATCATTGAGTGACGATTCCCGTTTTTGAAATGTATATACACATATTTGAATATTTATACACTAACCTGCGCACATGCGGACCTAAGACATGAAAAACTCCTTGATATGTGTATGAGAAAGGAAAGAAAAAGTTGGTCTCACGACGGATGAAAAACTGAAGAGCCCTTTAATGTATAAATAATTTGGAGGAACTCTTGATTTTTACTTCACGAGGTGGGTAGTTTATTTCATGATGGATGAAAATCCCGAGGGACCTATGAATTACAAATAACTCGTCTCATTTCATTGCTTGTAGTTGACGTTAGATGATCTATGGATTACAATGTACTTTTTATTATTTGTTGATTATACTAGCATGATTGAAGATGAATAGATCAGGAGTTTTTCAAAAATAAATACGAATAATTTGGAGAAATGCTCATTTTATTTTTTCACTTTTATAGATGGCGAGGTGGATAATTTACTTCAACTTTAGGGATGATGGTTTTGATGAGAAACAAAAATTCAAAAATAAGTAACTCCTACCCCTAGACAGAATAGATGGCCTACTATTCTAGCTTCAAAACAATTATTGAATGTTGATGCTTCGTTCAGCGAGGGATTTCATGCAGGATCAGGTGGAGCTATCATTAGTGACCACAACGGTAATTTTATCGCAGATTTCATTTCACGTTTCGAGCATGTTGTGGATGTTGTATCAACCGAAGCGGCAACACTTCAGGAAGGATTGAAGCTAATCCAATGTATTAGATGCAACAATGTGCTAGTGAGATACCATTGTGGTGAATCCTCTACATCTTCATGAAGAACATTCTGTGTCCGCGGCTCCAATACTAGATGATTGCAGAGAGTTATTGTGTGAATTCGGAAATGTTACTATTGAGCATTGTAATAGAGAGTCTAATATAGTGGCTCATGTGCTAGCTGAGTGGGAGCGTACGAACAATCCTTTTGTGTGGATGGACGTACCTCGGAGTTTCATTGTCAAATTTAGTAGATGATGTACGTATTGTTTGAAGTTAATAAAGCTATCAATGTAGGCTTTCTCGTTAAAAAAATATAGCATGTGTATATTTGGATGTTTATATATTCATATATAAAGTGGTCTGAAAAGATTTCTCTCATATACACGTCTAATTTTACAACAGAATGTCTATATTCTCTCTCTTATATTTTAATATTATTTTATAACTACCAATTCAACTACCATTTAACAGTAATTTAGCAATTTACATATTGCAGTGTTAACGATGACTTTTCAAATGGCCATATTTCCAACGACTACTTTTTGAACAGCTCTACTCCAATGGCTATATTTTAGGCCTATATATACCACCCATTCTCACCTCTCTCAAGTCATTTCATCTTGTGCTTCTTTGACCTCTCTTCCGAGTCTCCATGTGTTCTCTCGTACAACACAATGAGTGAAACAAGATTTGTTTTGGATATGCTCATGAATTCATCGTCGTCTTCATTGGACGACAACGAACTAACTCTTGTAGTATTTGCAGAGTGTGAGGAGGAATAGGAGGGAATGCTCGACGTCATGGCGGTTCCACTATGGGATGGTGGTATTTGTATCATAGAAGAGATGCCGAATTTGTTGTACTCTTGGATGACTACTTCAAAGGAAATCCGAACTTTCCTAAAAATTATTTTCGTCGAAGGTTAGTATTACTACGTTGTTCTCTATCTTCCTATTTGTCATATCCCTATCTCAAATTTGTTTATACGCACATGTATATAATGTCTCGTAATTTGTTTAGTCGAATAACCGAAGCAGTACTTGAGCATGCTAGTTATTTTGAGCAAAAAAGAAATTCTTCTAGAGCTCTTGGGTTGCATCCTTTGCAAAAGATGACAACCGCAATGTGACTACTAACTTATGGATATGCCACTGATGTCGCTGATGAGTATTGTCGCTCTAGAGAATCTACTAATCTAGCATCTTGCAAAAAGTTGGTGATAGCAATTTGTTAAGTCTTTAGGGACCAGTATCTGAGATCTCCATATGAAGAAGCTAATGCTAGATTACTTGACATAGGGGAGCAAAGAGGTTTTCCTAGTATGTTAGGGTGTATAGATTGCATGCATTGGACTTGCAAAAATTGCCCTAAAAATGGCTTGGCATGTTTAAAGGACATGTGAATAAGCCCATCATGATTCTGGAGGCAGTTGCTTCAAAGGATCTTTGTATTTGACATGCATTCTTTAGTTTACCAAGGTCTCTCAGTGACATAAATGTTCTTCAAGGTTCACCTATGTTCGCAAAGCTAACCGAAGGTGAAGCTCCAAAGGTGAATTAGACCATCAAAGGTCATCCCTACATAATGGGGTACTACATTGTAGATGATATATATCCAATATAGGCAACATTTGTGAAGACAATACCAGCTCCACAAGGCAAAAAGAAGAAAAATTTCACCAAAAGATAAGAGGCAGCCAGAAAGGATGTGGAGAGAGACCTTGGAGTTCTACAATCTCTTCTTGCCATTGTTCGGGGGCCAACTAAAGGTTGGAAACACACAGAAATTGGTGATCTCATGAAAGCTTCCATCATAATGCACATTATTATGGTTGAAGATGAGCGAGATAACGGTCCACAAGACAACTATGACTCTATGGGAGTAAAGGTGATCCCATCTTGTACTCATGCGGAACAACTGAGTATGTTTATTCAAATGAATCAATGGACCATAAACAACACATTTCACTCTCTACTTCAATATGATATAATTGAGCACACATGGCAGAAGTTTGGAGATGAATAATTATGTACACAGTTGTAATACTGTAGTTGAATCTTATCATGTACTATTTCAGTTATGGCATAATGCAATGTCTCCAATATAAACATTCTTCTTGTTCATACAAAAAATACATAACATGAAAAATAGTTCACACGAGAAATAGTTAACATCACAAATAGTTCACCTGACAAATAGTTCACACGACAAACCTGATGTGTTCTACCGTTGAGCGCCAATATCATTCCGCTTGTTCATGTAGTATTGTTGTTGTGGCCGACTCATAGCACTAATTTCCATGGACATGATCTGCTCTTCCAACTCAAACTGTTTCTGCACCATCGCCCTCTCCTAGATTTTCATTTTCCTCTCGCTCTCTTGGTTTGCCATCTGTCTCCCCCTCTCCTGGTTTGCCATCAGCCTCTTGTGCATTGCAATTTGCTTCTCTTGCAATTCAAATGCTCACTCATAATGAGCATTCTTAGTGACCTCTTTCACCTCTGCCTTCTCTAGCTTTTATGCCCACACAATTTCTAATCATAACTAGGCAGCAAGAGCATCGGAAGCTTTAATTTTACATAGAAGTTCTTTATCTCGCTTATTATAATCAGGCCTTATCTCTATATCAACTGCATCGGAAGATACGAAGTCTTCATCATTAGAAGTTGTACCTGGACTTGCATCTAAGGTCTCCTTTTTCTGTGGCCCCTTCGAAACCACACGATTCTCCCACTTCAGATGCTTTTGCAATTCTAACGAGCAATGCATTAATGCAAATGGCATGTTTTTAGGATCTTTGAACTTGTATAAAACAAGTGCCTCGGCTTGTTGCACAAATATAAGGCCTATTAAACCCTCACACAACATATGGAAGTTTATAACCGAACTAAAAGGATGGATGCGTACCCACTGAGAAATAATCACCCACTTTGGTTTCTATCAAGAATTTGCTGATAGTATGCAAAAAACTTGTTGACTTGTTCACTAATAGTTCTCCAATTACAATTGAGTGCGTTTTGAACAAACACCGGCCATGACACTTTTTTTCGCATACTATAGTTATCATAAATCCTACCCCAATAAGAATCTACTGATTGATCTGTCCCTATTATAGCGTCCAAACTAGTGTGTAACCATGGTGCCACCAACATTTCATCCTATTGACTGGACCATTTTTCATTTAGTGGATTTTAGTTTGGCACATGCACACGCTTCTTTAGTTGGTGGCATCTCTTGCTCCCCAACTGGACTATCCAACACTTATGGTGATACACCGAACTTCAACATGTCAAGAAAATACTCGTCTCCTTCCATATGCAAAGAAATTCTAGAAATTTCATAATACATCACCTAACTAGGAGCAACAATATCAACAAAATCATCAACAATAAGTTCGATAAATAGCTTGAGCAACAAATTCAGCATGCACGCATATTTAGCACTAGATGTCTCCACGGACTTCAAATCCCCTTTCACTTCTCTTTAGTCTTCTCCAATCATTAGAGTACCAGCCACAAAGGCATTCAAATCCTCCACCACCGAGCAGCAGGGGCATCCACGAAGGCGTTGGTCTTCGGTGCTTCTAGCCATGCGACGACGGCAACAACGGAGACCTATACACGACGGCCCCTCCCTCTAATCCAACCCGCGAGCAGTGCCCCCTCCCTCGACCCAGACAAGTCGGCCCTAGCCTCTAGTGCAACCGTGCGGTGCCCCCTCCCTGGCCCAGAAGCAACGACGATGGCGACCAGATCCACAATCGTAGGATCCTCTCCTCTCACGCCTCTTCCTCTAGGAGAAAAGATCATACCTCAGCTCAGGGTGGTGTGGCCTGGCATGGCAGAGTCTTCCACGTCTCTAGAGCAAACGACTTGGCGGGAGGAAGAAGTCATGGCTATAGTTGAGTTTCGACGAGCTTACACATCGTTCAGGTGTGGACATCGTCGAGATGAGTTTAGAAGGTGTGCATGTTTGGACGTCCATTTACACGAGCTGTTGGACATCCATTTTGGTCTCACGTCATGGAAAACGAGCATAGACATCCATATAGACGAGCTATTTGAGATGCTTTTACGGGTGGGTAATTTAATTCAACTTTAGAGGCAGTTTCAATGACATGCAAAAAAAATAAAGAGAAACAATTAACAAAGAGTTTTTTTAAATTATGGGTGACATAGTGAGTAATTTAATTTAACTTTATGTGCATCTTAGGATAGGTGGATTGATCAAAAAGTTTGGAGAAACACATCGTCCTTTAATATATGATATAGATATAGATATAAATTAATATTAGGCATAGAAGATAGAAAGCCTTCATAGACCCAATTACAAGTAATTCTAGAAATATACTCCCTACCCCTGTTTTGAATTACTTATCGCAGAAATGAACATTAAATACGTCATAATTTGGGATGGAGAAAGTATCAATATTTAGAAGTTCCATGAGCCATGTCGGTGGGTTCCCTTAAGCAACACTAAAACTTAACCCTTCCTATATCTCTGTACATATATCCACGGAATTGTCATAGATTGTGCAACCTCACCCCACTACTGTTCGTGACATGAGCAAGGTTCAATGCCCCCACTTGAATTGCATTGCGTCCGCTATGCCAAGCTAAAACTAGTCCCTGCTGGAAAGCCAATGGGGTCTTCGGTAAGGGGACCCCTATCACACATGCTCTTCATTATGGCCATTGATCTGTCAGATCACCTTATTCGCCCGGTGGCTGACAAGGAGTCCTCATGCTCGTCAAAGCCCACACCGCATGTTGCAGGATCTTCTTATACACGGACGACACTGACATATTTCCCAACCCTGGCAAGAATGAGCCCACCTTAATCCATTTCATCCTTGAGTGCTTCCTAACTGCAAGCATCCTCGTTACAAACCTTGCGAAGACAGAGGTCTTTTCCATTCATTGTAACGACATTGACAGGCATGAAATTTTCACTGCCTTCTCGGGCCGCTACCTCGGTCATCCACTGCATTTTCGGTAGCTTCACAAAGTCTGTCTACAAGCCCTCATCAGTGTGCACCTGCGAGGTTGGAAGGCGAAAAATATCATTAGAGCTGGTAAGGTCCCTGCTAAACCACAAGTATAGGGGATCATTTCTAGCATTTTTTTTTGATAAGCAAGAGTACTAAACCCAACGAGGAGGTAAAGGTAGACTTAATATTCTCTCAATTTCTATTGACCATTGATACAACTCTACGCACAACAATGTTCACTTACATAGTAAAAGAAATAAATTACTTTGTGTGAATAAAACTAGAAGCACTTTGTAGGCATAATATGATAGTTTTGTAAGATAATAAATAACGTGGAAATAAAAGTTATGTGTTGTTTTAATAAAAGAACAATTAGTTTACCTTTGCGAGTGTGGAAAAGTGCTGGTAAGATTTTTGAGATTGTCCTAGGCAATCGATAACAAGATCGGTAATCATTATTGCAATTTTATATGAGGGAGAGGTATGAGCTAACATACTTTCCGTACTTGGATCATATGAACTTATAATTGGACCTCTAGCAAGTATCCAAAACTACTAGAAATCATTAAGTTAAACCCAACTATAACATTAAATAACAAGTCCCCTTTACTCCCATACGCAACAACCTCCTTACTCGGGTATAAGCTTTTGCCACTCTCGCTACCCACTATAAGAAAATCATGAACATATTGCAACATCCTACAATAGTAATCCCCCTTGTGTGCACGGCATGGAAGGCACCATAGGACAACACCAAAATAAAACATGCAACTCAAATCAATCAAGATCATAGATCAAACCATAGGACAAAAGAAATCTACTCAAATATCATAGGATGGAAACTCATCATTGGATAATAATATCAAGCATAAAGCACCATGTTCAAGTAGGGGGTACAGGGGGTTGCGGGAGAGTGGATAGTGAAGGTGTTTGTGGTGTTGAGAAAGATGGCAGAGTTGTTCGTGTAGATCGCCATCACGATGGTTCCCCCGGAGGTGTTTTGGTGCCACCAGGAGAGAGGGGGAGAGATCCCTCCTCCTTCTTATTCTTGCTTGGCTGCCCCTAGATGGGAGGATGGTTTCCTCTCTAGTCCATGGTCTTCATGGCTCCCAGAGAGCAGAAGCCTCTTCGAGATTGGATCTCTCTCTGTTTCTCTTCTGTTTTGCATTCCTGTTTTCTGGTGTTTCACCGTCTCTTAAATGAACAGAGATCCATAACTCTGATTGGGCTGAATTTTTAGGGGATTTTTATTTGGATAGTAGCTTCCTTGCGGCCGAAAGACACCCCAACCAACCTTCAAGGCGCCCATGAGCTTACCCGGCGCGCCTAGTGAGCTCGCGGGCCCCTTGGACATCGTGTGGTGTTGATTATTTTTCCTAAAAATCGCATATATTCCAAAATAAATCTTCGTAAAATTTTGCCATGCTTGTACTTTTTTTGATATTGATTTTCTACAAAACAAAAAACAAGCAACAAATAGGAACTGGAACTGGGCACTTTATCAATACGTTAGTCCAAGAAAATCATATAAATTATTGCTAAAAGTATATAAAAGTTGGAAATAATGGCATGGAGCATTCAAAAAAATATAATATGGAAAATACGTATTAGTATCCCCATGCTTAATTCGTCCCCGCCCTCGAGTAGACAAATGATAATCATGGAATGTTATGTAACATAATCTTGAACAAATATTTAATCATGGAATGAATGTTAAGATATGAATGGTTCAAGGCATTAGTCTATCATTTGATAAAAAAGACATCCATATTAAGGTTTACTAATAACCAATCATCTCTTTCAGAATAAATGATGCTAAAGAACACTATTCCTACGCTTTTAATCATATAGTATGGCATGACTCCGTCTTCCTAACACAAATAAAAATCATGATCATCCCGGTGCCAAGTCAGGCATTTAGTTCATACTTTTTCACGCGCTTCATCATTTTCAAGTACACTCAGTACATGAGCGTGAGCCATGGACATAACACTTCGAGTGGAATAGAATATGGTGGTAGAAATTACTATGAGAAGCGAAAAGGGAAGAAAGACCAGCATCAACTCGGCAGATCAACATGCTATGGATATGTGTACCAGTCAATATCAATGTGAGGAGTAGCGATTGACATGCAATGGATAAACTAAGAGCTACAAGTATGTAAAAGTGAAAGAGCATGGCACCCCATGTGTGGTTCTGTTATGTTTGAAGGATTTGTCCATAGGAATTTCTTGAAGTCCATTTATTGGTTTCAAGGAGTTTATGTAATAACCAAGGTGGTATTCAAGGATTTATCCAAAGATTAGTTATGTGAGATTTGAGCTTATTGCAAGCATGTCTATTTAAGAGAGTTACCACATCATCACAATTTGTTAGAATACCCTATGTGCTTCATTTATATCTTTTCAGCTTAGCAATTGCTCTAGTACTTCACTTATATCTTTTTGAGCACGATGTCATGTAGATTTTACAGAAATATTATGCTGTCATTCTTCACTTCTATTTGTTTGAGAGTTAAATAAATAGTGATGGTAATTTTCACGGGTCATAAGACTAGATAAAAAATAATGGGTATTCAATGAGTGATAATTAAAACCATCATGTAGCACATATAGATAAATTATAGGTTAATGATATTGATGTCGTGATATGAAAAAGGTATGAGTGCATTATTACTAATTTAGAGAGGTGTCGATATTAAGATATTTTAAATTTCTTGTTCATCTAAAAAATTAAAATGTCATGGTGATGATGTGTGAGCATTTCTACTCCTCGTTGAAATCCTAGTGTTGTTTTCAGTCGGAGTCGCGCGATGGTTAATTCTACCAACCCTCGGGGAATGTGCATAGTACTTTCATTTTTGGTAAAACTAATAAAACTTTGCAATAAGTACATGAGCTTTCCATGACTAATGTCACACCATGGACATACGCAATCTCACCTCCTTATATTTGCTAGCCTCTTTGTACCATGCATCGCTCGTTCTCACCTTGAGGATCATACAACTTTCGCTCGTGCAACCAAACCCCATGACATGACACGCTATGTTGCACATAAGCCTTTTTATATCCTCCTCAAAACAGCCATCATACCTACCTATCATGGCATTTCCATAGCCATTCTGAGATATATTGCCATGAAAATGCCATCGTAATTTTACATGACTAGTTCGTTCATCATCATAATGCTTTGCATGATCATATAGAGCTGACATAGTATTTGTGGCAAAGCCACCGTTCATCATATCTTTGATACACGTCACTCTATATTTTTGCACATCTTAGTACACTGTCAGAGGCATTCATACAGAGTCATATTGTTATATTAGTATTCATATTGAGTTGTAAGTAAATAAAAGTGTGATGATCATCATTATTAGAGCATATTACGTGTGAGGAAATAAAAATGGGGGAGGCCGAATGAGCCCACCATATATAAAAAATGATGAAAATAAAAAAAATGAATGAGAGAAAAATAGGGAAGGGACTTTGCTACTACCATTTACCACACTTGTGCCTCAAAGTGGCACCTTGTTCTTCATATAGAGAGTCTCATGTTATATCATTCATATGCTAGTAGGAATAACTTTTTCATAAACTTGGATTGGATATTCTGATGACAGGCTTCCTCAAATGACCGAGGTATTCGTGAGCAAGCAAGTTGGATGCACACCCTACTTAGCTTCACTAGAGCTTTCATACACTTATAGATATAGTGCATCATTTGCATGGCATTCCCTACTCCTTGCATCGATATCTATCGACGGACATCTCCATAGCCTGTTGGTACGCCCAGTTGGTGTGAGACTATATTCTCCAATTTTTACCCCTTTTAAACCTACCATACTATTCTACTCCACGTTCATGCTATGTTGAATGGTTCACGCTCATGTATTGCATGGAGAATAAAAGGTTGACCCATATTGAAAAAGTACGATCCAATTTCTTGACTTTGTGTAACATCCCAAATTTCCTAATTTGGAATATTTTACATTGTAGCTAAGCATCTATGCATATTGATTAAAATAAAGTTTGCATTTGAATTCTTTCGATTTTTGCTTTTGCATTTCTATTTTTTCTTCACACGAGAAATACCGGGAATAATTCTTGCAAGCAAGAAAGAGAGGAGGAATATGACCCTCCAAAATCAGGGACACTTTTGAAAATATTTGAGCCAAGAAAAACCAGAGTTTTATGGAGAAAATAATTGCAAAAAAAAATAAAGCCTTTAGAGGTTTTTCTGAAAAAACATTTTTAAAAAGTTTTTATTTTGGTCTTGGAAAAATATTAAACGAGTAGGAATTTTTTTTCTGAAAATTTTGGTATACAATACCCCTATATTTGGAATTTATTTTATTCCCTTTTCATTTTTTTTACTTTCTGTTTTAAATTTTTTTAGAAAAAACAGAATCTTTTTTTATTGGAAAGCGCTCACGCACTTTATAACCAGATCTGGGCCAGATCCCGTGATGCCCGGGATCCGATCCCGCTACGGATCGGCCATCGATCCCGCGCCCCTCCCCTCTCTCTCGCTTCCGCTCGGGCCCACCTGGCCGAGCCCTCCCCTTCCCCGGTCACCCCCTACCTCTCTCCCTCTCTTTCCTTCGCCGACCCGCACCTACCATACCTCGCCGGCGCCGCCCCGATCTCTGATTCCTTTCCTCCTTTGCACCACCCCGGCCCCTATATAAACCCCCTGCCCCTCCGCACCCCGTTCCCCTCCCCAGACCCCCACCGCAACCACCTCGCCGGAGTTCGGCTCCTCGCCGAAGCCCCGGGCTCCCTTGCTGCTCTCCCCGGCCACGACTCACCTCGTCGACGCCACCTCTGGATGCGGGAGATGCGCCGCCGTCTCCTCCATCCCTCGGACGCCGTCGAGACCCGCCGGAGCGACGACCCCGACTCCACCCCGCCTCGGACCTCGCCGGAGTTGAGCCAGCCCCCCTCTCAGTCCCCCCCCTCTCCGTAGCCGTCTGATCGTAGTTGTACGGGCGAGATTAGATGATGAGATACCCCTTCGGTTTTTAATCAAAAACCAAAACGGTTTTTATTTACTTATTAGTTAGCCGGCGCTTTTGCTTACATACCGGCCGTTTGTTGGTTATCCCCGCAACACACACCCCTTAGCGAATCAGGAGCTGACACGTACCCCCTCCCGTTCACTAGTTAGCTTATTCTGTTTTTCAGTTTTAATTCAAAAACAGAGAGAGTTCTAATTTTGTTTGGCTCATAACTTTTTGTCTAGAGATCCAATGAGGTTGATTCTTTTTCCACTAGATTACAATTTTTTTGTAGTTTTTAAAAACATATAATTTGTCTATGTTTGAAATATTCAATTTGAATTAGATCAGATTTAGTTTAAACCTTGTTTTGCTTATTCCAGGAGTTTAAAAAATATTTTTTATCTGATTCTTTTTGCTACTGCTTCCTAGTGATTATATCTTACTGTGGTATAAGTTTCAATGTTTTTAAAATATTTTTACTTGGGGATTTAACAGAAACAATTTCTGCCTTAGTGAGGTGTAGTGAATTCTTTCAATTAGGCCATAGCTACTTTATACTTGTGATGTAATTTTACTTGTTGATGATTGTAGTGCTTATGGTGTGTATTTGTTTGTATCGGTAGATCACCCGGAGTGCGAAGCTTGTTACTTAGAAGCGCTCAATCAAGACAACTATCATCAAGGCAAGTCATTTTGATCATACTATCTCCTATGTTTTTCTATGCATGGTAGTTTCACCTTTCTTTGCCCAAATTGCATGCTGCGTAGGTACTTGGAAATTTTAGTATAGGTTGTAGTATCATGTGGTAGGCACACAACAACCCCGATACTTGGCCCGGGACGACAATTTCATATGGCTATGCTTGAGTAGACGGGATTTTGGTTGAGTGCATAACACGAGTGATGCGAGGATGATTAAATAACCAAGACCGGTTAAGACAAGATTTTCAAGACCCTGTGAAGAAATGCAACTCTGGGTCAAGGACGGTTTGACGGGCTCCGTGGAGAAACCAGTGGACGACCCCGGGATGCTCGAGACGGCCATGACATCTTGCGGAAAGGTTCAATCCAGGCTCGAAGAGACGGACGGAGGCTTCAAGACCCAAGGCTTACCTGCACAGCCACAAGTCATTATAGGCTCTGGCTTGGTTGGACAACGCGGCGACTCTGGACAGGCGGTGCTAGCAGATGTAGAAGAACGGTAGGAATGGATGGGCACGGACAGGGATTCAGAGGGACCCGTTGAAAGACCATGTTTTGATCATCCGGTCTTCAAACACCCTGAAGTGCGAGGACATACTCGGAGGCGATCAAATCTTGTGGGGAACGTGTGCAAAACTCTGCAGAGTGCCCAACCTAATCGATTAGCCGTGTCCACGGTCATGGACAACTTGAGCCGAAGGCATTGAAATTTCCCTGAACTCTCGACACAACTTAATAATGATGTGGGAATTAACAACAACTCGGGTACGAGAATTGGTTGGCGGAACCATATCGTTAACAACAAACAATGTAGTAATATTTTGCTTTCAGCCCCTCTTGTTGTAGGAGAAAATTGGCTTTATGCAAAACTTATAGCCCCACCTGCCAAATATGCATGTAGAGATAGTTGGTTATTATTTTACCCCTCTCTTTGATGACTTGACGGCATATTCCATATGCTGACCTACACGGCTGCAACGTATCATGTTGCAGAGTACTTTTCCAACCAGGAGTGAGGCTACGATCTACGCTCAACGACATGACCTGGAGTCGGATGGACTCGTCTACCTGATGCTTCCGCTAGTCTTCGTTAGATATCTCATGAGATGGCCTTCAGCCACTTTATTGTAATTCATTATTGTAATAAAGTACTCGTTATGAGATTTCGATTAATAAAGCTGTGTGATTGAACTCTTGATATATACATTGATGTACTGAGTGTGTACCAACATGATCTTGGGATGGTACGGAAACACCAGAGGCTTGACTCGTATTGAGTCAGGTCGCTACAGAAATGGTATTCAGAGCACACGCTGACCGTAGGACGTAACCTCTAGAAATGGAAAAGCCTTAGGAAGAAAACTATTTTCTTATGTCTATAAATCCTCTATTTCCTCTTCTGATCATTTCTGAGTTCTCTCCGATTTTCCAATGTTTTAGATGGCCACCTTCATCCCCGTTAAGTTCACGGAGTTTTACCAGCCCGACGCCACTATGCCTTTTGGAAAGGAGCTGATACAGATCACCAAGGACTTGAGGATTGCTCTGCCGACTATCACAGGGAAGCCTACTTCGTCTTACCCAGAGGATTCACGCTACAGGATTGACGTGCACATTCCCGGAAGGACATTCGAGCCGCGCACTGAGCCTGTGGACTTCAAGTTCATCGCACCCAACTGGATTCTCGGAAGGGACATGGCGGTCCACTGTGCACTCGGACGTATCAAGGAAGTGTACAGAGGCTGCTCTATTTCACCAGACCTATTCACGGTATCCCGGAGAGGAGAAGATGGAGAAATCATCTCAAGCAAGACCAAGGACGCTCTCCTGTCCTATGCCCAGACCATGGAGAAGCACAGCGGGACTCTGGAGCATCGTGTGATCAAGGACGCCAGGAAGATCAAGCAACTGTCGCTCCGCGAACTCGAACTCGAAGAAGCAGCCTGGGAAGCCCACTATGAGCACGAATTGGAGGTGAAGGACTTTCTGGAGAGGATCGAGAAGCTGAAGACTCGAGTTGCATACCTGGAGGAGGAACTGGACATGGGCGAGAACCTTCATCCCGAAGGAGACGTAGCCCCCTTGATCAGCAATGACGAGGACTATGAAGAAAGCTCCACCGAAGGACCCACCACCATGCTTTTCTGAGGAGGACACTTAGACTAAACCACCAAATTTATCTTATCGTTAAACGTTTAGGCCGATGTTTAGGTTATCGAATTTTGTATCCCCGTGTGTGAACCTTTTGTGATGGTATTGAATAAAATGTGTGGTGTGATACTTGTTTGTTGCATTTCATATGGGTAGTGTAATTCCTCTTTAGACCATTGTTCTATGCTAATCTCACCCCTCTACAAACATCAGATGCCTCCGAGACGTGCCCCTGCTTCCAACTTTCCGCCGGAACTCACCCAGTTGATTCAGCAATAGAATACCCTGATGCAGCTAATCATCCAGAACCAGAACAATAACAACAACCATCATCCAACCCAGGCCGACAATCTCACCCGTTTCCTGAGGTTGAACCCTCTGACTTTCTCCAGCAGCATTGAGCCCATTGTGGCAGATGATTGGCTCCACAAGATGGAGCGGGAACTTATCACTGCTGGTTGTACTGAAGCTGAGAAGGTGCGCTTTGCCGCGCATCAACTTGAAGGCCCTGCAGCTGCATGGTGGGAGAACTACACCACCACATAACCCATTGTTGGAGTCACTTGGGAGCAGTTCAAGCAAGCCTTCCGCACCGCACATGTCTCAGCTGGTGCAATGAGTCTGAAGAAGCGTGAGTTTCGCAACTTACGCCAGGGAAATCGCTCTGTGGCTCAGTATGTCGATGAATTCAGCATGCTCGCCCGTTATGAACCTGGAGATGTGACCGATGATGCGGCCAAGCAGGAAAAGTTCTTGGAGGGACTCAATGGTGAGTTGAGCATTCAGCTGACCGTAGCCAACTTCAACAACTACCAGGAGCTGGTAGATAAGGCCCTCAACTTGGAGGGGAAATATCAGCAGATGGAGAACCGCAAGCGGAAGTATGGCAATCGAAAGTTCAACTCCGGCACTCAGCAGAAGCCTCGCTACACCCCCTATTCAGGGAATACCGGGACTGGATCCGGTAAGTTTGGAGGACACGTCCAGCATAACCACCCATTGCACAACCATGGAGGCCACAACCATGGAGGAAATGGGAACCACCGCAACAACAGCAACTTCAAGAATGGCGGTACTGGCACTCAGCATCATTCAGCTCCAGCTCAGAAGGATCTGAATCACACCACCTGCTTCAAGTGTCAGAAGACGGGACACTATGCCACTGAATGTCCCCAGAACAAGCAGGGAAATGGAAACGGCAACGGCAACTCTTCAGCAAAGAAGCCCAATCCTTTTCCTCGAGCTCAGGTGACTCACATTGATGTTGAAGAGGTCTATGATCACCCCGATAGTGTGGTTGGTAAGTTTTTGCTAAATTCACGTCCAGTATTGGTACTTTTTGATTCTGGTGCAACGCATTCATTCATATCAAGGGTAGTTGTGGAAAAGTATAGTTTGCCAACTAGAACCCTCAGCCAGCCTATTAAGGTCAGTTCCCCAGGAGGCATGATGACAGCCGGGATAGGATGCCATGCTTTGAGTCTCAACATCGGGAACCATAATTTTCCCACCGACCTCATCGTATTAGAGTCCCAGGGATTGGATGTAATCCTAGGCATGGATTGGTTGGCCAAGTATGAAGGGAATATTATTGTGCCCTTAAGTCTATTTTGCTCACCACCCCCGAGCAAAAGCGGATTAAGTACGTGTCTTAGCGCCCGACACGGAGTAAACGAGTAAACTCTCTCACGGGAGTAGTCCAGGAGGAAGTACCGATTGTACAGGAATACCCCGATGTATTTCCGGAGGAATTGCCGGGCATGCCACCTGATAGAGAGATTGAATTCCTGATTGAGCTATTACCCGAAACAGCCCAGATATCCAAGAGACCCTATCGGATGCTCGCAAATGACTTCGTAGAAATCAAGAAGCAAATTAAGGAGTTGTTGGACAAAGGGTATATTCGCCCAAGTTCTTCACCTTGGGGAGCCCCAGTGCTCTTGGTTGAAAAGAAGGATAAGTCCTTGAGAATGGTTGTCGGTTATCATGCATTGAACGAGGTGACCATCAAGAACAAGTACCCATTGCCGATGATCAATGATCTGTTTGACCAGTTAGTTGGAGCTCGAATATTCTCCAAGATCGATCTTCGATCCGGGCATCATCAGCTGAAGATTCGTGAACATGATATACCCAAGACAACCTTCACCACTCGGTACGGATTGTATGAGTACACGGTCATGTCATTTGGACTGACTAATGCTCCGGCATATTTTACGAATCTGATGAACAAGGTATTTATGGAATACTTGGACAAGTTTGTCGTGGTGTTCATCGATGACATACTGATATTCTCCAAGAACGAGGAGGAACACAACGAACATCTGCGTCTAGTTCTGGAGAAACTTCGAGAGCATAAGTTGTATGCAAAGTTTAGCAAATGTGAGTTTTGGTTGAAGGAAGTTGGATTCCTCGGACACGTCATCTCAGGAGAAGGAATAGCAGTGGACCCTGCCAAGGTCACAGCAGTCACCGGATGGGTAGCACCCACGTCAGTCAAGGACATCCGCAGTTTCCTCGGACTTGCCGGATATTACCGGAGGTTCATTGAGAATTTCTCAAAGATCGGCAAGCCCATGACAAAGTTGTTGAAGAAGGAGTCCAAGTATGTTTGGACTGAGGAATGTGAAACCAGTTTTCAAGAGTTAAAGAAACGTCTGGTTACAGCCCTAGTGCTGATATTGCCAAACATTCGGAAGGATTTCCAGGTTTACTATGACGCTTCTCGTCAAGGACTCAGAGGAGTGCTCATGCAAGAAGGTAAAGTTTTAGCCTATGCATCCCGACAGCTCAGACCCCATGAGTTGAATTATGCCACGCATGACTTGGAGCTAGGAGCCGTAGTGCGCGCTCTCAAGACCTGGAGACATTTCCTGATCGGAAATAGTTGTGATATTTACACTGATCACAAGAGCCTGAAATATATCTTCACGCAGAAGGAGTTGAACCTCAGACAGAGGCGATGGCTAGAATTGATCAAGGACTATGACATGAGATTGCATTATCACCCAGGCAAGGCAAATGTTGTAGCCAATGCGTTGAGCCGCAAGAGTTATGTGAACACACTCATAGCAGGAGGGTTACCCCAGGAGTTAGTCGATGACCTCCGAGAGCTCAAATTGGAAATAGTTCCAAGAGGATTTGTTGCCACACTAGAAATTCAGTCCACTTTGACAGAAAATATCCGCGAAGCACAGAAATCAGACAAGGAGATAGCTGAGATTAAGCAGAAAATGAAAGACGGGAAGGCTAAAGGTTTTCGTGAGGATGAACACGAAACTTTATGGTTTGAGGATCGCATTTATGTGCCCAATGATCCCGAACTCAGGAAGTTGATACTTCAGGAGGCCCATGATTCCCCGTACTCGATACACCCCGGCAACACCAAGATGTATCTGGATCTGAAAGAAAGTTTCTGGTGGACAGGAATGAAGAAAGACATTGCCGAGTTTGTAGCAATATGCGATGTTTGTCAGCGAGTAAAAGCCGAGCATCAGAAGACAGCAGGTTTGCTTCAACCTCTGCCAATACCCGAGTGGAAATGGGAAAATCTTGGTATGGACTTCATCACAGGATTACCCAGGACCCGTTCTGGCTATGATTCTATTTGGGTTGTGGTCGATCGTTTGACCAAGGTAGCTCACTTCATTCCTGTGAAGACTACTTACACGAGTGCCAAGCTGGCCAAGATATATATGACCAGGATCGTATGTTTGCATGGAGTACCAAAGAGTATTGTGTCAGATAGAGGGACTCAGGTCACATCAAAATTTTGGCACCAACTGCATGAAACCTTGGGAACGAGATTGGAGTTCAGTACCACTTTTCACCCACAGACCGAGAGAGTCAATCAGATTCTGGAGGACATGTTGAGAGCTTGCGCACTAGACTATGGGTCTAGTTGGGATGACAATTTGCCTTATGCCGAGTTCTCATACAACAAAAGCTATCAGACCAGTCTGAAGATGGCCCCTTTCGAAGCTCTATAAGAAAGGAGGTGCAGAACACCGTTGATGTGAGATGGAGTTGGATACCGACAACTTTTTGGTCCCGACCTTATCCGTGATTCTGAAGAGAAGGTCAAGCTGATTCGTGACCGACTCAAGATAGCTCGGTCCAGGCAGAAAAGTTATGCCGACAGCAAACGCAAGGAAGTAACATATGAAGTGGGAGACTGAGCATATCTTCGGGTGTCTCCGCTTCAAGGAATCAAGAGATTTGGTGTGAAAGGAAAGTTAGCACCCCGATTCATTGGCCCCTACAAAATTCTTGAACGTAGAGGCGAAGTTGCATATAAAATGGAATTGCCGGAAGGATTGTCCGGAGTTCATGATGTCTTCCATGTTTCCCAGTTGAAGAAATGCCACGCTGAGATGGCTGATGTTCCGTTGAGAGATACAGTGCCCCTAGAGGCCATACAGCTTGACAGTGATCTGACGTATGAGGAGAAACCCGTCATGATTCTCGAGACTACCAACAGAGTTCCCCGCAGCAAGATCATCAAGTTCTGCAAGGTGTTGTGGAGCCACCACACCGAGGAAGAAGCCACCTGGGAATGAGAAGAGGATCTTCGTCGAGACCACCCGCACCTATTTTCTAGCCAACCCGAATCTCGAGGGCGAGATTCATCTTAAGGTGGGTAGGTTTGTAACATCCCAAATTTCCTAATTTGGAATGTTTTACATTGTAGCTAAGCATCTATGCATATTGATTGAAACAAAGTTTGCATTTGAATTCTTTTGATTTTTGCTTTTGCATTTCTATTTTTTCTTCACACGAGAAATAGCGGGGAATAATTCTTGCAAGCAAGAAAGAGAGGAGGAATATGACCCTCCAAAATCAGGGGCACTTTTGAAAATATTTGAGCCAAGAAAAACCAGAGTTTTATGGAGAAAATAATTGCAAAAAGAAAATAAAGCCTTTAGAGGTTTTTCTGAAAAAACATTTTTAAAAAGTTTTTATTTTGGTCTTGGAAAAATGTTAAACGAGTAGGAATTTTTTTTCTGAAAATTTTGGTATATAATACCCCTATATTTGGAATTTATTTGATTCCCTTTTCATATTTTTTACTGTATGTTTTTTTTAAATAGAAAAAACGGAATCTTTTTTTATTGGAAAGCGCTCAAGCGCTTTATAACCAGATCTGGGCCAGATCCCCTGACGCCGGGGATCCGATCCCGCTACGGATCGGCCACCGATCCCGCGCCCCTCCCCTCTCTCTCGCTGTCGCTGGGGCCCACCTGGCCAAGCCCTCCCCTTCCCCCATCACCCCCTACCTCTCTCCCTCTCTTTCCTTCCCCGACCCGCACCTACCATACCTCGCCGGCGCCGCCCCGATCTCCGATTCCTTTCCTCCTTTGCACCACCCCGGGCCCTATATAAACCCCCCTGCCCCTCCGCACCCCGTTCCCCTCCCCAGACCCGAAGCCCCTCGCCCCACGCCACCGCAACCACCTCGCCGGAGTTCGGCTCCTCGCCGAAGCCCCGGGCTCCGCTGCTGCTCTCCCCGGCCACGACTCACCTCGTCGACGCCACCTCTGGACGCGGGAGATGCGCTGCCGTCTCCTCCATCCCTCAGACGCCGCCGAGACCCGCCGGAGCGACGACCCCGACTCCACCCCGCCTCGGACCTCGCCGGAGTTGAGCCAGCCCCCCTGTGAGTTCCCCCCCCCCCCTCTCCGTAGCCGTCCGATCGTAGTTGTACGGGTGAGATTAGATGATGAGATACCCCTTCGGTTTTTAATAAAAAAACCAAAACGGTGTTTATTTACTTATTAGTTAGCCGGCGCTTTTGCTTACATACCGGCCGTTTGCTAGTTATCCCCGCAACACACACCCCTTAGCGAATCAGGAGCTGACACGTGCCCCCTCCCGTTCACTAGTTAGCTTATTCTGTTTTTCAGTTTCAATTCAAAAACAGAGAGAGTTCTAATTTTGTTTGGCTCATAACTTTTGAGATGCAATGAGCTTGATTCTTTTTCCATTAGATCCAAAATTTTCTGTAGTTTTTAAAAACATATAATTTGTCTATTTTTGAAATATTCAATTTGAATTAGATCAGATTTAGTTTAAACCTTGTTTTGCTTATTCCAGGAGTTTAAAAAATGAGTTTTATTTGATTCTTTTTTATACTGCTTCCTAGTGATTATATCTTACTGTGGTATAAGTTTCAATGTTTTTTAAATACTGTTACTTGGGGTTTTAGCACAAACAATTTCTGCCTTAGTGAGGTGTAGTGAATTCTTTCACTTAGGCCATAGCTACTTTATACTTGTGATGTTATTTTTCTTGTTAATGATTGTAGTGGTTATGGTGTGTATTTGTTTGTATAGGTAGAACACCCGGAGTTCGAAGCTTGTTACTTAGAAGCGCTCGATCAAGACAACTATCATCAAGGCAAGTCATTTTGATCATACTATCTCCTATGTTTTTCTATGCATGGTAGTTTCAGCTTTCTTTGCCCAAATTGCATGTTGCGTAGGTACTTGGAAATTTTAGTATAGGTTGTAGTATCATGTGGTAGGCACACAACACTCCAATACTTGGCCCGGGACGACAATTTCATATGGCTATGCTTGAGTAGACGGGATTTTGGTTGAGTGCATAACACGAGTGATGCGAGGATGATTAAATAACCAAGACCGGTTAAGACAAGATTTTCAAGACCCTGTGAAGAAATGCAACTCTGGGTCAAGGACGGTTTGACAGGCTCCCTGGAGAAACTAGTGGACGACCCCGGGATGCGGGAGACGGCCATGACATCTTGCGGAAAGCTTCACCCAGGCTCGAAGAGACGGACGGAGGCTTCAAGACCCAAGGCTTACCTGCATAGCCACAAGTCATTATGGGCTCTGGTTTGGTTGGACAACGTGGCGACTCTGGACAGGCGGTGCTAGCAGATGTAGAAGAACGGTAGAAATGGATGGGCACCGACAGGGATTCAGAGGGACCCATTGAAAGACCATGTTTTGATCATCCGGTCTTCAAACACCCTGAAGTGCGAGGACATACTCGAAGGCAATCAAATCTTGTGGGGAACGTGTGCAAAACTCTGCAGAGTGCCCAACCTAATCGATTAGCCGTGTCCATGGTCATGGACAACTTGAGCCGAAGGCATTGAAATTTCCCTGAACTCTCGACACAACTTAATAATGATGTGCGAATTAACAACAACTCGGGTACGAGAATTGGTTGGCGGAACCATCTCGTTAACAACAAACAATGTAGTAATATTTTGCTTTCAGCCCCTCTTGTTGTAGGAGAAAATTGGCCTTATGCAAAACTTATAGCCCCACCTGCCAAATATGCATGTAGAGATAGTTGGTTATTATTTTACCCCTCTTTGATGACTTGCCGGCATATTCCATATGCTAACCTACACGGCTGCAACGTATCATGTTGCAGAGTACTTTTCCGACCAGGAGTGAGGCTACGATCTACGCTCAAGGACATGCCCTGGAGTCGGATGGACTCGTCTACCTGATGCTTCCGCTAGTCTTCATTAGATATCTCATGAGATGGCCTTCAGCCACTTTATTGTAATTCATTATTGTAATAAAGTACTCGTTATGAGATTTCGATTAATAAAGCTGTGTGATTGAACTCTTGATATATACATTGATGTACTGAGTGTGTACCAGCATGATCTTGGGATGGTACGGAAACACCAGAGGCTTGACTCGTATTGAGTCAGGTTGCTACACTTTGACACCATGGAAATTGACATTTGTATTAATTTGGTGAATATGGATCCATGCCTTGCTAATATAATAAGATGAATGGCGCAAAACAATCTTTGAGGATCGTATACTTTGAAATATTAATGATTTTGCTACTTATACCTATAAGTATTGTTGTGTAAATATTTGTCAATTCATTGTATCTCACAGAGCATACATGCATAAGGTTACATCATGGATAGCATGTCACATCAAAAATTATGTTTTTATCATTTACCTACTCGAGGACGAGCAAGAATTAAGCTTGGGGATGCTTGATACATCTCCAACGTATCTATAATTTTTTATTATTCCATGCTTATATATTATCACTCTAGAACAATTTTGGGGTATTTATTTACCAATTTATCTTATTTGTGAGGACTAACCTATTGACCTAGTTCCCACTGCGAGTTACTGTTTTCTACATGTTTTTCACTTTTCCGATTTTCCATAACAAACGAAGTCCAATTGACTTGAAATTTTGTCATGATTTTTTATGGACCAAAAGAAGACCAACAAGCATCGGAAGAAGGCTGGAGGCAACACGTGGGCCCCACAAGCCAACACGGCGTGACCTGTGGGTGGGGGCTACGCCTTAATGACTTGTGGTCCCCTCGTCGCCCTCCCGACTCTATTCTCTAGCTTATAAATTCTCTTATACCCTAAAAACATCAAAAGGAGTCACAAAACACTTTTTACGCCACCGCAAGTCTTTGTTCCAATGGGAGGCCATATGGAGCTCCGTTCTGGCACCCTGACGGAGGGGAGATCAATCACGGAGGTCCTCTTCATCAACCTTGTTGCACTCACGATGATGTGTGAGTAGTTCACCAAAGACCTATGGGTCCATGGCCACTACCTAGATGGCAATCTATCTCTATTGTTCCTAATACAAATATCATCGCATCTTTGCTTTGATCCAGATGATGTATTTCCTTTTGTGCGGTGCATTTGTTGGGATCCGATGAATTGTGGGTTTATGTTCAGATTATTCATGGTAAATATTTGCATTTCCACTAAATACTTATATGATTCTTATGTGGATGATTATGATAGCTTCATAAATCTCTCCGATCTATTGAAATAGTTTGACCAACTAGATTGATATTTCTTCAGTGAGAGAGTTGTGTTGTGACAGAAGGGGACAAGATGTGTCTTTGTGTTTCTGCTACTAAGGAGAAAACGATAGGGATTATTCATTTTGCTTGAGTTTACTTTGCCTACATCGTGCCATTTTTCTCCATGCATTACTCTATTTTACTTAATACTCTAGATGCATGCTGGAAAACGGTCGATGAGTGGAGTAACAATAATAGGTGCAAGCAGGAGTCGGCCTATTTGTTTATGGATGTGATGCCTATATACACGTGATCATTTCCTCGAATATCGCATAACTATCTGCTTTTCTATCAATTGCCCAATAGTAATTTGTTCACCCTATGTATGCTATTTTTCACGAAAGATGCCATTAGGGAAAACTATGGCCGCCGGATCTATTCACAAAATGTAAAAAAAATCTTCAGTACCTTGCTACCTTTTACTTGTTTTTATTTTATCTTGCTATCTATAATTATCTACACACCTCACTCGCTTGCAAATAACAAGAACAAGAGGATTGACAACCCTCTTGCCCGTGTTGGGTGCAAGTTGTTTGTTCTTTTGTGTGCAACCGCTGAAGACAGTTGTGGTTGATATTCCTATTGGTTCGATAAAACTTGGTTTCATAACCGAGGAGAATACTTAGCCACATTGTGTTGCGATAACCCATTCCTCTTCATAGAAAATCCAACACAGATCACAAGTATCAATCCCGTGAGAATGACCTAACCCTCATAAACATAGACAACACATAGTATGGGTTAGTACACATAGTGCAATTGACAATTACATACCATACCACTAGATCCCATGTGGTACATCGTTTGCGCTTTTGGGATGACCAACTTCGAGTTAAATCTTTGGTCTTCGTCTTGGTCAATATTTATCTTTGTTCCATGATTAATCTTGATGTCTTGAAGGCCCTATTGGTTTCTTACTATGCTTCATTGATTCAAGACATTAATACCAATATCTCAATTCCACCATGACCATATCAAGTTTCTCCATGGACCTCATATTGGCTATAACTTGCTCGTCTTCATGATTCAACATAGTCTCTTGAGAGGCACAATGAATTCTTCACTTGAATTACTTTCTTCAAGACATAATCATCCATGACTCAACATATGAGCTCATCATGATCCTTTTTTAAGACATATGTAGAATTATTCTCTTTAATTATTCTCTAAAGATCTTGATGCATCATGGTTCAAACCATAAGCCAAATCATGAGAACGTCTAAGATCCTCAATGAACTAAACATAGATAATATCTTGTTCATCATGTGGAATTCATCTTGATCGTATCATATTTGATTCAATCATTGAGATCATCCTTGATGCATGCACAACAATATGTATATGCCATTCATTTAGAGTTCATTGGAGCTCCTTCTTGCATCCTCATGGGACAAACATCCTTTAATGCATCCAATATTCTTCGCGCATTGCAAATAGAGCATTCCTTCAAACGGATAACTCAATGAAAACATTAGTCAATTAGGATTGTTATAAGTTACCAAAACCACACATGAGGCCTTAATGCACTTTCAATGGGCGCATGCCTCCACCACACGTGCATCCACGTCCAACTTTCTTTCGCGTACACCTCTCATACATCACGAGCTTGCCACCTCGCCTTTGGTCCGACCTCTAGCTCAATCCCGTTACATTGCCTGACCTATCCATCTCTGCCTCAGCGTTGTCCCACCGCTTTCCATGGCCACCCAAGCGCACACTTGCAGCTGCGACCACCTCCTACCCAGCACTGCTATATCCTCACCATCCTCGCGCCCACCTCCAGCATGCCTGTTGCCTACCTTCTAACCCTACTGGTCTGACCTCATCAAGACCAGGGTCCCAGATCCGTGCATCTTCTTTGACTCATAAATGTTGCATCCCCAAGTATTGAAGATCCCCTAATCGAGGCATTGTTGGTGGTGCTATGTTTTGGATCATGCCAAGGCCATCTACAATGACTACACGTTGTGTACCTTGACGACCGGCACCTAATTCTACCCACCACAAGCATCATGTTCAATAACCGTCGGATATATCACTACCGTTCATGAAGATCGTGAGTACCACTACTTCCACAACGACCCATGTACCTGTACTTCCTTGACGTCATGTGAACATCCACACCACTCCAAATCGAACTGCCCCGATTGCTCGCTTCAAAGGTATAACCCCGAGTCGACCATCCATGAACGAATGTTTGCGATATATGAGACGCTTGTGTTTGCACTGTGTGCGATTTTTGCATGCACATTCCTCATTTGACATGCCACCAACATGTGGGAACTCAGAAACCGGGATCACCCCACCATCTCTTGCATGTCTCGCACACACACTTGATCTTTGCATCGGTATTGCAATGATTTGCCGAAACTCGAATGTTGTCGTGACATCGTTTCTGTTTTTGCCGTTGTGGCACCGCCTTCTTTCTGCCATGGCAACAAATGTTCCAAATCATGTTATATGTCAATGTTTTTATAAATTTCATTTGATTTGATCATGTCATCCTCATGCATGTTAAAAGCATTTAAAATGTTTTTTTTTGATTAAAATTGCTTAATGACCTATAGAAATGGTTTATCTCCTATCTAAATAATCATAGCTCTGAACTAAATGAATCATATATGTAATTTGATTAGAAAAATACGTAGGATAACATTATGCACTTTATGTCCATGTTTAAATATAAAATATGTTTTAGATACATTTGAACCAATTTCAAAATTTCATATGGGATCACTTAAAAAATGCTATATGTTGTTTCCGGCCTCATTTGAAATGCCTAGATACTGTAGTTTCATTATGCTTAACCTCTTTCCATGACTAACAAAACTTAAAATGCTTGTTTAGTGAAACAACATTAACTACTTTTGTCTTAATATGGAGAGTTGCAAATTTGTTATATGTATGTTCTACTTCTCCATTTAAATTGTTTAATTCCATCATCACCTTATGCCACAACCACCCATGTTAAACAACATTTAATATTGATGAGTACATAAACATGATGAAACCTTTCTATGAAATGTGGAGTTTTGTCAATATGCAACTCTTGCACTTGAGCTTCACCTACTGTGTAGTATTTGATTGTTGCACTTTACCAGGCCATGCATGATTAAATGGACATGCATCATATTTGCTTGTGCATAAGGTCATGATATGTTGTGGTGTTTACCATGTCATTTGTTTGTTTCCGGATTTGCTTCTCCTCACTAGATTTCAGAAAGCTTTCAGAGTGTGAGGATTCGTTTAACTACACCCCATTTGTCTACTTCATGGATTTGTTCTTCTTGCAAGCGAGATTTCACGCAAAATGACCATACCTTGGATATCACAACTATCATTACGATGCTAGTTGTCTCATTTCTTTTGCTATGTCTCACTACCTACCACTTGTTTGCCAAGCCTCCCAAAATGCCATGATAAGCCTCTAACCCTTCACATTATGGCAAACCGTTGTTTGGCTAAGTTACCACTTGCTCAACCCTTCTAATAGCGTTGCTAGTTATAGGTGCAGTTTCTTCCATGTGATAACATGGATATCTTGGGATATCAAATTATTCTTGCTATCTAAATTAATGCATCTACACACTTGGTAAAGGGTGGAAGGCTTAACCTTTTGCCTGGTGTTTTGTTCCTTCCTTCCCGCCTTAGTTTTCGATTACTCGTGTTATGTTCCATATTGAGAGCTCCTAACATGTTTGGGGTTGTTATGGGTACCCCCTTGATAATTCTTCTTTGATGAAAACTCTTCCGACAGAGCCCAACTTTGGTCTTACCATTCTCCAACCTAATAAAGCTCGCATATGTGATACGTCTCCAACGTATGTATAATTTTTGATGGTTTCATGCTATTATCTTGTCAAACTTTGGATGCTTTGTATGCCTTTTATGTATTTTTGGGACCAACTTATTAACTCAATGCCAAGTGCCAGTTCCTGTTTTTTCCGTGTTTTTGTCCCTTTTCAGAGGAGGATTTTAAACGGAGTCCAAACGGAACGAAACTTCCAAAAAGATTTTTTCCGAAATAGAAGACGATCGGGGAACTTGAGAAACAAGGCAGGGGGCCACCGGGGACCCCACAAGCCCCCTAGATGCGGCCAGGGGCGTGTGCCTCCCAGGCTTGTGGGCTCCCTGGGCCTCCTCTGCCCTAGGTCTTTCGCCTATATATTCCAAAAAAATCCAGAAAAAATCAGGAGATCATCGAAAGTACTTTTCCGCCGCCGCAAGCTTCTGTCTCCGCAAGATCCCATCTGGGGCATATTCTAGTGCCCTGCCGGAGGGGGGATTCGGATACGGAGGGCTTCTTCATCAACACCATGACCTCTCCGATGTTGCGTGAGTAGTTCACCATAGACCTACAGGTCCATAGCTAGTACCTAGATGGCTTCTTCTCTCTCTTGGATCTTCAATACAAAGTTCTACATGATCTTCATGGAGATCTATGCGATGTAATCTTCTTTGCGGTGTGTTTGTCGAGATCCGGTGAATTGTGGATTTATGATCATATTATCTATGAATATTATTTGAGTTTCTTCTGATCTCTCTTATGCATGATTTCATATCCTTGTAATTCTCTTCGAGTTGTGGGTTTTGTTTGGCCAACTTGATCTCTGATTCTTGCAATGGGAGAAGTGCTTGGTTTTGGGTTCATACCATGCGGTGACCTCACCCAGTGACAGAAGGGGTAGCGAGACACGCGTCATGTTGTTCCCATCAAGGGTAAAAGATGGTGTTTTCATCATTGGTTTGAGTTTATCCCTCTACATCATGTCATCTTGCTTAAGGCGTTACTCTGTTCGTCATGAACTCAATACACTAGATGCATGCTGGATACCCGTCGATGTGTGGAGTAATAGTAGTAGATGCAGAAAGTATCGGTCTACTTGTCTCGGACGTGATGCCTATATGTATGATCATTGCCTTAGATATCGTCATGACTTTGTGTGGTTCTATCAATTGCTCGACAGTAATTTGTTCACCAACCGTAATATTTGCTATTTTGAGAGAAGCCTCTAGTGAACACTATGGCCCTGGGGTCTACTTCACACCGTATTTTCAGCCTTACTCCTTTACTTCGTTGCACTTTCCGCCTTCATACCTCACTTTGCAATCAATCTTGAAGGGATTGACAACCCCTTTATAGCGTTGGGTGCAAGCTCTTTTGTTTTTGTGCATGTACTCTGGACTTGACGAAATTGTCCTACTGGATTGATACCTTGGTTCTCAAACTGAGGGAAATACTTACTGCTCCTGTGTTGCATCACCCTTTCCTCTTCAAGGGAAAAACCAACGCAAGCAAGTCTCCGTCAACGTGTCAATTTCTGGTGCTCTTGTTTGAGAAGTAGCAGAAGGATTTCCGGCGCCGTTGCCAGGGAGGATCAAGTCAAGAACTCATCCAAGTAAGTGTCGCAAACTCATCTTTTGCATTTACTTTTTTACCTCTCGTTTTCCTCTCCCCCACTTGTGAAAAACAAAAATTTACAAAAATATTTGCCTTTTTCCTTTGCCTTTTTCCTTTGCCTTTTTCGTTTGCCTTTTCTTTCGCTTGCTTTCTGTTTGCTTGTGTGCTATGTGCCCTCAATATGCTTGCATCTTCGCTTGTTGAAAATCTATTGTTATGGATCCTCATCCACTTGCTAATCTCTTTAAGAGATCCAATTATGTTGATCCAATTGCTAGTGAGTTGAGTGCACTTGACTTTCTCTATGGAGTTTTGCTTGAGATGCGTGAATCTGAAAATCATGATGAAGAAATTTATGAAGTGATTCACGAGGGCTCCTTGAATGAAAAGCATGATTGCAATGGTTTCACTATAAATTCTATTAGTGACAATCGTGCTAAAAATATGCAAAACCCTAAGCTTGGGGATGCTAGTTTTGCTATGTCCACTACTTGTTGCAATGATCATGATTGGGGTAATGTTTTTTCTTATGATCTTGAAAAAATTTTAAGCCTCATGATGATTATGATGTTTGCAATAATATTGAAATTAGGTTTGGAGAAGTGATGACTTTAGTTGATGATGGTCCCACTATTTTTGAAGATCGTCAACTTTGCATGAATGTGGATCATGAAAAGAATATCCTATGTGATAGATGTATTGTTGAATTTGATTATGATCCCATATGGAATTGCTATGATAGAGGAAGATATTGTGGTAGAAACTTTCATGTTACCAAATTACCTCTCGTTATGTTGAGATTTCTATTGTCTCTTTCTTCTTCCTTGCATTTGGTAACTATTGGTTATCTTGACAATCTCGTTTTCCTATAAAATTCCTATGCATAGGAAGTATGTTAGACTTACATATGTGTGTCACATGTTTCATGATGCTCTCTTCGTGTCCGATTGCTATCTTTTATGTGAACATCATTGAATTATCAATAACTAGCTAAGGGCGTTAAACAATAGCGCTTGTTGGGAGACAATCCAATGAATTTATCTTTTATTTCTCTTTTGTTGCGTCCACACCATCGTAATTCTGTAATGATAGTGTCTTTTGTGTTTCTTTTTGTGTTTGAGCCAAGTAAAACCTTTATGACTACTCTTGGTGATGGTTGTTTGATCCTGCTGGAAAAAGACAGAAACTTTTCGCTCACGAGATTATTTTTCATTTTTATTCAGAAAGACCTTTTGAGTTGATTATTTTTGCTGCTGGTTTATATGCCTTTTCCCCAGGCATTCGTAAGTTTTCAGAATTTTTGAGGTACCATAAGTATACTAAGTATACAGATTGCTACAGACTGGTCTGTTTTTGACAGATTTTGTTTTTGTTGAGTTGGTTGCTTGTTTTGATGAAACTATGGATAGTATCGGGGGGTACTAGCCATGGAAAAGTGAGAATACAGTAACTAACACCAATATAAATATAAATCAAGATTTCTACACTAGCTAAAGGGTTGGTAGTTTGTTTTCTTGTGCTAATGTTATCACGAGTTTCTGTTTAAGTTTTGTGTTGTGAAGTTTTCAAGTTTTGGGTGATGTTCAAATGGACAAAGAGATAAGGAGTGGAAAGAGCTCAAGCTTGGGGATGCCCAAGGCATCCCAAGACAAATTCAAAGACACCAAAAAGCCTAAGCTTGGGGATGCCCCGGGAAGGCATCCCCTCTTTCGTCTTCAATCCATCGGTAACATTACTTGGAGCTATATTTTTATTCACCACATGATATGTGTTTTGCTTGGAGCGTCTTGTATCGTAGGAGTCTTTTCTTTTTGTTGTGTCACAATCATCCTTTCTGCACACCTTTTGAGAGAGACATGCACTCATCGTGATTTTGCTAGAATGCTCATCATGCTTCACTTATATCTTTTGAGCTAGATAATTTTGCTCTATGTGCTTCATTTAGATCTTTTAGAGCACGGCGGTGCGTGACTTGGTAGTTGTCTTGTGCTATGAAAGTAGTACCAAAGGTGATAGGTACCCAAATAGGATACAAAAACCTCCATCTTCATGTGCATTGAGTAGAAAGAGAAGTTTTGATTCCTCTCAATTAGTTTTGAGACGTGGATTTGGTAATATTAAGAGTTATGTTAGTAGGGTGTTGTGAACCTAGGAATACTTGTGTTGAAGTCAGTTATTCCTATAGCATGCACGTATGGTGAACCGCTATGTTAGGAAGTCGGAGCATAATGGATCTATTGATTGTCATCATTTGTGTTGAGGTCGGGATCACGCGATGGTTAACACCTAACAACCCTTCCCCTAGGAGTATGCGTTTAGCACTTTGTTTCGATTACTAATAAAAAAATTCGCAAGAAGTATGTGAGTTCTTCATGACTAATGTGAGTCCAAGGTATAGATGCACTTTCACCTTCCACCATTGCTAGCCTCTTGAGTACCACGCAACTTTCACCGGTACACAAACCCACCATATGCCTTCCTCAAAACAGCCACCATACCTACCTACTATGGCGTTTTCATAGCCATTCCGAGATATATTGCCATGCAACTCCCACCGTCCCGTCTCATAACTTGTGTCATCACTCTCATATTGCCATTGCATGATCATAAGATAGCTAGCGAGATGTTTCAATGTCATACGCCAAGCTAGATCGTTGCACATCCCGGTACACTGTCGGAGGCATTTCCTATAGAGTCATCATCGTTCTAAGCTCTGAGCTGTGAGTAAATAAAAGTGTGATGATCATCATTATTAGAGCATTGTCCCATGTTAGGAAATAAATAAAAAGAGGCCAAAGAGCCCAAATAAAAAAAAGGAGGCCAAAGAGCCCAAATAAAAAAAAAGGATAGAAAAAGAGAGAAGGGACAATGCTACTATCTTTTTTGACACTTGTGCTTCATAATAGCACCATGTTCTTCATGATTGAGCGCCTCTCATTTCGTCACCACCATATGCTAGTGGGAATCTTTATTATATAACTTGGCTTGTATATTCCAATGATGGGCTTCCTCAAATTGCCCTAGGTCTTCGTGAGCAAGCAAGTTGGATGCACACCCACTAGTTCTCCTTTTGAGCTTTCACATACTTATAGCTCTAGTGCATCCTTTGTATGGCAATCCCTACTCATTCACATTGATATCCATTAATGGGCATCTCCATAGCCCTTTGATACGTCGAGTCAATGTGACCATTGATACGTCTCAAACGTATCTACAATTTTTGATGGTTTCATGATGTTATCTTGTCATCCTTGGATGTTTTATGTACCTTTTATATCTTTTTTGGGACTAACTTATTAATTCAGTGCCAAGTGCCAGTTCCTGTTTTTCTGTGTTTTTGGCTCTTTTCAGATCTGATTTTGGAACGGAGTCCAAACGGAATAAAATCCCCGAAATAAATTTTTCCCGAACAGAAGAAGATCAGGGGGCTTGAGGGCCAAGACACGAGGGCTACACGAGGCCCACAAGCCCCCCATCCGCCACCAGGGGCGGCGGATGGCAGGCTTGTGGCCTCCCTGGCGCCCCCCCTGACCTAGGTCCTTCGCCTATATATTCCCTAAAATACAAAAAAAATCAAGGGATCCACGAAAATACTTTTCTGCCGCCGCAAGCTTCCGTTTCCGCAAGATCTCATCTGGAGACCCTCCCGATGCCCTGCCGGAGGGGACTTTGGAGTTGGAGGGCTTCTACATCAACATCATTGCCCCTCCAATGACTCGTGAGTAGTTCACTTCAGACCTACGGGTCCGTAGTTAGTAGCTAGATGGCTTCTTCTCTCTCTTGGATCTTCAATAGAAATTTCTCCATGATCTTCATGGAGATCTATCCGATGTAATACTCTTTGGTGGTGTGTTTGTCGAGATCCGATGAATTGTAGATTTGTGATCAGATTATCTATGATATATATTTGAGTCTTTGCAGATTTCTTATATGCACGATTTGATATCCTTGTAAGTCTCTCCGAGTCTTGGGTTTTGTTTGGCCAACTAGATCTATGATTCTTGCAATGGGAGAAGTACTTGGTTTTGGGTTCTTATCATGTGGTGACCTTCCCGAGTGAAAGTAGGGGCAGCAAGGCACACATCGTGTAGTTGCCATCAATGGTAACAATGTGGGCTTTGTCGAAGATATGAGATTGTCCATGTACATCATATCATCTTGCTTAAGGCGTTACTCTGTTCTTCTGGACTTAATACACTAGGTGCATGCTGGATAGCAGTCGACATGTGGAGTAATAGTAGTAGATGCAGAAAGTATCGGTCTACTTGTTTTGGACGTGATGCCTATAGATATAATCATTGCCATAGATGACGTCACCACTTTGCGTGGTTCTATCAATTGCTCGACAGTAATTTGTTCACCCACCGTCTACTTGCTTTCATGAGAGAAGCTAGTAGTAAACACTACGGCCCCCGGGTCTATTCACACCTATTGTTTCCACTTTCGCTTTTAATTTGCTTTGTTACTTTGTTGCTTTCAGTTCTAACTTGGCGAACAATCTATAAGGGATTGACAACCCCTTCATAGCGTTGGGAGCAAGCTTTTTGTGCTTGTGCAGGCACTTGAGATACTACTTCACTAGATCGAGATCTTGGTTCTCAAACTGAGGGAAATACTTACCACCGCTGTGCTACATCACCCTTTCCGCTTCGAGGGAACACCAACGCAAGGCTCCAAGGCCACGGGGAAAATCCTTTGCATATTTGCCTTGGAAATCCCTTAAGGCGTAGCCGTAGCAGAAGGATTCCTGGTGCCGTTGCTGAGGAGTATCAAGACAAGTCAACACTCCAATTTCTGGCGCTGTTGGAAGGTCTTTTGTTGGAGTAGCAGAAGTATTTCTGGCACCGTTGCCGAGAAAGGAGAGATCTATCCAAGTAGGTCTCACAAACTCATCTCTTGCATTTACTTTTTTGCCAGTTGCCTCTCGTTTTCCTCTCCCCCACTTCACATTTACCGTTTTCATTTACCTTTCTCCTTTGCCGTTTTCTTTTGCCTTTTTCCTTTTGTCGTTTTCCTTTGCCGGTTTTCTTGCTTGCTTGTGTGCTTGTTTGTTTTTTGAAGTCATCATGGCTGAAAAAACCAAACTTTGCGACTTCTCGAGTACCAATAATAATGATTTTATTAGTACTCCGATTGCTCCCGCCACTAGTGCGGAATCGTATGAAATCAACACAGCTTTGCTGAATCTTGTTATGAAAGAGCAATTCTCAGGCCTTCCTAGTGAAGACGCCGCATCCCATCTCAATACCTTCATTGAGCTTTGTGATATACAAAAGAAAAGATATGTGGATAATGACGTGATTAAGTTGAAACTTTTTCCTTTCTCGTTGCGAGATCGCGCAAAAACTTGGTTTTCTTCTTTGCCTAAAAATAGTATCGATTCTTGGGATAAGTGCAAAGATGCTTACATATCCAAGTATTTTCCGCCGGCTAAGATCATCTCCTTACGTAAGGATATCATGAATTTCAAGCAACTTGATCATGAACACGTTGCACAATCTTGGGAGAGGAGGAAGCTTATGATTAGAAATTGTCCCGCTCATGGCTTGAGTTTGTGGATGATTATACAAATCTTTTACGTTGGCTTGAATTTTGCTTCTCGCAATATCTTTGACTCCGCCTCAGGTGGAACGTTCATGGAAATCACGTTAGGAGTCGCTACAAAACTTCTAGACAATATCATGACCAACTACTCTCAGTGGCACACTGAAAGGTCGCCTGCTAGCAAAAAGGTGCACGCTATAGAAGAAATTAACTCGCTTAGTGCTAAGATGGACGAGTTGATGAATATGGTTGCTAGTAGAAATGCTACTGTAGATCCTAATGACATGCCACTATCTTCTTTGATTGAGAGTAGCAACGCTAGTTTGGACGTGAATTTTGTTGGTAGGAACAATTTTGGCAACAACAATGCTTTTAGAGGAAACTATGTTCCTAGGCCTTTTCCTAGTAACTCCTCTAACAACCATGGAAATTCCTACAACAACACTTATGCAAATCACAACAAATTACCCTCTGATTTACAGACTAATATCAAAGAGTTCATCAACTCTCAAAATATTTTCAATGCGTCCATAGAGGAAAAACTACTCAAAATAGATGATTTGGCTAAGAGCATTGATAGGATGTCTTGTGATATTGATACTTTGAAAATTAGATGTGCTCCTCCCAAGATCAACTTGAATGAAACTTTGAAAGCTTTGCGTGTCTCCATGAATGAGAGCAAAGAAAGAACCGCCCAAATTCGCGCTAGGTATGAATGGTTTAAAAGGGTGCATTCTAGTGATGCAAATCACGAAGATCTTAAAGTACTTGGTGTGTCTCCTCTTGAATCTTTGTTTTCGCGTGTCAAAACTATTGATAGAGGGGCTGGATATGAATCCACTTTGGTTGAAAAACGCCCCAATGATTCGGAGTCCATCCATCTTGATGATAAAGGTGTGGAGAGTGGAGTAGAAGAAATCAAAATTTCGGTAGTAATGAAACTCCCACTTTGGATTTCAAGGAATTCAATTATGATAATTGCTCCTTGTTAGAATGCATTTCTTTGATGCAATCCATTGAAAACTCTCCACATGCTTATAGCCAAAGCAAAGCCTTTACTGCGCATATCGTTGATGCTATGATGAAATCTCTTGAAGAGAAGCTCGAATTAGAAGTCTCTATACCTAGAAAACTTCATGATGAGTGGGAACCTACTATCAAAATCAAGATCAAAAACTATGAGTGCAATGCTTTGTGTGATTTGGGTGCTAGTGTTTCCGCGATTCCCAAGTCTTTATGTGATATTCTTGGTTTTCATGAGATTGAAGAGTGTTCTCTTAATTTGCATCTTGCGGATTCTACTGTCAAGAAACCCATGGTAAGGATCGATGATGTTCTTATTGTTGCAATAAGAACTATGTACCCGTGGATTTCATTGTACTTGACATAGATTGCAATCCTTCGTGTCCCATTATTCTTGGTAGACCTTTCCTAAGGACTATTGCTGCTATCATCGATATGAAGGAAGGGAATATTAGATTTCAATTTCCTTTAAATAAGGGCATGGAGCACTTTCCTAGAAAGAAAATAAGATTTCCTTATGAATCTATGATGAGGGCTACTTATGGTTTGAGCACCAAAGATGACTATACGTGATTCCATCACCTTTTGCCTAGCTAAGGTCGTTAAACAAAAGCGCTTGTTGGGAGGCAACCCAATGAATCTATCCTTTTTATTTCTGTTTTGTGTTTTCCACACTTTCATAATTCTGTTATGATTGTGTTTTTGTGTTTCTTTTTGCATTTGTGCCAAGCAAAACCGTTATGATTAGTCTTGGGGATGATCGTTTGGTCATGCTGGAAAAGACAGAAACTTTCTGCTCACAAAAGGATTTTTCATTTTTTTTATGTAAGAGCTTTTGAGTTTATTCTTTTTTATTCTGATTTCTGCGCAAATTCTTCAGACGGTCGTAAGTTTTCAGAATTTTTGAACTACCAGAAGTATATGAAATATACAGATTTCTACAGACTGGTCTGCTATTAACAGATTCTGTTTTTTGTTGTGTTGGTTGCTTATTTTGATGAAACTATGGATAGTATCGGGGGTTATTAACCATGGAAGATTGAAAATACAATAACGCAACATCAGCATAAGTAGAATTTAAGTTTGCTACAGTACCTAAGGAAGTGGTGGTTTGCTTTCTCATACTAATGTTATCACGAGTTTCTGTTTAAGTTTCGTGTTGTGAAGTTTTCACGTTTTGGGTGAAGTTCTTATGGACAAAGAGATAAAGAGTGGCAAGAGCTCAAGCTTCGGGAATCCCAAGGCACCCCAAGAGATTCAAGGATGTCATAAAAGCCTAAGCTTGGGGATGCCCCGAGAAGGCATCCCCTCTCTCGTCTTCAATCCATCGGTAACGTTACTTGGGGCTATATTTTTATTCACCACATGTTATGTGTTTTTGCTTGGAGCATCTTGTATCACAAGGAGTCTTTTATTTTTGTTGTTACAATCATCCTTGCTGCACACCTAGAGAGAGAGACATGCACTCACCGTGATTTTGTCGAGCTTCACTTCTATCTTTTGGTAGACAATTCAGCTCACATGTGCTTCACTTATATCTTTTGAGCTAGATACTTTTTCTCTATGTGCTTCACTTATATCTTTTAGAGCACAGCGGTGTGTGGCTTGGTAGTTGATCTATGCTTTGAAAGTAGTCTCAAAAGGGGTAGTTATCCAAAGGGATACGAAAACTTCCACCTTCATGTGCATTGAATAGTTAGAGAAGTTTGATTCATCTTTATTAGTTTTGAGTTGTGGTCTTGTTAATATTGAAGTCATGCTAGCAAGGTGTTGTCGATCTAGAAATACTTGTGTTGAAGTTAGTGATTCCCGTAGCATGCACGTACGGTGAACCGCTATGTGATGAAATCTGAGCATGATTAGTCTATTGATTGTCATCCTTTGCGTGGCGGTCGGGATCGCGCGATGGTTTATACCTACCAACCCTTCCCCTAGGAGTATGCGTTGAATGCTTTGTTTCGATTACTAATAAAACTTTTGCAACAAGTATATGAGTTCTTCATAACTAATGTTGATTCCATGGTTTAGATGCACTTTCATCTTCCACCATCACTATCTTCTTAGTGTCGTGCAACTTTCGCCGGTGCACAAAACCCACCATTAGCCTCCCTCAAAACACCCACAATACCTACCCACTATGGCCTTTTCAAAGTCATTCCGAGATATATTGCCATGCAACTACCACCATGAAATGTGCCACCACATCTACATTGCCATTGCATGATCGTAAGATAGCTAGCATGATGTTTCCATTAATGTCTATGCCATGTTAGATCATTGTCACGGTACACTACCGAAGGCATTCCATATAGAGTCATCGTTGCTCTAAGTTTTGAGTTGAAACTGTGATGATCATCATTGATGGAGCATTGTCCCATGTGAGGAAATAAAAGAGGCCAAAGATGCCCACCAAAAACAAGAGGCCAAAGAGCCCACCCAAAAAAATGAGAGAAAAAGAGAGAAGGGACAATGCTACCACCTTTCCACACTTGTGCATATTAAGCACCATGATCTTCATGATTGAGAGTCTCTCGTTTTGTCACCACCATATAGCTAGTGGGAAATTTTCATTATATAACTTGGCTTGTATATTCCAATGATAGGCTTACTCAAAATTGCCTTAGGTCTTCGTGAGCAAGCAAGTTGGACGCACACCCACTGGTTTTCTTTAAGAGCTTTCACATACTCTTAGCTCTAGTGCATCATTTGTATGGTAATCCCTACTCATTCACATTGATATATATTGATGAGCATCTCCACAGCTCATTGATATGCCTAGTTAATGTGATCATCTTCTCCCTATTTTGTCTTGCAACCTCCACCACACTCCACACCACTTATAGTGCTAAAACCATGGCTCACGCTCATGTATTGCGTGAGAGTTGAGAAGGTTTGAGAAAGTAAAGGTGTGAAACAATTACTTGGCCAATATCGGGGTTGTGCATGATTTAAATTTGTTGTGCAATGATGATAGAGCATAGCCAGACTATATGCTTTTGTAGGGTAACTTTCTTTTGGCCTTGTTATTTTGAAAGTTCATGATTACCTTGCTAGTTAGCTTTAATTATTATTGTTTCCACGTCAATAGCAAACTATTGTTTTGAATATAATGGATCTGAACATTCACGTCACATAAGAGGAGTTACAAAGGACATCTATGCTAGGTAGCATGAAAGCATCAAAAATTCATTCTTTATTACTTTCCTACTCGAGGGCGAGCGGGAGTTAAGCTTGGGTACACTTGATACGTCTCAAACGTATCCACAATTTTTGATGGTTTCATGCTCTTATCTTGTCATCCTTGGATGTTTTATGTACCTTTTATATCTTTTTTTGGGACTAACTTATTAATTCAGTGCCAAGTGTCAGTTCCTGTTTTTTCTGTGTTTTTGGCTCTTTTCAGATCTGATTTTGGAACGGAGTCCTAACGGAATAAAATCCCCTAAATAATTTTTTCCCAAACAGAAGAAGATCAGGGGGCTTGAGGGCCAAGCCAGGAGGACTACAGGGGGCCCACAAGCCCCCCATCCGCCACCAGGGGGCGGCGGATGGCAGGCTTGAGGCCTCCCTGGCGCCCCCCTGACCTAGATCCTTCGCCTATATATTCCCTAAAATACAGAAAAAAAATCAAGGGATCCATGAAAATACTTTTCCGCCGCCGCAAGCTTCCGTTTCCGCAAGATCTCATCTGGAGACCCTTCCCGGTGCCCTGCCAGAGGGGACTTTGGAGTTGGAGGGCTTCTACATCAACATCATCGCCCCTCCAATGACTCGTGAGTAGTTCACTTCAGACCTACGGGTCTGTAGTTAGTAGCTAGATGGCTTCTTCTCTCTCTTGGATCTTCAATACAAAGTTCTCCATGATCTTCATGGAGATCTATCCGATGTAATCCTCTTTGGCGGTGTGTTTGTCGAGATCCGATGAATTGTGGATTTGTGATCAGATTATCTATGATATATATTTGAGTCTTTGCTGATTTCTTATATGCATGATTTGATATCCTTGTAAGTCTCCCCGAATCTTGGCTTTTGTTTGGCCAACTAGATCTATGATTCTTGCAATGGGAGAAGTGCTTTGTTTTGGGTTCTTACCGTCTGGTGACCTTTCCAAGTGACAGTAGGGGCAGCAAGGCACACATCGTGTAGTTGCCATCAAGGGTAACAAGGTGGGCTTTGTCATGGATATGAGATTGTCCATCTACGTCATGTCATCTTGCTTAAGGCGTTACTCTATTCTTTTGGACTTAATACACTAGATGCATGCTGGGTAGCGGTCGACGTGTGCAGTAATAGTAGTAGATGCAGAAAGTATCGGTCTACTTGTTTTGGACGTGATGCCTCTAGATATAATCATTGCCATAGATGACGTCACGACTTTGCGCAGTTCTATCAATTGCTCGACAGTAATTTGTTCACCCACCGTCTACTTGCTTTCATGAGAGAAGCCAGTAGTAAACACTACGACCCTCGGGTCTATTCACACCTAGCATTTCCACTTTCGATTTTACTTTGTTTTGTTACTTTGTTGCTTTCAGTTCTCACTTGGCGAACAATCTATAAGGGATTGACAACCCCTTCATAGCGTTGGGAGCAAGCTTTTTGTGTTTGTGCAGGCACTTGAGATACTCCTTCGCTGGATCGATACCTTGGTTCTCAAACTGAGGTAAATACTTACCACCGCTGCGCTACATCACCCATTCCGCTTCAAGGGAACACCAACGTAAGGCTCCAAGGCCACGGGGAAAATCCTTTGCATATTAGCCTAGGAAGTCCCTTAAGGCGTAGCCGTAGCAGAAGGATTCCTGGTGTCGTTGCTGAGGAGTATCAAGAAAAGTCAACACTCCTATTTCTGGCGCCGTTGGAAGGTCTTTTGTTGCAGTAGCAACCATCTCCTCCTTTTTTGTCTCACAAACACCACCACACTCTATTCCACCTACAGTGCTATATCCATGGCTCACGCTCATGTATTGTGTGATAGTTATAAAAAGTTTGAGAAAGTAAGAGTGCGAAAACAATTACTTGGACAATACCGGGGTTGTGCTTGATTTAAATTAGTTGTGTGAGGATGCTGGAGCATAGCCAGACTATATGATTTTGTAGGGATAACATTCCTTGGCCTTGTTATTTTGAAAGTTCATGATTACCTTGCTAGTTTGCTTGAAGTACTATTGTTTTCATGTCAATAGAAAACTATTGTTTTGAATCTTACGGATCTGAACATTCATGTCACATGAAAGAAGTTACAAAGGACAACTATTCTAGGTAGCATTCCGCATCAAAAATTCAGTCTTTATCACTTCCCTACTCGAGGACGAGCATGAGTTAAGCTTGGGGGTTCTTGATACGTCTCCAACGTATCTATAATTTTTGATGGTTTCATGCGATTATCTTGTCAAGCATTGGATGCTTTGTATGCCTTTTATATCTTTTTTGGGGCTAACTTATTAACTTAGTGCCAAGTGTAAGTTCCTGTTTATTCCTTGTTTTTGACCCTTTTCAGAGGAGGATTTTAAACGGAGTCCAAACGGAACGAAACTTCCAAAAAGATTTTTTCCGAAACAGAAGACGATCGGGGAACTTGAGAACCAAGGCACGGGACCACCAGGGACACCACAAGCCCCCTAGCCGCAGCCAGGGGCTGCGCCTCCCAGGCTTATGGGCTCCCTGGGCATCCTCTGCCCTAGGTCTTTCGCGTATATATTCCCAAAAATTCCAGAAAAAATCAAGAGATCATCGGAAGTACTTTTCCGCCGCCGCAAGCTTCTGTCTCCGCAAGATCCCATCTGGGGCACGTTCTGGTCCGCTGCCGGTGGAGGGATTCGGATACGGAGGGTTTCCTCATCAACACCATGACCTCTTCGATGATGCCAGAGTAGTTCACCATAGACCTACGGGTCCAAAGCTAGTAGCTAGATGGCTTCTTCTCTCTCTTGGATCTTCAATACAAAGTTGTCCATGATCTTCATGGAGATCTATCCGATGTAATCTTCTTTGCGGTGTGTTTGTCGAGATCCGATGAATTGTGGATTTATGATCAGATTATCTATGAATCTTATTTGAGTTTCTTTTGATCTCTCTTATGCATGATTTCATATCCTTGTAATTCTCTTCGAGTTGTGGGTTTTGTTTGGCCAACTTGATCTATGATACTTGCAATGGGAGAAGTGCTTGGTTTTGGTTTCATACCGTGCCGTGACCTCACTCAGTGACAGAAGGAGTAGCGAGGCACGCATCATGTTGTTGCCATCAAGTGTAAAAACATGGGGTTTTCATCATTGGTTTTAGTTTATCCCTCTACATCATGTCATCTTGCTTAAGGCGTTACTCTGTTTGTCATGAACTCAATACACTAGATGCATGCTGGATAGCGGTCGATGTGTGGAGTAATAGTAGTAGATGCAGAAAGTATCGGTCTACTTGTCTGGGACGTGATGCCTATATGTATGATCATTGCCTTAGAAATCGTCATGACTTTGCATGGTTCTATCAATTGCTCGATAGTAATTTGTTCACCCACCGTAATATTTGCTATTTTGAGAGAAGCCTCTAGTGAACACTATGGCCCCCGGGTCTACTTCACACCATATTTTCAGCCTTACTCTTTTACTTCATTGCACTTTCCGCCTTCAGATCTCACTTTGCAATCAATCTTGAAGGGATTGACAACCCCTTTATATCGTTGGGTGCAAGCTCTTTTATGTTTGTGCAGGTACTCTGGACTTGACGAGATTCTCCTACTGGATTGATACCTTGGTTCTCAAACTGAAGGAAATACTTACTGCTCATGTGCTGCATCACCCTTTCCTCTTCAAGGGAAAAAACAACGCAAGCAAGTCTCCGTCAACGTGTCAATTTCTGGCGATGTTGTTTGAGAAGTAGCAATATGCAGTAATTTCCCCGTGGGTAAATAATCAACAAACCAAATGAGTGTTCATCATGAGTGTTGGTCCAAACCCATCAACCGCCTATGATTGGCCTATTGGGAGTTTGGACGATCCGGTGGTGTACTGAGAATGAGATACGTGCGGCTCCTAGTGGAATCGTCCACATGTTGAGAGGCCTTGCTATCTTTGTTTTACTGTTGACGAAATATCTTATGCACCGGGATTCTAAGGACACTTTGGGCTATCTCGAGGTTGAGGTCTTCCACTGCATCTTGTGGTCAGTTTGTGATGGATGAGTTGGAGCACCCCTGTTGTTAGAACGTTGTGGCCCCATGTTTGGTTTTGGTAATTGATGACAATCCCTATGGACTAGTGGTTGACTTTTGTTATTCTCGAAGGATTTGTGCATATACATTTATTGAAGTCCATTTGTTGGTTTCAAGGAGTTTATGAGATGACGAAGGTGGTATTGAAAGATTTATCCAAAGATTTGTCAAGTGAGAGTTGAGCTTATTGCAACCATGTCTTGAAGAAGAAGATTGTGGGAACATTCATGTTTACATTCAAGACATCATCTTTATGAAGAGAGAATATAAGCCTCAAGGTTTATCAAGACTAACTCAAAGAGTGAATCAAGTTGATCAACACACAAAGCATACAGGATGTATCGAGTGGGATAATGTGATCCCATGGTATGGTAAGCATTGTCCACTACGCTTTGTGTACTAACCCATGGTCTACATGAGATTCCTATGTGGGGTTTGGTATGTGTCCATGGGCTTGCGTCAAGAGGATGATCTCATACAAACCATGGAGGATGGCATCAAGTGTTGATCGTCATCAAGTTTCCGGTGTGCAAGTTCAAGTGGAGCATCACAAAGAGATCACTCTTGAAGCTTGTCATCCATTGTGGTGACAATGGACTTGTCATGATGTGTTGAAGAGTGGCTCATCCATAGTGGATTATGGGGGAGCAATCTACTAGTCTTCATCGAGCCGACACAATCAAGAAAGGTGGTCCATCTTGAGGAGGACGATACCACCATCATCTAACTCAAGTGGACTATGTGCAAGGCAAAGGTTTTCCTTAATAGGTTTCTATTTTACCAGTCTCATAGTGTTAGTTGGGTGACCGAGTTATAGGATCAATTTTCATACTATCAAGGGGGTCTCGAGTGAGTAGCCTAATTGTATCGATTGTTGAGACCTAATACCATTGCATTCTTGTCATCAATATTCTTCTTGGTTCTTGTTTGGATTTTATCTTTGTGGGTCTTAGAGCTTATGGTCATCTTCATGACAAGCTCGAGTTCATAGAAAATGGAGTTCATATGCATCTTATATGTTGTTTTTTATATTGGAGTTTTTGCTGGTTCTTCATTCATAGAAGTTGCACATCTCTATATCATTGGCATTTTTATATTGCATGTTTGATAGCTCTTGTCGTGCTCCATCCAACAAGATTGAGTTTGCTTGATTCGGAGATCGTATGCGACTCTTTGGCAGTTCAGGTTTTATTGTATCCATCTATTTGCTTGGGCATCTTCGTTGCGCTCCCATGGTAGTACCGCTCTAGGAAAGCGGTAGTATTGCCTGCATGCGATAGTACCGCCAGCCACTACCACTGAACTACTGCCTAACCTTCTCGACCCAGAACTCTCTCAACGGATATAGGGGCAGCAATAGGGCAAGGCACTACCGCTTATAAGCGGTAGTACCCCTCTTGCGAGAGGTAGTGCCGCTTTGGCGGTACTGCCTTTGTTCCTGTCTCTGCCTTGCGTCCACGGTCCATGTACTTCAATCCTAGCGGTAGTACCACTCGGGTGGGCAATAGTACCGTCTCGATGGCCCGACCGGCTCGTGGCCTTGTGCCATTGCACCGTGCAGAAGGCACAACCGCCCAAGCGGTAGTACCGCTCTCATGAGCTGTAGTACCACATGTGTGTGGGCTGAGGGGGTTAAAGGTTAGATATTTTCCCCACCTATAAAAGGGCGTCTTCTTCCCCAATGGACCTTATCCCTTGAGCTCGTGTTTGCCCCCTCATACTCGTGATCTGCGTTGGGTTTTCTGTGAAGAGGAATGGGTTATTGCAGAAAAAAGTGGGTAACTATTTCCCTCATTTATGAAACTAAGGTTAATCAAACCAATAGGAATATCAACCACAACTATCTTCATCGGTTGCACACAAAACAACAAACAACTTTCACCGAACACGGGCAAGAGGGTTGCCAATTATCTTGTCTTGTTATTTACAAGCAAGTGAGACATGTAGATAATTGTATATATCAAGATAAAATAAAAACAAGTAAATAACAACATGGTAATAACGGTCTTATCAATATGTTGTGAATAGATTCGGGGGCCATAGCTTTCCGTAATGTCATCTCTCATGAAAAATAGCATGCAGTGGGTGAACAAATTACTGTTAGGCAATTGAAAAGAAAGCAGATAGTTATGCTCTATTCACGACAATGATCATGTGTATATAGGCATCACGTCCATAAACAAATTGGTTGTAACATCCCAAAATTATAAATTTTGGAATGTTAATATAATTATTAGATTGATTGTTTGTTTGTTTGCTGAGTGACTGAAACTTGTGTGAAATTTGAAACTTTTCGAAACTTTTGAATGAGAGGGAATAAAATGACTTTCCCCTTCTCCGGTGAATTCAAATTCAAGCTTTTAAAAGCAAAGAGAGAAGATGACATCACTTCTTCAACTATAAATAATTTGAACGGAGATATTTGCATTTGAATTCTCTTGCATTTGTATCCGTTTTCTTCGTGCAAGAAATGCCGGGAAATACATTCTAAAGAGCGGAGGAACATGACCCTCAAATACCCAGGCATTTTGAATGTTATTTGCACCCTCAAACTTAGAGGATCATTTGAAAATTATTTGCAAAAAGAAATAATGCTTTTAGGGATTCTTGGAAAAACATTTTTTCTGAAGTTTTATTTTTGCCGTGGAAAAATGCCCATCATCTGTATTTTATTTTTCTGATAATTTTAGTATTATAAAAACTCTTTATTCCGAATTTATTTGATTTCCTTTTTAACGTTTTAGTTTCCTAGTTTTGAAAATAGGAAGGAGATCACTTTTATTAGGAAATAGGAGCTAGCCCATTAAGAGCTTTCCAAATTTGTCCCAACAAAGGATCATGTTCTTCCTCCTCTCTCCCTCACGTCACAGAGATTTTCCCTTCCATGGACACAGGAATCCCCACCTCCGGGATTCGCGAAGCTCTTTCCCTCCCAGCACCTCCCGTCGCCCCTATAAGAACCCCCACACCCTCCTCTATCCATTTTCCCCAAGAACCATACCTCTCCTCGCCTCTAGCCGCAGCCCCCGCCTCGCCGGAGTTCATCTTCAACAGGAATTCGCCGGAGGTCCTGCTGCCTCCTCCCGTCGCCCCACGCCCGGCCGGCACCACCAACCTACGGCCGGAGCCCTCCTCCCCCGCCTGGACCCCTCCGCTGCCTCGGCCGGCCACCGGAGCCACCTTCCCGTCGTCTTCTCCAACTCCGGCTACTAATCCGGTGAGATTCACGAAATCCCGTATTGCAGTTTTTTCAGAAAATTGCAATCTTAGAAAATTCATATCTATTAGTCTATAACTCCGAATTAGGTGATTCTATTTGCCTTGGATCACAAATTTTATGAAGTTTCTGTAGATATATAATTTGTCTATGTTTGGATTTATAAAAATTGAGTTAGATCAGATTTGAATTAAAGCTTGTTTTGCTTATTCCGGGAGTTTAAAAATAGATTTTAATTTGATTCTTTTTGCTGCTGCTTCCTATTGCTCATATCTTTCAGTAGTTTAAGTTTCAATTGTTTCAAAATATTTTTAATTGGGTTTTTTACCAAAACAGATTCTGTTTTAGTTCTTTTAGGATTATAGCTATTTCTTTTTCTATATTTGTTTTTAAATTAATTTCTTTTATATTTCAGAAAGTTTATGTTTAGTTTCTGTTAGTTAAACAGTAGGTTCTCAACAAGTTTTTATTTTTATTTTATTTGTTATCATGAAATCAATTCTAGTTCCGTCATAACTTGCAATTGGTTTCTCCACGGTTTCAAATCCCGTTTGGAAATACTTTTAAATAGTTTTGTGAAAAAAATACTTTATTTTATCTTAGTTAAACTTATATCTTAGTTCCTTGTTATTATTTTCTGTTGGACAAAAACCATTTAGTGTTTGATGTAGTAGAAGACTCCCTAGTCTTATTTGAAGTTTCTTTCGGATTCTTATTCACTCTCTCTTTTGTTTTGATTGCTAGTATGAGTGCTTATGTGAATGATATGTTTGTTATATAGATTTCATCGGAGAGTGACGAGTAGTCTATCAAGTTATTTTCTCGAGAAATTCTTATTCGTCAACATCACCAGGCGAGTCATCTTTGATCATGTTATTTTACCTATGTTTTCGATGCATGGTAGATCGCCTTCTTTGCCCAATTGCATGATGCCTAGGTACTTGGAAACTTTAGTGTAAGAGTAGTATCATGTGGTAGGAACACAACACCCCGACACTTGGCCCCGGGACGACAATTTCTTAATGCTATGCTTGAGTAGACGGGTTATCGGTTGAGTGTATACCACGAGTGATGCGAGATTGATATAATAATCAAGACCGGACTAAGACAAGATTTTCAAGACCTCGGACGCAATGCAACTCTGGGTGAAGGACGGTTGATCGGCTCCCTGGAAAACCCAGTGGATGCCCGGGATGCTGGAGAGGCCATGTCATCCTGCGGAAAGCTTCACCCAGGCTCAAAGAGACGGATGGATATTTTCAAGACCCAAGGCTTACCTGCACAGCCACAAGTCATTATGGGCTCTAGCTTGGTTGGACAACGCGGCGACTCTGGACAGGCGGTGCTAGCAGATGTAGACGAACAGTAGGAATGGATGGGCACCGACAGGGATCAGAGGGACCCTTTGAAAGACCATGTTTTGATCATCCGATCTTCAAACACCCTCAAGTGCGAGGACAAACTCGGAGGCGATCAAATCTTGTGGGGAACGTGTGCAAAACTCTGCAGAGTACTCAAACCTAATCGATTAGCCGTGTCCACGGTCATGGACAACTTGAGCCAAAGGAACTGAAGTTATCTGGATTTCTCAACACCATTAAATATATTTGATGTGGGAATTATTGACAACTCGGGTACGAGAACTGGTTGGCGGAACCATCTCGTTAGCAACAAACATTGTAGTTACATTTTGCTTTCAACCCCTCTTGTTGTAGGATAAAACTGGCTTTATGCAAAACTTAGCTCCACCGACCAAATATGCATGTAGAGATAGTTGATTATTATTTTACCCCTTTCTTATGTGACTTGCCGGCATATTCAATATGCTGACCTACACGGCTGCAACGTCTTATGTTGCAGATATTTTATTCGACGAGTAAGAGTATGATTCAGGGTTACGGTCTACACTCAACTTGTCGTTGGTGTTTATTGGGACTTCACTCCCTTGACCGCTTCCGCTGAGATAATTAAGGTATATATCAGTTTTACGCTATTTTACATGTGATTGCACTTTGATATATACATTGATGTACTGTGTGTGCCAGCATACTGATCTAGGGATGGCACAGAAACACAGAGGCTTGACTCGTTTTGAGTCGGGTCGCTACAGAGATGGTATCAGAGCACATGTTGACTGTAGGACATGACCCTAGAAACTGGAAATTTCTTAGGATATGACCTCTCAAAAATCTTATTTTCAAGAACACCTTTTGCTTCTCATCCCTTCTGACTTCATCAAATGTTCCCTCTCACCTCAAATAGTTAGACAATACCCTTACCCCTTTGACCTCATGAAGAATCGACGAAGCTCTACTTCCAAGTAAAGAGGATTTCACCACGCGTTTGAAGAATTGAAGCTACACCAACAGTAGACTCTCAAGACCCAAAGAACTTGAAGACCCTGAAGTGTCCGAATAATTATATGACCATTAGAAGTCCAAACCCCTTTTCTATACCCACGTTAGATACGATGATTTGTGAGCCGTCTTTGGTGTGTTCTTTTCGACGGCCACAACAAAAATCTATTCTCAAAATATTGTTCGTATTGTGTGTATCTCCCTCCCTCTCTTACTCGTCTCATCCACAAAACCTCAACCCTACCAGATGGAGTTTGAAGTTGGACTTGTAGTCTCTGGACCAATGACCCAACTGGAAGCTGAAATATGGATTCAGAACATGGAGAACCACTTCGGAAGCAACTTGATCTCAAGGAAGTATGAAGTGGAACACGCTCTTCAGTACTTTACACAAAGTGCAGCTATCTGGTGGAAAATGCACCATGCGATACAAGGATTTAGTGGAGCAGAAAGTTGGGAAGAATTCAAGAAGACTCTGTTAAGAGCCCATCTCATTTAGAAGTGCTATGATAATCCGAAAAAGAAGACTTGTGCATGCAAGATCTGTGGAGAAATAGGACACACCCAGGAGGAACACAAGGATGGATGCACTCATTGTGAAGAAAATAAACCAGCTGAGGAATGCCCAACTAGTCAGGTGACTTGTTTCTTGTGTGAAGGAACCACCCACTACCGAGCTCAGTGTCACATTTACCCCAAGGTGCAGCAAGTTGTCAAGCAGCAGAAATATGCAATGAAGGAAACCCTCAAGAAGAAGATTCTAGAGGAACCAGTGATGAACGAAAATATTGAAGACCCTGATGGACAAGGTCTGACCAGATTTTTCTCCAATGCATGCTACTCATGTGGAGAAGAAGGACATTATTCACAGGACTGCACGAAGAGAAGCCAAGAGTATCTGGGAAACTTCTCGACGGAAGAAGTGGAGTTTGATCCACTTGAAATAGAAGAACTGGCCAAAATAAAGGAGTCCGGAAAGAAGAAAAAGTACCCTCGGAAGAACCAAATCTCTGCAGACATAGACCTGAGTCATGTCAGATGTTACAAGTGTATGAAATTTGGCCACCACAAATACATGTGCTCAGGAAGGAAGCCGGGAATCCAAGGAGCAAAAGCAGAAGCTAAGAAGCCTCGAGACTTGTCAGAAATCATTTGTTTTTGTTGCAAGGAAGCAGGACATTTTGCCAGCGATTGTCCACAAAGGAAGAAAGCTAGAATCAAGTAGTTAAGTTTTGACCAGGGCAATAAGTGTAATCTGAAGCACTCTTGTTTTCATGAGATCATGGAGTGAAATTTTTGTAACAGAAGTCCCTGAGATTGTAATAACATCATGAATAAATGGAATTTATGGTCTCATGATTGCCTATGTTGAAACTGTATGCGTTGTTTTCTCTACGAGCAAAGATCTCTGAACATTTATGAGGATAAGAGAAAATACGGTCTATACATGCATGAGTATAATTCAATTTTAAGTGTGGTAGTAATCGGTAAACCCACAGGATCCATTGAGTAGGAGTGTACCATGATTATCAAGGAGCACCTCGGAAAGTTCGAGTGGAACTAAAGTACCTCCAAGAGAGACAGATGAATAAAGTTGGCAGAAATGTTTGACCATACCGAACAATGTGGATGGCAGCATTTGTAATAAATTACTTTTGAGTTATAATTTTGAAGAAAGCAGGGATGTAATAAAGGATTGATTATGAAATGAATATGATTTATGGAAGAAGCTATGATGGATCAGCAAACGTTTTCTTAGGAGCATACGAAAACCTGAGAGTTGTCAAGATACGATAGATGTTTCGTTCAGCTTGCAGAACCAATGGATTATCCGAGCTTCATTCGTGGACAAGAGAAATTATGCAACGCTTGTGAGGATGCCCAAGTGTTAGAATGCGAGATTCGCTAAACCTTATACAAAGAAATGATTTGGGTGCGGAATGGATTGATCACCATGACAACTTAATCTTATCATTTATCTTGCTATTCGGAATGGTAAATCTGAGAGACTTACCCATAGAGAGAGACGACGTTCTTTGAAGCTTTTGTTTAAGCCTTAGAGTGGTATAAGAAAAGCCCATGTACATGGCACTTGTTGTCACGCGTAGGAAATTTTACGGTGAGGATGAAGCCAAGACCCTTCTCTCTGTAGGATAACCACAAATGATAGACCACCATGAGAACCATCGATAAGTTATTTAGAATTGACCACGAGACTGTCAGTTAAGAAGACCCAGTGACGGAAGAAGCTTATGTCAACACGAGAGCATCACCAAAGGATTTAATATGAAGACTATGCGATGTCAGTTGCCAAAAACCAAGAGGATCGTTAAAACATTTTGAGGAACCAGTATCTCTCATTTTAAGTGTGGTAGCATCCCACCTTGCCGGAGATTGGAATTGTTAGAAGACCCCCAAACCCTAACCTTTCTTTCTAGCCTCTTCGAATCTCGAGGACGAGATTCATTTTAAGCGTGGTAGTTTGTAACATCCCAAAATTATAAATTTTGGAATGTTAATATAATTATTAGATTGATTGTTTGTTTGTTTGCTGAGTGACTAAAACTTGTGTGAAATTTGAAACTTTTCGAAACTTTTGAATGAGAGGGAATAAAATGACTTTCCCCTTCTCCGGTGAATTCAAATTCAAGCTTTTAAAAGCAAAGAGAGAAGATGACATGACTTCTTCAACTATAAATAATTTGACCGCAGATATTTGCATTTGAATTCTCTTGCATTTGTATCCGTTTTCTTCGTGCAAGAAATGCCGGGAAATACATTCTAAAGAGCGGAGGAACATGACCCTCAAATACCCGGGCATTTTGAATGTTATTTGCACCCTCAAACTTAGAGGATCATTTAAAAATTATTTGCAAAAAGAAATAATGCTTTTAGGGATTCTTGGAAAATCATTTTTTCTGAAGTTTTATTTTTGCCGTGGAAAAATGCCCATCATCTATATTTTATTTTTCTGATAATTTTAGTATATAAAAACTCTTTATTCCGAATTGATTTGATTTCCTTTTTAACGTTTTAGTTTCCTAGTTTTGAAAATAGGAAGGAGATCACTTTTATTAGGAAATAGGAGCTAGCCCATTAAGAGCTTTCCAAATTTGGCCCAACAAAGGATCATCTTCTTCCTCCTCTCTCCCCCACGTCACAGAGATTTTTCCTTCCATGGACACAGGAATCCCCACCTCCGGGATTCGCGAAGCTCTTTCCCTCCCAGCACCACCTGTCGCCCCTATAAGAACCCCCACACCCTCCTCTATCCATTTTCCCCAAGAACCATACCTCTCCTCGCCTCTAGCCGCAGCCCCCGCCTCGCCGGAGTTCATCTTCAACAGGAACTCGTCGGAGGTCCTGCTGCCTCCTCCCGTCGCCCCACGCCCCGCCGGCACCACCAACCTTCGGCCGGAGCCCTCCTCCCCCGCCTGGACCCCTCCGCTGCCTCGGCCGGCCACCGGAGCCACCTTCCCGTCGTCTTCTCCAACTCCGGCTACTAACTCCGGTGAGATTCACGAAATCCCGTATTGCAGTTTTTTCAGAAAATTGCAATCTTAGAAAATTCATATCTATTAGTCTATAACTCCGAATTAGGTGATTATTTTTGCCTTGGATCACAAATTTTACGCAGTTTCTGTAGATATATAATTTGTCTATGTTTGGATTTATAAAAATTGAGTTATATCAGATTTGAATTAAAGCTTGTTTTGCTTATTCCGGGAGTTTAAAAATAGCTTTTAATTTGATTCTTTTTGCTGCTGCTTCCTATTGCTCATATATTTCAGTAGTTTGAGTTTCAATTGTTTCAAAATATTTTTAATAGGGTTTTTTACCAAAACAGATTCTGTTTTAGTTCTTTTAGGATTATAGCTATTTATTTTTCTATATTTGTATTTAAATTAATTTATTTTATATTTCAGAAAGTTTATGTTTAGTTTCTGTTAGTTAAACAGTAGGTTCTCAACAAGTTTTTATTTTTATTTTATTTGTTATCATGAAATCAATTCTAGTTCCCTATAACTTGCAATTGGTTTCTCCACGGTTTCAAATCCCATTTGGAAATACTTTTAAATAGTTTTGTGAAAAAAATACTTTATTTTATCTTAGTTAAACTTATATCTTAGTTCCTTGTTATTATTTTCTGTTGGACAAAAACCATTTAGTGTTTGATGTAGTAGAAGACTCCCTAGTCTTATTTGAAGTTTCTTTCGGATTCTTATTCACTCTCTCTTTTGTTTTGATTGCTAGTATGAGTGCTTATGTGAATGATATGTTTGTTATATAGATTTCATCGGAGAGTGACGAGTAGTCTATCAAGTTATTTTCTCGAGAAATTCTTCTTCGTCAACTTCACCAGGCGAGTCATCTTTGATCATGTTATTTTACCTATGTTTTCGATGCATGGTAGATCACCTTCTTTGCCCAATTGCATGCTGCCTAGGTACTTGGAAACTTTAGTGTAAGAGTAGTATCATGTGGTAGGAACACAACACCCCGACACTCGGCCCCGGGACGACAATTTCTTAATGCTATGCTTGAGTAGACGGGTTATCGGTTGAGTGTATACCACGAGTGATGCGAGATTGATATAATAATCAAGACCGGACTAAGACAAGATTTTCAAGACCTCGGACGCAATGCAACTCTGGGTGAAGGACGGTTGATCGGCTCCCTGGAAAACCCAGTGGATGCCCGGGATGCTGGAGAGGCCATGTCATCCTGCGGAAAGCTTCACCCAGGCTCAAAGAGATGGATGGATATTTTCAAGACCCAAGGCTTACCTGCACAGCCACAAGTCATTATGGGCTCTGGCTTGGTTGGACAACGCGGCGACTCTGGACAGGCGGTGCTAGCAGATGTAGACGAACAGTAGGAATGGATGGGCACCGACAGGGATTCAGAGGGACCCGTTGAAAGATCATGTTTTGATCATCCGGTCTTCAAACACCCTCAAGTGCGAGGACAAACTCGGAGGCGGTCAAATCTTGTGGGGAACGTGTGCAAAACTCTGCAGAGTACTCAAACCTAATCGATTAGCCGTGTCCACGGTCATGGACAACTTGAGCCAAAGGAACTGAATTTATCTGGATTTCTCAACACCATTAAATATATTTGATGTGGGAATTATTGACAACTCGGGTACGAGAACTGGTTGGCGGAACCATCTCGTTAACAACAAACATTGTAGTAACATTTTGCTTTCAACCCCTCTTGTTGTAGGATAAAACTGGCTTTATGCAAAACTTAGCTCCACCGACCAAATATGCATGTAGAGATAGTTGATTATTATTTTACCCCTTTCTTATGTGACTTGTCGGCATATTCAATATGCTGACCTACACGGATGCAACGTCTTATTTTGCAGATATTTTCTTCGACGAGTAAGAGTACGATTGAGGGTTACGGTCTACACTCAACTTGCCGTTGGTGTTTATTGGGACTCCACTCCCTTGACCGCTTCCGCTGAGATAATTAAGGTATATATCAGTTTTACGCTATTTTACATGTGATTGCACTTTGATATATACATTGATGTACTGTGTGTGCCAGCATACTGATCCAGGGATGGCAGAGAAACACAGAGGCTTGACTCGTTTTGAGTCGGGTCGCTACATTGGTCGACTCCTGCGTGCACCTATTCCTATTACTCCACTCATCGACCGTTATCCAACATGCATCTAGAGTATTAAGTAAACCAGAGTAATAAATGGAGAACAATGACATGATGTAGACAAAGTAAACTCAAGCAATATGAATAAACCCCATCGTTTTATCCTTAGTAGCACAACACAAAGACGCATCTTGCCTGCTTCTATCACTAGGATATAGAATATTCTCCACGTTGAACCTACCACAATGCACCTCTCTCACCAAAGAAATATTGATCTAGTTGGCTAAACTATTTCAATAGATTAGAGAGAATTATGAAGCTATCATAATCATGCACATAAGAATCATATACATATTCAAAGGTGACTCGAATATTATCATGAATAATCTGAACATATACCCACAATTCATTGGATCCCAAAAAACGCACCGCTCAAAAGGAATTACATCATATGGATCAAAGCAAAGATTCGATGATCATTATATTGAAGATCAAAGAGAGAGAGAGAGAGAGAGAGAGAGAGAGAGAGAGAAGTTTCCATGTAGGTACTGAGTATGGACCCGTAGATCTGTGGTGAACTACTCACACATCATTGTGAGGGTAGGAAGATTTATGAAGAGGACCTCCATGATCAATTCCCCTCCGACAGGGTGTTGGAATAGAGCTCTAGATGACCTTCCGTTGGAAAGAGATTTGCGGTGGCATAAAAAGTGTTTTGGGACTCCCTCTGGTGTTTTTAGGGTAGATGAGAATTTACAAGCCAAAGAATAGAGCCGAGAGGGCCACGAGGGAGGCAAAAGCCATCGTGGCGCGACCCCCACCCACCAGGTCACAACCTGTTCGCTTGTTGGCCCCTTGTGAGGCCTCCAATCTTCTTCTGATGCTCGTTGGTCTTCTTTTGGTCCAGAAAAAAGCACCAAAAAATTCAGAGCAATTGGACTTTGTTTTGCATGGAAAACCTGAAAAGTGAAAAACACGCAAAAACAACAACTAGCACTGGGTCAATATGTTAGTGCTCAAAAAAATGGTAAATAAATACCCCAAAATTATTCTAGAATGATAATACATCAGTATGGAACAATCAAAAATTATAGATACGTTGGAGACATATCAAGCATCCCCAACCTTAATTCCGCTCGTCCTCGAGTAGGTAAATGATAAAAACAGAATTTTTTATGTGACATGCTATCCACGATGTAACCGTATGCATGTATGCTCATTGAGAAACGATGAATAAGCAAACATTAACATAGGACTACTTATAGGTATAAGAAGCAAATCATTAATTTATCAAAGCACATGATCCTCAAAGATTGTTTTACCCCCATCCATCTTTATTATATTAGCAAGGCATGGCTCCATCTTCACCACATTAATACAAATGTCCAGCACCATGGTGTTCAAGTCAGGAAATTGGATTATACTCTTTCACTATGCATCAACTTTTCATTCTTCATGCAATACATGAGCGTGAACCATTGGACATAGCATAAAGGTGGAAGAGAATATGGTCGTAGGTTTCAAAGGGGTAAAAGTGGAGAATATATTCCCACATCCACTAGGCGTACCAACGAGCTATGGAGATGACTGTCGATGGATATCAATGCGAGGAGTAGGGATTGTTCATGCAAATGACGTACAAGAGCTATAAGTGTATGAAAGCTCCAATAAAGCTAAGTGGGGTGTGCATCCAACTTGCTTGATCATGAAGACCTTGGGCATTTGAGGAAGCCCATTATCGGAATATACAAGCCAAGTTTACAAAAAAGTAATTCTCACTAGCATCTGAATGATATAACATGAGACTCTCTATATGAAGAACCCACTTTGAGGCACAAGTGCGGTAAAGGATAGTAGCAAAGTCCATTATATCTTTTTGTCTCATTTGTTTATTATGGTGGTCTCATTTGGCCGCCCCCATTTTTATTTTGTCACTGAGACAATGCTCTAATAATGATGATCATGATACTTTTATTTACTTAGAACTCATCATGAAAACTGATAGGACACTCTGAATGAATGCCTCTGGCAGTGTACTAGGATGTGCGAAGATCTAGCATGACATGTATCAAAAATATGTTGAATGGTTTATTTGCCACAAATTCTATGTGAGATCTATATGACCATGCAGAGCATTATGATGAGGAACGAACTAGTCATGTGACATGATGATTGCATTTGCTTGCAAATGTATCCTGGTATGATGGCTCTTTTGAGGAGGATATAAAAAGGCTTATTTGCAACAGAGCGTGTCATGTCACGGGATTTGGATGCACCGATGAAATTTTCACCGATCCTAAAGGTGAGAATGGGCGATCCACGGTACTGCACAGGCTAGGAAATATGAGGAGGTGAGAGTGCGTATGTCCATGGTGTCACATTAATCATGAATTACTTATATACTTATTGCAAAGTTTTATTAGTTTTAGTACTACTCACATGCCCCGAGAGACAGGGTTGGTAAGAATTAACCATCGCCGCGACTACGAGTCAAAACAACAGAAGGATTTCAACAAGGAATACAAATGCTCACACATCATCACCTATGTGAATTAATAATAATGCACTCACATCTTTTTCATATCACCACATCAATATCATTAACCCACAATTTCTCTATATGTGTTACATGATGGTTTTTATCATCACTCATTGGATACTAACTATTTTTGATCTAGTCTTAAGACCCAAGAAAATTACCGTCACTATTTGCCCAGCTCTCAGACATACATAAGTGAAGAACAAGAGCATAATATTTCTATAAAATCTACACGCCACCGTGCTAAAAGAGATATAAGTGAAGTACTAGAGCAGCTACTAAGCCCAAAAGATATAAGTGAAGCACTTAGAGTATTCTAACAAATTATGATGATGTGGTCTCTCTCTCTCAAATAGGTGTGTCCAGCAAACAATGATTGTTGCCAGCTGAAATTAAAATAAAAAAAATGCAAATTACACTCCAAGCAAAACTCATATCATGTGATGAATAAAAATATAGCTCCAAGTAACATGCCGATGGATTGAGACGAAAAGAGGGGATGCCTTTTAGGGCATCCCCAAGCTTATACACTTGAGTCCTCCTAGAATATTACCTTGTGGTTCCTCGGGCATCCCCAACCTTAGGCTTTTTCTGCTCCTCGATCCTTTGTCCATCGGGACAATACCCAAAACATGAAAACTTCAATCACATAAAACTCAACAAAACCTCATGAGATCCGTTAGTATAAGCAACATATCAAATACTTTTGGTGCTCTTACAAATTGATTCTTATTTTATTTTAGCATAGGGTACTATATATTAACTCCTCCATGGCTTCTACCCTCACCGATATAATCCATAGCATTATCAAAACAAGCAAACTACATGCAAAAACAAAATCTGACTAAAACACAACAGTGGTAGTAATCTGTAATGAACCTATACTTCTATAAATCCAAAAATTCTTAAAATTAGGAAGGCCTCGTGAATTTTTATACAAATACTGTGTAAAACATTCAACTTAAATATACGTTCCAGTAAATCATAGAAATTCCACACTAGATGTCATAGTTTATGTTTTTTCACCGTATCAATTGTACTCATCATGCAAATCACCCAAAGGCTTTACTTGGCACAAACACTAGTTAAAACATAAAAACTAAATCATTATAAACGCAATAATCATGTTATCACACACTAATAGAAAATAAAAAGCAAAAATATAAGATAACTATTGGGTTGCCTCCCAACAAGCGCTATTGTTTTATGCCCCTAGCTAGGCATATTGCATAGTTTCAAGTGTTGTCATCTTTGTTCATAAAAGTTGTAATATCCTTCGTAACCATGTTTCCCCTAGCACAAATAACATCACGCTTTTGTTATTTGGCATCAAGCCTTCCATTGCATAGCATGACGTTCCCGTGGATCTTAGAGACAAAGATGAACACCCCCTAAAATTAGACTCCATACTAGTTCTAGCCTCTTTGATTAGCTCTGTTTGGCGGTGGCACACTATATAGCCGATTCAATGGTTTCTATTTTAGGCCGGCCAAATACATTTCTTCAGCTTATCATAGGTGTCAAAATCCTTGTTTCCAAGGAAATATTTTTCAAACATAGAGTCCAAGACACGTCTATGGGAAAGAGATAAACCAACATAAGAACTTCTCATAAGCAAATTAATGTGACTCTTATGATTAGCTCTTGCTTGTATTGTTAATAGTCTATCCCAAGCTTGCTTGAGTGACTCATCACCTACTTGCTTAAAATCTAAGATTGGGGAACCCTCTTCAAATTAAGGAGGAAGAGGCATATCTGTAGTGGAAGTAGCCATGGCGTCTAACGCTTAAACTAGAGAGCGAAGATGCAATCTAGTAATAAGATAAGCAAGCAAAGGTAAATGTTTTTTGGTATTTTTATATTTTTATGAGAAAAACTAAATATACCAGAAAATAAAAAGAGCAACAAGTTAATGAAATTTTGTGTGGAGTTACTTGGTAGTTTGTGATGATATTCCCTCGCAACGACCCCAGAAATACTTCCTGATACTCGTGATCTGCATTGGATTTTCCATAGAGGTACGGGTTATCGCAGCACAAAGTGGGTATGTATTTCCCTCAGTTATGAAACCAAGGTTTATCGAACCAATAGGAATATCAACCACAACCATCTTCAGCGGCTGCACACAAAAGAACAAACAACTTGCACCCAACGCGGGCAAGAGGGTTGTCAATCATCTTGTCTTGTTATTTGCAAGCAAGTGAGGTGTGTAGATAATTGTATATAGCAATATGAAATAAAAACAAGTAAATAACAGTGAGGTAATAAAGGATTTATCAAATGTTGTGAATAGACTTGGTGGCCATATATTTCCCTAATGGCATCTCTCATTAAAAATAGCATACGGTGGGTGAACAAGTTACTGTTGGGCAATTGACAGAAAAGTGGATAGTTATGCAATATTCACGGAAATGATCATGTGTATATACGCATCACATTCATAAAAAAATAGGCCGAGTGCTGCCTACACCTATTACTATTACAACACTCATGGACCGCTATCCACCATGCATCTAGAGTATTAAGTAAAACAAAGTAATGCATGAAGAACAATGACATGATATAGACAAAGTAAACTCAAGCAATATGAATAAATCTCCGTTATTTTAACCTTAGTAGAAGAAACAGAAAACACATCTTGTCCCCTTCTATCACTAGGATATATAAATTCTCCAACTTGAACCTACCACAACACACCTCTCTCACCAAATAAATATCGATCTAGTTGGCCAAACTATTTCAATAGATAGTAGAGAATTACGAAGCTATCATAATCATGCACATAAGAATCATATAAGTATTCAAAGGTGACTCAAATATTTATCATGAATAATCTCAATATAAACCCACAATTCATCGGATCCCAACAAACGCACCGCACAAAAGGAATTACATCATATGGATCAAAGCGAAGATGCGATGATCATTGCATTGAAGATCAAAGAGAGAGATTTCCATCTAGGTACTAACTATGGACCCGTAGGTCTGTGGTGAACTACTCACACGTCATCGTGAGGGCAGCAAGGTTGATTAAGATCCCCGCCATGATCGATCGCCCTCCAGCAGGGTGCTGGAACAAAACTCCAGATGGCCTCCCATAGGAATAGAGACTTGCAGTGGCGTAAAAAGTGTTTCGGGACAACCTCTGGTGTTTTTAGGGAAGATGTGAATTTATAACCCAAAGAACCTAGTCTGGAGGTCCAGAGGGAGGCACAAGCCATCAGGGCGCCCCCAGATTGCGCCTTGTTGGCTTGTGGGGCCCTCGTGAGGCCTCCAGCCTTCTTCCTATGCTCGTTGATCTTCTTTTGGCCAAGAAAAATCACCAACATGTTTCAAGGAAGTTCGACTTTGCTGTTATTGAAAACCTGAAAAGTGAAAACAAAACAACAACTGTCTCTAGGCACTGTGACAATGGGTTTATGATCAAAAATAGTATAAAATGGTAAATAAATACCTCAAAAGTATTCTAGAATGATAATATATCAGCATAGAACAATAAAAAAAATATAGATACATTGGAGACGTATCACCCCCCCCCCATTGTTGACCTTCTTCAAGATTACTAACTCTCAATCCCTCCAATGATTCTTGCTAGTTCTTGTGGGCGAAGAGAGAGAAGATCTAGATCTACGTTTACACCAATCACTTTCTGCTCTATGTGAGGGGAACCCCATTGATCTATATCTTGTAGTTCTTTGTGAGCTCCTTCTTCTTCATCACATATTCCTCCATAGTTGTTGTTGTGGTGGTGGAATTTGGGAGTGAGGGACTTAATGACTTTGTGTATTCTTGCCACTGCATTAGCTGCATCGGGTTGACTTTGAGTTCTCTAAGGTGGTATGTGGAAGTGAAGTTTGAGAAGGTTATTACTCTTGGGTGTTTGGGCATCATTGAGCTTGTGCCTCTTGGGTGCTTTAGAGCCCTAGATGGTTGGTGGTGCTTTGGATCTCAACCATTGTGGTGTAAAGATATGGGCAAGCGTGAGGGCCTCCAATTAGGTTGTGGAGATTCCCCCAAGTAGTTTGTACAGGTTCGGTGACTGCGCCCAAGGGTTACCATTTATATGTGTTCGGTCACCACCCTCAAAGGTCCCTTTGTGGAATCACGACATCTTGCATTGTGCGAGGGCATGGGGATATTACGGTGGATCTAGTGGCTTCTTGGGGAGCATTGTGCATCCACGCCGCTACAAACGGAGAGTAGCATCCGCAAGGGTGTGAACTTAGGGATACATCGTCGTCTCTGCGTGCCTCGGTTATCTCTTATCCAAGACCTTTACATATGCACTTTACTTTGTGTTAGCAATATTATTTCTTTATGATAGCAATATATATCTTGTTATCGCTTAGTTTTTTACCTTTCTTAGCATAAGTTGTTGGTGCGCATAGGTGAGCCTAGTTGTTTTAGGTTTTGTGCTTCATAAATTAAATTCTAGTTTTATTCCGCATGTGTTCAAGCCTAAACTATAATTATTTTAAATCGCCTATTCACCCCCTCTAGGCGACATCCAAGTCCTTTCACCTACATGGTTAAATCTTCCACAAAGTCGTGCCCGTGATTATGTGGTAACTTGGAAACTTTATAATACCCGGTTATAGAAAACTTGAAGTAACCCAATTTGAAAGAGATAAAGCGCGTGCTTAATTGTGACCATCTCTTTTCAAGGGAGACTTGATCAATAGGTGTTATTGAAGGGAATTGGATACTTGGCTACCTCATGAACAATTAAGGGATCTTCATCACTTATATTTTCTGAAGCCTAGTCATTTCAATTATCATGTGTCTATCTTATATCATTCCTCCTTGCGGTAACTTGTACTTCAATTGATACATTGAAAGTTAATTTCCCCTTTGCATGCTTTGGTTTTGTACCTTGCATGTGTTTGTATATATTGAGCTTCATATATATTTAACTTGAGTTATCAATTATGTATGGTGGGTTGCACATCATGTATTTGTGAGTCTTTTGTTTGAGCCGTTTTGCATCTTGTTTGTATGTTCGTTGGGTGTTTTGAGAAATTAATGGATTATGTCATTTTGGGGGAATGATGTGTTTTGTGCACCTCACGATCCTTTAAAATGTGTGTACATGAGGAATACCACCTAGTATTGATATTGCAAGATTATCTAGTCTCTATGTGGTATGTCTTACTCACGGAAAATTCAAATTCTAAATGGTCCACCTAGTATTGATATTTGCCTCTTGTGAAGTATTTTGGGTTATCACATTATGGGCGAGTAATATGCTATGTGTATATTACAAGCATAGAAAATGTGTACATTTGAGGTATTGCCATTTAGTGTTGATTTTGTAAATTATCTTGTTCCTAGGTGGCATGTTAGCTCTACAAGGTCCAATTTGCGTATCTCTTATCTTTTTGTTGTGAAGTTGATATTGCTTATACTTGCAATCTACCAATGAGAATTATTTCCAATTGTTTCTTGTGTGTTGATAATTTGTATTCTTTTATGAGGTAGAAATTGCTAATCATTTTAACATGTATTTTTTTTATCCATTTGTCTTCCTTGCCTCTTGTGGTTCATTTAGTACATGTCTAGAGTTTCTATAGATATAGGGAAAGTGGTGATTCTATCTTGTGCATTTTGTATTCAAATGCAAACTCTACATAATGCACATATCTTGGGGGAGCTATCTATTTTCTTCACAACACTCTTATTATGTGATTATCATGAAACCTTTTGATCCTTATCAAGTGTGTCTTGGTGGAAGTCAAGCCTTTAATTTTGGTGCTTTGAGCCATCATGAAAATTTGTGGAGGGTTTGGTTTGTTTGGAAAAAGCTCTCTTTTGGGAACTTGATACCTCTTGTTTGTTTTCTTTTAGTCGGTATCTTGTTTTCTTTTATTTGGCATCTGCCAATGGGTATCTCATTCCTTGTTGTATCTTTTAATTGGTATCCTTCTAGTGATAATATCTTTGTTTGGTATCTTATTTTCACTTGGTACTTTTTCATTTGGTATCTTATCAGTTATGTGCTGATTTGGTTCTTGAAAGTCTTGAACATGCATATATACTACATGTACTTACGTTGACACGCTCTCTTTCTTTAACCCAACATGTAGGGTAAACTCAGTCAAATCCTCCTTGGATAAGATGTGCATGAAATTCAATCTCATATCCACATGCACATATTTGTGTGGAGTTTGTCCTATGTATTGTTGGTTATCTAACTTTTGGTCCCAATGAGTTCGGGTACCATTTTCTTTGTGTTGTTGTTCTAGGAACAATAAGAGATTCATTGGATTCTCGGCCCACTTACAAGGAAGGTGTTGACACCATGTGCTTATTGGATCCAAGGTAGGATGATCGATGAACCATTATCCACTACATCAATCCAATGCTATCTCGGCAACAAGTATCTACCTCATGCATACATTTCTTGCATTCAACCTTTAATAGGTTGCATCATGGCATGAATTTCTTGATTTGTTCTTATGGTACTTGTTACCTTTATCAAAGCATCCCGACGGTGATCTCTTGTTGCTAGTTGTGATGTCTTTGATGTTTGTGTGTTTGGAGTTCATTTATGTACAATAAGATAATATTAGTCCATGTACTATGCTTCCAAGCAAAGATCTTATTGGTATATTTATGACCTCCTTTTGGATATCTTATTCGTACATTTTGTAACTATTTCGTATGTACATCATTCCTTGTGGATTTATATCTTCATGATCTTCATCTACCTAGAATCTTGTACACTTGAGACAAGTCACATCTCTATTTGATATCCTTTCTTTCACGTCCACTATTTTCATTCTCCTTTTGTTTTCTTGGTGGCTCCATGAAAGCATTTTTCATTTGAGTGTGTGTCTTATCTCTTTACATATTAGTGCACCCATTCTTGATGATCTTTGTTTTTCTCATGCTTGTCTTGGCGAGGCTTGTGCCATTTCAAATTGTATCCCTCCTATTGACAAGCCTATCATCTCCTATCTTCACCATGTGTTGTCATAAGCTTTTGGTTTCAATTTGATTATTAGCAAGCTTGTGAACCCACCTGCTAGAGGTGTGTGTATGTGTGTGTGGGGGGGTGATATCTCTTGAATTTATCTCTCATTTCATCAAGACTATGTTTATGCTTTATGATCATCGTTATATTAGCCTTCTCAAGTAGTTTGGCATGACTCACCCATGGAGGATGTCATGAAGTGTTAATCGTCATCACAGTTGAGGTGTGGAAGTTCAAGCAGAGCATCACGAATAGATCACATGCTTGAATCTTTCCAACCATTATTGTGATAATAGACATGTGAAGATGTGCCAAAGAGATGCTCACCGATAGTGGAGTATGGGGAGAAATCTACTAGTCTTCATCGAGTCAATGCAATCAATAAAGATGGTCCATCTTGAGGAGGACAAGATCGTCATCATTTAGCTCAAGTGGACGTACTATGTGTAAGGCACCGGTCTCATGGTGTTATTTGGGAGACCGGATTATAGGTTTGATAGTCATACTATCAAGGGGCGCTCTCAAGTGAGTAGCTTGATCGCATCGTTCATAGAGAGATCGAACCATTGCAATAATGGCATTATCTTTCTTGGTTCTTGTTTGGCTTTTATCTTTGTGAGGGTTTAGAGCTTGTGGTTATCTTCATGACAAACTCTATTTCATCAAAACTGATTTCTTATGCATCTTCTAGGGCGTTTTCAGTGTTGAAGTTTTTACCGATCTTATTTGAGGAAGGATTCTCACTATATTATTTTGGGTATTTTATCAATTGATATTGGGATAACTGCATTTGTGCCCCTAGTTGGGTCACCCTCGAGTGATTTTCCCCTATTTTTCAATAATTGCGGTTTTGCCCAGCTCACTTCACTCGTCTTGTCTTTTTGCCCTTCCGGCATGGTTCCGTCCAGTCACCGTTCGCCACGTGGCGACTGATAACTGGACGGAACCGTGCCGGAAGTGCAAAAACACAAGGCGAGTGAAGTGAGCTGGGCAAAACCGTAATTATTGAAAAAATAGGGGCAAATCAGTCGAGCATGACCCAACTAGGGGCACAAATGCAATTATCCCATTAATATTTCTATTAATAATGTGTTAGCCATTATCTTTAGCTTTCCGCAAACTTGATTTTGTTGAATTCGGAGTTCATTTGCAAAAGTTGTGACCGTTTCAAGATTACTGGTTCCTGCATCTCTTTGCCTACCCCGGTTGCCCTGGGTCACCCAAGCCCCTACATAGCCACCTCTATGACCGGTCCACGTGCCCGGGGTCGTCAGGGCCGCTACCTCCCTCTCCCTGACCGGTGCGGGTGCCCGGGGTTTGGGACAACCAAGTGTGTGGTCCCCCCCCCCTGACTGCCCCTTGTCACCTCTTTTCCTAGTGTGGGTGCCCATGGTTTGGGGGGCTCGGTTGCGAGGGGCTTCCCCTCCACCCCTTGCGGCCTCTCTGCCCACTTCAGGTTCCCGACCCCATTTCTTGCCCCTCCCTAACACTACTAGGAAAAGGGCTATAGATGATATAGATACTAATGGCGCACCACACAAGCAGTGCGCCACTACTATATAGTAGTGACGCACCATGTGAGGTGTGCCATTAGTGTGATGGACACTATTGGCGCACCACACACTCGGTGCGCCACTACTATTTTTTTTTTTGCAAAACTACTAATGGCCCACCAGCAGGTGGTGCGCCATTAGTAACCAGGGTTACTAATGGTGCATTTGTTAGTAGTGCGCCACTACTATTAAAAAATTGGTTTTTTTTTGCAAACTACTAATGGCGCACCACAGCTAGTGCGCCATTAGTAACCAGTGTTACTAATGGCGCATCTGTTGGTGGTGCACCACTACTAATTTTTTTTTGGAAGAACTACTAATGGCGCACCAGAGGAGGTGCGCCATTAGTAACCAGGGTTACTAATGGCGCATATGTAGGTGGTGCGCCATTAGTAACCTGGGACCAGCTAGATATTTTGGACAGCCACCGACCACACTCACTTTCCCCACTTGCATTCTCTCCACCTCTTCCTCCAAGCTTGTCTCGGGTGCCTCCTCCTCCTCACCTCATTTGCATCATAGATTCACCCAAATTAAGTGGTTAAATTACCTTTTTTTTGATAGGTAAGTAAGGGGAAAGCTTTTATGTTGTAGATCTACTTTTTTCTCCCACCAACAACGTGCACATGCACTTTTTATGGCCTAGCTAGATCTACGTATGTTTGTGGTGTTGCATATGTTTGTGGTGTTGCATATATGTTTGTGTTTGCAGGTACCGGTATTTGAAATGCAATAGTTGCCAATATTTTCCCGGAATGTTGATTCATTTCCGTTTTGGCAAGAATTTGGCACTATGCATTCTTTTTTGTCCTATTTTTAGGCAAAGTCATGCCAATTTTTTTTTGGTTCTAAAATATCGTTTTTCTCTACCCCGCAGGCGACCATGGTCCGCACGATGACCGAAGGCATCGTGAATAGGTTTTTGAGCTCCGCGAAGGCCGAGATGCTTCAAAAGAACGAGACGGAGATAAGATGTCCGTGTCGAAGATGCAAGCTGAAGAGCCCTATGGACTCGGATTCCGTAAAGGTGCGGGACCACCTGCTCTTGCGTGGTTTCATGGATGGCTATCGGTGGCAAGGTGATGAATATGATTATGAAGTCGTCCATGGGGGGCGGGAAAGAAATGAGGACGGGCATGAGCAAGAAAACCGCGGCGAGGGCGGGCGAGAAGACGAAGAATCTCCAGGATACAATCATCATGTAGAAAATGTCGGACATGATGATGAGGAAGATGCCGGAGCAGACGACGGGCATGATCATGAAGATGAAGATGCCGGAGCAAACGACGGTGGACCATCGATGGCCTGGGTGCAGGACCCTCATATTCAAGAGCTGCTTCTCAAGCAGACGGATAACGCAAGAGCTGCCGCCCGAGAGAAAGCCAAGCTGGATCAACTGGAGATAGACGCGGTTACTCCATTGTATGAAGGATGCAGGCCCGAGGATACCCGCCTGAAAGTAATGCTCATGGCTCTGGAGATGAAGGTAAAACACAAAATGACCCACGCATGCTTCGACGAGAACATGTCATTCTAGCACGAACGTATTCCCAAGGCGAACAAGTGCCCGACCAGTTTCGAGGAGGCGAAGAAAATCGTGTGTCCTCTGGATTTACCGCACGTGAAATACCATGTGTGCATGAACAATTGCATCATTTATCGGGACGAGCACGCGGAGTCTACCATATGTCCGGTGTGCGGCGTCAGTCGATACAAGAAGAGGAAGAAAGCTCCTCGAAAAGTGGTGTGGTACTTTCCGATCACTCCTCGTCTGCAACGGTATTTCGCGGACCCTAAGGTAGAAAAGCTCCTGCGTTGGCACGCGGATAGGGAGGAGAAAAAGCGAGAAGATGACGGAAATGATCCGGAGATAAATAAAAAAGACAAGATGCTGAGTCACCCTAAGGATGCGAGCCAGTGGCAAGCGTTGAACTACGAATACCCAGAATTTGGGGACGATCCAAGGAACATCGTGCTGGGTGCGAGCACCGATGGAGTCAATCTGTTTGGCAGCCAGAGAAGAACACATAGCACCTGGCCTGTGTTTGTGTGGATGTACAACCTTCCCCCCTGGTTGTGCATGAAGAGGAAGTACATTCACATGAGTATGCTAATTGAAGGGCCGAAACAACCAGTGAACGACATCAATCTATATCTGGGGCTGCTGAAAGAGGAGCTAGACACGTTGTGGAAAACGCCAGCCAATACGTGGGACGCCGCAGAGAAAGAATATTTCCCTATGAGAGCCGCACTGCTCACGACAGTGCACGACTATCTCGGTTACGGATATGTCGCGGGGTAGGTGGTCCACTGATTTTCTGGATGCGTCAGGTGCATGGATGACACAATGTATCGCCAGCTAGATAGAGATCCCGGGTCTTCAAAAACCGTGTTCATGGGACATCGAAGGTGGCTTCGTGATGATGACTCATGGAGAAAACGCAAGGATCTGTTCGATGGTGAAACCGAACCCCGAAGACACCCCCTTATGAGGAGCGGCGAGGAAATATACGATTTGTTGAAAAGTTGAAAGAGTGCCCACCGCCGGGAAAGGCGCCAGAGCCAGGAAAGAAGCGAAAGGCACCAGAGCCGCTGCTGAAGGTATGGAAAACGAGGTCTGTTTTCTGGGACTTGCCGTACTGGAAGATCCTTCGTGTACCTCACAGCCTTGATGTCATGCATATCACGAAGAACGTGTGCGAGAGTCTGCTTGGTACCCTGCTCAACATGCCAGAGAGGACCAAAGATGGACCGAAAGCAAGGGCAGACTTGAAATCAATGGGCATCAGGGAGGAGCTTCACGCTAATAATGATGATGATGATGATGAGGCGGAGCAGGACACGGAAAGTCGTCGCAAAGGCAAAAAGTCCAAGAAGACCGGAAATGACTTCCCTCCCGCGTGCTTCACTCTAAGTCAGGAGGAGATCGATCAGTTTTTCACCTGCCTTGTAGGAGTAAAACTTCCTTACGGTTACGCGGGAAGATAAACAGATACCTAGACTCAGCGAAGTAGAAGTTTAGCGGGATGAAGTCTCACGACTGTCACGTGCTGATGACGTAGATACTTCTAGTTGCAATCCGTGGGATCATGGACGCGCACGTCCGTGAAACGCTATTTGGCCTATGCAACTTTTTCGACGTCATCTCTCGGAAGTCGGTTGGCGTGAGGCAACTCGGAAGGCTACAGGAAGAGATCGTGGTGATACTATGCGAGCTTGAGATGTACTTCCCGCCTGCATTCTTCGATGTTACTCGGGCTGACGTTCCTGCACAGCATGATGCCGTTCGAAAGGATGAATGGTGTCATCAAAGGATACGTTCGCAACATGTCACGTCCAGAGGGAAGCATAGCCAGGGGCTTTCTGACCGGAGAGTGCATCTCCTACTGCACAAATTATCTAGGCATCGAGAACCCCGTTGGTCTGCCCGTCAACAGGCACCTCGGTAGGCTCGCATGATGGGGTCACCGTGAGGGTCGCCGCGAAATGCATGTCGACTTCGAGGGTCGACTTGCCGACTTTGAAAGAGCAAACCTAGTCGCGCTACAACACATAGACGTGGTCGATCCTTGGGTCGTAGAGCACAAAATCTTTATTGAGAAGACGTACAATGACCAAGGCCAACACAGGACGGACGGAGATATAATCAAAGAGCACAACTCATGTTTCACGCGTTGATTCAAGCAGAAGCTTCTGTCGTACCCTTTACATGAGGATTCTTCCGCGGAAGAACAACTCATATTCGCCTTGTCACAGGGCGCCGAGCACAACCTGATGACGTATGAGGCGTACGATATCAACGGCTACACATTCTACACCGAGGGAAAGGACATGAAGAGTGATGGTTATCAGAACTCCGGGGTAACGATGGAATCCTACACCGGTAACGACAAGGACAGATACTACGGAAGGACCGAGGAGATCTGGGAGCTGAGCTACGCTGGAGAGATGGTCCCGATGTTCCGTGTCAGATGGGCCAAGAGCTTCATAAAAGAAGACCGGTATTTCACCACTATGGTTATACCCGAAGCCAAATCCAAGATCACGGGCGGAAACTTCACCGCGAAAAATGAGCCATGGGTACTGGCTTCCCAAGTGGACCAATGCTTCTTCATTACCGACCCGCCAAAGCCCAGTCGTGTTGTCGTGAGGAGAGGCAAAAGGAAGATCATCGGAATGGATGGAGTCACCAATGAGCAAGACTTCGACAAGTACGGCGACCCGAAGATGGAACATGACGACGATGATGAAGTACCAGCATACACCACAAGAAGAAGCAGGACCACCCTACCTAAAGGACGTCCGTTCAAGAGAAGAACTCCATTTACGAAAAATAAGGGCAATAAGATTGTGAACAAATAGCTAGCTAAGATCGATTGTATTTAAATTGTAGCCTTCATTTCTCGATTGTATTTCGACATTTTCAAATTTGATGATATTTTTTCATATTCAATATGAAAAAATATTGAATATTCATGAGGACACTCGATCTCGATCCCCTCCATCTCGATCGCTATCACCCCTCGCAAGATCCCCCTCGCCGCCGAGCACCCCCCGCACCCTCCCCGCTCCACCGCTGCCGCCGTCGGCATACTTACCACTAGAACACCTATTCACAAGATTCAACTCCTATTCATAGGCATCTACTTGCAAACATAAAAAAAATGGTAGGCAGTAGATGTTGTTGTGAGGGAAGATAAATCACCCTCATGGTGTGATGCACACCACACCATCAACTTCTCAAACCAAGGTGCAACCAGCACAAGAAAACAATGCATAGAAAAAAAATAAAAGGAAAAAAATAAAAGGAGGGGGGAAGAGGATTCGAACCCTATCTCCGTGGTACTCAATCCTGCCACCCACCACGTATAGTGTTCAACTAGTTCGGGTGCTGCCACGCTGCGACGACTTGTTACCTCCGTTCCACCCCGCTGGGGCCGACAAAGATGATGTGATGACCCTCAGCGCCTGCTTAAGCTGGCCCTTGCTTTGGCCGAAGAGCCAGATTCGTTTGGGGGCGGGGGACACCACCCCACAGACAACACCGCCAGTCGTGCCGGCGCCAAGCCATGGCAAGACCGCCGCAACGCTACCGGACATGCATATGGCACAGGATTCGGACATGCATATGGCACAGGATCCGGACGACGACGATGACGACGATGGTACATTTACCAAGGTCGATAAGTACTTTGCCGAACATGGGTACGGTGAGGAATTCTTGGGGCCTCCTTCTGAAGAACCCAACCCTGCAAAAGAAGACCGCGATCTAGCTGGTACCGCGGAGAAACCCAATTGCAACAGGCGTTGTCTGGCGTTTAGTTTTGAGGAGACGCCTCCAGCTGCCGCCTTCACCGAGCCTCAGATAGCCAAGGTGCGAAATATTATCAGCCCCAACACACTCAAGAAGGTGGTCTCTGAGCAGATGAACTCGATCCCATTACATCAGCAGAAGAAGGGATGGAAAAGAAAGACTAACAAGGGTGCGAGCCAGCCGGCACTGAGTACGATCCGTGCTCTGGACGGGCCACCTTCACCTAAGGATATCTCGAGGAGGGTGCATGTGGCGGGTAGGCCGATGCTACCGACTAATCTTCTCAATGCTGCAACCGGTGCTATGCGGAGTCTGCATAACAGTGTTCTTTGTTTGGAGAAGCGGCGTCTCTCCGAGAATAATGTGGCATACCCGATTTTCGTGGCCAAGGTGCCAGAGGGCAAGGGCTTTGTCGATAGCGCCATCGGGGGTATGATCGTCCTGCAGTTTGCTGACATCTTCGCTATGTTTAACCTTCATGCACTGCACTACACCTTCGTTCGGCTATTTTCGCTGAGTATGGAGATGCGGATCATTAGAGTCAAGACCCCGGACCTAGTGATAGTTGACCCCTTCTATATGCGTGCCAAGATCTTGGACAACGCTGGGGACCGGCAAGTCGCGAGTTCATACCTCGAAGGCGTCATTCTGGCAAACTCAGAAAATGATAACTTCCTCGTGCCTTACTTTCCCTGGTAAGTTATCCCCTCATTGCCCCATAACATATGATTTCTTAGATTTTGATCGTCCTTTTTTTCTAACATTCCATGTTTTGTGCAGCGACACACGTTGCACACTCATCCTCTTAAGCCTGAAATATTCCACGGCCACGTATTTCGACTCGGACCATTAGTCAAAAAAGACTACACAAATATCAATAAAGTTCTTGATGAAGCTCTTCCCGGCTACGCCATATCTGGAGGCACCTTCAGCAGGACAAGTCTCAGGCACGGCAAGCACGTGTTCACCCACAATACGACGTTCGCCTGCGTCAAGTAGCCGCCTGGCAGTCAGAAGGATGCCTACTACTCCCTCCATCACATGCGGGTGATCATACGGGACAGTAATCACCTTCGGCTACCAAATAATCTCAAAGATTGGGCCGCACGCTTGTCGGCAATCCAGGATGCGAACATCGGACAAGAATTCTTTCGCATCGAGTCGGAGTTTGCGGAAATCATCCATCAAGATGTCCTTCGTACCTCGGGGCAGTTCTACCTCAGATCTCCGCTGTCCAATAGTGAGATAGATACAGTGCTACAAATGCAGGCTGACAATGACCGCAATTTCATGACCATCACGAAAGACGGCGGCTTCATCCATGTTCCCGTGAATCGGTACTAATTCATGTTGCAATATTAAACTTTAATGAACTTGTATGTCTCTTTGGTTTGGACAGTCGTTCAACTTATATATAATCGATTCTATTTATTAGTAGGACCATGAATCATGTTGTTATAGTTGTAATATTAAACTTTAATGAACTTGTATGTCTCTGTGAATTGGTACTAACGTTTTGTTTGGCTAGTGCATAGAGATGCCGTCGTCTGTCGTGTACAAGGGTAAGGTTCCCGGAGTCTACGACGACTGGGAGGAGTGTCGGAGACAGGTTTACCGATTCAGCGGTAAAAGTTACAAAGGGTACACCACAAGGGCGGAGGCGGAAGTTAGATACGCGCGCTATCTAGCGGGAGAGAGGAGGGAGTGTTGGAGGAACCGGATGAAGACCAGGTTCATTGCGATTATGCTCATCGTGATGACCGCATCTCTATTCTATGTGATGGTAGTTTAGATGGTCGATATCGACTTGTAATGTGAAGACAAACTTGCTACTCGCGGTCTCGAGACTTGTAATTTCTAACTTTGTTCAGTATTTTAAATTCGGAGACTAATATGATGAATTGTATTCGGAGACTAATCTTCTATTGTATTTGATAAATCTGTTGTTTATATGTTGTGCTATCTATATTCTGTGCAATAATATATTTTGTAATCTGTGCAAATATCAGAAAAAATAAAATAAATACCTAATATTCATAATAGTGGCGCATCACTCAGCACACTAGTGGCGCATCACTCAACACACTAGTGCGTCATTAGTATGGGTAAATATGGCCCTGGGAGGCATACTAATGGCGCACCATAAGCTGTACTAATGGCGCACCAGGATCTATACTAATGGCGCACCAGGATCTATACTAATGGCGCATAGGGATCTATACTAATGGTGCACCGGGATCTATACTAATGGCGCACCGTGAGCAATACTAATGGCGCACTGCCTGGTGCGCCATTAGTATACCAGATACTAATGGCGCACTTGTGGTGCGCCATTAGTAAAAAAATCTAATGGCGTGATGCTAGTGGCGCACCTATAGTGCGCCATTAGTAGCCAAAATAGGTGCGCCGTTAGCAAGCCTTTTCCTAGTAGTGTAATCACCCTGGGTGCTCGGGGTCTTGACCCCCGGGCCTCTCTATTTTCTCTGGGTGCGTGGACCCATTTTGTTATGGTGTCCGGGGTGGCGGTTGTGTGCAACATCCATTTTCTCCTTTTCGGTACAAATACCCCTTCTTCGTCATCCAACTCTAATACCTTTGTGGAAGTTCCTCCACCATTGTTGACCTCTTGGAGCTTTCTATTTCTCAATTCCTCCAATGATTCTTGATCCTTTTTGAGGGAAAAGAGAGAGGAGATCCAGATCCACATTTCCACCAATCACTTTCTCCTCTATGTGAGGGGAACGCCTTGGATCTAGATCTTGAAGTTCTTGTGTGTTCTTCTTGTTCTTCCTCTCATATTCCTCCATAGATTTTGCTATTGAGCTGGGATTTAGGAGTGAGGGACTTGACCACCTCATGTGTTCTTTCCCTTGCATTAGATACATCGGTTTGAGTTCTTCGCGGTAATAAGTGGATGTGAAATAGTTGAAAAGCTTAATACTCTTGGGTGTTTGGGCACCCTAGAGCTTGAGCGTGTTTGGTGCTTGGGCGCCTTAGACAGTTGGTGGTGTTGCGGATCTCAATCATTGTGGTGTAAAGCTCTGGGCAATCATCGGTGTCTCCAATTAAGTTGCGGAGATTTCCCCGAGCAATTTGTACGGGTTCTGCTGATCGCCCTAACGGTTGCCAAAGTGTACGAGTTTGGTGATAACCCCAAGGGTTGCCATTTGTAAGAGTTCGGTGACCGCCATCAAGGGTCCCTTAGTGGATTCACGACATCTTCCATTGTGCGAGGGCGTGAGGATAATTCCGTGGCCCTAGTGGCTTATTGGGGAGCATTGTGCCTCCACAACACTCCAAACGGATATTAGCATCCGCAAGGACGTGAACTTCGGGATACATCATCGTCTGTGTGTGCCTCGGTTATATCTTACCCGAACCTTTTACTTATGCACTTTAGTTTTTGATAGCCATATTGTTTCATATTCATATATCTTCCTATCACTTAGTTTGTTTACCTTGCTTAGCATAAATTGTTGGTGCACGTAGATGAGCCTAGTTATTTAGGTTTTGTGCTTGACAAATTAAACACTAGTTTTATTCTGGATTTGTTGAGGCCTAAACCATGATTATTTTAAAGCGCCTATTCACCCTCCCCCTCTAGGAGACATCCACGTCCTTCCAGAAAGATCAAATGAAACTAAGTGGGTCCGCATCCAACTTGCTTTCTCATGAATACCTAGGGCGTTTGAGGAATCTCATCATCAGAATATACAAGTCAAGTTCTATAATAAAAAATTCCCTGATACTTGTGATCCCTGTTGGATTTTCCTTGAAGAGGAACGGGTAATTAGAGCACTATACGGGTAAGTATTTCCATTAGTTATGAAACCAAGCGTTCTCGAACTAATAGGAATATCAATCCTCATCCGTCTTGAGCGGTTGCACCCAAAAGAGCAAACAACTTGCACCCAACGCGGGTAAAAGGGTTGTCAATCCCCTTGATCTCGTTATTTGCAAGCGAGTGAGGTGTGTAGATAATTGTAACTTATAAAATAAAATAAAAGACAAATAATAACAGAGAGGAAATTATAAGTTTTCTGAATATATAAGTGAATAGACACGGTGGCCATAGTGTTCTCTAGTGGCATCTCTCATGAAAGCAACATATGGTGGGTAAACAAATTATTGTTGGGAATTGACACAATAACGGATAGTTATGCGATTTTCACGACAATCATCATGTGTATATAGGAATCACGTCCATAAGCAAATAGGCCGACTCCTGCCAGCACCTACTACTATTAGTCCACTTCAAGAGCGCTTCTATGCTTGCCTCTCTACGTATTAAGTTCATGACAAATAGAGTAATGCTTGGAGAATGATGACATGATGTAGAGAAAGTAAACTCAACCAATATGAATAAACCCCATCGTTTTATACGTAGGGGCAACAACACAAAGACTCAACTTGTCCCCTTTTGTCACTGGGATATAGAAACTCGCCAGGTTGAACCTACTACAACACACCCCTCTCACTGAACAAATACCAAACCACTTGGCCAAAGCAATTCAGTAGACCGGAGAGAATTACAAAGATATGATGATCATGCACATAAGAATCATAAAACTCAGAAAAGACTCAAATACTTTTCATCAATAATCTGAACAGAAACCCACAATTCATCAAATCCCAACAAACACATCCTACAAAAAATTACATCGGATAGATCAAAGCGAAGATGGGATGATCGTTGTATTGAAGATCAAGAGAGAGAGAGAGAGAGATAGACACTAGGTACTAACTACGGACTTGTAGGTGTGTGGTGAACTAATCATCCATCATCATGAGGGCAGCAAGGTTGATGAAGAGGCCCTCAGTGATTGATCCCCCCTCCGGTAGAGTGCTGGAACAGAGCTTCAAATGGGATCGTCATGGAACAGAGACTTGCAGCGGCGGAATAGTGTGTCTCTCTTATATTTATAGGTTTTGGAATATATGTGAATTTATAGGCCAGAGACTAGAGGAAGTGGGGCCATGAGGGAGGGACAAGCCATCACGGTGCTCCACCCCTGGTCGCGTCCTGTTGGCTTGTGCCTCCCTCGTGAGGATTTCGGCCTCCTACCAAAGCTTCCAAGTCTTGTTTTGGTCCAGAAAAATTCTCAAAAAAGTTTTGAGGCAATTGGACTTCGTTTGGTACAGTAAACCTGAAAAACAAAAAACACGCGAAAAACAACAACTGGCACTAGGCACTAGGTCAATAGGTTAGTTCTCAAAAATAATATAAATTGCTAAATTACGACCCAAAAAGTATTCTAGGATGATAATGTATCACCATATAACAATAAAATTTTATAGATACATTTGAGACATATCATTCCCACAAGTATATGAAACTCACAACTCATAAGACTCTCTATATTAAGAACACTGTGCTACTTTCAAGCACAAATGTGGTAAAAATATAATAGCATTGCCCCTTGTCTCTTTTTCTCCTATTTTTGTGATGGACTCATTTGGCCTCCCCCATTTTTATTTTGGTGGGCTCTTTTTTTGCCTCCCCTTTTCCTTTTTTTTCTTTCAGAGTCTCATCCTAACTTGTGGGGGAATCATAGTCTTGATCATCCTTTCCTCACTGGGACAGTGCTCTAATAATGATGGTCGTCACACTTTTATTTACTTACAACTTGATAAAAAACTATACAGGATGAATCTATATGAATTTCTCTCGCTGTTGTGCAATGATTTAGCATAGAAAATGAAAGGACGTGGATGTCTACTAGAGGGGGTGAATAGGCGTTTTAAAATTATTATGGTTTAGGATTGAACAAGTGCGGAATAAAACTAATGTTTAATTAGTCAAGCAAAAAACCTAAAATAACTAGGCTCACCTACGTGCACCAACAACTTATGCTAAGCAAGATAAACATGTAAGTGATAGCAAGATATATAACCAGAAATAGTATGGCTATAACAAAGTAAAGTGCATAAGTAAAGGGCTCGGGTAAGAGATAACGGAGGCACGTGGAGATGACGAAGTATCCCGAAGTTCACACCCATGCGGATGCTAATCTCTATTTGGAGCGGTGTGGAGGCACAAGGCTCCCCAAGAAGCCACTAAGGCCACCATTATCTCCTCACGCCCTTGCACAATGCAAGATGTCGTGTTTCCACTAAGGGACCCTTGAGGGTGGTCACTGAACCCATACAAACAAGGTTGGGGAAATATCCATAACTTAACTGGAGGCTCCCAACAACAACACAAAGCTTCACCACAATGGATTGTGGCTCTGAGATGACCTCAAATGCTTGGGGCAATCTCCCCAACCTAATTGGACACCCCGACGCTTGCCTGGAGCTTTTACAGCACAATGATTGATCTCCAACGCACCACCAAGCTTCTAGGATGCCAAAGCACCCAAGAAGAACAAGCTCTAGGGTACCAAGCACCCAAGACTAATAATCTTCTCAACTTTCCACTTCCGCATCTCACCATGGAGAACTCAAACCTATGCACCAAATGCATTGGAAAGGGCACACAGAGTGCCCAAGTCCTTCTCTCTCAAATCCCACCACAACAACTAATGCTATGGAAGAAAATGAGACGAAGAATGAAGAATACGAAGAACTCCAAGATCTAGATCCAAGGGATTCCCCTCACATAGAGGATGAAGTGATTGGTGGAAATGTGGATCTAGATCTTCTCTCTCTTTTCCCTCAAGAAGTAGCAAGAATCATTGGAGGGATTGAGAGATAGCAAGCTCGAAGAAGGACAACAATGGAGGGCAAACACGAGCTGAAAGGATGGGGACTATTGGGGAAGAAGGACCCCTCAAATAGGCTCCCCCGAATCCAACCGTTATGCCCACAAGCCGTGCTCAAGCGGTAATAATGCTTGGGGGAGAAATACTACTTCTTAACACGGTCAAAACAGCCCAACGAGACAAAAAAAAACACGAGTGTAGTTCTGCCAGAGAGGTAGTATCGCTTAGGGGAGAGGTTGTACCACTTGAGAGGTAGTACCGCTCGGGGGAGAGGTAGCACCTCTTATCATAGGTAGTACCACTCGGGGGAGAGGTAGTACTGCTCGAGGGAGAGGTAGTACCTCTTAGCATAGGTAGTTCCACTTGAGAGGTCTTACCGCTCAGAACTACCGCTCCAGAAAATGCTGAGTCCGACACGAAAGGTGTCGAGACCCCGATGCAGCAGCACTGGTGAGGGTATCGCCGCCCAATAGCGGTACTACCACTCATCTAGGCGGTACTACCTCGGACAATAGTTAGGACCGCTCCTCGGAGTGGTACTACCGCATGGACCTTTTGAGGATGAAAAGCATGAATACCAAAACTGCCATAACTTTCACATACGAGCTCCAAATTGAGGAAACTCAAGCTTGTTGGATTCAGGACGACAAGAGCTATCCAAAAGAAAGAGGAACATCTTAAGAAGAGGGAGCATGAAAATTTAAATGATAGAGAGATGTGAAACCACTATGAGTGAAGAACCGGCAAAAACTCCAACATCGAAAACATCATAGAAGATGCATACGGACTCTGTCTTCGATGAACTCGAGCTTGTCATAAAGATAAAAATAAGCTCTAAAACTTACAAAGATAAACATCAAACAAGAACTAAGAAAGATGATGCAAGGATGCAAATGGTTTTAGCTCTCAACGAATAATTTGATCAAGCTACTCACTTGAGAGCCCCCCTTGACGGTACGACAATCTATCCTATAACCCAGTCTCCGAACTACTACCGTGAGACCGACTTGAGAGACCCCCTTGACGGTACGACAATCTATCATATAACCCAGTCTCCCAACTACCAACGTGAGACCGGTAAAATAGAAAACCTATCAAGGGAAAACCTATACCATGCACATAGTCCACTAGAGCTAGATGATGACGATCTTGACTTCCTCAAGATGTACCACCTTTCTTGATTGCATTGGCTCGATGAAGACTAGTTGATTGCTCCCCCGTACTCACTATGGGTGAGACACTCTTCAACACATCTTCATAAGTCCATTGCCGCCACAATGGATGACAAGCTTCAAGCATGATATTTTCGTGATGCCATACTTGAACTTGCACACCGCAATCTTGATGACGATCACCACTTGATGTCATCCTCCATGGGTTGTATGAGATCTTCCTCTTGAGGCAGACCCATGGAAACACACCTAACCCCACAAAGAACTCTCACGAAGACCATGGGTTAGTACATAAAGCGTAATGGAAAATTCTTACCATACCATGGGATCACTTCATCTCTCTTGGTACATCTTGTACTCTTTGTGTGTTGACCAACTTGATTCACTCTTTGACTTCGTCTTGATCAACCTTGTGTCTTTATGACCAATCTTTGGATAAAACCTTGAATACCACCTTGGTCATCATATAAACTCCTTGAAACCAACACATGGACTTCAAGAAGTGCCTATGGACAAACCCTTCAAATATAACTTAAGGCAATCATTAGTCCATAGGGAATGTCATCAATTACCAAAACCACATATGGATAAATATGCTCTAGCAATCTCCCCCATTTTGGTAATGGATGGAAATCACTTTCAAGAGAGTTTATATAAGGAAATAAGCATAACCAAACACACACATGCAAAGCAATAATGCATGGGTATGAGATGAAAATGCTTGAGCAACAAAAGAAAAACTCTCATAACATACAAAACTAAACTCTCTAAACTTCTCCCTCATTGGCATCGATTGCCAACATGGATGACAAACTTAGAAAGCCAATATAATAGGTGTTCCTCCAAAAAGTGTATATTTGTCAAAAAATGAGTGCAATGAAATACACTTATCCAATGATAAATAGTTGGAGGAATACAAACTATATTAAGGATCCGAAGATTGCAAAAAAAGTTGATATGTCACCAAGACATACCAAACAGAGAAGCAAGCAAGCAGAATAAACTAATAGAAACAATCAATCACATGGTCCTATGAGCCACATGAATAAAAGATATCATGATATGGACAAAGGAGTGTTTTATCGAAAATAGAGAAGCTCTCCATGATTTGTACACTATTATGATTTTTTGTATTTGATACAGGTGCACAAAATAGGATCACCGCTCCCCCAAAATCAATAAAAACACACAACAAGTACAAGCAAGTAGATAAGGTAATAAGCATGTCACTTGCACAAAACATATGGTTGAGCAACATGTAAAGGAGGCAACTTAAGAATAGTCTCAACCAAAATGATGTGTGTGAGTCATGGTAAAGCACTTGAGAAGACTAAGATAAGGATGAGAATTACTCATCCACATAGTCTTGATGAAGTCAGAAACAAAGTGCAAGACATATACTTCCCACACACACACTACTAGCAAATGGGTTCACAAGCTTACTAATAAAAAAATTAAGAACCAACGTTCGTGACAACCCATGGTGAAGATAGGAAATAATAACCTTGTCAAGAGGAGGAATACCAATCGAAATGGAAAAACCCTCGTCACCACAAGCATGAGGAAAAATAATCTTCACCACCAATGAGTGCATCAAGATGCAGGGATATAAGATCCGCACTCAAGACAAATCCTTTCACGAAACCACCAAAAACTGAAAAAGGAACTGCAAAGGTTGACGTGAAAGAAAACAGGATATCAATTTGAGATGTAACTTCTCTCATGTGTAAAAGATTCTAGGTAGAATACAATCATGATGATATATATCCACAAAGAAGGATGTACACACAAAATAGTTACAATAAGGAACGAACAAGATATCCAGAAGGAAGTCATAAATATACCAATAAGACCTTTGCTTGAAAGCATAGCACATGGCCTAATATTTTCTTATCGTACATAAATGAACTTCCAACTCACGAACATCAGAGCCATCACAACTAGCAATAAGACATCATCGTTGGGGATGCTTTGAGAAAGGAAACAAGTACCACAAGAATTAATCGAGAAATTCATGCCATAATGCAACCTACATAAGTTTCAATGCAAGAAATGTATGCATGGAGTAGATACATGTTACCGAGATAGCACTGGATTGATGTGTTGGAAATATGCCCTAGAGGCAATAATAAATTGGCTATTATTATATTTTCTTGTTCATGATAATAGTTTAATATCCATGCTAGAATTGTATTGATTGGAAACTGAAATACATGTGTGGATACATAGACAACATATTGTCCCTAGTGAGCCTATAAGGACTAGCTCGTTGATCAAAGATGGTCAAGGTTTCCTAACCATAGACATGAGTTGTCATTTGATAACGGGATCATATCATTAGGAGAATGATGTGATGGACAAGACCCAAACTATGAATGTAGCATGTGATCGTGCTACTTTATTGCTATTGTTTTCTACATGTCAAGTATCCGTTCCTATGACCATGAGATTATGCAACTCCCGGACACCGGAGGAATGCCTTGTGTGTATCAAGCATCACAACATAACTGGGTGACAATAAAGGTGCTCTATAGGTATCTCCGAAGGTGTCTATTGGGTTGGCGTGAATCGAGAACGAGATTTGTCACTCTGTATGACGGATAGGTATCTCTAGGGCCCACAGGATAATACAACATCACAAGAAGCTTGAAAGAAATGCGACTAAGGAGTTAGTCATGAGATCTTGTATTATGCTATGAGTAAAGACACTTGCCGGTAACGAGATTGAACTAGGTATAGAGATACTGACGATCGAATCTCGGGCAAGTAACATACCAATAGACAAATGGAATAGTATGCAGGATTGCTTGAATCCTTGACATCGTGGTTCGACCGATAAAGATCTTCATAGAATATGTAGTAGCCAATATGGACATCCAGGTCCCGGTTTTTGTTATTGGACGGAGAGTGTCTCGGTCATGTCTGCATAGTTCTCGAACCCGCAGGGTCTGCACACTTAAGGTTTGGTGACGATTTGGTATTAATGAGTTATGTGTGGTAGTAACGAAAGTTGTTCGGAGTCCCAGATGAGATCTCAGACGTCACGAGGAGCTCCAGAATGGTCTGGAGGTGAATATTTATATATGGGAAGTCATATTTTGGCTACCGAAAAAGTTTCGTGTTTTTCATGTATTGTATCGTGAAGCTTCTAGAAGGTTCCAGAAACTTTCAAAGGAGTCCGGAAGTCCACCAAGTGATCCACCACATCCCAAGGGTTTGTATGGGCTGAGGGGAGACATTGTGGCCTTATTGGGCCAAGCGCACAAGTCCCTCAAGGCCCATGCAGTTGGGAAAGGTGGAAAGTCCACCTTTGGATGGAAGGGAAGGAAGGGGACTAGGATTCCACCTCCCCCCCCTTGGCTCCACCCTAGGTCTTGGAGAGGTTGTTCCCCACGCCCCTTCACCTATATACAGAGAGGAGGGCGCCCCAAGAGCAATCACGAAGCCCTTGGTGCCCCTCTCTCTCCCTAGATCGTTTTCTCCTCCGTTCGTGATTTTGGCAGCGATAGGCGTAGCCCTGCTGGGATAGCACCACCACCACTGCCACCATGTTATCGTGTTGACGGAGAACACATCTACTACTCCGCCCTCACTTTCTGAATCGATGAGGTGGAGACATCATTGAATTGTACTTGTGCTGAATGAGGAGGTGTCGTCCGTTCGGCGCTCAATCGGGAGTTCATGGGACGGATCGTGATTGGATCGCGAAGATGTACCAGGGGTATGTAGATGCACTCTCTCCTATCGTACATCGTCAGCACCATGGATAGGTCTTGTGTGCGCTTACTAATTTTTTTGTTTCCCATGCGATGTTCCCCAACAGTGGCATCATGAGCTAGGTCTATGCGGAGATGATATCTTGAGTAGAACACAAAAGAGTTCGATGGCGTTGGTGTTCAATTTGCTGCCATCCTTAGTCTTTTCTTGATTTGGCAGTATTGTTGGATGAAGCGGCCCGGACCAACATTACTCGCACGCTTACAAGAGACCGGCTTCATCGACTAACATGCAACTTGTTGCATAAAGATGACTGGCGGGTGTGTGTTTCTCCAACTTTAGTTGAATCAGATTTGACCGAGGCGGTAATTGGAGAAGGTTAAATAGCAACTTGCATATCACCGTTGTGGTTTTGCGTAATTAAGATGCAATCATACTAGATACCCATAGCAGCCACGTAAAATTTGCAACACCAAATTAGAGGACGTCTAACTTGTTTTTGCAGGGTATGCTTGATACGTCTCCAACGTATCTATAATTTTTGATGGTTCCATGCTATTACCTTGTCAATTTTGGATGTTTTCTATGCATGAATATGCTATTTTATATCTTTTCTGGGACTAACCTATTAACTCAGTGCCAGGTGCCAGTTTCTGTTTTTTCCATGTTTTTGGCCCATTTTCAGACGGAGTCCAAATGGAATGAAACTTTACGATGATTTTTTTGGACAAAAAGAGACCCCCGAAGCTTTGGAAGAAGGCCAGAAGAGCCACGAGGGAGTCACAAGCCCTGACGCCGCCACCACCCCCTAGGTGGCGCAAGGCAGGCTTGTGACCTCCTCGTGGGCCCAACCGACGTAATTCCACTGCCATAAATTCCTATAAATTCAGAAACCCCCAAAAAGAAACCTAGATCGGGAGTTCCGCCGCCGCAATCCTCTGTAGCCACCAAAAACCAATCTGGAGCCCGTTCTCGCACCCTGCCGGTGGCCATCTTCATCATCCCGGCGATCTCCATGACGAGGTGGGAGTAGTTCTCCCTCGGGGCTGAGGGTATGTACCAGTAGCTATGTGTTTGATCTCTCTCTCTCTCGTGTTCTTGAGATGTCTTGATCTCGATGTACCATGGGCTTTGCTACTATAGTTGGATCTTATGATGTTCTTCCCCCTCTCCTTCTTGTAATGAATTGAGTTTCCCCTTTGGAGTTATCTTATCAGATTGAGTCTTTGAGAACACTTGATGTATGTCTTGCACGTGTCTATCTGCTGTCATCAACTTGCGGGTTTGTGACAATTGGGAACCTATGCATATGGGTTGGCACACATGGATTCATGTGAGTACTTGATGTATGTTTTGGTGATCAACTTGCGGGTTCGTGACATTGGGAACCTATGCACACGGGTTGGCACACGTTTTGACTGTGTGGTAGAAACTTTGGGGCACTCTTTGAAGTTCTATGTGTTGGTTGAATAGATGATTCTGAGATTATGTGATGCATATCGTATAGTCATGCCCACGGATACTTGAGGTGACAATGGAGTATCTAGGTGACATTAGGGTCTTGGTTGATATGTATCTTAAGGTGTTATTCTAGTACGAACTCTATGATGGATCGAACGGAAAGAATAGCTTCGTGTTATTTTACTACGGACTCTTGAATAGATCGATCAGAAAGAATAACTTTGTGGTGGTTTCGTACCCAACAATAATATATTCGTTTGTTCCCCGCTATTAGTGACTTTGGAGTGACTCTTTGTTGCATGTTGAGGGCTAGTTATATGATCCAATTATGTTATCATTGTTGAGAGAACTTCACTAGTGAAGGTATGAACCCTAGGCCTTGTTTCCACGCATTGCAATACCGTTCGTGCTCATTTTTGTTACTAGTTACCTTGCTGTTTTTGTAATTTCAGATTACAAAAACCTATATCTACCATCCATATTGCACTTTTTTCACCATCTCTTTGCCGAACTAGTGCACCTATACAATTTACCATTGTATTGGGTGTGTTGGGGACACAAGAGACTCTTTGTTATTTGGTTGCAGGGTTGCTTGAGAGAGACCATCTTCATCCTACGCCTCCCGCGGATTGATAAACCTTAGGTCACCCACTTGAGGGAAAATTGCTACTGTCCTACAACCCTCTGCACTTGGAGGCCCAACAACGTCTACAAGGAGAAGGTTGCGTAGTAGACATCAATGATGTGATATGATAAGGCCAAGTACATGATGTTATATATTTGATGTATGAGATGATCAAGTTGTAATAGTTAAATATCGACATGCATGTCGATGCTACGCCAACCGGCCGAAGCCATATGGTTGTGTTTAATTATTTTGGGTTTGGTGATGCTTTACTTTATCACTAAGAGGTGGCAATAGTAGTACAAGCATCGTTGGCGCGACAACCTCAATGGCATCACGATGATGGAGATTGTGATGATGGAGATCATGGTGTTGTGCCGGTGATGATAGAGATCATGTCGATGCTTTGGTGATGGAGATCATGAAGCACAAGTTCATGGCCATATCATGTCACTTATGATTTGCATGTGATGTTAATCCTTTTATGCATCTTATTTTACTTAGGACGACAGTAGCATTATAAGGTGACCCCTCACTTAAATTTCAATGTAAAATTGCGTTCTCCGTGAGTGTGCACCATTCTGACACTTTGTCGTTTTGAGACACCACGTGATGATCGGGTGTGATAGACTCTACGTTCACATACAATGGGTGCGAAACAGTTGCACACGCGGAACACTCGGGTTAAACTTGACGGGCCTAGCATATACACACATGGCGTCGGAACACAAGAGACCGAAAGGTCGAACATGAGTCGTATAGTAGATGTGATCAACATAGAGATGTTCACCATTGAAGCTAACTCAATTCACGTGTTGATCGGACTTGAGTTAGTGAATTTGGATCATGTGTTACTCGAATGACTAGAGGGATGTCAATTTGAGTGGGAGTTCTTAAGTAATATGATTAATTGAACTCATTATCATGAACATAGTCAAAATGTCTTTAAAAATTATGTTGTAGCTTGCGTTGTAGCTCCACTCTTTTTCATATGTTCCTAGAGAAAACTTAGTTGAAATATGATAGTACCAATTATGAGGACTGGGGCCGTAAACTGAGGATTGTCCTCATTGCTGCATAGAAGGCTTGTGTCCTTAATGCACCGCTCGGTGTGCTACCCCCTCTGCGTCGTCTATGGATGTAGCGAACATCTGACATACATTTTTTTGATGACTACGTGATAGTTCAGTGCATAATGCTTCACAACTTAGAATTGAGGTGCCCAAGACATTTTGAACATCACGGAACATATGAGATGTTCCAAGAGCTGAGATTTGGGTTTCAGGCTCGTGCCCGTGTTGAGAGGTATCAGACCTCCGACTAGATTCTTTGTCTACAAAGTAAGGGAGAAAAGCTCAATCGTTGAGCATGTGCTCAGATTGTGTGGGTACTACAAACGCTTGAATCAAGTGGGAGTTGATATTCTAGATATGAAAGTGATTGACATAGTTCTCCAAAGTCACCGCCACCAAGCTACTGGAGCTTCATGATGAACTATAGCATATCAGGGATGCACAAGATGATCCTTGGGTTATTCGCGATGTTTGACACCGTCAAAGTAGAAATCAAGTAGGAGCATCAATTGTTGATGGTTAGTAAAACCACTAGTTTCGAGAAGGGCAAGGGCCAGAAGGGATACTTCACGAATGGCAAACCAGTTGTTGCTCTAAAAGAAGAAACCCAAGGTTGAACCCAAACCCGAGGCTAAGTGCTTCTAATATGAGGGGAACGGTCACTTAAGCAACACCACCCTAGATACTTGGTAGATGAGAAGGCTGGCAAAGTCGAAAAAAGTATATTGGATATACATGATATTGATGTGTACCTTACTAGTACTCCTAGTAGCACCGTGGTATTAGATACCGGTTCAATTGCTAAGTGTTAGTAACTCGAAGTTATAGCTACGGAATAAATGGATACTAGCAAGGGTGAGGTGACGATGTGTGTTGGAAGTAATTCCAAGGTTGATGTGATCAAACATCACAGTCTCCCTCTACCATCGTGATTAGTGTTGAACCTAAATAATTGTTATTTTGTGTTTGTGTTGAGCATAGACATGATTAGATTGTGTTTATTGCAATACGGTCATTCATTTAAATAGGATCATGGTTACCCTGTTTACTTGAATAATACCTTCAATGGTCATGCACCTGAAATGCATGGTTTATTAAATCTCGATCGTAGTGATACACATGTTCAAAATATTGATGCCAAAAGATACAAGGTAGTAATGATAGTACCACTTACCTGTGGCACTGCCGATTGAGTCATACCGGTATAAAACGCATGAAGAAGCTCCATGATTATGGATCTTTGGACTTACTCGTTTTTGAATCATTTGAGACATGCAAACCATGCCTATTGGTGTGAACGCATGAATAAACTCCATGTAGATGGATCATTGGGACTCACTTGATTTTGAATCATTTGAGACATGCAAATCATGCCACATGGGCAAGATGACTCAAGGCCTCGTTTTTCAGTGAGATGGAACGAGCTAGTGACTTGTTGGAAATAATACATTTTGATGTATGTAGTCCAATGAGTGCCGAGGCACACAGTGGATATCCTTATGTTCTTACCTCACTAATGATTTGAGTAGATACACGTGTATTTGCTTGATGAATCACAGGTCTGAAATATTGAAAAGTTCAAGCAATTTCTGAGTGAAGTTGAAGATCGTCATGACAAGAGGATAATATGTCTACGATGTGATCGTGGAGGTAAATATATATCTGAGTTGCGAGTTTGGTATACATTTAAGACAATGTGAAAAAAAAATTCACAACTCCTGCCACCTAGAACACCATAGTGTGATGGTGTGTCTGAACATCATAGCCGCGCCCTATTGGTTATGGTGCATACTATGATGTCTCTTATAAAATTACAACTTCATTTTGGGGTTAGGCATTAGATACAACCACATTCACTTTAAATATGGCACCACGTAATTCCGTTGAGATGACACTCTATGAACTATGGTTTGGAGAAACCTAAGGTGTTGTTTCTTAAAGTGTGGGGCTATAATGCTTATGTCAAAAGGCTTCAGCCTGATAAGCTCGAACCCAAAGCAGATAAATGCATCTTCATAGGATACGCAAAATAGTTGGGTATACCTCCTATCTCAGATCCAAAAGCGAAGTGTTTGTTTCCAGAAACAGGTCCTTTCTCGAGAAAGAGTTTCTCTCGAAAGAATTGAGTGGGAGGATGGTGGAACCTGGTGAGGTCTTTGAACTGTCACTTCAAACAGAGTGTAGCAGGGCAGAGGAATGTGTTCCTGTAGCGCCTAAGAAAATTGAAGAGGAAGCCAATGATGATGATCATGAAGCTTCAGATCAAGTTACTACCAACCTCGTAGGTTCACAACGACACGTACTGCTCCAGAGTGGTACAGTAATCATGTCTTGGAGGTCATGTTGTTGGACAACAATGAACCTACGAGCTATGGAGAAGCGATGGTGGGCCCGGATTCCGACAAATGGTTGTAGGCCATCAATTCCGGGATAGGGTCCATGTATGGAAACAAACTGTGGACTTTGGAAGAACTACTTCATGGTCGTGAGGCCATTAAGTACAAATGAATATTTAAAAGGAAGACAAATGATGATGGTAAATGTCACCATTTAGAAAGCTCGATTCGTCGCAAAGAGGTTTCCACAAGTTCAAGGAGTTGACTATGATGAGACTTTCCCACCCGTAGCGATGCAACTATGTTAGAAGTTACTGCCTTTTTCGATTATGAAATCTTGCAGATGGATGTCAAACATTGTTTCCTCGACGGTTTCCTTGAGGAAAGGTTGTATGTGATACAACTAGAAGGTTTTGTCATTCGTAAGGATGCTAACAAGTATGCAAGCTCCAACAATCCTTCTATGGACTAGATAAAGCATCTCGGAGTTGGAATATACACTTTGATGAGATGATCAAAGCTTTTCGGTTACAAAGTTCATGAGAAACTTGTATTTCCAAGAAAGTGAGTGGGACTATAGAATTTCTCATGAGTATATGTGGTTGACATATTATTGATCGGAAATGATGTAGAATTTCTGGAAAGCATATAGGGTTGTTTGAAAAGTATTTTTCAAAGGAAACCCCGGATTGAGCTCCTTGAACATTGAGCATCAAGATCTATAGAGATAGATTAAAGCTTGACAAAACTTTCAATGAATACATACCGTGACAAGATTTTGAAGGAGTTCAAAATAGATTGTCCAAAGAAGGAGTTATTGGCTTTGTTGTAAGGTGTGAATTTATGTAAGACTCAAAGATTGGCCACGGCAGAAGAAAGAGAAAGGATGATGGTCATCCCCCATGCCTTAGCCGTAGGCTCTATAGTATGCTATGCTGTGTACCGCACCTAATGTGTGCCTTGCCATGACTCTATGAAGGGGTACAAGAGTGATCCATGAATGGATTACTGGACAACGGTCAAAATTATCCTTAGTAACTTGAGGACTACGGAAATGTTTCTCAATTATGGAGGTGATAAAAGAGTTCGTTGTAAAGGGTTACGTCAATGCAAGCTTTGACACCAATCCGGATACTCTAAATAGCGGACCGGATTCATATAATGGATCAGTCGTTTGCAATAGTTCCAAATGGAGCGTGGTAGCAGCATCTATAGTATGACATAGATATTTGTAAAGCACACAAGGATCTGGAAAGGTTCAGACCCGTTGACTATAACCCCTCTCACAAGCAAAACATGATAAACCCAGAACTCATTGGAAATATGCCCTAGAGACAATAATAAGTTGGTTATCATTATATTTCCTTGTTCATCATAATCGTTTATTATCCATGCTAGAATTTTATTGATTGGAAACTCAAATACATGTCTCGATACATAGACAACATACTATCCCTAGTGAGCCTCTAAGGACTAGCTCGTTGATCAAAGATGGTCATGGTTTCCTGACCATGGACATGAGTTGTCATTTGATAATGGGATCACATCATTAGGAGAATGATGTGATGGACAAAACCCAAACTATGAACGTACATGTGATCGTGTTAGTTTATTGCTACTGTTTTCTACATGTCAAGCATCTGTTCCTATGACCATGAGACTATGCAACTCTCGGACACCGTAGGAATTCCTTGTGTGTATCAAACATCACAACGTAACTGGGCGACTATAAAGGTGCTCTACAGGTATCTCCTAAGGTGTCTGTTGGGTTGGCGTGAATCAAGAATGGGATTTGTCACTCCGTATGACGAAGATGTATCTCTAGGGCCCACTCGATAATACAACGTCACTAGAAGCTTGCAAGCAATGTTACTAAGGAGTTAGTCACGAGATCTTCTATTACGAAACGAGTAACGAGACTTGCCGGTAACGAGATTGAACTAGGTACAGAGATACCGACGATCGAATCTCGGGCAAGTAACATATCGATAGACAAAGGGAATAGTATACGGGATTGATCGAATACTTGACATCGTGGTTCGACCGATAAAGATCTTCATAGAATATGTAGGAGCCAATATGGACATCCAGGTTCCGCTATTGGTTATTGGTCGGAGAGTGTCTCGGTCATGTCTAAATAGTTCTCGAACCCGCAGGGTCTGCACACTTAAGGTTTGGTGATGATTTGGTATTAATGAGTTATGTGTGGTAGTAAACGAAAATTGTTTTGAGTCCCGGATGAGATCTTGTACGTCAAGAGGAGCTCCGAAATAGTCCAAGGTAAATATTTATATATGGGAACTCATATTTTGGCTACCGGAAAAGTTTTGGGTTTTTCCGATATTGTATCGGGGAGCTTCTAGAAGGTTCCAGAAACTTCCGGAGGAGTCCAGAAGTCCACCAAGGGTTCCACCATGTCCCAAGGGTTTGCATGGGCTAAGGGGAGACGCTGTGGAATTATTGGGCCAAGCGCACAAGTCCCTCAAGGACCATGCCGTTGGGAAAGGTGGAAAGTCCACCTTTGTATGGAAGGGAAGGAAGGGGACTAGGATTCCACCTCCTGCCCCCTTGGGCGCACCCTAGGGCTTGGAGGGGCGGTTCCCCACGCCCCTCCACCTATATACAGAGAGGAGGGCGCCCTAAGAGCACACACACGAAGCCCTTGGTGTCCCTCTCTCTCCCTAGATCGTTTTCTCCTCCGTTCGCGGTTTCGGTAGAGCTAGGCGAAGCCCTTCCGGGATAGCACCACCACCGCCACCACCACGCCGTCGTGTTGCCGGAGAACAAATCTACTACTCTGCCCTCGCTCTCTGGATCGAGGAGGTGGAGACATCATCGAGTTGTGCATGTGCTGAACGCGGAGGCGCCGTCCATTCGGCGCTCAATCGGGAGTTCGTGGGACGGATCATGATTGGATCGCAAAGACGTACCACTACATCAACCGCATTCTTTAACGCTTCTGCTTAGTGATCTACAAGGGTATGTAGATGCTCTATCTCCTCTCATAGATGAAAATCACCATGGATAGGTCTTGTGTGCGCATAGGGAATTTTTTGTTTCGAAGACGATGTTCCCCAACATGATGTAGTAGAAAATTATTTGTCGATCATCATAACTTGGATCTAATAAGCACATGGTGTCAAGACCTTCCTTGTAAGTGAGCCGAGCATCCAATGCATCTCCAATTGTTCCTAGAACAACAACACAAAATAAATGACGCCCAAACTCATTGGGAACGAAGAGTTAGAGAACCAACAATACATAGAACAAACTCCACATAAATATTTCCATATGGATAAGAACTTGAATTTCATGCACACTTTAGCCAATTTATGACATGGTGGAGTTTTCCCTATATATTGGGCCAAATAAAGAAAGCATGCCAACAAAGTAGATATAGTAAATATGCATGCTCGAGGCTTTCAAGAATCAAATCAACACATAGTTGATAAGATACCAAAAGACAAGTTATCAAGCGAGAATAAAATACCAAAAAAATTATCACTTGAAGGATACCAACTAAAATATACAACAAGGAATGAGATATCCATTGGCACATGCCAAATAAAAGGACACAAGATACCAATTGAAGGAAAACGAACATTAGGTATCTAGTTCCCAAAAAAGAGCTAGGTTCCAAACAAACCAAACCCTCGACAAATTTTCATGATGGCACAAAGCACCATAAAGAGAAAGACTTGCCTCCCATCAACACATACTTGATGGGGATCAAAGATCTTATGATAAACACATAAAGAGAATGTTCTAAAGAAAATAGGATAGCTCCCCCAAGAGATGTGCATTATATAGAATTTTCATTTGAATACAAAATGCATAAGATGGGATCATCACTTTTTCTATCTCTATAGAAACACTAGACATGTTCAAAATGATCCATAAGAGGCAAGGAAGACAAACGAGGCACAAATTCCAATGTAAAGATGATTAGCTATTTCTACCACATGAAGGGAATACCAATTGTCAAAGGACAAGAAGTATTTCGAAATAATTCCCATTGGTAGATTGCAAATATATCCAACATCATCTTTACTCCTAAAACACAAGAAAATGACACTTGTAGGGCTAACATGCCACCTAGGAACAAGATAATTTACAATATCAACACTAAGTGGCAATACATCAAATGTACATATTTTCTAGGCTTGTATTATGCACATAGCATATTACTGCCCCATAATTTGATAACCCAACATTATTAACAAGTGGAAAATGAAAACCAACAAGTGATAATTAATAGCCATTTAGAATTGGAATTTCTCATGACTAACATATATCGCATAGAGACTAGAAAATCTTGAAATATCAATACTAAGTAGTAATACTCATGTATACACATTTGTAGGATTGTGCGGTGCGCAAGCATATCAGTTCCCCAAAATGTCATAATCCATTAATCTCCCAAAAGAGCCATCTACGATAAAAACAAGATGCAAAAAAGGCTCAACACAAGGCTCACATGTACATGATGTGCAAACCAATATACACATCCTTGATTACTCAAGATAAGTAAGTTGGAAGCACAACATATAAAACACATGCAAGGTACAAGACCACAATACGCAAAGGGGCAATTAACTAACAATTAATGTGTTCAATTTATGTACAAGCTATCGCAAGGAGGCACATTCGACATAAGATAGAAACTCGATAATTCAAATGACTTGGCATTAGGTAATATGAGTGATGAAGATCCCTGAAAGCCCATATGCTCCCTTGGTAATTTTGATAATTCATGACAACATACATTGCCTCTTGGACTAACACTTTTACCTAGATATTTTAGATATAGTCCATGAAGAGCTATGCTTATGGTTTATGTGGAGATGCCCCTAGATGCAAGAAAGGAATAATATTGGCTCAAGTTCAAGCTAGAAAACTCTTCATTTTATATTTGTGAGAAATCACTTTTGAGTCCATAGGAAAGCCAATACTATTAAAAGGGGGTGATGTAGTAAAATGAACTGATTGCTCAAATGCTCAAAGTTAGCGACCAAAATACTCAGTCATTTTCCCACATATCCACTCTGTCAAGTTCCACATTCACAAATTTAGAGTCACCAACATTGCCACATCGGACCCACCGAATTTGAACCTAAAACACAACCCTAGCCATTCCCACCAAATCAGTGCAATCGAAACTGCATCGGTGCTACCGAGTTCTGTGTGACCAACATTCTGTTGCCAAGATAAACAAAATCGGAATTTCCGAGTTTGAGTATCGGTGCCACCGAGTTTGTCCATCTGACCGTTAGTCTCCTTTTCGGTGCCATCGAATTCTATATATCGGTCTCACCGAGATTCAAAAGTTCACCACTGTAGTGCTAATCGGTACCACCGAGTTGTCAACTTCGGTGTCACCGAGTTTGCTCTTTTGTGTGTAACGGTTGGATTTTGGCTGCTGCCTATATATACCCCTTCACCCACCTCTCATTCTTTGGAGAAGCACTCAGAACACACACTTCATTTCAAGATCCATTTTTCTGAGAGAGAACCACCTACTCATGTGTTGAGACCAAGGTATTCCAATCCAATCATTTGAATCTTGATCTCTAGCCTCCCCAAACTGCTTTCCACCAAATCAACCTCTCCTACCCATGCATATTCTGTGAGAGAGATATTTGTGTTGAGGAGACAATCTTTAGAAACACAAGAGCAAGGAGTTCATTGATCTACCCCATCTATTACCTTTTGGAGGATGGTGCCTCCTAGATTGGTTAGGTGTCGCTTGGGAGGCTCCTACTTCGTGTTGTGGAGTTGAACCAAGATGTTTGTAAGGACAAGAAGATCGCCTACTTCATGAAGATCTACCGTGAGTAAGGCTAGTCCTCCGTGGATGGAAGCCGTGGTGGGATAGACAAGGCCGCTTCTTTGTGGACCCTCCGTGGGTGGAGCCCTCCGTGGACTGTCACAGTCGTTACCCTTCGTGGGTTGAAGTCATTACTAACAAGGACGTACGATAGCGCCACCTATCGGAACCATGCAAAAAATCGCCATGTCAACCTCATGTGTATGATCTCCCTTCCCTTCTCCTCTACTTTACACTTGCATGTTTTAGTTTCCGCTGCTATACTCTTAGAACTGCTTTTGTAGGGTGCCTAGACTTGTTAGAACTTCTAGATTTCTGCCCTCCTAGAAATTAGGTTAGGCTAGAAATTTTATCTAGACAAGTAGTCTATTCACCCGCCCCCCTCTAGACACATCTTCTATCGATCCCTCAATCCCTTAATTCTTCATGATGTGGCCAAGTCTCCAATGTCCTCCAACATCACCTATTGATCAAGTTTCAGCTTGTTGGTCCCCAACCAAGTTGGGTCTTAAGAGGTTAGTAACAATAGGCTTGGCTAGACAAATGGTTCTTTTCTTGACACCACTTTGAGCACCAACAAACTTGGCAAACAGATTGGCGACCTTATCCTTCCCAATAGAATAAATACCATAAATTAGAATAGGGTTTGATAAGGTATTGTTCGTGCATGAAGAAGCGAAGTTACCCTTCTCACGACATAAGTAGCAACATCTACCCTTTACTTTCTTCTCAATTGATTTCTCAACTTGAGGAGTGTTGGCTTGGGTCTTCGTGGGAACAGGCCTTCCTTCAACTTGTGGTTTAGTATGTGATTGAACTTTTGGATGCTTCCCTTGTTGCTTGTGACTATGTGTCTTCTTCTTTAATGGGCAAGATCTAACATGGTGCCCTTCAATTTTGCACTTGAAGCAAATAATCTTGGCCGAATTCTTGACTTCTTCTTGGCCCTTCTTCTTGAAGCGTTTGTACTACTTCTTCTTGTTGGAGTTGAATCCAAGTCCACCCTTGTCATTTAGTGATTTTTGCCCACACAAAATATTGTTGAGTGTGGACATCCCTTCATGACTCTTTTCCAAGTCTTTCTTTAAGGAAGTGACTTGGGCCTTGAGCTCTTTGATTTCCTCTACATGGTTAGTATAAACAGAAGTACTAGAGGAAGTATAAGCATCATTTTTAGAGCAACAAGGCAAGGAAAGTAACTCATCACAAGATGTAGCAACATTATGAGTAGATGAATTACGAGGACTAGCACATGGCAACATAGCATTTTTACTAGAAGTTGTGCTAATGTCCACATGAGGCTCACTTGATGTTACCTTGATAGTATTATCCCCGTGAGCTAACTTTAGCACATTATGAGATACTAGAAGATCATCATGAGAGCTTGTGAGCATTACATGACTTTCTTCCAATTTCCCATAATTGCTAGATAGCAATTCAAGTTGAGCCCTTAGATCAACATTCTCCTTTAATATGGATGCTTCATAAGAAATAGAGTTAGTAGCACAATCATCATTAACAACAAGAGGAGAAGGCAACTTGGCAAGCTTGTTTGCATAAAAAGCTTCTATACTCTTAGAACTGCTTGTTTAGGGTGCCTAGACTTGTTAGAACTGCTAGATTTCTGCCCTCCTAGAAATTAGGTTAGGCTAGAAATTTTATCTAGACAAGTAGTCTATTCACACCCCTCTAGACACATCTTCTATCGATCCCTCAATTGGTATCAGAGAAAGTTCTCCAAAACCTTGGTTTAACAACCATTGGAGGAAGATGAATGTGACTAGTTCCCGGATTTTTAGTTGTAGAGTGCCTATTATTGATGGGGGGTACTTTAGACAATGGAAAGACGAAATGCTTGACATATTAGATGAGTTCCATTTGCACAAGTATATTGAATATCCTTGTGTGCCTCCCATTGACCCCATACATCCTTCTCATGATGATGAACATGCTTGGCAACCTCAACACCGTCAATCTTATCATTAGAGCTTTACCAAGAAACGTGTTTAATCACTTGCAAAACTTTGAGTGTGCTCATACTTTGTGGAAAAACTTAGAGGAAAGATATCCAAATTATTCCTCGAAAAATCTTGATATCAATATTAACAAATACATTGCTTTCCATAAAATGAAGCCAACCGATCCGAACTTCTATAAATGCTTATTTGAGCTTCGTGACATCATGTGTGCCAAAGGAAATGTCATTACCATCAACAGCATCATTGTTGAAGCCATTCGAATGCATAAACTTGAATATTGTAATAGTCAATTTTCTGATGAAACATTTGTCTCTTAAAAGGAAACTTCATCCAACGATGACTATGCGGAACGTGGCTACTACGATGATGATGAGGAATTTGACACCAAGTATAAGAAGGCCATGAAGAACCTCAGTCTTATGGCTAACCTTAAAGACTACACGATTGGTGGAAAAGAGTGGGTTCTCGACAGTGGATGCACTGATCACATGACCGGAGATAAAGACATGTTCCATGAAATCACACCGAATCGTGGACCTCGAAGGTATGTAACTTTTGGAGACAATTACAAAGGTAAGGTACTTGGTCTCGGTAAGGTGTCTGTATCTCATGACAGTTCTATTCAGAATGTAATGCTAGTAGAATCTCTTGGCTACAATCTACTTTCCGTATCTAGACTAGCAGATTTTGGTTTCGATGTGCTATTTACAAAAGTTGAATACCGAGTATTTCATAGTGACAATCATAACATCGTCTTTACTGGTTTCCGTAGAGGTGATCATATTATTGGTGTTAAAGATGTTATCTTTGACAAAGATAGGCTTTGTAGTTCGTGTCAAGCAGGAAAACAAGTTGGTGGAAGTCATCTTGTGAAGAACATCTTGACCACAAGAAGACCCCTCGAGTTGCTTCACATGGATCTCTTTGGTCCCACTGCTTACAAGAGCCTCGGTGGAAACTGATACGTCTCCGTCGTATCTATAATTTTTGATTGTTTCATGCCAATATTCTACAACTTTCATATACTTTTGGCAACTTTTTATTCTATTTTTGGGACTAACATATTGATCCAGTGCCGAGTGCCAGTTCCTGTTTGTTGCATGTTTTTTGTTTCATAGAATATCCATACCAAACAAAGTCCAAATGCAATAAAAAAAACTACGGGGATTGTTTTGGAATATTTATGATTTTCAGGAAGAAGAATCAATGCGAAACGATGCCCGAGGGGGTCACAAGCCGAGGAGGCGCGCCCTACCCCCCAGGCGCGGCTCGCAGGCCAGAATCTAGGAGTTACGGATCTCCGGGAATTTAAGAAACGGTGAAAGGCCAGAATCTGGGAGCGCAGAAACAGAAGGACACAAAGAGAGAGATCCAATCTCGGAGGGGCTCTCGCCCCTCCGCCGCCATGGAGACCATGGACCAGAGGGGAAACCCTTCTCCCATCTAGGGAGGAGATCAAGGAAGAATAAGAAGAAGAAGGGGGGCTCTCTCCCCCTCTCTCCCGGCGGGGCCGGAACGCTGCCCGGGACATCATCTTGTGACGGTGATCTACACCAACACCTCCATCATCTTCACCAACACCTCCATCACCTTCCCCCATCTATATTCAGCGGTCCACTCTCCCGCAACCCATTGTACCCTCTACTTGAACATGGTGCTTTATGCTTCATATTTTTATCCAATGATGTGTTGCCATCCTATGATGTCTGAGTAGATTTTCGTTGTCCTATCGGTGATTGATGAATTGCTATGATTGGTTTAATTTGCTTGTGGTTATGTTGTTTTCCTTTGGTGCCCATCATATGAGCGTGCGCGTGGATCACACCATAGGGTTAGTAGTATGTTGATAGGACTATGTATTGGAGGGCAAGGGTGACAGAAGCTTCAGCCTAGCATAGAAATTGATGCATACGGGATTGAAGGGGTACCAATATATCTCATTGCTATGGTTGGGTTTTACCTTAATGAACGTTAGTAGTTGCGAACGCTTGCTAATAGTTCCAATCATAAGTGCATAGAATTCCAAGTAAGGGATGACATGCTAGCAGTGGCCTCTCCCACATAAAACTTGGTATCGGTCTAGTAACGTAGTCAATTGCTTAGGGACAATTCCGCAACTCGTACCACCACTTTTCCACACTCTTTAAACTAACATAATTGTTTCTGAGCAGCCCCTAGTCTTTATTTACGTGTTCTTTCTTTTCTTGCAAACCTATCCTATCACTCCTACAAAGTACTTCTAGTTTCATACTTGTTCTAGGTAAAGCGAACGTAAAGTGTGCGTAGAGTTGTATCGGTGGTCGACTGAACTTGAGGGAATATTTGTCCTACCTTTAGCTCCTCGTTGGGTTTGACACTCTTACTTATCGAGAAAGGCTACAATTGATCCACTATACTTGTGGGTTATCAAGACCTTTTTCTCGCGCCGTTGCCGGGGAGCAATAGCGTGGGGTGAATATTCTCGTGTGTGCTTGTTTGCTTTATCACTAAGTAGATTTATTTGTTGTTCTAAGTTGTTCTCTATCTTTAGTTATGGATATGGAACACGAAATACCAAAAAAATTAGGTGTACTTGCTACTCATGGAGATGGGGAACCTCCTAAAACCCTCGATGCTCGTTATGTGGAAAATATTATGCACTTCTTTAATAATCCTGAGAAAACCCCATTCAATTATATAATGGGATACACGTTGGATCAACGTGAATACTTTAGGGATTATCGTTTGACTCAAAAAGGGAAACTATTATGGGATCAAATTCATATGTTGAAATGGTATGCTTGGGATCTATGCTTGAGATATGATATTACTTGTTGCTCTAGGATGAAGGCTAAACACCTTCTCTTTTCTTGTAAATTTAATGCTAATGAAACCTTGGATTCTTATTCTAATGGTATATATGATTACTATGATGTGGAACAAATAGAAGAGTTTGTTGCTTTTATGGGTGCTTATGAAATTGAAGCTTTGTTTAAAAAGTGTGATGATAATGATGATGTTGTTTACCGATCAGAAAATTTGGTTATGCTTCGTTATTGTTATACTAATTATGAATATAATGCCCATATTTATCAATTTATGGAGAAATTCTCCGCTGCCCAAGAAGAGACTAATATTTTGCAGGAAACTATGGAAGAAGAAAATGTTGAAACTGTGAGCTCGTTAGATGAAAAAGATGACGAGGAGAGCGAAGAACAAAAGGAGGAAGAGCAGACTAGCTACCCGTGCCCACCTTCTAATGAGAGTAACTCTTCAACTCATACATTGTTTAATTTCCCTTCGTTCTTACCGAAGGATGAATGCTATGTTGATGGCTATGATCCCTTGGATTCGTTTGAAATATCCATTTTTGATGAACTTGATGCTTGCTACGCTTGTGGCCATGATGCCAATATGAATGATGCTTATGAAGATGAAATTGCTATAGTTCCCTATGTTAAACATGAAATTGTTTCTATCGCACCCACTTATGATAGTCCTATTATCTTTTTGAACTCTCCCAACCACACTATATCGGACAAGTTTGCTCTTATTAGGGATTACATAGATGGGTTGCCTTCTACTATTACACATGATGATTTTGATGAATATAATATGCATGTGCTTGCTGCTCCTACTTGCAATTATTATGAGAGAAGAACTACATCTCCACCTCTCTATGTTTCCAATACGATAAAATTGCAAGAAACTGCTTATGCTATGTATTGGCCTTTACTTGAAGTGCATGAATTGTTCTTTTATGACATGCCAATGCATAGGAAGAGAGTTCGACTTCATACTTTCATGATATATGTTACCTTGTGCTCACTACTAAATTACAAATCATTGTTAATTAAAATTGGCTTTGATATACCTTGGGATCCGGGTGGATCCATTACTTGAGCACTTTATGCCTAGCTTAATGGCTCTAAAGAAAGCGCTGTCTGGTAGACAACCCGGAAGTTTTAGAGAGTCATTTATTTCTATTGAGTGCTTTTATATAGTTAAAAAACAAAAAAATATAGAGGGGAACTTAGAACTTTTTCAAAAAGAGAAGCGATTGAAAGGCGATGCATTGCGGAAGTGAGGGTCGACCTTGAACACTTGTGTTGATGCTCATGGAAACAATGTAGAATTTTTCATGGAAGTTTCTCGCAAAAATAATTATCCCCTTGTACAATTCCATTGTATTATAAAAATAATGTGCCAAGTAAAGCCTTTATGATTAGTTTGGGTGATAGTTGTTTGATTATGCTGAAAAAGACAAAAACTTTGCACTCATGAAATCATTTCTTATTTCTATAGAGAGAGTGATATTGAGATGATTATTTTTTGTGCTGATTTATATAAAAATTGCCTTAATTATCATAATTGTTTCAGAATTTTTGGAGTATCACAAGTATGGTATAAGTTCAGATTACTACAGATTGTTCTGTTTTTGACATATTCTGTTTTCTACGCATTGTTCTCTTATTTTGATGAATCTATGGGTAGTATCGGGGGGTATGAACCATGGTGAAGTTTGATTACAGTAGATATAATGCTAATATGAATTTCAAATGAGTTCACAACAGTACTTAAAGTGGTGATTTACTTTATTATACTAACGGATCTCACGAAGGTTTTGTTGAGTTTTCTGTGATTGAAGTTTTCAAGTTTTGGGTGAGACCATGATGGCTGAAGGCATAAGGAGAGGCAAGAGCCTAAGCTTGGGGATGCCCAAGGCACCCCAAGGTAATATTCAAGGAAGACTCAAGCGTCTAAGCTTGGAGATGCCCCGGAAGGCATCCCCTCTTTCGTCTACAATCTATCAGTAATTTTACTCGGAGCTATATTTTTATTCGTCACCTGATATGTGCAAATGCTTGGAGCGTCTTTTGTGTTTATTTTTCCTTTTTATTTTATGCACCATGATGGTATGAGATAGTCCTTGGTTGATTTATATAATTCTCTTTGCACTTCACTTATATCTTTTGAGTATGGCTTTATAGAATGCTTCATGTGCTTCACTTATATCATTTGAAGTTTGGATTGCATGTTTCCCTACACATAGAAAACCGCCATTTGTAGAATGCTCTTTTGCTTCACTTATATTTGTTAGAGCGGGGCATACCTTTTGTAGAAAGAATTAAACTCTCATGCTTCACTTATACCTATTTAGATAGTTAACATGAGTTGGTCATTCACATGGTTAGTCATCAAATCCTACATAAAACTTGTAGATCACTGAATATGATATGTTTGATTCCTTGCAATAGTTTTGCGACATGAAGATGTGATATTAGAGTCATGCTAGTGAGTAATTGTGTATTTGTAGAAATACTCGTGTTAAGGTTTGTGATTCCCGTAGCATGCACGTATGGTGAACCGTTATGTGACGAAGTCGGATCATGATTTATTTATTGATTGTAATCCTTTGTGTGGAAGTCGGGATCGCGCGATGGCTAACTCCTACCAACCCTTCCCTTAGGAGCATGCGTGTAGTACCTTGTTTCGATGACTAATAGACTTTAGCAATAAGTATGTGAGTTCTTTATGACTAATGTTGAGTCCATGGATTATACGCACTCTCACCCTTCCACCATTGCTAGCCTCTCTAGTACCGTGCAACTTTCACCGGTGCTGTCGGGACCCCAATCCTAAGTCATAGGAATCCAGCCTGTAACACATCGCATCTCTTTGCGGTCTCACGCACGGTTAACCCCACGGCTGCAGCCTTACCTTAGCCGGGACCGTTTGCGCCTTTTGACTCCCGTATGCAATTGTGTCGCTAGCAATCCAATGACAAAGAACCCGGATCGACATGTCTAGTCATACACCAAAGTGGCACTTCCGCACAGGGACAGGCATACATGACCCAGCAAAGCAGGTGTCGGTCACCAGCGAATGTAGACGAGTTGTAGCAAGCTACAAGGACTCCATTACATCGCGTGACATTTCCCCAAAGGGGACAGACACAGCAGCTAAGAAGGACACACGCCGGTCAACCAATGTGTCCGGAGCAGTAGCGAGCTACCATGGCTCGTTGGATCACAAAGGGGCATTTCCCTGTAAGGAATGCTACTAAAGTCTACGGCTAGGTAACCGAACCCCATACATATCAAGTACGACACAAGTACGCATGGCATACCGATATGTATAGATACATCGATGGCATCACAACATAACCATAAACATACAAGCTTTATTTAAGAGGCTCGGAAGAGCCACACATATAATATTACACAGTAGGGGTCTCACGACCCATCATAACAGTCATTCAAATTACAAGCCAGCGAAAGTAGACAAACTGTCTGAGTACAGACAGATGAAACTAGAAGGCACATGGCCTGACTATACTACAGACCCACCCTAGGGCTAGATCTTAGCTGGGATACCAGCTACTCGTCGTCGTCGATGTCTAGGAAGAACCCTCCGTTAGGGTCATTAACAACCACTGCAACAAATATTAAGTAAACATGAGTACGGAGGTACTGAGCAAGACTTTAGGATAACTATCTACTCATGCAATCTATCAATAAGGAATTGTGGGGTTTCATGCGGAAAGCCAGCATTTGACTCGTGGCTAGACAACTTGCATTTTAAAACAATTTTTGACAACTTGATTTCTCGCACACGAGTCCACTAACACCACAACAATACTCCATCGTGGAATCATTCCGCCTCCATACGGAAATGCCGTCCATGACACTCACGCTTATCTTGACAATTTTATGAGTAGCCATTGAAGTCATCTATGAACAACATATGTCTCCAAGTAGTCCATATCCGCGGACGCGGCTATTCGAATAGATCATAACCCTGCAGGGGTGTACTTGTTCACAGACGCTCTTGCCACTTATCGCCATGTGCACGTCATGCACCTCGGAAACCTTCAAGAGGAAGCCCAGCGAGGGAGTCGGCCACGATCGTTAACCACACTAATACTTAGTCCAGGTCTATCACCTATCTGAGGGTAACCCGCACGGAAGTCCGACCGAGGTTTCTGCCACGGCCCCAAACGATGTGCGCAGGGTTCCCAAGCCCACCATCCGGGTGCCACTTGGTACACCATGCCACTGCCTACCGCATCACAACCCACCTCTCAGGTCAGCACTATGCACGGCCTCCAGCATGACTATAAACACAAGAAACTACTTGCAACTCGTGGACCGAGTGCTAAGCGATTAATAATTTGAGCGGGGTCATATTTCAGGGCCCAGCATGTGGTAGTATCTCGTCTTGGATTACATACACGGAACTCAATTCCTAAGGACGGTTCCAATGAAACAACCCGCCATGTACTCCTACATAGCCTTTCACCGGTACCTTTATCAAATCAGGTTCAACACACAACCTTTACTTACTGAACACATTCTCACAATTTTGTTCATCTCCCAGATGACAGACCATACACAACTCTAAGCATAGCATGCATAGCAGGATAAGGCACATCATGGCTCAGGCATCTACCAAGTATGCTAGGTTGCAAGGTTCAGCTATTTACTGTGACAAAGACAGGTCATGCAAAGGAAGTGGGTTCAACTAACGTGGCAAAAGCATTTGAGCATTTGATCCTAATGCAATAAGTAAATGCAGGAGCAAGAACATGGGATTTATCGGGATGATCAAAATGGTTGCTTTCCTTGTTGCTCAGAAGAGGGACAATATCCGTCAGTCGGATATTCGATGGAATCCGAAGGAGCGGAGCCTACCGAAAGAAATGACAACAATCAATAACAATCATATGCAACAAGATGATGCATGAGCATGGCATGAGGATGCAAGGTGGTATGCTATTATGGCTAACATGTATTAGGTTTGAAGTTGATTTGAATCAGATTCAAATGTCACTTCAAACGAGGTATTCTCGAATACCATTTTAGTTGATTTGACCTGAGGCTCAGATCAACTTGTTTTTAACATGCATGGAAGTGATATGTTAACTTGCTGGTTGTGATTGAACAATGTTTGATCATAGCATTTGAAGTGGAATTCAAATGATTTTCAAATTCCATCTCCATAGCATTTATAAAATTTCACTTATTCATTATTCTACATGTTTTGTCCAGTGACATTTTCAAACATGTTTGAAAATGACATATTCAGATTCCTTGGATTTTTCTGATACTTTTTCATATATAAATTATTTTCATTGGAGTTACAGATTAATTTCTATGATTTTTAGAAGTTTTGGCATTTTTCTGGAATTCTTTTAAATCAGAAAATCTTTACTGCATCACCATGATATCAGCAAGTCCAACTGGCCGTTGAAAGTCAAACCTGACCAGTGGGACCCACTAGTTAGTGACTCTGGTCAGTTTTAGATTAGTTTTAAACTTAATTAGCTAATTAACAGTACTGGACCCACATGTCAGTGACTTATTAGATTAATTAACTTTATTTTTGTTAATCTTAAACTCCCAGAGGCTGGCCCCACGCGTCAGTGGCTCAGGCCAGCTGAGATCCACCGGCGGCGAGGTCGTCCTCGCCGGCGGGGAGCCTCCGGCGACCACCAGTACGACGGAGGGCATCGGAAACTCGTCTCCGACGACCAAACGCACGGTGGAGACCACAGGGAGATCGGCCACTCGACGGCGCGCACGATGAGGCAAACCCCAGGAGCTGGGGTGGCCGCAATCGACGCCGGCGACGAGCTCGGTGGCGACCAAAGCTCGGCCATCGTCGAGGTCATCGGAAACAGGGGCAATTCATGCAGGGCTGGGCTCCTAAAGCATCTACGCGACGGCCTGAAGCTGCTGGTGGCCTCAGATGGACCGACCGTTCACCGGAGGGCTACCAGCGACGAGCTGCAGCGGCGGTCCTCGTCGGGCTCCGGTGGAACTAGGCCTAGAGGAAGAGATCGGCGGGGAAAACTTGGGGGAAAGATGTGCAATCTCACGAGGAGTGGAGTGGAGGGCTTAGACGGCTCGGGGAAGTGTTGTGGCCGACGAATCGAGCGGAGCTCGCCGGCGGCCGAAGCTTGAAGACGATGGTGCTGTGGGCGTTGCAGGGCTCGGGGAGGCTTCTTCTGCTGCAAGGAGGACTAGCTCGTCGAGGCGGAGCGAATGGGGCACTCGGGGGGGAGAGAACTAGTGGCCAGAGGAACGGGCAGCTCGAGCTCCTGTCAATGGCGGCAGAAGGGGGAAGGAAAGAACCGAGAGGAGAGGGGGAATGGAGCGCGGGAATGGATAGGCCAGAGCTCGGGGAGGTTATCCCCGCGCGTGCCAGCGCGAAGCGGCGGCCACACACGCAGGGAGCTGCGTGGAGGCGCGCGGCATCGCGGCGGCCACCTCCTGCTCCTACTAGCGAGGAGGAAGACGACACAGGGACTGGGCCTGGGCTAGGTGAGCGTCAGGTAGGCGTTTCTTCCTTTCTTTCTTGTTTTGTTTTCTGTTTTACTAATAGTTTTGGTTTGCTATTTATTTCAGCTCCAAAATAGTTTACCAAAAATATTTTGAACACACCAGAATATTTGTTGGAATATATCCAAACATTCCTGAAGTTTTCAGCATTTTTGAAAACTTAAAGTTTTTGATTTCAAATTTAAACTTGAATCCAGTAGCTTTTTGCATTTAAATAAAATGCCAAATGTGTTAAGAAAATAGTTTTCTTCACTCCTTACTTGTTTCCATGAATTATCAGAAAAGTTGAACTTTTCTTGAGGCCATTTTGGGTTCATTGATTTAAACAAGTTTATAATTTCTTTGAATTTGAGAAATGGCTAGGGTTTTTGAGTTTTGCTTCACCACTTGCCTTGATCTTGATGCAATGCAAAGAAGATATGAGCACAATGTTATACTTGATTAGGGTTCCAAGGATGTGACAGGTGCATTACACCCACCATATACCCTTCCTCAAAACATCCACCATACCTAACTATTATGGCATTTCCATAGCCATTCCGAGATATATTGCCATGCAACTTCCATATTTCCGTTTATTATGACATGCACCATCATTGTCATATTGCTTTGCATGATCGTAAGATCGTTAGCATGATGTTTTCATGGCTTGTCCGTTTTTTGATGTCATTGCTACGCTAGATCATTGCACATCCCGGTACACCGCCGGAGGCATTCATATAGAGTCATATTTTGTTCTAAATATCGAGTTGTAAGTAAATAAAAGTGTGATGATCATCATTATTAGAGCATTGTCCCATGTGAGGAAGTAATAGAAGAGGCCAATGAAGCCCAAATAAAAAAGAGGCCAAAGAAGCCCACCAAAAGAAAGAGAAAAAATAATAAAAAGATGAGAGAAAAGAGAGAAGGGACATTGCTACTATCCTTTACCACACTTGTGCTTCAAAGTAGCACCATGATCTTCATGATAGAGAGTCTCCTATGTTGCCACTTTCATATACTAGTAGCAAGTTTTCATTATAGAACTTGGCTTGTATATTCCAATGATGGGCTTCCTCAAATTGCCATAGGTCTTCATGAGCAAGCAAGTTGGATGCACACCCACTACTTTTTTAGCTTTCATACACTTATAGCTCTTGCGCATCTGTTGCATGGCAATCCCTACTCACTCACATTGATATCTATTGATGGGCATCTCCATAGCCCGTTGATACACCTAGTTGATGTGACACTATCTCCTCCTTTTTGTCTTCTCCACAACCACCATATTCTATTCCACCTATAGTGCTATGTCCATGGCTCACGCTCATGTATTGCGTGAAAGTTGAAAAAGTTTGAGAACACTAAAGTATGAAACAATTGCTTGGCTAAAACTGGGGTTGTGCATGATTTAAATACGTTGTGTGGGGAAGATGGAGCATAGCCAGACTATATGATTTTGTAGGGATAACTTGCTTTGGCCATGATAATTTGAGAAGACATGATTACTTTGTTAGTATGCTTGAAATATTCTTGTCTTTATGTCAAATTATAGACTATTGCTTCGAATCACTCATGTTTAAGTATTCATGCCATGATTAGATTATATGATCAAGATTATGCTAGGAAGCATTCCACATCAAAAATTATCTTTTTATCATTTACCTACTCGAGGACAAGCAGGAATTAAGCTTGGGGATGTTGATACGTCTCCGTCGTATCTATAATTTTTGATTGTTTCATGCCAATATTCTACAACTTTCATATACTTTTGGCAACTTTTTATACTATTTTTGGGACTAACATATTGATCCAGTGCCTAGTGCCAGTTCCTGTTTGTTGCATGTTTTTTTGTTTCGCAGAATATCCATACCAAATGAAGTCCAAACGCAATAAAAAAACCTACGAGGATTTTTTTTGGAATATTTATGATTTTTGGGAAGAAGAATCAACGCAAAACGATGCCCGAGGGGGTCACAAGCCCAGGAGGCGCGCCCTACCCCCCCCCCCCCCAGGTGCGGCTGGCAGGCTTGTGACCAATCCCTAAGGCGGTTGGGGCCTTCTTTCGCCACAAGAAAGATAATATCCGGAATAAAATTGTATTAATAGGACACCTCAATCGGAGTTACGGATCTCCGAGAATTTAAGAAACGATGAAAGGCCAGAATCTGGAAGCGTAGAAACAGAAGGACACACAGAGAGATATCCAATCTCGGAGGGGCTCTCGCCCCTCCACCGCCATGGAGACCATGGACCAGAGGGGAAACCCTTCTGCCATCTAGGGAGGATGTCAAGGAAGAAGAAGAAGGGGGGTTCGGCGGCGCCGGAATGCCGCCCGGGACATCATCGTGTGACGGCGATCTACACCAACACCTCTGTCATCTTCACCAACACCTCCAGCAACCCGTTGTACCCTCTACTTGAACATGGTGCTTTATGCTTCGTATTATTATCCAATGATCTGTTGCCATCCTATGATGTGTGAGTAGATTTTTGTTGTCCTGTCAGTAATTGATGAATTGCTATGATTGGTTTAATTTTCTTGTGGTTATGTTGATGTCCTTTGGTGCCCATCATATGAGTGCGCGTGTGGATCAGACCATAGGGTTATTAGTATGTTGATAGCACTATGTTTTGGAGGGCAAGGGTGACAGAAGCTTCAGCCTAGCATAGAAATTGATGCATACGGGATTGAAGGGGTACCAATATATCTTATTGCTATGGTTGGGTTTTACCTTAATGAATGTTAGTAGTTGCGGACGTTTGCTAATAGTTCCAATCATAAGTGCATAGAATTCCAAGTAAGGGATGGCATGCTAGAAGTGGCCTCTCCCACATAAAACTTGCTATCGGTCTAGTAACGTAGTCAATTGCTTAGGGACAATTCCGCAACTCCTACCACCACTTTTCCACACTCGTTAAACTAACGTAATTGTTTCTTAGCAGACCCTAGTATTTATTTACGTGTTCTTTCTTTTCTTGCAAACCTATCCTATCACTCCTACAAAGTACTTCTAGTTTCATACTTGTTCTAGGTAAAGCGAACGTAAAGTGTGCGTAGAGTTGTATCGGTGGTCGATAGAACTTGAGGGAATATTTGTCCTACCTTTAGCTCCTCGTTCGGTTCGACACTCTTACTTATCGATAAAGGCTACAATTGATCCCTTATACTTGTGGGTTATGAGAAATTCTTATGGTCTAGTTATTGTTGATGATTTTTCCATATTTATGTGGGTGTTTTTTCTCAATGATAAGTCGCAGGTACAAATGATCTTCAAGAACTTCGCTCGAAAAGCTCAAAACCAGTTTGAGGTGTAGATCAAGAAGGTTTGGAGCGACAATGGAATGGAGTTCAAGAACACTAATGGGGATACTTTTATTGACGAAGAAGGTATATCACATGAGTTTTCGGCGACGTACACACCTTAATAAAATGGAGTTGTTGAGGGGAAGAACTGGACACTCATAGAGATGGCGAGAATGATGTTGGACGAATACAAGACTCCAAGACACTTTTGGGAAGAAGCAGAATAAACAGCTTGCCATGCCATAAACCGACTCTACCTGCACAAGTTTCTCGGTAAAACGGCATACGAGCTACTCACCGGTAACAAACCCCATGTTGGATACTTTCGAGTATTTGGCTCTAAGTGTTGTATTCTTGATAAGCATCATCAGTCTAAATTTGCACCTAAATCTTATGAAGGTTTCCCTCTTGGTTACGGATCAAACTCTCACGCCTACCGTGTCTGCAACAACTTCACTCGAAAAGTTGAAGAGATTGTAGATTTGAAGTTTGATGAGACTAACGGTTCGCAAGTCGAACAATTGCAAATTGATATAGGAGATAAGGAACCTTCGAAAGCTATCAAAGATTTGTCCATTGGCAAGATTCGTCCCATGGAGGTGAAGGAAAGCACTTCATCAACTCAAGTGGAAGCTCCTACTTTGCGTCAAGGCGAACCGCAAAATGACATGGAAGCATCCACAAGCGGAACACGACATGATGAAGAAAAGGAAGAAGTACATCGTGATGATCCACCTCAACCTTCCTCACCACCACCTCAAGGAGAAGATGATGCCAACGACAATTCTCAAGATGATGATGAAGAAGAATAAGCTCCTCCACCAAACAAGAAGAAGTTGTCAAGAGTTAGAGCAAGAGTGGACAGAGATCATCCGCTGAAACAAATCTACAGCGACATAAACAACGGGAGAATCACTCGCTCTAAATCTCGATTAGTAACTTTTGTGAGCATTATTCTTTCATATCTAGAATTGAACCCTTGAAGGTAGAAGAAGCTCTCCAAGATCCAGATTGGGTGAATGTCATGCATGAATAGCTACACAACTTCGAGAGGAACCAAGTTTGGACACTTGTTGAAAAACCAGAAGGCGAGTAGAATATCATTGGTACAAGATGGGTGTTTCGGAACAAGCAAAATTAAGACGGACAAGTTGTGCGCAACAAATCACGTCTCGTAGCCCAAGGATACACGCAAGTCGAAGGTATGGACTATGGTGAGACTTATGCTCCTGTTGCTAGACTTGAAGCCATTCGTATTCTTCTAGCTTATGTCAATCAACATGATATAACTCTCTACCAAATGGATACTAAAAGTGCCTTTCTCAATGGATAAATTGAAGTGGAAGTTTATGATAAACAACCTCCTGGTTTTGTAAACCCTAAGAAACCTAATCATGTTTACAAACTTTGCAAAGCTTTATATGGCCTTAAACAAGCACCTAGAGCTTGGTACAATGCCAAACGAAGGTTCTCATTGAAAAGGTTTTGAGATTGGCAAAATTGATGCAACCTTATTCACTAAAAGAGTAAATGGCGAACTATTTGTTTGTAAAATATATATGGATGATATTAGATTTGGTTCTACTAACCCACATTTTAGTGAAAAGTTTGGAAAGCTGATGTCAGAGAAGTACGAGATGTCCATGATGAGTGAACTGAAGTTCTTCCTTGGATTACAAATCAAACGTTCAAGAGAAGGTACGTTCATATCTCAAACCAAGTACACCAAGGACTTGATCAAGAAGTTCAACATGCAAGAATGCAAAGGTATGAGAACCCCCATGCCTACTACTGGACATCTTGACCTCACTACGGATGATGCACCCATTGATCAAAAGGTTTAGCGATCAATGATAGGAGCATTGTTATATCTATGTGCTTCTCATCCTGATATCATGCTAAGTGTTTGCATGTGTGTCTGCTATCAAGCAGCACCTAACGAATGTCATCTATTGGCAGTGAAAATGGTAGTGAGATACCTTATACATACACCAAACTTTGGCATATGGTATCCCATGGGATCTTCTTTTGATATTGTTGGCCATTCCGACTCGGATTATGCTGGAGACAAGGTTGATAGAAAATCCACCTCGGGTACATGTCAATTTCTTGGGAGATCTCTTGTCTCTTGGACATCCAAGAAACAAAACTCGGTATCCTTATCAACTGCCGAAGCTGAATACATTGTCGCTGGATCATGCTCTGCTCAATTACTATGGATGTCTCAAACGCTTAAGGATTATGGCATTCATGTTAAAAAAAAGTCCCATTGTTGTGTGACAATGAAAGTGCCACTACTATAAAAAAGGCTATTAGTGGCGCACCTATTTGCCTATTAATGGCGCACTATAGGTGCGCCACTATTATCACGCCACTACTAAGAAATAGTAATGGCACACCCCTGGTGCGCCACTGTTAATATACATAATAGTGGCGCACCGCCTCGTGCGCCATTAGTAGGCCCAGAAGTGTGCCACTGCTGTGGGTTTACTAATAGCGCACTTTTAGATGGTGCGCCACTACTATCAATATTAGGATTTTTTTTTTGCTTTTCTGATATTTGCACAGGTTACAAAATACATTACAGCATAGAATATAAGTGATGTAGAAGTAAGTGATACGTATTCTATACAATAGTTTCAAAAAATATCATGACATCATCTCGAAAATAGCGATACATAGTGATGTAGAAGTAATCATCATAATCAATGAGACATCATATAATAAAAGTTGGTCACTAGTCATAATCACAACTCCTCATCATCGTCATCCTGAACTCTAACACATTGTAGCACATCATCACATCATCTCGGAAATAGCTAATAATCATCATAGTCATTACCACCAATACTATTTAATACATTGTAGCACATCATCACATTAACACATTGTAGCACATCATCACATTAACACATTGTAGCACATCATCACATTAACACATTGTAGCACATCATCACATTGTAGCACATAATAACACATTGAACCTAAGACCTACTCCTCTGCTTACGTAGAATATCAAAAAACAAGATAGGCCCTGACTCGCCATTATGGAGAATGGAGATCATCTTGTCTCCAATTCTTGGCCTACGCACAATGTTGCTTCCAAGTAGCTCTCTAGGATAGACCATACATTTTTTCCAATCTTTGATTGTCATGACTTCATCGGTTTTAGAAATCTGGTATGGACAGGAGTAAATCAGATACCTAGGCTGACCTGGCCGTGCTGGTCGTATCATCATAACATCAACGCGACCTCTTGGTAACATCAGATGAGGCACACAATCTTCTGGGATTTTCTGTTGAAAAACATAGTATTAGCTTTGTAGCTAGCAATGTAGTTTAGTTTTACAAGAATTTATGCAAAAGATGCATGGATGTCGTAATAGTAGACAATCTTACCATGCAATCTCCATGCATGTTACCGTAGTTCACCACGTGCACTAGTGCCACATATTGACCATAATGTTGGGAAGTTTGGTGATTGGAATTGTCATTCTCAAGATCAATGATAAATTGGACAAGATGATGTATCTCCTGACAAGTTAATTCTGCTTCATCATTGTAGTAATAGGTTATGTCTATCATTTTCCATACATTTTTTGAAGAATGAAAATAAGCTGTCAATGGAAATAAGTTGTCAACTATTTTTAAATAAACAATATAAATTACTTAATAAATTTGGTTGAGAAACTCACATAATGGTAGAACTGGAGGCGTCTGCACATCGACCCAGATGTCGATATTACCTTCAATTTCATCTTCCGGACGAATATCAAAGGTGATAAGCATATTAGGCTCAAATGCATAAGCCTTGCATGGTGCTACCCAAGTTTTGCATTCAAAAAAGGAGTAGGTGTCTCATTGTACAATTTTACGGCAAAAGTATAACCATGCTCGGTCCTCAAGTGAACTATCTTTACCTCCATAGTTTCTTCAGTACTGAAGCCAATCTTATCCAACACATAATGTCTTGCATGGCACGGGATACGCTAGTAGAATAGTAAATAATAAAAATTATAAGTTGAAGCAAAAGAAGTCATGCTTAATTACGAAAAAAGACTTGTCGTTGTGACTTACTGTATCCACTTCGAAGTCCTCATCCAGCATGATGCTGAAGCGCCTATCATCAACTAGGAAAGGCGTGTCGCTAAGGCCGCGCTTGTCTTGGCAGTATTCGCACATAACGTATTCGTCGTCAGACTACAATTCCTAAAACAGAGAAAATTTGGGCATGACATTTACTAAAAAGTGGACATATGGAGCGCCTGAAATTTGCCGGAACAGAAATGAATCAACATTCCGGCAAAACAAGCAAAACTACCAAACATGTAGAGCACTCTTTCGGTGCAATATATTACAGGTATACCTCTCTCGGTAACATGGTTCATGGCAAGTAAAAGTAAGATGAATGATACCTCTCTCGGTACCATGGCACAATAGTAATATTAGCATGTAAAATGTAAAAGTAAGATGAATGATACCTCTCTCGGTACCATGGTTCATGGCAAGTCAAGCAATGCATAAAGGAAGACTAATTTATTTCTCCTTGCATTGTACAAGGCCTTTAGAAGCTCTCATGTTGATGGAAGAATATACTATGGACATAAACCCATTTTACTGGAAAATGGATAGAAGTAAACACTTCTATGTTTCACTGGAAGGGGCCGGCCTCTTTATTGTAGACAATACTTGATCACAAGCTGGTGATTCATTCAAACTCTAATACGATCTTTAAACTGACTGAACTCTTTCCTAGCAAAAGTTACTTGATCAACTAGGTCTCTGATAAGGGACAACACACCATGTTTGATTGGTTGTCCCACATACATAACTTCTCTCCCTTTTTTGAAAAATAGGTTGCCTGCAAGTTGTAACTTGTCAAGTGCAGGCAAAAGACCGAAAGTGGTCAGACCCTTCCCCATGCACAAGCAGGAGCTACAAGCACCAGGCTGCCCTTTTTATTGGAAATGCTCTAAGAACGGGGTCAGTCAGTCACATGCTTAGGCTGCCTGGCACCCAGTGTGTTCCACGCAGGCACTTCATCTATTAATAGATCGGCAGGTGCAGTAAAACTGACAGAACTTTTATACGATGTCGTTAAGTCTATAAATTAACACATCAAGACAATCTAGAGTATGTACTAATAGCAAGGCAGAAAAGAATTACAGACTAAGGAAGTGACAAAATCTCAAAAAGATCTCTAAGGCCTGCCCTGTGAGTGCGGGAGTATCAATCTCCCAACAATCCTTGCTCCCATGGGCTTGTGCATGTAATTCAGAAACAACTTGCTTGTCTTACTATGGCGCTCCGTCGTCAAACTCATTCATGTGGTCTAACAGGTAGTTTTGAGAAGAAACCAAGCTGCTAACCCATAGAGTAAAAAAGAAGAAATTTTGTGGTTTTCAGAGTTGGGTAGATGCATTCCACTAGCATCATATATTTGATACTGTGAGATCTCGTTTCTAAAATGTTTTGAATATTTTGAATGTACTAACTAGGTTCCATATGAACCAAATGGAAACCTATCTTCAAAACAAATGAGGCGTGAAGGGAGGGAGGGGGGCGAACCTCGCGGCTGGAGGAGGAGAGCGCGGCGGAGGCGGAGGGGGAGGCGGCGGCGCCCTTCTCGTCGCCCATCATCGGGGGTTCCTGGCGGCGGTGGGGAGAGGCAGGGAGTGGGGAGCGCACGGTGTGAGGCGAACGGTGGCGCAGCGGCGAGGGGGAGCAGGGGGTTCAGTCTATGGTGGCTGGAGGGAGGCGGCCGGAGGGTGAGCCGGCGGCGGCAGGTGCGGTGGGAGGGGCGGATGAAGGGCTCGCGCGAGAGCAGGAGTTTCGCTGAATTGGATCGGGAGGAGAGCCACGAGGGGAGGGGAGCGGGAGTTTTTTTTCACGTCTGGTTATCAATGGCGCGCCCACCTAAGAAGGCGCCATTGGTAACCAGGGTTACTAATGGCACACCTCGTAAGAATGCGCCATTAGTAGTTTTGGAAGAAAAAAAACTAAAAAAACAATTGTTAGTACTGGCGCATCGTGGATGTGGTGCGCCATTACTAGTTAAAACTAGTAATGGCACACTTCCCTTGGTGCGCCACTGATATGTCTAGGAAAGGGTGTGGGGCCAGGACAAAGATAGTAATGGCGCACCACACACAAGGTGCGCCATTAGTAATATGGACACTAATGGTGCACCAGTCTCCGGTGCGCCACTGCTATATAGCAGTGGCGCACCACATACATGGTGCGCCATTAATGTCTATATTAGCTATAGCCCTTTTTCTAGTAGTGTGCTATTAAGATTGCATATAATCCTATGCAACATTCTAGAACTAAGCACATCCAAGTCGACATCATTTCATCCGTGATCATGTTGCCAAAGGAGATATTGATCTCAGTTATGTCCGTACTGACAAACAACTGGCTAATATTTTCACCAAACCACTTGCAGCAAAAGTGTTATGTCATTTGAGGAGTCGGTTGAACATCACTGATGCTTCAAACTTGAGCTAGACTCACTCGGATGCATGCAAGGGCATGAGCTTGACTAACTATTCCTTGATGCCACTGATATGACCATCTTATGTCTTGGAAACTATGCTCCCTTGTATTGTATCTAACCTTTTGTAGGTACTTGGATGAAATACACTCCACAAGATTGGAACCAACTCCAAACAAAAGAAATCTTGACATGGCCAAGTATCAACAACCTAATTCTTCGGAGATGAAGTAAGAAGGCAACAAAATCATATCCTTGACAAGACTATGATTATGAATTTCACTCATGTCATTTGGATATATTATGTTCTTCCTTGCGTGACTAACCATTATAGGTGAAAAGTGAACCAAAACGACATGGATTGCTCACAACACATGATGATCTTCATCAACCTTGAGCATCTACAACAAGTTCACCTACATGCTACATCAACAACATCATTCGAAGGTATGTACTCATATCCTTGATAAAGCTCTACACCAATTAATGGAGTAAAGCAACTCAAGTGATATGAAGACATAGAAATGCTTAATCAAAAAATGGTAACCCCATTTCACGCTTAACAATGAGTATGACCTATGATCAAGCATCCTTGCTTGACTCCTCAAGTCAAATACTCTAATTTAGGTGACCTAGTCACCGCCCCACATCTAGATGTAGAATATCGTATGGTTCACATTTGATCTTTCACATTCTTAGAACCATCCCTCTCTCATCTATATGTGTGTATTTTCAAAAAAAAATCTTTCTATTATTCTTTTTGTTTTTTTTAATTGTCTCAGTTGGAATTATCATTCTTTTTACACTGAACTTTTGGAACAATACTTTCGATCAACCTAGTTTATGTTAAAGAGTTGACTTTCATTGCAACTCGGTTTCACCGGATTGGGAAACTTGGTCCAACCGATTTCTCCCAGAGGCCCAAATATTAATCTTGGTTCTACCGAATCATTATGGCTAGGTGACTCCGATTTTTCTGACTTTGTTGCTCTAATAAATTTCTTCCACACTATTGTCTTAGGTGCAGACAACTTCTCTAGGGGGAGAAAAATCTCAGTGATCCCATGCAATATAATAGGGTGAATTAACAAGGATCCCTACCATAGGGGGAGATCATTCAAGGACCTCTTATCCATACCTAAGGGGGAGAACATTTGATGAGCCCTACAAAATATCTAAGGGGGAGAAAAGCTAAATTCAAGGAACCCTTACGAAAGAGATAAGTGTCCAGGATCCCTATCTCTCAATGAGCCCTTACCCTCCGCCTTTCTTTTTGGTAATTGTGCCAAAGGGGGAGAACTATCATAAAAGCTTCCATTCAATGAACCTACTTATAGGGGAATCATATCATACATAAGCTTGTAAAAAAATAGGGAGAAACAACATTAAGGGGAGATACTTGTATCAAACCTTACACATTAAGGGGGAGAGAGATAAACGTGGCTTTATTGGTTTGAACTTATTTTTCCTACCTACTCCCAATATCTACATGCTATGATTCAGAGGGAGAGGAAACTTTACATATTTATCTTTAGGGGAGAAAGGTTCTTGTTCCTTGGAGACATATTCTTACATCAAATCATATCTTCAATATATCTTCAACTTCTTGGTATCTTTGAAGTTCTTTGCATATTTGCAATAAGGTACTCTTGTGTTATCTAACATTTGTTTTCCCAAGTGTACTTCTATGTCAAGACACTCAAGATTCTCAGGGTAAGTATATGCATCATATCCTTGTTCATGATGACCTCTTGTTTCTTGCACATATTGTTTGCAAGAGGGAGTTTTGAACATGGAAGTCCTTCATTCACATATGTTTGATGCATATAGCCAAGATCCATATGACTTGTCTTGTCCTTCTACCTGTTGTGTGCCCATGCATTCCAAAGCAACTATCCTTTAAAGGGATTGCACACATTTAGGGGGAGCTTGTGCTAGTCATATGTCTATCAAAGCTGTCATGTCCTTATGAGTATTTTTATTTGAAGCTTTGATTGTATGTTGTCATCAATTACTAAAAAGGGGAAGATTGAAAGAACATATGCTCCCTTGATCATTTTGATAATTCATGACAACATAGATTGCCTCTTGGACTAACACTTTTACCTACATATTTCAGGTTTAGTCCATGAAGAGCTATGGCTTAAGGTTTATGTGGAGATGCCCCTGGATGCAAGAAAGGAATAATATTGGCTCAAGCTTCAAGATAGAAGACTCTTCATTTTATATTTGTGAGAAATCACTTTTGAGTCCATAGGAAAGCCAATACTGTTAAAAGGGGGTGAGGTAGTAAAATGAACTGATTCCTCAAATGCTCTACGTTAGCCACCAAAATATCCACTCTGTCAAGTTTTGTATTCATAAATTCGGTGTCACCAACATTGCCACATCGGACCCATTGAGCTTGAACCTAAGACAGAACCCTAGCCATTCCCACCAAGTCGGTGCAACCGAAACTGCATCGGTGCTACCGAGTTTAGTGTGACCAACATTCTGTTGCCAAGATACGCAAAATTGTAATTTCCGAGTTTGAATATCGGTGCCACCGAGTTTGGCCATCTGAACGTTAGTCACCTTTTCGGTGCAACCGAGTTCTATATATCGGTCTCACCGAGATTCAAAAGTTCACCACTTTAGTGCTAATCGGTACCACCGAGTTATCCACTTTGGTGTCACCGAGTTTGCTCTTTTGTGTGTAACGGTTGGATTTTGGCTGCTACCTATATATACCCCTTCACCCACCTCTCATTCGTGGAAGAAGCACTCAGCACACACACTTCATTTCTAGATCCATTTTCTGAGAGAGAACCACCTACTCATGTGTTGAGACCAAGATATTCCAATCCAATCATTTGAATCTCGACCTCCCCAAACTGCTTTCCACCAAAGCAACCTCTCCTACCCATGCATATTCTGTGTGAGAGAGATTTGTGTTGAGGAGACTAGCTTTAGAAGAACAAGAGAAAGGAGTTCATTAATCTACCCCATCTATAACCTTTTGGAGGGTGGTACCTCCTAGATTGGTTAGGTGTCGCTTGGGAGCCTCCTACTTCGTGTTGTGGAGTTGAACCAAGATGTTTGTAAGGACAAGGAGATCGCCTACTTCGTGAAGATCTACCGTGAGTAAGGCTAGTCCTACATGGACGGAAGGCGTGGTGGGATAGACAAGGCCGCTTCTTTGTGGACCCTCTGTGGGTGGAGCCCTCCATGGACTCTCGCAGTCGTTACCCTCCATGGGTTGAAGTCTCCACTAACATGGACGTACGATAGCGCCACCTATCGGAACCATGCAAAAAATCGCCATGTCAACCTCATGTGTTTGATCTCCCTTCCCTTCTCCTCTACTTTACACTTGCATGTTTTACTTTCCGTTGCTATACTCTTAGAACTGCTTGTGTAGGGTGCCTAGACTTGTTAGAACTGCGAGATTTCTGCCCCCTAGAAATTAGGTTAGGCTAGAAATTTTATCTAGACAAGTAGTCTATTCACCCGTCCCCCTCTAGACACATCTTCTATCGATCCCTCAATCCCTTAATTCTTCATGATGTAGCCAAGTCTCCAATGTCCTCCAACATCACCTATTGATCAAGTTTGAGCTTGTTGGTCCCCAACCAATTTGGGTCCTAAGAGGTTAGTAACAATAGGCTTGGCTAGAAAAATATTTCTTTTCTTGACACCACTTTGAGTACCAACAAACTTGGCAAACACATTGGCGACCTTATCCTTCCCAATAGAATAGATATCACAAATTAGAACAGGATTGGATAAGTATTGTTCGTGCATGAAGAAGCGAAGTTATCCTTCTCGCGACATAAGTAGCAACATCTACCCTTTAATTTCTTCTCAATTGATTTATCAACTTGAGGAGTGTTGGCTTGGGTCTTCTTGGGAATAGGAATTTCTTCAACTTGTGGTTTAGTATGTGATTGAACTTGTGGATGCTTCCCTTGTTGCTTGTGACTATGTGTCTTCTTCTTTAATGGGCAAGATCTAACATGGTGCCCTTCAATTTTGCACTTGAAGCAAATAATCTTGGCCGAATTCTTGACTTGTTCTTGGCCCTTCTTATTGAAGCGTTTGGACTACTTCTTGTTGGAGTTTAATCCAAGTCCACCCTTGTCATTTAGGGATTTTTGCCTACAGAAAATATTGTTGAGTGTGGACATCCCGTCTTGACTCTTTTCCAAGTCTTTCTTTAAGGAAGTGACTTGGGCCTTGAGATCTTAGATTTCCTTTACATGGTTAGTATAAACACAAGTACTAGAGGAAGTATAAGCATCATTGTTAGAGTAACAAGGCAAGGAAAGTAACTCATCACAAGATGTAGCAATATTATGAGTAGATGAATTATGAGGACTAGCACATGGCAATATAGCATTTTGACTAGAAGTAGTGCTAATGTACACATGAGGCTCACTTGATGTTACCTTGATAGTATTGTCCTCGTGAGCTAACTTTAGCACATTATGGGATACTAGAAGATCATCATGAGAGCTTGTGAGCATTACATGACTTTCTTCCAATTTCCCATAATTGCTAGATAGCAATTCAAGTTGAGCCCTTAGATCAACATTCTCCTTTCATATGGATGCTTCATAAGAAATAGAGTTAGTAGCACAAGCATCATCATTAAGAACAAGAGGAGAAGGCAACTTGGCAAGATTGTTTGCATAAAAAGCTTCAAGTTGAGCATGTGAATCGGCGAGTTCGATGAGCGAGCTCTTAATGGCCCTTGAGATATTTTCGAGTTGCTCAAAGTTCTCAAGGAGTTTAGCATGTTCAACTTCAAGATTATCATTTTTAGTTCTAAAATCATTAGCCACCCCGAGATCTCTATCGTGGGATTTCTTTAATCTAGATAATTCTAGAGGAAAGGTCTCCTCAAGAGATTCCTTGGTGGTTTGTTCCTTTTCAAGAGCTTGAGATAGCTCCGGGATCTCATTAGTGTAATCACGCCCGTGACCTTCCATTTTCTCAATGGTGGCCTCATGCTCCTCGAGATTAGCTTCCAACTCCTCAATACATTTCTTGCCCTAAATGGCAACAGACATGATTTCCATGAAGTTGGAACGAGCAAGATTATTCTTTTGAAGAGATTTAAAAATCATATCCCCCTTAACTTTTAAGGAAGCAATATTATCACTCTCTTTATCATTATGCTCGTCCTTATTATCATCAACATCATCAGCATGAGATATATTGGGATTAAAAGTAGGAGATACCTTTGAAGATTTAGCCATAAGGCAAAAGTGAGAAACAATAGATGATGATGTAGGATACCTTGAAGCATCATTCAGGGTCACATCTTGCTCCATGGAGTGATGGATTTCCTCTACATTGTTAGCACAACAACGCAAGGAAATAAATATATTTTTATTAGGGCAACAAGATAGAGCAAGCATATCATCATGATATTTAGTCAAACAATTCCTAGATGATATCCAAGGACTATCAACACAAGTATGTGAAACATTTAGAGTGCTCGATGTGTTCACATGCAAAGATGAATCATTGCAATAAGATATTGATAAGGGATCATCAACAATAATACTACCATCATCATTACAATGAACACCACTACTCACCATATCATTACCTTGTGGCAATCCACATGTGAGTGAAGTAGATGAAGTTTAGAAAACAATACGACCGGAGGTGGAGGGAGAACAATAATCCCTACAAATCTTGGACACACCATATTTATCTCGAAGCTTTATGAACAAATCATGAGCATCCCAGAATGGCATGAGTTGAAATATAACTACATTGCTCAAAGCATCAAAAGGCACATTAGAAGCTTGAGCATTGAGATAAGAGTTTTTCTCATCCTCTAAAGATATATTTTAAGACTCCTTTGGAGGAGAAAACCCCATATCTACAATTCGATCTAAACTTGGGTCCATGACCCTAAGGAGATTAAACATGCGAATTACCCAAACATCAAAATTTGTGCCATTGAAACTAAGAGTGCCAGTGAATCCTAATCCCCTAGTCGACATCCTTACTCTCTAAGTGGTGAAACCTAATAATGAGAGACCTAGCTTTGATACCAATAGAAAGGACGTGAATGTCGCCTAGGAGGGTGAATAGGCCCTTTAAAATAATTACGGTTTAGGCTTGAACAAATGCGAAATAAAACTAACATTTAATTAGTGAAGCACAAAGCCTAAAACAACTAGGCTCATCTATGTGCACCAACAACTTATGCTAAGCAAGATAAACATGTAAGTGATAGCAAGATATATAAAAATAAAAAATATGGCTATGACAAAGTAAAGTGCATAAGTAAAGGGCTCGGGTAAGACATAACCGAGGCACGTAGAGATGATGATGTATCCCGAAGTTCACACCCATGCGGATGCTAATATACGTTTGGAGTGGTGTGGAGGCACAATGCTCCCCAAGAAGCCACTACGACCACCATAATCTCCTCATGCCCTTGAAAAAGGCAAGATGTCGTGATTCCACTAAGGGATCGTTGAGGGAGGTCACCCAACCCGTACAAACAAGGTTGGGGAAATCTCCAAAACTTAACTTGAGGCTCCCAACAACACCACGAAGCTTCACCACAATGGATTGTGGCTCCAAGATGACCTAAAATGATCGGGGCAATCTCCACAACTTAATTGGAGACCCTGACGCTTGCTCGGAGGTTTGCACCACAATGATTGAGCTCTGAGGCACACCAAGCTTCTAGGATGCCAAAGCACCCAAGAAGAACAAGCTCTAGGGTACCAAGCACACAAGATTAATAATGTTCTCAACTTTCCACTTACACGTATGACCGTGGAGAACTCAAACCTATGCACCAAATGCATTAGCAAGGGAACACAGAGTGCCCAAGTTCTCATCTCTGAAATCCCAGCACAACAACTAATGCTATGGAAGAAAATGAGAGGAAGAATGAAGAAGAACACGAAGAACTCCAAGATCTAGATCCAAGGGGTTCCCTTCACATAGAGGAAAAATTGATTGGTGGAAATGTGGAACTAGATCTCCTCTCTCGTTTACCTCAGGAACTAGCAAGAGTTATTGGAGGGATTGAGAGATAGCAGGCTCTAAGAAGGTTAACAATGGGGGGCAAACACGACCTCAAAGGATGGGGAACATTGGGGAAGAAGGCCCCCTTAAATAGGCTCCCCCGAATCCGACCGTTAGGCCGACAAGCCGGGCTCAAGCGGTACTAACACTCGGGGGAGTGGTACTACCGCTTAGCATGGTCAAAATAGCCCGACGAGACACAAAAACACGAGTGTAGTTCTGCCAGAAAGGTAGTACCGCTCGCGGGAGTGATAGTGCCGCTTGAGAGGTAGTACCGCTCGGGGAGAGGTAGTACCTATTATCAGAGGTAGTACCACTCGGGGGAGAGGTAGTACCGCTCGAGGGAGAGGTAATACCTCTTATTATAGGTAGTACTGCTCGTGGGAGAGGTAGTACCGTTTGAGAGGTACTACCGCTCAGAACTACCGCTCCAGAAACTGTTGAGTCCAACCCAAAAGGTGTCGAGACCCCGAGGCAGCGGCACTGGTGAGGGTACCCCCGCCCAAGAGCGGTACTACCGTTGACCTGGTCGGTACTACCTCGGATAATAGGTAGTACCGCTCCTCAGAGTGGTACTACTGCATGGACCTTTTGAGGATGAAAAGCATGAATACCAAAGTTGCCATAACTTTTGCATACGAGCTTCGAATTGAGCAAACTCAAGCTTGTTGGATTCGGTATGAAAAGAGCTACCCAACAGCGAAAGTAACATCTTAAGAAGAGGAATTATAAAAATGCCAATGATATAGAGATGTGAAACCTCTGTGAGTGAGGAACCGGCAAAAACTCCAACATCGAAAACATCAAAGAAGATGCATATGGACTCCGTTTTCGGTGAACTCGAGCTTGTCATAAAGATGACAATAATCTCTAAAACTTACGAAGAGAAACACCAAACAAGAACCAAGAAATATGATGCAAGGATGCAAATGGTTTGAGCTCTCAACGAACGATATGATCAAGCTACTCACTTGAGAGCCCCCATAACATTTCGACAATCTATCCGATAACCTAGTCTCCCAACTACCACCACGAGACCGACTTGAGATCCCCCCCTTGACGGTATGGAAATATATCCTATAACCGAGTGTCCCTACTACCATAGTGATACCTGTAAAATAGAAAACCTATCAAGGGAAAACCTATACCATGCACATAGTCCACTTGAGCTAGATGATGACGATCCTGACTTCCTCAAGATGGACCACCTTTCTTGATTGCGTTGGCTCGATGAAGACTAGTTGATTTCTCCCTCATACTCACTATGGGTGAGCCACTCTTTGGCATATCTTCACAAATCCATTGCCGTCAAAATGGACGGCAAGCTTCAAGCATGATATCTTCGTGATGCTCCACTTAAACTTGCACACCGCAATTTTGATGACGATCACCAATTGATGTCATCCTCCATGGGTTGTATGTGATCTTTCTCTTGACGCAAACCCATGGAAACACACCTAACCCCACATAGAACTCCCACTAAGACCATGGGTTCGTACACAAAGCGTAATGGACAATGCTTCCCATACCATGGGATCACTTGATCCCTCTTGGTACATGTTGTATGATTTATGTGTTGACCAACTTGATTCACTCTTTGACCTAGTCTTGATCAATCTTGTGTATTTAAGACCAATCTTTGGATAAAATCTTGAATACCACCTTGGTCATCATATAAACTCCTTGAAACCAACAGATGGACTTCAAGAAGTGCCTACGGACAAATCCTTCGAATATAACTGAAGGCAACCATTAGTTCATAGGGATTGTCATCAATCTTCTATTTACTAATTGGATGCACCATACAAGGCAGCACGTTAATCCTAGAGGTTATAGAAATTCATCCGTTGGATTAACTGATGATGGACAAATAACCGTCAAATAGTGCCGCCTCTTCCACCCGTGTGAGATAAGGAATCCTTTCAATCTGTCTCCTTCCGTGTATAATAAAAAAAACGACTCATCTAATCCTCACATCTAACTTCTTTCCATCTCCTTCCATAATACGTAAAAGGTAGCAGAAACAGAGCCGGATAAAAGTACAATTACTCCTCGCATCCTGGTGCTAATTGATTCGTTGGGCGCTAGCACAAGATGGACGAGAAGTCGCCTCCCGTCCTAATTAGAGGGTGTTTGGTTGAGATTTTTAGCAGCTTCCCCAGCTTTGAAGCCAGCAGCCCAACCAAACAGCCAGCTTCTGGGAGAAGTTTGACTGCAGCTGCAGCTTTTTTACATGCAAAAGGAGAAGCTGGTCCCGAGCAGCTTCCACAGCTTCCTCCCCCGATGAATCACTCCCACGCCCATCCTACCCCTGCCACTTCGTTAGAATTACAGCAAAAATGCCCCTCCCATATAAACGTGCAAATCCCCCATTCAGTTTTTTTCCTTAGCCATTTTTTCCCCGCAGCACACAGCCACACGGGATGGAGCAAGGGCGGCGCTAGGTTTTCCCGTGGCCAGCCTCGTCCGCCGGCCGGGACTGCGCCGCCGGCGCCGGTCGGCGCCCGCCCTCGCCTCGCTGTACACCAAAGCCCGCCCTTCGGCGCCCGCCCTCGGTCGCCCGCCCTCGTCCGCCCTCCGGCGCCTGCCCTCGCCCGCCCTCGCCCGCCCTCCGGCGCCCGCCCTCGCCCGCCCTCGCCGGGGACTGCGCCGCCGGCGCCGGCCGGCGCCCGCCCTCCGGCGCCCTCGCCCGTGTTCGTCTGCGCCGGAGACCGCCTCCCAGCGCCTCGCCGACCTCCTCCCAACGCACCTCCCCCTCGTTCTCAAGATCTGCAGGATTTTCCAAGGTAGCTCTCTGTTCTTATTTTTTATTTCCCTGTGTACATATATGTTTGTGTGTGATTCTATTGGCAGAAAATTACATGCCTTCGTTTTTTATTCTATTAGCAAAAAATACATGTATATATGTTTGAATATATGAGCAGAATAAAATAGATGCTTTCATATGTATGGATGCCAATAGGCCATATATATACATGTTTTGAGGAGAATGTTTAACTTTGAATGCAATAGATGGACAAAGCAAATTGGGATGCATATCATACTAAAATATTTTGTGAGATATGCAAAGAAGAGACGGAGAAGCACAATAGGCCGGGTGGTTATTTGAGTCCCAAAGGTTACAACAATCTCGAGGAGAAATTTTTTGAACTAACTAAGAAAAGACGCACAAGAAGGCAATTCAAAAACAAATGGGACCAATTGAAGAAAGAATATGCTCGGTTTATGGAGTTAAAGAATTCTGCAACTGGACTTGGTTGGAATGATAAGATGGGAACAATTGAAGCTGATGATAGTTGGTGGGACATTCATCTTAAGGTGAGGATGGTCATATATTTATGATTAAGATTTCCAATTGTTTATGTCATTGTGTTAATGTGTATGCTATTTTCAGAAATACCCAGGACATGCAAAGTGGCGGTACATGGGCCCTCCCAACTTGAAGGAGATGGATGTTATGTTTGAGAATGCTCATGTCACCGGGGAAACAGCCTCCATTCCAGGAGAGATATCCAGTAGCTCGGATGATGATGCCATTGCGGAGGTAAAAGAGAGTGAAGATTTGGGAACTCCTTTGAAATCTTTCAAGAAGAAAGGAGGGCAAGGTAAAACATTAGGTAAACGCAAATCTAAGTCTCATGTAGAAGATGAAGAGGACAAGAACCCATTTCTTCGTGCGTATAAGCAAACCTTGGGAAAAATAAATTCAAGAGTGAGTGAAGGATCAGCTAACCATGTTCCCAAAGTTACTGCTCCAACCATGGGAGAAGTACTTAATTTGATGGTGGAGTGTGGGGCCGAGGAAGGGACTTCTTTGTTCCACACCGCGACCAAGATTGTGATGAAGCCAGAGTATCGTGAGTTGTTTATGTTGATTAAAACCAAGGAGGGCAGGTTTGACTGGCTTACGAGGGAGCACGAAGCAATGAGCAAGTAGCAAGTTGTATTAAAACCATGTTCCCAAATGTTGTTTATGGGACCTGTTTCAGTTTGAATGTGTGTTGATGTAGTGAACTATTTATGAGATCTGTTGCTATCGTGTAATGAAAAATGTTGACTCATTTGTTGCCATTTTTTGGGCTGCCATTTACTTATACGTTTGCTGCTCTATTTTGTAGATGGATGAAAGTGTTGAGATGGTTGATGACGAGGCTGAGAGGACTTTTCTTCTTCAAATGACACTGATTATTCTTTCTCAACTCCTCATGAAAGAATTAAAGATGATCGATTTTGGCCACATTTTGAGGGTGCTATTGGAGCAATAGATGGATGTCACATACCAGTTTCAGTTCCAGCATTAGATGTCATTACCCACACCGGGCGACATGGATTTACTTCTCAAAATGTGATGGCTGTTTGTGACTTTGACATGAGGTTTACTTTCGTCGTTGTTGGGTGGCCGGGCTCGGCACATGACACAAGGATTTTGAATCATACCGTGGAGAAGTATGCACATAAGTTCCCTCTTCCTCCACATGGTACTACAAAACAATACTCATATTCAAAGCAATTTAGTTTCAAGTTTTCTTTTTGTAATGCTAACTTTGTTGTAATTTTTAGGCAAATACTACCTTGTCGATTCAGGCTATCCAAACCGAAGTGGATACCTTGCTCCATACAAAGGCCAAACCTATCATATACCGGAGTTTCGCAATAGGCGAAGAGAACCGACGGGGAAGTATGAGGTATACAATCATGCTCACTCTTCACTTCGCAATGTGGTAGAACGCACATTTGGTGTGCTTAAGGAAAAGTGGCGCATCTTGAAAAAGGTGCCAAAATTCAAGCCTAGAAGACAAAAGAAGATTATTGTTGCTTGTATGGCACTTCACAATTATATTCGGGACACCAAGTTACGTGACAAAGAGTTCGATAAGTGTGACGCGGATGAGGACTACATGCCACATGTTTTGCGACAAACTGTACCACTACAAGGCGATAGTACCTCATCTTTACTTGATGCGGTAAACATGAATGATCTTCGTGAGAACATTGCTGACTCTTTGTTTGCCGCGAGAGGAGGATAACTATCTTATGGGAGAGCCAAATGATGTCTTTTGGTATAGATATTTGACCGATGATGTATGAACAAGTAATGTCTTTTGGTGTAGATGTAGGAAATAGAAAGTATATTTTGGTATAAATATGTGGACAGTGATATATGAACAATGTTCATGATGATGTATGAACAACTAATGTTATATATGAACAATGTTAGCAATTATCAAATTTTAATTACCTCCAAAATACATGCATCAACTAAAAATTAGTGAAACATGTCAAAAAATAGATTATTATCATAATATCAGTACATATGCACCGTCTCAGCATCTCAGGGGTATTCCAGACATTTACTCGAAACCCACAGTTCAGACAGCCAGTTTACCAAACGACAACACTGCTCACAGCAGCTTTCCTGACACAGCAGCTTTTCCACAGCCCACAGCTCACAGCTGCTTCTCCACAGCCCACAGCCTAACCAAACACCCTCTTAGACTCCACATGGGAAGCTTGGTCGGCCTATCTTTTCGACGTATAACATCTCAACCATGTACTCGGATCTCGCTGTATGCACCTGCAGCAGTCGCATGTTTTCAGATATCCATAGTTTTTGAACGATCGAGAATCCATAAGAATCTAATCAATGAGTTGAAGTGCTTACAACTTTCATGCCAAGACATGGTTGAGAATACTCGCACGCAGCGGGCCAGCAGCTCCAATGTATTTTTTGTCTACCTGCACATGCTGGCTGCCTCCACATGCATGTGAAGGTGATTTAGAAATCAGGTTTCATATTTCTTCACGCGTGCTTTAGATTTGGGTAGTTCATATATGTATCTATTTTCTGATCCCCAATATGTGTTGATTTGGGTACAGGCGTTGAAAAATATTAAAAATGATTGTATGATGAAAAATATATGAAACACAGACCCATATATGTATTGTAGATAAAAAAAAACCTATAATCCCCCCCCCCCCCCCCACACACACACACTTTATCTCAAATAGATTTTTTTCAGATCTATTTGATGTAGTTTGATTAAAAAATCCAAAGAATTTCAAATATATTTTAATGTAACAAATGTGTTAAATATGACACCTTGCCGATTGATTATGGTGCTAGGATCTGCTCATTGTCAAATAAAAACATATTTCTGACAAAGTAAAACTTTGAATGTTTTTTTGTAAATAGTAATGAACAATTCAATTAAAAAAGATATGATCTAATAATTAGCTAAATATGTTGCCGACGACATATGCTCAATTGTAGACAAAATACCAAACTCTAGGCTCCTAATGAGCGACCCCCACGAAGAAGAAAAACTAGACGCATATATAGTACTTTATCGACAAACCAATTTGCAGATTGGCCATGAAAGAAGAGGGTATGTTGCTTGGTGAGCCAAGGCTTCGATGAGCACACCGTTGCCCGACAACGTGCAATGCTAAGGAGGCCCGTGCCAAGAACGGATGCCGACTAGCCTATGGCAGCTCCGTGAGTTTCTTTGGTCTGCATGTACGTGGCGATCCACTGGATCCATTTGTTATAGATGCGGGCAACAGTAATTGTTTCAAGCAGGTTTAATCTACTCCCTCCGTTCCTAAATATAAGTCTTTATAGAGATTTCATTAAGGGACTACATCCGGATGTATATAGACATGTTTTAGAGTGTAGATTCACTCATTTTACTCCGTATGTAGACCCTTAATGAAATCTCCTTAAAGACTTATATTTAGGAACGGAGGGAGTATATCGTACGTACATGCTAACAAGTAACAAGCTGGAGATTTGATTATTATCTTACGTGTGCTTCAGATTTGGGTTGGGCCAATTCGTCCCTTCATATATTGCTTTTTGCATGAGGCACTAAAATGGCTGGTGATGACAAGTTAGTATATTTAGTTAGTTCACTTGCTGCACCACGTGGGCTTTTATGATAAAAAAAGGTTATGATAACGACACATATCTCCAGGAGCTCAAATTTCGATGTTTTTTTTTTTGCGGAAGTCAACAAATTTCGATGCTAATATTGCAAAATTATAAAATTAAGCCTTCCATGTATCATCTCTGAGGAAGATCCCACGCACACACATAATTATCCATGTCATGTACGGATATGCATATGTGTGTTGCCAATGCAAAACAATTAGAATTCCCCACTTTTCTTGGTAGTTTTTTTAGAAATTTAGTCATTGATAAAAAAAACATGACATCTGTCTGATGTAATTTAACATAAAGTTTTTAAAAATATCAATTTATTTTCATGTAATATAAATGGGTTCAATATCACATCTTTTCATAGAGAATCAATGAAGTGCATGGATTCGGTATTTATCACAAGGGAAATTGAATGCTCACACGTACTCCTGATATAACAGTTTGCATGAATATTTTATGTAAATGTGATCTTAAAAATGACATGATCTCAAAATTAAAATAAAATATGTTATCGAAGGCATTCTCAATGTCTCTAAACAAGAACACCAAATTCCATCAAAATTTGTAGGGAAAAGAGACAACAAATGATGCACCTACCAAATTATGCATTTGCAAAACTATAGTCACCATTGAGTGGCAAATCTAGAAAAAAAATGGAGGAGGGGCTGAGCTGCGTGTATAGTGCTAACATGTGTTGGGCTGGGCTATTGAGTGGCTAAGTTGAGCCTTAAGATTAGTATTAAAAATTAATTTGATAGTGCTAGAGGGGGGCTTAAGCCTGTTAAAACCCCCCCTACTAAATTCGCCTCTGCCACCAATATACATACAACCTTCATAAATACGGAATATCGTTCTATTTATCATAAACCTGAAGTTCCTGGGGTGTTGCACAAAAAAGAATGGCACCTAAATAGTATTGCACAATTGATGGATGAAAAAGGTCGGCAAACAGTAAATCAAAAAATATATGGTGTCGTTTAACTTGATCCTTATTACCTATAGAAAAATAGAAAATACATACTATCATGCTCATCAAAATAGTGTCCCGAATGTCCCTATGTTTAAATAGGGAAAACACTAGCGCGTGTAGGTGCACGGGTTTGATGACTAGTTACCAAAACCACATATGGAGAAATATGCTCTAACAGCAAAGATATCGAAAAACTGACAAGCCATGTAATATCATGTTAGCTATCTTACGATCATGCAAAGCAATATGACAATGAATGCTCGAGTCAATTATATGATGATGATGGAAGTTGCATGGCAATATATCTCGAAATGTCTATGGAAATGCCATAATATGTAGGTATGATGGTTGTTTTGAATAAGATATAAGGAGGCTTATGTGTGATAGAGTGTATCATATCATGGGTGTTGGATGCACTAGTGAAGTTTGCACCAGCTCTCGAGTGAGAAAGGGTAATGCACGGTACCGAAGAGGCTAGCAATATGAGGAAGGGTGAGAGTGCTTATAATCCATTGACTCCCATTAGTCATAAAGAACGCATATACTTATTGTGAAACTTTTATTAGCTCTCTCGATGAAAAGTACTACGAGTGCACCCCTAGGAAGGAGGTTGGGAGGAGTTAACCATCACATGCCCCCGACTTAAACATAACAAGGATTTCAGCGAGGAACAAAAGTGCTCCAAAATCCCGGTCATGCCATAACCAACACTTTAATGAACAAGAGATCACAAGCCTTAACATCTATATTCCTACTAAACCATGATCATCCACTAGTGCACCCATATATTACTATCTTAATGTCGCAAACCTATTATAATGAATTAAACATATCCTATTCAGTGACCTATAAGTTTTATATAGGATTTTATGACTAACTATGTGAATGACCAATTCCTATTAACTCTCTAAATAGATTTAAGTGAAGCATGAGAGTTTTAATTATTTCTACAAAATACTCGGATACACTCTAATAAATATAAGTGAAGCAAAAGAGCATTCTACAAATAACGGTTATCCAAATGTAGAGAAACGAGCATCCAAACTTCAAATGATATAAGTGAAGCACATGAATCATGCTATAAAGCCGTACTCAAAAGATATAAATGAATTGCAAGGAGAATTCTATAAATCAACCAAGATTATCCAATACCAACATGGTGCTTTACTATAAGAAAAATAAAAGGCGCACGACGTTCCAAGGATTTACGCATATCATGTGAACAAAACAAAAAACGAGACATACCGATAACTATCGAGGAAGAAAGATGGGATGCCTTCTGGGACATCCCAAAGCTTAGACGCTTGAGTCTCGTTGAATATTTACTTGGGGTTTCTTGGGAATCCCGAAGGTGTAGCTATTGCCTCTCCTTATTCTTCTCATATCGATACATCGTCAATCTTCAAACACTTCATCAACACAAAACTTAACAAAACTTTTATTAAAAAGGTTAGTACATATAAAATCAAATCCCACCATGTCTTGAAATAAAATTATTGTATAATTATAATCACATTACCCACTTTATTCTATCACAATTCTATGGTTGCCAAATCAATGGGGCACACCAAGATTTCAAACATAAGCGAATAAAGAAAATATAACAACAGTGTGTGAAAACATGACACTCTACAAAGATGCAAATGAAATACATACTTCTGTAACTCAAAACATTCTAGAACGCTATGATGTAATAAACAATTTGCATAATAGTATTGTGTAGACATTTCAGAAACATTGGACGTTCCATTAAAATATGAAAAATCAAACACTACAGCCAAAGTTTTTCTTTTGCACAACACATGTCAAACAAGCAACTAAAACAACCTAAAGGTAAATCTTTGCACTTTATTTTGTAATACAATGTATTTGTACAAGGGGATAATTATTTTTGCGAGAAACTTCCATGAAAAATTCTACAATGTTTCCATGAGCATGAACACATGTGTTCAAGGTTGACCGTCACTTCTTCAATGCATAACTTCCCAATCGCTTCTCTTTTGGGAAATGTTTAAGGTTCCCCTCTATAAAAAAATTTCTTAAACTTTTCCAAAGCAAACAATAGAAAAAAATGACTCTCTAAAACTTTCGGTTGTATCCCGAGAATGCCTTCTTTAAAGACATTAAGCTAGGCATATAGTGCTCAAGTAATTGGATCCCAAAGTATATCAAAGCCAATTTTAATTAACCATGGTTTGTAATTTAGTAGTGAGAACGAAGTAATATATATCATATAGCAACAATGTATAACTCTCTTCCTATGCATTGGCATGTCATAAAAGAACAATTCATGCACATGAAGTAAAGGGCAATGCATAGTATAAATAGTTTCTTGCAGTTTTATCGTATTGGAAACATAGAGAGGTGAAGATTTGGTTCCTCTCTCATAATAATTGCAACTTGGAGAAGAAATCATGTGTAATAGTAAAACAGAACCCATCAATACAATCTTTAATAAGCGCAAAGTTCTCTGATATGGTGCGGTTGGGAGAATTCAAAAAGATAATATGACTATCATGTGTGGTTTCAATGATTAACATAAGGAACTATAGAAAGTTCATCTTAATAAGAATAATTCATATTGTCATCATGGTCACATTCATAGAAAGCATCAAGTTCATCAAAAAGGGACATTTCAAACGATTCCAAGGGATCATAGCAATAGAATTGGTCCTCGAGTAAGCACAAAGGGAAATTGTATGAGTTGACGAGTTACTCCCATTAGAAGGTGGGAACGAGTAGCTAATATGCTCTTCCTCCTTTTGTTATTCGCTCTCTTCCTCATCTTTTTCATCTGATGAGCTCATAGTTTCATCAATTACTTCTTCCATAGATTCCTACAAAATATTAGTCTCTTCTTGGGAAGCGGAGACTTTCTCAATATAGACATTGTATTCATACTTCTCATAGCAATATTTAAGTATAACATAATTTTTATATCTATAAAGAGCATCAATACAATCTTCACAATTTTCAAACAAAGATTCAATTTCATAAGAACCCTTAAAAGCAACAAATTCTTCTAGTTGTTCCACATCATAGTAATCATATGCACCCTTAGCATAAGAAGCCAAGGTTTTATTATCATCAAATTCACATTGAAATGGAAGGTGTGGAGGCTTCATCTTAGAGCAACAAGTATAATCACATCTTAAGCATAAATTCCAAGTATACCAGCACATCATTTTAATTTGATCACATAAGTGTTTCCCTTTTTGAGACAAGTGATAATACCTAAAGTATTCCAAGTGATCCAAAGTATCTCCCATTATCAAGTTGAATGGGAATTTATCAGGATTATCAATCTATATTCTCTCAGGTTTTATCGACCACCGATACAACTCTACGCGCTACAATGTTCGTTTTACCTAGTACAAGAAATAAACTACTTTGTGGGAGTAAAACTAGAAACACTTTGTAGCTGTAACAAGATAGTTTTGCAAGATATTAAAGAACGTGGAAATAAAAGTTAGGTGTTGTATTAATAAAACAAAAATTATGTTACTTTAGCAAGTGCGAAAAAGTGGTGGCAGGATTTGTGAAATTGTCCTAGGAAATTGATAACAAGATCGGTAAACATTATTTAAAATTTATATGATGGATAGGCATGAGCTAACATACTTTTCGAACTTGGATGACATGAACTTATGATTGGACCTCTAGAAAGCATCCACAACTACTAGAAATCATTTAGTCAAACCTAAACACAACCATATCATAAAGTAATAAGTCCTGCTTACTCCCATATGCAACAACCCCTTACTCGGGTATAAGCTTCTGTCATTCCCGCTACCCATCATACGCAAATCATGATCGTATTGCAACATCCTAAAGTGGGAATACCCCACATGTGGAACGACATGGAAGAAACCATAGGGTAGCACCAGAATAAAACATTCAACTCAAACCAATCAAGATCATCAATCAACCCATAGCACAAAATAAATCTACTCAAACATCACATGATGGCAACACGTTATTAGATAATAATATGAAGCATAAAACACCATGTTCAAGTAGGGGGTACAACGGTTTCCGAGAGAGTGGACCGTTGTAAATTGATGAGGGAAGGTAATGGTGGTGTTGAGGAATACGGCGGAGTTGTTGGTGTAGACCATCGTGACTATGGTTTCCCATGCGGAGTTCTGGCGCCACCGGGAAAGAGGGGGAGAAAGCCTCCTCCATCTTCTTCTTGCTTGGCCACCCCTAGATGGGATGAGGGTTTCCTCTGTGGTCCATGCCCTCCATGGCTCCCCGCGGGCAGGAGCCCCTCTGAGATTGGATATGCCCCTCTAATTTTATTTTGTTTTCCGTTCCTATTTTCTGGAGTTTCACCATTTCTTTAATATCCACATATCCAAACTCCAATTGAGCTAAAAATATGAGGAAATTTTTATCCTGTTATTAGCTTCCTTGCGGATGAAGGACACCCCGAACCGAACTCCGAGGCACCCACGAGGTTGCCCGGTGCACCCTACCCCCCAAGGCGCACCTAGCGTGCTCGTAGGGCCCTCGTACATCATCTAGCATTGATTCTTTTTCCCAAAATTAAGATATATTCCAAAATAAACCTGTGTAAAATTTAACCGTATGTGGACTTTGTTTGATATGGATTTTCTACAAAGCCAAAAGCATGTAACAAAGAGGAACTGGGACTCGCACTTTATCAATATGTTAGTCCACAAAAATCATATAAATTGTTGCCAAAAGTATATAAAGGTTGTAAAATAATGGAGAAACATGCAAAAATTATAGATACAACAAAGACGTATCAGTCACCCTTGCCAAAATGGTCCTTACTGTCATGATGACCTTCCACACCGTGGTTATCCCTCTTACCAAGTGAGCTCACAACAAGGTGGACAATATTGATCATGGATTTTTTTGGAGAGGCGGCGAGAGTGAGTCACGAGTGGGGGGGGGAATCACTTGTCAATGGGAAGACCTTTCATCGTCCCAAGGACCTTGGGGGGCTAGGTATCTCAGACTTGGAGCGCTTTGGTTGGTCCATTCGGTTGCGTTGGTTATGATTGCAATGGAACAACCCTGGGTGTCCTTGGCATAGATTCCAGTTCCTCCGCAATGCGTCCAATATTGCCTTATTCAGGGCCTCCACAAATATCCCCCTCAGTGATGAGGAAAGTGCATCCTTTTGGCATGACAATTGGAGTGTCCTGGGCGCACTCCACCACCCCCACCCACAACTTTCCTCCATCTCGACAAGGAAAAATAGGGCCATGCATAATGAGATCCTCAAAGACAACTGGATTAGCTCTATTGCCCGCTTCTATATGTCGAACCATCTGATCGAGTTCAATGACGTGGCATACAACGTCTCCCGACTATCCTTGATCTACTTCAGCCTGACTGTGATCCATTTCTTGGGTCTGGACCCCGATCGGGTAATATTCTTGTGTTTCGTCTACTTGGCAGAATTCTTGAGGTCCCACTATAAGTTCTTGCTAGCAAAGGTTTAGGAGGCCCATGACGAGTCGAACTGCAAATTGTTCTCATGCACTGGTGCAGCGACATGTTATACAAATGGTTTTTAACCCCTTTCATGATGCAGTTTTAAACCATCGCCTTGCCTGTGTGTGCGATAGGGGGTCCATCCCACACGACATGGCAAACCCGTTAGCGATGGTGACCGATAGTGCAGAAGCTCTACAAAACATAATCGCGTGCGATGCAGGAACAAATCGCACACACTATGTCTTGGGCTTATGTGTGGAATTAGGGATCAATCACACACGTCCATCACGAATCAAACACGTCTAATTGATCATGGAAAACAAATGGCGTTTTACATTTAACCATTTGCGAAACATTACCTAATCCACATGGGCCACCATGGAAATTGTGTGTGATATCTCATCATCGTACATGAGTTTTCTCTGGCAAGCGTCTGCCATGCATGATATCATCGCGCACGTTTCCTGAACAATTTATGTGTGGGATCGTCCTTGCATCGGCCATGTTTTCATGTTGGTTCACATGTGAGATAAGGTGCTATCACAAACGATTGAGGAGTTACTACGCGCACGTATACGTGCTGCAAATCGTCTGTGATTTCTCATGTATCACAAACGTTTCAGTTTTATATCTCGTGTGCTTCTCCTGTATACCACAGGCGGTTGCGCTATGAGTTACGTGTATTTTTTCTTCTGGATAGCACATGATTAGTTGCTTGAACCGTGTGCACTAAACTGGCCAGATTATTTGAAAATATCGTATGTGAATCACCCTGCGAATAGCAAATTCGCCACAATATGCAATTGAACAAATAGTGTTCGCATGAAAACATTCATCATAATTCGTCACCATATGCAATTGAGCAAATGCTAGCTAGATTCCACAGATGTATGGACATATCCAATACATATTCATAGTGTATGAAATACGAAGACATGATCACATGGAAAACAATGCATCCATGCATACATGTTTAGCTGATAGCGCTATATGAATGCATACGGATTATTATGGGATCCGGATGATATTTTTTTACTTCTTTACTAGGCTTGATATAGTGTTTCACAAAGAAGGTGCTGATAAATTTCCTAACATACAACAATTCATCTTCGGCGAGCGCTTCACAGGTCATTGGTGTGAAGATCAACTATAGGATTTTCAGATCAGAATGTGACATATGTGTGGAGTAGAAGATAGTAATTAAGAACCAAACTTATTGGTTCTATTTTGTCAGCATCAACACAACATTCAACACATGTGCATATGTTCATCATGTGTGCGCAAACATAGTATCCACATAGGCAGGTCCCTTGTTGTTGTCGAGGACACTGAATTTTTTATACAATATTATTCATGTATTTGCCCTATTAGGAACAACCTAACTCGTGTAAGTTGTTTCTTTTTTTTATTTGGAGAGAAATATGAATAGGTTTACTTAGAAACTTGAACATCTGACTAGCAGTTTCTGAAAATAATGGATTTTGTTGTCTTATGGGAGAAACGATCACGTGATTCATAGGTAGTTGTCGGTCGAACCATGATCCTCCTAAAGTGATGTTCTTTGACAATACACTGCAAATGAAGATGAATTTTCACATACTCGATTTTTGAACCAGATATGAAAACAACATATTAACATCAAAGAATTCAATACCTATCCATGAAAACCTGAAGTTGATTCAGATCCTGAGGCTTATTTAACTCTCTGTGAGAATCCTGGTATCAAATTGTGTTGCGTTTTGGAACAATGACCATCAAGATCCAGTGATGGTCACAGTTTAAGAAAACCTTGAACTTACAAACTATGTTGAAAACTGAAAGACGATCAATCAGTGTGTGGTTGTATATTTAACTTACGTCCATGATATGGCCACATGAAGAATTCTCCTTCCTGTAACTTCCACAAGATATTGGCAACATGATCAAAGGAAGCCTTGCATGTAACATTATTATCTAACAAAGTCATGTTTGCTAAATTAGGATCTATGAAATACGCATGCACCCTTAATGATCTTTGCACCGTCAATCCCGTGAGAGGAATACAATACAGTTAGCTTCTTTTTCATTTACAACCTTGTATGAAGAAGTTGATTAGAGTTTGTGAAGTACTTACAACATCAATCATTTGAAAAGAGTGGCAGCAAGCTCATCGAAGTTGAAGAAGAGATGAAAGTCCTCGAATTCCATATTAATGGTATGTGCAAGGTGAGAGAAATGCCAACTGTCGTAGTGCACTTCCAAAATGTTATGATCTTCTCCTTCTGACATTATGTCCATGCAATATTTATGTAACTTGCATCAACTAGAACTACACTCATCAAAGTATTCGCCGACAACAAATGGCTGGGCATACTTGTACTTGTGTGCTTCAAATGGGTATGCTTTCTTACTAGAAAGTAGCTTTTCAACTTCTGCTTCGAGCATCTTGTCAGAACCGGGATTACCCATCCCTTGCAAAAACATGTTGTTAATTTGATTGTGGCGAGTGAGTGTTTTTAATAGGAGGCTATTGGTCCCATCCCTCCTTGGTTTTGGGGGGGCATCTTCATGTGTGCGAGCGTGCCCGCTTTCCTCTTGTTAGCTGAATCAGTTCTTGTTTGACGTCCGGTTAAATGAATGTCATGCTGCTGAGAAGCCGGTGAAGGTACGATGAACTGCTGAACGGATGGTGCTGCCGTGATGGAATGCTGAGCTCTGGTACGAGAGGCGACATAAAGCTAACCATCCATTGAAGCTATGTCAGGCTTCGGAGCAGCTGGTGCCAATGTGTAGGTGTGTTGATGCGGTTGTGGCAACGGGTTGTTTTGCTAAGTAGGGAGTGTCGACACATCTGTATGCTTATAAGGCAGATGTGAACTGTTGTACTCATGAGCAGGGGGTTCCTGACTTTCGGACTGCTTGGCACATGGTTCCGTACTTTCAGACTGCTTAGTAGGCGGCTCCACCGGATTTATGTGTTGAGCATGCAGTGCCGATGTGTTTGCACTCTCTGCTCCAGTGGTCGGCATCTGAACCGATGATGCGTCTTTAGCAGTTGTAGGACTTTCCATAGGCTACTCAGGAGCGGACGATGACCTAACATGTATGGAAGGAAGTCGGGCGGGCTGATCACAGGTTGATGCCTCAGGCATCGGATTACGCCTAGTATGTTCATCGGGGGAGTCACACTATATCTGCTACGGCGAGAGGAGAGTCACCGGTTCGAGGGTGGCATTGGTTGCTTTTGGGGGGCTGGAGGGATCTCATCCAGGAATTCTATTTCTTTCCGTGCCCACTGGATATGATTTAACCGTGTTTCTTCCAATGTCGTTTGCTCATCAAGATCCTCTAGGACATTCTTTAGGGAAAATTATTGAATGCACACTTTGTTTCAGTCACGTAGCACTTCACACAACCCAACTTCAATGGCACATTGTCCAACAACAGTCCACCGTCCAAGTCAGGGTTGTAAAACCACGATGTTGCACATTTTAAAGTACCTTCATAATGTGTAAGCACGACCTTCACTCTCCCCATGTCCATATAGATCAGATATAGCAGCAACATGTCCACGTGCAGCCTCAGTGTCACTGGGGTCACCTGATGCGCAACTACTCTTGTGAAGTGTTCACATACAATAAGTGTCATCATCCATGCCGACATCCCCTTGGGTATCCTGGCTATCTCTCAGTGTTAGTGTATTCTGCTACATAAATGACTCCTCAACTTCCTTTTGAATTTCACGATACATGTTCCTCTTAAACATTTGATACAAATCTTTCCATTACTTTCACTCCTAGGTTTTTCATGTCGAACCTCTCTTCTTTGCTTAGTGAGGAAGCCCTCTTGTATGGGACATTGACCCCAATACCCCTTGCACGACCAGGGGGCTCTTTGGTAGTCAGAGCCTCGGATAGAAAGCCACATGGACCTGAGTTCCTGTAGAACCTTCCAGTGCTTTTGGAAGCCTCTACCATCACATTATAAAGTTCTTGGTCTGCTGAGTTTTCAAAGTAATAAGAACCGTCTCCATGCCTCTTTACACGTGCCCACAAGTAGCCCCTAATGTTAGTGCCCCTAATTTCACTAAAGGTTGGTTTGCCCCCACAGCTACTGCTTCTTTGTCGTCATGTTCCCATATCAGTCTCATGTCATAGTATCCTGCCAAACCCATGTGATGGGTGTGTGTGTTATTCTTCAGAAGTTCCAATTGCATGTCACTCTTCTTAATAATCTCATCACTGTCCCTGGCCATTTTGGATTGTGTCCAATCTTACATTGTAATTTGGGGGTATGAGGGGATTGGGTCCTTGCCTTGACTAAAGTACTTCTTGTACAACACATGCTTCCAGTTTCTCCAAGCATCCCTGGCCTTCTTCAGTGTAGCGTGTTCCACCTGCACTCTCCACTCCTCAAGAATGTTGAAGTGCTCCCTGATTTCCTGAACTATCATGTGTCGTGCTTCTGCATCAACCTTTCAAAACCCCGACAGATTAATGTCGAGCCTTGCCCTCCCAACAAATCCACACACACACTTGTGAACCTCGTGCGTGCTTTATCTTGTTTAGTTGGAGCCCAATACTTCAAATCGATGTTAGCTACTTCTTATGCACCTTTAGGCTCGTTTGTGGGCTTTCTTGGAGCGTTCTTCCGACTCTTGATCGGAAGAGTGATTGTGGCTGGTCTATCCCGTTCCTCATTTCTTCATACCTTCATGAAAATCCTAAGATGCATCCTTGGTACCGGTTGTGTTCTTTGAACTCATTTTCCTTACCATTGGTCCATGTACCATTAAAAGTGTTTGTTCCTCATTTTAAATCCCTCCTCAAATTTCCAATTCCGAGGCACATTATTCCTCTATTGTCATCCCCATAGTTTGATATGGTCCAGTATTTCCTTCAATGGTATTCAGTGGGTATGGCTCCTTGGTATGGATGGTACATTCCTACTCCTTGGATCCTGTGGGTTTACCGATTACTACCACACTTAAAATTAAATATACTCATGTCGGCATAGACCATATTTTCTCATATCCTCGAAATGGTTAGAGATATTTGTTCATAGAGAAATAACTCATACAATTTCGACATAGGAAACCATGACACATAAATTTATTGATTCATGAAGTTATTACAATCTCAGAGACTTCCCTTACAAAATTCAACTCCATAATTTCATGAAAACAAGAGTGCTTCATGTTACACTTATTGCCATTGTCAAAACTTAACTACTCCATTTTAGCTTTCTTCCCCTCTGGACAATTACTAGCATAATGTCCAGCTTCCTTGCAATGAAAACAAATCAGTTCCACAAGTCTCGGGGCTTCTTGGTGTTTGCTATTACTCCTTGGTTTCCCGCTTCCTTCCCGAGCACATGTATTTGTGGTGGCCAAATTCCATACACTTGTAACATCTGACATGACTCGGGTCTTTATCTGCAGAGATTTGGCTCTTCCGAGGGTACTTTTTCTTCTTTCGGACTCCTTCATTTTGGCCAGTTTTTCTATTTCAAGTGGATCAAACTCCACTTTTTCCGTCGGGAAGTTTCCCAGATACTCTTGGCTTCCCTTCGTGCAATCCTGTGAATAATGTCCTTCTTCTCCACATGAGTAGCATGCATTGGAGAAAAATCTGCTCGGACCTTGTTCATCAGGGTCTTCAATATTTTCGTTCATCACCGGCTCTTCTAGAATCTTCTTCTTGAGTGTTTCCTTCATTGCTTCTTTCTGCTGCTGGACAGCTTGTTGTACCTTGGGGTAAATGTGACATTGAGCTGGGTAGTGGGTGGTTCCTTCACAAAGGAAACAAGTCACCTGACTACTTGGGCACTCCTCAGTTGGGTGATTTTCTTCACAATGAGTGCATCCATACTTGTGTTCTTCCTGGGTGTGTCCTATTTCTCCACAGATCTTGCATGCACAAGTCTTCTCCTTCGGATTATCATAGCACTTCTGAATAAGACAGGATCTTAACAAAGTCTTCTTGAATTCGTCCCAGGTTTCTGCTCCACTAAATCCTTGTATGGCATGATGCATTTTCCACCAGATTGCAACTCTTTGTGTAAAGTATTTAAGAGCGTGTTCCACTTCATACTTCCTTGAGATCAAGTTGCTCCCGAAGTGGTTCTCCATGTTTTGAATCCATATATCAGCCTCCAGCTGGGTCATTGGTCCAGAGATTACATGTCCAGCTTCATACTCCATCTGGTAGGGTTGAGGTTTTGAGATGGGTAAGAGAGAGAGGGAGATACGCACAATACAAACAATATTTTTTTTGAGAATAGGTTTTATTTGTGGCTGTCTGAAAACACACACCAATGACAGCTCACAAATCATCGTAACTAACGTGGATATATAACAGGGTTTGGACTTCTAATGGTCATATAAACATTGGAAAGTTTTGGGGTCTTCGAGTTCTTCGGGTCTTGAGAGTCTTCAATGGGTGTAGCTTCAATTCTTCAAATGCATGGTCAAATCCTCTTTACTTTGAAGTAGAACTCCGTTGATTCTTCATGAGGTCAAAGGGGTAAGGGTATTGTCTAACTATTGGAGGTGAGAGAGAACATTTGATGAAGTCAGAGGAGATGAGAGGTAAAAGGTGTTGTTGAGAATAAATTTTTTGAGAGATCCTGTCCAAAGAAATTTCCAATTTCTAGGGTCACATCCTACAGTCAACATGTGCTTTGATACCATTTCTGTAGCGACCCGACTCAAAACGAGTCAAGCCTCTGTGTATATGTGCCATCCCTGGATCAGTATGCTGGCACACACAGTACATCAATGTATATATCAAAGTGCAATCACATGTAAATAGGGTAAAACTGATATATACATTAAATATCTTAGCGGAAACAGTCAAGGGAGTGGAGTCCCGATAAACACCAACGGCAAGTTGAGTGCGGACCGTAACCCTGAATCGTACTCTTACTCGTCGAGGAAAAATATCTTCAACATAAGACGTTGCAACCGTGTAGGTCAGCATATTGAATATGCCGGCGAGTCACATAAGAGAGAGGTGAAAAAGTAATCATCTATTCTATATGCATATATGGCAGGTGGGGCTGTAAGTTTTTAGCGAAAAGCAAGGTTTTCTCCTACATCAAGAGAGGGCTAAAAGCAAAATGTTACTACATTGTTGGTTGTTAACGAGATGGTTCCACCAACCAATTCTCGTACTCATGTTGTCAATAATACCCACATCAATATTATTATTTGTGTTGAGAATTTCAGATAACTTCAGTTCCTTTGGCTCAAGTTGTCCATGACCATGGACACGACTAATCGATTAGGTTTGAGTACTCTGCAGAGTTTTGCACACATTCCCCACAAGATTTGATCGCCTCCGTGTGTGTCCTCGCACTTCAGGGTGTTTGAAGACCCGATGATCAAAACATGGTCTTTCAACGGGTCCCTCTGAATCCCTATCGGTGCCCATCCAATCCTACCGTTCTTCTACATCTGCTAGCACCGCTTGTCCAGAGTCGCCGCGTTGTCCAACCAAGCGAGAGCCCATAATGACTAGTGGCTGTGCAGGTAAGCCTTGGGTCTTGAAAATATCCGTCCGTCTCTTTGAGCCTGGGTGAAGCTTTCCGCAAGATGTCATGGCACGTCTCCAGCATCCCGGGTCATCCACTGGTTTCTCCAGGGAGCCGATCAACCGTCCTTCACCCAGAGTTGCATTGCATCACGAGGTCTTGAAAAGTCTTGACTTAACTGGTCTTGGTTATTAAATTATTCTCGCATCACTCGTGATAAACTCTCAACCAGAATCTCGTCTACTCAAGCATAGCAATATGAAATTTGTCGTCCCGGGCCAAGTTACGGGGTTGTTGGGTGCCTACCACATCATACTACAATATGTAACCATAATTTCCAAGTACCTACTCAGCATGCAATTGGGCATAGGATAGTAGAACTACGATGCATAAAACATAGGTGATACATGATCAAATGACTTGCCTGGTGATGTTGACGAAGAAGAATTTTTGTTCTCGAGGAATAACTTGATAGACTACTCGTCACTCTCCGATGAAATCTATATGACAAACATATCATTCACGTAAGCATTCACACTAACAATCCAAACAAAGGAGAGAGCGAATAAGAATCCAAAGGAAACTTCAAATAAAACTAGGGAGTCTTCTACTACATCAAACCCTAAATAGTTTTTGTCTAACAGAAAATAAAACTAAAATAGAAGAGAACTAAGATATAAATTTAACTAAGATAAAATAAAGTATTTTCTTTTTCATAAAACTATTTTGAAAATATTTTCAAATGGGAGTTGAAACAGTAGAGAAATCAATTGCAAGTTATTAGAGAACTAGAATTGATTTCATGATAACAAATAAAAATAAAAAAATTTTGTTGAAAACCTACTGTTAACTAACAGAAAAAAATATAAACTTTCTGAAATATATAAAAAAATTAAAAAGCACTTTTGAAAAAGAAATAGCCATAATCCTAAAAGAACTAAACCAGAATCTGTTTTGGTAAAAAACCCAAGTAAATATATTTAAAAAAATGAAACTTAAAGTACTGAAAGATATGATCAATAGGAAACGGTAGCAAAAAGAATTAATTTAAAAGCTATTTTTAAACTCCCGGTATAAGCAAAACAAGATTTAAATCAAATCTGATCTAATTCAAATTTTATTAATCTAAACATAGACAAATTATATATTTTCGGAAACTACAAGAAATTTGTGATCTAACGCAAAAAGAATCACCTAATTCGGAGTTATAGACTAATAGATATGAATTTTCTAAGATTGCACTTTTTCTGGAAAAAAACTGTCACGGGATTTTTTTGAAGCTCACCGTGGGTGGAAGGTTGGCCGTGTCTGGGAGGTTGGCCGACGAGGTGGGGCTGCTCCGGCGAGGGGGAGGGCGATGGGGTGTTGCAGGTTGGTGTAGGGGGCGACGTGGAGTACGAGGGGAGGGCTCGGCAGGGAGCCTGGGCGCTGGGGAAACTCCTGTAGAGCTCGGTGAGGCAGGGAAGTGGAGGGTGATGGCGAGGTGGCTGCGGGCAGGGAGAGGTCGTGGTGAGGGGGAAAATGAGACGAGGGGAGTCAGGGCTCTCTTACAGGGGGGTCGGGAGGCGCCGAGATGGAAAGGAGAGGTAGATCGGGCAAGTGGAGATTCCTGTCTCCATTGCCATGGAAAGCTTATGTACATGGGAAAGTGACGAGAGGTAGGAGATGATGCCGGTTGGGCCAAGTTGGAAAGTCCTTAATGGGCCAGCTCAAGGTTTCCTAATAAACGAGATATCTTTCCCTATTTTCAAAAACCGGAAAGTAAACGATAAAAGGGAAACCAAATAAATTCGGAATATAGAGTTTCTATATACTAAAATTATCAGGGAAATAAAATCTAAATGATGGACATTTTTACACGACCAAAATAAAAACTTAAAAAATGTATTTTCAGAAAATTCCCAAAATGCTATATTTCTTTTTGCAAATATTTTCTCAACTAAATTTTGGTTTTCTTGGCTCAAAAATATTTCAATGAATGTCCCTGGTTTTGGAGGGTCATGTTCCTTCTCTCTTTCTTGCTTGGCAAGAATTTATTCCCGGCATTTCTTGAGTGGAGAAAAATAGAATTGCAAAACCAAAATCCAAAGAAATTCAAATGCCACCTTCATTCAAATTCTTTATAGTTGAAGAAGTCATGTCATCTTCTCTCATTGATTTTAAATGGATGAATTTGAATTCACAGGAAAAGGGGAAAGTCATTTTATTCCCTCTCATTCAAAAGTTTTTTAAAAGTTTCAAACTTCACTCAAGTTTCAATCACTCAAACAAACAAACAAACAATCTAATAATCATATTAACATTCCAAAATTTGGGATGTTACAAACCTACCACACTTAAAATGAATCTCGTCCTCGAGATTCGAAGAGGCTAGAAACAAAGGTTAGGGTTTGGGGGTCTTCTAACAAATCCAACCTCCGGCAAAGTGGGATGATAGCACACTTAAAATGAAGATTGATGGTCCCTTAAAACTTTAACAATCGTGTGGGGTTTTGGCATCTGACTCCTCACAGTCTTCATACTAACTCCTTTGGTGATGCTCTTCCGTTATATTCGTAACATTTCCATCAAAATCGAGGGTTCTTCTGTTGATATAAGCTTCTTCCGTTACTGGGACTTCTTAACTGACAAGTCTCGTGACCATTCTAAATAACCTATCGATGATTCTCATGGTGGTCTACCATTTGTGGTTATCCTGCAGAAAGAAGGGTCTTGGCTTCATCCTCACCGTAAAATTTCTTACGCGTGACAACAAGTGCCATGTACATGGGGCTTTCCTTGTACCATTCTAAGGCTTAAACAAAAGCTTCAAAGAACGTCGTCTCTCTACTATGGGTAATTCTCTTAGATTTACCATTCCGAATAGCAAGAGAATGATAAGAGTAAGTCGTCATGGTGATCAATCCATTCCGCACCCAAATCATTACTCTGTATAAGGTTTAGCGAATCTCACATTCTAACACTTGGGCATCCTCACAAGCATTGCGGAATTTCTCTTGTACACGAACGAAGTTCGCATGGATCCGTTGGTTCTACAAGCTGAACAAAACATCTATCGTATTCTTCACCACTCTCAAGTTTTCGTATACTCCTAAGAAAATGTTTGCTCATCCATCATAGCTTATTCCTTCATGCTCTTGGGATTACCTTCATGAAAATCCCGAGGTACCGGTTGTGTTCTTTGAACTCATTTTCCTTACCATTGGTCCATGTACCAATAAAAGTGTTTGTTCCTCATTTTAAATCCCTCCTCAAATTTCCAATTCCGAGGTACATTATTCCTCTATTGTCATCCCCATAGTTTGATATGGTCCAGTATTTCCTTCAATGGTATTCAGTGGGTATGGCTCCTTGGTATGGATGGTACATTCCTACTCCTTGGATCCTGTGGGTTTACCGATTACTACCACACTTAAGATGAAATATACTCATGTCGGCATAGACCATATTTTCTCATATCCTCGAAATGGTTAGAGATATTTGTTCATAGAGAAATAACTCATACAATTTCGACATAGGAAACCATGACACATAAATTTATTGATTCATGAAGTTATTACAATCTCAGAGACTTCCGTTACAAAATTCAACTCCATAATCTCATGAAAACAAGAGTGCTTCATGTTACACTTATTGCCATTGTCAAAACTTAACTACTCCATTTTAGCTTTCTTCCCCTGTGGACAATTACTAGCATAATGTCCAGCTTCCTTGGAATGAAAACAAATGAGTTACGACAAGTCTCGGGGCTTCTTGGTGTTTGCTATTACTCCTTGGTTTCCCGCTTCCTTCCTGAGCACATGTATTTGTGGTGGCCAAATTCCATACACTTGTAACATCTGACATGACTCAGGTCTTTATCTGCAGAGATTTGACTCTTCCGAGGGTACTTTTTCTTCTTTCCGGACTCCTTCATTTTGGCCAGTTTTTCTATTTCAAGTGGATCAAACTCCACTTTTTCCGTCGAGAAGTTTCCCAGATACTCTTGGCTTCCCTTCGTGCAATCCTGTGAATAATGTCCTTCTTCTCCACATGAGTAGCATATATTGGAGAAAAATCTGCTCAGACCTTGTTCATCAGGGTCTTCAATATTTTCGTTCATCATCGGCTCTTCTAGAATCTCCTTCTTGAGTGTTTCCTTCATTGCTTCTTTCTGCTGCTGGACAACTTGTTGTACCTTGGGGTAAATGTGACATTGAGCTGGGTAGTGGGTGCTTCCTTCACAAAGGAAACAAGTCACCTGACTACTTGGGCACTCCTCAGGTGGGTGATTTTCTTCACAATTAGTGCATCCATCCTTGTGTTCTTCCTGGGTGTGTCCTATTTCTCCACAGATCTTGCATGCACAAGTCTTCTCCTTCGGATTATCATAGCACTTCTGAATAAGACAGGATCTTAACAAAGTCTTCTTGAATTCGTCCCAGGTTTCTGTTGCACTAAATCCTTGTATGGCATGATGCCTTTTCCACCAGATTGCAGCACTTTGTGTAAAGTACCGAAGAGCATGTTCCACTTCGTACTTCCTTGAGATCAAGTTGCTCCCGAAGTGGTTCTCCATGTTTTGAATCCATATATCAGCCTCCAGCTGGGTCATTGGTCGAGAGATTTCATGTCCAGCTTCATACTCCATCTGGTAGGGTTGAGGTTTTGAGATGGGTAAGAGAGAGAGGGAGATACACACAATACAAACAATATTTTTTTTGAGAATAGGTTTTATTTGTGGCTGTCTGAAAACACACACCAATGACAACTCACAAATCATCGTAACTAACGTGGATATATAACAAGGTTTGGACTTCTAATGGTGATATAAACATTGGAAAGTTTCGGGGTCTTCGAGTTCTTCGGGTCTTGAGAGCCTTCAATGGGTGTAGCTTCAATTCTTCAAATGCATGGTGAAATCCTCTTTACTTTGACGTAGAACTCCGTTGATTCTTCATGAGGTCAAAGGGGTAAGGGTATTATCTAACTATTGGAGGTGAGAGAGAACATTTGATTAAGTCAGAAGAGATGAGAGGTAAAAGGTGTTGTTGAGAATAAAAAATTTGAAACATCCTTTTTTAGGAAATTTCCAATTTCTAGGGTCACATCCTACAGTCAACATGTGCTCTGATACCATTTCTATAGCGACCCGACTCAAAACGGGTCAAGCCTCTGTGTATCTGTGCCATCCCTGGATCAGTATGCTGGCACACACAGTACATCAATGTATATATCAAAGTGCAATCACATGTAAATAGCGTAAAACTGATATATACCTTAAATATCTCAGCGGAAACAGTCAAGGGAGTGGAGTCCCAATAAACACCAACGGCAAGTTGAGTGCGGACCGTAACCCTGAATCGTACTCTTACTCATCGAGGAAAAATATCTGCAACATAAGACGTTGCAGCCGTGTAGGTCAGCATATTGAATATGCCGGCAAGTCACATAAGAGAGAGGTGAAAAAGTAATCATCTATTTTATATGCATATATGGCAGGTGGGGCTGTAAGTTTTTAGCGAAAAGCAAGGTTTTCTCCTACATCAAGAGAGGGCTAAAAGCAAAATGTTACTACATTTTTGGTTGTTAACGAGATGGTTCCACCAACCAATTCTCGTACCCATGTTGTCAATAATACCCAAATCAATATTATTATTTGTGTTGAGAATTTCAGATAACTTCAGTTCCTTTGGCTCAAGTTGTCCATGACCGTGGACACGGCTAATCGATTAGGTTTGAGTACTCTGCAGAGTTTTGCACACGTTCCCCACAAGATTTGATCGCCTCCATGTATGTCCTCGCACTTCAGGGTGTTTGAAGACCGGATGATCAAAACATGGTCTTTCAACGGGTCCCTCTGAATCCCTATCGGTGCCCATCCAATCCTACCGTTATTCTACATCTGCTAGCACCGCCTGTCCAGAGTCGCCGCGTTGTCCAACCAAGCCAGAGCCCATAATGACTTGTGGCTCTGCAGGTAAGCCTTGGGTCTTGAAAATATCCGTCCGTCTCTTTGAGCCTGGGTGAAGCTTTCCGCAAGATGTCATGGCACGTCTCCAGCATCCCGGGTCATCCACTGGTTTCTCGAGGGAGTCGATCAACCGTCCTTCACCCAGAGTTGCATTGCATCACGAGGTCTTGAAAAGTCTTGACTTAACTGGTCTTGGTTATTAAATTATTCTCGCATCACTCGTGATAAACTCTCAACGAGAATCTCATCTACTCAAGCATAGCAATATGAAATTTGTCGTCCCGGGCCAAGTTACGGGGTTGTTGGGTGCCTACCACATGACACTACAATATGTAACCATAATTTCCAAGTACCTACTCAACATGCAATTGGGCATAGGATGGTAGAACTACGATGCATAAAACATAGGTGATACATGATCAAATGACTTGCCTGGTGATGTTGATGAAGAAGAATTTTCGTTCTCGAGGAATAACTTGATAGACTACTCGTCACTCTCCGATAAAATCTATATAACAAACATATCATTCACGTAAGCATTCACACTAACAATCCAAACAAAAGAGAGAGCGAATAAGAATCCAAAGGAAACTTCAAATAAAACTAGGGAGTCTTCTACTACATCAAACCCTAAATAGTTTTTGTCTAATAGAAAATAAAACTAAAATACCAGAGAACTAAGATATAAATTTAACTAAGATAAAATAAAGTATTTTCTTTTTCATAAAACTATTTTGAAAGTATTTTCAAATGGGAGTTGAAACAGTAGAGAAATCAATTGCAAGTTATTAGAGAACTAGAATTGATTTCATGATAACAAATAAAAATAAAAATAAAATTTTGTTGAAAACCTACTGTTAACTAACAGAAACAAAATATAAACTTTTTGAAATATATAAAAAAATTAAAAGCAATTATAGAAAAAGAAATAGCCATAATCCTAAAAGAACTAAACCAGAATCTGTTTTGGTAAAAACCCCAAGTAAAAATATTTAAAAAAAATGAAACTTAAACTACTGAAAGATATGATCAATAGGAAACATTAGCAAAAATAATTAATTTAAAAGCTATTTTTAAACTCCCGGTATAAGCAAAACAATATTTAAATCAAATCTGATATAATTCAAATTTTACAAATCTAAACATCGACAAATTATATATTTTCGGAAACTACAAGAAATTTGTGATCTAACGCAAAAAGAATCACCTAATTCGGAGTTATAGACTAATAGATATGAATTTTCTAAGATTGCACTTTTTCTGGAAAAAAAGTGTGACGAGAATTTTTTGAAGCTCACCGTGGGTGGAAGGTTGGCCGTGTCTGGGAGGTTGGCCGGCGAGGTGGGGCTGCTCCGGCGAGGGGGAGGACGATGGGGTGTTGCAGGTTGGTGTAGGGGGCGAGGTGGAGTACCAGGGGAGGGCTCGGCAGGGAGCCTGGGCGCTGGGGAAACTCTTGTAGAGCTCGGTGAGGCAGGGAAGTGGAGGGTGATGGTGAGGTGGCTGCGGGCAGGGAGAGGTCGTGGTGAGGGGGGAAATGAGACGAGGGGAGTCGGGGCTCTCTTATAGGGGGGTCGGGAGGCGCCGGGATGGAAAGGAGAGGTAGATCGGGCAAGTGGAGATTCCTGTCTCCATTGCCATGGAAAGCTTATGTACATGGCAAAGTGACGAGAGGTAGGAGATGATGCCGGTTAGGCCAAGTTAGAAAGTCCTTAATGGGCCAGCTCAAGGTTTCCTAATAAACGAGATATCTTTCCCTATTTTCAAAAACCAGAAAGTAAACGATAAAAGGGAAACCAAATAAATTCGAAATATAGAGTTTCTATATACTAAAACTATCAGGAAAATAAAATCTAAATGATGGACATTTTTCCACGACCAAAATAAAAACTTAAAAAAATGTATTTTCAGAAAATTCCCGAAATGCTATATTTGTTTTTGCAAATATTTTCTCAATTAAATTTTGGTTTTCTTGGCTCAAAAATATTTCAATGAATGTCCCTGGTTTTGGAGGGTCATGTTCCTTCTCTCTTTCTTGCTTGGCAAGAATTTATTCCCGGCATTTCTTGAGTGGAGAAGAATAGAATTGCAAAACCAAAATCCAAAGAAATTCAAATGCCACCTTCATTCAAATTCTTTATAGTTGAAGAAGTGATGTCATCTTCTCTCATTGATTTTAAATGGATAAATTTGGGAAAAGGGGAAAGTCATTTTATTCCCTCTCATTCAAAAGTTTGTTAAAAGTTTCAAACTTCACTCAAGTTTCAATCACTCAAACAAACAAACAAACAATCTAATAATTATATTAACATTCCAAAATTTGGGATGTTACATTGGTAACCTGGATGCAAGTCTTTCTTGGAGATGCATCAATGCTTGGCAGCTTCTTGTACTCGGCTACATTTGCTTATCGTCAAGGTCAGTATATCATCAAGGTCGCTATCGTCTGTTGCACACTCTTGGTATTTCTTTGAGGGGTCTTCCATGCCAGTCTTATGTGTGTAGCTTGACATCTGAGCATCGAGGTTAAATTCAATAGCCATGCGACTCTGATCGGGGTTTGGCATATCGCTGATTGGCACCTCCCCGACATGCAGGTTATTACTTTCATCCATAATCGTCTCTCCGCCGTGTCTAGTCCATCATGTGTATCCACCCATGAATCTCCTCTTGTATAAGTGTAACTTGATCACATCAATTGGATGTTACACCGTATTATTACAATCCTTGCATGGACAAAGGACGTAATCTTCTTTGCCCAATTCTCTTCTTTATCCATTCAACAAAAGCCATGAACTCCTACATGTCATCCACATACCTTGAGCTTGTCCAATCCCCCATCCATTCAGATCGTTCCATTTGCACATGCGCGGGATAATTCCAAAAAACATTAACATATGGATTAATGGATGCACAAAGATGCGTTAATAAATCACAAGATTTTATTTTCAAAATTTAAGGAGGGTGTTGCATAATGTTATCCAGCAGAGTGATAACACTAATCAATGACCAGTCAATATACATGTATCATCAGTACTCCCTCTATTCCTAAATATAAGTCTTTTTAGAGGTTCCACTAGGCGACTACATACACATGTATATAGACATACTTTAGAATGTAGATTCACTCACTTTGCTTTGTATGTAGTCCCCTAGTAAAATCTCTAAAAGGACTTATACTTAGGAATGTAGGACGTAGTACCCTTATATGAATTTAATACCTTAATTAGGCCACTAAACTAAAATAATACCTTAACTAGTTAGTAGCGGCACAACAAGACAGCGGGGTCGAGGAGAAGAGCTTAGCGGGGCACCTCCGAGCTCCACTATCCCGCCTACGACCGCGACGGACGTGCTCGAGTCACGCCGACACCAACCACGAGGATTGAGCTCCTCCTATATCTCCCGCCATCGACTGATGATTGACCTCCTATCACGCTGCCACTGTCGATCGACCGAGCATGGACTTCCTATAATGCCGACATCACCGACCGACTGGGTATTGACCTCCTATCCGGTAGCCATTGTCTCAGTCACTACCCACATCTCTATAAGCATAACTTTTTTTGGGGGGGGGGGTCTGGAGAGCGAATATTTACCACCCCATATGTACCGGATAGCACATCACAAATGGTAATATTACGAAAATCATGTATCACACACGTTTCCATCTCACACGATTAGGTTTGGGAAACTGTGTGCCGTATACAACAGAGTGCGATAATAGTTCCCCGATCATTATTGGATCCCCATAGTTTCTCCCGTCTTCCCCAAATCCCTAAATTGCCTCCAATTATGTAGCCCCCGAATTCCCTATCATGGCGCTGACATTGGGGGAATGCGGACGAGTGGTGCTAATGGTTTCAGTGCGGCTGCTCCAATTCGTACAGTCTCTATTGGTAGCATCATTGGCGGCGCCACCACAACAGCAGGCACCACCTAGCACTTGCCAAAGGTCATTAGGAGGTCGGTGTACTATGGATCCGAATTGTCTTGTCAGGTTCAAATCATTCCTCATCTTATTAGCATGTCCAATGTAAGCAACTCACTCAATCCGTCCTGAATTGGACACCCTCTCTCTTAGGAAAGTGATCAAATGTTGGATCCAGAGTATGACTCTAGTGGGCTCTCGCAACATGAGTTCGATTCCAAGTTTTGCTCCACCGAGTAGTAGAAAAAGTTGAGTTGTGTGTATGGACACACTCCCGCTTGACGTGTATGCACGGAGGGATTCGATGTTGGCAGACGGTTTCTTGGTTGACCCTTGGAGGTTAGTGCTAAGTTCACTCTTTAAGTTCAGTTAATGCTCCCACTCATCCCGATTATTCAACATTCACGGGGATATGAGGCCTGTGCGTTTTTTAGATGGTTGGATGATGAATGACACGGCAGGGCTCGTTACCACCAAGCTTGCAGAAGATAACATAAAGCTGAAGAAGAAATTGACTGATCTGGAATGTACAATAAGTAAGATGAAGCAAGAAAGAATCAACCACATGCAATAGATGAAAGCAAGAGACAAGAAGGAACTAGCATGTGTAGTTGTAGTTGTCGCACTAGCCATCTTCTATGTGCTTTTTCCAATGGTGATTTGGGGTTTTGTTTGATTTTTACAAGCTACATCAATAAGCAGAGCTCGTCTATTGCTTACCAACTATCCTATGCTAAAATGTACTATGTTCGTATTGCACACATTTGGATGCTCCAACCCGTGTGTGTAATTATCACATCGATAGGAATCCAAAGCGACGGGGTACTCATAATTGCACTTAATTATTTAGGAACACTAACCGCTTGCCAAGGCGCCAATATAATCCGTCAATCCCACGCTTCAATTGTCATTCTTCTTTTCTTCATACTTATAGCACGCTTGAGTCACCACCATTTTCATCGTCCCGGTAGGCCGCGCTACACACTTACTCACACTCTGCAAACTCACTTTCTCGACGTTTGTTTACAAAGCACTGCCATGGCGAGTGACGGTGAGTGCGACATTTCCGCCAGTCTGGCGCCCGATCTGCGGTCAACCTCAAAATCATTGCACTCATCTTCCATTAGTCTAGCGTCGAGCCCTGACCTTTATTTTATCCGGTTCATGGAAGGGACGCCACCGCCCGAATCATTGGACGACGACCAGGCGAACGAGGAGCCACCAATGGATGAAGAAGACGATGATGATGATGTTGGGGAGGAATGGTCAAACAAGGAGGAGGACGACGAGTACACCGATGAGGACATCAACGATGATGATGATGAGTAGGAATGGTCAAACAAGGAGGACGATGATGAGGACATTGATGATGGTCATGACGACGACGGCGATCAAATGCCAGCAGTCAACGGCAAGAAACGTCCACGCCAAGTCAATGTTGTGAGGCCATCCAACAACAACGAGAAGAAGAAGAAATAAATCAGATTGTATATCTCTGTTGCCGTTGACTCATATTTACACTGGAATTTTGTTTTCCCTAAGGATCTCATCGCAAATAGTTAAGAATACAGATTAGACGGTGATCATTCACATTAGCACACACAGTTGGTTTCTTTAACTGTGTGCCCTGTCGACCACACAATTCATAACAACAAACCGTATGTGTTGTCCAGAAGTATCGCACACAATTCTGATTACCGACCTGTTTGCAGAGTATCACACACACACCTTTTTATGCCAAACCGTATGTGTTCTTCTGGATCAGCGCAAAATAGTTCATCTAAGTGACATGAATGTTGTATATCGCACACATGTAAATATGCATAACCGCTTGCGTTATGTTGGATCTCCGCAAACAGTTCTACGGTGTCAATTGCATGTCATACATCACACACACCTGTGTTTCTAAACCATTTGTGTTAGTTTTCCTCATCACAAATAGTTTGTAAATACCAGTCGTTTGCCTCGCATCACACACATAACTCTTTTCTGAATCGTGTTTGATGGATCCGCCATCACACATAGTTCGTGCCATTGGCGACGGAGCTTGAACTATAACATTTGTGATTCATGCGTCGCACAAAGTTTCGTCGAAGGGTCTCTGATTGATGTGTCGTCTTTGGACTATCCTACAGTAGTGATGGCTCCTACTCCATAATAGGATCCTAACTGCGGATCGTCTCGCTATGAGGGGTAGGCCGCAGAACCCAATTTTCCAGCTCTGTCTTTGGGCTCCTCAGAACGCCTGCCACCTATGCAAGGACCGCCCGTTCAAATTGGACGATCGTTAGCTTGTGTTCTCTTCGAAGGGTGCCATGCCATTGCCCGGCTCGATGGATACCTCGATTGAGGATTGGTGGGAGGGATCCAGGGACTCCCATGCCAATATGAGAAGGTGTCTCAACGGCCTTCTCATATACGTCATGTGGAATGCATGGAAGGACTGGAACCACCGCATTTTTGACGTCATGGGGATGACTTACATCGAGATCTCTCACTTGGATAATGAGGACACCGTGCAACAGACCATGAATAGTTGAGATGAGGTTTATTTTGTTTTGGGGTTCCGACATGTTGTAGGATCGAAAGTACGTCTAGAGGGGGGTGATTAGACTACTTGACAAGATAAAACTTAGCCTTTTCCAATTTTAGTTGTGGGCCAGTTTTAACAATTATGATTAGTCAATTTGACACTACACATGCACATCTAAGAGTATAGCAGCGGAAAGTAATGCCATGCAAATGTAAAGTAGAGGGTAAGGTAGGGAGATCAAACGCAAGTGTTGACACGGCGATTTTTGGCATGGTTCTGATAGGTGGCACCATCGTACGTCCATGTTAGTGGAGACTTCAACCCATGGAGGGTAACGGCTGCGAGAGTCCACGAAAGGCTCCACCCACAAGGGGTCCACGAAGAAGCGGCCTTGTCTATTCCACCACGGCTTACGTCCACATAGGACTAGCCTCACTCACGGTAGATCTTCACGAAGTAGGCGATCTCCTTGCCCTTACAAACTTCTTAGTTCAACTCCATAACACAAAGTAGGAGGCTCCCAAGCAATACCTAACCAATCTAGGAGGCACCAACTTCCAAAAGGTAATAGATGTGGTAGAATGATGAACTCCTTGCTTTGTGCTTCAAAAGATAGTCCCATCAACACACAATCACTCTATCATAGATTTGGCATGGGTAGGTGATGACCCACAAGTGTAGGGGATCTATCGTAGTCCTTTCGATAAGTAAGAGTGTCGAACCCAATGAGGAGCAGAAGGATCTGACAAGTGGTTTTCAGCAAGGTATTCTCTGCAAGCACTGAAATAATTGGTAACAGAAAGTTGTGTGGTAAGATGATTTGTAGCAAGTAGCAAGTAACAAGAGTAACAACGGTGCAGCAAAGTGGCCCAATCCCTTTTGTAGAAAGGGACAAGCCTGGACAAACTCTTATAGGAGGTAAAGCGCTCCCGAGGACACATGGGAATTTCTGTCAAGCTAGTTTTCATCATGTTCATATGATTCACGTTCGCTACTTTGATAGTTTGATATGTGGGTGGACCGGTGCTTGGATGCTGCCCTTACTTGGACAAACCTCCCACTTATGATTAACCCCCCTTGCAAGCATCTGCAACTACGAAAGAAGAATTAAGACAAAGTCTAACCATAGCATTAAACTAGTGGATCCAAATCACCCCCTTACGAAGCAACGCATAAACTAGGGTTTAAGCTTCTGTCACTCTAGCAACCCATCATCTACTTATTACTTCCCAATGCCTTCCTCTAGGCCCAAATAATGGTGAAGTGTTATGTAGTCGACGTTCACATAACACCACTAGAGGAAAAACAACATCCAACGCATCAAAATATCGAACGAATACCAAATTCACATGACTACTTATAGCATGACTTATCCCATGTCCTCAGGAACAAAAGTGACTACTCACAAAGCATAATCATATTCATGACCAGAGAGGTTCATCAAGGATCTGAACATATAATCTTCCACCAAGTAATCCAACTAGCATCAACTACAAAGAGTAATTAACACTACTAGCAACCTTACAAGTACCAATCGGAGTCGCGAGACGGAGATTGGTTACAAGAGATGAACTAGGGTTTGGAGATGAGATGGTGCTGATGAAGATGTTGATGGTGATGAGTCCCCTTCGATGAGAGGAGTGTTGGTGATGATGATGGCGACGATTTCCCCCTCCGGGAGGGAAGTTTCCCCAGCAGGACGACCCTGCCGGAGCTCTAGAATCGTTCTGCTCAAGTTCCGACTCGTGGCGGCGACGATTCCTCCCGAAAGCCTCCTCTTGATTTTTTTCTGGAACGAAACCCTCCTTATAGCAAAAGAGGAGGGCCAGAGGGCCAACAGGGAGCCCACAAGCCCCCTAGGCGCGGCAAGGGGGGTAGGCCGCGCCTAGCAGGCTTGTGGCCTCCTGCTGGCTCCCCTGTGGTACTTCTTCGGCCCAGTATTTTTTATAAAATCCAAAATAAATCCTCGTTAATTTTCACGGCTTTTGCAGTTGCGCAGAATAGGTATCTCAAACTAGCTCCTTTTTCAGGCCAGAATTCTAGCTGCCGACATTCTCCCTCTTCATGTAAACCTTGCAAAATAAGAGAGAAAAAGACATAAGTATTGTAGTGTGAAGTGTAATAACAGCCCATAAAGCGATAAATATCAACATGAAAGCATGATGCAAAATGGACGTATCAGTAGGAGAGATTGATATTGTGGAAAGCAACTTGGGGAGGCTAGAAATCAAGGTTCAAATGGTTGGATTGGAATCTCCTGATCTCAACACATGAGTACGTGGCTCTCTCTGAGAAATATGGATCTGGCAAGGGGGTGTGTATTATGAGTGCTTCGTCTATGAATGAGAGGAGGTGGAGGGGTATATATAGGCATCCCACAAAATCCAACCGTTACAACATTTGTTGGGCCATAGTTTATGCCTAAGTAATTTTGGTGATTGATGACAGTACCGTAAAGGACTAACCGTGTGTGTTAAGGTTTCAGATAACACACGTCAACGGCACAAGACGACTCGCCTCCTCATTCATGGAACGGAAGCACGTCGCTCTCTATGATTCTCTTTATTTGATTCATAGGAAAGCCGTACTATTAAGAGGGGAACCGTAGTGGAAAGGTTTGGGTGGAATCTATCTTTGCAAGCGCACACTTCACATATTCTCCCTTACCTTCATCTTTGGAGCGGCCCCCGCCACTGTGTTTCTTTCCTCCTTGCAAAATGGTCCCCAGCGGTAGTATCGCTGGCCCTAGGGGTAGTACCGCCGGAATGCTAGCGGTAGTACCACTGCAGCCAGCGGTAGTACCGCTGGCTGGCGGTAGTACCGCCCCTGGTCAGCGGTAGTACCGCTCCAGGAGCTTACTACCGCCTGCCTAGCGGTTGTTCGTGGACGGACCTTTTTGCGAAGACTTTCTTGGCGGTGTTAGTGCTTTTGCACTACCAGGGACCCAGCGGTAGTACCGCTGCAACCAGCGGTAGTACCGCTAGTCAGCGGTAGTACCGCCCCTGGTCAGCGGTAGTACCGCTGGAGCTCGGGCAGAGAGTGGGAAAACGGTCTGATTTCTCCCCCCCCCCCACTATATAAAGGGTTCTTCTAGCTCTGGAACCTCATCTCTTCCTTCCTAAGCTCCATTGTTGCGCCCCAAGCTCAAAAGTGCCCGATCTCTCTCCCTAGCCAATCAAACTTGTTGATTCTTTAGGGATTGGTTGAGAAGGCCTAGATCCACACTTCCACCAAGAGAAAAGTTGATTCCCCCACCAATCCCTTGCGGATCTTGTTACTCTTGGGTGTTTGAGCATCCTAGACGGTTGAGGTCACCTCAAAGCCATATTCCATTGTGGTGAAGCTTCGTGGTCTAGTTGGGAGCCTCCAAGCTTTGTGTGGAGTTTGCCCCAACCTTGTTTGTAAAGGTTCGGTCGCCGCCTTCAAGGGCACCTATAGTGGAATCACGGTACCTTGCATCGTGCGAGGGCGTGAGGAGAATACGGTGGCCTTAGTGGATTATTGGGGAGCAATGTGCCTCCACACCGCTCCAACGGAGACGTACTTCCTGTCAAAGGGAAGGAACTTCGGTAACACATCCTCGTCTCCATCGGTTCCACTTGTGGTTATCTCTAATCTTTACTTTGTGTATGCTTATGTTGTTAACTATATCTTACTTGTCTTAATAGCTCTCGTTGTTAGCTCCATTAGGGTTCACCTCATTGTCATAATATTTGTGAACCCGTATGTTGTTTACCTTAACTTGCTAAGATTAATTAAAAAGTGGTCGTTGTCTATTCACCCCCCCCTCTAGCCAACCATATCGATCCTTTCAACATTATTGCCCAACTCGGGGACACCGAAACGAATATCGGTGGTACCGAGTTGCACTAATGTGGCAACTTTTGAATTCTCGGTGAGACCGATATGGGAATCTCGTTGGTACTGACACGGTGACCTAGACCAGTTTCCAAATCTTGGTGTGACCGATTTTAAACTCGGAAATTCCAATTCTTGAAATCTTCTCAACAGAAAGTTGGTCACTCAATCTAAGTGGCACCTATGTGAAAGTTGGTGGTACCGAGATGGTAGGGTTTGGCATAGGATATTTCAAGTGTTAAATCAGTAGGGCCTAGTGGAAATAGATGGTGGCACCGATTTTGCTGATATGGCTTTGGACACATATATTTTGTGTGAGAATGGTTGAGTATTTTTGGTGGCTACCTCTAAGCACTTGACCAACCAATTCATCATAATACCTCACCCCCTTTTAGTAGTATTGGCTTTCCTATGGATTCAAAGTGATTTCTCACAAATATAGAATGTATAGTCTTCTTTCTTGAAGCTTGAGCCAATCCTATTCCTTTCCATGCATCAAGCGGCTTCTCCTCGCAAACCTATAGCCAAGGCATCTTTGAACTTTTCTGAAATATACTTGGATAAGATCATTAGTCCAATGATACATATGTTGTGATCAATTATAAAAACCACCTTAGGGAGCAATTATGCTTTCAATATCCCCCTTTTTTGTAATTGATGACAACATATAAATCAAAGCTTCGACAAAAGATATAATCAATGATTAGCATCGACGCTTTGAGAAGTATGTGAAAAGCAAGAGCCCCCCTAAGTTTGTGCATTATTTTGAATTTGCGTTGGAATGCAAATGCACAATCGATTAGGATCATGGGTTACTCTTCCATGTCACATAAAACTTGGTGGTGCACATAAATGATATGAAGGTATAGTAATGCACATAACACCAAACAAGCAAGTGAATGGTCATCATGTAGATAGCTCAAAGGTAATAACATGGTAGGATCAAACAATCAAAGCGTATGATCAAACACTCCTCCGAAATGGATAAAGTCATCCAAAATACCAAGAGTTTTGAGAAACCAAATGAGAGCAAATAAAATGCAAAGCTCTCCCTCTCTCTAAACCCTATTTGATCCATACACTTCTCCCCCTTTTGCAACAAGTTACCAGAAAGTTCAAAGGTCTAGAACTAATCGTCTCTCTAGGCTCGATCTCCTCTGGTAGATGATGATGGAGTGGACAATAGAGTGTTGATGAAGGCTTGTATGGAAGCCCCTAGAGCTCGAGGAGTAGACACTAGAGGTGCAGGAGCAGGAGCTGAAGCTTGAGCTGATGAAGGTGGTCTTGCTTCCAGAACTGGCATAGCTGCTAACCTAGTCTGGGTCCTGAACTGAGTAGTATTAGGAAGAGGCGACTCTTCATCATCACTGTTGGAGCGTGGAATCTTCACAAAATCAACTTCATGCTGGAGTTGCTCAATAGTGGTAGTCAACTCTGTTACCTTAACATCCAGGTCATGGAATTTTGTATCCACTATCCTCTCGAGTCGCTTCCGGTTCAACAAGATCTCACAGACTTTCTTATCCATCCCTTGGATGGTGCTGACCAAGAATGACATCTGCTCATCTCTGGTTCTAAGCTGTGGAGTTGGAGCTGGAGCATTCCTGGCAGACTCTGCCTCTACTGCCTCTCGAGCAGTAGCTGAGCTGGGATGGCTTGAGTCCATCAGAACTTCATTGTCTTCAAATTCAGGCTGAAGCGGCAGGTGGGGACGATCAAGTAGATATGCATGCTTGCCAATCTTGGCATTGATGAGCATCTGAATATATGGAGCATATCCACAGGATCTCTTCTGATCTGCAGTAGTCCTCTTGACAGTCTCAACTATAAAGTCCATCACTCTGAACCGGGTCTGGGTGTCTAGATGATGCAGCATGTTGATGGAATAACCTCTAATCATCTTATCATCTCCTAATTTGGGCATCACGATGTACCTCATAATGATGTTCGTAGTAGGTATTCCTGGTTGCAAGAAATAGACAAAGCCAAGCTTGTGCATTTGCAGAAACTTATGGGGCACAGGCTTGTACATGTTGGGCATGGAGTTGTGATTCATCTTGAGTTCTGAATACACATCAAAATCTCCTTCTTGTGCTTTTGGAGCACCAATGATAGTGGCCCACTCATCCACGGTAGACTCATACCGGTGACCTTCAGTTCTTCCATACAATTCTTCCATCGAAATAGAAAGGAGGGGTGCAATATAATTGCATGATCAACTCATCATTCCAAGCAGTCATCTCTTTGCCAACACAATCTTGAATATCAACCATCTTAAAAAATTTCTCTCACATGGGGAAATAATGTTCATTGGCCTTGCTATATTCCCAATCGACATACCTCATGATGCTGAGTGCTGGACTCTTATCAAGCAAAACAGTCTCATAGAAATCGCGTTGCTCCTTTTGTGAAAGCGGGTATCAACAGCAGTTCTCCTTCTCACAGCAATGGATCAACATATCTCCATTTCCTTAGTGCTTGATCTCTTCTTTTCTTCATGTCGTCGACAGCAGGGTGAGCTTCATTGTGGGCTCAGGGCGTAGAGACTTTGTTCTTTTCAGGTTCATAATCACATGGGCATCCCCATCTTCCTTTGCAGCAAATTCTTTGGACGTAGAGACTTTGTTCTTTTCAGGTTCAGGAATATCCTTTGTAGTCCTCTTAGGAGCTACAGACTTCTTAGCCTTAGGTGATGAAGGCTTTGGGGCAGTCTTCTTAGGCATAGCATCAGCCATGAGCTTTTTCTTCTTGGGAGGAGGAACCTCAGCTGGAATATATTCCTCCTCATCATCAGCAACTTCTGATGGATCTTCATACATTGAGGTTGGCCTACCAATAGCACGGACAATCCTCTTTCTAGCTCTCTTCTGACCTCGCTTTTTTGCAAGCCTAGCTTCTAGAGCTCTAGTGTCAGCAGGTCTGGCATACTCCTTCCTCACAGTCTTCCTGACTATGGTCTTCTCCTTTTGCTTGGATAAAGTCAACAACTTCTTCATCGGAATTTATCTTCCTTCTAGACCTGGTAGCTGCCTTGGACAAGCCATGGGAGCTAGGAGTACCTGGGTCAGAAGGTGTCCTCTCAGGACTAGAGCGTAAGTTCATTTCAGCACTAGGCTCACTAAAGTTGTTTTGACTATCCTCTGAACCTCACATTCTGGCAAAACCAAGCAAACAAGTAGACCCTGTGAAAAGATATAGAAGAGATGGAATGCATGAGTATCACAAAATTGCAGCCATTTTTGTAAAATTTGAACTCTAAAAAAATTAGGTTTTATATTCAGCACAAGGGGATTTCGGTTCCACCGAGTCAAAAATTCCGGAGCCACCAAGATAGATGTTCTCATTAACAAAAACTTGACACCCTTTTTGGTTTCACCGAAAAGGAGAACTCTATTCCACCGAGGACATTCTTAGTAACTCTAAAACCAAAATCGGTAAGACCGACTTCTATGCATCGGTGAGACCGAGATTCAATTTTGTCGACTGTTAATCCTAATATTTTATTTGCTCGCTAATCTATGGGAATTCTCTTCTGGGTAGAATAGTAGCAATTGGACAGATTTTGTGAATGCCTATTTGCACAAGAATCGGATTTGGGGAGCATAAAAGGGATCGGATCCGTACCCTAAATCGGCGAGGGTCTGCTACGGCGGCGACGAAGGTGAAGATTCCATCGGTGGCGAGGACTCCGGTGGCGAGGGCACGGGAGGATCAAGATGATGTCGAGGGGACTAGGGTGCGACAGCGAGGAGGTGCGGCAAATGATGTTTGAAGAAGTGATTCAACCATCGGGTTCTGCCTGATATATATATCTTCTCACTGTCGGTGACACCGAGATTGAATTTTTAGTGCCACCGAGTTCCTTAACTGTCAGGTGACAGAGAAACTCGGTGAAGCCGAAAAGAACAATCTGGTGGTACTGAGATGATAAAACCTGATCAACCCTAGGTTTCGGTGGGACCGATATTTTGAGGTTGGTCACACCGAGATGCACTTTGGGAGGTTTTGGAATTCGGCCCTTGTCGAAAAGGATCTACGAGTGCTCCTAACACAAAGTGTCCCTAAAGTGCTTGCTGAAATTTTGTGATGAAGTATGAATAGAATTTGAGACAAGAAAGCTTAGATAGCTAGAGAAAGGTACTTAGGCATTCTTGTATATCCAATTAGCCAAAGGAAATAGAAAGCCAAATAACAACAATTGGATATCCTCGAATGAGAAAAAATATGCATACCAACATGCTCACACAATAAGATGTCAAATAAAACTTGGTGAATATGTACAAACATTCTAGCACCTATCAAGCACTTTGGTGATGATGAAGTCATCTATATATGAGTATATTGACTTAGGAGCCAAGTAAAAATACTTGATCATAGGTCATACTCATCGATTAAGCACAAGTGGGGTTAACACTTTTACATAAAGCATTAATTTGTTCACATCGTTGGGAGATGCTTATAATCAAGTCTTAGGGTAAAGCTCCCCCTAGATGTGACATCCCCCCTTAGAGGGATAAACTAACCTTGGGTTTTGTCATAGAAGACTTCAAGTAGGTGTAGTAGTGGTGGATGCTCATTATTGATGACGATCATCTTGACTTGGGAGCAAACCTTGTTGTTTCTTACTCTTCTCACCTACATGGGTTAGTCCCAAAGAAAAAGTAACAAAATCAAGAATATCTATGGACATAGAGTGAAATACATGGGAGGTGATGTCCAAAGATGCATTCGTTACCTTGTCCTTGCTCACCTTTGAGGGATTTTGTGACTCCTTGAACTAATGCATATGGTTGGAGTTGATTGCATATAGTTCTTGACAAAATGAATAAGGGTGAATTTCATTGGTGGAGTCACCCCTGAAGAACTTTCTAGTTCTTCCTCTTGGGGACCACATAACCTTGATGGGGATCCTTGGCGTTGTGGTAGAACTAGATGGGGTAGTGCTAGAAGTATCCTTGGGAACCCACTCAACCTTGGCTTTGGGTTCTGCCTGAAATGAGTCAATCTCCTCTTGAAGCTCTCGCTTGCCCTTGTGGTCTTGTGGTAGAAGGTCCTATTGAAAGCTTATGCCCTTGGGAGGAGTAGGATCATACTTCTCCTCTTGAGGAACAAACTTTGGAATGGGATATGGACCTTCTTCCCAAACATCTCTATTGACATTAAAGTAGCCAACACCATTCTTCTTTCAATGTCCTCCTTGCTTGCGCACAATTTCCTCGAATTGCTTACTTCTAGCAAGACTCTTCAAGATACCTCTCTCTAATCCCTTTCAATATATCATTTTCTTGCTCAAGTGTAACTTGGCTAAGAGAATCATTAGTGGAATCAAGAGAGCTACTAGCAACAACATCACTTGATCTAGTTTTAGCATTGTTGTTACTAGATGAAGAAACTTTCTTGCCTTTGTCACTAGTGTTCTTAGGTTTAACATGTGGAACAAAAGTATAGAAGATTAATTGTTTGGCTGGATAAGAAGAACTCTTCTTTCTAAGATCATCGTTGATTGCTTTTAGAAACTCATGCTCTTGCTCTAAATTTATCTTCTCGAAGCGTAGCTTCTCATGAGTTCTTACAAGCTCTCTATGATCTTCTAGAGCAGTTTCCATGAGCTAACTTAAGAGTGTTTAATTAATAGTTAATCGTTCAATCTCTTTCTTATCATCATCATTCGATTTATCTTGACTAGCATCATTATTTTCAAGTTCATTCTCACGGTTATCACTAGTCTTATCAAAGAGCAAGTCATCTTCCCCTAACAAGTCATCCTCATCACTATAAAATTCAAAGTACTCGAGGTGTGATACCTCGGGGCCTTTTTCCATGAAGCAATTTCCAATCCCTTCATTTGGTGAATCAAATAAATCATAGGAGTTGGAGGAAACGAGTGCAAGATTGGCAACACCTTCATCTTGACTATAGCCGGAAACCCATTCACCAATGTGAGCTTGATGTCTTCTTCTTGAACTCCTCTTGGTGTACTTGTCCTTCTTCTCTGATTCCTTGCCTCTCCGGGAGTGTCTTCGTTCATAGTGATCTTCTCTACTCCTTCTCTCCCTACGAGGTGACTCACCTCTTGAGCTTCGTCATCTAGGTGACACTTCTTTTTGTTTGTGGGGAGCCGAGCACTCATTGGAATAGTTTCTAGGCTTTCCACAGTTGTAGTAGTTCGGGTCACGACTAGACGAACGCTTCTCATCATATCTTGAGCTTGATCTTCTCTCTTTGCCTCTACTCTTGTAGAACTTGTCAGATGTTCTGACCATGAGGATGATCTCTTCATTGGTAACAAGGTTTTCATTTGAAGTAGAGGGAGTATCACTTAACCTTTGTAAGCACCGCTTGACTTGTTGTGCAACTCATCTTTGTCCTTGAGTGACATTTCATGAGCAATAATCCTTCCATTGACTTTAGTTAGCTTGAGATCCTTGTAGTTTGGCATCATTTGGATTAATGTGCACACAGTGTCGTATCTTCCATCCAAGGCTCCAAGAATCTCCTTGATGAGGAATTTGTCAGTCATCTCTTCACTTCCTAAGCCGGCAATCTCATTTGTGATGAGAGCTAGCCTAGAGTACATCTCAGCGACTCCTTCACCATCCTTCATCTTGAACTTGTCAAGCTAACTTTGAACCACATCCAACTTAGATTCCTTGACAAAATCAGTACCTTCATGCATATCAATCAAAGTATCCCAAACTTCCTTTGCATTCTCAAGGCGGATGATTTTGTTGAATTCGTTGGGACACAAGTAGTTGAACATGACATCACAGGCTTGATCATTGTGCTCCAACATCTTCAACTCATCCACTGTCGCATCACGATCCGGTTCTTTTCCTTCTCCGAAGAAATCAACTTGCATGCCAACACGAACAACAGACCAAACGACAGGATTATGACCAAGAATATGCATTTTCATCTTATGCTTCCAACTAGCAAAATTTGTACCATCAAAGTATGGACCTCTATGGTGATAATTTCCCTCACTAGACGCCATACTCTCCTAGGTTGTTAAACCAATGCAATGGAGACCAAAGTTGTGATACCACTTGTAGGATCAAAAGGATGTCTAGACGGGGTGATTAGACTACTTAACAAGTTAAAAAATAGCATTTTTCCCAATTTTAGTTGTGGGCCAGTTTTAACAATTATGACTAGTCAAGTTCACCCTAAAAATGCACATCTAAGAGTACAACAACGGAAAGTAACGGCATGCAAATGTAAAGTAGAGGGTAAGGTAGGGAGATCAAATGCAAAGGTTGACACATTGATTTTTGGCATGGTTCCAATAGGTGGTGCTATTGTACGTCCATGTTAGTGGAGACTTCAAACCATGGAGGTTAATGGCTGCGAGAGTACACGGAGGGCTCCACCCACAAGGGGTCCACGAAGAAGCGGCCTTGTATATTCCACCACGGCTTCCATCCACATAGGACTAGCCTCACTCACGGTAGATCTTCACGAAGTAGGCGATCTCCTTGCCCTTAAAAACTTCTTGGTTCAACTCCACAACACGAAGTAGGAGGCTCCCAAGCGACACCTAACCAATCTAGGAGACACCATCCTCCAAAAGGTAATAGATGCGGTAGAACTATGAACTCCTTGCTCTTGTGCTTCAAAAGATAGTCTCCTCAACACTCAATTACCCTCTCACAGATTTTGCATGGGTAGGAGAGATTGATATTGTGGAAAGCAACTCGGGGAGGCCAGAAATCAAGGTTGAAATGGTTGGATTGGAATCTCTTGATCTCAACACATGAGTAGGTGGCTCTCTCTCAGAAATATGGATTTGGCAAGTGGGTGTGTGTTCCGAGTGCTTCCTCTATGAATGAGAGGAGGTGGAGGGGTATACATAGGCATCCCCCAAAATCCAACTGTTACACCATTATTGCCTAACTCGATGACACCGAAAGGAATATCGGTGGTACCGAGTTGAAAGTGCAGTCATGCCCTTAATCGTGTTTTGGTGTTGCTGACCACACATATAGATAACTAATCACTAATCCCCTGTAAGCTATTGTGAATGATCATGTGTTGATAAGGACAAGCTCATGTGCTAACAAGGACAAGATCAAGATAAGCACTCCTGAGGACTACATGCTTGATTCTTGTGGATGTTCACATGGTGGACAAATGAAGATGAATACATAAGCTAGGCTTTACACATTGTGTATGGGAGAGCTACTTGAATACTTCATCATGTCTTGCTTTCAACTTGAGCCAAGAAGGAACAACAACATCAAGCTCAAGTGAAAGGGCTAACTCAAAGGTATCAGTCCCTTTGACGTTAGTGGTGCGGAGTGATGATCAGCGAATAAAAGTATACACTCAAGTATGGATCATCGGTACCCTTTTTACAATTCTTGAGTCTTTAGGGATCCCGCACTTTTAAGAGGGGATCACAGGTTTTGTGATGAACTTGCTCAAACTAGATATCCACTGTTCTGCTCATACCACATCTCCACTGCTCTGCTATTATCAGAAAACAGAACCAGTGCCTCGGACATCCGGCTTCCTCCGGACGTCCGAGGGCCGGACGACCGACTGCTTCGGAAATCCGGAATCCTATACCAGAGAAATCAGAGCCATATAACTCGGACTTCCGGCTCCCTCCGGACGTCCGAGGCCCAGTCGTCCGACCAGCTTCGGAAATCCAGAACTATGCACCAGAGAAACTTGAGTCATATAACTCGGACTTCCGGCTCCCTCCGGACGTCCGACCAGCTTTGGAAATCCAGAACTTTGCACCAGAGAAACTTGAGACATATAACTCGGACTTCCGGCCTCCTCCGGACGTCCGGTTCCTGGTCAACTACACAGTGATTCCAGATATATATATACATCTCTCGGACGACCGACCACTGTCGGACGTCCCACACCTTGTGGGCGTCCGGACATCCGAGAAACTGTCGGATGTCCGACCACTGCCAGACTTAAGTGCCCCCAACGGCTGTTTTACTCTCCCCACTATATATACCCCCCCTCCCACTTCGTGAGAGGGTGCCCAACACAGCCATATCCTCATAAGAACACATTTCTACCTCACACACATTTTCTTACACCAAATCTTAGATCCCAAGAGCATTTGTGAGCCCCTTTGAGAGTTGTTCCAATCAAAAGATAGATCGTCTCCCTCTCCTTCTCTCAATCCAAGCTATTTGAGATTTGAGCAAGTTTTGAGCATTCCCCGTGATCTTGTTACTCTTGGAGGTTGGAGACTCCTAGGCGGTAGGAGTTCTTCGGAGAGGAATCAATCTGTGTGATTACCCCCCGGAAAAGTTTGTGAGGGTTTGGAAGCCACCTCAAAGGCTTACCACTAGTGGTTGAGAAACGCCTTTGTGGTGTTATCTCAAAGGGAGAATAGGGTGAGCCTTCGTGGCGTTGGCGTGCCTTCGTGGTAACATCCACCTCTCTAACGATGACTAGCTTCCCTCCAAGGAAGTGAACATCGGGATACATCTTCGTCTCAGTGACCTTGGTTATCCTTAACCCTAACTTCTTACTTGTGGTTTACTTGTGTTACTTGAGCATACATACATTGCATATTGTTTGTGCTCATTATATTGTGTTGGCTATTTCTTGTACAAGATTAATCATTCAAGCATACCCTCTATATCCACACGTTCACACTTGCAGCTTTTGATATATCGTGTGCTATAGTGTGATCTAGTATCTTGTGTTGTTCACCTACTTGTCGTGTGATATAGCTCAAGTAAGTTTGTGTAAATTACTTGTGCTTGTTAGTAACTGTATTGTGTCCATCTTGGTAGATCCTGTTGTTGATACACGTTGCAGTGCCTAGTGCATTTAGGATTTGTGCTTGACAAGTACCCTCTTAGTTTATTTCCGCATTAGGTTTAAGCCAAATCCGAAGAAGTTTTTAAATAGCCTATTCACCCCACCCCTCTAGGCGTCATCGAGGTCTTTTCACGAGTTGCACTAAATATGATAACTTTTCAATTCTCGGTGGGACCGATATAGGAATCTCGGTGGTACCGATACGATGACCTAGACTAGTTTCCAAATCTCGGTGAGACCGATTTCAAACTCGGAAATTCTGATTCTTGAAATCTTCTCAACGGAAAGTTGGTCACTGAATCTCAGTGGCACCGATGTGAAAGTTGGTGGTACCGAGATGGTAGGGTTTGGATAGGATCTGTCAAGTGTAAAATCGATAGGGCCGAGTGGAAATAGTTGGTGGCACCGATTTCGTTGATATGGCTTTTGTTGGAGATATGCCCTAGAGGCAATCATGTATGATGATATTTCCTATGTGTTTATGAATAAAGATAGTCCTTGGGCATTATCAATGATGTGTATTAACAAGTACATGATTTGTTTGTGAGACTATACATTATATGATGACTGTCCTAAATGGTCCCTAGTCAAAAGAGTTGTGTGGACGCGCAACCAACTAGACTAGAATATGATACGCTGAATGGTTCGGTCTCACTAACTGGATGCTAGCCGGATAATATGGACTCAGAAAGATCTGGTCAGATTCGACGTAGTCGGATGTGAGTCGAGATGAGGTCTGAGTTGGACAAACCCAACTATGAGACGCAGCGATAGGTCATATGTGAGTCTGTAGTACAACATACGTTCTTTGTCTAAGACCTGAGCTCGTGCATGTACTCGTAATGGTGGCAGACTTGCTTTGGGACGACCAAAGCTACTCCGTGACTGGGTAGTTACAAAGGTAGATTTCGGGCTTGTCCAGACCCATGCTACGAGACATGGTCGAGCAAGACGGGATTTGCCCCTCCGATGAGGACAGATATACTCTTGGCCCCACGGGTGATCTGACCTGGATAAGCATGGACATGAGATGAGGATTATGAGATAATCCGAATGTCGTTCAGATTCACCGGAACGAGAAAGAGGTCGTGGGGCAACAAGGATGACCATGTCGCCTTGAGCACGACAATGTATATCGTGTCACAAAGGGAACATAAGTATGAAGTAGAGGTTCACCTAACCAGCTTCATCGGACACTTGGACTTGGCACGCCTTGCTAGAGGCCGCTACCGACTAGCCGAGTTGGATGTTATCTGAATCGTGACCAGGTGAACGAGAACCTAAGGGGTCGCACGCTTAAGGGAAGGAACACATGGGCTTTAGGGTCCGTGCGAGGCCCAAGACTTGAGCTTGCGCCGGACGCCTATATATAATGGAGGTGTGGCACTCTTATCGAGTTGATCGATTTGACACCGTCATTAGAGATGTGCATGTGTTACACATAGCCACCTCCACTCGCCACCGCCAACTCTGTGATTCGGACCTAGCAGTCCGTCGCACGGTGTTCCTCCTGCACGCGCAGATACCGTTAGAGGCGGTGCACCTGTGTCGCTCCGGTGAACATGTATGTGGGATTCGGTGACCGACTATTCGATGGAGACGAACCAACGACCGACTGTTCGAGGGAGATCGGATGAGGAGACGGACCACGTGGACGTTGTTAGAGAATATATCTCCATATGTGGTTTTGGTAATTAATGACAATTCCTATGGACTAATGGTTGCCTTAAGTTACATTTATAGGATTTGTCCATAGGCACTTCTTGAAGTCCATCTGTTGGGTTCAAGGAGTTTATATGATGACCAAGATGGTATTCAAGGTATTATCCAAAGAATGGTCATAGAGACACATGGTTGATCATAGAGACACATGGTTGATCAAGATCTCAGACAAAGAGTACATCAAGATGATCAACACACAAAGCGTGCAAGATGTACCGAGAGGGATCTAGTGATCCCATGGTATGGATTTGTCCATAGGCACTTCTTGAACTCCATCTGTTGGGTTCAAGGAGTTTATATGATGACCAAGATGGTATTCAAGGTATTATCCAAAGAATGGTCATAGAGACACATGGTTGATCAAGATCTCAGACAAAGAGTAAATCAAGATGATCAACACACAATGCGTATAAGATGTACCGAGAGGGATCAAGTGATCCCATGGTATGGTAAGCATTGTCCATTACGTGTTTGTGTACTAACCCATGGTCTTCGTGAGAGTTCTATGTAGGGGTTAGGTGTGTTTCCATGGGCTTGCGTCAAAGGGAAGATCTCATACAACCCATGAAGTATGACGTCAAGTTGTGATCGTCATCAAGATTGCAATGTGCAAGTTCAAGTGGATCAGCACGAAGATATCATGCTTGAAGCTTGCCGTCCATTGTGGTGGCAATGGACTTGTGAAGATATGCTGAAGAGTGGATCGCCCATAGTGAGTATGGGGGAGCAATCAACTAGTCTTCATCAAGCCAACGCAATCAAGAAAGGTGGTCCATCTTGAGGAAGCCAAGATCATCATCATCTAGCTCAAGAGGACGAGGTGCAAGGTATAGGTTTGCCCTTGATAGGTTTTCTGTTTAGGATAGATTGCTATACTATCAAGGGGGGCTCTCAAGTGAGTAGCTTGATCGTATCGTTCGTTGAGAGCTCAAACCATTTGCATCCTTGCATCGTACTTCTTGGTTCTTGTTTGGTGTTTCTCTTTGTGAGTTTTAGAGCTTATGGTCATCTTCATGACAAGCTCGAGTTCATCAAAAACGGAGTCCATATGCATCTACTATGATGTTTTCGATGTTGGAGTATTTGCCGGTTCTTCACTCATAGAGGACTCACATCTCTATACCATTGGCATTTTCATATCTGCATGGTCTTAAGATTTCCTGAATCCAACAAGCTTGGGTTTGCTCGATTCGGAGCTCGTATGCGAAAGTTATGGCTGTTTCAGTGGCGAGCGGTAGTACCGCTGGACCTAGCGGTAGTACTGCTGTCCACCGGTAGTACCGCCCCTGGACAGCGGTAGTACCGCTCCAAGTTTTTAGTACCGTCATCTTTGCGGTTGTACTGCGTCGGACATTTTTGCGAAGACTTTCTTGGCGGTGGTAGTGCCTTTGCACTACCAGGGGCCCGGCGGTAGTACCGCTGGAGTGCCAGCGGTAGTATCGCTGCAACCAGCGGTAGTACCGCTAGCCGGCAGTAGTACCGCTGGAATGCCAGCGGTAGTACCGCTGCAGCCAGCGGTAGTACCGCTGGAGCTCGGTCTGTAAGTGGGGGTAACGGTCTGATTCCTTCCCCCACTATATAAAGGGGGTCTTCTTCCCTCTTGGCCTTATCTATCTGTTGAGCTCTTGTTCTACCTCCATTGTTGACATTCTTAGAGCTTGCTTACTCTCAATCCCTCCAATGATTCTTGCTTGTTCTTGAGGGAAAAGAGAGAGGAGATCTAGATCCACATCTCCATCAATCACTTTCCCCTCTATGTGAGGGGAACCCCTTGGATCTTGATCTTGGAGTTCTTTGTGAGCTCCTTGTTCTTCCTCTCATATTTCTCCATAGCTTTCGTTGTTGTGGAGGGATTTGAGTGTGAGGGACTTGACCACTTCGTGTGTTCTTGCCATTGCATTAGTTGCATCGGTTTGAGTTCTCCACGGTGATACGTGGAGGTGAGAAGTTGAGAAGCTAACTACCTTTGGTACTTAGTACCCTAGATATTGTTCTTCGTGGATGCTTTGGCGTCCTAGAAGCTTGGTGGTGTCTCGGAGCTCAATCATTGTGGTGTGAAGCTCCGGGCAAGCGGCGGGGGTCTGCAATTAGGTTGTGGAGATTGCCCCGAGCTATTTGTATGGGTACGGGTAACCGCCCCCAAGGGTTGCCACGTGTACGGGTTCGGTGACCGCCCCCAAGGTTTGCCATTTGTACGGGTTCGGTGACCGCCCTCAAGGGTCCCTTAGTGGAATCACGGCATCTTGCATTGTCCGAGGGCGTGAGGAGATTACGGTGGCCTTAGTGGCATCTTGGGGAGCGTTGTGCCTCCACGCCGCTCCAACGGAGATTAGCATCCGCAAGGGTGTGAACTTCGAGATACATCATCATCTCCATGTACCCCGGTTATCTCTTACCCGAACCCTTTACTTATGCACTTTACTTTGTGATAGCCATATTGTCTCTTGTCATATATCTTGCTATCACTTAGTTGTTTATCTTGCTTAACATAAGTTGTTGGTGCACATAGGTGAGCCTAGTTGTTTGAGGTTTTGTGCTTGACATATTAAACGTTAGTTTTATTCCGCATTTATTCAAGCCTAAACCTTAATTATTTTAAAGAGCCTATTCACCCCCCCTCTAGGCGACATCCACGTCCTTTTCAGACGTGCTGCCCCAACTCTACTTCCGCTGCACGGCACTATGCGTCAAGTGGTAATGAACTGTGATCCATCTCCGTAGCATGTTCTTGGATGTTCTGCGCGTAGGAAAATTTTAATTCACATGCGATGCACCTTAGAACCCAACCTCTTTGGACAGAGATATTTTGTGGGAGAATGGTTGAGTATTTTTGGTGGCTACCTCTAAGCACTTGAGTAACCAATTCATCATAATACCTCACCCATTTAATAGTATTGGCTTTCCTATGGTCTCAAAGTGATTTCTCACAAATGTAAAATGTAGAATCTTCTTGCTTGAAGCTTGAGCCAATCCTATTCCTTTCCATGAATCAAGGGGCTTCTCCTCACAAACCTATAGCCAAGGCATCTTTGAACTTTTTTGAAATATACTTGGATAAGATAATTAGTCCAATGATGCATATGTTGTGATCAATTACCAAAACCACCTTAGGGAGCAATTGTCCTTTCACATGTACCCTCCCATAAACATGCCACTTTGTGCATTTTTTCCTCTTCTTAATGAAAAGGCACCTCTCCTGTCGATTCCTTAAAAAAATTAGCTGCCATAGCAAGGATGGAGAGTAAGAAACGATGGATTGGGGAGGGGGGACTTTCCCCATGTGTGACATTTCTCCTCATCCAACTGTACAAAATTAGTGAGATTGTATTGTCGTAATATAGGGTGTTTGTCCACCATGTGGGTGATACGTCTCTATCGTATCTACTTTTCCAAACTCTTTTGCCCTTGTTTTGGACTCTAATTTGCATGATTTGAATGGAACTAACCTGGACTGACGTTGTTTTCAGCACAATTGCCTTGGTGTTGTTTTTGTGCAGAAATGGAAGTTCTCGGAACGTCCTGAAAATTTACGGAGAATATTTCTGGAAAATATGAAAAATACCTGCGCAAAGATCCACCAGAGGGGATGGGCCAGTGGGCCACAAGCCCTGTAGCCGCCGCCCCCTGGTGGCGGCTACCAAGCTTGTGGGGCCCACGTGGCTCTGCCGCCCCAAACTCAGCTCTATAAATTCACTTTCATCCCAGAAAAAATAAAGAGAGAATATTTCATCGCGTTTGCGATACGGAGGCGCCGCCACATCCTGTTCTTCATCTGGAGGGCAGATCTGGAGTCCGTTTTGGGCTCCGGAGAGGGGAAATCGTCGCCATCGTCATCATCAACCTTCTTTCCTCTCCAATTCCATGAAGCTCTTCATCGTTCGTGAGTAATCTATTCGTAGGCTCGCTGGGCGGTGATGAGTAGGATGAGATCTATCATGTAATCGAGTTAGTTTTGACGGGGATTGATCCCTAGTATCCACTATGTTCTGAGATTGATGTTGCTACTACTTTGCATGCTTAATGCTTGTCACTAGGGCCCGAGTGCCATGATTTCAGATCTGAAATTATTATGTTGTCACCAATATATGTGTGTTTTAGATCCGTTCTTGCAAGTTGTAGTTACCTACTATGTGTTATGATCCGGCAACCCCGGAGTGACAATAACCGGAACCACTCCCGGTGATGACCATAGTTTAAGGAGTTCATGTGTTCACCAAGTGCTAATGCGTTATTCCGGTTCTTTATTAAAAGGAGAACCTTAATATCCCGTAGTATCCTTTTGGACCCCGCTGCCACGGGAGGGATGGACAATAGATGTCATGCAAGTTCTTTTCCCTAAGCACGTATGACGACACACGGAATGCATGCCTACATCACATTGACGAACGGGAGCTAGCCACATATCTCTCCGTGTTATAGTTGTTGCATGATGAATGTCATCCAAAAAAATCACCGACCCATTGCCTACGAGTTTGTCCCACTGCTACAGTTACTTGTTTTGCTCTGCTGCTGTTACTACTGTTGCTGCTGTTGTTACTTGCTTTGCTCTACTGCTACTTGCTACTGCTATTACTTGCTACTGTTGCTACTTGCTACTGCTGTCACTACTGCTGTTCCTTGCCACTTTTGTTACTCGTTACACTGCTGCTACCTGCTACAATACTTTTTCTCGCGCCGTTGACGGGAAATAATATTTTCCGTCCACGGTCAACTTCTGGCGCCATTGATACAACCGTTAGGAATAGTCTGTCGTCAAGGGATCATTTCTGGCACCGTTGCTATCATACTACTTTGCTACTGATACTTTGCTTGCAGATACTAATCTTTCAGGTGTGGTTGAATCTGACACATTCAGCTGCTAATACTTGAGAGTATCCTTTCACTTCCTGTCGGGCGAACCAACAAATTTGGGTTGAATACTCTACCCTCGAAAACTGCCGCGAACCCACGCGCTGGTGGGCCATTGCAAGACAGTTGCTAATTGTTGAGCAACTGGGAGCAGTTCTGGCTCCGCTGCCGGGGAGGCATCAAGTCAGGAACACGTCAACAACATTTGTCTAGTGCCATTGCTGGGGACTGCTAGCAGTGGGTTGTATGTAACTTTTGTTCCATCAATGCAACATGATCAACATGACGACTATATAATCAATTGAGCTATTGCTATTTCCTAGTTGAAACTCCTTTTGACATGACAGAGTCCTGGCATGGCAACCGACACAAAGATGCTAAGCCATACATCAACGTGATGAAAGACTCAATTGACTATCACACATACATCGTATAAATAATGTCATGTGTGTATTGCTATTTTTCCATCGATTGAGAAGTAGCAAACCCCTATCCTCCATTATTAATTAGGAGCGCCTAACTAGGAAAATATGATTCTGTAACAAAAACTTTATGCCACTATACCGAAGTGTGCTTCGGCCACATGGAGGGCGATCATTGCCAGGCGTGATGCACTCATTGTGGGCTTACTAAAAAATGTCGATGATGGAACTTCCATTTCGGTATGGAATGACAAATGGATTCCATTGAATGTATCTATTACGGGCCAACAACCAGGTTCAATTGGTTACTGACTTGACTGATACAGATAATTGGACTTGCAACGGGGCTTTAGTTCGAGATACTTTCATACCCCGTGATCTATATGCTATTTGGAACATTCCAATCTGAAGGGGGTGGTGGTGAGGAATTCCTTGCTTGGGCACATGAGAATTAAAGCACTTATTCTGTTAAATCGGCTTATCAAGGTCTAGTGAATAAAAAAGAGCGGGCAGATAGCGGGACCATCAGTGGGCGAGCAACAGTTGTGGTGTGCTCTTTGGAGAGATAGCGGTACCATCAATGCATGATGAACAGATGTGGTGTGCTCGCTGGAAACTCAAGGCAGTTCCCAAGGTGAGGGTTTTCTAGTGGAGAGTGATTAGGGGGGTCATTTTCGATAATTGCACCCTAAAACGAAGGCACATGAGAGAAATAAATACCTGCAAAATTTGTGTGACTATGGATGAAGACCTTATGCGTGTGCTCATTTAATGTTCCCATGCACATCGATTTGGGAGGAAGCACGTCTATTGTTCGATATCGTCTTACCTCAGCTTCATCCAAGCACTTGGGCAAGGGGTTTTATGTGAGCAATGATTCTCGGAGAAGGATCACACAATCATCATCACCATCACGTGGTCCATCCAGATGTCTTGGAATATATTTTTATGTGTATTTGGTGCGTCCACTTTCGCGCGCCGCACACTCGAGCGCTCGCGCCACACTCTTTCCGCCGCGCCACCTTCGCCCCGCCCCGTGCCGCCACCGACGAGTTGACCCGATGGAGGCCCGCGTCGGCACCCCCTCACCCCTTCCTACACCCGCGACCCCTCCGCCGCCGCCACCGTCGCGAACCCTAGCGCGGGGAGCTTTGGATTCGCCTCCGCCGGTTGGATGATGTTGCGGGCATAAATTTGAACTTGTGGGCATGAACTTTTTATGTCATCATGAACTTGTTTGTGTGATTTAAATTATGCCGTGTTTTTGTTTTGATGTCTGAAATTCATTTCGTGTCCAAAATATAACATATGGCAAACGCGAGCTGTTTGCGCGCGCTACATTTTAGCGCGTCTGCTGGAGCTACGCGCGCGTTAAAATTTATAGCAGCCGCTGGAGCCGGCGCTCCCTACCGCGCCAAAACAAACGATCAACACACTGCAAATGCATTTTTGGCACGCGTTGGATGACGGTTGAAGATGCTCTAACATACTACTTGCTCATTTTGCTTTATAGACTTCACTCATTCTGGTTTGTTCTCATGATGAAAAAGCTCATGTCGACGGGCCTTTATGCACGATGAAGTGCTGTCATGAGCTCATATCTTCGCCTTATCCAAACATCGCGAGCTGCCAAGCGACTCCAACAGTCGAACTAGGCGGAGCAGTTGAGGTCGGCGTGAGCAAGCAACCAATGGAGGCGAAGCTGTCCGAGGCGTCGAAGCGGGCGGCCCCGTCGGCCATCCAGCAGCTCTCCCACCTCGCGCAGCGCGTCGGCGCCGTCAACCTCGCCGAGGGGTTCCCTGACTTCCCCGCGCCCGCCCACGTCAAGGCCGCCGCCGCCGCCGCCATCGCCGCCGACCTCAACCAGTACAGGTCCGCCTCCCGCGACTCCATAGCCACCGATTTGATCACCCTACGGTGACGCGCATTCGGCTGGCTGGCTCAAGGCATGTGCAGGGGATCTGCGACGTGCTCGCGGCGACGATGAAACGGGACCACGGCCTCGACGTCGACCCCCTCACGGACTTCGCCATCTGCTGCGGGCAGTCTGAGGCCTTCGCCGCGGCAGCATTTGCAGGTAGCACTTCATGCAAACTACTACTAATGCTCATTCTGTACATATGAGCTACTGAATCGTGGTGGCTCAAGGGGAATGCTGTAACTTGGTGAATGTACTGATGCGCATGCGGTTTCTGCTCATGCAGTTATAGACCCAGGGGATGAGGTTCTGCTCTTCGACCCGGCTTACGAAACCTATCAAACATGCATTGAGCTGGCCCGGGGCATCCCTGTATGTCTTTCGTCTAATCCAAAGTTTTATTTTCAGATTCTGTTGAGTGATTGCATGTTTATGTAATTTAATTTATGTGCATGAAGGTGTATGTGCCATTGGATCCACCTTCTTGGACACTGGACGCAGATAAATTTTTGAAGTCGTTTGCTAGTCGGACAAAGGCAGTGGTCTTAAATAGGTGAATAGTTCCCGCTATTTTCCTGGCTGGTAACTGACTATGAATATACTGCTCACTTAGTAGATTTCTAGAAAAGGGCTCACTTAGTAGATGCCGCTGTTATGTTTATAGCTACGATGCTTACCTTTGTGAGTAGCACGGGTGATTTGCACTCATTGTACTAGTAATTTGGTTGAGTCCAACTTGTGCCGTTTCAGTTTGTGACATGGTTAAATCTCATTACTGCAGCCCACATAATCCAACAGGGAAGGTCTTTAGCATGGAGGAATTGCTCATTATTTCTCAAGCTTGTCAGCAAATGGACTGCTTTGCAATAACTGACGAGGTAAATCTGCCTGATGATGTGCACAGAAATAGCCTTTAGTAGTTAAACATCTTCAACAAATTCATTAATCTGTTTTTCTGTTTTTGTAACGAGTCTAAAATTCTGGATATTCTAGGTTTATGAGTATATTACTTACGATGAGAACAAGCATATCTCTCTGGCTTCTCTTCCAGGAATGCAAGAGAGGACAATCATCACATCCTCACTGTCAAAAACATACAGTGTAACTGGTGGGTTACCCAGTTGCATAGCTAGGCTCATTGTACAGATTTACTTTTTTATATACAGATTTACTATTAGTCTGTATAACTTTACTCAGTGTGAATTTTGTTAGTGATATGGGATGTTAACTATAGCTGTGTAACTGACTAGGTTGGAGAATTGGTTGGGCTTGTGCTGCAGCAAGCATAGCCGCAGCAATAAGAAATATCCATGTCAAACTGACGGATTCAGCTCCTGCACCATTCCAAGAAGCTGCATTGATTGCGCTAACCAGCACACCAGACTACTATGAGTCCCTTAAAAAAGTAAGGTTTCATGCTAACTGTATGATTACTGTCATTCTATCAAATTCAACTACGCGTCATCATTTTAACCATACTTACCTTGGAAAGGACTATGCAGAGAGAAGAGACTTGATTCTTCAGTTACTGAAAAATTATGGTTTCCACATTAGCTTCAAGCCACAAGGTTCAGTCTTTGTGTTTGCTGAGTTGCCCAAGTCTTGGCAAATTTCTGATGTGAGTTCCTTTTACATACTGAACTTCTGTTCAAGTATGAGATCATGAATGAGAAAACGCCACTATTATCTGACAATTCAACCATGAGAAGCAAACAATTGTTGATTAAATGGTCCCTCTGAAGACAAACTAATCCAGAACGGTTAACTGTATTAGCAAGATATTATTGCAGTGGCACTTGATTTGCTTTATTAGTTACGCTGGTCCCTCTGAAGACAAACTAATCCAGAAACGGTTAACTGTATATAGATTTTCAGATATCGTGGTACTAATAGTGTCACACTCATCAAGCTTAGGTACCAGGTTTTCTGCATATTGTTACTCCCTCTGTCCAAGAATACTTGTCAGGGAAATAAATAAAAATGAATGTATTTAGAACTAGAATACATCTAAATATATCCATTTTTTCGACAAGTATTTCCGTACGGAGGGAGTATTATCTTTAATTCTTTATCAAGGAATTGCTTCCAAAGTAACCAGTAGAGCACTAACACTCCACAACTGATACCATTTCTCTGTACTGTCAATGCAGATAGATTTCGTGACGAACTTGATCAACAATGCGGGTGTGGCGGCAGTACCTGGTCGTGGCTTCTTCCACATAGATGTCGACGACCAAAGTTACCATCACCGCTATGTGAGGTTTGCGTTTTGCAAGAGCGATGAGACCCTCAAGGCTGCTGCCCAGAAGATGATGAAGCCAGTTAAAAGCAACGGGAAAGTGTCACATGAGACAGAAAGCTTTTGCGTGTCTGAGAAATGAAGGTGAGACGCGGATCATATTACGCTCTAGAGCATTTCTTTTCACCGGAAACGCCTCCTACCAGCGTTGTAAACACAGAAAATTTGAGTTTTCACATTGTCATTTCAACATAGGAATGAACATGTAACCAAGTAAAGATGCTTGGAGACTACAGTCAAGGTGGTGTTGGAGCTGATCCTAGCTCCCTTCTTCCACATGGCTGCTTCACCCAGGCCCCAGCTTGCATAAGAACACAGAGACAGGAGTTTGGTGACGTGCTGTTTCACACAGCCAGCATCTTTTCTCACTTTTATTTCTTTCGTTGAAAGCAAACATGATTTACAATGCTTAAATAGGCTCACGCACCCACAACTCCACCTGCCAAACTTGCCTAACTAACTCCATGCAATAACTAATCGCTAGCTACATTTGAATAATTTTCTGATGGTATATCTTTTGTGATCCCGCGTACCCCCCACGTCACCTCCCCGAGCGAGGCCACCGGGACAGCCCCTTCCTCCCCCCGCCGCCAAACCTCTCCTCCCTCCCTTTCGCCGCCGCCGTCGGCAGGCGTCGCCGGGCGCTTGCCCGTGAGGCCGGCAGTGGCGGCCCCTGCCTTTTCCCGTCGCGGTTCCCGGCTCGAGCGGCGGTGGTCCTCGGCGGGCGGTGCCCCGAGGCAACTCCGACGGCGCGGCCCCTTGACGACGATGGTGGCTGGCGGTAGGGCTTGGCCGGCAGCGTGATGTTGGCCCTGGGTCAGTGTGGGCCAGTTCGGTCTCCGGCGGGATGTCTCCGGCTGGTGTGGCGCGATACGGACGATGGGGCGGCGGCTCCTGTGCTGCGTCTGCTGCAGCGCGGCAGCGGGGCTTAACATGCCTGATCTGGGCCTAGTTGGGCTGGGGGTCCAGCATGCCCCTGCACCTGCATCCGGTCTGCTACCGCGTGTGTCGGTGGAGGTTGTCCCCTTCCATGCAGTTGTGGTACTGTCGGTCCCTGTCTATGGTGGTTTGTGTCTCAGTCAAGCCGACCTCGCTGCGTTTGTTGTGGTGAGACGACAGTGGTGTTCGCGTGACTGTGGTGGCGCATGTTGGTGGGTGGTTGGCATGATGGAGCTAAGGATTGGTTTCGGGCGGTGGGTGCGAGGGGTCAGGAGAAATCTCTATCGGATCTGGCCGACACCGATGCGGTGACGCCTGCGGGCACCCCTCCCTTCCTGAAGGGCGTCAGATGTACCTCTCCCACGCTCCCCTCCGTGTCCCGGGAGAAATCCTAGGACTTGTCCGGGCAGCAGCGTCGTCGTCGTCGCAGTCCTTCTTGAAGGTGTTGCTTGGCACGTGGCAATTTGATGGCACTAAAGTGTGGTGGAATTATTCGGTGGGTGCAACAGTTGCGGGACACTACAACTTTCATTGATCCGGTGCTGCTCGCATTTTTTCTCTTATTTTTTCTTTTGCCTTTCTTTTGGGCATGATTGTGTTGTCTGCCCCAACACCTATCGTTGGCTGTCTCGGTTGGTTGCTTTGTATACAAAGCGTGGGAAACCCTTTTTGGTATCTTTTGTGATGTACAACTTGTACGTTCATTGGTGTTAGAGATAAGACATGCAATCGATACGATGAAGAACATGACCAAGCAAAAGGACAAAAGATTTTAACGTGGAAAACCCCTCCAACATGAAGGGAAATAAACCACGGGCGCTAGCCAGCCAAACTTCACTATGATCGGGAGTGGTTACAGACGTCGGGGATCACAACTCATCGACTTATCCTGTGCGACGGCTTACAAGAGGTATATATAACACATGTGTCCTAGGTCAACCCCTACCGGCGACGGGCCTCGCTCCGCTCGCTCGTCAGAAGTTGGCCTTCCTCTTTATATTAGAATTTTGAGCATAACATAACAAACTCCACTTTGAGACAAATTTCTTCTTGCAGCATGAATGAGAACCTTCTCCCTGAACAACAAAGAAAACACTTTCGGCGCTAAACAACCACTAGGGCGAATGAGTTATACCAACTAAGTTTGAGCAAATCTCAAACTTAGCAACAAGAACTGACTTTGTGAACATATTAGCAGGATTATTATAAGTACTAATCTTGCATACCTTTAGTTTACCTTGCTCAACAATGTCTCGAACAAAGTGATATTTGACGTGAATGTGCTTTGTTCTCTCATGTAACATTTAATCCTTAGTGAGGTATATGGCACTCTGACTGTCACAAAACAGAATAATGCAAGAATTATCTCCACAAAGCTCGCCATACAAACCTTTCAACCAAACTGATTCTGTACATGCTTCTGCAATAGCCATGTATTCTGCTTCAGTGGTAGATTGAGCAACTACTGCATGTAGTGTCGCCCTCCAACTCACGACACAACCACCAACAGTGAACACATAACCTATAAGGGACCTCCTCTTGTCCAAATCTTTGGAAGCAAAATCTGAATCCACATAGCCAGCTAGTCCCTCACTAGTCGTGCCAAATTTCAAACAAGCATTGGAAATGCCATGAAGGTACCTGAAAATCCACTAAACAGCCTTCCAATGTTCTTTACCATGGTTAGCCATATATCTACTAACCAAACTCATTGCAAATGAAAAATAAGGCCTAGAACACACCATGGCATACATTAAAGAACCGACAACACTAGAATATGGAACTTTTGACATATACTCAAGCTCTTCATCCGTACTAGGACATTGAGAGGATGATAATTTGAAATGAGGAGCAATAGGAATGCTTACTGACTTAGCATCATGCATGTTAAAACGATGAAGAACTTTCTGAATGTAACTTTGCTGACCAAGAAATAACAAGCCAGAATTTCTGTCCCTAGTAATTTCCATACCAAGAATTTTCTTAGTAGCACCAAGATCATTCATGTCAAACTCACTACTTAACTGTGCCTTTAAAGCAGTGATCTCTCTCTTGCCCTTGGCAGCAATCAACATGTCATCAACATATAACAGCAATTATATAGGTGATCCATCAACAAATTTAATGTAAACACAACTATCATATGCGGACCTCTTAAATCCATGTGCAATGATGAATGAATCAAAACTTTTATACCACTGTCTCGGAGACTGTTTCAAACCATATAGGGACCTCTTTAACTTGCAAACAAATTTCTCCTTACCAAACACTATGAAACCTTTTGGTTGGTCCATATAAATTTCCTCCTCTAGTTCTCCATGCAAAAAACAGTCTTGACATCTAACTGCTCAAGCTCAAGATCATTCATAGCAACAAACCGAAAAATGCACGAATGGAACTGTGCTTGACAACTGGAGAGAACACATCATTATAATCAATACCTGGTATCTGACTAAAGCCCTTAGCCACTAACCTTGCCTTAAACCTTGCAGGTTCACTTGGAGACAAACCTTCCTTTCTTTTGAAGATCCATTTGCAACGAACGGTCTTCTTTTGTTTAGGCAAGCGTGCAACATCCCATGTGCCATTTTTCTCAAGTGATTGCATCTCTTCCTGCATAGCAGCAATCCACTTCTCGCGGTCACCGGAAGTAATGGCTTCAGTATGGCTCATGGATGTTCTCAACCTGTTCTGCACAACTAAAAGCATAATGAACAATGTCACACTCCTCAATTAGGCGTTTAGGTTTGTTAATGATTCTCTTTGTCCTGCCATCTACAAGAGACTGAAATTATGGCTGCAAAACATGGGGTGAGCGTTGCACAACATCATCATCATGAATCTTTGTATCTAGAGCATCATCAACATTATCATTAACCTGTGCATCTAGAGCAGTAACATTATTATCAACAATTTCGTTTTCCTCATGATCAAAATGCTCCACCTGCACAGCAACTCGTTGTGGCTCCACATCAAAGCTATCATTAGACAGATCATCATGATACATTACAGATCCACTGAAAACAACACTTCTGTTCACATAAACCTTATTACTTTCTGGATTCCATAAGCGATATCCTTTTACTCCTGAACCATATCCAACCAATACACACTTAATAGCTCTAGGCTCAAGTTTTTCCTTATCAACATGTGCATATGCATTGCAACCGAAAACTCTCAACTGCGAATAATCAGCCAGTGTACCAGACCACATCTCAATGGGAGTTTTCTTATTAAGTGGAATAGATGGAGACCTGTTGATGAGGTAGCAGGCGGTGGATGCTGCTTTAGCCCAAAAACATTTGCCCATGCGAGCATTGGACAACATGCAGCGAGCCCTGGAGATGATGGTTCTGTTCATACGCTCAGCCACACTATTCTGTTGAGGAGTGTATGAGATGGTGTGGTGCCTGACGATGCCCAAGTTTCTGCAATACCTATTAAAAGCTTTTGAACAGAATTCCATACCATTGTCAGTACGTAGTATTTTTACCTTCCTCTCAATTTGCCTTTCTACCATAAATTTCCAATCCTTAAAGCTATCAAACACATCATATTTATTTTTCAGAAAATAAGGCCACACTTTTCTAGATTAGTCATCAATAATTGTAAGCATATAACGAGCACCAGCAAGCGAGGGTTTACAGGAAGGTCCCCATAAATCAGCATGCACATAATCTAATATACCTTCCATGGTATGAACATCAACATTGAACTTTACTCTCTTGTGCTTACCAAAAATGCAGTGCTCACAGAACTCCAAATCACTTACGTTGCAGTCATCCAAGAGTTCCCTCTTGGTCAATTCTGCCATGCCAAGTTTACTCATATGCCCAAGGCACATATGCCAAACATTAGTTTTACTTGATTTATCAGAAGTAACAATGGCAACAACAGTACCAATAATAGTGCTTCCTCTAAGAACATATAACTTTGCAGAATTCATTTCACCTATCATATGAATGAGGGAGCCTTTTGTTACCTTCAAAAACTCCACCTGAACTAGAGTGTTTATACCCCTTGACATCAAGAGTACTTAGCGAGATGAGGTTTCTGGCCATGCCTGGTATGTGCCTCACATCTGTCAACGTGCGTATCATGCCGTCATGTGTTCTGATCTGAACTGAACCAATGCCCACAATCTCACATGGGTTGTCATCTTCCATACACACAACATCTCCACTCTGCACAAACTTATAAGTACTGAACAATCTCTGTTACATCATATATGAAACGAACATGCAGAATCAAGTATCCATTCATCATGACATGAAACACAACCAACAAAAACAACTAGAGCATCATCCGAATTAGATTTATTACCAGATGTAACATTGACCTTACCATCACCTTCAGATTTTTTTTAGGTTTGCACGTACCGTTCCTTTTTCCTTATTTTCCAGCTTCCAACAATCATCAATCAGGTGACCCTGTTTCTTACAATACCTGCAGAAATTTTCTTTCGCAGATCCTCTGGACTTCAACCAACCTCTGTCGTTCTTACTTTTATCTCTATTTTTGGGGTTGTATGTTTTCTGCTCAAGCCTGCCTCGTACCCGCAATGCTTCTCCTTTGGAGGACGATTCCTCAGATTACCACATATCTTTCATCTTTTCCTTCTATTGAAGGGCCTCATATAATTCCACAATAGTTAGTTCATCACGGCCATATAATAGAGTATGACGGAAATTTGCAAAGCAACTAGGCAACGAGCATAAAAGTAAAAGACCTAAATCTTCATCATCATACTGTACCTCCATAGACTGTAAGTCAGAAACAATCTCCTTGAAGATCGATAAGTGGTTCAGCACCGAACCACCTTCTTGCAACTTGTGCGTGAACAACTTCATCTTCATGTGCATCTTACTGGTCAGATCCTTGGACATGCAGATCGATTCCAGCTTTAGCCAGAGACCTGCTGCAGTTTTGTACCCCGTAGGGTGCCAGTAATGCCCGAGGGTGATGGTGTTTAGCTGGATGTCCACTTGAGAAAGAAGTGGTGTACCGGAAAAGTTTTGTGTGAGTGGTTTCAGAAATGGGATTAGATTTATTATGTGTCGACCGTCCCAACCTTACATGTGCGGCCACGATACCCCTTTATGGGATGGGGCTTTGTTGATTACTTTGGTTGGTGCTAACAAAGAGCCCGCATTACTAGTGGCGGGAGTGATATGGTCACTCTCGTGACGGGGTCGTACCAGGTAGGCTGACTATGCCGTTTTTACGTGTTCTGGGCACACCGTTGATCCCCGCATGGATGATACAGTCCAGAGTTGGTGCTCGTAAGACGTAGATCATGTGGGTGGGTACCAATCGAGTGGACTCTTTGTCTAGTGTCGTCAGGGGAAATGCAATGATCAGGTACTTACCTCGGGTATGTTACATACCGCGAGTCGTGGATGACACGGAAGTTTCCCGGATCTCGTGGGTACATCGTACAACCTCTGCACAGTGTTAAACTATTCGAATAGCCGTGTCCACGGTCAAGGACAGTTGGGTGGTGCTGCTTAAACTACATCCAGTCATTTCCGCATAAACCACGTGTGTGTGTGTGTGTGTGTGTGTGTGTGGTTGAGAAATATGTTATTTTCAAGTCCGGTGACTTGGCATATAGGGTGAACCTGACGTGTCAGCCCTCAGCAGATATGTTGATATCTGTAACCTGTTCTTATGATTACCATCTACTTTATGATGCATGATTATACCTACACTTGACCATGTTACTGCAATTAAAGAAGAACCCGCTTTCCGCAAAGGTCGCATTCTTATGCTAGTTCATGTTCCTTTATTATCTTATTTCACATCATGGGCTGTTTGCGAGTACATTCAAAGTACTCATTGGCTTGCCACTAGTTATTTCATTGACCAGGTATGAGAGAACAGGAAATGGTGAAGAGTAACTTGGTGTCGTTCCTGCGAGCTAGGACGCTTCCCAGTCAGAATGCCTCAGGTTAAGGCCAATGGCATGGGTTCACGCTTTCGACCAATATCTCCATTATTGGTCAAGTTTGGTGTGTTGGCCTTCAAGGCCCTATATATATGTAAGCCTTGACCGCAATGGTCATTTATTGTATCAAACGGTATTTATGGATGTAAGACTCTTGTTATTCAGTTTCTATGTGTTCGGTGAGCATTGATCTTTGGGATCATTGAGCACGTTCATTTGGCGATCTCGACTCGTAAGTCGGTGTCCCCCAGAAAGGCATTTATGAAAGGCAATACCGTTGAAGGGGACAAGTCCATGGTTTTTGACTCAAGCCCAACTTATGAGGAGGTGGTTATGAAAGTTAGAAATGCGTTAAATTGGATGGACCCAAATGATGCAGTTAATCTTAGTGGAAGGTATGATGTTGGAGTGGGGGTGAAGTCTCGATTGAAGACTATGCCTATCACCTCGGAATTACATTGGAAGGTGTACAAGGATATAGTACTTGAATCACAAGACAACTCACTAGAAATATTTGTCACCAATATTGAGTTACCTCTCGTACAAATTGACTTGAACCGACATGCCACCTCCCCAATACATGATGGAAGAATTGAGGTGTATGTCCCCAATTCTTCTAGTCAACCACCAAATGAAGCGGAGATGAATGATAGAGCCATGGTAATTCAAGAGTAAGAGGTTCATGTTGATGCTGATGTTGTTCATGTTGTTGATGATGATGCTCGTGATTACGGTGATGCTATTGCCCATGTTGATGGTTATGTGGAAGCTGAAGAGATTCATTATAATCCCATTGGCTACTTGGATGGCATTCTGTACCAGCAAGACATGGACCGTAGCCTCCCCTATATCCGTATGTATGGGTATGACTCGGATGACGAGGGTCCGGAGGAGTAATTGGACAAGGATGGATTCACTTCACAAGAAAATAATATTTTCAAGAAGTTGACGGGGAAGAAAAGAGGCGCCCCATTGTTTTGTGATCATAGTCTTGCAGACAAGGCCATTGTTGATGGTGGCATGACATTGGGGTTGCTTGAACCGATACCATGCCCGAAGGTCGGTGACTCTAAACCCAAGAATGAGGACAAGAATGCTCATTTGAAGAAAGGCATCAAGTTGAGTTGCTTGGAAGAGTTCAAGATATGGTTGAGTGGCTATGCCATTAGGAACAATAGGCCTTTTGTTATTGATCATTCTGACCAAAATCTACGATACACCATCAAATGTGACAAAGAAGGTTGCCCTTGGATGGTTCGTGGAAGAAAAATTCAAGAAACGAGGCAATGGATGTTGAAGAGTTGTGTGGCCACTCACTCGTGCATACCGCTGGACAAAGCCGACCGTATCAATGGAGACCGTTAACTAACGTCTAAGTTTTTAGGATATAAATTGTTGAATGAGATATCCCGCCAAGCAACCATGAGGTCCATGAAGATGAAGTTGCTCATGAGTTCGGTTGAAGAACGATTCACATACAAGGTCAAATATGGGAAGGTATGGAAGGCCAAGGAAAATGCTATTAGGATGTTGCATGGTGCTATGAGGCCACATACAATATTCTACCGAGGATGTTGGGAGCCATCACACATAGTAACCCTGACATGTGTCATGCAATGGAGGGAATTGACAGAGTGTTTCACCGTGCCTTCTGGACTTTTGGCCAATGCATCGAGGCATTCAAGCATTGTTGTTCGGTGTTGTCTATAGATGGCACATTCTTAACAGGCAAATACAAGGGCACTCTAATGGTGGCAATGGCTCACTTGTTCGATGATAACGTGTTGCCGGTTGCATTTGCTTTAGTTCCTTCCGAGCATGACTATAACTAGGAGTGGTTCATGGGCCATGTGAGAACCAAGGTGATTGGGAATAGGGAGGTATGCATCATATCGTACCAGCACCATGGGAGTCTGAAGGCGATAGTCGTGTTTATTCCTAGCCTCCCAAAGCTTCACCACTGATGGTGCATGAGGCATTTCATGGCAAACTTTTACCGAGCATGCAAGAGAAAAGAGTTTTGCAAATATTTGACCTATGTGTGCACGACATTCACCTTGGATTCATTCAAAAACCGATATGGTAATCTATTCAAGGCATTAGTAAAGAACAAGGAGGGGAGAGCATTCTTGAATAAGAATTATGAGGAAAACACAAGTGGTCACGTGCTTACGATGAAGGAGGTTGGTGATATGGCGCCATGACTAGCAACCTCGTTGAATGCTTCAACAATGTGCTTAAGGGTGTTCGTTCTTTTCCGGTGACTGCATGGTTCATGAGTGCCTGAAATTTCAAGCAGGAAAGTCTTTGCATCAATAAATGATCAGATTCAACGACAAATAAATGATCTATCAAGTCGATGAGCGAGGTGGCACAACACGAGGCGGTGTGACATACGACGGTGTTGCTTATGAGGTGGACCTCAAGAATCGGTGGTGTCAATGTGAGAGGTCTCACATGTATCACTGGTCGTGTTCGCGCGTGATGCCGACTGCGAAAGTAAGGAACTTATTTCAGATGGAAGGACCATACGGTTACATGAGTTCACGTTGGAAGCCTCGAGGTTGACATAGGCACCTCGATTCCATCCTTTCCTTGACCAGTCACGGTGGCCTGAATATGATGGCCCACATATCATGCCAGATCCTCAACTCATGCTACCTACAAAGGGAATAAGAAGAAACAAGAGATTTAGGGGTGACATGGATCATCTATCTCGATATACCGGAATGAAACAATTTGGCAGCGGTCATTTCATGGAGCCTCCTGACACGAACAATGTGGTCAATGTGACATCCCAGGACACAATAATAGGACATGCAATACCAGGACAAGAACGACCGATGCCAACACTAGCACGAGTCAGTTAGGTGGCCATACAGGCGCTTTTGGTGGTCAATGCATTGGTAGGAGTAGTGGCCATGGCCATGGAGGATGGATTAGTGTTGGAAATAGTGCACACGGAGCCGCTAGGGGTGTCCGTGGAGGTCCTCCTTGTGTTAGAGTTGTCGGCGGTGGTAGTAAGAGACGAAGGCTTGATGGAGGACGACCCATTGATGTTTTGCTTAAGCCAGATGGTTGATACAAATATTTTATGGTAAATTTGTTGTTATATCTATTGTTGTTATATAATTTTTTTTGATATATGTCACTAACAATTTGCAATGTTTGTAGGCATGGCTTCATCCGGTTCCATCCTGAGGCCGTCATGCGCTAACAGAGAGGACATGCTGAACAAGTGGAAGGAGGAAACATTGGACAAGATGAAGGACAAAGATTTGAAAACCCCACCATGTTGGTGTGGAGATGTTTGCAAGGTTAAGGTGTCCACTGACCGGAAGAAGTCATGGACGAAAGGAAGGAGATATTTTATGTGTCCGAACCACGCATGTGATCGTAGAAATCCGTGTAACGCCTACGATCTCCCCCGGTATGTTAAATACGTAAGTTATTATCACCCTGTTTTCTTCAAATTACTAACGAGGAAACATGCTTTGTACGCAGTCACCCCCTCCTCCGTGCAAGTATTTCACATGGATAGATCATGAAGTGCCAGAAGATGTTGGAAAGGCACAATATGAGGACTATCTTTGGAGGCAGCAGTTGTTCGAAGAATCTTTGCAACATGCTGAGTACGCAGAACATCTTGAGAAGTAGAAAGAGGATAAAAAGAAGCGCGAGGTAGAGAGGGCACACAAAGATAAGGAGGTTCGTGATGAGGAGAGGGCAATAAAGCTTGCAAGGGCTCGCGAAGCTTACAATGAGGATATGGCACGTTACAACAAGGGAAAGGGGCCCATGTTTACTTAGTGATCTTGCCATGTATCTACTTGAGTTGTATGTATTTGAGACTATTAAACACTAGATTGTATGTCAGACTATTTTATGATCTTGTTGTACTTCAAACTATATTATGCTTATGTTGAACTTAAGTGTTGAGAGAGTCCAATGTTTAACTATTTGTGACTGTCTAATTATTCATGATATTTCAATGTTTATATATATGTACATATGTGTCGTAATGCTTAAGTATTGAGAGATTATTCATGCCCTATATGGAAAACATACTCCTTTCCACCCTACCGTCACAGAGGGTGGCGGTAGGCCTTGGCAACCTACCGCCAGACAGGGTGGCGGTAGGATATGGCGCGCGAAACCACACACACGCATTGGGGCTGGCTGGTCGTCCGTGTAAGAACCTACCGCCACTGTCTACGGCGGTAGGATTTGGCACCCTACCGCCACCCCGGTGGCGGTAGGCGGTAGGATATGGCGTAGAGCACAAGCCCCTGTCTTGCTGCCCGCGCGAGCAGTCAATAACCTACATCCAACGGTCATGGCGGTAGACTACAAGAACCTACTGCTAGTCTATGTGGCGGTAGGCATTTTTTCCATTCACATTTGTAATTCATAATGGTAGGCATTTTTTGTGTGCTGACATTAAGAATTCACAAATAATAAAAAAGTTCAAAAGACATACAACTCAAGTAGATTGATAGTTCAAAAGACATACAACAACCGCTAGTTCGAATGGCATACAACAACCGCTATTTCGAATCATACAGAACAATCGATAGTTCGAATAAAGTACAACAATTGATAGTAAGAAGTGAAAGGATCGATATGGTTGGCTAGAGGGGGGGGGGGTGAATAGACAACGACCACTTTTTAATTAAACCTAACAAGTTAAGGTAAACACTATACGGGTTCACAAATAATATGACAAAGAGGTGACCCCTATAGAAGCTACCAACAAGACCTATTAAGACAAGTGAGATATAGTCACAAGTAAAAGCAAATACAAAGTAAAGGTTAGAGATAACCACAAGTGGAACCGATGGAGACGAGGATGTGTTACCGAAGTTCCTTCCCTTTGACAGGAAGTACGTCTCCGTTGGAGCAGTGTGGAGGCACAATGCTCCCCAAAAAGCCACTAAGGCCACCATATTCTCCTCACGCCCTCGCACGATGCAAGGTACCGTGATTCCACTATAGGTGCCCTTGAAGGCGGCAATCGAACCTTTACAAACAAGGTTGGGGCAACTCCACACAAAGCTTGGAGGCTCCCAACAAGACCACGAAGCTTCACCACAATGGAATATGGCTTCGAGGTGACCTCAACCGTCTAGGATGCTCAAACACCCAAGAGTAACAAGATCCGCAAGGGATAGGTGGGGGAATCAACTTTTCTCTTGGTAAAAGTGTGGATCTAGGCCTTCTCAACCAATCCCTAAAGAATCAACAAGTTTGATTGGCTAGGGAGAGAGATCGGGCACTTTTAAGCTTGTGGAGCAACAATGGAGCTTAGAGAGGTAAGAGATAGGGTTCCTCAGCTAGAAGAACCCTTTATATAGTGGGGGGAAAAATCAGACCGTTTTCCCACTCTCTGCCCGAGATCCAGCGGTACTACCGCTGGGAAGGAGCGGTACTACCGCTGGATGCAGCGGTACTACCGCTGGGGCTTCCAGCGGTACTACCGCTGGCCCCTTGGTAGTGCATAAGCACTACTACCGCCGGGAAAGTCTTCGCAAAAGGGTCCGTCCACGAACTACCGCTAGGTAGGTGGAACAAGGCACCTGGAGCGGTACTACCGCTGACCAGGGGGCGGTACTACCGCTGGCTAGCGGTACTACCGCTGTCAAGTGGCGGTAGTACCGCCAGACAGCGTACTACCGCTGGCTGTAGCGGTACTACCGCTGGCACCCGCGGTACTACCGCTGGGGACCATTTTGCAGAGATGCTCAAGAGGAAATAGGCGAGGGCCGCTCCAAACAAAGAAGGGGAGAATTGTGAAGAGTGCGTGTGTAAAGATAGATTCCACCCAAACCTTTCCACTACGGATCCCCTCTTAATAGTACGACTTTCCTATGACTCAAATAAAGAGAATCGTAGAGAGCGCCGTGTTTCCGTTCCAGAAGAGATGAGACGAGTTGTCTTGTGCCGTTGACGAGTGTTACCTGAAACTTTGACACACACGATTAGTCCTGTACGGTACTGTCATCAATCACCAAAATTACTTAGGCATAAACTATGCCTCAACAAGAAGGGCATAACCCTAAACTGCTAGTTCAGATGACACTCCAGAACTCATCATTTGTCAAATGCCGATAGACCCCTGAAAAGTCTAACGCTTGCAATTTCTTCATCACTCTTTTTATTTGGCTCCATTCAAAAATCGTTAGATCGTACCCAATGAATAAGAACTTTCTTCATGTTGCTTACCCAGGCCCAGTGAGCAACATGTCTAGGTACACATGACGTTCCTTGTTGAAAGCACAATATGCTCCCTTGATGGTTTTGATAATTCATGACAACATACATTGTCTCTTGGACTAACACTTTTACCTAGATATTTCAGGATTAGTCCATGGAGAGATTTGGCTAAAGGTTTATGTGGAGATGTCCCTTGATGGAAGAATGGAATAGGATTGGATGAAGCTTCAAGCTAGAAGACTCTTCATTTTGTATTTGTGAGAAATCACTTTTGAGTCCATAGGAAAGCCAATACTATTAAAAGGGGGTGAGGTAGTAAAATGAATTGATTGCTCAATGTGCTCAAAGTTAGCCACCAAAATACTTAGTCATTTTCCCACATAACCATTCTGTCCAATTCCACATACTCAAATTCGGTGTCACCAACTTTCACATTTTGGACCCACCGAGTATGACCTTTGATAGAAACCCTAGCCATTCCCACCAAATCGGTGCAACTGAATCCATATCGGTGCTACCGAGTTTGAGTGACCAACATTATGTTGCCTCACTACACAAAATTAGAATTTCTGAGTTTGAGTATCGGTGCCACCGAGTTTGGACATCTGACAGTTAGCCACCTTTTAGGTGCCACCAAGTTGTGTATATCTGTCCCACCGAGATTCAAAAGTTACTGCCTTTGTGTGAATTGGTACCACCGCATTTATGACTAGTTCCAGGATTTTTAGTTGTAGAGTGCCTATTCTTGATGGGGAGTACTTTAGATAATGGAAAGATGAAATGCTTGATATATTTGATGAGTTCCATTTGTGCAAGTATGTTGAATATCCCTATCTGCCTCCCATTGATCCCATACATCCTTCTCATGATGATGAAATTGATATGCTTGGTAATCTTAACACTATAAAGCTAATCATTAGAGGATTACCAACAAATGTGCTTAATTAGTTGCAAAACTTTGAGTGTGCTCATCCTTTGTGGAAAGACTTAGAGAAAAGATATCCAAATTATTCCTTGAAAAATCTTGATATCATTGTCCACAAATGCATTGCTTTTCACAAAATGAAGCCAATCGATCCTAATTTTGATAAATGATTATTTGAGCTTCGTGATCTCTGATACGTCTCCATCGTATCTACTTTTCCAAACTCTTTTGCCCTTGTTTTGGACTCTAATTTGCATGATTTGAATGGAACTAACCCGGACTAACGCTGTTTTCAGCAAAATTGCCATGGTGTTGTTTTTGCGCAGAAATAAAAGTTCTCGGAACGATTTGAAAATTTACGGAGAATTTTTGTGAAATATATAAAAAATACTGGCGCAAGAATCAGCGGAGGAAGTGAAACGTGGAGCCCACAAGCCCACCAGGCGCGAGCCTCCCTGGCCGCGCCTGGCACGCTTGTTGGGCCCACAAAACTCCACCGCCTCCAATCTCAGGTCTATTTAGTCCCTTTCGTCCGGAAAAAAAATCGGAGAGAAGAGTTCATCGCGTTTTACGATACGGAGGCGCCGCCACCTCCTGTTCTTTATCTGGAGGGCAGATCTGGAGTCCGTTCTGGGCTCCGGAGAGGGGAGATCGTCGCCATCGTCATCACCAACCTTCCTTCATCGCCAATTCCATGATGCCCTTCACCGTTCGTGAGTAATCTCATCGTAGGCTTGCTGGACGGTGATGGGTTGGATGAGATCTATCATGTAATCGAGTTAGTTTTGACGGGGATTGATTCCTAGTATCCACTAAGTTCTGAGATTGATGTTGCTACTACTTTGCCATGCTCAATGCTTGTCACTAGGGCCCGAGTGCCATGATTTCAGATCTGAACCTATTATGTTCTCGTCAATATATGTGTGTTCTTGATCCTATCTTGCAAGTTGAAGTCACCTACTATGTGTTATGACCCGGCAACCCTGGAGTGACAATAGCCGGAACCACTCCCGGAGATGACCATAGTTTGAGGAGTTCATGTATTCACCAAGTGTTAATGCGTTGGTCCGGTTCTTTATTAAAAGGAGAACCTTAATATCCCGTAGTTTCCATTAGGACCCCGCTGCCACGGGAGGGATGGACAATAGATGTCATGCAAGTTCTTTTCCCTAAGCACGTATGACTACATATGAAATACATGCCTGCATTACATTGACGATTGGAGCTAGTTACTTATCTCTCCGTGTTATAACACTTACATGATGAATATCATCCAGCATAATCATCCATCACCGATCCAATGCCTACGAGTCTTTCCTACTGGTCCTTGCTACGTTACTTTGATGCTACTGCTGTCACTGCTGGTACTGTTACTCTGTTGCTACTGCTGTTATTTTGCCGCTACTGCTGTCACTTTGCTGCTACTGGTTACTGTTGCTACTGCTGCTATCATACTACCTTGCTACTGATACTTTGCTGCAGATACTAAATCTTTCAGGTCTGGTTGAATTGACAACTCAACTGCTAATACTTAAGAATATTCTTTGGCTTCCCCTTGAGTCAAATCAATAAATTTGGGTTGAATACTCTACCCTCGAAAACTGTTGCGATCCCCTATACTTGTGGGTTATCAAGACTATTTTCTGGCGCCGTTGCGGGGGAAGCACAACTATATTCTGTGAGTCACTTGGGATTTACGTCTGCTGGTCACTATAAGGAATCCGATAGATCCAAGAACTAAAGTCTTGCCCTCCACTACGAGGACAGGTAAGGAACTGCCATCTAGCTCTGCACTTGATTCACCTTTAGTTATGAGTAAGTTTGCGACACCACCTCCTGCTTGAAATCTTGATATCTCGCCTATGCTTGATGATGCTACTTTTGCTGGCCATGGTGCTTATGATGATGCTACGCTTGATATTGCTTTGCCACTAGGTGCATTCCTTGATGCACAAATTGCCAGAGTTGCTAGTGAATGTGATGATACTTCTGAAACTGTTGATACTATTGAAGTAGAACCTGCTATTTTGCCTGCTAGAACTAGCTCTCCTAGACATGAATTGCCTGATATGTCTGAGTATTATGTTATGGAGGGAGAGATAGGTGAGGACTTTCTTTCTTGTAAGGATAGCTATGATGTTGAGAAATTACTGTTCAAGTGGAAAGAAAAATCTCTGAACGCTAGGATGAAATACGACCCGAAGTTTGCTACTTGGCCTATCTTTGTGACCGATAAGGATTATGAATTCTCTATCGACCCTGAGTTAATCACTCAGGTCGAATCAGATCCTTTTCACGATTATGAGTCTGAAACGGTCGTAGCACATCTTACCAAACTGCACGATATAGCCACCCTATTCACTAGTGAGAAAAAGATCCCCCACTACTATATCCTCAAGCCGTTTCCTTTCTCGCTAAAGGATGATGCTAAGACTTGGTTCACTTCTCTTGCTCCTGGTTGTGTGCGTAGCCCCCAGGATATGGTCTACTACTTCTCTCAAAAATATTTCCCTGCCCATAAGGAGCGAGCTGCCTTGCAGGAAATATACAACTTTGTGCAAGTTGAAGAAGAGAGTCTCCCACAAGCTTGGGGGAGGCTCATCTAGCTACTGAATGCTTTGTCTGATCACCCTCTTGAGAAGAATGAAATACTTGTTATCTTCTATCATGGACTTACCGATGCTTCTAGTGACCACCTAGATAGTTGTGCTGGTTGTGTTTTTAGGGAACGAACTGTAGAACAAGCTGAGATCCTATTGAATAATATCTTGTGCAATGAGAATGCTTGGACTATTCCCGAACCACCTCCTAAGCCAACTCCAAAGAAAAGAGGTATTCTATTCCTTAGTCCTGAAGATATGCAAGAAGCTAAGAAATGTATGAGAGATAAATGCATTAAATCTGAAGATGTCAAAAATCTACCACCTATCGAAGAGATCCATGGTCTTGATAACCCGATACAGGTAGTAGAAGTAAATTCTCTGCGTAGGTTTGATGAGAGTGATATTCCTTTTGATAAACCTGCTAGCTTATGCCTGGATGAATTTGATAACTTTAATTCCAAACAACAGAGTTTCAATGATTATGTTAGCAGACAATTGGAACATAATGCTCGTATGCTTAGTCATTTAAGTGCTTGTGTGGACAGAAATGTCAATGATCTTAAGCTCCTGAGTAAACATGCTTCCATGGTTACTACTCAGGTAGAACAAGTACTTAAGGCTCAAAATGACATGCTCAATGAGTTGAATGACAATTCTGTCAGAGTCGTTACTAGAGGCGGTAGAATGACTCAGGAACCTTTGTATCCTGAGGGTCATTGATGACCCACAAGTATAGGGGATCAATCTTAGTCTTTCGATAAGTAAGAGTGTCGAACCCAACGAGGAGCAGAAGGCTCTGATAAACGGATTTCAGCAAGGTAATAACTGCAAGCACTGAAAGTAGCAGTAACAAGTGATTGTGTAGCGAGGTGAAACGTAGCGAGCAAAAAGTAACAAGTAACAAGTAGTGGCAACGGTGCAGCAAGTGGCCCAATCCCTTTTGTAGCAAGGGACAAGCCTGAACAAAGTCTTATAGGAGGAAAAACGCTCCCGAGGACACATGGGAATTTCTGTCATGCTAGTCTCATCATGTTCATATGATTCGCGTTCGTTACTTTGATAGTTTGATATGTGGGTGGACCGAAGCTTGGGTACTGCCCTTACTTGGACAAGCATCCCACTTATGATTAACCTCTCTCGCAAGCATCCGCAACTACAATTTTTTTAAGACAAAGTCTAACCATAGCATTAAACTAGTGGACCCAAATCAGCCCCTCACGAAGCAACGCATAGACTGGGGTTTAAGCTTCTGTCACTCCAGCAACCCATCATCTACTTACTACTTCCCAATGCCTTCCTCTAGGCCCAAATATGGTGAAGTGTTATGTAGTCGACATTCACATAACTCCATTAGAGGAAAAGACAACATACATCATATCAAAATACCGAACGAATATCAAATTCACATGACTATTATCAGCATGACTTATCCCATGTCCTTAGGAACGAAAGTAACTACTCACAAGACATAAACATAATAATGACCAGAGGTGTAAGGAATAGCATCAAGGATCTGAACATAAACTCTTCCACCAAGTAATCCAACTAGCATCAACTACAAAGAGTGATCAACACTACTAGCAACCTTACAAGTACCAATCGGAGTCGCGAGACGAAGATTGATTACAAGAGATGAACTAGGGATTGGAGAGGAGATGGTGCTGATGAAGATGTTGATGAAGATGCCTCCCCTCCGACGAGAGGAGTGTTGGTGATGACGATGGCGACGATTTCCCCCTCCGGGAGGGAAGTTTCCCCGGCAGGATCGTCCTGCCGGAGCTCTAGATTGGATATGCTCAAGTTCCGCCTCGTGGCGGCGGGGAAACCACGAAAAAGCTCCCGATTGATTTTTTCCAGACCAGGACGCTTCATATAGCAAAAGAGGGGGTAGTGGGCCTTCAGGCAGCCCACAAGCCTGCCCTGCGCCACTAGGGGGGTGGTGGCGGTGGGCAAGCTTGTGGGGCCCTGGTGGCCCTCCTCCGGTAATTCTTTCGCCCAGTATTTTTAATATATTCCAGAAAAATTCCACGTAAATTTTTAGGGCACTTGGAGATGTGCAGAATAGTGGACTAGGATTTGCTCCTTTTCCAGTCCAGAATTCCAGCTGCCTGAATTCTCCATCTTCAAATAATCCTTGCAAAATAAGAGAGAAATGGCATAAATATGGTACCACAAGTAATATAATAGTCCAACAAGCAATAAATATCAACATGAAAGCATGATGCAAAATGGACGTATCAACTCCCCCAAGCTTAGACCTCGCTTGTCCGCAAGCGAAAACCAAGTTCCATAAACATGTCCACATGTTGAGGGACGAAGGTGTCGATAAAACATAATACAGACATGAGGACATGATGATCACACATAGAACATCAATACATCATAAAGATTCTTATGGGAAAGTAACAATTCCTTCACAAAGCAAAGCATGAAGCAAAACCTTACCGAGAAGTAACCAACAATAGTCCATAGTCATTGAAGCAATTGCAATTTATCACAACATCAGCAAGAGTCAAATAAGAGCTTGTAAGGCAAACCCACATACTCAATCATCTCTTTTGTTTTCCACAATTGTTATAACTCACTTGGTACTCATGGTGTCAAAGTTTTAGCTGGACACAGAGGAAGATAGGGGCTTATAGTTTTGCCTCCCAACGGTTTACCTCAAGGGTAAAGTCAACAACGATAAAGCAGGAATACTCAACTCCAAGTTGATATATGAATATAGATCTTTCCCAAGCATGTGACGGTAGCCAAGACAAAGGCAAAAAGGGAATTGGTGATGATCACCATGACTCTTTCAAGGGTAAAAAGTAAAGGTACAAGATAGGCCCTTCGTAGAGGGAAGCAGAGGATGTCATGCGCTTTTGAGGTTTGAATGTGTGTCCTCTTAGTGCGGAGGAACGACACTTTATATTGCCTCCTGTGATAAAGAACTTTATTATGCAGTCTGTCGCTTTTATGTCTTCCTCACCACAGGTTCGTACAAAGCTTATTTTCCACACACTAATAGATCATACATATTAGAGAGCAATTTTTATTGCTTGCACCGATGACAACTTACTTGAAGGATCTTATTCAATCCATAGGTAGGTATGGTGGACTCTCATGGCAAAACTGGGTTGGAGGTTTATGGATGCACAAGTAGTATCTCTACTTGGTGCGGGTGTTTTGGCTAATATGAGGTGGAAGCAATCGTCACATGCTAAGGGACCTCTAATCATATTACATTGTTTGGAACCAAGCAAACACAATTCATTATGTTGTCTTCCTTGTCCAACATCTACTCCTAGGCATGTAATAGTTTGGTGAGTGCTCACAATTATAAAAAGTGTCTAAGATGATATATTTATATGTGAACCTCTCTTTCCTTATTACTTCTTATTAATTGCAACAATGACTGAGGTCTATGTTGATTTAGTCTCAACAAGTTTCAATCATCATACGTGTCATATGTGAAGTTAGCACTTTCCATAAGATCGTCTCATGATCTTTCATGCTATCGTTCTTTTCATACTTTTGATCATGGCACAAAGCAAAGCCCTTGACTAAGAAACTCTTTATTATATAGCTCGTAAGCTTGAATACATCGGGGGAGAGACAAAAGCAAAAGACTCAAACTAAAAACTAAAGACTTATTCCTCTAAAAGAAGAAATAAAAATTGAAAAGAAAAGAACTAAAACAAAGGTAAAAGAAAAAGATATAAAGGTGATACGATACCAGGGCAACTCCCCCAAGCTTGGCAGAAGCCAAGGGGATTGCCCATACCAATGCTTAGTTGTCTTCCTTTGGTGGTGATGGTGGTGTTGTTGGAGTAGTCTGATCCTCCGTCTTCCAAGGCATAGGTGCTCAATCATGGCAGGATGAACGAGTCGCCGAAATCCTCAAATATGCAGCCAACCTTATTGATTTAAATCTTTACTCATACTCACAGTTTTGATTCTGCAGGTCATAGATCTGGCCCTGAAGTTGGTCAACCCTATCGTAGAGCCTGGAGAGGTGTTTCCCAATATCAATGGCATCCATCTTGTGATTGCTAGTGAACTCCGTGATCATCGTGTGGTTGGCGTTGAGTCCACACTCTACCATCCCTTGGCACTTGAAGACTTGTTGCTCCATTGCTTCGAGCCTCGTCTCCACGCTTCCGGTCTTCTTAGGCCCCCCAATATCACAGATGTGCAACATCCCCTCGCTCATCTTGATAGATTGAGGGTGTTTCAGCACTTCTGTGAGGTAGGGATTGATGACCTTCTCTAAGATCTTGTCCTTAGGAGCGTTTGGGGAAGTCATGATGATCTAGATCAGCGTCAGAAACAAGCTCGAAATGAAAACAGAGGAAAATTGCGCGATACGGAGATCAAAACCTTCGGGCGACTATATATTGATTTTTCTGGGCCAGAAGGAGTCCTCCGCAAGAAAATGGAGTCCGTGAGGCACACGAGGTGCCCACAAGCTTGCCCACCGCCACCAGGGGTGGTGGCGGAGTGGGCCCTTGTGGGTGCCTCGTTTGCTCTCCGGATTGCTTTTTATTTTTCTAAATTTCCAAAAATTCCAAAACTGAGGAAATTTCCTATTGGAAAAGTATCGAAGTCCAATTTCTTGCCGAAACAGATACATCTTTGTTTTCAAGGTTTGAAACAGGCTGATAAACATCCCTTATGTACTCCCGTGGAGTTATTGCATTGATGATATTGGTCTCAACATTTATGGGAGTACCAGAGATGTAATGCTTGATTCTTTGTCCATTTACCACTCTAGGAAAATTTCCTTCCGTGTGATTGATTTTGCTGGCACCGGAACGATATACTTCCTCGACAACATAGGGACCTTCCCATTTAGAGAGAAGCTTGCATGCAAAGAATCTCAAACGAGAATTGTATAGCAAGACATAATCACCTACATTGAACTCTCGTTTCTGTATTCGTTTGTCGTGCCATCTCTTAACCTTTTCCTTGAACAACCTGGCATTCTCATATGCCTCGGCTCTCCATTCATCTAACGAGTTGATATCAAAAAATCGCTTCTCACCGACAAGTTTGAAATCAAAGTTGAGCTCTTTGATTGCCCAATAAGCTTTGTGTTCCAGCTCAAGAGGTAAATGACAGGCCTTACCGTAAACCATTTTATACGGTGACATGCCCATGGGATTCTTATAAGCAGCCCTGTAAGCCCATAGTGCATCGTCAAGTTTGCTAGACCAGTTCTTTCGAGATCTATTGACGGTCTTTTGTAGGATCAACTTGATCTCCCTATTACTCAACTCCACTTGACCACTAGACTGAGGATGATAAGGAGATGCAACTCTATGGTTGACATCATACTTAGCTAGCAACTTGCGGAAAACACCATGAATGAAGTGTGAACCGCCATCAGTCATCAAGTATCTAGGGACTCCAAATCTTGGGAATATGACTCCTTTAAGCATCTTAATAGAGGTGTGGTGATCAACATTTTTAGTGGGGATAGCTTCTACCCACTTAGTAACGTAATCCACATCAACTAAGATGTGAGTGTACCCATTGGAACTCGGGAAGGGTCCCATATAATCAAAGCCCCAAACATCAAATGGTTCAATGACAAGTGAATAATTCATAGGCATCTCTTGACACTTACTGATGTTCCCTATCCTTTGGCATTCGTCACAAGACAAGACAAAATTACGGGCATCCTTGAAGAGAGTGGGCCAATAGAAACCTGATTGCAATACCTTATGGGCAGTTCTATCGCCAGGGTGGTGTCCTCCGTAGGCTTCGGAATGACACTTCTGCAGGATCTTTCCCTGTTCATGTTCAGGCACACAACGTCTAATAACACCATCTACTCCTTCCTTATAAAGGTGAGGATCATCCCAAAAGTAGTGTCTCAAATCAAAGAAGAATTTCTTCTTTTGTTGATAGGTGAAACTGTGTGGTATGTATTTGGCTACGATATACTTTGCATAATCGGCATACCATGGTGCACTAAGTGAAGTGCGGATGACATTTAATTGCTCATCAGGAAAGCTGTCATCAATAGGTAGTGGGTCATCAAGGACATTCTCTAGCCTAGACAAGTTATCTGCTACAGGGTTATCAGCACCCTTTCGGTAAACGACGTGCAAATCAAATTCCTGTAGCAGGAGAACCCATCTGATCAGCCTAGGCTTAGCGTCCTTCTTCTACATGAGGTACTTAATAGCAGCATGATCAGAGTGAATAGTGACTTTGGAGTCAACTATGTAAGATCTGAACTTTTCACATGCAAAGACGACTGCTAAAAATTCCTTTTCCATAGTGGCATAGTTTCTTTGGGCACTGTCTAGAGTTTTACTAGCGTAGTGAATGACATTCAACTTCTTGTCAACTCTTTGTCCTAGAACAGCACCAACAGCATAATCACTAGCGTCACACATGATTTCAAAGGGCAAGTTCCAGTCAGGTGGTTGAACAATAGGTGCAGTTATCAAAGCCTTCTTAAGTATTTCGAAAGCTTCCTCACAATCCTCATCAAAGACAAAAGGAACATCCTTTTGCAAGAGGTTGGTAAGAGGCCTAGAAATCTTAGAGAAGTCTTTAATGAACCTTCTATGGAAACCAGCATGACCTAAGAAACTTCGTATACCTCTGATATCTGTGGGGCAAGGCATTTTCTCAATTGCATCAACCTTAGCCTTATCAACTTCAATGCCTCTCTCAGAAATTTTGTGTCCTAAGACGATACCTTCATTAACCATAAAGTGGCACTTCTCCCAATTCAAGACGAGGTTGGTTTCCTCGCATCTCTGTAAGACTCGATCAAGGTTGCTGAGGCAATCATCAAAGGAAGATCCGTAAATGGAGAAGTCATCCATGAAAACCTCGACAATCTTTTCACAAAAGTCAGAGAATATAGCCATCATGCATCTTTGGAAGGTGGCAGGTGCATTACATAAGCCAAAAGGCATACGTCTATAGGCAAAGGTACCGAAAGGGCAGGTGAAAGTGGTTTTCTCTTGATCAGATTGTGCAACAGGTATTTGAGAGAAACCTGAATAACCGTCTAGAAAGCAGAAGTGTGTGTGCTTTGATAGCCTTTCTAGCATTTGGTCGATGAACGACAAAGGATAATGATCTTTCCTGGTTGCCTTGTTCAGTTTCCGGAAGTCTATCGCCATTCTATAGCCGGTAATAATCCTTTGTGGGATTAGTTCATCCTTATCATTAGGAACGACGGTGATACCTCCCTTCTTAGGTACGCAATGTGCTGGACTTACCCAATCACTATGAGCAACATGATAAATGATTCCTGCTTCTAGAAGCTTTAATATTTCTTTTCTAACGACCTCTTTCATCTTAGGATTTAATTTCCTTTGATGATCAGCAACTAGTTTAAAGTCAGGATCTGTTTTAATCTTGTGCTCACATAGAGTAGGACTAGTACCCGTAAGATCATCAAGAGTATATCCAATAGCAGCGCGGTGCTTCCTCAAAGTTTTTAGTAACTTCTTCTCTTCGCGCTCTGAGAGGAGAGCACTAATAATGACAGGATATATCTCCTTCTCATCAAGATAGGCATACTCAAGAGTATCAGGCAACTGTTTAAGCTCGAACACAGGATCACCCTTTGGTGGGGGAAGATCCCCAAGCAGTTCAATAGGCAGATTATTCTTGAGAATAGGATGTTGTTCTAAGACAATTCTATCTATCTCATCTCTCTCCTCCATATGCATATCATTTTCATGCTCAAGCAGAAATTGCTCTAAACGATCCGTAGGAGGTACGGAAATAGAGGCAAGAGCAATGATTTAATCTCTACCAGACGACTCTCTTTCATGGGTTTGTCTTCCAAACTTGGAGAAGTTAAATTCATGATACACACCCTCGAAACTTACTGTGACAGTCTGCTTAATGCAATCAATGTGAGCATTGACAGTGTTGAGAAAGGGTCTACCAAATATGATGGGACAAAAGCTATCTTGTGCAGTACCAAGGATGAGGAAATCACTAGGATACTTCGTCTTACCACACAGGACTTCTACGTCTCTCACAATTCCCAGAGGGCAGATAGTGTCTCTATTAGCTAGCGTAATAGTGACATGAATGGGTTCTAACTCAACAGGTGCAATCTCATCTTTGATTTCATCATATAGAGAATGGGGTATTGCACTCACACCAGCTCCCATATCACATAAATCATGGTAACAGTGATCTCCTGTCTTAAGAGAAACAACGGGCAGACCAACTACATGTCCGTGCTTGTCTTTCGCGTGAGGTTTAGTAATTCTAGCGGAGTCCTCACAGAATTTAATAACATGCCCGTCTATGTCTTCGGCTAAGAGATCTTTGATAATAGCAACGCTAGGTTCAACTCTAATCTCCTCAGGGGGTGCAAGTGGTCTAATGTAACCCCTACGTATCACAGTTGGAGCTTTAGAATAATCCTTCATCCTAGCAGGGTATGGTGGTTTCTCAGTGTAAGCACAAGGAACAACTGGATCACTAAAAGCTATGATTTTCTCCTCAACTAGATTGATTTTGGCTATGTTGCTTTCTACAGGAGGATGATATTTAAACCACTTCTCTTTGGGAAGATCAACATGAGCAGCAAAAGATTCACATAGAGAAGCTACTATCTGAGAGTCAAGTCCATACTTAGCGCTAAAATCTCTAGAAGTGTTTGTCCCAACAAAAGATTTAACGCAATCAAACTGGAATATCATACCTAACTCCTTACTTTCCTCCAGCTCCCAATCTTCAGAGTTGCGTTTGATTCTCTCCAATAAATTCCACTTGTGGTCAATATCCTTCTTCATAAAAGAACCGGTACAAGAAGTGTTAAGCATGGTACGATCTTCATGAGAAAGCCGAGCATAAAAGTTTTGAGTGATGATTTCTCTCGAGAGCTCATGATTGGGGCATGAATATAGCATTGATTTAAGCCTCCCCAAGCTTGAGCTATGCTTTCCCTATCACGAGGCCAAAAGTTATAAATAAAGTTCCGATCATGATGTACTAAATGCATAGGATATAACTTTTGATGAAATTCCAATTTCAACCGATTGTATCCCCATGATCCAACATCATCACATAGCCTATACCATGTCAACGCCTTATCCTTCAAAGATAAAGGAAATACTTTCTTCTTTACCTCATCCCCGGGCAAACCTGCAAGCTTAAATAAACCACAAACCTCATCTACATAGATTAGATGAAAGTCTGGATGTGAAGATCCATCTCATGTAAAAGGATTAGTCAGCAGTTTCTCAAGCATACCCAAAGGAATTTCATAAAAGATATTTTCATTAGGTACCTCAGGTTGAGGAGCAACTGTTAGGGAACGTCGCATAGGAAACAAAAATTTTCCTACGCGCATGAAGACCTATCATGGTGATGTCCATCTACGAGAGGGGATGTGTGATCTACGTACCCTTGTAGACCGTACAACAGAAGCGTTAGTGAACGCGGTTGATGTAGTGGAACGTCCTCACGTCCCTCGATCCGCCCCGCGAACTATCCCGTGATCAGTCCCACGATCTAGTGCCGAACGGACGACACCTCCGCGTTCAGCACACGTACAGCTCGACGATGATCTCGGCCTTCTTGATCCAGCAAGAGAGACGGAGAGGTAGAAGAGTTCTCCGGCAGCGTGACGGCGCTCCGTAGGTTGGTGATGATCTCGTCTCAGCAGGGCTCTGCCCGAGCTCCGCAGAAACGCGATCTAGAGGTAAAACCGTGGAGATATGTGGTCGGGCTGCCGTGGCAAAGGTTGTCTCAAATCAGCCCTAAAACCCCACTATATATAGGAGGGAGAGGGGGGAGCCTTGCCTTGGGGTCCAAGAACCCCCAAGGGGTCGGCCGAGCCAAGGGGGGAAGGTCTCCCCCCCAAACCGAGTCCTACTTGGTTTGGAAGGTGGAGTCCTTCTTCCCTTTACCACCTCCTCCTTTTTTTTTCTTTTTCTCTTTGATTTTCTTCCCAATGCGCATAGGACCCTTTTGGGCTGTCCCACCAGCCCACTAAGGGCTGGTGCGGCACCCCCAATACCTATGGGCTTCCCCGGGGTGGGTGGCCCCCCCGGTGAACTCCCGGAACCCAGTCGTCATTCCCGGTACATTCCCGGTAACTCCGAAAACCTTCCGGTAATCAAATGAGGTCATCCTATATATCAATCTTCGTTTCCGGACCATTCCGAAAACCCTTGTGACGTCCGTGATCTCATCCGGGACTCCGAACAACATTCGGTAACCAACCATATAACTCAAATACGCATAAAACAACGTCGAACCTTAAGTGTGCAGACCCTGTGGGTTCGAGAACTATGTAGACATGACCCGAGAGACTCCTCGGTCAATATCCAATAGCGGGACCTGGATGCCCATATTGGATCCTACATATTCTACGAAGATCTTATCGTTTGAACCTCAGTGCCAAGGATTCATATAATCCCGTATGTCATTCCCTTTGTCCTTCGGTATGTTACTTGCCCGAGATTCGATCGTCAGTATCCGTATACCTATTTCAATCTCGTTTACCGGCAAGTCTCTTTACTCGTTCCGTAATACAAGATCCCGCAACTTACACTAAGTCACATTGCTTGCAAGGCTTGTGTGTGATGTTGTATTACCGAGTGGGCCCCGAGATACCTCTCCGTCACACGGAGTGACAAATCCCAGTCTCGATCCATACTAACTCAACGAACACCTTCGGAGATACCTGTAGAGCATCTTTATAGTCACCCAGTTACGTTGCGACGTTTGATACACACAAAGTATTCCTCCGGTGTTAGTAAGTTATATGATCTCATGGTCATAGGAATAAATACTTGACACGCAGAAAACAGTAGCAACAAAATGACACGATCAACATGCTACGTCTATTAGTTTGGGTCTAGTCCATCACATGATTCTCCTAATGATGTGATCTCCTTATCAAGTGACAACACTTGCCTATGGTCAGGAAACCTTGACCATCTTTGATCAACGAGCTAGTCAACTAGAGGCTTACTAGGGACAGTGTTTTGTCTATGTATCCACACATGCACTGTGTTTCCAATCAATACAATTATAGCATGGATAATAAACCATTATCATGAACTAAGAAATATAATAATAACTAATTTATTATTGCCTCTAGGGCATATTTCCAATAGTCTCCCACTTGCACTAGAGTCAATAATCTAGTTCACATCACCATTTGATTCCAACGAATCCAACACCCATATAGTTATGGGGTCTGATCATGTCTTGCTCGTGAGAGAGGTTTTAGTCAACGGTTCTGAAACTTTCAGATCCGTGTGTTCTTTACAAATCTTTATGTCATCTTATAGATGCTGCTACTATGTACTATTCGGAAATACTCCAAATATCTACTCTACTATACGAATCCGTTTCACTACTCATAGTTATTCGGATTAGTGTCAAAGCTTGCATCGACGTAACCTTTTACGACGAACTCTTTAACCACCTCCATAATCGAGAAAAATTACTTTAGTCTATTTAGTTACTAAGGACAACTTTGACCGCTGATCAGTGATTCAATCCTGGATCACTCTGTGTACAGACTTGCTGCAAGGCACACATCAGGTGCGGTACTCAGCATGGCATACTTTAGAGTCTACGACTAAGGCATAGAAGACGACCCTCGTCTATTCTCTTTATTCTGCCGTGGTCGGGTTTTGAGTCCTACTCAAATTCACACCTTACAACGCAACCAAGAACTCCTTCTTTGCTGATCTATTTTGAACTCCTTCAAAAACTTGTCAAGGCATGCATTTTGTTGAAACTTCCATTAAGCGCTTTCGATCTATCTCCATAGATCTTTGATGCTCAACGTTCAAGTAGCTCAATCCAGGTATTCCTTTGAAAACTCCTTTCAAACAACCTTGTATGCTTTACAGAAATTCTACATTACTTCTGATCCACAATATGTCAACCACATATACTTATCAGAAATTCTAAAGTGCTCCCACTCACTTCTTTGGAAATACAAGTTTCTCATAAACCTTGTACAAACCCAAAATCTTTGATCATCTCATCAAAGTGTATATTCCAACTCCGAGATGCTTGCACCAGTCCATTGAAGGATCACTGGAGCTTGCATACTTGCTAGTATCTTTAGGATCGACAAAACCTCCTGGTTGTATCACATACAATGTTTGCTCAAGGAAACCGTCGAGGAAACAATGTTTTGACATCCTACGTGCAATATTTCATAAATAATGCAGCAACTACTAACATAATTCTTACAGACTTTTAGCATCGCTACGAGTGAGAAAGTCTAATCATAGTCAACTGTTTGATCTTGTCGGAAACATCTTTGCGACAAGTCGAGCTTTTCTTAATAGTGACTTATCACCATCATTGTGTGTCTTCCTTTTAAAGATCCATTTTTACTCAATAGTCCTATGACCATCAAGTAGTTCTTCCAAAGTCTACACTTTGTTTTCATACATGGATCCTCTCTTGGATTTCATGGCTTCCAGCCATTTGTCGGAATCCGGGCCCACCATTGCTTTCTCCATAACTCGTAGGTTCATTGTTGCTCAACAACATGACCTCCAAGACAGGGTTACCGTACCACTCTGCAGTAGTACGCGACCTTGTCAACCTACGAGATTTGTAGTAACTTGATTTGATGCTCGATGATCACCATCATCAGCTTTCACTTCAATTGGTGTAGGCGCCACAGGAACAACTTCCTGCTCCCTGCTACACACTGGTTAAGTGATGGTTCAATAACCTTATCAAGTTCTACCACCCTCCCACTCAATTCTTTCGAGAGAAACCTTTCCTCGAGAAAGGATCCGTTTCTAGAAACAAACACTTTGCTTTCGGATCTGAGATAGGAGATGTACCCAACTGTTTTGGATATCCTATGAAGATGCATTTATCCGCTTTGGGTTCGAGCTTACCAGACTGAAACTTTTTCACATAAGTGTCGAAGCCCCAAACTTTCAAGAAATGACAGTTTAGATTTCTCTAAACCTCAGTATATACTGTGTCATCTCAACGGAAATACGCGGTGCCCTATTTAAAGTGAATGCGGTTGTCTCTAATGCATAACCCATAAACGATAGTGGTAATTCGATAAGAGACATCATAGCATTCACCATACCAAATAGTGCGTGGCTATGACGTTCAGACACATCATCACACTATGATGTTCCAGGTGGCATGAACTGCGAAACAATTTCCACATTGTCTTAACTGCGTACCAAAACTCGTAACTCAGATATTCATTTCTATGATCATATCGTAGACAGTTTATCCTCTTGTTACGACGAACTTCACTCCGAAACAGAATTGAACTTTTCAATATTTCAGACTTGTGATTCATTAAGTAAATACTCTTGTATCCACTCAAATCGTCATTGAAGTAAGAACATAATGATATCCACTACGTGCCTCAGCACCCATTGGACTGCATACATCAAAATGTACCACTTCCAACAAGTTACTATCTTGTTTCATCTCAATGAAAACAAGGCCTTGCTCATGTGGTATGATTTGCATGTCACTAGTGATTCAAAATCAGGTGAGTATAAAGATCCATCATCATGGAGCCTCTTCATGCAATTTATACCAACATGACTCAAGCGGCAGTGCCACAAGTAAGTGGTACTATCATCATTACCTCGTATCTTTTGGCACCAATATCATGAACATGTGTAACACTACGATCGAGATTCAATAAACCATTGAAGGTGATTATTCAAGCAAACAGAGTAACCATTATTCTTTTAAATGAATAATCATATTGCAATAAACACGATCCAATCATGTTCATGCTTAACGCAAGCACCAAATAACAATTATTGCGGTTTAACACCAATCCCGATGGTAGAGGGAGCGTGCGACGTTTTGATCATATCAACCTTGGAAACACTTCCAACACGTATCGTCACCTCGCCTTTAGCTAGTCTCCGTTTATGTCGTATCTATCATTTCGTGTTACTAATCACTTAGCAACCGAACCGGTATCCAATACCCTCGTGCTACTAGGAGTACTAGTAAAGTACACAACATGTATATCAAATATACTTCTTTCGACTTTTGCCAGCCTTCTTATCTACCAAGTATCTAGAGTTGCTCCACCTCAGTGACTGTTCCCCTCATTACATAAGCACTTAGTCTCAGGTTTGGGTTTAATCTTGGGTCTCTTCATTAGTGCAGCAACTGTTTTGCCGTTTCACGAAGTATCCCTTCTAGCCCTTGCCTTTCTTGAAACTTAGTGGTTTTACAAACCATCAACTATTGATGCTCCTTCTTGATTTCTACTTTCGCAGTGTCAAACATCGCGAATCACTCAAGGATCATTGTATCTATCCTTGATATGTTATAGTTCATCACGAAGCTCTCACAGCTTGGTGGCAGTGACTTTGGAGAACTATCACTATCTCATCTGGAAGATTAACTCCCACTTGATTCAAGCGATTGTCGTACTCAGACAATCTGAGCACACGCTCAACGATTGAGCTTTTCTCCTTTACTTTGTGGACAAAGAATCTTGTCGGAGGTCTCGTACCTCTTAACAAGGGCACAAGCATGAAATCACAATTTCATCTCTTTAGAACATCACTTATGTTCCGTGACGTTTCAAAACGTCTTCGGCGCCTTGCTTCTAATCCATTAAGTATTTTGCACTGAACTATCGTGTATTCATCAGAAACATGTATGTCGGATGTTCACAACATCCACAGACGACGCTCGAGGTGCAGCACACCGAGTGGTGCATTAAGGACATAAGCCTTCTGCGCAGCAATGAGGACAATCCTCTTCAAAGTTTGCTACTATCAACTTTCAACTAAATTTTCTCTAGGAATTTATAAAAATAGTAGAGCTATAGCGCAAGCTACATCGTAATTCTCAAAGACCATTAGACTATGTTCATGACAATTAGTTCAATTAATCATATTACTTAAGAACTCCCACTCAAAAAGTACATCTGTCTAATCATTTGAGTGGTACATTATCCAAATCCACTATCTCAAGTCCGATCATCACGTGAGTCGAGAATAGTTTCAGTGGTAAGCATCTCTATGCTAATCATATTAACTATACGATTCATGCTCGACCTTTCGGTCTCATGTTCCGAGCCCATGTCTGCACATGCTAGGCTCGTCAAGCTTAACCCGAGTGTTCCGCGTGTGCAACTGTTTTGCACCCGTTGTATGTGAACGTTGAGTCTATCACACCCGATCATCACGTGGTGTCTCGAAACGAAGAACTGTCGCAACGGTGCACAGTCGGGGAGAACACAATTTCGTCTTGAAATTTTAGTGAGAAATCACCTCATAATGCTACCGTCGTTCTAAGCAAGATAAGGTGCAAAAAGGATTAACATCACATGCAATTCATAAGTGACATGATATGGCCATCATCACGTGCTTCTTGATCTCCATCACCAAAGCACCGACACGATCTTCTTGTCACCGGCGTCACACCATGATCTCCATCAATGTGTCACCATCGGGGTTGTCGTGCTACTCATGCTATTACTACTAAAGCTACGTCCTAGCAATATAGTAAACGCATCTGCAAGCACAAACGTTAGTTTAAAGACAACCCTATGGCTCCTGCCGGTTGCTGTACCATCGACGTGCAAGTCGATATTAACTATTACAACATGATCATCTCATACATCCAATATATCACATCACATCGTTGCCATATCACATCACAAGCATACCCTGCAAAAACAAGTTAGACGTCCTCTAATTGTTGTTGTATGTTTTACGTGGTGACCATGGGTATCTAGTAGGATCGCATCCTACTTACGCAAACACCACAACGGAGATATATGAATTGCTATTTAACCTCATCCAAGGACCTCCTTGGTCAGATCCGATTCAACTAAAGTTGGAGAAACCGACACTCGCCGGTCATCTTTGAGCAACGGAGTTACTCGTAGCGATGAAACCAGTCTCTCGTAAGCGTACGAGTAATGTCGGTCCGAGCCGCTTCGATCCAAAAATGCCGAGGAATCAAGAAAAGACTGAGGAGGGCAGCAAAACGCACATCACCGCCCAAAAAAACTTTTGTGTTCTACTCGAGAAGACATCTACGCATGAACCTAGCTCATGATGCCACTGTTAGGGAACGTCGCGTGGGAAACAAAATTTTTCCTACGCGCACGAAGACCTATCATGGTGATGTCCATCTACGAGAGGGGATGTGTGATCTACGTACCCTTGTAGACCGTACAGCAGAAGCGTTAGTGAACGCGGTTGATGTAGTGGAACATCCTCACGTCCCTCGATCCGCCCCGCGAACTATCCCGCGATCAGTCCCACGATCTAGTGCCGAACGGACGGCACCTCCACGTTAAGCACACGTACAGCTCGACGATGATCTCGGCCTTCTTGATCCAGCAAGAGAGACGCAGAGGTAGAAGAGTTCTCCGGCAGCGTGACGGTGCTCCGGAGGTTGGTGATGATCTCGTCTCAGCAGGGCTCCGCCCGAGCTCCGCAGAAACGCGATCTAGAGGTAAAACCATGGAGATATGTGGCCGGGCTGCCGTGGCAAAGGTTGTCTCAAATCAGCCCTAAAACCCCACTATATATAGGAGGGAGAGGGGGGAGCCTTGCCTTCGGGTCCAAGAACCCCCAAGGGGTCGGCCGAGCCAAGGGGGGAAGGTCTCCCCCCCCAAACCGAGTCCTACTTGGTTTGGAAGGTGGAGTCCTTCTTCCCTTTCCCACCTCCTCCTTTTTTTCCTTTTCTCTTTGATTTTCTGCCCAATGCGCATAGGACCCTTTTGGGCTGTCCCACCAGCCCACTAAGGGCTGGTGCGGCACCCCCAATACCTATGGGCTTCCCCGGGGTGGGTGGCCCCCCGGTGAACTCCCGGAACCCATTCGTTATTCCCGGTACATTCCGAGTAACTCCGAAAACCTTCCGGTAATCAAATGAGGTCATCCTATATATCAATCTTCATTTCCGGACCATTCCGGAAACCCTCGTGACGTCCGTGATCTCATCCAGGACTCCGAACAACATTCGGTAACCAACCATAGAACTCAAATACGCATAAAACAACGTCGAACCTTAAGTGTGCAGACCCTGCGGGTTCGAGAACTATGTAGACATGACCCGAGAGACTCCTCGGTCAATATCCAATAGCGGGACCTAGATGCCCATATTGGATCCTACATATTCTACGAAGATCTTATCGTTTGAACCTCAGTGCCAAGGATTCATATAATCCCGTATGTCATTCCCTTTGTCCTTCGGTATGTTACTTGCCCGAGATTCGATCGTCAGTATCCGTATACCTATTTCAATCTCGTTTACCGGCAAGTCTCTTTACTCGTTCCGTAATACAAGATCCCGCAACTTACACTAAGTCACATTGCTTGCAAGGCTTGTGTGTGATGTTGTATTACCGAGTGGGCCCCGAGATACCTCTCCGTCACACGGAGTGACAAATCCCAGTCTCGATCCATACTAACTCAACGAACACCTTCGGAGATACCTGTAGAGCATCTTTATAGTCACCCAGTTACGTTGCGACGTTTGATACACAAAAAGTATTCCTCCGGTGTTAGTAAGTTATATGATCTCATGGTCATAGGATAAATACTTGACACGCAGAAAACAGTAGTAACAAAATGACACGATCAACATGCTACGTCTATTAGTTTGGGTCTAGTCCATCACATGATTCTCCTAATGATGTGATCTCCTTATCAAGTGACAACACTTGCCTATGGTCAGGAAACCTTGACCATCTTTGATCAACGAGCTAGTCAACTAGAGGCTTACTAGGGACAGTGTTTTGTCTATGTATCCACACATGCACTGTGTTTCCAATCAATACAATTATAGCATGGATAATAAACCATTATCATGAACTAAGAAATATAATAATAACTAATTTATTATTGCCTCTAGGGCATATTTCCAACAGCAACTCCTCGTGCTTCCGTTCGTGGTGAAGATACCCCGAACAAACTCCTCAAAGGAAGAGTTTCCATAGTGACAAGTGACAACAAATTTCAGCACAATATATAAATGTTTCCTTACCAATTTCCACTTACCAAAGGCGCTTCACTCCTCGGCAACGGCGCTAGAAAAGATTCTTGATGACCCACAAGTATAGCGGATCAATCATAGTCCTTTCGATAAGTAAGAGTGTCGAACCCAACGAGGAGCAGAAGGCTCCGATAAATGGATTTCAGCAAGGTAATAACTGCAAGCACTGAAAGTAGCGGTAACAAGTGATTGTGTAGCGAGGTGAAACGTAGCGAGCAAAAAGTAACAAGTAACAAGTAGTAGAAACGGTGCAGCAAGTGGCCCAATCCCTTTTGTAGCAAGGGACAAGCCTGAACAAAGTCTTATAGGAGGAAAAACGCTCCCAAGGACACACGGGAATTTCTGTCATGCTAGTCTCATCATGTTCATATGATTCGCATTCGTTACTTTGATAGTTTGATATGTGGGTGGACCGGCGCTTGGGTACTGCCCTTACTTGGACAAGCATCCCACTTATGATTAACCTCTCTCGCAAGCATCCGCAACTACAAAAGAAGAATTAAGACAAAGTCTAACCATAGCATTAAACTAGTGGATCCAAATCAGCCCCTCACGAAGCAACGCATAGACTGGGGTTTAAGCTTCTGTCACTCCAGCAACCCATCATCTACTTACTACTTCCCAATGCCTTCCTCTAGGCCCAAATATGGTGAAGTGTTATGTAGTCGACGTTCACATAACTCCACTAGAGGAAAAGACAACGTACATCATATCAAAATACCGAACGAATATCAAATTCACATGACTACTATCAGCATGACTTATCCCATGTCCTCAGAAACAAAAGTAACTACTCACAAGACATAATCATAATCATGATCAGAGGTGTAATGAATAGCATCAAGGATCTGAACATAAACTCTTCCACCAAGTAATCCAACTAGCATCAACTACAAAGAGTAATCAACACTACTAGCAACCTTACAAGTACCAATCGGAGTCGCGAGACGAAGATTGATTACAACAGATGAACTAGGGATTGGAGAGGAGATGGTGCTAATGAATATGTTGATGAAGATGCCTCCCCTCCGACGAGAGGAGTGTTGGTGATGACGATGGTGACGATTTCCCCTCCGGGAGGGAAGTTTCCCCGGCAGGATCGTCCTACCGGAGCTCTAGATTGGATCTGCTCAAGTTGCGCCTCGTGGCGGCGACGAAACAACGAAAAAGCTCCAGATTGATTTTTTCCAGACCAGGACGCTTCATATAGCAAAAGAGGGGCGCTAGTGGGCCTTCAGGTAGCCCACAACCCTGCCCTGCGCCACCAGGGGGGTTTGGTGGCGGTGGGCAAGCTTGTGGGGCCCTGGTGGCCTCCCTCCGGTAATTCTTTTGCCCAGTATTTTTAATATATTCCAGAAAAAATCCACGTAAATTTTCAGGGCATTTGGAGCAGTGCAGAATAGTGGACTAGGATTTGCTCCTTTTCCTGTCTAGAATTCCAGCCGCCTGAATTCTCCCTCTTGAAATAATCCTTGCAAAATAAGAGAGAAAAGGCATAAATATGGTACCACAAGTAATATAATAGTCCAAAAAGAAATAAATATCAACATGAAAGTATGATGCGAAATGGACATATTAGTCATCTAAAGAGAATTGAACAAGATTCTCAAGGAGTTAGCACTGATGCACCTAGTCATCCTAGAAAGAAGAAGAAAGATGATAGGAACTTGAACGCTAGCAACCCAGATGCTGTTACCCCTGAGAATCCAAACGATGGCTTTGTTTCTGATTCTGAAACACAATCTGGTGATGAACATGAGCCTAATGATAATATTGATAGTGATGTTCATGTTGATGCTCAACCTAGCAATGATAAGGATGTGGAGATTGAACCTGTTGATCTTGATAACCCACAACCTAAGGCTAGGAGATACGATAAGAATGACTTCGCTGCTAGGAAGCATGGTAAAGAAAGGGAACCATGGGTTCAGAAACCCATGCCCTTTCCTCCCAAACCATCCAAGAAAAAGGATGATGAGGATTTTGAGCGCTTTGTTGAAATGATTAGCCCTGTCTTTCTGCAAATGCGTTTGACAGATATGCTCAAAATGTCTCCGTATGCTAATTACATGAAGGATATTTTGACTAATAAGAGGAGGATACCTGAGGTTGAGATTTCCACCATGCTCGCCAATTATACCTTCAAGGGTGGAACTCCTAAGAAACTAGGTGATCCCGGAGTGCCCACTATACCTTGCTCCATTAAAGGTAACTACGTTAGAACTGCTTTATGCGACCTTGGAGCCGGTGTTAGTGTTATGCCTCTCGCTCTTTATCGTAGACTTGAACTGGATAAGTTGACACCCACTGAAATCTCTCTGCAAATGGCCGACAAATCAACTCCTTTTCCTATCGGCATTTGCGAGGACGTGCCTGTTGTTGTTTCGAATGTTACTATCTTAACAGACTTTGTTATCCTGGATATTCCCGAGGATGATGCTATGGCGGTCATCCTTGGAGGACCCTTTTTAAACACTGCAGGGGCTGTTATTGGTTGCAACAAAGGCAATGTCACTTTCCATGTCAACGGTAATGAGCATACGGTGCACTTTCCAAAGAAACAATATCGAGTACATTGTATCAATGCTATCGAAAAAACTTCATCGATTCTTATTGGGAGCTTTGAATGCCCTATACCTCCTGTTAAGATGAAGTATGATTTGCTTCTTGGGCAGATACTCATCCCCATTGATGTGACCTAGTGATTATTCGAAAATTCTCCGTTCTCTTTTGCGATTCGAAAAAGCTTGTCAAGGAGACTTGATCAACCTCATTGACCGATTTCTTTCGATGACCATGAGATGGATGAATCGAGGAGTCACAAACCTGTGTTCCAAGCTTTCACCTTCGGTTGCTTAGAAGAAAAATGATAGATTTACTTTAGTTTTCCCTGTTTTCTGTTTTAGCGTCCCGTTGAAAAGTACCCCGAAAATAGAAGTTCTTCGAATGTCGTGAAAATCAAGTATGATTTTTTCTAGAATTTTTGAAAAATACTAAGACGAAGAGCTAGTCTGGGGGCTGCACCAGTGAGCCACAAGCCCTAGAGGCGTGGGCACCCCCTGGCTGCGCCTACCAGGCTTGTGGGGCCCACGTGCACCCCCTCCACTCATTCTAGCTCCCATCTGCTTCTCCTACCTCCAGAAAAAATCGTTTCGCAGGTCAAACCCGTGTTCTTGCTCTTCTTGCTGGGATTTTCGATCTCCTTATGCAAAGCACCATTCACCGAACTGTTTTGGGGAAATTACTCCTTGGTAAATGACTCCTCCATTGGTCCAATTAGGTTTTGCTCTAGTGCCTTATACTTCGCGTATATTTGCTGCCTTGGTGACCATGTTCTTGAGCTTTGCATGCTAATTTTAGCTGGTCCCAAGTAGTTTGGATGCGTAATATGGCCTCTAGGCACTTGTTGGAGTAGTTGCTACGAGTTTAGTTGAGCCTTGTTCACTTTTCCTTAGAGTCACTAAAATTTCAGAAATTTTCAGAGATAAAAAATGGAAAAGATGAGGAGGTTCTTAAGAGGCTCTTCAAGTCGTGACCCCAAGGATGATGGAAGTGAGAAGAAGCCCAAGTATCCGGTCCCTCGAGTTGCAGAAGTTCGAGCGTGCGAGTGGCCAAGCGATGTGTTCTTACGTGCCGCCGAACTTTATGAGGACTTTTATTACTTGGTGGAGAACGTAGGCCTTACCGCCTTCGTTGAAGATAAGTGTCCGCAATACCTCCTCCTCACTAATATCTTCGTACAAAGCTTTAACTTCTACCCTAGGAAGAATCCTCCTATGGTTGAGTTCAAATTATATGATATCCCCCAGCGCATGTCACTCCAGGAGTTTTGCAATGTTTGCAAATTGTCTTTTGTTGGGGATATTCATGAACCTCGTCCACGGGACTTGGAAGCTTTCATCGATACTATTGCTGTAGGAGAGGAGAGAGGAGTGTCTTGTGCTAGAGCTGTTGATACATCCATTTTGCATCATGCTTTCATGTTGATATTTATTGCTTTTTGGGCTTTTATATTACTTGCGGTACCATATTTATGCCTTTTCTCTCTTATTTTGCAAGGTTTATTTGAAGAGGGAGAATTCAGGTAGCTGGAATTCTGGACTAGAAAAGGAGCAAATCCTAGTCCACTATTCTGCACATCTCCAAATGCCCTGAAAATTTACGTGAAATTTTTTGGGAATATATAAAAATACTGGGCGAAAGAACTACCGGAGGGGGCCCACCAGGGCTCCACAAGCTTGCCCACCGCCACCACCCCCCTGGTGGCGCAGGGCAGCCTTATGGGCTGCCTGACGGCCCACTAGCCCCCCTCTTTTGCTATATAAAGCGTCCTGGTCTGGAAAAAAAATCAATAGGGAGCTTTTTCGTGGTTTCGCCGCCGCCACGAGGCGGAACTTGAGCAGATCCAATCTAGAGCTCTGGCAGGACGATCGTCGCCATCGTCATCACCAACACTCCTCTCGTCGGAGGGGAGGCATCTTCATCAGCAGCATCTCCTCTCCAATCCCTAGTTCATCTCTTGTAACCAATCTTCGTCTCGCCACTCCGATTGGTACTTGTAAGGTTGCTAGTAGTGTTGATTACTCTTTGTAGTTGATGCTAGTTGGATTACTTGGTGGAAGAGTTTATGTTCAGATCCTTGATGCTATTCATTACACCTCTGATCATGATTATGATTATGTCTTGTGAGTAGTTACTTTTGTTCGTGAGGACATGGGATATGTCATGTTAATAATAGTCATGTGAATTTGATATTCGTTCGGTATTTTGATATGCTGTATGTTGTTTTTCCTCTAGTGGTGTTATGTGAACATCGACTACATAACACTTCACCATATTTGGGCCTAGAGGAAGGCATTGGGAAGTAGTAAGTAGATGATGGGTTGCTGGAGTGACAGAAGCTTAAACCCCAGTCTATGCGTTGCTTCGTGAGGGGCTGATTTGGATCCACTAGTTTAATGCTATGGTTAGACTTTGTCTTAATTCTTCTTTTGTAGTTGCAGATGCTTGCGAGAGAGGTTAATCATAAGTGGGATGCTTGTCCAAGTAAGGGAAGTACCCAAGCGCCGGTCCACCCACATATCAAACTATCAAAGTAACGAACGCGAATCATATGAACATGATGAAACTAGCATGACAGAAATTCCCGTGTGTCCTCGAGAGCGTTTTTCTCCTATAAGACTTTGTTAAGGCTTGTCCCTTGCTACAAAAGGGATTGGGCCACTTGCTGCATCGTTGCTACTACTTGTTACTTGTTACTCTTTGCTTGCTACGTTTCACCTCGCTACACAATCACTTGTTACCTCTGTTTTCAGTGCTTGGAGTTATTACCTTGCTGAAATCCATTTATCAGAGCCTTCTGCTCCTCGTTGGGTTCGACACTCTTACTTATCGAAAGGACTACGATTGATCCCCTATACTTGTGGGTCATCAGCTGCTGGCATACATTTTCCCGTGCTTTGGTACTTCTCACTATTTGCGAGAAAATGTTTGATTGGCCGTGGGAAAGCTGGGTCTCTTAGTTCCCCAGATCTTGCAGTCTTGCACGAAGCCCTTTATAATGATAAAAATTATAGCTTGGGTGCTATAGTAGCTCAACGGTTGAACACGAACCGTTCTAAAGCCGTTGTCTATGGAGGTATCTATGCTACTCGTCTTACTAGACATTTTGAGAGACTTATTAGACTGGACGAGGAAGAAGAGATTCTTCTTCCCGAGAGGTATCTAGATTATGATAGCATGGTTTAACATGAATTTCTTGATAGAGATATAAATAGAAGGATGATTTATAACCTGGTATTTAGTCAGGGTACTCATGAGACTATTACTTTGCCTGCTCCTTTGTTCAATCTTCATGCAGGCAGGTACATTATTATGCCCTCGGACATCTACGCATATTGGGGCATAGCCCAACCACAGGTGCCCGTCCCCGAGCCACAAGTCGAGTACCAGACGCCAGTTTATCAGTGGGAGCCAGAGGATCTCACACAACAGTGGCATCCTCAGTCCACTCCGGAGTACTCCGGAGCTGGTTATTTCCCTCCTTGGGAGTAGACCAACTTAGGCCAAAAGCCTAAGCTTGGGGGAGTACGTGTTTCTCACCGACTTTATATTCTTGCTTATGCTTTCACGTTGTTTGTCGGTGTTCACACTTTGCCACTTTATCATCCATGCTAGTTTATTTTATTTTTCTCGTTTTCTTTTCGTGTGTCTGTCTAGTTTGAGAAAACCCAAAAATATTTTCCTTTTATTATTTTGCTTGTTGGGAGATTTCTCGTGTAAATAGTTTTCCTTTTCTTTGGGTCAAGGTAGAAGACCATGGTTACGATGTTTAGTGGCTCTCTCAGGCATATCTGTTTATCTGTCAAGGAGCCATATTACTTTGTCTTCTCCTTTGTGTTTGCTTGCAGATTCCAGCTTAGTCCAATGCACGAGCACGCTTATTATTGTTCACATCATTCGGTCGTGCAAGGGAAAGGCAATAATGACGATATATATGAGCCTAGAAAAGCTGGTATGAACTCGATCTATTTTGTTTTTGTAAATATGACTAGCTCATCGTTCCTCATTCAGCTTTGTTGTGAGAGAAAGATGTTTGCAATGACAACTTAGAGATCATAGTTTCTGATGCCATACTTAATTAGCTAGGAGCTTATAATGGTTTGCCTTGGATGCCAACATGAATCCTGAGATGACTATGATGTAGTATGATAGGATGGTGTCCTCCTTTGAATGATTCAAGTGGCTTGACTTGGCGCATGTTCACGCATGTAGTTGAAACAAAATCAACATAGCCTCTATGATATTCATGTTCATGGTGATTTATGTCCTACTCATGCTTGCACTCAATGTTAGTTAATCTCAATGCATTTTGATGTGTGTTGTCGGTCTCTAGTTGGTCGCTTCCCAGTCTTTTACTAGCCTTCACTTGTACTAAGCGAGAATACTGCTTGTGCATCCACTTCCATAAACCCAAAGTTGTTCCATATGAGTCCACCATACCTACCTATATGAGGTATCTACCTGCCGTTCCAAGTAAATTTGCATGTACCACTCTCTAAACCTTCAAGAAATAATCTGTTTTGCATGCCCGAACCGCTCATGTGGTGACAGGGGGTATCAGTATCTTCCATGCTAGGCGTGTTATCCTCGATATGTGTTTATTCACTATCATTCACGAGAAAGGGGCTGGTAATTGGAATGCCTAGTTCCATGCTCAAATCGAAAATATAATTGCAAACAAAACTCCCGCTGGATTGATGTTGGTATGGACGACACCCAAGTATTTGGCTAGTCGTGGAGTGTGATTGATTGATGGTGGGGGAGTCAAAACTTTACTTTTCTATTTGGGGACCGCCTATAGCATGTGTAGCATGGAAGATTTTGAGAACTCTTAGTCATTGCATTGACAATGAAAGCATGCCACCCAAAATTATTATCTCTGTTTTCAAAGATTGAGCTCTGGAACCTCTGCAAATCAATGCTTCCCTCTGCAAAGGGCCTGTCTATTTATGTTCCTGTTGAGTCATCCTCCTCTTATGAAAGAACCAATTAGAGAGCACCTCTGTCATTTTTATGCTTTGCTTTTAACTGTGATTGAGTATGACTGTTACTGGATCTTCTTTGCCTTGAATTACAATGTTTAGTCAGCCCTTGGTTTTGAAGGTGCTCTGCATTTATGTTTTGCGGTCTCAGAAAGAGCTAGCGAGATACCATCTGTTCGTACTTCTTCATGATTGTTTTGATTAAAGCGTTGACGTTTGAGACTTATTATTATTTGCTCGCTAGTTGATTATGCCATTGATATGAGTTTACCGTGAGACCTAGATGTCATTTGCTTTTGTGGTTAGCTTGTGATCATGCTGAAATTCTGGTTATGAGTTAGACACAGTTGCAACAACAAGATCAAACAGAGTTCGTAAAAGTTTTTCTTTTGTCTCTTTCAGTTTGTCAACTGAATTGCTTGAGGACAAGCAATGTTTTAAGCTTGGGGGAGTTGATACGTCTTCATCGTATCTACTTTTCCAAACTCTTTTGCCCTTGTTTTGGACTCTAATTTGCAAGATTTGAATGGAACTAACCCGGACTAACGTTGTTTTCAGCAGAATTGCCATGGTGTTGTTTTCGCACAGAAATAGAAGTTCTCGGAATGACCTGAAAATTTATGAAGAATTTTTGTGGAATATATAAAAAATACTGGCGCAAGAATCAGCGGACGAAGTGGAGCGTGGATCCCACAAGCCCACCAGGCGCGGTCCCCCCTGGCCGCGCCTGGCAGGCTTGTGGGGCCCATAAAGCTCCACCGCCTCTTACTCCAGCTCTATTTAGTCCGTTCCGTCCAAAAAAAAAATCAAGGAGAAGATTTCATCGCGTTTTACGATACGGAGGCGCCGCCACCTCCTGTTCTTCATCTAGAGGGCAGATCTGGAGTCCGTTCTGGGCTCTGGAGATGGGAAATCGTCACCATCGTCATCATCGACCTTCCTTCATCGCCAATTCCATGATGCTCTTCACCGTTCGTGAGTAATCTGATCGTAGGCTTGTTGGACGGTGATGGGTTGGATGAGATCTATCATGTAATCGAGTTAGTTTTGACGGGGATTGATCCCTAGTATCCACTATGTTCTGAGATTGATGTTGCTACTACTTTGCCATGCTTAATGCTTGTCAGTAGGGCCCGAGTGCCATGATTTCAGATATGAACCTATTATGTTGTCGCCAATATATGTGTGTTTTAGATCCTATCTTGCAAGTTGTAGTCACCTACTATGTGTTATGACCCGGCAAACCCCGGAGTGACAATAGCCCGAACCACTCCCGGAGATGACCATAGTATGAGGAGTTCATGTATTCACCAAGCGTTAATGCGTTGGTCTGGTTCTTTAATAAAAGGAGAACCTTAATATCCCGTAGTTTCCATTAGGACCCCGCTGCCACGGGAGGGATGGACAATAGATGTCATGCAAGTTCTTTTCCCTAAGCACGTATGACTACATACGGAATACATGCCTACATTAGTTTGACGAACGGGAGCTAGTTACATATCTCTCCATGTTATAACTGTTACATGATGAATAAAATCCAGCATAATCATCCATCACCGATCCAATGCCTACGAGTCTTTCCTACTGGTCCTTTCTATGTTACTTTGCCGCTACTGCTGTCACTGCTTCTGCTATTACTCTGTTGCTACTGTTGTTACTTTGCTGCTACTGGTTACTGTTGCTACTGCTGCTATCATACTACCTTGGTACTGATAGTTTGCTGCAGACACTAAATCTTTCAGGTGTGGTTGAATTGACAACTCAACTGCTCATACTTGAGAATATTCTTTCGCTTCCCCTTGAGTCAAATCAATAAATTTGGGTTGAATACTCTACCCTCGAAAACTGTTGCGATCCCCTATACTTGTGGGTTATCAACCTCATGCGTGCCAAAGGAGATGCCATTACTACTAACAATATCATTGTTGAAGCCATTCGAATGCATAAACATGAACATTGTTATAGTCAAAATTCTGAGGAAACTCTTGTTTCTTATGAGGGAACTTCATCCGATGATGATTATGTGGAGCATGTCTATTACGATGAAGATGAGGACTTCAACATCGAGTATGAGAAGACCACGAGGAACCTTAGTCTTATGGTGAACCTTAGAGACTACATGGCCAGTGGTAAGGAATGGGTTCTCGACAGTGGATGCACTGATCACATGACCGGAGGTAAATACATGTTCCATGAGATCACACGAAACCGTGGACCTCGAAGGTATGTGACTTTTGAAGATAACTCCAAGGGTGATGTACTTGGTCTTGGTAAGGTGGTCGTATCTCATGATAGTTCCATTCAAAATTTCATGCTTGTTGAATCCCTTGGCTACAATCTTCTTTCTGTATCTAGACTAGCAGACTTTTGTTTTGATGTGCTATTTATGAAATTTGACTGTCGAGTGTTTCATAGCGATAACCACAACATTGTCTTTACTAGTTTCTGAAGAGGTGATCTATACATTTTTGATTTCTCTAAGATATCCAAACCCCGTACATATCTTATTGCAAAATCTTCTGAAGGTTGGTTATGTCAGAGAAGGCTAGGACATGTTGGTAAGCGTAATTTGGGCAAATTTATCAAAGATGATCATATTCTTGGTGTTAAAGATGTTGTCTTTGACAAAGATAGACGTTGTAGTGCTTGTCAAGCAGGAGCACAAGTTGGTTGAAGTCATCCCGTGAAGAACATCATGACTACCAGTAGACCACTCGAGCTTCTTCACATGGATCTCTTTGGTCCCAATGCTTACAAAAGCCTTGGTGGAAATTCTTATGGCTTAGTCATTGTTGATGATTTTTCCAGATTTACGTGGGTGTTCTTTCTTGATGATAAGTCGCAGGTGCAAAAGATCTTCAAGAACTTTGCTCAGAAAGCTCAAAATCAGTTTGAAGTGAAGATCAAGAAGGTTCGGAGCGACAGTTGAATTGAGTTCAAGAACGCGAATGTGGATACTTTTCTTGAAAAATAAGGTATCTCACATGAGTTCTCGACGACGTACAGACCTCAACAAAATGGGGTTGTTGAGAGGAAGAACCGGACTCTCATAGAGATGGCGAGAACGATGCTTGACGAATACAAGACTCCAAGACACTTTTGGGAAAAAGCCGTGGAAACATCTTGCCATGCCATAAACCGACTCTACCCGCACAAGCTTCTCGGTAAAACGGCATATGTGCTACTCACCGGTAACAAACCCCAAGTTGGATACTTTCGGGTATTCGACTCTAAGTAGTATATTCTTGATAAGCATCGTCGCGCTAAATTTGCACGTAAATCTTAAGAAGGTTTCCTACTCAGTTGCGGATCGAACTCTCACGCTTACCTTGTCTACAACAACTTCACTCGAAAAGTTGAAGAGACGGTAGATATGAAGTTTGATGAGACTAACGGTTCGCAAGTCGAATAATTGCCAAATGATGTAGGAGATAAGGAACCTTCGGAAGCTATCAAATACTTGTCCATTAGAAAGATTCGACCCATAGAGGTGAAGGAAAGCACTTCATCAATTCAAGTGGAAGCTCCTACCTAGCATCAAGGCGAACCACAAAATGACATGGAAGCATCCACAAGCGGTACACAACATGATGAAGAAGAGGAAGAAGAACATCGTGATGATCCACCTCAACCTTCCTCACCACCACCTCAAGGAGATGAAAACGTTAATGACAACATGCAAGATGATGATGATGAAGAAGAAGCTCCACCATCCAACAAGAAGAAGCTGTTTGGAGTTAGGGTAAGAGTGGACACAGATCACCCGTTGAATCAAATCTAGGTGACATAAAAACTGGGAGAATCGCTCGCTCCAAATCTCGTTTAGATAACTTTTGTGAGCATTATTCTTTCATCTCTAGCATTGATACTTTGAAGGTTGAAGAAGACCTTCAAGATCCAGATTTGGTGAATGCCATGCACGAAGAGCTACACAACTTCGAGAGGAACCAAATATGGACACTTGTTGAAAAGGCCGAAGGCGAGTAGAACATCATTGGTACAAGATGTGTGTTCCGGAACAAGCAAGATGAAGACGGACAAGTTGTACGCAACAAGGCACGTCTCGTAGCCCAAGGATACACGCAAGTCGAAGGTGTGGACTACGGTGAGACTTATGCTCCTGTTGCTAGACTTGATGCCATCCACATTCTTCTAGCTTATGCCAATCACAATGATATAACTCTTTACCAAATGGATATCAAAAGTTCCTTTCTCAATGGAGAAATTGATGAGGAAGTTTATGTTAAACAACCTCCTGGATTTTTGAACCCTAAGAAACCTGATCATGTTTACAAACTTCGTAAAGCTTTATATGGTCTAAAACAAGCCCTAGAGCTTGGTACAAATGCCTAACGAAGTTTCTCATTGAAGAGGGTTTTGAGATTGGTAAAATTGATGCAACCTTATTCACTAAAAGAGTTAATGGAGAACTCTTTGTCTGCCAAATATATGTGGATGATATCATCTTTGGTTCTAGTAACCCACATTTCAGTGAAAAGATTGGAAAGTTGATGTCATATAAGTACGAGATGCCCATGATGTGTGAACTGAAGTTCTTTCTTGGATTGCAAATCAAGCAATCGAGAGAAAGTACATTTATCTCTCAAACCAAGTATACCAAGGACTTAATCAGAAAGTTCAACATGCAAGAATGCAAAGGTATGAGAACCCCCATGCCTACCAGTGAACATATTGACCTCACTAAGGAGGACAAACCAATTGATTAAAAGGTTTATCGATCAATGATTGGTTCATTGCTATATTTATGTGCCTCCCATCGTGACATCATGTTGAGAGTTTGCATGTGTGCCCAATACCAAGTATCACCAAAAGAGTGTCATCTATTGGCTGTAAAAAGGATAGTGAGATACCTTATATACACACCAAACTTTGGCATATGGTATCCCAAGGGATATTCTTTTAATCTTGTTGGCTATTCCCACTCGAACTATGCCAGAGACAAGGTTGACAGAAAATCCACCTCGGGTACATGTCAATTTCTAGGGAGATCTCTTGTGTCTTGGTCATCCAAGAGACAAAACTCGGTATCCTTATCTACTGCCGAAGCTGAATACATTGCGGTTGGATCATGTTGTGCACAATTACTTTGGATGACACAAACGCTGAAGGATTATGGCATTCATGTTAGAAAAGTTCCATTGTTATGTGACAATGAAAGTGCTATTAATATTGCCTATAATCTTGTTCAACATTCTAGAACAAAACACATCCAAGTACGACATCATTTCATTCGTGATCATGTTGGTAAAGGAGATATAGATCTCAAGCATGTTTGTACTGACAAACAATTAGCTGATATCTTTACCAAACTACTTGATGAGACAGTGTTTTGTCATTTGAGGAGTGAGTTGAACATCATTGATGCTTCAAACCTAAGCTAGACTCCATCGGATGCATGCAAGGGCATGAGCTTGATTGCCCATTCCATGATGCCATTAATATGGCTATCTTGTATCTTGGAAACTATGCTCCCTTGTATTGCATCTAACCTTTTGTAGGTACTTGGAAGAAATACACTCCATAAGATTGCAATTAACTCACATCAAAAGCATTCTTGACATGGCCAAGTATCAACAATCGTTTCTCCGGAGATGGAGGAAGAAGACAAAATAATCATATCCTTGACAATTCTATGATATTGAATTTCACTAATGTCATTTGGCTATATTATGTTCTTCCTTGCGAGACTAACCACTGTAGGTGAAAAGTGAACCAAAACGACATGGATAGCTCCCAACTCAAGATGATCTTCATCAACATTGAGCATCCACAACAAATTCACCTACATGCCACGTCATCAACATCATTCGAAGGTATGTACTCATATCCTTGATAAAGCTCTACACCAATTCATCGGGTAAAGCAACTCAGGTGATATGAAGACATTGAAATGCTTAATCGAAAAATGGTAACCCCATTTCATGCTTAAGGATGAGTATGACCTATTATCAAGCATCCTTGCTTGACTCCTCAAGTCAAATACTCTAATATAGGTGACCTAGTCACCGCCCCACATCTAGATGGAGATTATTGATTGGTTCACATTTGACATTTCATATTCCTTTGGATCCATTCAACTCTCATCTAAATGTATGTATATATTTCAAAATAAAAAAAACTGCTGCCACCTTATGTCTCTCTTTTACTTTTGTTTTCTTTCACAACTTGTATCTTTTACAATTGGTATCTTGAAACAATTCTTCGATTATTATCTATCTATTTTCAGTTAAGGACTTGCTATACATTGCAACTCGGTCTCACCGATCAGGATAACTCGGTCCAACCGATTTCTCCTAGAGGCCTGATTCTCATTCTCGGTTCTACCAAACCAATATGCCTCGGTGACTCTGATATTATCACTGCCATAGAAATTTCTTGTGATAATTTCTTTTGTATTTTTGCCTCAGGGGGAGAAAGACTATCAATGCTCCCGTAATTCATTGCCTACTAACCTCTTATTGAAAAACTTTCCGAGAAAAAAATCCATTTTAGATTTATTTTTCTAGGGGGAGAAAACTTCTCTTAGGGGGGGGGGATCTCAGTGGGGATCCCATACAATATAAGAGGGAGAATCATCTAGGATCCCTATCATGGAGGGAGATAGTTCAAGGAACTCTTATGCATATCAAAGGGGGAGAACATAAGATGAATCCTACAAACTATCTAAGGGGTAGTAAAGAAAAATTCTAGGAACCCTTATAAAAGAGAGAAGAACCCAGGATCCCTTTCTCTCAATGAGCCCTTACCCTCTGTCGTTTTTGGAAATTAATGCCAAAGGGGGAGAAATATCAAGGCTTCCATCCAATGAACCTATTTATAGGGGAGAAATATCACCAAGAATCTTACACAAAAGGGGGAGAAATATCAATCGAGGAGATATTTGTTCCTGAAGGAAGGTCTACCTAAAGGGACATCTACATGAAGGGAGATATATCAAACCTTACATATTAAGGGGGAGGGAGATAAAATTGTTTTATTGGTTTGTACTTATCTTACCCTACCTACTCCCAATATCCAATGCTATGATTCAGGGGGAGAGGAGATTATTACATATTTATCCTTAGGGGAGAAAAGTCTTATTTCTTTTGGAGACATATCCTTTCATCAAATTCTATCTTCAATATGTCTTCAACATCTTGGTACTTTTGAAGCTCTTTGCATCTTTAAAACAGAGTACTCTTGTGTTATCTAACATTTTTTCCCAAGTTTACTCCTATGTTAATACGCTCAAGATCCTCAAGGTAAGTATATGCATCATATCCTTGTTCATGATGAACTCTTCTTTCTTGCACATATTGTTTGCAAGAGGGTGTCTTGAACATGGAAGTCCTTCATTTACATATGTTTGATGCATATAGCCAGGATGGCCATGACTTGTCTGGTCCTTCTACCTTGTGTGTGTCCATGCATTCCAAAGCAACTATCCTTTAAAGGAATTACACACACCATGGGGGATCTTGTACTAGTCATGTTTCTTTCAAAGCTGTCATATTCTAATGCTTATCTTTATTTGCATCTTTGATTTTATGTTGTCATCAATTACCAAAAAGGGGGAGATTGAAAGCACAGTATGCTCCCTTGGTGGTTTTGATAATTCATGACAACATACATTGTCTCTTGGACTAACACTTTTACCTAGATATTTCAGGATTAGTCCATGGAGAGCTTTGGCTAAAGGTTTATGTGGAGATGCCCCTTGATGAAAGAAAGGAATAGGATTGGCTCAAGCTTCAAGCTAGAAGACTCTTCATTTTATATTTTTGATAAATCACTTTTGAGTCCATAGGAAAGCCAATACTATTAAAAGGGGATGAGGTAGTAAAATGAACTAATTGCTCAAAGTGCTCAAAGTTAGCCACCAAAATACTCACTCATTTTTCCCACATAATCGTTATGTCCAATTCCACATACTCAGATTCGGTGTCACCAAGTTTCACATTTCGGACCCACCGAGTTTGACCTCAGACAAAAACCCTAGCCATTCCCACCAAATCAGTGCAACCTAATCCATATCGGTGCTACCGAGTTTGGGTGACCAATGATAACCCACAAGTATAGGGGATCGCAACAGTTTTCGAGGGTAGAGTATTCAACCCAAATTTATTGATTCGACTCAAGGGGAAGCGAAAGAATATTCTCAAGTATTAGCAGTTGAGTTGTCAATTCAACCACACCTGAAAGATTTAGTGTCTGCAGCACAGTATCATTAGCAAGGTAGTATGATAGCAGCAGTAGCAACAGTAACCAGTAGCAGCAAACTAACAACAGTAGCAACAGAGTAACAGCAGCAGCAGTGACATCAGTAGCGGCAAAGTAACATAGCAAGGACCAGTAGGAAAGACTCGTAGGCATTGGATCAGTGATGGATGATTATGCCGGATGTTATTCATCATGTAACAGTTATAACACGGAGAGATATGTAACTAGCTCCCGTTCGTCAATCTAGTGTAGGCATGTATTCCGTATGTAGTCATACATGCTTAGGGAAAAGAACTTGCATGACATCTATTGTCCATCCCTCCCGTGGCAGCGGGTTCCTAATGGAAACTACGGGATATTAAGGTTCTCCTTTTATTAAAGAACCAGACCACACATTAACAGTTGGTGAATACATGAACTCCTCATACTATGGTCATCTCCGGGAGTGGTTCGGGCTATTGTCACTCCGGGGTTGCCGGGTCATAACACATAGTAGGTGACTACAACTTGCAAGATAGGATCTAAAACACACATATATTGGCGACAAAATAATAGGTTCAGATCTGAAATCATGGCACTCGGGCCCTAGTGACAAGCATTAAGCATGGCAAAGTAGTAGCAACATCAATCTCAGAACATAGTGGATATTAGGGATCAATCCCCGTCAAAACTAACTCGATTACATGATAGATCTCATCCAACCCATCACCGTCCAGCAAGCCTACGATGAGATTACTCACGAACGGTGAAGAGCATCATGGAATTGGCGATGAAGGAAGGTTGATGATGACGATGGCGACGATTTCCCATCTCCGGAGCCCAGAACGGACTCCAGATCTGCCCTCTAGATGAAGAACAGGAGGTGGCGGCGCCTCCGTATCGTAAAACGCGATGAACTCTTCTCCTTGATTTTTTTCCGGACGGAACGGACTAAATAGAGCTGGATTAAGATGCGGTGGAGCTTTATGGCCCCCACAAGCCTGCCACGCGCGACCAGGGGGGGCGCCTGGTGGGCTTGTGGGCTCACGGCTCCTCTCCCTCCGCTGATTCTTGCGCCAGTATTTTTCATAAATTCCAGAATAATTCTCCGTAAATTTTCAGGTCATTCCGAGAACTTTTATTTCTATGCAAAAACAACACCATGGCAATTCTGCTAAAAAATAGCGTTAGTCCGGGTTAGTTCCATTCAAATCATGCTAATTAGAGTCCAAAACAAGGGCAAAAGAGTTCGGAAAAGTAGATACGACGGAGACGTATCAACTCCCCCAAGCTTAAAGCCTTGCTTGTCCTCAAGCAATTCAGTTGACAAACTGAAAGAGACAAAAGAAAAACTTTGACGAACTCTGTTTGATCTTATTGTTGCAACTATGTCTAACTCCTAACCAGAATTTCAGCAAGATCACAAGCAAACCACATAAGCAAATGACATTTAGGTCTCACGGTAAACTCATATCATTGGCATAATCAACTAGCGAGCAAATAATAATAAGTCTCAAACGTCAACATTTTAATCAAAACAATCATGAAGCAGTACAAACAGATGGTATCTCGCTAGCTCATTCTGAGACCGCAAAACATAAATGCAGAGCACCTTCAAAGACCAAGGGCTGACTAAACATTGTAATTAATGGCAAAGAAGATCCAGTCGCAGTCATACTCAACACAGTTAAAAGCAAAGCATAAAAATGACAGAGGTGCTCTCTAATTGGTGCTTTTATAAGAAGAGGATGACTCAATAGGAACAATAAATAGACTGGCCTTTGTAGAGGGAAGCATTGATTTGTAGAGGTGCCAGAGCTCAAGCTTTGAAAACATAGATAATAATTTTGGGTGGCATGCTTTCATTGTCAACGCAATGACTAAGAGTTCTCACCATCTTCCACGCTACACATGCTATAGGCGGTTCCCAAACAGAAAAGTAAAGTTTTGACTCCCCCACCACCAATCAATCACACTCCACGACTAGCCGAATACTCGGGTACCATCCATACCAACATCAATCAAGGGGGAGTTTTGTTTGCAATTATCTTTTCGATTTGAGCATGGAACTGGGCATTCCAATTACCGGCCCCTTTCTCGTGAATGATAGTGAATAAACACATATCGAGGATAACACGCCTAGCATGGAAGATACTGATAGCCCCCTGTCACCACATGAGCGGTTCGGGCATGCAAAACAGATTATTTCTTGAAGATTTAGAGAGTGGTACATGCAAATTTAGTACGAACGGCAGGTAGATACCGCATATAGGTAGGTATGGTGGACTGATATGGAACAACTTTGGGTTTATGGAGGTGGATGCACAAGCAGTATTCCGCTTAGTATAAGTGAAGGCAAGCAAAAGACCGGGAAGCGACCAACTAGAGAGCGACAACAGTCATCAAAATGCATTGAGATTAACTAACATTGAGTGCAAGCATGAGTAGGACATAAATCACTATGAACATGAACATCATAGAGGCTATGTTGATTTTGTTTCAACTACATGCGTGAACATGCGCCAAGTCAAGCCACTTGAATCATTCAAAGGAGGATACCATCCTATCGTACTACATCATAGTCATCTCAACATTCATGTGGGCAACCAAGATAAACTATTATAAGCTCCTAGCTAAGTAAGCATGGCATCAGCAACTATGATCTCTAAGTTGTCATTACAAACATGTTTCTCTCACAACAAAGCTGAATCACGCACGATGAGCTAGTCGTATTTACAAAAACAAAATAGATCGAGTTCATACCAGCTTTTCCAGGCTGAGTCACTTCATCATATGTCGTCATTATTACCTTTCACTTGCACGACCGAACGATGTGAACAATAATAAGAGTGCTCGTGCATTGGACTACGCTGGAATCTGCAGGCAAACACAAAGGAGATGACAAAGTAATATGGCTCTTTAACAGATAAACATATATGCATGCGAGAGCCACTAAACATTGTAACCATGGTCTTCTACCTTGACCCAAAGAAAAAGAAAACTATTTACACGGGAAAACTCCCAACAAGCAAAAAGAAGAACAAGAAAATCTTTTTGGGTTTTCTCAAACTAGACACACACACGAAAAGAAAAACGAGAAAAAGAAATAAACTAGCATGGATGATACAGTGGCAAAGTGTGAACACCGACTAACAAAGTGAAAGCATAAGCAAGAATGTAAAGTTGGTGAGAAACATGTACTCCCCCAAGATTAGGCTTTTGGCCTAAGTTGGTCTACTCCCAAGGAGGGAAATAACCAGCTCCGGGGTACTCCGGAGTGGATTGAGGATGCCACTGCTGTGTGAGCTCCTCTGGCTCCCACTGATAAACTGGCGTCTGGTACTCGAGTGGTGGCTCGGGCACGGGCACCTGTGGTTGGGCTAAGCCCCAATATGCATAGATGTCCGAAGGCATAATAATGTACTTGCGTGCATGAAGATTGAACAAAGAAGGAGCAGGCAAAGTAATAGTCTCACGAGTACCCTGACTAAATACCAGGTTATAAATCATCCTTCTATTTATATCTCTATCAAGAAGTCATGGCAAACCATGCTATCGTAATCTAGATATCTCTCGGGAAGAAGAATCTCTTCTTCCTCGTCCAATATAATAGGTATCTCAAACTATCTAGCAAGACGAGTAGCATAGATACCTCCATAGACAATGCCTTTAGAACGATTCGTGTTCAACCGTTGAGCTACAATAGCGCCCAAGCTATAAGTTTTATCATTATAAAGGGCTTCGCGCAAGACCGCAAGATCTAGGGAACTAAGTGACCCAGCTTTCCCACGGCCAATCAAACATTTTCCCACAAATAATGAGAAGTACCAAAGCATGGGAAAATGATTGCTAGCAGCTCTAGCAAAAGACACTCCTCTCTCCTCTTCTACAACAATTGTATCGATGAAAGCTTCCAAGTCCCGTGGACGAGGTTCATGAATATCCCCAACGTAAGGTAATTTGCCAACATTGAAAAAATCCTAGAGTGACATGCGCTGGGGGATATCATAAAGTTTGAACTCAACCATAGGAGGATTCTTCCTCGGATAGAAGTTAAAGCTTTGTACGAAGATATTAGTGAGGAGGAGGTATTGCGGACACTTATCTTCAACGAAGGCGGTAAGACCTGCGTTCTCCACCAAGTAGTAAAAGTCCTCATAAAGTCCGGCGGCGCGTAAGAACACATCGCTTGGCCACTCGCACGCTCGAACTTCGGCAACTCGAGGGACTGGATACTTGGGTTTCTTCTCACTTCCATCATCCTTGGGGTCACGACTTGAAGAGCCTATTAAGAACCTCCTCATCTTTTCCATTTTCTATCTATGATTTTTTCTGAATTTTTTAGTGATAATAAGGAAAAGTGAACAAGGCTCAACGAAACTTGTAACAACTACTCCAACAACTGCGTAGAGGCCATATTACGAATCAAAATCACTTGGGACCAGCTAGAATTAGCATGCAAAGCTCAAGAACATGGTCACCAAGGCAGAAAAAATACGCGAAGTATAAGGCACTAGAGGAAAAATTAATTGGACCAATGGAGGAGTCACTAACCAAGGAGTAATTTCCCCAAAACAGTTCGGAGAATGGTGCTTTGAGCAAGGAGATCGAAAATTCCAGCAAGAAGAGCAAGAACACGGGTTTGAGCTGCGAAACGATTTTTTCTGGAGGTAGGAGAAGCAGATGAGAGCAAGAATGAGTGGAGGGCGTGCACGTGCGCCCCACAAGCCTGGTAGGCGCGGCCAGGGCGGGTGCCCGCGCCTCCGGGGCTTGTGGCCCACTGGTGCAGCCCCCAGACTAGCTCTTCGTCTCAGTATTTTTCAAAAATTCCAGAAAAAAATCATACTTGATTTTCAGGATGTTCGGAGATCTTTTATTTTCGGGGTACTTTTCTACCGGACGCTAAAACAAAAAACAGGGAAAACTAAACTAAACCTATCATTTTTCTTCTAAGCAACCGAAGGTGAACGCTTGGAACAGAGGTTTGTGACTCCTCGATTCATCCATCTCATGGTCATCGAAAGAAATCCGTCAACGAGGTTGATCAAGTCTCCTTGACAACCTTTTCGAATTGCAAAAGAGAACGGAGAATTTTCGAATAGCCACTAGGTCACCTCAATGGGGATGTGTATCTCCCCAATAAGCAAATCATACTTCATCTTAACAGGAGGAATAGGGTATTCAAAGCTCCCAATAAGAATCGATGAAGTTCTTTTGATAGCATTGATGCAATGTACTTGATATTGTTTCTTCGGAAAGTGCACCGTATGCTCATTACCGTTGACATGGAAAGTGACATTGCCTTTGTTGCAATCTATAACAGCCCCTGCAATGTTTAAAAAGGCTCTTCCGAGGATGACTGCCATGGCATCATCCTCAGGAATATCCAGAATAAGAAAGTCTGTTAAGATAGTGACGTTGGCAACCACAACAGGCACATCCTCGCAAATGCCGATAGGGAAAGAAGGATTTGTTGGCGATTTGCAGAGAGATTTCATTGGGTGTCAACTCATCCAGTTCAAGTCTACGATAAAGAGACAGAGGCATAACACTAACACCGGCTCCAAGGTCGCATAAAGCAGTTCTAACGTAGTTACCTTTAATGGAGCAATGTATAGTGGGCACTCGGGGATCACCTAGTTTCTTGGGAGTTCCACCCTTGAAGGTGTAATTAGCAAGCATGGTGGAAATCTCAACCTCAGGTATCCTCCTCTTATTAGTCACAATATCTTTCATGTACTTAGCATACAAATACATTTTGAGCATATCTGTCAAATGCATTTGCAGAAAGACAGGTCTAATCATTTCAACAAATCGCTCAAAATCCTCATCATCCTTTTTCTTGGATGGTTTGGGAGGAAAGGGCATGGGTTTCTGAACCCATGGTTCCCTTTCTTTACCATGCTTCCTAGCAAGGAAGTCATTCTTGTCGTATCTTCTATTCTTAGGCTATGGGTTATCAAGATCAACAGGTTCAATCTCCACATCCTTATCATTGCTAGGTTGAGCATCATCATGAACATCACTATTGATATTATCATTAGGCTCATGTTCATCACCAGATTGTGTCTCGGCATCAGAAACAGAGATATAATTTGGACTCACAGGTGTATCAGCATCTGGGTTGCTCGCGTGCAGGTTCCTATCATATTTCTTCTTCTTTCTAGGATGACTAGGTGCATCAGTGCTAACTCCTTGAGAATCTTGTTCAATTCTCTTAGGATGACCCTCAGGATACAAAGGTTCCTGAGTCATTCTACCGTCTCTAGTGACGACTCTAACAAAATTGTCATTCAACTCATTGAGCAAGTCATTTTGAGCCTTAAGTACTTGTTCTACCTGAGTAGTAACCATTGAGGCATGCTTACTCACAAGCTTAAGATCATTGACGTTTCTGTCCACACAAGCACTTAAATGACTAAGCATACGAGCATTATGTTCCAATTGTCTGCTAACAAAATCATTGCAATTCTGTTGTTTTGCAACAAAGTTATCAAATTCATCCAGGCATAAGCTAGCAGGTTTATCAAAAGGAATATCACTCTCATCAAACCTATGCAGAGAATTTAGTTCTACTACCCGTATCGGGTTATCAAGACCATGGATCTCTTCGATAGGTGGTAGATTTTTTACATCTTCAGTTTTAGTGCCTTTCTCTCACATAGATTTCTTAGCTTCTTGCATATCTTTAGGACTGATGAATAGAATACCTCTTTTCTTCGGAGTTGGCTTAGGAGGTGGTTCGGGAATAGTCCAAGCATTCTCATTGCACAAGATGTTATTCAATAGGATCTCGGTTTGTTCTACGGTTCGTTCCCTAAAAACACAACCGGCACAACTATCTAGGTGGTCTCTGGAAGCATCGGTAAGTCCATTATAGAAGATATCAAGTATTTCATTCTTCTCAAGAGGGTGATCAGGCAAAGCATTCAGTAGGTGTACGAGCCTCCCCAAGCTTGTGGGAGACTCTCTTCCTCAGCTGGAGCAAAGTTGTATATTTCCTACAAGGCAGCTTGCTTCTTATGGGCAGGGAAATATTTTTCAGAGAAGTAGTAGACCATATCCTGGGGGCTACGCACACAACCAGGAGCAAGATAAGTGAACCAAGTCTTAGCATCATCCTTTAGCGAGAAAGGAAACAGCTTGAGGATATAGTAGTGGCAGATCTTTTCCTCACTAGTGAATAGGGTGGCTATATCGTGCAGTTTGGTAAGATGGGCTACAACCGTTTCAGACTCATAACCGTGAAAAGGATCAGATTCGACCAGAGTGATTAACTCAGGGTCGACAGAGAATTCATAATCCTTATCGGTCACAAAGATAGGCGAAGTAGCAAACTTCGGGTCGTATTTCATCCTAGCGTTCAGAGATTTTTCTTTCCACTAGAGTAGTAATTTCTCAACATCATAGCTATCCTTACAAGCAAGAAAGTCCTCAGTTATCTCTCCCTCCATAACATAATGCTCAGGCAAATCAGGTCATTCATGTCTAGGAGAGCTAGTTCTAGTAGGCAAAATAGCAGGTTCTACTTCAATAGTATCAGCAGTTTCAGAAGTATCATCACATCTTGGAGCAACTCTAGCAATTTGTGCATCAAGGAATGCACCTAGTGGCAAACTAGTGTCAATCATAGCATCATCAGGCAAAGTAGTATCAAGCATAACATCATCAAGCACATGCGACATATCAAGATTTCTAGCAGGAGGCGGTGTCGCAAACTTACTCATAACTGAAGGTGAATCAAGTGCAGAGCTAGATGGCAGTTCCTTACCTGTCCTCATAGTGGAGGGCAACACTTTAGTTCTTGGATCTATCAGATTCCTCATAGTTACCAGCAGACGTAAATCCCAAGTGACTCAGAGAATATAGTTGTGCTTCCCCGGCAACGGCGCCAGAAAAAGGTCTTGATAACCCACAAGTATAGGGGATTGCAACAGTTTTCGAGGGTAGAGTATTCAACCCAAATTTATTGATTCAACTCAAGGGGAAGCGAAAGAATATTCTAAAGTATTAGGAGTTGAGTTGTCAATTCAATCTCACCTGAAATATTTAGTGTCTGCAGCAAAGTATCAGTAGCAAGGTAGTATGATAGCAGCAGTAGCAACAGTAACCAGTAGCAGCAAAGTAACAACAGTAGCAACAGAGTAACAACAGCAGCAGTGACAGCAGTAGCGGCAAAGTAACGTAGCCAGGACCAGTAGGAAAGACTCGTAGGCATTGGATCGGTGATGGATGATTACGCCGGATGCTATTCATGATGTAACAGTTATAACACGGAGAGATATGTAACTAGCTCCCGTTCGTTAATCTAATGTAGGCATGTATTCCGTATGTAGTCATACGTGCTTAGGGAAAAGAACTTGCATGACATCTATTCTCCATCCCTCCCGTGGCAGCGGGGTCCTAATTGAAACTACGGGATATTAAGGTTCCCCTTTTAATAAAGAAGCGGACCAATGGTTTAACACTTGGTGAATACATGAACTCCTCATACTATGGTCATCTCCGGGAGTGGTTCGGGCTATTGTCACTCCGGGGTTGCCGGGTCATAACACATTGTAGGTGACTACAACTTGCAAGATAGGATCTAAAACACACATATATTGGCGACAACATAATAGGTTCAGATTTGAAATCATGGCACTCGGGCCTTAGTGACAAGCATTAAGCATGACAAAGTTGTAGCAACATCAATATCAGAACATAGTGGATACTAGGGATCAATCCCCGTCAAAACTAACTCGATTACATGATAGATCTCATCCAACCCATCACCATCCAGCAAGCCTACGATGAGATTACTCACGAACCATGAAGAGCATCATGCAATTGGCGATGAAGGAAGGTTGATGATGACGACGGCGCCGATTTTCCCTCTCCGGAGCCCAGAACGGACTCCAGATCTACCCTCCAGATGAAGAACAGGAGGTGGCGGCGCCTCCGTATCGTAAGATGCAATGAGCTCTTCTCCTTGATTTTTTCCCGGATGAAACGGACTAAATTGAGCTAGATTGAGAGGCGGTGGAGCTTTGTGGGCCCCACAAGCCTGCCACGCGCGGCCGGGGGAGGGGGGGGGGCGCCTGGTGGGATTTTGGGCTCACGGCTCCACTCCCTCCGCTGATTCTTGTGCCAGTATTTTTCATAAATTCCAGAAAAATTCTCCGTAAATTTTCAGGTCATTCCGAGAACTTTTATTTCTGTGCAAAAACAACACCATGGCAATTCTGCTGAAAACAACATTAGTCCGGGTTAGTTCCTATTTAAATCATGCAAATTAGAGTCCAAAACAAGGGCAAAAGAGTTCGGAAAAGTAGATACGACGGAGACGTATCAACCAACATTCTGTTGCCTCGGTACACAAAATCGGAATTTTCGAGTTTGAGTATAGGTGCCACCGAGTTTGGCCATGTGACTGTTAGTCATCTTTTCGATGCCACTGAGTTGTGTATATCGGTCACACCAAGATTCAAAAGTTATTGACTTTTGTGTGAATCGGTACCATCTAGTTTATGACTTTGGTGTCACCGAGGTTGCCACTTTAGGTGTAATAGTTGGATTTTGTTTGCTACCTATATATACCCCTTCACCCACCTCTCACTCGTGGGAGAAGTACTCCGAACACACACCTCATTGCCATATCCATTTTCTGAGAGAGAACCACCTACTCATGTGTTGAGACCAAGATATTCTAATCCAACCATTTGAAACTTGATCTCTAGCCTCCCCAAACTGCTTTCCACCAAATCAATCTATCCTACCCATGCATATTCTGTAAGAGTATGATTTTGTGTTGAGGAGACTATCTTTAGAAGCACAAGAGCAATGAGTTTATTGATCTACCACGTCTATTACCTTTTGGAGGGTGGTGCCTCCTAGATTGGTTAGGTGTTGAACCAAGATATTTGTAAGGGCAAGGAGATCGCCTACTTCATGAAGATCTACCCTGAGTAAGGCTAGTCCTTCGTGGGCGGAAGCCGTGGTGGAATAGACAAGTCCGCTTATCCGTGGATCCCTTATGGGTGGAGCCCTCCGTGGACTCTCACAGTTGTTACCCTCCGTGGGTTGAAGTCTCCACTAACATGGACGTACGATAGCGCCACTTGTCAGAACCATGCCAAAAATCTCTATGTCAACCTCTTTGCGTTTGATCTCCTAATCTCTACTCCTTTACATGTGGAAAGTCTTTAATTTTCTGCTGCCATATATGCTAACTAGCATGTGTAGGGTGTACTAGACTTGTTAGAACTGCTGAATTTCTGCCTTTCTTTAAATTGGGTTAGGTTAGGAATTTTATCTTGAGAAGTAGTATATTCACCCCCCTCTAGACACATCTTCTATCGTTCCCTCACTTGCTTTATTGCCCAACCAATGATCTGACAAATCCTTTGTCAATCTAGCTTAGGAAATTCATCGGTACTAACAGAAATTGCAATCTCCGTAGCCAAGCCATGTCTACAAAATTCTTCCTTTGCTTGAAGTTCATAAAGTTTGCTCGCCTTATCTTCTTCTTCTTCTTTCTGTGAATAGTTATGAAAGGGATACAATTTAAACTCCATCATATCTGCATTTGTCTCTTCGCAACTTTTAATCCATCGAATGAACTCCTTCGTCATATTAAGGCAACAATTGTTTAGGCCCGCTCATATGCTTCACGAAGTTGTCATTTTGGTTCATCCTACATGAGTTTAGTTGACATAAAAAATACATGACTTAGTTCACGAGGCAAGTACAAAGTTGACGATGCTAGTACCAAGTTCATAACTTATATATATGAAGTCACAACTCCATATAGAAATATTTGACAATACTAATACCATGTTTAACTTTCAACATTAAACATCATGTATAATAATAAGGATCCATGTGAATATATCTCAAATGACATATACGATACATTTAACATAATGATGTCATAGATTTCAACCCCTCTTTTTTTTCACGCGTTGAAAATTTCCATGCCGTTTTGTGTTGGAAGAGCTTCCCGCGGTGCATCCAGTATCTTGGACAATGAAAGCTTCGATAGGATCTATTTCAATAACGTTGAATGTTCCTCGAGCGCAAGCCATGACACCCTCCACCTGACGTACCCAAGCCCAATGAGCAGCCTGTATTGGAATCGACGACACTCCTTCCTTGATTGTCCAGTCAATGATCTGACCAGGCCTTGTTAAGTTGAGTTGGGCGAATTCTTCCTTCGTTGTGCAAAATGCAATTTGCCTTGCTACATCACCTCTACCAATCTTTTCGATCCTCTAGAGCTCACGAAGGTCTTTTTATTTTTCTAGTACAAACTCTTCCGTATAATCATCATACTTAGAAAACAAAACATTTTAAATTCCCTCCCAGCTGCAGTTGCTTCATTGAAACTTCTAACCCACTTATCCATCACTTCCTTGATGGCTGCACGTTCAAGTTCATCCGCCGCCTCTTTGGTCTTATCACACAAAAAAAATAGGCATCCTACACTTCGAGTATGAAAAATTACCAACAACTAAATGATAATCCTAGTTGTTATAATTAACTTATCATTAACCTAACCATAATGAAAACCCTAAACACAAACCAAGTTTGCACTATAATGTATCAGATCCATATACTTGCCACAATGTTGTGCACATCTATAACCATAAAAAAGCAAATAACCCTTCTAAAACAACCACAAAATTTCCAAAACTAGGGTTTACAAAAAAAGGATGAGAAATATGATGGAATGCAAAAAAATAGAAGGTTAGGAGAGATAACTTGACCGATGGAAATAGCCTGGATCCACCGAACAAATCTCAAAGAACGAAGATGGACTTGGGGGGAGGTTGAGCGGGGTTGGAGGTGAAATAGAGGGGAATGGCTCGGGGGGGGGGGGGGAGAGCAAGGAAGCAAATGAGTGGCTGGGAGTGGATGTAGTGGGCCACTAAAAGGACTCAAGTACCCTATCGCCATAGCCAGTGGCGGTAGGCTACAAGAACCTGCCACCAGAGCTAGTGGCAGTAGGGTCCTGTTCTCAACCAGCAACAAAAAAAGTTCTCTAACAACAACAACAAATAGTTGATAGTAAATTCATACTTCATAGCAAATATGCATCATAATTGACAGGAATATATTTCAACATCACCATTGCACATCAGATTTCAACATCATCATATAAGTTCAAAAACAAGCTAAACAAATAGTTGGAAAGTTTAACATCACCAAATATGGTTCAACATCACCCAAATGGTTCAACATCACCAACCTAGCCACAAACCAAATAGACATCAAATGCCTACATCACATTCTTCCTCTCTTTGAGCCACTCTCATTCCTGGGTTTCTTGCAGCGACGAGGCACCAGTCTTTGAAACGGTGACGGAGAAAGTACATCACTTTGAGGGTGGGAAAACATTTTTGGTTGGGAATCTGGTGATGCATCCATCATCTGTGATATGTTAATGTCCTCTGCGCCCTCCTCTTCTTCGTCAGATTCATTAACATGAGTAGAAGATCCACCGGCATCTCTAGAAGTAGGGGCAGGTCCACTTGCCCGCATTGATGTGCCAAGAGCATTCACATCAATGTTGCCACGGGCGGCACACTCAATCATGGTGACTAGCCTCCGACAGCGTGTTATGAAGCACTAGAATGACAACATTTGAACACAATTCAATGCAAAGATAGACATATGTGAACTGGACAATAAGGTAAGGAGTTGGACTTCTTACTTTCACAGTGTTTCTCAGTGTCGTCTCGGACTGCATGAGTGCATTCGAGCCTCCGATGATACTTCTGTTAAGCTCATAAGTCTGCAATTGAGAGACAAAGATATAAAAAGTGTGCATAATCTACATGAGATCGAAGCCATCCTTTACATAATTTCAAAAGACTTACCGCTCGGTCGGTCATGGGAGCGCACTCTCTATGGTCACCTTGTGTATTTCTCACCATGAAGTCGTAGTCATCATTAGTATCACTGTTTTGATTGGCTTCAGTGAGATCAACATTGGTCCACCTTGGTCTCAAACGCAACCAAAAACGTGTTCCATTGTCATACCATTTCAGATGTGTTTTTTTGAATTGCTTCATATTTGACGGTGCCATATCAGTCTCTACGGAACCTTCCCGCTCCATCCACATCTTTACAAAATTTGCATGGTGCCGTCCCCACTCAATCACACTCTGATTATTCTATGGGCTAAGCCTGCGTAGAGTAAAAAACAATAAAGTATAAGAAACGAATGAAGACCTTATAGCGTTGGTTAAAAGAGCTTAGGTTATATATGTAACTCACTCATGGAGATCGAATCCACCCGTGCTTGAGTTTGCCGCTTGGGTGACTTGTTGCCTACCAAATTGCAACGCAACTCGATGCGGTAGATGCTACTCGACAGAAAAATGCATATGAAGGGGCACCTGATCCGCGAAAGATGGCTGTCCCTAGTACACATCTGGTTCAGCAGAAATCCCCTCTGTGCCTCGTAAGGCCTCCAGTTAACGTGTAAAAGAGCTAGTTAGTCAATCCAATGTATTCCAAGAATAGGTGATATAAAATGATGGGTATATACTTGACGATATGTGAGGTTGTAAATCTCGTTGATGAAGCTCTTGTACAAGCACTTTTGCTTGCTCCCAAACATTATAACTTTTTCCCAGGAAAATGCCATAGTGGGGAGTCGAAAAGCATCTTTGACTTCCCACTGTATCGGGTCTTCATCAACAAGACCTACCAACGGTTTTGGGTTTTGGGGGTCAATTTCAGGACGTGCAACCAGCAAACACTCCCACATCCAAATAGATAGGCCCCAAATACATCTGCCCATGCATGGCCTCTGGATGGTTTTCCTACAAGCATCGTCGAGCTGCAAACCAACATTTCATTCCTTGTTAGCTTCGCAAAGATTATGATGTACAACCACGGTTGATGAGAATTGCACTTACATGACGATACAAGTAGGTGAGCCCAGCAGACCCCCAGTTGTAATTCTGATCCCTTTCGACCAAGAAGTCAATATACATCCAAGGAGCAACGCCTCCGGATGTATCTCCAAAACCAACCTGGCTTAGGAGATGCCACACATACGCTCGCTCATACTGCATCAATATCTCTAGGTTGGCATCAGCCGGGCATCCCGGCCTATTGGCCTCGAGCGAGGCAAATGGGACGCTGTTGGTCCTGTTGTCAGTCCTTCCCTGTTGAGAAACAGAGGTAGAGTAGTCGCCGATGAGAGCGGTAACCCTGTGACACCAGTTCTTCTTGTTCACTCATCCGGTGAGATCTTCGCCGTCGATAGGAAGCCATGTGATCATGGCAATGTCGTCAAATGTCATAGTCATCTCGCCACAAGGGAGATGAAAGATGTGTGTGTCCGGTTGCCAACGATCTAGCAATGCCATGAGAGCTGCATGGCTCATCACCGGCAGCACACATTTGAACTGAAGGACAAATGATAGAAGGTTGACATGCTCGAAGAAGGGCTCATAACGCACGTCATATGCCATCTGGGTACCCTTCATGTGACACCACATTCTCACGACCGTAAGTGTGTGTGAAAAGTGAAAAAATAGGTTAGAATCTTACTTTATCTATGAAACAATTATATGAAAATTATTATGGCTTGAATCATTACAAGTCCCGTATACACACACCCATTAGGTTCGGCTATCCTAACATAATGGAAATTGCAAATGTATAAATAAAAACTATATCAGTATATATGGTACCCGGATAAAAGAGATGGATTTCCATACATCCCAATAACAAAGATTTTGCAATCTACATACATATGAATTCAACATCCACTATCCATATACATATTTCAATATATGTAGAATAATAATGCAACATATGCCATACAAATTTTGAATCTGTATAAATTAATAAAACTTCAATCATATCCATACAATCTTCTCATGCATTCATCAAGACTACATAATATCATACTAAAAACATCAAACACAGGCATATTTAAAAAATTACAAGACCTAGGGTTTCACCTAGTGCCAAAGATAAATACAAAACTACATTTTCTTGGGAAAACGTAATTGGAGGGATTGGAGGAGCTTATCAGCCTCTTCGTTTTGCCCTAAAGAACCGCAAAAACCATGGAATGTAGAGGGAGATCCAAGGAGGGGATCTTGAGGAGGAGTGAGGCGCCACCGGCCTCTTTTCGTGCGATGAAGAGGTTGAATATGGGTGGGTGGGGCCCGCCCAAAATGCCATGGGCTCAGATCTATCTGGGGACCCTACCGCCACTCGCTGAGGCGGTAGGCCCTAACACCCTACTGCCATCCACTATGGTGGTTGGATACTGATCCACGTAAGCGGCCCAGACGGCGCCGTCTAGGTTAACGGGAGCCTACCGCCACCGGCAGTGGTGGTAGCTTGTGTTGCCCTACCGCCAGATCGAGTGGCGGTAGGAAAAGGGTGAGATCCGAAAAAAATTCATGACTAGGGTCAGATCTGACTGAACTTAGGTAAAATGGTCAAAACAGTGAATTTGTTCTCCGGGTGTGCTTGCTGACGCATGTGCATGTGTGTGTTCACGCGTGATGTGCCGCTAACCATTGTTGCGTGTGCTTGTGGTGATGATGCCTGCGAGTGTGCTTTTTGTTGTTGCCTGCGTGATCCTTGGTGCCTCTAGGACGAGAGGAAGCCACCCAGAAAATGGCCAGAAGGAAGCGCCATATTTGCATGTGTGTTAGAACTTAGACAGTGAGTTTGTGCTTATAATTTCGTGAACATTCATATTACAAACACGAAAAAATTATTGTTGGTGATAATATTTATTGTTGCATGCAAATATGCATGCTGTCGATCTGCCTCTCCTACCCATTGCAAGTATTGATGAACATTATTATTGCCATTTAATTATCCTAATTTATGTTCAGCCATTACTAGTTTCTTTGATTGATTCCTAATTCAAACTTCTAACATACGTAATATCTTTTGTGGACTTATAAGATGATGCATACTCCAACATTGGTTTGGCCACATTATAAAAACAATAACTCCATCATTATGGAGATGTCAAAGTCATCACAAAAACATGTGAACTTTATTTTTGGAATGAAACAAAGATGGAGACTAACAATGTCATGTTTTTTACATCAAACAATATGATGGACTGGTTCAGGTATATATCACGAGTATAACAATCTACTAACCATAGAAATTGGTACTTCTTTTTGCGACTCTCAAATGCTTCTAAATTTTAAATACCTATTCAATTTTGGCACAATCACCCTATTTCCGCCGCACTGAGGGATGTGGAGGGAAGGAGCCCACCATCAGCATGTACCACGGCTAAGAAGACCGAGGACGCCGAGGACCCAATGCCCTCAAGTATGACGGCATTGCACCATCCTTTCTGTTGTAACTTATGATGATGACTGAAGAGTTTTGAGATTAATCTCGATGTACATATGATCGTGACCGGGAGGAGAACCTTGTTGTGTATAGAGAAAATTGATTAATGTAAATCCCCAACCACCGAGCTCCTAAAGGACACCTGGGTAATAAATCCACGTTTGTCCATACCGCGAGCCATTTAGGACGAGCAACCACGTGAACTTCGACCCCATTGTCGGTGTTAAAACCGGTTGATCTCGAGTAGGGATTCTGAACTGTGGATTTAGGGTCGATGGGTAACAAGAGACAAAGAAGATGGTGATTTACCCAGGTTCGGGCCCTCTTTATGGAGGTAAAACCCTACATCCTGCACTTGTTGTTATTGATGGAATAGTACATAGTTGATATACTACGAGATCGGAAGTTGTGGTCTAAACCCTAGCTGTAATAAGCTTAATGTGTCCTACGAACTATGGCCCTCTAGCCTACATAGATGCCAGGGGCACTAGGGTGACACAAGGTCGTGTATAATGGAGAAGGAATATGTCGATTACTACATCTCCTTGGATTGTGCGCCAAGTCTTCAGAAGAGTCCATCTTGAGTTTGATACTTCTATTGACGATCAAACATGCCCGGGAGTTCGCCCATGAGAATAGGTAGACGACCCAAGGACCATATAATCCCGGACTCCTTGAGTATCCCCCGAGCAAGCCTCCAATGCTGAAACCTTCCTTTGGTCACTTCATAGGGGCTCTGGCTTGCGAGGCGAGTTCCTCTCTTCCTTTAGTTGATGATGGCTCGGCTGCCAATGAATACGCCTCCTTCAAGTGCACACACAAAGATGTATATATTAAAATTTTAATTTCCAGGCCGACCGTTTGATAATGAGTAGTGTCCTTCCCTATTCGAAAGGCCACGGTTGGTCAAGGCCTGTAGCCTTTAATGAAAGAGCGGTTTGAGACTGTTTTACTGACACGTTCCATCACGGAGATTGTGACCCTGTTTTCTAGGGATACAATTTATGGTTTGGGTTTATCCCACTCGCCCACAATCACACGATTTCATTGGGAAGTGGTGTAGTTTACGGCGTCGTGGCGGGGCGTTCGATATACTCGTGAGCCATAAAAGGTAAAAACCATCACCTCACCCCTTCACGCACCTCAGATCTTGCAACACCATTGTCATTCCCTGCTAACAAAGCTCGAGCGCCCAGACGTCCCTTCTCCTCCCTTTCTTTTGAATCCCTTCATCAATCCGGCAATGGCAAGCACCAGTTCCAAGGGCAAGCGGGAGGTCTCCTCTGTCACTGAGAAGGACATTCTAGAGCTAAAAATCTCCGACTATTTTCTGAAGAACATACCGCACCATGCTCCGGAGAAGGACCAAGTCGTCCCCACACCCAAAGATGGGGAAAGAGTAGTTTCTATCCCTCATTTTATTCGGGGCTTAAGTTTCCCCTCCATCAATTCGTTCGGGGAGTCATGTTCTACTATGGGTTTAACTTCCACGACCGCCTGAAGTCCATCACCCACCTCTCAACCCTCATCACTATTTGTGAGGCATTCTTGTGGGTCCAACCTCACTTTGTCTATTGGCTGAAGGTTCTCAATGTTAAGCCTAAGGTCATCAATGGCGGTGAGGCGGACTATGGAGGGTCAATGGTTAACAAGCTCAGCGGGTCCACATGGCCGAAGGACATATTCATTGATACCACCAAGTCATGGAAGAAAGAGTCGTTCTATATCACCAAGCCATGCAACGCAGGCGAGGTAGCTCGTCCCACATTTAGATCTGGCCCTCCCACCCATCTCGTGTTTTGAAAGGAAAATGCCCTAGATTGGGGTGACACAGAGGAGGTGAAGGAGCTCACGAAGAAGATCTCCAATCTACTAGAGAAAACTGAGCTCACCAGCGTCATCCACGTGATGCTACATCACCGCCTTCTCCCCTGCCAGCGCCGACCCGTCGCAATGTGGGAATTAAATTTGGAGGATACGAATAGTGCGGTGGGCCCTGTGCAAAGTTTTTCCGCAGTACTCACGAGAATCTTGGAAGGCGGTCTTTAAGCTACAAAACACTTGGCCCGCCGAGGACGAAGATGAAAGCCTCTCCCTCCTCAACCCTTTGGGGCCGGTAAGGTTTTCACCATATTTTTTAGATTCCACCCCTTCCTTTTTTGGCAAGGTGCTTACTTTATCCTCTCCCCATGCTTGCAGATCTGGGTGAAAAAGTATGAGGAGATTAACTATCCGACACCCTTGCCTGAAGACGAAATGATCCACTGTTGGCAACCATGTTAGCCAAGAAGTCTTACATGGCTCTCTGGGAAAAGGAGGAGTAGAAGAAGGGGAAGAAGAAGATCTAGGAGGGTCTTTGATCAAAGGGTCCCCTGGACACCAAGTCCGAAGAGACACTGGCTCCCTCCAACCTAAAGGGAGAGGAAGAAGAGGATGAGGAGGAGGTAAGTGACTCCTCCCATACAAAGAAAAGAGCGGCATCTGAAGATGCTGTGGGATATCAAGCTCGCGTTTCTCCAAAGAAGCAACATAGGTCCCCCATGGCCCTATTTTAGGATATTCCATACACGGACGAGGAGTCCGAAGATGAAGCACCGGTCCCTCGAAGGACCCTATGGGTGAAACCCCGAGCACAAAGGTATTTTTGAAAAATTGAATACATCTTTCCTCTGGGTTCGATGGTTCTAACTAGGCTCATTTTCCGTATAACGGCCTGCAACGTGACTTCCCCACTTATTAAATTTCGGAGGGGGATTCCCTGCAAGCCAATCTGGGTGAATGCAGGACCGGCTCGGCCCACACACCTCCTCCTGCAGCCGAGGAGACCGGGGAGGTGGTATCCATGCAGCCCCCCCCCCCCCCCCCCCCGTGCCGGAGATCACGGCTGGGGGTGACAGTATTATGGCCGAGGTTAACACTTTGGCCACAAAGGACCAGGAGGATGAACTCCTCCTTTGAGAAAGGAGGGAGGATCTAGACCATCTAGGTCCCCTTCGAAGTCGACTACCGAGGGTCCTCCCTCTCCGGCACCGTCAGTAGTAGTCTCTTCGTGAAGGGAGACTCGTACGACGCACCTGGAGCCATCCACAATGGAGCAACTCCAAACTGGATGTCCTAACTTAAGGGAGGAAGGTCTCAATGATCCTTCCATTCCTGAACAATGTTGCACTCATCTTAGTGCTGTACTGCAAAGCATTTAGTCCGTTTACAATGGTCTGAAAGAATCTTTCAACGCACTGCTGATAGGCATCAAGGTAATCCACATACTTTTCCTTTTGTAATTATACATTGTCTAAAAGCAATATTATACTTCGTAGCCCTCGAGCCCTGTTGAGTTTGGAAAACTCATGCGGGGGTCAGAATAGTTCAGAAAAAGTTGTGTGTAGCCCCCAAGGCTCTAGCGGGTTGATGAGAAACACCCTAGCAAAGGATTTTGAAAAAATCTGAAAATTTATAAAAGTTTCAGAAATGCACTTTTGTAGTCTTCTACATTAGCTGCAGCCCCCAACTCTCTGGAGTTGGCAGAAATGAATCGGAAACTAAAGGTTTCTGAAGAGGAGATGGATCGCATCAACAAGTGTTTTGAAGATGCTCAAAGTAAGTGTGAAAGCTTTAGCTCTCTTATTGAATTGTTTTCTATCTTTGTCTCTAAGTGTAGTTTGGCTGAATGACTATCACAGCTATTGCTACTCATGTTGATCAGCTTAAAGACTAATAGGGCAAGGCCCAACAGGAGGCCTCCGAACAGAGGGCGGCGGCCACACATGCCAAAGCTTCTAGCGATAAATCTGAGGCCCGTGTCAGTGAAGTTCACCAAGAGCTGAAGGAGGCCATCACGAAAAATGAGGCCCTCAATGAGAAAGAAAAACAAAAAAACATTCAAATTGACGTCGATGACCGCCGCACTCCAAGAAACACGGAAGGAGGCACACGATCATCGAAAAGAGGTCCATCAGATCAAGCACATCGCAGATGATAAGTGATATTTACTACAATGTACATTTGGCGGATGAAGATTTGCATTGCTTACTCAAATATGGAGTTCTCCAAGTGCGATTGCAGATCTTCCAAAGAGTGTGGCAGAAGCTTAGAAGTAATATGCTTCTCAAGAGGGCGCGATGCAACAAAGGCTATTCTGGGCACAATTCCAAAATCCGGAGCATCTTGAGCTAGTGTCCGATCAGTTCAAACAACCGATGGAGCTGCACAAGATGACTGAGCGAGCCATGAAAGAGTTGTGCATCAGGTTATGGCCGTCCGAGCCACTCCCCAGCAGCTACTTTGGCATGGTGCAAAAGCTTATTGCTGCTTCGCCTCAAATCGATGTCATGAAGCATTCGGTCTGCATCAAGGGAGCTTGGATGGCCTTTGCAAGGACAATGATGCATTGGCCGAAGGTAGAGCCCTTGAAGATGGCCACCGCGCCTCCACCAATTGGGAAGGAGCACAGACGCCCTGAATGATATTTCTCCACTGCCATGGAAGGTGCCCGAGCTATAGAAGCACAATGCTCCAAAGACTTAGTCTTTGAGTACAAAATCCTATCATGTAAAAGAGGTTGTATAATACAATGCCCTTTGATTTTTGCATGGCAGACCATGTCTTTATAATGGAAACTCTTTTTTGGTTTTTTCGATATTGAAAGTTTCCAGTCGTTGGCTTCAGCACACCGCCAGATACTAGAGGAGTTGTTTTCATCTTTCACATTGTTACCCTTAGCCAAAGTCTTAGCTCCCTAAGGTGGTAATGTGGGAGAAAACTAGGCAATCAGACTATTCGACTTTAATGCTTTCATTTAACCATAAGAGCTTGTCTGTGGATGCTAAGTACAAGTGTAGAACCCTTTTGTAAATTCTGATATTTGGCTTATGTTGTGGTGTAAAAACGTGTAATCACTTGGTTTGAATGATTTCAAACCTTCCACAGAACGCGATGAACCGCCAACAGTTCTTTTGTTTAACACTTGTCTTTGGATTGTAGACCATTTCTTGCTTATCATACCGGTCCGTTTTCGACTTACTCCACTGAGGTACTTAACCAGACTAGCTAGAAATACAATCACAATGGTTCTCCCTTTACCATTTAAGCCAAACTAGCACAATGTAAATGGGTAAACACAGGAGCGGGGCAAAGCATCTTTTGACCAAAGACATAATTCAGAACTGATTCATATCATGCAAATACGAGACTTCGCATATGTGAAATGCCAAATAGTATTGTAATGGTTCTAAGGGGTGGTCATGACGGCCAAGCCCCCTGTCAATTTAGCCAATATCAGAGATGTGCAAGAAAACAAACTTGTATATGTGTTCGAGTAACAATTCGGAAAAAGTAGGAGGCAAAAGTCATTGCGAAGCTCGTAAATCAAAAAGAGCGTTCCTTACTTCCGAAAATTTTGAATCGTTAATTCAAACTCAACATGCAGATGTATATATAGAGAGGAATAAAAGTGTAGAGAGTAGAGGTTTACACAGGGTTTGTTATAACTAGCTTGATGTTCCTATAAACACCCTGATGCACGTCCGTGCATTCACTCTTCGGAGAATAATCCTTGAAAAGGAGAGAACTTTAATGATCAGCTCTTGTGAACAATGGCGGTCTTGAGAGGTTGTTGATGTAAAAGTTTGCTTAACATAGTGATCTGTCCTTGATGGTACCTATATATGTCTGAAGACTATATTAGCCATGGTTCGATTTATCCAAACTATAAGTTGTATATTACTGATCCCCATAGCTGCCCATGGTATCTTCAGGGCAAAGTTGTTTCTTCGAGGTACATACTTTGCAGGAGGAAAGGTGCCGCTATGGGGAATGTATTCCTATTTAGCTGCCGTAATATGTGACTGCAACGGGGCACTAGCCCGTTTATGCTCCTTGATGGATAACTTTGTCTTGGGAGTCATATTGTCGGCCTGTACTTCGACTACCAAAGCCGCATTGTGTTCCTCAGTCTGGAGGGATCGCTCGGTGTTACCATTGAGTGTAATAACACCCTTAGGTCACAACATCTTCATCTTGAGGTATGCATAATGGGGACGGGATTAAAGCGAGCGAACATTGTATGACCGAGGAGTGCGTGATATCTATTGCAGAAAGGGACGATGTCAAATATCAAATCTTTGTTGTGAAAGTTGTTGGGTGTGCCGAACACAACCTCTAGGGTTATCGTGCCCGAACAACAAGCCTCGACACCAGGAATTACTCCTTTGAATGTGGTTTTGCTGGGTTTGATTCTTGATGGATCCATGCCCATTTTCCGCACTGTATCCTCGTAGAGAGATTTAGGGTACTACCTCCATCGATGAGGACTCGAGCGAGATGGTACCCGCCAATGATGGGATCGAGTACCAAAGCCGCTGCCCCCATGCCAAATACCGATAGGGTGGTCCGTGCGATCATAGGTGACCGGGCATGCCGACCATGGATTGTACTTCGGGGCTACTGGCTCTATAGCATATACGTCCCGAAGCGCATGCTTCCTATCCTTCTTGGGCAAGTGGGTGACGTAGATCATGTTCACCATTTTTACTTCGGGGGGGGGGGCTTCTTTTGGCCCCCGTTGTTCGGGTGATGAGGTTCTCTGTCGTCCTTGCTATGGGGACTCTTTGCGTGGTCTTCGGCCATGCTTTTTCTCGCCTCCTGGATCATCCAAAAATTACGGTTGATGTGAGTGGTGGGGTTGTTCTTAGTGCCATGTATCAAACATGGCATCTGAAGTATTTTGTTCAACACATGTGGGGACCCCGACTTACGAGTCGAGATCGCCGAATGAACGTGCTCAGTGATCCCAGAGATCAATGCTCACCGAACACACATATAGTGAATAATAAGAGTCTTACATCCAAGTACCGAATTATTACATCACATTGATCGAACGGTCAAGTTCACAAGATAGAGCCTAAGGCCCAATCATACGGATACAACTAATAGCAGAAATCATAGGGGCTAACCGGGTGCCCATGCCATCAAGCCTACACCGATAGGCATTCTTACTCGGAAACATCCTAGTTTGCATGGGCGTCTCCGAAGACGTACTCATCTCCAAACTCCAGTCCTTTCATGTCTCGTCAATAAAATAACCAGTGGCAAGCCAATGAGTACTTTTAAATGTACTCGCAAACAGCCCATGATATGAACAATGAAAGTGAAGGATAACAATATCATGCATCTTTGGTGGGATTCACCTTGGTAGTAAATAATCATGAATATGCATCAAGTTAAAGAATTACTTTTGAAGAATAGGTTACAGATATCAATATCTGCTGAGGGTTGAACCATCCAGGTTCACCCTGTATGCCAAGTCACCAAACTTGGTCATATCATTACTTTCATAATAACTCCTTCTATCAGAACTCACACACACTTGGTTTATGCGGAAATGACTGGACGTAGTTTAAGCAGGATTACACAACTGTCCTTGACCGTGGACACGACTATTCGAATAGTTTTACACTCTGCAGAGGTAGTACGCTGGACCCACGAGATCCGGGAAACTTCCGTGTCATCCACGACTCGCGGTATATAACATACACGAGGTAAGTACCCGATCAATGCCTTTCCCATGACAATACTAGACAAAGAGGTCCACTCGATTGGTACCCAACGCACATGTTGAATGTCCTACGAGCGTCGACTCTGGACAATATCAACCATGCGTGGACCAACGTTGTGCCTGGAACACATAAAAATGGATAGTCGCCCTACCTGGCATGACCCCATCACGAGAGTGACCACATATCACTCCCACCACTAGTAATGTGGCTCTATGCTAGCACCGACCAGAGTAATCAACAAAGCCCCGTCCCATAAAGGGGTAACGTGGTCGTACATGTAAGGTTGGGACGGTCGACACATCATAAATCTAATCCCATTTCCGGAACCATACTCACACAAATACCCGGTGCACCACTTCACCAAAAGTGGCCACCTAACTCATCATCACCCTCGGGCATTAGTGGCACCCGACGATGTTTTCATCAGACTTGATCAACACATGCTGATGCTACTGTTACTCTAGCTTTACTTGTCAACATGATACTAGCATGACCCTCATAGGTGGTAGGATCAAGCTTAGTGCATGTGCTCCGGAGGAGCCATCGGTAAAATCAGATCAATGATTTACCGACACTTATGATCATATGCAACGGAAATATTTGCTACTCTAGCATGCAATATAACATATGCTCAGTCATGGTCAAAGGGCTGCTTGCCTTGGTCAGCTAGGCATCCGGGGTCTTGGACGTCTTCCGCTCTGATTCCCTTGTCACACGGATTTTCTACCGTCGTCAAAAGAATAAATAAGAAATAGCTCACTCAAAAACAGATCACAGATTCATTTTAAAAATGTTCTCTATTACTGATAAATCTAAGTTGTTATTTAAAAAAATATTTGCCTTTGATTCCAATGAAGGAACATTTTTTAAATCAACTAAAGAGAAGCAAAACTATTCCAACTTAATCCTTTTATTATTGTAAAACAGAATAGTTGCTGAAAAATTCAACCAATGGTTTTGTTAAATACTACATATTTTTAGAAGAATATCAGTGGAAAAATTATATTTCTACACTAGTAAAATATTTTTATAAAAATCTTGAAAAACCAGTTTTAAAACAAAAGAAAAATGGGCTAAGTCCCTGGCCTGGCTTGGCCTGGAACTAGGCTGGCCCAAAGGCTAGCCGACAGCCTGCCTAGGTGCGCACGCCGTCAGGTTTGAACTTGACGTGTGGGGCCCTGCGGTCAGTGGCTGCCAGCAGTGAGGGAGAGGGGGCTGGGCCACCGAGAGGTGGGGCAAACATTTCGGGGTTGTCTCCTACCTCTGGCCAGAGAGGAGGAGGAGCACGCTGGCGAGGCTGCCGACGTCCTCGGGCCCCAACGAGGATAGAAATGGGTCTGGCTCGTTGCCGCCTACATGCTGGTGGTCGGAACAACAACAGAGAGGCTCGGGTTCATCAGCGACGAGGAGGCCGCGGGCGGAGGAGTTTTGGGAGGTGGTCGAGAGGGTATCTAGGGGCATGGAAATGCTTGGCAAAGTTGGGGGAAAGCTTCCCGAGGTCGAGGGGAGTGTTTTGGTGGGTCGAGGGACGCAGGAGCCGTCGTGTAGCCGGAGATCGTCCGAAGCTCCGAGGTGGAGGGGCCTCGGTCGATCTCGAGCACCGGGGCTCTGCTGGCTTGCTGGGGAGGCTAGGAAGGAGATCGTGGTCGTGGCAAAGCTGTCTGAGGGGTGCTGGAGCGAGGGGGAGGGCTATAATAGGCCCGCGACGGTGAGCCGATTAGGGAGCGCCGGTGACTCACCGTGGCGCGCATGGGGGTGCAGAGATGAGCTGGGGTCGAAACCACGGTCTCAGGACGTGGTTTTGGACTGCCAGAACCATCTGCAACAGAGGGAGAGAGAGGGGAGTCGATCATCAGTGGTCGCGCAACATTGGCCGGTACTGGTGCGCGCGGTCATGCGTCGCACAAGCTCTAGCGCGAGAGAGGAGGGGCCCTGATGTTCGTTCAATGAAGAGGGGTTGTCGGGGAAGAGGTTGGACACCTCGAGGGAGGCTGGAACTGGCCGAGGGCGTCGCCCACCTTGGTGGCTTCCTGTAGCGTGCCCAGAGTGCAGTTTTGGCATGCCACAGCATGCTAATGCGCTCTGAGGTGCTTTGGACGTGTCTAGCATGTCCCGGGTACTGGCTGGGATAAGGCTAGCCGTTGAAGTCCCGTAGGAGCTTCAGCTGGTTAAGGGAGACAAGAGAAACATGTGATGTCAGCTTTGAGCTGAAGCTTAGATTGGGTTTTTTGGCATTTTTACTTTGAACCAGAGAGGGGCTAGTTGACTGGGGTTGGGCATTGATACTGGCCACCTAATCTAAGAGTTTGGAGCAAAGGGGTTGGGTTTAGCTATGGCTAAGGGGGCTTTTACCCATCTGTAAGAAGGTGCTCGACAGTGGTTTGGGGTGGTTGCACCCCACCACTGGTGGTGCAACTTAACAGGTTTGGGTTTGGTGCTAAAACATGGGGTTTCACCAAGTTTGAGCCCCATTGGACAAGTTTAGCTTTGTAAAGTTGAAAACTTCACCATTTGACCTGATATGTCCCTTCCAAAGAGAGTGTGGGCAAACTAAGTCCCACAAATCCCATTTTTGGTGTGTAACCCTCATTTGAGGTGTTAAGCACTCCTGCAAAGTTTCAACATCATTGGACAAACTTTGCTATGTAGAGTTTCTCTAACTTCAATCTGGACACAAGGGGTTTTGCAGTTATTTGGGGTCCTTAATCACCTTGGATCATAGTGAAACTTTATGTGGACACCAATTATGGCTTAGGGATACCACTGGAATTTTCTAGGATGTTATTGAGAATATTTCTTTTGGAAATATTTCAAAAGGTCAAAACAGACACAAATGGTTTTCAAGGTTTTACTCAAATAATTATAATATAAATAGGGGTTTAAAATCTTATGTATGGAAAATATATGTCCTTCCGATCATCTCCAAATTTAATCAGATTTTTCTAAGGCAGAAAAGTATTTTTTCGTGTAGGAATACCATTTCTGGCCTCAAAAATGGACATGTAAATAAATTAAGAAAACAATTCTAAAAATAATTATTTTGTGGTTTTGGAGCACTAAAATAAAGCTAAAATCAGATCACCAACTTTGGGTAAGAACGCTCCTTGCTATCAAGGGCATGTAGTGCAACTCAAAGTAGGGTTTTACCTGGATCAGAAATCAGAAAAGGATTTTGGAAATAATTCAATATTGTCAAATGGGATTTTTTATCACCACATGATAAAACACACAAGCATACAATGACAATCATGGCACTCACATCAATAGTTTTGAAAAAGTTAGCAAGCTCAGAATTTTGCATTGTAGAGAAAGTGGTAGTAAGAACAGGGTGTGACAGACCTATCCCCCTTACAAGAATCTCGTCCCCGAGATTCCTAAGCTAGGTGCTAAAAAGGTCCGGAAACTCAGATCGGAGATAGTCTTCACGCTCCCATGTTGCTTCGGCTTCAGTGTGGTTGCTCCCCTGAACCTTGAAATACTTGATGGTGCGGCTTCTGGTGCAACGCTCAGCTTCATCCAAAATGCGGATCGACTTCTTGCGGTAGGTGAGATCTGGGTGAAGGTCGATGGCATGATGGTCAATGTCCTTGTAAAGATCGGGACGATTTGGCGCTTGAAGACACTTCCAAAGTTGTGACACGTGGAAGACGTTGTGCACACCCGAAAGTTCCGGAGGTAGCTCCAATTAGTAAGCGACTTCTCCACGCCTTGCCGTGATATTAAAAGGTCCAATGAACCTTGGAGCAAGTTTCCCTTTAATACGGAAACGCTTGGTTCCCTTAAGAGGGGTGACATGGAGGTACACCTGGTCTCCAGGAATGAACTCCACGTCTCTGCGGTGAGAATCGACATAGCTCTTTTGTCGCGACTTGGCGGCCTTTAGATTTTCTCGGACAAGCTATACCTTCTCTTCTGCCTTGTGCAAAAACTTCTGGCCCGAAAATCAGCCCTTCACCGATTTCGGACCAGTTGAGCGGGGTGCGGCACTTTCGCCCGTATAATACTTCAAATGGGGCCATTTGGAGACTGGACTGGTAGCTGTTGTTGTATGAGAACTCAGCGAACGACAGACAGTCTTCCCATTTGGCACCATATGCCAAGACGCAAGCGCGGAGCATATGTTCGAGTATCTAGTTTACTCTCTCCGTTTGTCCGCCCGTTTGTGGGTGGAAAGCAGTGCTGAAAGAGAGCTTGGTTCCAAGGGCTTCTTGGAACTTCTTCCAAAATCTTGAGGTGAACTGCGTGCCTCGGTTAGATACAATCTCCTTGGTAACTCCGTGAAGGCTCACAATACGCTCAATATAGAGACTAGCCAACTTGTCCCGATCATAAGTGGTGTTGACTGGAATGAAATGGGCCATCTTGGTCAGATGGTCGACAATGACCCATATAGAGTCATGGCCTCTACTAGACCTTGGTAAGCCGGTAACGAAGCCCATGCCTATCTTGTCCCACTTCCATTTTGGCACCTGGAGAGGTTGTAGCAACCCAGCAGGTCGCTGATGCTCAGCCTTGACTCGTTGGCACACATCGCACTTGGCAACATAAAAGGCTATTTCCCTCTTCATGCCATGCCACCAGAATCTTTCTCGGAGATCTTGATACATCTTGGTACCACCGGGGTGAATAGAGTAGGGTGCATCATGTGCTTACCGTAGGATCAAATCCTTGAGTTCAGCCTTGTAGGGTACGCATAAACGTTTCCCAAACTACACTACTCCTTGTTCATCCACTGAAAATCCTAGGGCCTTGCCTTCTTGAATCTTCTTCTTGATGCCTTCAATGCTCTTATGACCCTTCTGGTCCTCCTTGATATCATCAATCAGCGTTGGTTTGACTTCGAGGTTAGCTTGAAATCCCGATTTCACTAGCTCCAATCCGAAGTTCTCCATTTTTTCATCCAAGGCGGGTTGCCTTTCCTTGAGCATGACGTTCAAGGTGCTGGTTTGCCTGCTTAGGGCATCAGCCACTACATTGGCCTTACCGGGGTGATATTGAATGTTGAGGTCGTAGTCTTTGATTAACTCCAACCACCTTCGTTGCCACATATTCAATTCCCTTTGGATGAAAATATACTTCATACTTTTGTGGTCAGTGTATATTTCACATCGTTTCCCCAGAAGGTAATGTCACCATGTCTTCAGGGCATGCACCACTGCTGCCAACTCGAGATCAGGGGTGGCATAATTCTCCTCATGCGGGCGCAGTTGTCGTGACAGATACGCCACAACTCTGCTTTCCTACATTAGAACCCCACCGAGTCCGGTTCTGGAGGCATCATAATATATCACAAACTCCTTGCTGATATCTGGAGTGGCCAATACCGGGGCGGTAGTTAATCTCTTTTTCAACTCTTGGAAGCTTGCTTCACACTCCGGCGTCCATTCGAACTTCTTGCCTTTCTTCAAAAGCTGGGTCATAGGTCGAGCGATGCGGGAGAGTCCTTCTACAAACTTACAGTAATATCCCACGAGTCCGAGAAAGCTCCTGACTTCCTTCACATCGATTGGCGATTCCTAGTTGGTTACCGTAGTAATCTTGGAGGGATCAACCACCAATCCACTTGCCATCATGGTATGACCCAAGAATGCAACTTCGTTCAGCCAAAATTGGCACTTGCTGAATTTGGCATAAAGTTGGTGCTCTCAAAGCTTTTCCAATACTAACCTCAAGTGTTTCTCATGTTCTTCTTCGGACTTGGAAAAGATTAAGATGTCATCAATAAATATGACAACAAACTTATCGAGGAATTCCATGAAGACCTTGTTCATGAGGTACATGAAGTAAGCTGGGGCATTAGTCAACCCAAAAGACATGACAGTGCATTCGTATAGACCGTACCGGGTCACGAACGCAATCTTGGTATGTCTTTAGGTCAGATCTTCAGTTGGTAATATCCGGATCAGAGATTGATCTTGGAGAATACCTTAGCTCCATTTAGCTGATCAAACAAGTCTTCGATCTTGGGGAGTGGATACTTGTTCTTGATCGTGACCTCATTGAGAGAAAGGTAATCGACACAGAGTCTGGTAGTCCCATCCTTCTTGGACACGAACAGAACAGGTGATCCCCGAGGTGACGCACTCGGACGAATGAACCCTTTCCTGAGTTGCTCATCCAGCTGCTTCTTTAGCTCCGCTAGCTCTTCGGATCACATCCTGTAAGGATTTTTATAGATAGGCCTGGATCCCGGCATGAGCTCAATGATGAACTCGATGTCTCGGTCAGGAGGCATCCCTGGTAGCTCATCAGGAAAGACGTCCGGGTACTCACAGACTACTGGCACCCGATCGAGTTCTACCTCAGACAGGTTGTTAACCCCGTGGTACTCGAGTGGTTACCGGCTCAGAGACGTACTTGACTTTGACCCCTTGGTCATTTGTCATGGTAATAGACCTATTGGCACAGTACAAAATGCTCTGATGTTTGGCCAGCCAATCCATGCCGAGAATTAATTCTAGGCGTTGCGACTTAAGTACAATGAGATCCGCTGAGAAGCTTATCCCATTGATAACAATCCCGACCTTCCTATATCCTAGGTTGGTCCTCAACACTGCTCCCGGGGTTTGGATTGCCATATGCCCGCGAAGCAGAGTAGGCTTTAAACCACATTTTTCTGCAAATCTTTGTGTAATAGAAGAATGTGAAGCACCACAATCAAACAATACTGTTGCTCGGGTGGAGTTGACGAGGAACGTACCCAGAATGCAGTCCTGGTCTTCTTGTGCCTCTTTTGTGGAGATATGATTAATCCTCCCCCTGCTGTGATACTACTGATTGCGGGGAGCTTGGTTCTTGCCTGGTGCTCTTTGGCCTTGATTTGGCGCATTGGGGCGCGGTGCGTCGGACTTCTTGTTGGGACACTGCCTGGAATAGTGCCCTGTTTGTCCACATCCGAAACAGGTAACTTGCGCTGGAAGATTGGTCTTGACCAGTGTTGTTCGGTGGGTTGATTGCTGGCTTGGTGTTAACTTGCTGCTGAGGCTGGTAGTTCTGGCAAAACGTTGGGGTCTTGTACTGTTGCTGTTGATAGTTGGGTCTTGCTGGAGCTGACTGCCATGGGTGTGGCTTCATGTTACTCGGTCCTCCACTACCCATTAGCTTGCGCTTACGGGTGTCGTCCATAGCACGACGCTTATCCTCCAACATAAGGTCCTTATTAACCAGATCGCTGAAGGTCCAACATTCACAAACAACTAGCTGATACTGGAGTGACTGCTGCAGTCCTTCCATAAAGCGTTCCACTTTGGCGGCCTCAGTGCTGACATCTTCCGGTGCATATCTTGACAGGAGTTTGAACTTCTGCAAATACTCCTTGACAGATCCACTGCCTTGCCTTAAGGCTTGGAATTCCTGCTTCTTAATGGTCATCATTCCTAGAGGAATGTGAGCAATGCGAAATCCATCTTTGAACACAGCCCACGTGATGACTTGCCCTGCTCGCATGATCTGAAATCCATCCCACCAAGCTCTGGCTGTGCCTCCGAGATAGTGAGACTCCGAGACAGTGAGAAGCATAGAGGACTTTCTCACCATCATCAGTGCATTTGACCAGCGCGAGGAGGTCTTCGATAGTATGGATCCAGTCATTGGCATCCAATGGTTCAGTCGTCTCCGTGAATATGGGTGGCATAGTTCGCATGAACTCAGAGAGAGTAGAGCGACCATTGCCATTCCCATTCTACGGCGGGTTGTTCACCAAGGCTTGAGCCAGCTGCTGAATAGTGGCATTATTGGCTTGACGTTCCTCTCAGAGAGCTTGAAGGAACTGAGCCATAGTCAAGCTTTCAGGGGGAGGTGGTGGCGGTGGAACATCGTCTTGCTGCTCGTGGTGATCTGCAGCTTGAGCTTCGCCTCCGGTTCCCTGCTGCTGACCTAAAGAGGCAGAGCCGGGGTTGCTGAAGGTGCTATTGCGAGTTGCATTCACCATCCTGTCGGGGGAGTAGACAGGTCAATTTGCCCAACCGGCCAAAATCATAAGGGATGATGCTCTAGTAAAGGGGTCTGGTGGTGTGCTAGTGTGAAATTTTTAAGCGAAAGGTTTTTGAAAAAGCTAATGCATTAGATTAAAACAAGCGATGTACTCGCTCACAAGCAGCCTAAGGCAGAATGCGACTTGCATCCAACATGCTTATAGAACACTCATGGTTCACTGAACCGATACATGGACTCCTACGCTCGGGGAGTAACTCCTAATTGCCTACGTTGATAGCACTAAGTGGTAGACTGTGCGGTCTCATAGGCGGGTTCCGCGGGATCTTCGTCTTCATCTTCATCTTCATCAGTACTTCCTTCCTTTAAAGGAGTAGGAGAAGGAAGCGGTCCATCGTGACTTCTCTTGGTTGGTGAGGTAGCGAAGAGTTCAGTGTACTCTTCCGCAGTCAGGCGACAACTTTGAAGAGGAGTGGCCTGAAGCGGTGGTATTCCTCCTTGGAAGGCGATGCCAGATAGTCCTTCGGGTGCTCCTTCCTTCTTCACCTTGCGGTTCTTCATCTTTTCCATGCGAAGTAGATCCTTAACTTGGTACAACTCTTGGCGAATCTTTGTTGACTCCTTGACCAAAAGGTGCGTCAAAGTGTCGGAGGAGATACTGAAGTAGGTCTGAAACCTTAGTGGCGTCCCGCCCTCAGAAGATGGGTTGAGTGTCCAACTCCCGTCTATCCCATCCTTAATGAAGGGTAGGTGACGAGTAGCTGGCTCGTTAGACATCTCGGGAAGGATGTCGCGGAGTCGCATGAGCGCCTCTCGTGCTGCTGTCTCCACTTCCAACATCAGATCCTTCATCTGTGGTCCTTCAAAGAACCAGCTAGACGGGGAGTTGTTAGCCTTCACTATCACGTCCACGTGATATTCTTTAGTGTCGGCGTTGACCCACTGCTCGTGGTAGACGAAGATGGGCGTGTGGCGTACTTGGCACTTCTCGAGACTATCACTGAAAAGTAGAGCGAAGCCCATCTCCAGAAGCGTCTCAGGTACGGCGGCCATCTACAAGATGTAGAGGAGAGGGTTAGAAAGTTTTTAGTGGTTGCAGAATCTCAGGTTATGCTCTATGTGCACTAGTCTTCTCGGCTATTGTCCATGCTACCTAAGGCTTCCTACAATCATGATGGATCTGATACCAACTCTATGGGGATCCCGACTTACGAGTCGAGATCGTCGAATGAGCGTGCTCAGTGATCCCAAAGATCAATGCTCACCGAACACACAGATACTGAATAATAAGTGTCTTACATCCAAGTACCGAATTATTACATCACATGACCGAACGGTCAAGTTCATAAGATAGAGCCTAAGGCCAAATCATACGGATACAACTAATAGCGGAAATCATAGGGGCTAAGTGGGTGCCCATGCCATCAAGCCTACACCGACATGCATTCTGACTGGGAAACGTCCTAGTTCGCAGGGGCGTCTCCGAAGACGTACTCATCTCCAAACTCCGGTCCTTCCATGTCTGGTCAATAAAATAACCAGTGGCAAGCCAATGAGTACTTTTGAATGTACTCGCAAACAGCCCATGATATGATCAATGAAAGTGAAGGATAACAATATCATGCATCTTTGGTGGGATTCACCTTGGTAGTAAATGATCGTGAATATGCATCAAGTTAAAGAATTACTTTTTAAGAACAGGTTACAGGTATCAATATCTGCTGAGGGTTGAACCATCCGGGTTCACCCTATATGCCAAGTCACCAAACTTGGTCATATATTACTTTCATAATAACTCATTTTATCACAACTCACACACACTTGGTTTATGCGAAAATCACTAGACGTAGTTTAAGCAGGATTACCCAACTGTCCTTTACCATGGACACGGCTATTCGAATAGTTTTACACTACAGAGGTAGTACGATGGACCCATGAGATCCAGGAAACTTCCTTGTCATCCACAACTCGCGGTATATAACATACCCGAGGTAAGTACCCGATCAATGCCTTTCCCCTTACGATACTAGAACAAGAGGTCCACTCGATTGGTACCCATCCCACATGTTGTACGTCTTACGAGCACCGACTCTAGACATTATCAACCATGCGGGGACCAATGGTGTGCCTGGAACACATAAAAATGGCATAGTCGCCCTACCTGGCACGACCCCATCACGAGAGTTACCACATATCACTCCCGCCACTAGTAATGTGGCTCTTTGCTAGCACTGACCAGAGTAATCAACAAAGCCCCGTCCCATAAAGGGGTAACGTGGTCGTACATTAAAGGTTGGGACGGTCAACACATCATAAATCTAACCCCATTTCCGAAACCATACTCACACAAATACCTGGTGCACCACTTCACCAAAAGTGGCCATCTAACTCATCATCACCCTCGGGCATTAGTGGCACCCGACGGGGTTTTCATAAGACTTGATCAACACATGGTCATGCTACTATTACTCCAGCTTTACTTGTCAACATGATACTAGCATGACCCTCATAGTTGGTAGGATCAAGCTTAATGCATGTTCTCCGGAGGAGCCATCGGTAACATCACTCAATGATTTACCGGCACTTATGATCATATGCAACAGAAATATTTGCTACTCTAGCATGCAACATAACATATGCTGAATGTTGACGTGCAACTATTCCTGACTTGATGCCTCCCCGGCAGCGGCGCCAGAAATATGTTGTCTCTGTGACAACAGACCTTCCCCTGCAACGACACCAGAAGAGTGCTGCTAGCACTCCCCGACAACGAAACTAGAAGAATGTTGTTGATGGCCCACCAGCGCGTGGGTTCGCAGCAGTTTTCGAGGGTAGAGTGTTCGACCCAAATTTGTTGGTACGCCAGTCACGAGGTGAGATAATACTCTCGAGTATTAACAGCTCAATTTGTCGGATTCAACCACACCTGAAAGATTAGTATCTGCAAGCAAAGTAGTATGATAACAACGGTGTCAGAAACGATCTGTTGATGGCAGACTATTCCTAACGATTGTATCAATGGCGCCAGAAGTTGCCCGTTGACGGAAATTGTCTGTTCCCGTCAAAGCCGAGCGAACCAGAATTGTAGCAGGTAGTAGCAGTGTAACGAGTAACAGCAGTAGAAAGGAATGGCAGTAGTGACTGCAGTAGCAAGTAGCAACAGTAGCAAGCGACAGTAGTAACAGCAGTAGCAAGTAGCAACAGTAGTAACAGCAGCAGAGCAAAACAAGTAACAACAGCAGCAGTGGGACAAACTCGTAGGCAATGGGTCGATGATTCGTTTGGATGATATTCATCATGCAACAATTATAACACGAAGAGATATGTGGCTAGCTCCCGTTCGTCAATGTGATGTAGGCATGCATTCCGTGTGTAGTCATACGTGCTTAGGGAAAAGAACTTGCATGACATCTATTGTCCATCCCTCCCGTGGCAGCGGGGTCCAAAAGGATACTACGGGATATTAAGGTTCTCCTTTTAATAAAGAACCGGAACAACGCATTAGCACTTGGTGAACACATGAACTCCTCAAACTATGATCATCACTGGGAGTGGTTCCGGTTATTGTCACTCCGGGGTTGCTGGGTCATAACACATAGTAGGTAACTACAACCTGCAAGATCGGATCTAAAACACACATATATTGGTGACAACATAATAATTTCAGATCTGAAATCATGGCACTCGGGCCCAAGTGACAAACATTAAGCATGGCAAAGTAGTAGCAACATCAATCTCGGAACATAGTGGATACTTGGGATCAATCCCCGTCAAAACTAACTCGATTACATGATAGATCTCATCCTACTCATCACCCCCCAGCGAGCCTACAAATAGATTACTCACGAACGATGAAGAGCTTCATAGAATTGGAGAGGGAAGAAGGTTGATGATGACGATGGCGACGATTTCCCCTCTCCGGAGCCCAAAATGGACTCCAGATCTGTCCTCTAGATGAAGAACAGGATGTGGCGGCGCCTCCGTATCGCAAACGCGATGAAATCTTCTGTTGTGATTTTTTTCTGGGCGAAAGTAAATTTATAGAGCTGAGATTGGGGGCGGCAGAGCCACGTGGGCCCCACAAGCTTGGTTGCCGCGGCCAAGGGGGTGGCCGTGGCAACAGGGCTTGTGGATCACTGGCCCACCCCCTCTGGTGGATCTTTGCGCAGGTATTTTTCATATTTTCCAGAAAAATTCTCCGTAAATTTTCAGGACGTTCCGAGAACTTTTATTTCTGCACAAAAACAACACCATGGAAATTCTGCTGAAAACAGCGTCAGTCCGGGTTAGTTCTATTCAAATCATGCAAATTAGAGTCCAAAACAAGGGCAAAAGAGTTTGGAAAAGTAGATACGATGGAGACGTATCAACTCCCCCAAGCTTAAAACCTTGCTTGTCCTCAAGCAACTCAGTTGACAAACTGAAAGAGAAAGAAAACTTTGACAAACTCTGTTTGATCTTGTTGTTGCAACTATGTCTAACTCGTAACCAGAATTTCAGCAAGATCACAAGTTAACCACATAAGCAAGTGACACAAAGGTCTCACGGTAAACTAATATCAATGGCATAATCAGCTAGCAAGCAAATAATAATGAGTTTGAGATACCAACAATTCAATCAAAACAAGCATGCAACAATATGAATAGGTGGTATCTCGCTATCTCTTTCTGAGACCGCAAAACATAAATGCAGAGCACTTTCAAAGATCAAGGGCTGACTAGACATTGTAATTCATATCAACGAAGATCCAGTCATAGTCATACTCAATATCAATCAAAAGCAAAGCATAAAAATGACAGAGGTGCTCTCTAATTGGTGCTTATATAAGAAGAGGATGACTCAACAGGAAAATAAATAGACAGGCCCTTCGAAGAGGGAAGCATTGATTTGCAGAGGTGCCAGAGCTCAAGCTTTGAAAACAGACATAATAATTTGGGTGGCATGCTTTCATTGTCAATGCAATGACCAAGAGTTCTCAATATCTTCCACGCGACTCATGCTATAGGCGGTTCCCAAACAAAAAAGTAAAGTTTTAACTCCCCCACCACCAATCAATCACACTCCACGGCTAGCCGAATCCTCGGGTACCATCCATACTAACATCAATCCAGGGGGAGTCTTGTTTTACAGTTATGTTTTCGATTTAAGCATGGAACTGCACATTCCAATTACCGGCCCCTTTCTCATGAATGACAGTGAATAAACACATATCGAGGATAACACGCCTAGCATGGAAGATACCAATAGCCCCCTATCACCACATGAGCGGTTCGGGCATGCAAAATAAATTATTTCTTGAAGGTTTAGAGAATGGCACATGCAAATTTATTTGGAACAGCAGGTAGATACCGCACATAGGTAGGTATGGTGGACTCTCATTGAAAAACTTTTGGGTTTATGGAAGTGGATGCACAAGAAGTATTCCGCATAGTACAAGTGAAGGCTAGCAAAAGACTGGGAAGCGACCAACTAGAGAGCGACAACGGTCATCAAGATGCAATGAGTTTGACTAACATGGAGTGCAAGCATGAACATGATATAAATCATCATGAACACGAACATCATAGAGGCTATGTTGATTTTGTTTCAACTACATGCATGAACATGCGCCAAGTCAAGCCACTTGAATCATTCAAAGGAGAATACCGTCCTATCATACTACATCATAGTCATCTCAAAATCTATGTTGGCAATCAAGACAAACCATTATAAGCTCCTAGCTAAATAAGCATGGCATCAGAAACTATGATCTCTAAGTTGTCATTGCAAACATGGTTCTCTCACAACAAAGCTAAATCTGGGACGACAAGCTAGTCATATTTACAAAAACATAATAGATAGAGTTCATACCAGCTCTTCCAGTCTTAGTCACTTCATCATATATCATCATTATTGCCTTTCACTTGCACGATCGAACGATGTGAACAATAATAAGCGTGCTCGTGCAATGGACTAAGCTGAATCTGCAGGCAAACACAAAGGAGAAGACAAAGTAATATGGCTCTTTGAAAGCTAAACAGGTATGCATGCATGAGCTACTAAACATTGTAACCAATATCTTCTACCTTGATCCAAAGAAAAAGAAAACTATTTACACGAGAAAGCTCCCAACAAGCAAAAGAAGAAAGGAAAATCTTTTTGGGTCTTCTCAAAAGGACACAAAACAAGAAAACAAGAAAACGAAAACAAACTAGCATGGATAATACAGTGGCAAAGTGTCACTTTGCCACTGTATTATCCATGCTAGTTTGTTTTCGTTTTCTTGTTTTCTTGTTTTGTGTCCTTTTGAGAACAAAGTGAAAGCATAAGCATGAATGTAAGGTCGGTGAGAACACGTACTCCCCCAAGCTTATGCTTTTGGCCTAGCTTGGTCTACTCCCATGGAGGGAAATAACCAGCTCCAGGATACTCCAGAGCGGACTGTGGATGCCACTGCTGTGTGAGCTCCTCTGGCTCCCACTGATAAACTGGCGTCTGGTACTCGACTGGCGGCTCGGGCACGGGCACCTGTGGTAGAGCTAAGCCCCAATATGCGTAGATCTCCGAGGGCATAATAGTGTACCTGCCTGCATGAAGATCAAACAAAGAAGGAGCAGGCAAAGTAATAGTCTCTCGAGTACCTTGACTAAATACCAGGTTATAAATCATCCGTCTACTAGCATCTCTATCCAGAAAATCATGGCGAACCATGCTGTCATAATCCAGATATTTCTCAGGAAGAAGCATCTCTTCTTCCTCGCGAAGCCTAATAGGTATATGAAAGTGTCTAGCAAGACGAGTAGCATAGATACCTCCATAGACGACACCTTTGGAACGGTTTGTGTTCAACCGCTGAGCTACTATAGCACCTAGGCTATAAGTCTTAGTGCTATAAAGGCCTTCGCGCAAAACCGCAAGGTCTGGAGAACTAAGTGATCCAGCCTCCCCACGACCAATCAAACATTTTCCCACAAATAATGAGAAGTACCGAAGCACAGGAAAATGTATGCGCGAGACACTCCTCTCTCCTCTCCAACAGCAATAGTACCTATGAAATCCTCCAAGTCACGTGGACGAGGAGCATGAATATCCCCAACATAAGGTAAATTGCATGCATTGCAAAAATCATGTAGTGTCATGCACTGGGGGATATCGTACAACATGAACTCAACCATGGGAGGATTCTTCCTCGGGTAAAAGTTGAAGCTTTGAACGAAAATATTGGTGAGGAGGAGGTATTGTGAGCACTTATCTTCAACGAACGCGGTAAGACCTGCGTTCTCCACCAAGTAATAAAAGTCTTCATAAAGCCCGACGGCGCGCAAAAATTCATCACTTGGCCACTCGCACGCTCGAACTTCTGTGACTCGAGGAACCACGTACTTGGGGAGGTTCTTCTCATCCTCCTTGGGGTTACGGCTTGAAGATCCTCCCAAGAACCTCCTCATCTTTTTCCTTTTCTAGCTCTGAAAAATTCTTAAATTTTTAGAGACTTCAAAAGAAAAGTGAGTAAGGATTAACCCGACTCGTAGCAACTACTCCTACTAGTCCCTAGAGACCGTATAACGCGCTAAAACTACTTGGGACTAGCTAAAATCAACATTTCAAGCTCAAGAACAGGGTCACCAAGGTGGCAAGAATACGCGAAGGATAAAGCACTAGAGCAAAAACTAATTGGACCAATGGTGGAGTCACTTACCAAGGAGCAATTTCCCCAAAACGGTTCGGAGAATGATGCTTTGAGCAAGGAGATCGAAAATCTCAGCTAAATGAGCAAGAACACGGGTTTGAGCTGCAAAACAATTTTTTGGAGGAAGAAGAAGAGGATGGGAGCTGGAATGAGTGGAGGGGGGCCCTGTGGGTCCCACAAGCTTGCTTGCCGCGGCCAGGGGGTAGGCTGCGGTGACAGAGCTTGTGGCCCACTGGGGTGGCCCCCAGGCCAGCTCTCAGTCCCAGTATTTTTCAAATATTCCAGAACAAATCATACTAGATTTTCAGGACCATCGGAGAACTTTTGTTTTCGAGGTATTTTTCTCCGGGACGCTAAAACAGAAAACAGGAAAAACTAAACTAAACCTATCATTTTTCTTCTAAGCAAAAGAAAATGAAAGCTTAAAACAGAGGTATGTGACTCTTTGGTTCATCCATTTCATGGTCATCGAAAGAATTCCATCAATGGGGTTGATCAAATCCTTATGAAAAAACTTTCTCGAATCGCAAGAGAGAACGAAGAATTTTCGAATAGCCACTAAGTTACCTCAATGGGGATATGTATCTCCCCAACAAGCAAATCATACTTCATCTTGACCCGAGGAATAGGGCATTCAAAGCTCCCAATGAGAATCGATGAAGTTTTTTCGATAGCATTGATGCAATGTACTTGATATCATTTCTTTGGAAAGTGCATGGTATGCTCATTACCGTTGACATGGAAAGTGACATTGCCTTTTTTACAATCTATAACAACCCCTGAAGTGTTTAAAAATGGTCTTCCGAGGATGAGAGCCATGGCAACGTCCTCGGGAATATCCAAGATAACGAAGTCTGTTAAGATAGTGGTGTTAGAACCACAACAGGCACATCCTCGCAAATGCCAACAGGGAAAGAAGTTGATTTGTCGACCATTTGCAGAGAAATTTCAGTGGGTGTCAACTTATCCAGTTCAAGTCTACGATAAAGAGAGAGAGAGAGAGGCATAACACTAACACCGGCTCCAAGGTCACATAAGGCAGTTCTTACGTAGTTTCCTTTAATGGAGTAAGGTATAGTAGGCACTCCGGGAACAACAAGTTTCTTAGGAGTTCCACCTTTGAAAGTGTAATTGGCAAGCATGGTGGAGATCTCAAGATCTGGTATCTTCCGTTTATTGGTCACGATATCTTTCATGTACTTGGCATACACAGACATTTTGAGCATATCAACTAACCGCATCTGCAGAAAGACGGGTCTTATCATTTCAATAAAGCGCTCAAAATCATCATCATCCTTTTTCTTGGATGGCTTAGGAGGAAAGGGCATAGGTCTCTGAACCCATGTCTCCTTTCTTTACCATGCTTCCTAGCAGTGAAGTCATTCTTATCGTATCTCTTAGGTTGTGGGTTACCAGGATTAACCGTAGGTTCAATCCCCACATCCTCATCATTGCTAGGTTGAGCATTATTATGAACATCGCTGTCCACATTGTCACCAGGTTCATGTTCATCACCAGATTGTGTTTCTACATGAGACGCAGAAATATCATTTGGTTCTTCAGGTGTGACAGTATTTGGTGAACCAACATGCAAGTTTCTATCATCCTTCTTCTTCTCCTTAGTATGATTGGGTGTATCAACATTAATTCCTTGAGAATCTTGATCAATTCTCTTAGGATAACCTTCAGGATACAAAGGTTCCTAAGTCATTTTGCCTCCTCTAGTAATGACTTTGACAGAGTTGTCATTTAATTCATTGAGCAGGTCATTCTGAGATTTAAGTACTTGTTCTACCTGAGTAGTAATCATAGAGGCATGTTTACTCAGAAGCTTCAGATCATTGACATTTTTGTCTACACAAGCACTTAAATGACTAAGCATACGAGTACTTTGTTCCAAATGTCTGCTAACATAATCATTGAAACTCTGTTGTTTGGCAACAAAGTTGTCAAATTCATCAAAGCATAGGCTAGCAGGTTTATCAAAAGGAATATCACTCTCATCAAACCTACGCAGAGAATTCACTTCTACTACTTGTATCGGGTTATCGAGACCATGGATCTCTTCAATAGGTGGTAGATTTTTGACATCTTAAGATCTAATGCCTTTCTCTTGCATAGATTTCTTGGCTTCTTGCATATCTTCGGGACTGAGGAATATAATACCTCTTTTGTTCGGAGTTGGCTTAGGAGGTGGTTCGGGAATAGTCCAAGCATTATCGTTGATCAAGATGTTATTCAGTAGAGTCTCAGCTTGTTCTACAGTTCGCTCCCTAAGAACACAACCGGCACAACTATCTAGGTGGTCTCTAGAAGCATCGGTAAGTCCGTTATAGAAGATATCAAGTATCTCGTTCTTCTTAAGAGGGTGATCAGGCAAAGCATTCTGTAGCTGGACGAGCCTCCCCAAGCTTGTGGGAGACTCTCTTCTTTGAGTTGAGAAAAGTTGTATATTTCCTGCAAGGCAGCTTGCTTCTTATGGGCAGGGAAATATTTCTCACATAAGTAATAGATCATATCCTGGGGACTACTCACACATCTAGGAGCAAGAGAAGTGAACCAGGCTTTAGCGTCATCCTTTAGAGAGAAAGGAAACAACTTAAGGATATATTAATGGCGGATCTTCTCCTCACTCGTGAAAAGGGTGGTTATATCGTGTAGTTTGGTAAGATGGGCTACGACCGTCTCAGACTCATAACAGTGGAAATGATCAGATTCGACTAGAGATATTATCTCAGGGTCGACGGAGAATTCATAATCCTTATCGGTGATAAAGATAGGTGAAATGGCAAACTTCGGGTCGTATTTCATCCTAGCTTTCACAGATTTTTCCTTCCACTTGATAAGTAATTTCTCAGCTTCATAGGTATCCTTACACGCAAGAAAATCCTCAGCTATCTCTCCCTCCATAACGTAACCCTCAGGTATATCACGCAATTCATATCTGGGAGAGCTAGATCTAGCAGGAGCAAAAGCAGGTTCTATCTCAATAGTATCGGCAGTTTCAGAAGCATCACAAGCATTGGCAGTAACTCTAGCAATATGAGCATCAAGGAACACTCCTAGTGGCACATCAGGCAAAGTAGTATCTCTAGCAGTATCAAGCATAGCATCATCAGGCAAAATAGCATCTCTAACATCATCAGGCAAAGCAATATCAAGCATAGCATCTCTAGCAGTATCAGGCATAGTATCTCTAGCAGTATCAGGCATATCATCAGGCATAGTATCAAGGATAGCATCATCAGGCATAGTATCAAGCATAGTATCTCTAGTAGTAGCATCATAAGCATCATCAAGCACAGGCAACATATCAAGATTTCTAGCAGGAGGTGATGTCGCAAACTTACTCATAACTGAAGGTGAATCAAGTGTAGAGCTAGATGGCAGTTCCTTACCTCCCCTCGTAGTTGAGGGCAAGACTTTGGTTTTTGGATCCTTCATATTCTTCATAGTGATCAGCAGATATAGATCCCAAGTGACTTAGAGAATATAGCAATACTTCCCCGGCAACGGCGCCAGAAAAATGCTGTTGACGTGCAACTATTCCTGACTTGATGCCTCCCCGGTAGCGGCGCCAGAAATATGTTGTCTCTGTGACAACAGACCTTCCCCTGCAACAACACGAGAAGAGTGCTGCTAGCACTCCCCGACAACGAAACTAGAAGAATGTTGTTGTTGGCCCACCAGCGTGTGGGTTCGTAGCAGTTTTCGAGGGTAGAGTATTCGACCCAAATTTGTTGGTACGCCAGTCAGGAGGTGAGAGAATACTCTCGAGTATTAGCAGCTGAATTTGTTGGATTCAACCACACCTGAAAGATTAGTATCTGCAAGCAAAGTATCAGCATTAAAGTAGTATGATAACAACGGTGTCAAAAACGATCTGTTGATGGTAGACTATTCCTAACGATTGTATCAATGGCGCCAGAAGTTGCCCGTTGACGGAAATTGCCTTTTCTCGTCAACGCCGAGCGAACCAGAATTGTAGCAGGTAGTAGAAGTGTAACAAGTAACAATAGTAGCAAGGAACAACAGTAGTGATAGCAGTAGCAAGTAGCAACAGTAGCAAGCGACAGTAGTAACAACAGTAGCAAGTAGCAATAGTAGTAACAGCAGCAGAGCAAAACAAGTAACATCAGCAGCAGCGAGACAAACTCGTAGGCAATGGGTCGGTGATTCGTTTGGATGATATTCATCATGCAACAGTTATAACACGGAGAGATATGTGGCTAGCTCCCGTTCGTCAATGTGATGTAGGTATGCATTCCGTCTGTAGTCATACGTTCTTAGGGAAAGAACTTGCATGACATCTATTGTCCATCCCTCCCGTGGCAGCAGGGTCCAAAATAATACTACGGGATATTAAGGTTCTCCTTTTAATAAAGAACAGGAACAACACATTAGCACTTGGTGAACACATGAACTCCTCAAACTATGATCATCACCGGGAGTGGTTCCGGTTATTGTCACTCCGGGGTTGCCGGGTCATAACACATAGTAGGTAACTACAACTTGCAAGATCGGATCTAAAACACACATATATTGGTGAGAACATAATACTTTTAGATCTGAAATCATGGCACTCGGGCCCTAGTGACAAGCATTAAGCATGGGAAAGTATTAGCAACATCAATCTCAGAACATAGTGGATACTAGGGATCAATCCCCGTCAAAACTAACTCGATTACATGATAGATCTCATCCTACTCATCACCGCCCAGCGAGCCTACTAATAGATTACTCACGAACGATGAAGAGCTTCATGGAATTGGAGAGGGAAGAAGGTTGATGATGACGATGGCGACGATTTCCCCTCTCCGGAGCCCAAAACGGACTCCAGATTTGTCCTCCAGATGAAGAACAGGATATGGTGGCGCCTCCGTATCGCAAATGCGATGAAATGTTCTCTTCTGATATTTTTCTGGGCGAAAGTGAATTTATAGAGCTGAAATTGGGGGCGGCAGAGCCACGTGGGCCCCACAAGCTTGGTTGCTGCGGCCAGGGGGGTGGCCGCGGCAACAGGGCTTGTGGCCCACAGGCCCACCCCCTGTGGTGGATCTTTGCGTAGGTATTTTTCATATTTTCCAGAAAAATTCTCCGTAAATTTTCAGGACGTTCCCAGAACTTCCATTTCTGCACAAAAACAACACCATGGCAATTCTGCTGAAAACAGCGTCAGTCCGGGTTAGTTCCATTGAAATCATGCAAATTAGAATCCAAAACAAGGGCTAAAGAGTTTGGAAAAGTAGATACGATGGAGACGTATCACTCATCATGGTTAAAGGGCTGCTTGCCTTGGTCAGCTAGGTATCCGGGGTCTTCGAGGTCTTCCGCTCTGATTCCCTCGTCACACGGATTTTCTATCGTCGTCAAAATAATAAATAAGAAATAGCTCACTCAAAAACAGATCACAAAGTCATTTTAAAAATATTCTTTATTACTGATAAATCTAAGTTGTTATTTAAAAAAATATTTGCCTCTGATTCCAATGAAGGAACATTTCTGAAATCAACTAAACAAAAGCAAAACTATTCCATCTTAATCCTTTTTATTACTGTAAAACAGAATAGTTGCTGAAAAATTCAACCAATGGTTTTATTAAATACTACATATTTTTAGAAGAATATCAGTGGAAAAATTATATTTTTACACTGGTTAAATATTTTTATAAAAATCTTTGAAAAAACTATTTTAAAAAAAGAAAAATGGGCTAAGTCCTTGGCCTGGCTTAGCGTGGAACTGGGCCAGCCCAAAGGCCAGCTGACAGCCTGCCTAGGCGCACGCGCCGTCAGGTTTGAACCTGACGTGCGGGGCCCTGCGGTCAGTGGCTACGGGCAGCGAGGGAGAGGGGGCTGGGCCACCGACAGGTGGGGTACACTTATCGGGGTCGTCTCCTACCTCTGGCTAGAGAGGAGGAGGAGCATGCTGGCGACGCTGCCGACGTCCTCGGGCCCCAACGAGGATAGAAATGGGTCCGGCTCGTCGCCGCCTACCTCCTGGTGGTCGGAACAACGACGGAGAGGCTCGGGTTCACCGGTGACGAGGAGGCCGCGACGGAGGAGTTTCGGGAGGTGGTCGAGAGGGTAGCTAGGGGTACGGAAATGCTTGGGAAAGTTGGGGGAAAGCTTCCCGAGGTCGAGGGGAGTGTTTTGGTGGGTCAAGGGACACATTAGCCGTCGTGTAGCCGGAGATCATCCAGAGCTCCGAGGCGGAGGGGCCTCGGTCGATCTCGAGCACCGGGGCTCTGCTGGCTTGCTGGGAGGCTAGGGAGGTGCTAGTGGTCGTGGCGAAGCTGTCTGAGGGGTGCTGGAGCGAGGGGGAGGGCTATAAATAGGCCCACGACGGTGAGCCGATTCGGGAGTGCCGGTGACTCACCGTGGCGCGCATGGGGGTGCAGAGATGAGCTAGGGTTGAAACCACGGTCTCAGGACGTGGTTTTGGACTGCCAGAACCGTCTGCAACAGAGGGAGAGAGAGGGGAGTCGAGCATGAGTGGCCGTGCAACTTTGGCCGGTACTGGTGCGCGCGGGCATGCGTCGCACAAGATCTAGCGCGAGAGAGGAGGGGCCCTGATGGTCGCTCGGTGAAGAGGGGTTGTCGGGGAAGAGGTTGTACACCTCAAGGGAGGCTGGAACTGGCCGAGGGCGTCGCCGCCACCTTGGTGGCTTCCTGTAGCACGCCCATAGCGTAGTTTTGGCATGCCACGGCATGCTGGTGCGCTCTGAGGTGCTTATGACGTGTCTAGCATGTCCTGGGTACTGGCTGGTATAAGGCTAGCCGTTGAAGTCCCATGGGAGCTTCAGTTAGTCAAGGGAGACAAGAGAAACAAGGTGCTGTCAGCTTTGAGCTGAAGCTTAGATTGGGGTTTTTGGCATTTCTACTTGGAACCAGAGAGAGGCCAGTTGACTAGGGTTGGGCATTGATACTGGCCACCTAATCTGAGAGTTTGGAGCAAAGAGGTTGGGTTTAGCTATGGCTAAGGGGGTTTTACCCATTTGGAAAAGGTGTTCGACAGTGGTTTGGGGTGGTTGCACCCCACGACTGGTGCTGCAACTTAACATGTTTGGGTTTGGTGCTAAAACATGGGTTTTTACCAAGTTTGAGCCCCATTGGACAAGTTTAGCTTTGTAAACTTGAAAACTTCACCATTTGACCAGATATGTCCCTTCCAAAGAGAGTGTGGGCAAAGTAAGTCCCACAGATCTCATTTTTGGTGTGGAACCCTCATTTGAGGTGCTAGGCACTCCTGCAAAGTTTCAACATCATTGGACACACTTTGCTACGTAGAGTTGCTCTAACATTAATTTGGACACAAGGGGTTTTGCTGTTATTTGGGGTCCTTAATCACCTTGGACCAAAGTGAAACTTTATGTGGACACCAAATATGGCTTTAGGGTTACCACTGGAATTTTCTAGGATTTTATTGAGAATATTTACTTTGGAAATATTTCAACAGCTCAAAACAGACGGAAATGGTTTTTAGGGATTTACTCAAATAATTATAATATAAATAGGGGTTTAAAATATTATGTATGGAAAATATATGTCCTTCTGATCATCTCCAAATTTAATCAGTTTTTTCTAAGGCAGAAAAGTATTTTTCCATGTAGGAATACCATTTCTGGCCTTAGAAATGGACATGTAAATAAATTAAGAAAACAATTCTAAAAATAATTATTTTGTGGTTTTGGAGCACTACAATAAAGCTAAAATCATATCACCAACTTTGGGTAAGAACACTCCTTGCTATGAAGGGCATGTAGTGCAACTCAAAGTAGGGTTTTACCTAGATCAGAAATCAGAAAAGGGTTTTTGGAAATAATTCAATATTGTCAAATGGTTTTTTATCACCACATGATAAAACACACAAGCATACAATGACAATCATGGCACTCACATCATTAGTTTTGAAAAAGTTTTAACAAGCTCAGATTTTTGCATTGCACAGAAAGTGGTAGTAAAAACAGGGTGTGACAACGCGGTCGACCCATCCCGATTTCCTTTGAAAGGTTTCTTCTTCGGTCCATGCCTCGAGTTGCTGAATCCGGTATTGACCGCCATGTCATCGGCCTCACTACTGTTGTGCCGATGCTTATTCTTGTTACATTGTGGCTTTCCATTACTGTCGCAGACTGAAGAAGTGCTGGGGTTTGAGGGAGGGTAATTCCGACGAGCCAGCCAAGTATCCTCACTTGTGCAATGGCGGGTCATGAGGTATTTTAGGGCGGCCATTTTCCTTGGCCTTTCCCCTCCAAGAGTCCGGGCTAGCCATTCGTCTTGTGAGTTGTTGCGGAAGGAAGCTAGTGCCGCAACATCGGAAAAATCAACAATCTGATTTTTCTTGGTGAGGAATCTGTTCCAGAATTGTTGAGATGAATCATTGGGCTGGTCGATTATGTGTCTTAAGTCATCGGACACGGGTGGACGAACATAAGTGCCTTGAAAGTTGTCTCGAAAAGCGTCTTCAAGATCCTCCCAATTCCCGGCGGAGTTTTCTGGGAGGCTGTTTAGCCAGTGCCTAGCCAACCATTTAGGCTTAAGTGGTAAGTATTTGAGGGCGTGGACATCATCTCCACAGTCCATGTGAATGTAGGTTAGGAAATCTTTGATCCATACGGGTGGATCTGTTGTCCCATCGTACTGTTCGATACTTACGCGTTTAAACCCTATGAGGAACTGGTGCTGCATCACTTCATCTATGGACCACATTGGGTGAGCAGCTCCCCTTATCCGAGTTGTGTCATGCCGAAGATCGGACAAGGTCCTACCGCGCTACTTATCCCGAACTCCATCGTTCTGGTTGGGTCGAGCTTTGTATTTGTCTTATGTCACGTAAATATGACTTTTGGATCCGTAAATGGATCTGGTTTGTCCTGCTTCAGACATAATGGTCTGGCGCAGATCATATCGGTTTCTGGGTTGACCCAGTTCCTTTCTATTGTCGCGTGCTAGTGGAGAACGATCTGGTGGATCGTCTTGTGCGAATCTCGGTGGTGCGGCTCTAAGGGCCCGTCTTTGAATTCTGGCAACAAGCCCTGACGCGTGTAACTTTTGGTTTACCCCTGTCGTTCCTGTTTGTACCCTTCTTTGGCGACCAAGACTTTTGTACATCTTTCATTGATGGAGTCTTGTTCGGCTTTGAGTCGTCTCCGCTTTAGCTTAAGACTCTGAGTAGTGGCTATGAGATGCCGCCTAAATACCTCATGATTGAGTGTGTCTTTGGGGATGATGAAATCCTCTTCTCCCAAGCTCCCCTTCTCCTCAATCGAAGGTACATAGTTGCTATCTTCGAAATTGCCGTGATCTTTAGGTTGGTCTGTATCCATGTATCTGGTAGGTCGGGGTCATATTCGGGGTCTTCAGGTTTCGGCGATTTGGCTGGATTTTCTGTTTCCTCGGGGTTCAAATTATCCCAAGTGCAAGCCTTGCTTTCCTTGCCCTTATGAGATTTAGGCTTCTTGCGCCGGCGACGGTGCTTAATGGGCTTGTTGCCGCCGTCTTTTGCTGGGGTGTCATCATAGCTTTTCCACATGGCACCATCGTCCCTAGGGGTGTCTACCATGTAGACGTCATACATGGAGGTGACTCTCCATCGTCCGTTACGGGAGGACCTGGTGGTTGAATGGTCGTGTCCATATCTTTGGCTTCTTCAGAGGAGAAGTCTAACATATTGCTTAGATCTTCAATAGTGACGACGAAGTGGGTGGTGGGTGTGGAATAAAGTTCCCTGCACCTAGTTCCAGGCCTAGAAGGGTCCTCGATCAGGGTCAACCCATTCGAATAGTTTGTGGTTTGGGCTCGGGTCATTATCTAATTTGACCATGAGAGAGTTGTCGGAGTTCCTCAGAGCCCTTACAAAGCTGCATTCGTGAGCTTCACCGTAGGATGTGTGTTCGGGTGGGATGACCCTCGTGCATTCGAACACCATGGTCAGATCCAGGCCCGAGGTTGAATCAAGGTTATAATCTATTCCAGACTCAAGGCCGGGAAGAGGACCCGAAGTGAAAGCTTCGTAATTTTCGAGCTCTTTGGCCAAGGCTCGGACCTCTGAGAGGATCAGGCCGCCTTGGGTATTGGCAATGAACTCCAACTCGCCGAACTTAAATTCATGATCTGGGGTGAGCCCGTCAATCTGGTGATTAACCGCCTTAACATGCGGGGTTGCACTGCTAAAAGGAGGGGATTGGTGAGAGGTGAAGATATCCCCATCCTTGACATTGTCGATGGTGACCAAGCGAGCCATCGATCCTTTTTGCGATCTCACAGCGGAGCTCTCAATGAAAGCACCTATGTCGGTGTCAAAACCGGTTGATCTCGAGTAGGGGGTCTGAACTATGGTCGATGAGTAACAAGAGATGAAGAAGATGGTGCTTTACCCAGGTTCGGGCCCTCTTGATGGAGGTAAAACCCTACATCCTACTCAGGGCCGTCACCAGAAATTTGGGGGCCCGGGACAAAAATCAAAATAGGGCCCTATTTTTTTAAACCATATAACTGAAGAACTAATTCAAGTAAAGAACACTCTCACTTAATTATTTAACTTCAAATATATCTTATTTGTTACAATATTTAGGAAATATATCAAATACTAACGGTAAAATATTAAAGATGGTACTAAAGGAATACACTTATAAACTGACCTCATTTTCTACCAAAAAGCAGCATTCTTCTAGTATTTCTTGATATGAAATCTTCGATCAAATATTCATAATTAATCTTCTCCAAGACATCATTTTCAAGTGCTATTGTTGCCGATCCATTCAGTCTTTCTTGTGTCATAGTAGAACGCAAGTAGGATTTCAACAACTTGAGTTTAGAAATGCTCCTTTTCGCGGTTGCAACCGTCACAGGAATGGTTAACAAAATTATGTATGCAATAACACCATTAGGATAGATTAAGGAGCGCTTCTTCAAAAAATTCAGAATATCAAGTGGGCCCATAGATTTCTGAAGTGAGCCCTGCAGAAAAAGTAGCTCGCAACACAATTCAAGTCCATCAATATCTTTATGTTCTCCACTCTTAAGTGCATCTTCAAGATTAACACAAGCAGCCAATAAACTCTTGTCATCCAAGGACCACAGCCTATCTGAAGTAAACAAGAAACCAAATATTCTTTCATACCCCTCATATTGTTCAAATCTCGTGTTAAGTGAAACTATAGCTTGATCAATAATATGCAGAAAATAATTGACCCTAAATGACTCCTCTGCTGATTGTGAAACAATAGATGGATCATCTGCACCCTCACCAAATTGCCTTTTTCTCTTGATTTTACGCTTGGTGCGGAACTCTGGATTAATATCCATCTCCTTTGCAATTTCTTTTGCACCTTCCAATGCTTTTGAAAAGCCAGATTCTCTGTACTTAGTGAAGAAGGAAATCAAGCCCTTTACAGACTCAATTGCAATATCAATAAGCATATCCTTTGACTTCAACTCTTTGCTGATCAAATTAACAGCTGATAATATTTCATGCCATATGATTATTGACACTAAGAATTCAAAGTCACAAAGATCATTTTCTGCCAATGATTGAGCTTCACTACTTGTCGATGGTTCTTTATTATTTTCAGCCACTTGTAGTAGGGCCCCCCTTATTTCTGGTAGTTGAATCCTTATAGCCTTAACACTATCAACACGACTCTCCCACCTAGTAGATGACAATGACTTGAGAGTCACTCCTGATATGTTATTTTTGAGAATTTGCCATCGTTTAGTAGAATTAGCAAATGTTGTGTAGATGCGTTGGATAACTCCAAAAAAATCGGATGCTTTACGACAAGACTTTGCCATATCACATATTGTCAAATTCAGACTATGACAACCAGAAGCTGAATAAAAAGCTCTCCGATTTATTTTCAAAACTTTACTTTGTACCCCTTTATGTATTCCCTTCATATTTGACCCATTATCATATCCTTGCCCTCTCAGATTGTCAATATCAAGGTCAATACTTTCCAATTCATTTTTTAGAGCATCAAACAATCCTTGCCCAGTGGTATCATTCACATCCAAAAAACCTAAGAATGATTCTTCAATGCAAAAAGAACCTGAAGATGCATCAACATACCTAATTATCAAAGACATATGCTCTTGGTGGTTGCATCGGGAGTACAGTCAAGCAAGAAGGAGAAGTACTTTGCTTCTTTTACCTTCTTAATGATTTCAGACCTGATTGCGGCAGCGAGTAAATTTATTAGTTCATTCTGGATGGAAGGACCGAGATAATGATCACAGATTTTATCATTTGTGATGCGGTCAACGTGTTCTTTTATAAGGCATCTATGCACCGGGATGGTTCCTGGGCGACCGCGTAGTCACGTACACGGCGTCGCCCTGCCTGCTCGATGCCTCCATGGCTCTGGCGCTCAGCCGCCGTCGACCAGGCACTCAGCCGCCGTCGACCCCTGCTGCCCTTTCGAGTTTCGACTGCGTGCGATCAGCGATCGAATCGGGACGGGAGTTACGGAAGCAAAACGGGCTGCAGGAGCTAGCGTTCGTGCCTGGGACTAGGATCGATAGCTTGCCAGGCCTGGGAATGGGCTGCGTGAGTCGTGAGATTGCCAGGCCTGGAGATTGCGTTTTTAGCTGGGCCTTTTTTTCCACATATATATACATATATATATATATATATATATATATATATATATATATATATATATATATATATATATTACTTGCTGGACTGGGGCCCCCAAAATTTTGGGGCCCTGTGCGGTCGGCCAATTTGGCCTTCCTCATCAACGGGCCTGGTCCTGCTCTTGTTTGTTATTGATGAAATAGTACACAGTACAGATTTATCTACTACGAGATCGGATGTTGTTGTTTAAACCCTAAATGTAATGAGCTTACTGTGTCCTACGAACTATGGACCTCTGGTTTATACAGATGCTAGGGGCACTAGGGTTACACAAGGTCGGTTACAACGGAGAAGGAATATGTTGATTACTACATGTCCTTGGATTGTGCACCAATTCTTTGAAAGGGTCTATCTTGAGTATGATAGTTTTACTGGCGGTCGAATAGACCGAGGATTCTACCCCATGAGAATAGGAAGATGTTCCAAGGACCCCCTAATCCCGGACTCCCTCACTCGTCATGGAGTAAGTATAAATAATTTACAAATTACGTAAGTTTTTGGATTAGACATTCTTCCACATATATGTATATTTTTTCTTACTGCAATATATATTTAACGCTAGAAAATAAGTTGTTGAAATAATATTTACTAATAATCATTGGTCTATAGGACAAGGACTCGACAAATGATTCCTCCTCGACTTTCTACCACCTACGATGTGACTGCGTCCATAGCGTCTAAACACCATGTTCTAGACCAAGTTCTAACCCACATATCCAATATCCCTCCATGGAACTTGTGTCTCATTGACCAAGAGCAACAATTCACCTGAATTTCGGATTCACCATAAATACATCATTTTGGAGATGTCAAAGTCATCACAAAAACAAGCATATGAACTTTCTGTATGGAATGAAACAAATATGCAAACTAATAATGTCATGGTTTTTTTGCATCAAATAATATGATGGGTCGGTTCACGTATATATCGAGAGTATAGCAATTTATTAACTATAATAATCGGTACTTTGTTAGCTACTCTCAAATGCTTCTCCATTTTAAATACCTATTGAATGTTATCACAATCACCCTATTTCTGCCGCACTAAGGGCTTTGGAAGGAAGGAGCTCATCGTTGGCATCGCCCATGGCCGAGAAGACCGAGGATGCCGAGGACCGAGTGCCCTCAAATACGATGGCGTTGTACCATCCTTTTTGTTGCGACTTATGGTGATGACTAAAGAATTGTGAGATCAATCTCGATGTGCAAATGACCAGGCTAACACACAAGTATAGGGGATCACGACAATCTTCACATGTAGTATTTCACCCTAGTTTATTGATTCGACACAAGGGGAGCCAAACAATATTTATTGGCCTTGATAGTTGTCACACCCCAAAATTTAAAAAACATTTTTCTGTAATAATTTTTTTTGCCTAGAATAATTTAAAAAAATGAATTTGCTTCATGGCTCTTTTCAAAGCCTCTGTCGAAAATCTTTCTTTTCAAATGGATTTTCAAAATTCTTTTCATGCTTGAGCCCTTACTTGAGACCATTGGAATTATTAATTTAATTAGATTGGAATATTATTTGGGACTATGTCCTTTTGGTAATTGAATTTCTGGATTTCTAATTAATATTTGAAACACTTCTTTTCCTTTATAAATATATTTTCCCTTGGAGAATGCTTTTGATGAGTTATGTTGGAATCTGAATACTTGCATAAAAGCATTTCCTTCTTCTAGTAAATTCTTGGGATATTTATTTTAATATTTCTACCAGAGTCGTTTTAATCAAAACTGAATTGTATTTTCCTTATAAGGTTGTTTTGCACTACCACCTTGTGAAAGCTTCTTCTAAAAAATCTATAAAAATTTGTAGGTGACCAGTGATGTTTCTAGGTCACATTTATGCAAAAACCTACTCAAGTGTTTTGAATATTTTAAGCACAATAACTCTTTTTCTAATCTGGTCCATAATTGAGTTTGTACTACAACCCCTAGAATTATTCTTTCAGAAATTCCACAAATATTTGGGGATGTCAAGTATAGCATAAGTTCACTTTTATGCGAAAATCCCACTATGTGCTATGAAAAATTTGAGTAGTACAACTATTTTTCTGTTCTGGTCCAGATTGATGCTTTGCACTACAACCCTATTTTTCCTTGCTCTGATTGCTTTGACATTTTGCATGCTTGTTTGCAACCCTACCAAAACCTTAACTCCAAGATTTGAGCTCCATTGGATGAAAATAGATACATGTGATGATAGCCCCAAGTTTATGTCCAGTATTGTGTTTTGCAAAAGTTTGCATTAGCTAGATTTGAGTTTTGCCAAACTAACCCTACCACCATGGCCAACACTTAGAGAGATCCTGATCTGGAAAGTTTGGTGGGCATCAAAGACCATTTGGAGCCCCTGGCATTTCATCAAGCACCTTGGAGCATGAATAGGTTTGGCATGCCTTTGAATCTTCATTATGGAGTTGATGATATGGCCCAACCTGTATGTCCACTAGCCTTGCCTTACCCGCTAGCACCACCCTGGTGACTTTGGTAAGCTCCTAAGCCCTGTAGCCATGCCAGCCATTTCATCGAGCATGTGTTGTGCATGCTCTGGGTTCACCCAGAGCGCACGTTTTGCATGCGCTGCTGCCGAGCCACCGCGTCCCCGTGCCCCTTGCCCTTTGGCCAGCTGCAAGGATCGCGTCAACCCTCTCTCCCGGTAGCCAGTCGTCGCCCCTGTGCGAGCAGAGCAATGGCAGCATGATCGCCGTCGCTTCCCCTCTGCTATTGCCATGGCCGGCGCCGCCCGAGCCCCCTCCGTGCTCCACCTGCCCTGGATCCCTCCCCCTCATTGTTTGCGGCTGCCCCGCTCCCCTGCTTCCCTTGCTGTCGAGCCCTGCTGCCCCTGCTGCCGCCCTGTTGCACCTGAGTTCTTGCCAGAAGTTGCCGCCGTTGATCTTATCCCCAAGTGTCGGTGGGACGGCTCTAGCTAGCTATAAAAGGACCATCCCTAGCCCCTGGGCATCGCAAGCCTCGTCCCGTGGCGTGAGCTCCCTCCCCCTCGCCTCTGGTTGACCGTAGCTGCGAGATTTCTGTCAGTAGAGTCGCGGTCACCTCCGGTGAAATTTTCCATTGCCGAAGCCCTCTAGCTGCACCCACTGCACCAGTCGCACCCCTTGAGACCCCTCGGAGCCTCGCCGCTGCTTGAGCTCGAGTAAGAGCCGCTGTGGATCGAAGCTTCTGAACCAGTAGAGCCTCCCTCTATGGATCAGCCCCGAGCTCCGTAGCACCTCCAAGTGCCAAAAATGGAAGCGTCTCACTCCCACGAGCGCGTGCATAGTGGAGCGCGATCGTAGGTGCCCTGTGCCGCCAGTGAGCCTCGCCGGAAGATTGCCTCTGTTCTGCCCAGGCTCAGGCGCACATGAAGGAGAAGGACCCGACAGGCGGGTCCCGCCTGTCGGAGAGTGAGCCCCAGCCCGAGTGGCGCATGACTCCCCTGGTGCGTTTTCTATTTCGCAAAGCGTATTTCCGTCTGACTGTTTCAGCAAATGCGCTTTCTCTCTTGCGAAAGTGTAAAGAGCCCAAAGTGTTTTCTTTTATTTCTGTTTTAAAAACATATTTGACTAGTAGGTTTGACTGGCTATATCTTTTAGTAGGAAGCCCCAAATCACTTGATTATTTTTCCTACTGACTTAGAATTTCATCTAGTTTATTTTAAGATTTATTTTAAAATTTTCTAAACAACTTTTGTGTGCTGTCTTGAATGTGTGTGACAATTCAAATATTTTCAAACTAGGACTTTGAAGACTGGCTACCTACTCCAAGATGATGGGGGCAGACATCACTCTCCGCAAAACCCCTAAGGCAAGCATTCTTGAATCCTTATTTGCATAAGTTGTGTGATGATTGTGGTGGTGATTATATCGCTTGATTTGAGGTTATATTCATAATAGTTTCACATGAAATAATACTTTGCATATTCATGCATGTTACTCTCATTATAACAAATGGTGAAATATGGTGCTGGCATGTGCTGGTTATGAGAGGTCGTGGAATAACCTAGTCATGCGGAACGTGATAGGTTATGGCCTGGTCATGACATGAGCACGACGATGTCCGTAAAATCTGGTAAACTCCAGTATCGACCTAGATCGAGTCTTGTCCGTGTCATACTTCTTATCGTGCTACCACAGTTCCCTGGATAATGGGTTCGGTATAGTCTGTTGTAGACCTATTATCAGTCACACACCAAGTAGAGGGGCCGGTATGAAGGTATCCATGGCCATGGAATATATCCAGTCATCCAGTCAGGGGGAATGGGTGTTTCCGGTCTCGGACTGGAAGGGAATGGCCCTTCCCAATGAGCACGTGGTATAAATTTTGATCCCATGCTGATCGAGGTTGGAGCCTCCCCGTCTTATGGTTTTACCTTGGCAGCGTAGTCCGGGTGAATCCGGGCTTTGCAGAGATAAAGTGGGTGTGTGCTACTTCTGAGTGCCCGCTTCTAAAATCTCGTAAGCAGGATTAGTCATATTGACTATTGAAAACCGTGGACTATGAATAAAGAGTACACCCTCTGCAGAGTCAAAATCATTCGAGTAGCCGTGTCCCCGGTCAAGGACGTTGTTTGACGAGTCAAGTGTCGGTCCTAGAGTCGGTCTTTGGAGTATAATTGGTGATAATAATAATGGTTGTGGTAAATCATATGATGATGTGGTGGATGATCGTATTACGATTATTACTCTGGTCTAACCCCTATGATTATTAGTTGAATATTCCTGGGACGGTTCTACCTCCTGGATATTCAATATTTATTATTGGTTCATATAAGCCCTTTATGTGGTGTCTCTCAGACGCCCGACTGTGGCACGTTTATTATTTCTTATAAGCCCTTTATGTGGTGTCGCTGAGACGCCCGACTGTGGCATGTTTACTGTTTCATATAAGCCCTTTATGTGGTGTCGCTGAGATGCCCGATTGTGGCATGTTTACTATTTCATATAAGCCCTTTATGTTGTGTCGCTCAGATGCCTGACTGTGGCATGTTTATTGTTTCATATAAGCCCTTTATGTGGTGTCGCTCCGACGCCTGACTGTGGCACGCATATTATTACTTTTCAGCATTTTCATCGTTGCTTGTTTATAAATCATTGGTGGAAACATAGCATATTTTCATGAGTGCATCCATGAATTAAACTATAATGGCCAGATATTTTTGTTAGAGGAATTTGCATGCATCTCACCTGCTTAACGTGTTTTGTTTTCTTGATGTTTGCGAGTACATTCAAAGTACTCGCTGGGTTGTCCCTGGCTATTGTCTTGGCCAGATTGCGTTTGGAGAGGAGCACGATACCATCAACCCCGGAACCTAGGAGTCAAGGATAACATCCTTGTAAGATAGGAATTTATCCAGGTCAGCTGTTCCTGTGAGAATGGAGTCCCATAGGCACTGGAGATTCCTCAAGTCGCTTCCGCCATCAACCTCAGACTTTTGTTCAACCTAGTAGACCTTCATGGTCTTGTAACTCATATTTTTCATTTTTTGCTTGGATATTCTATATCAAGTAAGTGTCTATCAGCTAACAGCAATCCTGGGGCTGGTAAACACGGAGACATGTTTTCTGGAAATTATTTTCTGAAAAACACGTCGCTACAATAGTTGAGTTGACAATTAGACTGCACCTGGGATATTTATCTATAGCAAAGGTATAGTAGCACGACAAATAATAGTAGTAGCAATAATAGTGAGAGCAGCAATTTTTGTAACAGTAGTAACAATAGCAATTGCGTAGCACGTGTGACAGTAACAACAGAAGTAGTAACTTAACACGATTCAATATATGTAAAGCATAGGCACGCGGATCAGTGATGGATAATGATTTAGATGACATCAATCATGTAACACTTACACACTACAACGGCATAAGTAGCTCCAATTCATCAGTGTAATGTAGACATGCATTCCGTATATAGTCATACGTGCTTGCGATAAGAACTTGCATGACATCTTTTGTCGCACCCTCCCATGGCAGTTGGGTCCTATTGAAAACTAAGGGATATTAAGGCCTCCTTTTGAAAGAGAACCGAAACAAAGAATTAATAGATTGTGAATAAATGAACTCCTCAAACTATGGCAATCACTGGAAAAAATCCCAATTATTGTCATCTTGGGGTATGCGAATAAGAGACGTAATAGGTGCATACAACTTGCATCATAGGATCCAAATCACTTTTATATTAATGAAAACATAATAGGTTCAGATTTGAAATCATGGCACTTGGGCCCTAGTGACAAGCACTAAGCATAGCAAAATCATAGCAACATCAATCTCAGAACATAGTCAATACTAATCAAGCCCTATCAAACTTAATCAATTACATGATCAATGTCATCCAATCCCACCATCGTCGAGCAAGCCTACAAAGGAATTACTCACTCTCTGTGGTGAGCATCATGACAATGTTGATGAAGAAGGGTTGGTGATGACGATGGCGACAATTCCCCCTCTCCGAAGCCCCAAACGAACTCCATATCAACCCTCCCGAGGAAGAACAGGAGGTGGCAGTGGCTCTATCTCGTCAAACTCGATGAAAAATTCTCCTTGATTTTTTTCTGCGAATATGTGAATTCATAGGACTAGAATTAGGGTCGGAGCAGCCACGTGGGCCCCACAAGCTATTAGGGCGCGACCATGGGAGTGGCCGCATTGTGTTGGCTTGTGGACCATAGGCAGACCTTCTATGGTGGATCTTTGCTCCATAATTCATTATATATTCTAGAGGTAATTCACAATTTTTTGTCCAATTCCAAGAACTTTTGTTTCTCCACAAAAATAATACCAAGGAAGTTATGCTGAAAACAATGTCAGTCCGGGTTAGTTCCATTCAAATCATAAAATTAGAGGTCAAAACCACAGCAAAAGCGTTTGGAAAAGTAGATACGTTGGAGACGTATCAACTCCCCCAAGCTTAACTCATTGGTTGTCCTCAAGTAATTCAGTTGATAAACTGAAAGTGATAAAGAAAACTTTTACAGACTCTTTTGTTCTCGTTGTTATACACATGCTTAGCTAGTGCTCAAGTTTTCATCATAAATCGTAAATATCCACATCCATGATAACAATAAAACACCATATTCACTCATGGTAATACATAATCAACTAGCAAGCAATAATAAGATATCTCACATGCCAACAATTTGACAAAATAATCATCATTTAATATGGTGACATGATATTTCGCTAAACCTTTGTGAGACTGCAAAACATAAACACAGAGCACCTTTGAGATTCAACCAGTGACTAAACATTATAATTCAGGGTAGAAAAGATGCATAAGAAAGACAATAACGCTCTTCGGTTTTGTGCTTTTAGTAAGAAGGTGATGACTCAACATAAAAATAAATAGATAGGCCCTTTGCGGAGGTAAGCATTAATTTGCAGAGGTGCTAGAGATCAAGTTTTAAAACAAGATTGAAGATATAATTTTAGGTGGTGCAATTTCTTGTCAACGTTACAACAATGGTTTTTAGTATCTTCCATGCTGAACTCATTATTGGCGGTTCCCAAACAGAATTGTAAAGTTTACTCCTATCCACCATCCATACACAAGCTGTGGCTGACCGAATCCACGGGTGCATGCCAACATATCAACTTCTCCAAGGAGTTTTGTTTAATTAATTTTGTTTTTACAAGAGTTGCCATCCTTTTTACTAGTCCCTCTCATGCAATGATGGCAAATAAAAAACCGTCTTGAGAATAACTCACTTAGCATGGAAGATACCAACCGCCTCATCATCCATGAGCGGGACGAGTACGCGAAATAGATGTTTATTTGAATATCAGAGGTGGCACATGCAAATTTACTTGGAATGGCAGGATACTACCGTATATAGGTACATATAGGGGACTCATGTGGAGTAACTTGGTTTAAGAATTTTGGATGCAAAAGCAACCTTCCTCCTTAGTATAGGTGAAGGCTAGGTTGAGATGCGACCAACTAGAGAGCGAAAACGATCATAAGCATGCATTATGAATAATTAACATTGGACATAGCATGAGTAGGATATGGACACTCTAAATTTAAATATCATGAAGGGTGTGTTGGTTTTGAATCCATTACTTGTGTGCACATGGGCCAACTCAAGCCGCTCGAATTACTCACAGGGAAATACCATACTACCATACCACATGATAACCATTTTAATGCATGTTGACACATAAGATAAATCATTATCCATTCCTAGATATTTAAGCATGGCATGAGAAACTATAATCTCTAATTATCATTTTAAACATGTTCCCTCATGATATAATGAATCAAGATCAAACAAGCTAAACCTATTTACAAAAACGGGAAACAAAAACAGTTTATACCTGCTTCCTTCGCCACAATCACTTCGTCAAATATCATCATTATTGCCTTTCACTTGCATGACCGAATGATGTGATAATAATAATAGTGCAAGAATGCGGGGACTAAGCTTGAATCTAAAGGGCAGTTTTATACCAAGGAGAAGACAAGGTAATATTGGCTCTTTGTTAGATCGACAATAAAGCATATAGGAGTCACTCAACATTTTAATCGTGGTCTTCTCCTTTGAACGACTCAACAAAGGGAAAATAAATTCAGAGAAATACATTGAAATATTTTTGGAGTCTTTGTTTTTCTCAAGAAAGCAAATAAACCAAGGGGAAACAAGAATGAGAAAAAAAATTACACGGGAAAGCTCCCAACATGAAAGGAAATCTTTTTGGGTTTTCTTTTTAATGCTACAAATAATTAAATGAGAAAGAAAACTTGAAAAGAAGAAAGAAATATTTTTGAATTTTAGAAGTCTTTCAAACACACAAGAAGAAGGCGAAAAAATAAATACAACATGGACATACAATGAAAGAGGATGAACACCGACTATTTATATGGAGTGTGTGAACATGAATATATTGTCGGTGAGAAATACGTACTCCCCTAAGCTTAGGTTTTTCCCTAGCTTGATGATCACGACTTCTAGTCTAGGTAATAGTTGAAGTGATAGCTCATGGGGGCGTTTCTTGCCGCCTCCTTCGCCAGGCGAGCGACCTCTACTTCAACTTTGTACTCCCGCACCTCGTCCTTAAGAACAAAATATCTCTGTCGAGCCTCAAAATCAAAGAGGGCAAGTGCAGGAAAAGTGACAGAAATAGGTATAATTATTGTAGCGACCCGGCACAAGACGAGTCAAGCCTCTGTGTTTCCGTGCCATCCCTGGATCAGTATGATGGCACACACAGTACATCAATGTATATATCAAAGTGCAATCACATGTAAAATAGCGTAAAACGGATATATACCTTAAATATCTCAGCGGAAGCGGTCAAGGGAGTGGAGTCCCAATAAACACCAAAGGCAAGTTGAGTGTAGACCGTAACCCCGAATCGTACTCTTACTCGTCGAAGAACAATATCTGCAACATAAGACGTTGCAGCCATGTAGGTCAGCATATTGAATATGCCAGCAAGTCACATAAGAGAGGGGTGAAAAGTAATCATCTATACTATATGCATATATGGCAGGTGGGGCTATAAGTTTTTAGCGAAAAGCAAGTTTTCTCCTACATCAAGAGAGGGCTAAAAGCAAAATGTTACTACATTGTTGGTTGTTAACGAGATGGTTCCGCCAACCAGTTCTCGTACCCGAGTTGTCAATAATTACCCTCATCAAATATATTTAATGGTGTTGAGAAATCCAGATGACTTCAGTTCCTTTGGCTCAAGTTGTCCATGACCGTGGACACGGCTAATCGATTAGGTTTGAGTACTCTGCGGAGTTTTGCACACGTTCCCCACAAGATTTGATCGCCTCCGTGTATGTCCTCGCACTTCAGGGTGTTTGAGGACCGGATGATCAAAACATGGACTTTCAACGGGTCCCTCTGAATCCCTGTCGGTGCCCATCCATTCCTACCGTTCTTCTGCATCTGCTAGCACCGCTTGTCCAGAGTCGCCGCATTGTCCAACCAAGCCAGAGCCCATAATGACTTGTGGCTGTGCAGGTAAGCCTTGGGTCTTGAAAATATCCGTCCGTCTCTTTGAGCCTGGGTGGAGCTTTCCGCAGGATGTCATGGCCGTCCCCAGCATCCCGGGCATCCACTGGGTTCTCCAGGGAGCCGATCAACCGTCCTTCACCCAGAGTTGCATTGCGTCCGAGGTCTTGAAAATCTTGTCTTAACCGGTCTTGATTATTTAATCAACCTCGCATCACTCGTGTTATGCACTCAACCGAAATCCCGTCTACTCAAGCATAGCAATATGAAATTTGTCGTCCCGGGCCAAGTATCGGGGTTGTTGTGTGCCTACCACATGATACTACAATCTATACTAAAATTTCCAAGTACCTAAGCAGCATGCAAATTCTTGCATAGGATGGCAGAACTACGATGCATAAAACATAGGTGATAGTATGATCAAAGTGACTTGCCTGGTGATGTTGACGAAGAAGAATTTCTCGAGAAATAACTTGATAGACTACTCGTCACTCTCCGATGAAATCTATATAACAAACATATCATTCACATAAGCACTCATACTAGCAATCATTCTAGCAATCAAATCAAAAGAGAGAGCGAATAAGTATCCGAAAGAAACTTCAAATAAGATTAGGGAGTCTTCTACTACGTCAAACACTAAATAGTTTTTCTCTAGCCGAAAATAAAAACAAGGAACTAAGATATAAGTTTAACTAAGATAAAACAAAGTATTTTTCACAAAACTATTTGAAAGTACTTCCAAACGGGATTTGAAACAGTGGTGAAACCAATTGCAAGTTACTAAGGAACTAGAATTGATTTCATGAAAACAAATAAAAATAAAATAATAACTTGTTGCAAAACTACTGTTGAACTAAAAGAAACAAAACATAATCTTTCTGAAATAATAAAGAAAATATTTTAAAACAAAGATAGAAAAGGAATTAGCCGAAATCCTAAAAGAGGTGAAACAGAAATTGTTTCACAAGAAACAGTGAGCTAAAGTACTCAAACAAATCTGAAATTTTTACCACTAATAAACACGATCACTAGTGATCAGTATCAAAAAGAATCAAATTAAAATCTCTTTTTAAACTCCTGGAATACGCAAAACAAGGTTTAAACTAAATCTGATCTAACTCAAATTTTCAAATTTCAAACATAGACAAATTATATGTTTTTACAAACTACAGGAAATTTTTGAGCTACTGGAAAAAGAATCAACATCACCGGACTTATGGATCAAAAGTTATGGGCTAAACAAGATTGGAACTTTTCTGTTTTTGGAATTAAACAGAAAACAAGAATAAAAGCTAACTAATGAACGGGCCACGTGGCGATCTCTGGTTGGCTTAGACCTGTGCGCTGCGGTGCTAAACTAACAAACGTCCGCACATTAGAACAAAACTGTTTGGCTAACTAATTAAATAAAACAACCGCCGGTTCTTTTTAGAAAACCGAAGGGGTAAGTACCTATGTAATCTATACCGTTGGAAATAGATCTAAGGGCAACCAAGAAAAAGAAAAAAAATAGAAACAGGAGGAGGAGGAGTTACCGTGGCTGGGAGTAGCAGGAGCCTTCTCCGGCGAGGGGAGCTGCGCCGGCGGGGAAAGGGCACTCCAGCGAGGGAGAACCGGCGGGGAGAGGTGGAACCGACGGAGGAGGGGTGGGGTGGGGCTCCTGGGGGGGCGAGGTGGAGGTGGAGAGGGTGCAGGGGGAGGGGCCGAAGGGTGCAGGGGGAGGTGGAGAGGGTTCAAATAACTTTCAAAATGCCCGTGGGTTCGAGGGTCATGTTCCTCCTCTCTAGAATGTATGTCCCGGCATTTCTTGCACGAAGAAAACGAATGGAAATGCAAAAGAATTCAATGCAAATATCTCCATTCAAATTCTTTATAGTTGAAGAAGTCATGTCATCTTCTCTCTTTGCTTTTAAAAGATTGAATTTGAATTCACCGGAGAAGGGGAAAGTCATTTTATTCCCTCTCACTCAAAAGTTTTGAAAAGTTTCAGATTTCACACAAGTTTCAATCACTCAGGCAAACAAACAAACAATCAATCTAATAATTATATTAACATTCCAAAATTTATAATTTTCGGATGTTACAAACTACCACACTTGAAATGAATCTCGTCCTCGAGATTCGAAGAGGCTAGAAAGAAAGGTTAGGGTTTGGGCGCCTTCTAACAAATCCAATCTCCGGGAAGGTGGGATGCTACCACACTTACAATGAGAGATACTGGTCCCTCAAAATGCTTTCACGATCCTCTGGGGTTTTTGGCAACTGACATCGCACAGTCTTCATATTAAATCCTTTGGTGATGCTCTCCCGTTGATATAAGCTTCTTCCATCACTGGGTCTTCTTAACTGACAGTCTCGTGGTCAATTCTAAATAACATATCAATGGTTCTCATGGTGGTCTACCATTTGTGGTTATCCTGCAGAGAGAGGGGTCTTGGTTTCATCCTCACCGTAACATTTCCTACGCGTGACAACAAGTGCCATGTACATGGGGCTTTCCTAGTACCATTCTAAGGCTTAAACAAAAGCTTCAAAGAACGTCGTCTCTCTATATGGGTAAGTCTCTCAGATTTACCATTCTGAATAGCAAGATAAATGATAAGAGTAAGTCGTCATGGTGATCAATCCATTCCGCACCCAAATCATTTCTCTGTATAAGGTTTAGCGAATCTCGCATTCTAACCCTCGGGCATCTTCACAAGCGTTGCAGAATTTCTCTCGTCCACGAACGAAGTTCGGATAATCCATTGGTTCTGCAAGCTGAACGAAACATCTATCGTATCTTCACAACTCTGAGGTTTTTGTATGCTCCTAAGAAAACGTGTGCTGATCCATCATAGCTTCTTCCATAAATCATATGCATTTCATAATCAATCCTTTATTACATCCTTAATTTATCCTCAAAAACTCCAATTCAAAAGTACTATATTACAAATGCTGCCATCCACATGGTTCGGTATGGTCGAGCATTTCTCCCAACTTTATTCATGTGCCTCTCTTGGAGGTACTTTAGTTCCACTGGAACTTTCCGATGTGCTCCTTGAAATCAACCATCTTTTTCTTCATCATGGTGGCCATTAGCTTCATCTCCATCATCTCCGCACGTACTTCACTTAGGTATTCCTGGGTATGACGGAGTCTTGCTTCAAGTATTTCTCCGATCTGACGTATGGCTTCCATGGCAGCTTCACGAACAACATCAAAGAAGGTTGCTCGTGGTACACGTGAAATGAAAAAGTATTGCCCCATAGTCTTTGGACAAACTCCTTTCACATGATGGAGGTGTACTTCCACATACCAAAGTTCTACTCCACTTTCCATGAATGGGTAGCCTTTGTAGACTGCATCTCCTTCAAGGTGAATGTGCTTCATCATGTCCTTCAGGATTTTCGATAATCATGCTCACTGGTCAGGGTCATGATCGTTTCTGGGCCCTTGAGGTATGACTCGTAGAGAGTTGCCATCTGCAGGTGTCAGTAAATAGGTACTCAGAGGAATGTATATGTCTCCTTGGTAATCATGGTACACTCCTACTCAATGGATCCTGTGGGTTTTACCGATTACTACCACACTTCAATGAATTATACTCATGCCTGCATAGACCATATTTTCTCATATCCTCATAATTGTTCATAGATCTTTGTTCGAAGAGAAACAACGCATACAGTTTCAACATAGGCAATCATGAGACAATAAATTCCATTTATTCATGATGTTATTACAATCTCCGGGACTTCTGTTACAAAAAATTTCACTCCATGATCTTATGAAAAACAAGAGTGCTTCGAATTACACTTATTGTCATGGTCAAAGCTTAACTACTCCATTCTAGCTTTCTTCCTTTGTGGACAATCACTGGCAAAATGTCATGCTTCCTTGCAACAAAAACAGATGATTTCTGACAAGTCTCGAGGCTTCTTAGCTTCTGCTTTTGCTCCTTGGATTCACGGCTTCATTCCTGAGCACATGTATTTGTGGTGGCCAAATTTCATACACTTGTAACATATGACATGACTCAGGTCTATGTCTGTAGAGATTTGGCTCTTCCGAGGGTACTTTTTCTTCTTTCCGGACTCCTTATTTTTGGCCAGTTCTTCTATTTCAAGTGGATCAAACTCCTCTTCTTCCGTCGGGAAGTTTCCCAGATACTCTTGGCTTCTCTTAGTGCAGTCCTGTGAATAATGTCCTTCTTCTCCACATGAGTAGCATGCATTGGAGAAAAATCTGGTCAGACCTTGTCCATCAGGGTCTTCAATATATTCGTTCATCACCGGTTCTTCTAGAATCTTCTTCTTGAGCGTTTCCTTCATTGCTTCTTTCTGCTGTTGGACAACTTGTTGCACCTTGGGGTAAATGTGACACTGAGCCGGGTAGTGGGTGCTTCCTTCACAAAGGAAACAGGTCACCTGACTGCTTGGGCACTCCTCAGCTGGGTGATTTTCTTCACAATGAGTGCATCCATCCGTGTGTTCTTCCTGGGTGTGTCCTATTTCTCCACAGATCTTGCATGCACAAGTATTCTCCTTCGGATTATCATAGCCCTTCTGAATTGAGACGGGATCTTAACAGAGTCTTCTTGAATTCTTCCCAACTTTCTGCTCCACTAAATTCTTGTATGGCATGATGCATTTTCCACCAGATAGCAACACTTTGGGGTAAAGTACTGGAGAGCGTGTTCCACTTCATACTTCCTTGAGATCAAGTTGCTCGCGAAGTGGTTCTCCATGTTCTGAATCCATATTTCAGCCTCCAGCTTGGTCATTGGTCCAGAGACTACAAGTCCAGCTTCATACTCCATCTGGTAGGGTTGAGGTTTTGGGGATGAGACGGGTAAGAGAGGGAGGGAGATACACACAATACAAACTATATTTTTGAGAATAGATTTTAGTTGTGGCCGTCGCAAAACACACACCAATGACGGCTCACAATTCATCGTATCTAACGTGTGTACATAAAAGGGGTTTGGACTTCTAATGGTCATATAATTATTCGGACACTTCAGGGTCTTCGAATTCTTCGGGTCTTGGGAGTCTTCTGTTGGTGTAGCTTCAATTCTTCAAACGCGTGGTGAAATTCTCTTTACTTTGAAGTAGACTCCGTTGATTCTTCATGAGGTCAAAGGGGTAAGGGTATTGTCTAACTATTGGAGGTGAGAGAGAACATTTGATGAAATCAGAAGAGATGAGAAGTAAAAGGTGTTCTCGAAAATAAGATTTTTTTTGAGAGATCCTATCCTAAGAAATTTCCAGTTTCTAGGGTCACGTCCTACACTCAACATGTGCTCGGATACCATTTCTGTAGCGACCCGACTCAAGACGAGTCAAGCCTCTGTGTTTCCGTGCCATCCCTGGATCAGTATGCTGGCACACATAGTACATCAATGTATATATCAAAGTGCAATCACATGTAAAATAGCGTAAAACGGATATATACCTTAAATATCTCAGCGGAAGCGGTCAAGGGAGTGGAGTCCCAATAAACACCAACGGCAAGTTGAGTGTAGACTGTAACCCCGAATCGTACTCTTACTCGTCGAAGAACAATATCTGCAACATAAGACGTTGCAGCCGTGTAGGTCAGCATATTGAATATGCAAGCAAGTCACATAAGAGAGGGGTGAAAAGTAAACATCTATACTATATGCATATATGGCAGGTGGGGCTATAAGTTTTTAGCGAAAAGCAAGTTTTCTCCTACATCAAGAGAGGGCTAAAAGCAAAATGTTACTACATTGTTGGTTGTTAACGAGATGGTTCCGCCAACCAGTTCTCGTACCCGAGTTGTCAATAATTACCCTCATCAAATATATTTAATGGTGTCGAGAAATCCAGATAACTTCAGTTCCTTTGGCTCAAGTTGTCCATGACCGTGGACACGGCTAATCGATTAGGTTTGAGTACTCTGCAGAGTTTTGCACACGTTCCCCACAAGATTTGATCGCCTCCGTGTATGTCCTCGCACTTCAGGGTGTTTGAAGACCGGATGATCAAAACATGGTCTTTCAACGGGTCCCTCTGAATCCCTGTCGGTGCCCATCCATTCCTACCGTTCTTCTACATTTGCTAGCACCGCCTGTCCAGAGTCGCCGCATTGTCCAACCAAGCCAGAGCCCATAATGACTTGTGGCTGTGCAGGTAAGCCTTGGATCTTGAAAATATCCGTCCGTCTCTTTGAGCCTGGGTGAAGCTTTCCGCAGGATGTCATGGCCGTCCCCAGCATCCCGGGCATCCACTGGGTTCTCCAGGGAGCCGATCAACCGTCCTTCACCCAGAGTTGCATTGCATCCGAGGTCTTGAAAATCTTGTCTTAACCGGTCTTGATTATTTAATCAACCTCGCATCACTCGTGTTATGCACTCAATCGAAATCCCGTCTACCCAAGCATAGCAATATGAAATTTGTCGTCCCGGGCCAAGTATCGGGGTTGTTGTGTGCCTACCACATGATACTACAATCTATAATAAAATTTCCAAGTACCTAAGCAGCATGCAAATTTGGGCATAGGATGGTAGAACTACGATGCATAAAACATAGGTGATAGTATGATCAAAGTGACTTGCCTGGTGATGTTGACGAAGAAGAATTTCTCGAGAAATAACTTGATAGACTACTCGTCACTCTCCGATGAAATCTATATAACAAACATATCATTCACATAAGCACTCATACTAGCAATCATTCTAGCAATCAAAACAAAAGAGAGAGTGAATAAGAATCCGAAAGAAACTTCAAATAAGATTAGGGAGTCTTCTACTACGTCAAACACTAAATAGTTTTTGTCTAACTGAAAATAATAACAAGGAACTAAGATATAAGTTTAACTAAGATAAAATAAAGTATTTTTCACAAAACTATTTGAAAGTACTTCCAAACGGGATTTGAAACAGTGGTGACACCAATTGCAAGTTACTAAGGAACTAGAATTGATTTCATGAAAACAAATAAAAATAAAATAAAAACTTGTTGCAAAACTCCTGTTTAACTAACAGAAACAAAAAAAAATCTTTCTGAAATAATAAAGAAAATATTTTAAAACAAAGATAGAAAAGGAATTAGCCAAAATCCTTAAAGAGGTGAAACAGAAATTGTTTCACAAGAAACAGTGAGCTAAAATACTCAAACAAATCTGAAATTTTTACCACTAATAAATAAGATCACTAGTGATCAGTAGCAAATAGAATCAAATTAAAAGCTATTTTTAAACTCCTGGAATAGGCAAAACAAGGTTTAAACTAAATCTGATCTAACTCAAATTTGAAAATTTCAAACATAGACAAATTATATGTTTTTAAAAACTACAGGACATTTTTGAGCTACTGGAAAAAGAATCAACATCACTGGACTTATGGATCAAAAGTTATGGGCTAAACAAGATTGGAACTTTTCTGTTTTTGGAATTAAACAGAAAAAAAGAATAAAAGCTAACTAATGAACGGGCCACGTGGCGATCTCTGGTTGGCTTAGACCTGTGCGCTGCGGTGCTAAACTAACAAACGTCCGCACATTAGAAGAAAACTGTTTGGCTAACTAATTAAATAAAACAACCGCCGGTTCTTTTTAGAAAACCGAAGGGGTAAGTACCTATGTAATCTATACCGTTGGAAATAGATCTAAGGGCAACCAAGAAAAAGAAAAAAAATAGAAACAGGAGGAGGAGGAGTTACCATGGCTAGGAGTAGCAGGAGCCTTCTCCGGCGAGGGGAGCTGCGCCGGCGGGGAAAGGGCACTCCGGCGAGGGAGAACCGGCGGCGAGAGGTGGAACCGACGGAGGAGGGGTGGGGTGGGGCTCCTGGGGGGCGAGGTGGAGGTGGAGAGGGTGTAGGGGGAGGGGCCGAAGGGTGAGAGCTCCTGGCGATCTTCTGGTCGGGGCGATGGGGAGGGGTGCAGCGAGGTGGCGGGGTGGGGTGGTGGAGGAGGGGTGGCTGAAGGGGTGGGGAGGCGCGGCAAGGGTGGGGAAGGCTCGGCAGGGGCGAGGGGAAGATGCAGGGGCGATGTGGAGGAGCACGGTGAGCTCTCTGTTGCCGACTCCGGCGAGGTGGCGCGCGAGCTAGAGGCGAGGAGAGGGGGTGGTTTCAACGGGAATGGAACGAGGAGGCCATGGGGGTTCTTATAGAGGCGACGGGAGGCGCTGGGAGGGAAGGTGCTTCGCGAATCCCGGAGGTGAAGATCTCCCTGTCCATGGCTAGGAAAGTTCTGTGACGTGAGGGAGAGGAGAGGTAGGAGATCTGGAAAGCTCTTAATTGGGCCAGCTCTTATTTCCATTTAAAAGTGATTCCTTCCCTATTTTTAAAACTAGGAAACTAAAACGATAAAAGGGAATTCAAATCAATTCGGAATAAAGAGTTTCTATATACTAAAATTATCAGAAAAATAAAATATAGATGATGAGCATTTTTCCACGGCAAAAATAAAAACTTCAGAAAAAATTATTTTCACAAAATTTGCCTAAAAGATTTATTTTCTTTTGCAAATAATTTTCAAATGACCCTCTAAGTTTGAGGGTTCAAATAACTTTCAAAATGCCCGTGGGTTCGAGGGTCATGTTCCTCTTCTCTAGAATGTATTTCCCGGCATTTCTTGCACGAAGAAAACGAATGGAAATGCAAAAGAATTCAATGCAAATATCTCCGTTCAAATTCTTTATAGTTGAAGAAGTCATGCCATCTTCTCTCTTTGCTTTTGAAAGATTGAATTTGAATTCACCGGAGAAGGGGAAAGTCATTTTATTCCCTCTCATTCAAAAGTTTTGAAAAGTTTCAGATTTCACACAAGTTTCAATCACTCAGGGAAACAAACAAACAATCAATCTAATAATTATATTAACATTTCAAAATTTATATTTTTGGGATGTTACAATTATTAAATGTTTTATTGTACTCATAACCCCTAGAACTGTTCATGATGATTTCATGACGATCCATAACTCATGGTCTAAATATCTTTCATGCAAAATAGGGTCATTAGGTTGAGGTGACATTCCCAATTGTGCGACTACGCGGGAGGCGTAAATTCCTCCATACAAATCACCGCTACCTGCGCTAGATTACATCCTCTCCGCGATAATTGCACCAAGGTTATAATGTTGTTCACCATTCACCGCGGTGTGAATAAGACTCAACTCAGGGGCAGACAATTCTGACTCCCTCAATTTGATCGTACGCTAACCATACACGCAAATGCGTACGAAAAAACTCAAGGACTCACGGCAAGATATCACAACACAAATAGAAACATACAAGCTTCATATTACAAGCCAGGGACCTCGAGGACCAGAATACAGAATATCGAGAAATACACGAGTCAGCAGAAGCAACAAATATTTGAGTACAGACATACAACATGGAAATGCCTTAGAGAAGTCTAACAAAAAATGTACAACGATCGAACGAGGCGAGGCCTCCTGCCTAGGAACCTTCTAAACTACTACTCGTCATTAGCGGCCTCCACATAGTAGTAGGCATCATCGGGGTAGTAGGCGTCGTCGGCGGGATACGCCATCTCCTGGGCTCCATCATCTGGTCGCAACAATCGTATCAAGGGGAAAGAGGGAACCGAAGCAACGATGAGTACTCATCCAAAGTACTCGCAAGACGAACATCAGAACTATGCTAAGTATGCATCAGTATGAAAGGGAAGGGGGTTATATGTGGACTGGACGTAGCAACACAAGAATATAGAGAGGAGACTAGTCCTATCAAAGACAAGCATCATCACGGGTCTTTCAGCAATAGACGAGAGTAGAGAAAGCAACACAATTATATAGTCATATTGTTGCAACAATATTAATTCAGGTCATGCCTAGAGATTCCTCATCGACTCCCTGCGAGAAATTAATCATAGAGCAAACATTCTAGTTCAGTAATAGTTGAAGTTGTATAAGATCGGATCACAACTCCAAGTCATCCTATAATCGTGGAAACCGCTATTCGATTACTTAATTTTCATCCCTGCAGGTGTGCACCACAGTAACCAAGACGCTTGAGAAACTCTGGCGGGACACACTTTCCCGAGTCATGACTGGCCTCGGAATACGAACATGTTGCAGCCCTACCTAGGATCAATAGAGAGATTAGCCCGCTAGTCTAAATCCTAAGCGCGTAGGGGTCATGGTCCCATCACCCTTTGCCCTCCTGCATGATGCAAGGGCGATCGATGTGAGTCCTAGCACCTCTTATACAAGAACGATGCTTATCCGGACCACTCGGGTACGTGTCGCTCCATTGCAGACATCTGAAGAGCTTCGGATGATACCATGATGTCGAGTACCCATAACTTCTCCCACGTGAAGGTTAGTGCAAAAAGGTCTCCCGACCAACTCAGATCAAATACCCAAATCCCATTAGCATTTTAATTAACACATCGGCGATGGTCAGCAATTCACGATATGTTGTCTCGTCGCCCCGTCTCGAGGATGTCTGGCAAGGGCCCAGAATGCCCAACCATGCCTCGTCACATTCACGCAGGAATCCACCCGCAACACACCTCATCATGTTCCCAGTAGCAAGGTGAAGTAACTCTGCGACCGTAACATCAGAGGGATCCATGGTATCACCCTCGATGGATTCCGAACAATGTAACCGTCAAGGTGGCCAGGGAGGATTCACCATCGATGGACCACACTTGACGGGTTATATGACAAAGTCGTTATCGGAGGTGGTGAAGGAGGAATCACACACCGAGAGCCATTGTCGGTCAACTACACTACAACTCTAACATCGAAGTATGTAATGAGGTGTCACCCTTAGTACTCAATAGTAGCTCTACATTGTCGTACAACTAAGGGGGTGGGAGTGATGTGACAGGCCTTGGCTCGTCGATTAGTAGATCAAGACTTGGTCATAAAGTGAGGCAACTAGACTAAGGGGTCAAAGGGGATCACTGCTCTACCTATACTAAACAGTTAAAAATGCGTTAGAGTAAAGTAGCAGTTTACCAAAAACAGGCTATGTATCAGAATAGGAGCTATCTACAATAGTAGCAATATCCAATGCAAGCGTGAGGGAGAAAGAATAGGCGATATAGGAATGATGAAGTGGGAGGGGGGTTGTTTCCTTGTTGTCCTGCGGAAAAGGGCTGGTCATCAGAGATGTAGTCATACCTGACAGCAGCGTCATCGTAGGGGTCTACCGGAGAGAAGAGGGGGAAGAAACAATAAATAACAGCAACATGTGCAACATGATGCAAGACATGGCAACATGCAATGCTGGGAATGAGCTATCGCGGTACTACATGTCATGGACGGATCGAGAGAATATTTAACGATATTTCCTGGGTCTCTAGCTACTACTGGACATGCGGAATCGATGGAAAAGTTCCATTTTCGCTATGCTAGGAACGTGTGAAAAATGAACGAACAGCGTATCTGGGTTCGTCTCATTTTTGTGATCAAATTTCTTGTATTTTGTTTTCACCCGATATTTCCTGGGTCTCCAGCTACTACCGCAATCGCCGTCCCATCCTGACCATCGGGGGAAGCTAGAGTGGCCAGGGGTGAGATCTACGTCGACGGTTATGGCGGCAACGCTCTGTGATGGCTCGAGCGCGAACTTATGACAGTCAAAACGAGCGGGGCATGCACGGGAAGGACTGAGGGTTGCTCTAGGAGCTCGCTAGTCAGCCGAGAGATGGCTGACCAGCTCTGCAACAAGTAGAACATCGACCATGGCAGCGGCCAGAGCACGACGATGACAGAAGTTAGCTATGGCGGCCTATAGGAGCGTAGAAGTAAAAGGGACGGTGAGTGATGTCTACTACGCAACCTTCCCCTTGTAGACATTGTTGGGCCTCCAAGTGCAGAGGTTTGTAGGACAGTAGCAATTTTCCCTCAAGTGGGTGACCTAAGGTTTATCAATCCGCGTGAGGCGTAGGATGAAGATGGTCTCTCTCAAGCAACCCTGCAACCAAATAACAAAGAGTCTCTTGTGTCCCCTACACACCTAATACAATGGTAAGTTGTATAGGTGCATTAGTTCGGTGAAGAGATGGTGATACAAGTGCAATATGGATGGTATATATAGGTTTTTGTAATCTGAAATTACAAAAACAGCAAGGTAACTAATAGTAAAAGTGAGCACGAACAGTATTGCAATGCTTGGAAAGAAGGCCTAGGGTTCATACTTTCACTAGTGAAGTTCTCTCAACAATGATAACATAATTGGATCATATAACTAGCCCTCAACATGCAACAAAGAGTCACTCCAAAGTCACTAATAGCGGAGAACAAACAAAGAGATTATTGTCGGGTATGAAACCACCACAAAGTTATTCTTTCTCATCGATCTATTCAAGAGTCACATAGTAAAATAACACGAAGCTATTCTTTCCGTTCGATCCATCATAGAGTTCATACTAGAATACCACCTTAAGACACATATCAACCAAGACTCTAATGTCACCTAGATACTCCATTGTCACCTCAAGTATCCGTGGGCATGATTATACGATATGCATCACACAATCTGAGAATCATCTATTCAACCAACACATAGAACTTCAAAGAGTGCCCCAAATTTTCTACCGGAGAGTCAAAACATGTGCCAACACATATGCATAGGTTCCCAATGTCACGAAACCCGCAAGTTGATCACTGAAACATACATCAAGTACTCACATGAATTTCCCATTGTCACCACAGATAGACACGTGCAAGACATACATCAAGTGTTCTTAAAGACTCAATCCGATAAGATAACTTTAAAGGGGAAACTCAATTCACTACAAGAAGGGAGAGGTGGAAGAACATCATAAGATCCAACTATAGTAGCAAAGCCCGCGGTACATCGAGATCAAGACATCTCAAGAATACGAGAGAGAGAGATCAAACACATAGCTACTGGTACATACCCTCAGCCCGAGGGTGAACTACTCCTCCTTGTCATGGAGATCACCGGGATGATGAAGATGGCCACCAGAGAAGGATTCCCCCTCCGGCAGGGTGTCGGAACGGGATCCAGATTGGTTTTTGGTGGCTACCGAGGCTTGCAGCGGCGGAACTCCTGATCTAGGTTCCTTTTTGGGGGTTTCTGAATTTATAGGAATTTATGGCGGTGGAATTATGTCGGTTGGGCCCACGAGGAGGTCACAAGCCAAGTAGGTGCGACCTAGGGGGGTGGGGGTGCCTCCTGGGCTTGTGACTCCCTCGTGGTTCTTCTCGCCTTCTTCCAAAGCTTCGGGGGTCTCTTTTGGTCCAAAAAATCATCGCGAAAGTTTTATTCCATTTGGACTCTGTCTGAAAAAGGGTCAAAAACACGGGAAAAACAGAAACTAGCACTTGGCACGGAGTTAATAGGTTAGTCCCAAAAAAGATATAAAATATCATATTCATTCATATAAAACATCCAAAGTTGACAAGATAATAGCATGGAACCATCAAAAATTCTAGATACGTTGGAGACGTCTCAAGCATCCCCAAGCTTAACTCCTGCTCGTCCTCGAGTAGGGAAGTGATAAAGACCGAATTTTTGATGTGGAATGCTACCTAACATATTTTTCCTTTGTAACTTCTTTCTTGTGGCATGAATTTTCAGATCTGTAAGATTCAAAACAATAGTTTACTATTGACATGAAAACAATAATACTTCAAGCATACTAGCAAAGTAATCATGAACTTTTGAAATAACAAGGCTAAAGAAAGTTATCCCTACAAAATCATATAGTCTGGCTATGCTCCATCATCCCCACACAACGAATTTAAATCATGCACAACCCCGGTATTGGCCAAGTAATTGTTTTTGCACTCTTACTTTCTCAAACTTTTTCAACTCTCACGCAATACATGAGCGTGAGCCATTGATATAGCACTATAGGTGGAATAGAGTGTGGTGGAGGTTGTGAGGCAAAAAAGGAGGGGATGGTCACATCGACTCGGCGTATAAATGGGCTATGGAGATGCCCATCAATAGATATCAATGTGAATGAGTAGGGATTGCCATGCAACAGATGCACTAGAGCTATATGAAAGCTCAAAAAGAAAACTAGTGGGTGTGCATCCAACTTGCTTGCTCACGAAGACCTAGGGCAATTTTGAGGAAGCCCATCATTGGAATATACAAGCCAAATTATATATGAAAATTCCCACTAGTATATGGAAGTGACAAAACAATAGACTCTCTATCATGAAGAACATGGTGCTATTTTGAAGCACAAGTGTGGAAAAGGATAGTAGCATTGTCCCTTCTCTCTTTTTCTCTCATTTTTTTGTTTGGGATCTTTGGCCACTTTTTTTTTCATTTTTTTGGTGGGCAACTTTGTCCTCTTTTTTTATTTCCTCACATGGGACAATGCTCTAATAATGATGATCATCACACTTTTATTTACTTACAACACAATAGTTAGAACAATGATGAGTCTATATGAAATGCCTCCGGGAGTGTACCAGGATGTGCAACGATCTAGCTTAGCGTATGACGTTGAAACATCTCGCTAGCTATCTTACGATCATGCAATGGAAATATGAACGTGACGACACATGTCATGAGACGAAACGGTGGGAGTTGCATGGCAATATATCTCGGAATGGCTATGAAAATGCCATAATAGGTAGGTATGGTGTCTGTTTTGAGGAAGGTATATGGTGGGTTTGTGCACCGGTGAAAGTTGCGCGGCACTAGAGAGGCTAGCAATGGTGGAAGGTGAGAGTGCATCTATACCATGGACTCACATTAGTCATGAAGAACTCATATACTTATTGCGAAAGTTTTATTAGTAATCGAAACAAAGTGCTAAACGCATACTCCTAGGGGAAGGGTTGGTAGGTGTTAACCATCGCGCGATCCCGACCGCCACACAAAGGATGAGAATAAATAAATCAATTATGCTCCGACTTCCTAACGTAGAGGTTCACCATACGTGCATGCTACGGGAATTACTAACTTCAACACAAGTATTTCTAGATTCACAACACCCTACTAACATAACTCTAATCTTACCATATCCATATCTCAAAACTAATTGTGAGGAATCAAACTTCTCTTACTAATCAATGCACTTGAATATGAAAGTTTTTGTTATATCCTCTTTGGATGCCTATCATATTTAGGAATAATTTCATAGCACACGCCAATTACCAAGTTACTTCGAGAGAGCACTCTCAAAATGATATAAGTGAAGATCGAGAGTTTTTATTTCTACAAAATATGACACTGTCGTGCTCTAAAAAGATTTAAGTGAAGCACTAGAGCAAAATTATCTAGCTCAAAATATATAAGTGAAGCACATGCGAGCTAAATTGCCTAACTCAAAAGATATAAGTGAAGCTCATTGAGTATTCTAACAATTTCATGATGAGTGCATGTCCCTCTCAAAAAGGTGTGCAGCAAGGATGATTGTGACAAAACAAAATGGAAAGACTCCTATAATACACGACGCTCCAAGAAAAACACATATCATGTGGTGAATAAAAATATAGCTCCAAGTAACGTTACCGATGGATTGAAGACGGAAGAGGGGATGCCTTCCCGGGGCATCCCCAAGCTTAGGCTCTTTGGTGTCCTTGAATATGGCTTTGGGGTGCCTTGGGCATCCCAAGCTTAGGCTCTTGCCACTCCTTGTTCCATAGTCCATCGAAGCTCTACCCAAAACTTCAAAACTTCACAACACAAAACTTAACGGAACTTCGTGAGATGGGTTAGCATGATAACGAGCAAATCAAGCACTTGGGTACTGTCAAAACAAGTCTCATAATTGTTTTCACACAATGCCTACTGTATATTACTATTCCAAAATTTATATTACTCAATATAATCTATGGAAACACCAAAACAAGCAAACTATGCATTGAAAGAAAATCTGTCAAAAACAGAACAGTCTGTAATGATTTGAATGCTAACCATACTTATGCACTTACAAAAATTCTGCAACAATTATGAAAATTAAGGCAATTTGTATATAAATCAGAAGCAAAAAATAATCAACCTAAAATAGCTCTGTGGATAGAAATTAGAAATGATTTCGTGAGCGCAAAGTTCCTGTCTTTTTCAGCATGATCAAACAACTATCACCCAAACTAATCATAAAGGCTTTACTTGGCACTTTATTGAAACTAGGAAATAAAACATGATTAATACATTAGCTTAATCATGTGAACACACAAAAACAGTAAGGATACATATTGAGTTGTCTCCCAACAAGCACTTTTCTTTAATGCCTTTCAAGCTAGGCATGATGATTTCAATGATGCTCACATAAAAGATAATGGTTGAAACATAATGGAAGCATGATGAAGCATATTGCTAGCACATTTAAGTCTAACCCACTTCCTATGCATAGTGATTTTGTGATCAAACAATTTATTGGAGCAAGAATCAACTACCATAGGAAGGTAAAATAAGCATGACTTCAAAAGTTTCAACACATAGAGAGGATACTTGATATTATTGCGATATGTAGAAGCATATGTTCCTCTCTCATAATAATTTTCAGTAGCATCATGAATGAGTTCAACAATATAACCAGCACCTAAAGCATTCCTTTAATGATCTACAAGCTAATAAATTTTACAACTCTCCACAATAGCAAATTTATTCTCATGATTAATAGTGGGAGTATCGTAAAAGACTTGAGCACTACAAATTGTTTCCACATTAAAAGAGTGATGTTCAGTGAAAGGATACTCAAGAGTATGACAAGTTTTATCATCCCTCTTCTTTATAGCATAAGTATCATCACAATAATCATCATAAATAGGGGGCATGCTTTCATCATAATAATTTTGATCATTCAAAGTGGGGGAACTAAAAAGATCATCTTCATCAAACATAGCATCCCCAAGCTTGTGGCTTTGCATATCATTAGCATCATGGGTATTCAAAGAATTCATACTAACAACATTGCAATCACGCTCATCATTCACATATTTTATGCCAAGCATTATATGTAGTTCTTCTTCTAGCACTTGAGCATAATTTTCATTTCCATCATTTTCACGAAAGACATTGAAAAGATGAAGCATATGAGGCAACCTTAATTCCATTTTTTGTAGTTTTCTTTTATAGGCTAAACTAGTGAAAAACAAGAAACTAAAAGATTCGATTGCAAGATCTAAAGATATACCTTCAAGAGCTAACCTCCCCAGCAACGGCGCCAGAAAAGAGCTTGATGTCTACTACACAACCTTATCCTTGTAGAAGTTGTTGGGCCTCCAAGTGCAGAGGTTTGTAGGACAGTAGCAATTTTCCCTCAAGTGGGCGACCTAAGGTTTATCAATCCGCGGGAGGCGTAGGATGAAGGTGGTCTCTCTCAAGCAACCCTGCAACCAAATAACAAAGAGTCTCTTGTGTCCCCAACACACCCAATACAATGGTAAGTTGAATAGGTGAACTAGTTCGGCGAAGAGATGGTGATACAAGTGCAATATGGATGGTAGATATAGGTTTTTGTAATCTCAAATTCCAAAAACAGAAAGGTAACTAATAGTAAAAGTGAGCACGAATAGTATTGCAATGCTTGGAAACAAGGCCTAGGGTTCATACTTTCACTAGTGAAGTTGTCTCAACAATGATAACATAATCGGATCATATAACTAGCCCTCAACATGCAACAAAGAGTCACTCCAAAGTCACTAATAGCAGAGAATAGACGAAGAGATTATTGTCGGGTATGAAACCACCACAATGGAGAATAGACGAAGAGTCCGTAGTAAAATAACACGGAGCTATTCTTTCCGTTCAATCCATCATAGAGTTCGTACGAGAATAACACCTTAAGACACATATCAACCAAGACCCTAATGACACCTAGATTCTCCATTGTCACCTCAAGTATCCGTGGGCATGATTATACGATATGCATCACACAATCTCAGAATCATCTATTCAACCAACACATAGAACTTCAAAGAGTGCCCCAAAGTTTCTATCGGAGAGTCAAAACGTGTGCCAACCCATATGCATAGGTTCCCAATGTCATGAAACCCGCAAGTTGATCACCAAAACATACATCAAGTACTCACATGAATATCCCATTGTCACCACAGATAGACACGTGCAAGACATACATCAAGTGTTCTTAAAGACTCAATCCGATAAGATAACTTCATAGGGGAAACTCAATTCATTACAAGAAGGGAGAGGGGGAAGAACATCATAAGATCCAACTATAGTAGCGAAGCCCGCGGTACATAGAGATCCAGACATCTCAAGAACAAGAGAGAGAGAGATCAAACACATAGCTACTCGTACATACCCTTAGCCCCGAGGGAGAACTACTCCCTCCTCGTCAATGAGATTGCCGGGATGATGAAGATGGCCATCGGAGATGGATTCCCCCTCCGGTAGGGTGCCGGAACGGGCTGCAGATTGGTTTTTGGTGGCTACACAGGCTTGTGGCGGCGGAACTCCTGATCTAGGTTTCTTTTTGGGGGTTTCTGAATTTATAGGAATTTATGGCGGTGGAATTACGTTGGTTGGGCCCACGAGGAGGTCACAAGCCTGGTAGGTGCGGCCTAGGGGGGTGGGGCGCCTCTTGGGCTTGTGACTCCCTCGTGGCTCTTCTGGCATTCTTCCAAAGCTTTGGGGGTCTGTTTTGGTCCAAAAAAAATCATTGTGAAAGTTTTATTCCATTTGGACTCCGTCTGAAATAGGGTCAAAAACACGGAAAAAACAGAAACTGACACTTGGCACTGACTTAATAGGTTAGTCCCAAAAAAGATATAAAATAGCATATTCATGCATATAAAACATCCAAAGTTGACAAGATAATATCATGGAACCATCAAAAATTATAGATACGTTCGAGACGTATCAGTGAGAAGCTGCTCACTAGCGTTGGAGGGAAGGCCCGACGAAAGCGGAGGAGCTCGGAGGTGGGGGAATTTGACGACGACATGTTGCGGGTCTGGTTAGGAAGATGGTCGCACGCAGCGGCGCGCGAGCTCCCGAGGCTCGATCGAGTGCTCCAACGGGCCGAGGAAGATGAGGCGGAGCTCCAGGGCTTGACGGAGAAGAGCGAGGCGGGCGGTGGTCGCGAGCTCACCGCGGCGCTCAGGTGCGGGGGGAGAAGGCGAGGGGAGGGGGAATGGTGAGCTAGGGTACGCCAGGGAGGGTGCGGGGGCTTTGTAGGTGTCGGTGGGGGGCACGAGATGTGTGCCATGTCGACGGGGGAGGCCGGTGGCAGCCATCTGTCACATCCGTGACACCTTAAGCAAGTTAGCATTGTGCTTAAACCTGAGAATGGTTTCATACTTGAACCATACCTGAACCATACCCATACATTTATCTCTCAAAACCATACTTAAACCATACCCATTTGATGTCATTTTCAGCCCAACCAAAACTAAACCCATTATTTTTTCCACCCAAACCAACTTAAACCCAATACATAACCGTGGGTTTAAAACCAATGCATAATTATGGGCTTTCTTTAATATACATATAATTGCACAAATTGACAAGTTAAGAATCAAATGAGATAGAAAAGGCATAAGTGCATCTACAACAGTTTGAAAACAAAGTTAGCCTTGAGATACACTCAACACACAGCAAAAGGCAAAAAAAAATGCCGACGTATGAATAGCTCACTAACAAGTGTATTAAAACAAAATTACTTAGCTAAAGGACAAGCAAATACTTCCGATTTTCATGTGGTATTTCTCCATAATACATAATTACATAGTGCATTACAACATGTATGCGGATCAAAGATATTCGTTCTCGGTTATCGTTGGTTATTGCACATAACCAATGCCTAGAAACCGGGTTGGACCCATAGTTTATAACCGTTTATAACCAAACTGTTTAAGCCCATAACCAACTATACCCAAACTGATTTCTCCACATACCCAAACCAAAACCAAACTAAAAAATGTTCAACCCAATAAAACCTAAACCAATCAAACCCAAAGTAATAACCGAACCGTTACACCCGGTTTTCTAATAACAATTTCCAGGTTTGATTGTGCTCATGTTTTCTTTGCATTGCATCTAAGAAATTTTGAACAAGAACAAAGCAAGTGGTGAAGGAAAATGCTAAAACCCTAGCCACTTCTCAAAATAAGGAAAATACAATCTAGTTAAAATCAATGAACCCAAAATGGCCTCAAGAAAAGTTCAATCTTTCTGTTAAATCATGAAAGTAAATGAGCAATGAAGAAAACCATTTTCTTGACATTTTAAGAATTTTAAATAAATGCAAAAAGCTACTGGTTTCAAGTTTTAAATTTGAAATCAGAAACTTTAAACTTTCAAAAATGTTGAAAACTTTAGGAATGGTTGGATATATTTCAACAAATATTCTGGTGTGTTTAAAATAGTTTTTACAAACTATTTGGGAGCTGAAATAAATAGCAAGTCAATGAAATAGCAAAACAGAAAGAAATCAGAAAAAAATGGGAAAACTCTTACCTGACGCTTACCTGGCCCAGCCCAGCTGCTCTTGTCGTCTTCCTCCTCGCCAGTAGGAGCAGGAGGTGGCCGCCGCGTCGCCGCGCGCCTCCACGCAGCTCCCTGGCTGCCTGGCCACCGCCTCGCGCTGGCAAGCACGGGGATAACCTCCCCGAGGCCGACCCTATCCATTCCCCAGCTCCAGTTTCCCCCCTCCTCTTGGATCTCTCCTCCCTCCTTCTACCACCATTGCTACAAGCTCGAGCTCGAGCCGCCGCGCCTCTAGCCACAGGAACCTCCCTCCGAGTAGTCTAGCAGCTTCGCCTCGTCGAGCTGGTTCTCTCTGCAACGGCCGAAGTTTCCCCGAGCTCTGCAACGCCCCCAACGCCATCGTCTTCAACCTTCGGTCGCCGGCAAATCGACGGTGGAACGCCGGCAACAGCCCTTCCCCGAGCCGTCTAAGCCCAGCTCTGCACTCCCCGTGAGCATGCGGTCATTTCCCCTCTCTTTCCCCTCGGATCCGAGCCCCCTAGCCACTGGACCATCGAACCCGTACTCCGGCAGCCACCCCGGCTCGTCGCCGGCTTACTCCGGCCACCTATAGCTCTCCCTGAGGCCAGCAATGGATGTGGTCGAGCATGGAGATCACTCCAGTGCTCTCAGCATTCTTTCCCGAGCACCACAACACGTTTTAGCGTGTCTCCGGCGAGGTTCTGCCGCGGATCTGGTCGCCGCCGGCCAGGCTCCGGCGAGGGCCGACGTGGCCAGCCTAATCCAGCAGTTTAAATGCTTAATCTCTCGCTGACAGTGGGCCCAAGGCCAAGTCAGACTCAGTTAGGGGCTGGTCAGCGCGGGATTAACCCCAGAGATGCTGACCAGTGGGTCCCCCCTGTCAGGTTTGACCTGAACAGGTCGGTTGACCTGCTGATGTCAGGCTGACGCAATAAAGGGATTTTCCAGTATAATAATAATTCTAGAAATGTTTAAAACTTCAAAAATTCATAGAAATTAATATGTAACTCCAATGAAAATAATTTATATTTGAAAAACTATCAGAAAAATTCAAGGAATCTGAATATGCCATTTTCAAACATGTTTGAAAATGTTACAGAACCCAAACATGTAGTTTAATGGATAAGTCAATTCTTATAAATACTTTATAAATGGAATTTGGAAAATATTTTAATTTCATTACGAATGACATGATCAAACACTGTTCTAATTACAAACCAGCAACTTAACATGTCATCCCATGCATGTCAACATCAAGTTGATCTGAGCATCATGTCAAATCAATTAAAATGGTATCCGAGAATACCTCGTTTGAAGTGATATTTGAATTTGATTCAAATCAACTTCAAACCTAATACATGCTAGCTATGTTAGTTTATCACCTTGCATTCTCATGCCATGCTCATGCATCATCTTGATTGCATATGTTTGTTATTGATTGTTGTCATTCCTTTCGGTAGGCTCCGCTCCCCCGGATTCCACCGAATATCCGTCTGACGGATATTGTCACTCCTCTGAGCAACAAGGCAAGCAACCATTTTGATCATCCTGATAAATCCCATGTTCTTGCTCCTGCACTTACTTATTGCATTAGGATCAAATGCTTCAACTGCTTTTGCCACGTTAGTTAAACCCACTTCCTTTGCATGACCTATCCTTGTCACAGTAAATAGCTGAACCTTGCAACCTAGCATACCTGGTAGTTGCTTGAGCCGTGATGTGCCTTATCCTGCTATGCATGCTATGCTTAGAGTTGTGTATGGTCTGTCATCTGGGAGATGAACAGAATTGTGAGAATGTGTTTGGTAAGCGAAGGTTGTGTGTTGAATCTGATTTGGTAAAGGTACCGGTGAAAGGCTGTGTAGGAGTACATGGCGGGTTGTTTCATTGGAACCGTCCTTAGGAACTGAGTTCCGTGTATGTAATCCAAGACTAGATACTACCACATGCTGGGCCCTGAAATATGACACCGCTCGACTTATTAATCGCTTAGTACTCGGTCCAGGAGTTGCAAGTAGTTTCTGGTGTTTATAGTCATGCTGGAGGCCGTGCATGGCGCTGACCTGAGAGGTGGGCCGTGATGCGGTAGGCAGTGGCACGGTGTACCAAGTGGCACCCGGATGGTGGGCTTGGGAACCCTGCGCACATCGTTTGAGGCCGTGGCGGAAACCTTGGCCGGACTTCCGTACGGGTTACTATCAGATAGGCGATAAACCTGGACTAGGTACTAGTGTGGTTAACGGTCGTGGCCGACTCCCTCACTAGGCTTCCGCTTGAAGGTTGCCGAGGTGCATGACGTGCACATGGCGATAAGTGGCGAGAGCGTGTGTGACGAAGTACACCCCTGCAGGGTTATGATCTATTTGAATAGCCGCGTCCGCGGATATGGACTACTTGGAGACATATGTTGTTCATAGATAACTTAAATGGCTACTCATAAAATTGTCAAGATAAGCGTGAGCGTCGTGGACGGCATTTCTGTATGGAGACGGAATGATTCTACGATGGTGTATTGTTGTGGTGTTAGAGGACTCGTGTGCGAGAAATCAAGTTGTCAAAATAATTTCAAAATGTAAGTTGTCTAGCCACGAGTCAAATGCTGGCTTTCCGCATGAAACCCCACAATACCTTATTGATACATTGCATGAGTAGATAGTTATCCTAAATTCTTGCCGAGTACCTTCATACTCTTGTTTGCTTAATAAATGTTGCAGAGGTTGCTAATGACCCTAATGGAGGGTTCTTCGTAGACATCGACGACGACGAGTAGTTGGTGGCCCAGCTACGATCTGGCCCTACATTGGGTCCGTAGTATAGTCAGGCCATGTGCCTTCTAGTTGCACCTGTCTGTACTCAGACAGTTTTAAACTCTTCCGCTGGCTTGTAACTGAATGACTGCTATTATGGGTCGTGAGACCCTTAATGTGTAATATTATGTGTGTGGCCCTTCCGAGCCTCTTAAATAAATCTTGTATGTTTATGGTTATGTTGTGATGCCATCGATGTATCTATACATATCGGTATGCCATGCATACGTGTGACGTACTTGATATGTATGGGGTTCGATTACCTAGTTGTGAACTTTAGTAGCACTCCTTACAAGGAAATGCCCCTTCGTGATCCAACGAGCCTTGGTAGTTCGCTACTGCTCCGGACACATTGGTTGACCGGCATGTGTCCTTCTTAGCTGCTGTGTCTGTCCCCTTGGGGAAATGTCACGCGATGTAATGGAGTCCTTGTAGCCTGCTACGACTCGTCTACACTCGCTGGTGACCGACACCAGCTCTGTTGGGTCATGTATGCCTGTCCTTGTGCGGTACTACCACTTTGGTTTGTGATTAGACTTGTCGATCCGGTTTCTTTGACATTGGAATGCTAGCGACACTATTGCATACGTGAGTCAAAAGACGCAAACGGTCCCGGCTAAGGTAAGACTGCAGCCGTGGAGTTAACCGTGCGTGAGAGCGCAAAGGGATGCGATGTGTTACAGGCTGGATTCCTATGACTTAGGATCGGGGTCCCGACAGCGTTGGTATCAGAGCCTGACTGACTGTAGGATTACTAAGCCAAACTGGTCAAAGTTGAGTCTAGAATTGCTTTAGTTATATATAAGGGAATTGTTTGTGGAAGGGAACATAAGATTCTTGTTCTCTTCTCAAGTTATTCTATTCTGGTCATCCTCGTCTTTTCTGCGGGAATTAAGGACTAGGTTACTCATCTCCTTCTAGGCTCGTGTTTCTGATCGGTAGATTATAGGACTACGGGTCAAGAGATAATTGGGTTTCTTACATTCCTAGGAAAAGAGGGAAGTAAGTTTGATGATCAGAGAGTTGAACTTGATAGTTGAGTGGTTACGCTATTCCATTTTTGGGTTGTCTCAAAATTTGTTTTTGAGCATTTACAGCCGTTATGCTGCCCAATTTTGCATTCAGAGCTCTAATGCTTTTGCATTACTCTCTATTTACAGATGCCTGGCCGTCCTTCTCGTCAGGTGGTACGTCTGACCAGGTGCATTGATGTACCAGGTCATACGGCCATGCTGGTCAGGGTGATGTCGGTGTGCGGTTACCGCTGGTACCCCGAGTACACAGTGGAGGAACAGTACCGAGACTTCAACCAGAGCCAGTACATCTGCACTGTTAGGGTATTTCCAGACTACCCTGGAGCTGAGGAGCCAATCCATTGGTCCTATGTGTTGGGAGTCACTGTTGACATGCCAGTACAAGATGCTTCCTATTCAATGTTGACCATTATGAGAGCGAGACATGCACTACTGCAGAATTCAGAATTCTGCTATGTTCCGGCCTCTTAGCCTGGTGAAGAGGGATACCTCAGTGGAGTGTATTTTGATTCTTCTATGGAGGATCCACTACTGCAGTCCACTGTTGAGATGCTAGAGAACAGAGACAGGGATGCTCGTGCTCTCCGCATGGAGCTTTATGCTACCCGTGCCCGTTTGTGGATGGCTTTGACGCAGCTGGCACCGGTAGTCCAGACAGGGTACGGAGATATGGAGATGCGGAACCCTGTAAGGACCCATCTTTCGGCCCACGTTGACTGGCCCGCTATAGGAGGAGTCACCCCTCTTCGGGGACCCCTCTTACCACCAATGAGGGGACCAAGGCCACATCCGTGTCCTTATGGATCCCAGGGATCTCAGGCTAGAGTGTTTCCTGATCCGCAGGTTGAGCTTCCAGGTCATGGAGGTAATCTCTATGAGATGTTCTATGCGGATGCCTGAGCTGTGAGCGGAAGGATAGTATGGTAGTAGCCGTACGTTCACAGTCCTGCGTGACTTATGAAGTATGCCTGTGATGTGAAATGAATTCCGGAGGCCTAGATAAATAATGTATAGGAAGCTTGTAAGCCTCTGATGAGTAGTTTCATAATTTCAGTAGTTTTCTCTTCGAGTAAGTTTGTACTGAACTATGTAAGGGTGTGTATGAACCATGGTGTATATATAGCAGTTGCTTGTTACCATGCTGTTCGGATACTCATTTCCGCATTCCGTGTGTTCAGTACATTCTTAATCCATAGCTAGTATTGATGTGATATTGGTCTAAGCTGTGAGTTTGTTTGTCAGGATGGTGTTCACCAGGTTGAACCGTGCCCCTGGTCATGAGCAAGGCGAGGGTAGTCAAGCGTCGCAGGAAGACCTGCCTCACCCGCCCTCTCTGGCGGAAGTGATGCTTGAGGCAAAGAGAAACAAAAGGGAGACCAACCGACTGTTAGAGCGTATTGAGCAGAATACGGCTCGTCAGCCTATGAATGTTGTAGTGTCCCTCAACGACTTTGTGAAGCTGAATCCTCCAAAGTTTCATCATTCCGTCGATCCCCTCGACGCTGATGACTGGCTTTGCAGCATCTCACGCAAGATTCGCTCTGCGAATGTATCTGAGGCCGACAAGGTGACCTTTGCGGCGTATTTCCTGGAAGGACCTCCAATCTGTGGTGGGAGAACTTTGAAGCGATGCGTCCTGCTGAACCAGCAGCCACATGGGCAGACTTCAGTGCAGCCTTTCGTCCGCACCATATTCCAGAGGGCCTGATGGACAGAAAGAGAGAGGAGTTCTGTGCCTTCACTCAGGTAAAGTTGACCGTGGATGCCTATAGCCGCGAGTTCGGTAACCTCACCCGCTATGCAACAGAGGAGGTTTCTACTGACGCCAAGAATCAAGCAAGATTCCGTAAGGGTCTGAGCCCTGTGCTTCGTCGTGATCTGCGCCTCCACGAGTGTGCAAGCTTTCAAACCCTGGTCAACAAGGCGATCAGTGCCGAGACTGGTCATACTGACTTTGAAGCCACAAGTAAGCACTCCCGTGACTTTGGCTCTTCTTCTGGTTCCGCGTTCCCAAAACGCAGGTTGTGGGTTCCAAACAGTTCTCTGCCGCCAAGATACATTCCGAGGCCATCCTACGTGGCGCCTCAGACGAATCAGACCAACCCTCCAGCAAAAACTTATGGTGGTCCAGCTAGCAATGCTGCACCACGTGCCAACCAAGTGATATGCTACAAGTGTGGAGAACCAGGGCACTATTCCCGTGAGTGTCCTCAAAATGTGGGTGCCAAGCAACCCGGAAAGTCCGTCGGGCAAGCCAAGTCGGGCAAAGCTTACTATGTGAAGCCAACTCCTGCACGTGGCCGTGTGAACTATGTGTCAGCACAAGAAGCTGTAGAGGATCCCGACGTCATGCTGGGTACGTTTCTTGTTAATCATCACCCAGCGTATGTTCTCTTTGACACTGGGTCCTCTCATTCCTTCATTTCAGAAAGTTATGCACAGTCGCATAACATGTCTTTTTGTGATATGCCAATTCCATTGGTTGTCCAAACTCCTGGTAGTAAATGGCAAACCACTAGGATAACCTATGACAATGAAACTCTAGTAGACAGACTAGGTTTTCTAGCCTCATTGATAGCATTGAAATCTTTGGATATTAATATCATCTTGGGTATGGACTGGATGTCAGCTCACTATGCCAAGATTGATACTCATTCTAGAAATGTCCAGCTTACCCATCCCTCGGGTGAGATAGTAAATGTCTCTACTCGGGTTGCCAAATGCCAACTCTATTCCTTAAATGCCAACCCTCTTCCGGAACTTGAAGACATTCCGGTAGTCCGTGACTTCCCGGATGTTTTTCCAGAGGAACTGCCAGGAATTCCACCTGACAGAGATGTAGAGTTCGTGATAGATCTTGTTTCGGGAACTGTTCCAATAGCCAGAAGACCATATAAGATGGCACCCCTGGAACTAGCCGAACTTAAGAAGCAACTAGATGAGGCCTTGAATAAAGGTTTCATTCGTCCTAGATCTTCTCCTTGGGCTTGCCCCATCCTCTTTGTCAAGAAGAAAGACGGAACGGATCGGATGGTTGTAGATTACCGACCAGTTAATCTGGTCACCATAAAGAACAAGTATCCGCTCCCCAGGATCAACGACCTGTACGATTAGCTCGCTGGGTCCTCAGTCTTCTCCAAAATGGATTTGAGGTTGGGATACCATCAAATCAAGATCAAGAACGGGGACATTCCAAAAACGGCTTTTGTTACTCGTTATGGCCAATACGAGTATACCGTCATGTCCTTCGGGTTAACCAATGCCCCAGCCACTTTCTCTCGTCTGATGAATTCAATCTTCATGAGTATTTGGATAAATTCGTCGTGGTATACCTCGATGATATTCTCATCTACTTGAAGAACGAACAAGAACATGCCGAGCATCTAAGGCTGGTATTGATGAAACTTCGAGAGCATCGCCTTTATGCCAAGTTTTCAAAATGTGAATTTTGGTTACCAGAAGTGACCTATCTAGGTCACGTAATCTCTAGTAAGGGTATTGCTGTCAATCCCGAGAGAGTTCAAGCTGTCCTTGATTGGACTCAACCTGAATCGGTTAAGCAAGTTAGGAGTTTTCTTGGTCTAGCGAGCTATTGTCGTCGCTTTGTCGAGAATTTCTCCAAGGTTGCAAAGCCTCTAACTGAACTCCTCAAGAAGGATAAAAAGTTCGAGTGGACACCATAGTGTGAGCATAGTTTTCAGGAACTGAAAAGACGCCTGACTTCCGCACCTGTGTTGCTACCACCAGATTTTTCTAAGGACTTTGTTATCTATTGCGATGCCTCGCGACAAGGATTAGGTTGCATTCTCATGCAAGATCGTCATGTGATCGCATACGCATCTCGACAGTTGCGTCCACATGAGGATAATTATCCCACACATGACCTTGAGCTTGCAGCTGTGGTCCATGCACTAAAAACCTGGCGACATTACCTTTTGGGTAATCGTTGCGGAATATTCACTGATCACCAAAGTCTGAAATATATCTTCACCCAGTCGGATTTGAATCTCAGGCAAAGACGGTGGGTTGAGTTGATCTCGGATTACGACTTAGGGATAACTTACACCCCGGGGAAGGCCAATGTTATGGCCGATGCACTAAGTCGTAAATCTTATTGTAACAATTTGATGCTACAACAAGGTCAACCACATCTCTATGAGGACTTTCGGAAGTTGAATCTTCATATTGTTCCTCAAGGATTCCTTTCTACCCTGGTGGTGAAGCCTACCCTTAAGGATCAAATTATAGCTGGCCAAAAGCGTGACAAGGGTATATCACAGATCAAGGGGAATATTTTTAGCGGAAACGCTAAAGAATTTTCCATGAACGATCAAGGTGTTGTGTTCTTCCAGAATCGTCTAGTGGTTCCTAAGAACCCACATCTAAGGCAGTTAATCCTTAAGGAGGCCCATGATTCTCCTCTCACCATTCATCCCGGTAGCACTAAGATGTATCAGGACCTACGCCAGAGGTTCTGGTGGAATAGGATGAAGAGAGAAATTGCTGAGTTCGTTGCTAACTGCGACGTTTGTCGTCGAGTTAAGGCAGAACATCAAAGGCCTGCTGGCACCCTTCAACCTCTAGCTATTCCTGAATGGAAATGGGATAAAGTTAGTATGGATTTCATTACCGGATTTCCCAAGACCAAGAAAGGAAATAATGCTATCTTTGTGGTCATTGACCGTCTTTCCAAAGTGGCTCATTTTCTTCCTGTTCGTGAGAGTATAACATCTAGCCAGCTAGCCGAATTATATGTCTCTCGAATAGTGTCTCTTCATGGTGTTCCCCTGGAGATTAACTCGGACTGTGGGAGTATCTTTACTTCTCGCTTCTGGGAAAGTTTTCAGAATGCCATGGGGACTCACTTATCTTTTAGCACTGCTTTCCATCCCCAATCAAGTGGTCAAGTAGAAAGAGTGAATCAAATCCTAGAAGATATGCTCCGAGCTTGTGTTATATCGTTCGGTATGAATTGGGAGAAGTGCCTTCCATTCGCCGAATTCGCTTATAACAATAGTTATCAATCAAACTTGGGCAAAACTCCTTTTGAAGTTCTCTATGGACGAAGATGTCGAACACCTCTTAATTGGTCAGAAACCGGGGAGAGGCAACTCTTTGGCCCGGATATGATCCAGGATGCAGAAGAGCAGATTTGCATTATTCGCGAAAAGTTGAAAACAGCTCAGTCTCGTCAAAAGAGCCAATATGATCGTCATCATAAGGCTGTGACCTTTGAAGTTGACGAGAAGGCTTACCTTCGGGTCACACCTTTGAAGGGTACCCATCGATTCGTTATCAAGGGCAAGTTGGCTCCTCGTTACGTTGGTCCTTTTCGCATTCTTGCCAAACGAGGAGAAGTTGCCTACCAGTTGGAACTTCCTCCGCATCTTTCCAAGGTTCATGATGTCTTCCACGTCTCGCAACTCAGGCGTTGCTTTTCGGATCCTATCCGTGAAGTGGACCACGAAACGCTTGATCTCCAAGATAACCTTTCATACCGAGAATAACCCGTGCGTATTCTTGATCAAGCTGAGCGTACCACTCGACGTCGAAACCTCAGGTTTCTTAAAGTTCAATGGTCAAATCATTCTGAAAAGGAGGCAACTTGGGAAAGAGAGGATCGTCTCCGACTTGAGTATCCTGCGTTATTCCCGACGACTTCTAAATCTCGGGACGAGATTCTTTTGAGTGGGGTGAGTTGTCACATCCCTGACACCTTAAGCAAGTTAGCATTGTGCTCATGTTTTCTTTGCATTTCATCTAAGAAATTTTCAACAAGAACAAAGCCTAGCCACTTCTCAAAATAAGGAAAATACAATCTAGTTAAAATCAATGAACCCAAAATGGCCTCAAGAAAAGTTCAATCTTTCTGTTAAATCATGAAAGTAAATGAGCAATGAAGAAAACCATTTTCTTGACATTTTAAGAATTTTAAATAAATGCAAAAAGCTACTGGTTTCAAGTTTTAAATTTGAAATCAGAAACTTTAAAATTTAAAAAATGTTGAAAACTTTAGGAATGGTTGGATATATTTCAACAAATATTCCGGTGTGTTTAAAATAGTTTTTACAAACTATTTGGGAGCTGAAAAAAATAGCAAGTTAATGAAATAGCAAAACAGAAACAAATCAGAAAAAATGGGAAAACTCTTACGTGACGCTTACCTGGCCCAGCCCAGCTGCTCTTGTCGTCTTCCTCCTCGCCAGTAGGAGCAGGAGGTGGCCGTCGCGTCGCCGCGCGCCTCCACGCAGCTCCCTGGCTGCCTGGCCACCGCCTCGCGCTGGCAAGCACGGGGATAACCTCCCCGAGGCCGACCCTATCCATTCCCCAGCTCCAGTTTCCCCCCTCCTCTCGGATCTCTCCTCCCTCCTTCTACCACCATTGCTACGATCTCGAGCTCGAGCCGCCGCGCCTCTAGCCACAGGAACCTCCCTCCGAGTAGTCTAGCAGCTTCGCCTCGTCGAGCTGGTTCTCTCTGCAACGGCCGAAGTCTCCCCGAGCTCTGCAACGCCCCCAACGCCATCGTCTTCAACCTTCGGTCGCCGGCAAATCGACGGTGGAACGCCGGCAACAGCCCTTCCCCGAGCCGTCTAAGCCCAGCTCTGCACTCCCCGTGAGCATGCGGTCATTTCCCCTCTCTTTCCCCTCGGATCCGAGCCCCCTAGCCACTGGACCATCGAACCCGTACTCCGGCAGCCGCCCCGGCTCGTCGCCGACTTACTCCGGCCACCTATAGCTCTCCCTGAGGCCAACAATGGATGTGGTCGAGCATGGAGATCACTCCAGTGCTCTCAGCATTCTTTCCAGAGCACCACAACACGTTTTAGCGTGTCTCCGGCGAGATTCTGCCGCGGATCTGGTCGCCGCCGGCCAGGCTCCGGCGAGGGCCGACGTGGCCAGCCTAATCCAGCAGTTTAAATGCTTAATCTCTCGCTGACAGTGGGCCCAAGGCCAAGTCAGACTCAGTTAGGGGCTGGTCAGCGCGGGATTAACCCCAGAGATGCTGACCAGTGGGTCCCCCCTGTCAGGTTTGACCTGAACAGGTCGGTTGACCTGCTGATGTCAGGCTGACGCAATAAAGGGATTTTCCAGTATAAGAATAATTCCAGAAATGTTTAAAAGTTCAAAAACTCATAGAAATTAATCTGTAACTCCAATGAAAATAATTTATATATGAAAAAGTATCAAAAAAATTCAAGGAATCTGAATATGCCATTTTCAAACATGTTTGAAAATGTTACAGAACCCAAACATGTAGTTTAATGGATAAGTCAATTCTTATAAATACTTTATAAATGGAATTTGGAAAATATTTAAATTTCATTATGAATGACATGATCAAACACTGTTCTAATTACAAACCAACAACTTAACATGTCATCCCATGCATGTCAACATCAAGTTGATCTGAGCATCACGTCGAATCAATTAAAATGGTATCCGAGAATACCTCGTTTAAAGTGATATTTGAATTTGATTCAAATCAACTTCAAACCTAATACATGCTAGCTATATTAGTTTATCACCTTGCATTCTCATGCCATGCTCATGCATCATCTTGATTGCATATGTTTGTTATTGATTGTTGTCATTCCTTTCGGTAGGCTCCGCTCCCCCGGATTCCACCGAATATCTCTGACGGATATTGTCACTCCTCTGAGCAACAAGGCAAGCAACCATTTTGATCATCCCGATAAATCCCATGTTCTTGCTCCTGCACTTACTTATTGCATTAGGATCAAATGCTTCAACTGCTTTTGCCACGTTAGTTAAACCCACTTCCTTTGCATGACCTATCCTTGTCACAGTAAATAGCTGAACCTTGCAACCTAGCATACCTGGTATTTGCTTGAGCCGTGATGTGCCTTATCCTGCTATGCATGCTATGCTTAGAGTTGTGTATGGTCTGTCATCTGGGAGATGAACAGAATTGTGAGAATGTGTTAGGTAAGAGAAGGTTGTGTGTTGAATCTGATTTGGTAAAGGTACCGGTGAAAGGCTGTGTAGGAGTATATGGCGGGTTGTTTCATTGCAACCGTCCTTAGGAACTGAGTTCCGTGTATGTAATCCAAGAAAAGATACTACCACATGCTGGGCCCTGAAATATGACCCCGCTCGACTTATTAATCGCTTAGTACTCGGTCCAGGAGTTGCAAGTAGTTTCTGGTGTTTATAGTCATGCTGGAGGCCGTGCATGGCGCTGACCTGAGAGGTGGGCCGTGATGCGGTAGGCAGTGGCACGGTGTACCAAGTGGCACCAGGATGGTGGGCTTGGGAACCCTGCGTACATCGTTTGAGGCCGTGGCGGAAACCTCGGCCGGACTTCCGTACGGGTTACTCTCAGATAGGCGATAAACCTGGACTAGGTACTAGTGTGGTTAACGGTCGTGGCCGACTCCCTCGCTAGGCTTCCGCTTGAAGGTTGCCGAGGTGCATGGCGTGCACATGGCGATAAGTGGAGAGAGCGTGTGTGACGAAGTACACCCCTGCAGGGTTATGATCTATTCGAATAGCCACGTCCGCGGATATAGACTACTTGGAGACATATGTTGTTCATAGATAACTTAAATGGCTACTCATAAAATTGTCAAGATAAGCATGAGTGTCGTGGACGGCATTTCCGTATGGAGGCGGAATGATTCCATGATGGTGTATTGTTGTGGTGTTAGTGGACTCGTGTGCGAGAAATCAAGTTGTCAAAATAATTTCAAAATGCAAGTTGTCTAGCCACGAGTCAAATGCTGGCTTTCCGCATGAAACCCCACAATACCTTATTGATACATTGCATGAGTAGATAGTTATCCTAAAGTCTTGCTGAGTACCTTCGTACTCATGTTTGCTTAATAAATGTTGCAGAGGTTGCTAATGACCCTAATGGAGGGTTCTTCGTAGACATCGACGACGACGAGTAGCTGGTGTCGCAGCTACGATCTGGCCCTACGTTGGGTCTGTAGTATAGTCAGGCCATGTGCCTTCTAGTTGCACCTGTCTGTACTCAGACAGTTTTAAACTCTTCCGCTGGCTTGTAACTGAATGACTGCTATTATGGGTCGTGAGACCCTTAATGTGTAATATTATGTGTGTGGCTCTTCCGAGCCTCTTAAATAAAGCTTGTATGTTTATGGTTATGTTGTGATGCCATCGATGTATCTATACATATCGGTATGCAATGCGTACGTGTGACGTACTTGATATGTATGGGGTTCGATTACCTAGTTGTGAACTTTAGTAGCACTCCTTACAAGGAAATGCCCCTTTGTGATGCAACGAGCCTTGGTAGTTCGCTACTGCTCCAGACACATTGGTTGACCGGCATGTGTCCTTCTTAGCTGCTGTGTCTGTCCCCTTGGGGAAATGTCACGCGACGTAATGGAGTCCTTGTAGCCTGCTACGACTCGTCTACACTTGCTGGTGGCCGACACCTGCTTGTTGGGTCATGTATGTCTGTCCTTGTGCGGTACTGCCACTTTGGTTTGTGATTAGACTTGTCGATCCGGTTTCTTTGACATTGGAATGCTAGCGACAATATTGCATACGTGAGTCAAAAGACGCAAACGGTCCCGGCTAAGGTAAGGCTGCAGCCGTGGAGTTAACCGTGCGTGAGACCGCAAAGGGATGCGATGTGTTACAGGTTGGATTCCTATGACTTAGGATCGGGGTCCCGACACCATCGACCATGGCCACATCTCCCACAGTGAGCACTGGGGAAGACGACATGGGAAGGTGGGCTGGGCCGGCTTGGCCACTTAGGCCCAACCATAAAGGCCCTTTTTGTTTTGTTTTATTTTTTTGTTTTCTTTTCTTTCTTTTTTCCAGTATTTAATTATTTTAGTGGCAAAAATACATTTTAAAAATTAGGGGACTTAATAATTGTAACTTAATAATTGGTAGTGCCACAAAATTTTTGGATATTATTTGAACATGTTGGCATTTTTCATAAATCAAATGAGTTTCAAAATTGGCTTTTGGGTGTGTTTTCAAAGGTGGGGTCCGGCCCAACTTGAGGGTGATGTTGTCTACCTTAACAACAAAAGTTTTGGATTTTTTGCTAAGTGTGCAACATTTTTCCTTTCGTGTTTGAGGATTTATTTTATCACATTAATTTTAAATCCTTTTTATGTATGGAATTTGAAATAAGCTATGATTTCCAAATGTGATCAAGCACTGTTTAGCAAAAGCATTAGCCTAATCATGGTGATCACTGTAGCTTGATTGAGGGCTTACTGTAGCATAATTGAGGGATGTCACAACTCTCCACCACTAAAAGAAATTATCGTCCCGACAATTAAGAGGTAGGGTTAAGGGGGAAATGTTTGGTTATGAAATTCTAACGAGTCTTCTCGGTCGTGTTTGTTCTTCCCGAAGAAGTTGATCCTTTCGTTGTTGTCTTCAATTATCGGCTTTAGGTCATGCTCATGAAGTCGTCATCCTCCCTTCGGGATCTTCGTCGTCCTACGAATGCGATAATAGGTAAAACTTTGGAAGAACGTAGCTTCACAAAGTTGGGCATGTGACGGCGAACTCAGGAAAGGGGACATGAATTATTCCTTAAGTTGTAACTCACGGAATTCATTGAGAGCAACATGCGACGGTACAAACTTTTCAAATGGTTAGGCAACCGTTTGATGCCAAAACAGAGATGAAAGGGGATTTAGAGCAACAATAATAAGTATTGTGTCTGATACAATAATAGATCGTCCCATTGGACGGTGGCTCCGTAATTTAACACGAAGCCAAGAGCAAAGGATACCTTGGGCTCAAAGATGTATGGAGAGTTAGGTTTTGATCCTGTGGAACTGTGGGTTATGGGACAACCATGCGGGCCAAGAGTAGGCAGAGTGGTGACATCTTGTACAGTCTTGGTTGCAAGAAACGTCATAGGATAGCCTGTCAGTTATGTTGGCAACAATGTCGGTACCAAGGGCGGCGGACGAATTGAACAAATTTCCGGCTCCTTGAAACGAGGCGGACCAATAGGTAAAGTTCTCGTCCACCGGCGGCTACCGAAATGTTATCCACAATAGTAACAGGGTCTTACTGACGGAGTTGTACAGTGAGGTCTTTACCAAAGCAGGGGATTACCATTGCTCAAATAAGTTAGATTACGAGAAAAGGTTAAACAGGCCAATGGAAAGGAAAATGTGTTCACTAACAAGTATTAGAGTATTCCTTTCCCAAGGCATACCGAGCATGGTATACGTGATATGGCATCAAGTACATAACCATTTAGATGAAGGGGCAAGGATAATCATGATGCTTACCCATACAACACTGTTTAGATAATTGATCAGGGACATTTAAGCATTGCACTTCCAATGTTCCTGTAGATATTTGAAGTACCACATTTGTGCTTCGGGGTAGCATTGACATGTTCATCAGGTAAAGGTCGGACTTTGGGTATACAAAATGATCCATGAGGTACAACTTATAAAATAGGTCATACGATTTCCTCATGGAAAATTGGCAAATCTGGCTGGACAAGATACCATAACAATAGGTCCTCCGGCCAGGGGTGCTAAACAAGACCTCACCGTACCGGTTTAAAACACACATTTTATAATTCTTGGTAAATGTTTCAACCATCATATCTGGTCGAGATTCAAATCTGATTGGTGTTAGGATAACTCAGACTTAGGAGGCCTTAGAAGAAAAGGGGGTAAATAATTTGACGAGGTGATGGTGCAAGATTCTTGGGATATGAACTACACAAGCAAGTCTTAACTTATGAGTTGGATCGTCAGACATATGAACACAACGTCAAGACATTTGTGCCCACATGGGATTCTTACAACAAAATGCATTCGAGATGTGATTTGGGAACCATCATCAAGGATATCAAGGTCCTTGTGTAAGCATGGATTAGCTGTTATGAAGGAACTTAATTTCCTTGATCAAATCACTGAGCGGATTGTCGTGCTAAGAGAAGTTATACGAAGTGAAGATAACAAATCTTCAAAACATATAACACCTCACACATGCGTGAATGATCTAGGATAACCCCAAAGGCATAAAAACAAAACTTTCTCATATTCACAGCGGCAAGAATGCACGTTGATGTCTACACACGCTTCTATTCTTGTAGACTATGTTGGGCCTCCAAGCGCACAGGTTTGTAGGACAGCATCAATTTCCCTCAAGTAGATGACCTAAGGTTTATCGAACTCAGGGAAGTAGAGGTTGAAGATGGTCTCTCTCAAGCAACCCTGCAATTAAGATAAAAGAAGTCTCTTGTGTCCCCAACACACCTAATACAACTGTCAGTTGTATAGGTGCACTAGTTTGGCGAAGAGATGTTAAAAGACAAGTGATATGTATGATAAAACAAGGTATTGTAAATCTGAAATAAAAATGGCAGCAAGCAAACATGAAACAAATCTGAAAGTAAACGGTGTTCAATGGTGGAAAACAAGGCCTAGGCTTCATACTTTCACTAGTGGCAACTCCCAACAACATTAACATAATATAATCACATGATATTTCCACTAAAACATGCAATGGAGACGTACTCGGAGGTCATTCCTTTGTGATCAAGAGAGGACGAAAATTATGTAGGGCTACAAAAGCACACCTCAGAGTTCGTAGTTCTCATCTATGGATTTCCCAATGTCACCGCGACCATCCAAAAAGAGTACCACCATCACCACAACATATCGCAAGGATAGTCAAAGACAAGTACCAAGAGACTCTCAATCTTTAATCAATTCACAAAAGAGGAAATCACTCATGAAAATATTCTTCTAATCCATGTCCAATAGACTGCTGTCACCATGGTCTCGTAGATTATACTAGATAAGATCAAGTAAGTACATCAATCCAATACATAGAAGAAGGGGAAACATCATGGGATCACCCTACATTAACATAGCCTATGATCACAATCAAGATCATATCATGGGAGAGAGAGATGACAACATAGCTACACGTAGAGCCCTCAGCCTCGAGGGAGACTACTCACACATGGCCATGGTGAGCAAGAGGTTGATGGAGAGGTGCAGCCCGGAGAGGAGACGACGACCATGGCGGCAGCCAAGGCCTTGGGGGCGGCGGCCCTTAGCCCCCTTATTCCTTGGAGATGGTGCTGGTATGGAGGTGTTTCTCCACCCCAAGGCGGATGGCTGGGAGGAGGAAATCTCGTAGCTCTTGGTGGCACTCCAGAAATCAGGTTTTGCCTCTCTTTATATGAGTCGTGACGATCATCCTTGGCCCTCCGATGGATGCCCTTTGATCCAAGGGCTCTTGGGCACCTCTAGAACCTTCCTACGAACCCCTCTCAGGCCTAACGAGGTCCCGAAGTCGTGGCTTGGCCTAATCCATCTAATATGGTAAGAGTTGGACTCAATCACGTTACTGACTCCCGTAATCCTGTAATCAGATATTTGTCCTCCAGTAAAACGGGTTTCCTGGAGCGTCCGAACTCCAAATGGGCCGAATTGTATGTCTCAAATAATCAGAATAAAATTCCACACAACTTTCACATTTATTAATTTTCAGTTGACATCATCTTCGAGGCGGAAAAAGATGATCTCTAAAATCTGTAGGGGGACAGATTTCAGGAAATTCGGAGTCCCATTCCAACAAGGTTTCCTCTTCTATTTTTGATAGTTCCTACACATTACAGTGTAAAACAAGAACATTGTGCACTTATACAACTATTAGTAAGTTAGTACAAATAAATCATAAAATTAGTATAAAAAAAATTAAAAAAGCATAAAAGTTGCATGAAACCAATAAAAATTATAGATACGTTTTGGACGTATCACACGGGAACTTTGGGAAAACACGTCTTCTATCAAACGCATTCTTCATGAGCTAGGCACGAAGAAAATGCCTTCAAGAGCTTCATTATGAAACATGGATATGTTGAGGGTGTTGTCGATGGGCTCAGGAATAATCCCTCAAGATTTTGATAGGGATAGATTTCCAAAATTATAAGAACAAGGAGATAGCATTTGTCGGATCAAATGATATGATGACGTATGCTCAAGGCGAACATCAACAATTAAACACTAATCGAAGGGTGCACTTGGAAATATGGACTGAGAAGCACGACCAATGGTAGAATGACGATTTAATAACCAACACACCAAGAATGAAACAATCAGTTATTAATTTCAAAGCAATAGGGGTGCTAGAAGTATTGGAATCACACATGAGAGTTCACTTGTCAGTATTCCGGTTAGAAAAAACACGGGGACCAATAAAGGAATGATGATGGCGAGAAGTACCACTATATCAAGAATTCTTAAGTGCTGCAACAATTCTCACTACATTCTTGATGTAAGATATGGTAATACTCCAAGGTCGAACATAGCATAAGCTAAATAGCAAGGAACTCAAGGGTCAACACAAAACATGAACACGTTCGTGTTGGAGGGAAGGCAATAAGGCTATCGATGATAATACAAATCATCGAGGGGCAAGGATGGTATTTCTCATCATGAATTCTATTGATATCTTGAAATAGCTCAGAATGTACGTGATGATCACAACACATTTGTCAAGAAGTTTCATGAAGATGTAATTATTCAGCGATGACATCAAGCAAAGGAATGATGAAGCGAAAGGTTGTCAGAACCACACATAAGACTACTAGCTCAGAATAGAAATTGTCTTTTACGACAACCAACATGATGTTGAAAAATCGATGTAAGCTTAGTGCACTACTGGAAATGTGTTCCTGGGAACGAAAGAAATAGAAGGTATGGTCAAGCTCTAGCATGACGATGATGACGTAGCCTAACAGCTTGGAAAAACTTGATCAAGTACAAAACTCCATAGTAAAGAAGATTACTAAGAGTTGTTGAATCGCAATGCATACTCGAATCATTTATCAGTGTCCCTGAGTGTGCAACAACTCAAAACACGAGGTAACTGAAATTAGTGAAATAACATAGCTGATGAGGAGCTCAGAAGGAGTTATATAGCTCCATGATATTCTCTAGATACGAGGGATAATACTCATAGGTAGATCAGAATAGAGGTTAGACTATTGTATTCATATGTGGAAGACAAGCACTTTAACTCGTGTGAGAATGAAATCAAAGTAGAACAACATGGTCGGAACCATGATTGCTAAGGATAAGATCATCGATACAAGATCAAATCATACAATGAATGATTATTGATACGAGAAGCTTCTATGATAGGATCAATGTCGTTTCCATGGGCATGAACACATGGTTCAAGGTCGACTCCCACTTCATCAATGCATCACCTGCCATTTACTCCTCACCTTTGATGAAGTTGCAGCTTGGAAAGATTATTTGGAAAAACATAAGAAGAGTAAAACTCGTGATAACTCTAGAGGTCACACGAATTTATTAAGGCATAGGTTCAACCCATCGAGGCATCTTAGGAACATATACCACAAACTTCAAGAGTAATTAACACATGCTTTAAGAGCATGGCTGACAAAAGTATAGGTTACAACTTTATCAGAGGGAGAAGACACAATTTACCAAAGGCATCATGTATCAGGGGAAGATTATCACAAGAATTTGGAATGTGAAGGATGCTATCGGATAATAACCCAACAATCGGTTTGGCAGTCCACAAAGGACTTGATGTGAGTATCGGTACTAATTTACAGGAAGATAGAATGCAAGGCATCGGTTGTAAAACATTTGAATAATACCGATACTTAAATACCAAAGAAATTATGCTTTCGAGGTTGGTGTATTTGAATCGGATGCTCCGATCAAATACACGTAAGTTGGATAGTCTTAGATCAACAATAAATCAATGTTGATTTGTCGAGAACCAGCTCCTGTTTCGAAAGATGTGTGAGCCGGACAGATAATTTGGGAGGATCAACTAATGATTTGTCTGCATTCACACATAGGTTGAATCAATAAAATCAAAGGACAGTCACAAAGGATTTTAATGAATGTTGCTAGGCATATGGAATTAACCATAATGCAAGCACGTGAGAAAGGTCACGAACAATAGGCTACAGAGGATTTCGGAAGATGGAATAGAAATTTGAAGGACTTACGAAACCCATGACAACTGAGGACGAATGAATCCCCCGTAAGATAATTTGTTGTACCTTGTATAACAAGAGAAACTCGAAAGAAAACATGAATGACATTTCTATGTAGTCGGCCATAGGGGTTGACGGAGGAAGGGAAATCGCAGAAGCGATGAGCACAAGTTCTCGAGAGAACATTGGAGAGTATCTTTGACGTCTTGTGATGAATCAAGCCATCGTCTAGAATGCGGGGCTCTCCGGAAGGAAGTAGTTACGAGAACCTAGAGTTAAAGTTAGTTGATTCCAACTTATGATGCCCTCGATTTGATTGTACGCTAATCATACACGCAAATGCGTACGACCAAGCTCAAGGACTCATGGGAAGATATCACAACACAGCTCTAGACACAAATAAAAACATACACGCTTCATATTACAAGGCAGGGGCCTGAAGGGATAGAACAAAGAAGCTCGAGAAATGCATGAGTCAGCGGAAGCAACAAATATTTGAGTACAAACATACACCATGGAAATGCGTTAGAGAAGGCTAACAGAAAAGGTACAACGATCAAACGAGGCAAGGCCTCCTACTTGGCAACCTCCTAAATTACCCGTGGTCGTCAGCGGCCTCCACATATATAGTAGTAGGCACCATCAGGGTAGTAGGCGTCTTCGACGGGATACGCCATCTCCTGGGCTCCATCATCTGGTCGCAACAATAGTATCAAGGGGGAAAAGGGGATCAAAGCAACGGTGAGTACTCATCTGAAGTACTCGCAAGACTGGCATCAGAACTATGCTAAGTATGCATCAATATCAAAGGGAAGGGGGGGGGGGGTTTATATGTGGACTAACTGTAGCAATGTAAGAATAGAGAGAGGGGACCAGTCCTATCGAAGACTAGCATCTTTATTGGTCTTGCAACAATGGACGAGAGTAGAGCAAGTAACACAATTATATAGTCATATTGTTGTAGCAATATTAATTAAGGTCACCCCAGAGATTCTTCCTCGACTCCCTTCGAGAAAGTAATCGCGGAGCAAACATTCCATTTAAGTAACAATTGAAGTTGTATAAGATTGGGGCACAACTCCAAGTCGTCCTGTAACCATGTACACGACTATCCGAATAGTTGATTTTTATCCCTGCAAGGGTGCACCACAGTACCTAGCACGCTTCATAAACTCTGGTCGGCCTCAGAACATGAACACATCACATCCCTACCTAGGCTCAACACAGAGGCCAGCCTACTGGTCTAAATCCTAAGCGTGCATGGGTCATGGGCCGATCACCTTTTGCGCTCCTGCATGATGCAAGGGCGACCGATGTCCGTCGTCTCACCTCTTATACAAGAATGAAGCATATCCGGACCACTCAGGTGGGCGCCACTCCATTGCTGACGTCTGAAGAGCTTTGGCTGATGCCACCATGTCGTGTACCCATAACTTCTCCCATGTGAAGGTTAGTGCGAAAAGGTCTCCCGACCAACTTAGATCAAATACCCAAATCCCATTAGCATTTTAATTAACACTGCGGTGACAATCAACAATCCTCGATATGTTGTCCCATCGCCCCGTCTCGAGGATGTGTGGCAAGGGCCCAGAATTCCCGGCCATGCCTCATCACATTCACGTAGGAATCCACCCGCCACACACCTCATCATGTTCCCAGTATCAAGGTCAAGTAACTGTGCGGTTGTAACATCAGAGGTATACGAGGTATCACCCTCGATGGATTCCAAACGATGTAACCGTCAAGGTGGCCAAGGAGGAATCACCCTCGATGGACCACACATCTTGCATTGTAAGACAGAGTCGTTATCGTGGTGGTGAAAGAGGAATCACCCTCCAAGAGCCATCGTCGGTCGACTACACTACAATGCTAACATCAGTTTACGTACGAGGTGTCACCCTCGGTGCTCGATAGTAGCTCTACAAAGTCATACAACTAAGCGGGTGTGAGTGATGTGATGGTTCTTGGCTCGTCGATCAATAGATCTAGACTTGGCGATAAAGCAGGGCAACTGGACTAAGGGGTCAAAGGGGATCACTGCTCCACCTATACTAAACAGTTTAAAGATAAAGTAGTCGTTTATCAAAAACAGGCTATGCATCAGAGTAGGAGCTATCTCCAACAGTAGCAAAATCTAATGCAAACATGAGGTAGAAAGAATAGGCGGGATATGAATGATCAAGGGGGGCTGCTTGCCTTGTTGCTCTGCGGAAAATGGCTGGTCGTCAGAGGTGTAGTCATACTATGCAACAGCTTCAGTGTCGAGGTCTACCGGGTAGAAGATGGGGAAGAAACAATAAATAACAACAACAAGTGAAACATGATCCAAGCCATGGCAACATGGAGTGCTAGGCATGAGCTATCGCAGTACTACACGTCATGGACGGATCGAGAAAATATCTGACGATATTTCCTGGGTCTCCGGCTACTACCAAACAAGCGAAATCGACAGAAAAGTTCCATGTTCGCTATGCTAGGGACGTGTGACACACGAACGGACAGCGTATCCGTGTTCGTCCCCTTTTTTTGATCAACTTTCATATATAAATTATTTTCATTCGAGTTATAGATTAATTACTATGATTTTTCAAAGTTTTAAAGATTTTCCGAAATTAACAGAATTAATATATTTAAAAAAATACATATATGAGGTGAGTATGACATGAGGCTGATGTCAGCACTCAATAGTGGTGCTGACTAGTCAAAACTGACTAGTGGGCCCCAACTGTCATAGACTCACTGGTTAACCAAGGTTTAAATAGATCCAATTATTTATTAAATAGCAGGGGGCCCACCTGTCAAGGGGATATTAAACTAATTTGATTATTTTGAATTAAATTAAGTGTGTAATAGGGCTAATGTCCTGGACCCACATGTCAGTGGCCCAGGGTGGGATGGCCCCACTGGTCAGTGGGTGGGCTGAGCCGAGTTAGCACGGTTGACCAGGTCAACTGGTCAACCAAGTCCTCGGGGGCTGCAGGTCTCTAACCCTGCGTGTGGCCCCGGTCCACCCACGGGAGCAGCGATTGGCGAACGTCGTCGGAGCAACTCCGACGAGCTCCGAAACATTGGCGAGGCTCGGAAACGACGTAGGGGCGTCAAATCGCGCGTTTTTTGGAGCGTTGAGAGCTGGCGCAGTCGCCATTCCATCCCGGACATCGAGGTGAGCTAGAGCGACTGGGGATGAGTGTTACGGCGACGGCAACGACGGCGGCACTCGGTGATGGCTCGAGCATGCGCTTACTGCAGCCAAAACGAGTGGGCAAGTGCTGGATGGACTCAGGGGAGCTCCAAGAGCTCGCTTGTCAGCCGACAGATGCCCGAGCAGCTCTTAAACAAGTAGAACATCGGCCATGGAGGCGGCCGGAGGATGACGATGATAGAAGCTAGCTACGGCAGCCTAAGGGGACGCAGAAGGAAAATGGACGGTGAGATGCTTTTCACTCGTGTTGGAGGGAAGGCCCGATGAAACCGGAGGAGCTCGGAGGTGGGGGAATTTGACGGCAATGTGTTGTGGGTACGATGAGGAAGATTGCTGCACGTGGCGGTGTGTGAGCTCCCGAGGCTTGATCCAGTGCTCCAGCGGGTCGAGGAAGATGAGGCGGTGCTCAAGGGATTGATGAAGTGGAGCGAGGCGGGTGGTTGCCACGAGCTCACTACTGCGTGGCCATGGTGGCGCTCGGGTGTAGGGAGGAGAAGCCGTGGGGAGAGGGTAATGGCGAGCTATGGTTCGCCAGGGAGGGTGCGGGGGCTTTGTATGCACCGAAGGGGCACAGGATGTGTGCCACGGCGATGGGGAGGCCGGTGGCGGCCATCGGGCATGGCCACGGCTCCCCCGGTGAGCAGTGGGGAAGACGATAAGGGAAGGTGGGCTAGGCCGGCTCGACCACTTAGGCGCAGCCATAGAGGCCCATTTTGTTTTGTTTTATTTTTCTGTTTTTTCCCGTTATTTATTTATTTTAGTGACAAAAATACATTAAAAAAATAGGGGACTTAGCCAATTATTAATGTAATAATTGGTACTACCACAAAAAGATTGGAAATTATTTGAACACGTTGGCATTTTTCATAAACCAAATGAGCATTTAAAATTTCTTTTTGGCTCTATTTTCAAAGGTGGGGTCCACAACAGCTTGAGGGTGATGTTGTTTTCCTTAACAACAAAAGTTTTGGAATTTTTGCTTTATGTGCAACATTTTTCCTTTGCTGTTTGAGGATTTATTTTATCACATTAATTTTAAATGCTTTTTAGTGATGGAGTTTGAAATGAGATATGATTTCCAAATGTGATCAAGCAATTTTTAGCAAAAGCATTAGCTAAATCATGGTGATCATTATAGCTTGATTAAAGGGGTTACTGTATCATAATCCAAGGATGTCACATCAATGCACTGCAATCCTGTTTTCCTACTATGCCTTTCCCGTTGAACAGTGCAAAGTACCAAATAAAGGGAAACTGAATGCTTTTATTCTAGCTTGCATCACTCCCATATCTTTTCCAATGCAAAGACTCTCGAGGAACATATTATAGTCAGTTTTTGACTGTTTCTAAAATGAACCCCAAAGTGGAGGTTTGCATGCAACAGAGAATTCTTCTAGAGTCATGCTAAATGCTTTGCCATAGAGTTTAAATAACACTCTAGAAGTATTCGATTGATAACGAAATCCATGCATGAATGTATGGGTAAGGTTATAGTGTTGGACACACCTACGAGGAAGTCGATGAGGCCGGTATTATAAACAAAACTATCAAATTCCTCCTTTATACGTGCACCTCTCATGAGCTCATTGCTTAGCAATCAGCACGATTTGGTGTCAGCCGTGACTATCGGATTTGACCGGGGTTCAACGTAAGCTTGTCGTACCAAGACCTCACTAAACTACTCAATCTAAGTACAACTCCTTGAGGAGATCCTTGTAAAGAAACTCATTTTCCTAAACACAAATTTCTGAAAACGTTGAGCCTCAAATTTATGGCAATAAAACTTTTGAGGATTGATAGCAAGTACACATATGGATACCTAGAGGCTATATCAAGCATTCATACTACTTAGAACTCAAAGAATTCAACATGCAAGCTCATTTTTAAGCACCAAGTGCAGAAAAATATGCAAAATATAAACCAATAAAGCAAAAAAACTAATTGGAGGAGTGGACAAGTCACATACCACGGAGCAATTCCCCAATATAGTTTCAGAAACAAAGTTCCGAGCAAAGAGATAGAATATTTGAGTTTCTAGATGAAAAACTCGGAGAGAGAGGGCTAGAGAATTGTTTCTGGAGGTATAGGGTGAAGTGAGCCTAAGGGATAAGGCAGGGGGTCCTATGGGCCTCACAATCTATCCGGGCGCTTTCGGGGGGTGGTCGTGCCCTATTGGCTAGTGGCCCATAGGTGCACCTCCCTCCTGTGATTTAATGCCAAAAATTCTTATATATTCCAGGAAAACTCATGTTAAAATTTTGTGGAAATGTGAGACTTTTGATTTTTGGGTCATTTTCTATTGCACGAGGAAATCTGAAAACAAGAAAAATCAAACTAATTATTTTCTTAACTAAACATAATAGAAGATAGACTCATGGTATAGAGAGTTGTGAATACTAAATTCATCAATCACATGTCTTTCAATAAGGATTCATTAATAAGGTTGATCAAGTCTTATTAACAACATTTCCGATTAACATGAAACCGAAGAATTTCCGTATAATACTAAGTTGCCTCAGTGGGAATTTTCATGTCCTCGAAAATAAGTTTATAATGTTCCTTCTTGGCAGTAGGTAGAGGGATTTTAAAATCACCAATGATAACCATGGGAATAGGCTCAATGACATTAATATTATTAACCAAAGTTTGCTTCTTTGGGAAGTGCACAGTTTGTTGCTTACCATTGAAATGAAAAGTAACCTTGCTTTTGTAGCAATCAATAATAGCCCGTCTAGTATTTAGAAAGGGTCTACCAAGGATGATCGAGATATTGTCGTCCTCGAGCATATAAAGAATAACAAACCTTGTTAAGATAGTAACATTTCTAAATACAATAGGAACATCGTCGTGAATTCCAATAGGTAAAGTAGTAGATTTATCCGCCATTTGCAAAGATATCTCAGTGACTGTCAGCTTATTCAAATCAAGTCCTTTATATAGGTAGAAAGGCATAGCACTAACATCGGCTCCTAAATAACATAAAGTAGTTTTAATATAACTTCTTTTAATAGAGCAAGGTGTTGTGGGTATACCCGGATCTCCCAACTTATTAGGTACTCCACCATGAAAAGAATAATTAGCAAGCATGGTAGCCATTTTGGTTTTTGGTATTTTTCTTTTTTTTCTATTGATATCCTTAATATATTTAGCATACATAGGCATTTTTAATATATTAGTCAACCGAGTGCGCAAAAAGACAAGTCTAATCATTTCAGGAAAGCATTCAGAATCTTCATCGTCCTTACTTTTAGAAGAGCTATGAGGGAATGTCATGGGTTTTTGTACCCATGGTTCTCTTTTCCGTACATGTTTTTAGCAACAAAGTCTCTCTTATCATATCATTTATTTTTGGGGTGTGGGTTATCAAGATTTTCAGCTGGTTCTATTTCCAAATAATTATCATGTTCTTTGTTATTATCCGATTGAGCATCTACTTTAACATCATCATTATCATTATCATTGTCACCAGGTGTATGTTCACTACAAGTTTGTGTCTCAACATCACAAATAGAAACTTCATTATGTTTCTCAGCAAGTTTTTCTATAACAGGTACACAAGAAGCATGCAAGTTCCTATCATCACTCTTTTTCTTTTTCTTCTTTGATTAACTAGATGCATCTTCATTAATTCTCTAAGAATCTTGTTCAATTCTTTTAGGGTGACCTTCAGGATAAAGAGGTTTTTGGGTCATTCTACCTCCTCTAGTCAGTACTCTACAACATGATCATTCCTATTACTATTTGTTTTAGCAAGCGAATCATTTTTTGACTTAGCTACTTGGTCTAGTTGGGTATAAACCATAGAAGCAGGTTTACCTAGACCTTTCACATCATTAGCAATTCGAAACATTAGGTCACTTAAGTGGTCTATCATCATAGCATTACATCTTAATTGATATTTAACATAATTATTGAAGTGCTCTTGATTAACAATGTAATTATCAAATTCATCCATGCATTGACGAGGAGTCTTAGTATAAGGTATATCGCTTTCATTAAAGGAGCGAAGAGAATTTACCTCTACTATGTGTGTTGGGGTGTCAAGTCCATGCATTTCTTTGATAGGTGGTAGTTTCTTAACATCTTCAGTTTTAATACCTTTCTGTTTCATAGACCATTTTGCTTCATGCATATCTTCACGACTGAGGGATAGAATACCTCTCTTCTTTTGAATAGGTTCAGGAAGTATCCAATCATCGGTATTTTGCAATATGTTATTCAATAGTTCTTCAGCTTGTCCAACAATTCTTTCCCTGAAAACACAACCAACACAACTATCTAGGAAGTCCCTAGAAGCATTGGTTATCCCATTATAAAAGATAGCAAGAATTATATTTTTCTTAAGAAGGTGATCAGGCAAAGCTATGAGTAACTCGAGAAGCCTCTCCCAAGTTTGAGGGAGATTCTCTTCTTCAATTTGCACAAAGTTAAATGTTTCGTGTAAGGAAGCCTGTTTCTTATGAGTAGGAAAATATATTTTTAAAAAGTAACACATCATATCCTGGGGACTACACATACAACCAAGAGCTAAAGAAAGGAACCATTCCTTGGCCTCGCCTTTGAGAGAGAAAGGAAAAAAGCTTAAGGATATAATAGTAGAGTATTTTTTCATCATTCGTAAACAAAGCAACAATAACATTTAGCTTCATGAGATGTTCGACAACAATTTCATTTTAATAACCATGGAAAGGATCATACTCTACTATAGGAATCAATTCAGGGTCTATAGAGAATTCATAGTCCTTATCAATTCAAATATAGGAGAAGTAGAAAATTTGGAATCATGTTTCATTTTCTCCATCATAGATTTTTCTTTTAATTTGCATAGTATTTTCTTCAAATCATCTCTATTTTCACAAGCAAGAAAGTCCCTAGCTACCTCACCATAGATAACATAACCTTCAGGTACATAAGGAAATTCATATCTATTAGGAGAGCGAGGTCTAACAGTGATACATATCCAACGTATCTATATTTTTTTGTCCATGCTATTATGTTGTCATTTTGAATATCTTTTAGGCACTTATCTACCAATTTACATTATTTTTGAGCACTAACCTATTGACCCAGTGCCCAGTTCCACTTGTTGTTTTCTGCATGTTTTTCCACTTTTCAGGTTCCAGTACCAAACGAAGCCCAATGGACCTGAAACATTTTATGATTTTTTCTGGAACAAAAGAACATCATGGATCATCGGAAGAAAGCCGGGCGGCACACGAGGCTCTCACAAGCCATCTAGCTGCGGTCTGGGAGGTTAATATCTTGTGGCCGCCTCATGGCTCCACAGACCCAGTTATGTGGCCTATAAATTCGTATTTACCCTAAAAACATCCTAGGAGGCCCCGAAACACTTTTTACACCACCGTAAGTCTCTATTATGACGGGAGGCCCTCTAGAGCTCCGTTTTGGCACTCTGTCAGAGGGAGGATCGATCACGGAGGGATTCTTCATCAACCTTGTTGCCGTCATGATGATGTGTGAGTATTTCGAAACACAAAACTATGGGTCCATAGCAGTACCTAGATGGCATACCTCTCTCTCTCTCTCTCTCTTTGACCTTCAATACAATGATCATAGCATCTTTGCTTTGATCCATATGATGTAACTCTTTTGTGCGGTGCGTTTGTTGGGATCCATTGAATTGTGGGTTTATGTTCAAATTATTCATGATAAATATTTTAGTCTTCTCGAATATATCATATGATTCTTATGTGCATGATTATAATAGCTTCTTAATTCTCTTCGATTTATTGAATTAGTTTGGCCAACTAGATTGATATTTTTCGGTGAGAGAGGTGCGTTGTAGTAGGTTCAACCTGGCGAGTTTCTATATCCCAGTGATAGAAGGGGACACGTTGCGTCTTTGTGTTGCTGCTACTAAGGGTAAAACAATGGGTTTTATTCATATTTGTTGAGTTTACTTTGTCTACATCACGTCATCTTACTCCAAGCATTACTTCGTTTGTCATGAACTTAATACGTAGAGAGGCAAGCATAGAAGCACTCTTGAAGTGAAGTAATAGTGCCCCATTTGTTTACAACATATTGCTAAAACCCTATTTTCGTGAGAGATGCCACTCGGGAAAGCTATGGCCCCGGGTCTATTCACAACATATTACTAAAACCTCCAACACCTTGGTGCGATTTATTTAATTTTATTTCATTTTTCATTTTACAATTATGTACACACTCATTCGCTTGCAAATAACGGGACCAAGGGGATTGACAACCCTCTTACCTGCGTTGGTGCAAGCTATTTGTTCTTTTGTGTGCAGCCACTCTAGATGGTGGTGGATTGATATTCCTATGGGTTCAATAAACCATGGTTTTATAACTGAGGGACATACTTACCCACTTTGTGCTGCGATTACCCGTTCTTCTTCATGGAAAACCCAACACAGATCATGAGTACGAGGAAGGATTTCTGTCGTCGTTGCCGGGGAATATCGTCACCAACTATCAAGTAACTCCACACAAAATTTCGTTCACTTTTTCCTGTTTTTACTTGCTGGTATATTTAGTTTGTCTCATAAAAAGTAAAAAATATATAAAAATATTTATCTTTGCTTGCTTAGTTTGTCACTAGATTGCATCTTCACTCTCTAGTTTTCTTGTCACACTTGTTACTTTGCTCTCGTAGTCCCCATGTCACAATATGTATTCAATAAAAATCTCATATTACCATAGAATGACGAAAGTGGAAGGCTCATTGAAAGCTTTCATGACTTCGTAATATGAGAACAATGAATTTTTTGCTTCAGAGATTAAAGATCATTCAACTTTGCTTGAAGATGTCAGTGCTAGACTTGATGAGGTCAACAAATAAGTGTCTAATCTTCAATCACAATTTGCTAAAACATAAGAATTGCTAGGAAATATTTCAGATAATTAAACCACTCTAGTAAATAGGATGGCTGCTAAACCGTATCTTTACCTGTTGATAATCATGACGAAGCCCTTAAAATGATTGGTACTTCTCCTATTGAATCTTTGTTTACTTCTATGAATACTAATGATAAAGGGACTAGAGAGGAGTAAAATTTAGTTAGGGAGCGTCTCGTTTGCTTGGAGGGTGATGATCCTAATGATAAAATTGAAAAAGTGGGTTTGAGAGGTCAAAACTTTAACTAATGATGTGCCCACTATTTTGGATTACAAGGACTTTAATTATTATAATTGCTCTTTAGTAGAATGTATTTCCTTGCTGCAATCCATTATTAGCTCACCCAATGGTTATGAACAAAATAAAGCTTTTACTCAACATATAGTAGAAGCTATGGTAAAAGCTTATGATGAGGAACTTGAGCTTGAAGTTTCTATTCCTAGAAAATTGCATGATGAGTGGGAATCTGATTCCAAAATTAAGACAAATAAATATGAATTCAATGCTTTGTGTGACGTTGGTGCTAGTGTTTCAAGTATACCTAAACCTTTATGTGATGTGCTTGGTCTCACTAATATTGAAGAATGTTCCCTTAACTTGCATATTGCGGATTCTACCTTTAAGAAACCCTAAGGTAGAATTAATGATGTTCCTATCATTGGAAATAGAAATTATGTGCCTCTAGATTTTATTGTGCTTGATATTCATAGCAATCCTACTTGTCCTATTATACTTGGAAGACCTTTCCTATGAACTATAGGCGCAATCATTGTTATAAAAGAGGGAAACATAAGATTCCAATTCCCATTAAGGAAAGGGATGGAACACTTCCCTAGAAAGAGAATCAAACCAACTTACGAATCTATCATAAGGGCCGCTTATGGACTAAATGTCAAAGATGACATCACTTCAAACTATGCATTATGCCTAGCTAGGGGCATAAAACTATAGTGCTTGTTGCGAGGCAACCCAATAGTTATTTTATTTTTTCTTTTATTTTCGGTTAGAATGTGATAACATGATTATTGTTGACGCAAAGATTGTGTTTTTATGTTTCAATTAGTGTTTGTGCGAAGTAAAGCCTTTGTGATGATTTGCTTAATGAGTAGAATTGATACGGTGCAAAAACACAAACTTTAAGTCCGAGTGCAGAATTTCTTTGACTTTACTCGAACATCTTTTTAAGATAAATTCTTTACATAGTACCAATGTTTAAGATATTGATAACTCGTAGCTGCTCGGTCGGCTTGGGAGTAGCGATTAATTGGTGAATCGGCCTATTAACTGGATTAATCGGTAGATTAAATAGAAACTTGCCAACTTATATCTAGATTCTTATGTATTATACCATAATTCCACGCACCTAGATATGTAATATACAAAAATATTCTATTGTAGGCATATAAAAAATAAACTAAGGTAAAATTGATAATCATTATACATCCAAATATTTAAAATCTCAAATTTTAAATTTATCAATTAAACATTTAAACTTATCCATATACTTGCTAACATACATCACACAATATACTACACATAACAACCAAAACCAACAATTCCATCCACCCATCTACAAAATTTTAATTCATAATCTACTAATATATGAATGTTGGATTCTCCACTAAGATAGGGGAAAGATGGTAGTACCTTGCCTGCTAGTGACGCCATTGAGGAGGAGATTGGGGAGCATCCCATGGGAGAGGATGGGGAGTGGCCAAGGGGGTGGGGTCCAGGCAGGCGACTAGATCTTGCAGGTGTAGTGTGGTGACTTGCACCGTTGAGGGCATAGATAGCCACCAACCAAGTTAGGAGAGCATGAAAGGAGGATGAGGAACCAGGAGGAGGGCCAAACCCTAGGTAATTAGTAGCAAGAGGGGTGAGAGGGGTTATGTTCCAAAATTTTGGGATTCATTCGCCCACCAGTTAATGGGCCAGTAGTGATTAATCGGTCTGGCAACTGATTAATCAGTCTAATTGGGCAATTAATCGACATGGCAAGTTAACACGACGAATAGTTGCTATTCAATTCGGTTACCATAAGAGTAGCGATTAAATGGCAAGTTAACTGGTTAATCGGATGAATTCTTGAACAGTGCATAGTACAGATATACAAATTCCCCACGTCTTTCTAATGTTTCAGAATTTTTGGAGTTACAGAACTATGACAATTAAATATATTACTACAGACTATTCTATTTCTTGCGTGCATAGTTTGCTTGTTTTGATTATGCTATAGATTATATCGGGGGGTATAAGTCATGGAAAATTTATAATACAGTATCTTATGCTAAAATAAAATAAGAATCAATTTATAATAGTACCTAAAAGTTTTTATTGTGTTGCCTATACTAACGGATCTCACGAAGTTTTGTTGAGTTTTGTATGATTGAAATTTTCAAGTTTTGGGTATTATTTCTATGGACAAAGGAATGAGAAGTAACAAGAGCCTAAGCTTGGGGATGCCCAAGGCACACCAAGGTAATATTTTAGGAATAATCAAATGTCTAAGTTTGGGGATGCCCTAGGAAGGCTTCCCCTCTTTCGTCTCAATCCATTGGTATGTTACTTGGAGCTATACTTTTATTCATCACATGATATGATTTTTTCTTCGAGCATCGTTTACTTTTGTTTACTTTTAATTTTATTTTGCCACAATCATTCTTTGCTAGATGCACCTATTTAAGAGAGAGACACCATCATCATGATTTTTTAGAATACTCAATGTGCTTCACTTATATCTTTTGAGCTTAGGAGTTGCTCTAGTACTTCACTTATATTTTTCTCAGCACAGTGGCGTGTGGTTTTTATACAAATAATATTCTCTCGTTCTTCACTTATGTTTTTTGAGAGCTGTACAAATAGTGACGAGTAATTTGCATGGTCATAATACTAGATCAAAAATAATGAGTGTTCAATAAGTGCTAATTAAAACCATCATGTAGCACATATAGAGAAATTATGGTTAATGAATATTGATGTGGTGATATGAAAGAGGTGTGAGTGTATAAATATTAATCCAGATAGGTATTGATATTAAGAGATGTTAAAACTTCTTGAACATGTGAAAAATTAGAAAGGCATGGTGATGATGTGGGAGCATTTCTATTCCTCATTCAAAACCTAGTGTTGTTTCGAGTCGGAGTCGCGCGATGATTAACTCTTACCAACCCTCTCCCTAGTGGCAAGCGAGTAGTACTTCGATTTGTGATAATACTAATAAAAATTTGCAATAAATATTTGATTTCTTTATGAATAATGTGACACCATGGACATATGCAATCTCACCTCCTCATATTTGCTAGCCTCTCTAGTACCACGCATAGCCCATTCTTACCTCAAGAATTGGTATTCTAGTGGGAATAAATTTTTATAAACTTGGGTTGTATATTCTGATGACGGGCATCCTCAAATGCGCAAGGCCTTCATGAGCAAGCAAGTTGGATAAACACCCCACTTAGCTTCGGTGGAGCTTTCATACACTTATAGCTCTAGTGCATCATTTGCATGGCAATTCCTACTCCTTGTATCAACATCTATCAATTGGTATCTCCATAACTTGTTGGTACGCCTAGTTGATACGAGACTATCTGCTTCACTTTTCAACCCCTTTGAAACCTACCACCTTACTATATTCCACCTATATTCTATGTCCAATGGTTCACACTCATGTATTGCGTGAAGAATAAAAAGTTGATGCATATTGAAAAAGTGTGATCCAATTGCTTGAGTTGGGCACCGTAGTGTTTAATATTTGTAGTTTTGTGATGAAGATGTAGCCATGCCTTGCTAATATAATAAAGATGGAAAGGGTTGAAACAATCTTTGAGGATCGTACACTTTGAAAGAATATTTTTTTGCTGCTTATACTTATAAATATTGTTGTGTTAATAGTTGTCAATTCATCGTTTCTCAATGAGCATGCATGCAAAAGAATAGATCCTGGATAGCATGCCACATCAAAAATTCTGTTTTTATCATTTACCTAATCAAGGGCGAGCAGGAATTAAGCTTGGGGATGCTTGATACGTCTCCAATGTATCTATAATTTTTGATTGTTCCATGCTATTATGTTATCATTTTATAACACTTTTTAGGCACTTATCTACCAATTTACATTAATTTTTTAGCACTTACCTATTGACCCAGTGCCTAGTATCAGTTGTTGTTTTCTGCATGTTTTTCCACTTTTCAGGTTCCAGTACCAAACGAAGCGCAATGGAGCTAAAACTTTTTATGAAATTTTTCTGGACCAAAAGAACACCGTGGAGCATCGGAAGAAGGCCGGGAGGCACATGAGACTCTCACAAGCCATCATGCCGCAAACTGGGGCGCCTCCTAATAGCTTGTGGACGCCTCATGGCTCCCCTGACCCCGTTCTCTGGCCTATAAATTCCTATTTACCCTAAAAACATCAGAGGAGGTCCCGAAACACTTTTTACGCCACCGCAAGTCTCTCTTCCGACGGGAGGCCATCTAGAGCTTCGTTCCGTCACTCTACCAGAGAGGGATCGATCACGGAAGGCTTCTTCATCAACCTTGCTACCCTCATGATGATGTGTGAGTAGTTCACCACATACTTACGAGTCCATAGCAGTACCTAGATGGTATCTCTCTCTCTTTGGTCTTCAATAGAATGATCATCGCCCTTCCCTTTCATCCATATGATGTATATCTTTTGTGCGGTGCGTTTCTTGGGATCCGATGAATTGTGAGTTTATGTTCTGATTATTCATGATAAGTATTTGAGTCTCGTATGATATATAATGTAATTATTATGTGCATGATTATAATAGTTTCATAATTATCTTCGATCTATTGAATAGTTTGGCCAACTAGATTGATATTTCTTTGGTGATAGAGGTGTGTTGTAGTAGGTTAAACCTGGCGAGTTTCTACATCCCGGTGACAGAAGGGGACAAGTTGCGTCTTTGTGTTGCTGCTACTAAGGGTAAAACGATGGGGTTTATTCATATTTGTTGAGTTTACTTTGTCTACATCATGTCATCTTACTCCAAGCATTACTTTGTTTGTCATGAACGTAATACGTAGATAGGTAAGCATAGAAGCGCTCTTGAAGTGCAGTAATAGTAATAGGTGCGGCCATGAGTCGGCCTATTTGTTTATGGATGTGATGCCTATGTATACATAATCATTGTCTTGAAAATCACATAACAATCCTCTCTTCTATCAATTGCCCAATAGTAATTTGGCTACCCACTATATGCTTATTTTCATGAGATGCCACTAGGGAAAGCTATGCCCCCCGGGTCTATTCACAACATATTGCTAAAACCTCCAACACCTTTCTGCCATTTATTTAGTTTTGTTTTATTTTGCAATTTACAATTATCTATAATTATCTACACACCTCATTTACTTGCAAATAACAAGACCAAGGGGATTGACAACCCTCTTACCCGCGTTGGGTGCAAGTTGTTTGTTCTTTTGTGTGCAGCCATTGAAGACGGTTGTGGATTGATATTCCTATTGGTTCGATAAATCTTGGTTTCATTACTTAGGGAAATACTTACGTACTTTGTGTTGCAATTGCCCGTTCCTCTTCATGGAAAACCCAACGCATATCACGAGTATCAAAGATGTAATTGAAAATTTTCATTAGTTTCAACATTTTCAAGTTCTCTAGCTTTAGCAATATAAGCATCAAGTAATTCACTCACTGACATAGTTTCAGTTTCATCATATGTAGAAATAGTATATTCATTAATTTCAGAAGTAGAATCATCAAGTTCATGTGACATATCACGACGAGCAACGGGCGGTGATGTAACAAGCTAATTAAAAAAAGTAGGTGTATCAAAAGCAGAGCTAGATGACAGATCCTTACCTCTTCTCGTGCGAGAGGGGACGATCTTAGTTTGATTATATTTGAGATTATTTATAGTGGCAATCGTATATCCTCAAGTTAACAAAATAAATAGAGCTATGCTCATCGGCAATGGTGCCAGAAAAAGGTGTTGATAACCCACAAGTATAGGGGATCGCGACAATCTTCACGGGTAGTATTTCACCCTAATTTATTGATTCAACAACAGGGGAGCCAAAGAATATTTATTGTCCTAGACAGTTCAGTTAAAAATTCAATCGCACCTAAGATAGCTCTTTGCATCAAAGGTTTAGTAGCATGAAAAATAATAGTAGTTGCAATAATAGCGATAACAACAATTTTGGTAACAGTAGTAACAATAGCAATTGAGTAGCAGGTACGACAGTAGCAGCAATAGTAGTAACTTAACCAGATTCATTATATGTAAAGCGTAGGCATACAGATTGTTGGTGCACTAAAGACTAGGGTCTCCAGTGCCCCGGACTAGTGCGCGGACACTGGCAGGCCCTTTGCAACGGCAAGGCACGTCGCTGGAGCTTAGGGCGGAAGCGAAACTCAGAAGCTGCCAAGTACAGATTGCAAGCCCCCAGCAAGCACTCGCTTGCTGGGAATAAAGAAGAGGCCCTGGCAGGAGCTCCCTGCGGGGGGAGATGGAAAATACCAAGGCGAGACCCTCCCGCCAAGGAAGAAGGACTGAGCCCCGGCAAGCCATCCTTGCTGGGAAGATTGACAAGACCTCGGCATGCCATCGCCTCTCTGCTGAGAGGAACAAGAAGAGCCCCGGCGAGGTAACCCTTGTCGAGAAAGAAGAGAAGGCTCGAGGGGAGGCGTGGGCCCAGGGCGCCTTCGTGTCCTGTGAACAGCCCCACCGACGAACATGCCACCGCTGATGCATGGACCACGCGTCCACCCGCACGCTAGCGCAACACCCCAAAGTTGCCACGTGTTGGTACGTGTACAACCCCCCTGACAAGGTCAGGAAGTCTGTCGAAGCATTTAATGCACCGTAGTAACACTTTGGCTATCGGTCGGCGTTGTTCCACTCGTGAACCACCGTTCACCCACTGAGCCAGTGTGGAGACCCCTTCGCCTATAAAAGGAGGCCCGAGGCTCACTAGTAGGGACTTTTTGATTTTTGACCAATCAAAAGGCTGTAAGAGGGGCAGATCTACAGTAACCTAAAACAAATAACTAAACACATGTAGGAGTAGGGTTTTACGCACCATGCGGCCCGAACCTGGGTAAAAACGACCTTGCCGGGCCTTGACTGTTGGTTCTGCTCTTGCCGCAATCCCTCTCCCCGCCAAACCAGCGAAGGGGGACCGTTGACACCCCCATAGGTGTCGATCCTTTCACCGACATCTTTGGTACGCCAGGTAAAGGGGATCGCCAGAAGCAGGCCGACGTCAGCACTGTCACGATCCGACGATCCGTTCGACGGCTCCACGGGCCTCAGTTGACCGCAACATTTTCCTAGAGAGGGAGGAGGAAGTGGCTGCTCTGCCCGCGCGAGAGAGCTCATAGCGCCTCCATAGGTGCTATGCGAGCGCGGGTGGAAGGATCGGAAGCCCCGAGCTCTGCATCGCTTGGCCAACACATCTCCTTGGAACGCTCGCGCTGCTGTTGAGGGCGTGACAGGGGGCTTCGGCTAGGCCTCTGATGCTTACTTTGGCCGTCGCACATCTTCGGAGTGCTGCATGGTCGTCGAGGACGCGTCGTGGCCCCGAACAACCCCTTTACGCGCCCTCCAGCTCGCATTTCTCCTTGGAGTGCTGTGACGCTAGAAAGATGTGCTCGGGGACTCCGCCAGCAAATCTCTTGCAAAAGAGATGAGAAAGTGATATGCCCCGGTGTGCCTCTTTCCTTCAGAGTGGCCAAAGGCCACGGGCAAAAACCTCGTCGACAAGGAGTCCGCTGGAGGCAACATGAGCTTGCCGGGGGTACGGATATTCCTCCCCGGAAGCACATTCAGACGCTGCGGCTAAGAATGCCGCGACACGCGAGATAAGTGCAGAGACAAACTTCTTGCCAGACCCTTGGTAGATTAGTTGCATCCTTTTGAAGCATCGACTTTTGTATGAGAATCCCGCACGCACATGGACCTTGCTAGGATCACTGCACTCCGATTTTGTTTCGAGCTTCTTCAACGACTTGAGCGGCCAAAGAGCGCCCTCGTCTCGTTTCGAACTCGTTCAACGTTTCGGACGACTACGTAGCACCGTATGTCGCCTCAAGCCGCGCTCGACGATTTACATGGTTGCACTGAGTGCGGCAAGGAGTCTTTCTAGTGACAACCTCCTCTGTTGAGTTTTTTGAGGATTCGCTCCTCTAAGTACTCGCGGTAGGATAAGTATAGCTGGCAAGCATCCAGAAAGTGCAAAGGAATAATCATACAAAATGAGAGTCGAATAAAGGATGCATCTATTCATTCATTTTTCTGGTTACATTTGATACCACTTACAAAGAATTGTTGTCCTAACCTAAATACATTGTCTTTTGACGAGAGACGACCTATGCGGAGAAGTGAAGTTCAAGAAGACAAAAAGGCGGAGCCCGTGGCGCGGTCAGGGCTGGCTCCTCAGGACCAGCACTGTGCCGACGAGAACGGGATCACCCCCGGCAAGAGCCACGTGGCCCCTCTCTGGCCGAATACCAAAGGGCGGGGCACATGAAGGGGCGAAGGATCCGGAGTCCGCGAGCGAGCCTCCTCCTGGAGCCGAGGGGCCAACACCCGCTCCGGTGAGGTGGCCCAAGCAGAGGACATGGAGAAGTCAGAGCTTGCGGAGGTGCCTCCTCCTCAAACATGAGGCACCGACACCAGCTCTGGAAAGATACCCCCGTCAGGCAAGGGAGAGGCGTGAGCGGGCCTCGGCGGCTTGGCCGGCGGTCAATCAGATCCCGGGGAATCGTACTCCGACTTGACCCCCCGGGATCCCAACCTGCCAAGAGCGCCACTTCCGCTGCTATCCCCCTCGTATCTATCACTCGAGGAGGGACACTCGGTGCCGCTCGAGGCCTCTTCGTAGCAGCCGAGACGCATACTTGTGCGCCCGTAAAACTTGACGGATAGCATATTTTCCTCCGCTAGCTTGAAGCGGAGGATATGCCCATCCTTGAGGCTATGGGTGCGGGCGAAGGCTTTCCGGCCCCTCCCGAGCAGCATGGACTGGGCACTTCGGGTACTCCACGAGCGCCTGCATAGCACCGTAGGAGCAGCCGTGCGCCCGCAACCACAAGACAGGGGGCCTGGCAGCCTCCATCGCCCTAGCAAAAGGGCGAGGGAGGTGTAGGTGGCCCCGCAGGACGCCGTGCAGCTCCACGATGAACTCCAGCGTCGTCCCATCCGAGTGCCCGCCAAGCCCAAGAGAAGGCAGAGATGCTGGAGCAGCACTCCGCCTCCCCGGCCACGTCCCCGGCGTCCTTGGCCCCTCGAACCTCTCCCGCCATGGTCAACATGGCTGCCGCTGGCTGGGGCCCATGAAGTTGTGGAACGATCCAAGCGGGATCCCCTTGCCACCCTGGCGGCCGACGGAGGCCGACCCCGTCCCCTAACCATGGTCAGGGGCGGGTGCCACTGGCAAGGCTGAAAGAAACAAGAGAAGACAAGGCGATAGGCGCAGAAGGCTTCGAGAGTGAGATGGGTGGGCAAAACCTCCGCGCAAACACCATAATATATAGGGAAAAGCTCGGAGGCCACCCTCCTCGCTCCACAAGCCACCGCCCCTCTCGCCCAATCGCCCCCAAGTCACGAGCGGAATAAGGAACTGCCTTGATGCACCAATACATCTAGGGGCGGGACCATCCACGACTGCGGATTTTGAGGCCACGATCGCTAGTTGCCTAACCGCCCCTGCGCATGTCCTACACGTGGCAGAGGCTTTTTCAGGGAATAAAGGGGCCATCACGCGCACGCCACGCACCCTCCCACTTCGCGTGTTCAATGCGCGACATGGGGAAAGAAAGCATGTACCGGCTTGATTCCGATAAGCCCGGCGCGTGCGAGTCCGAGCACCGCTTTGGGCCTAGCCCAACAATGCCTCCCATGCGTGTGTGGCCTAGGCCCGGGGGCTCCTGTCGGTGCACTAAAGAATGGGGTCTCCAGTGCCCCGGACTAGTGCGTGGACACCGGCAGCCCTTTTGCAGCGGCAAGGCGCGTCGCTGGAGCTTAGTGCGGAAGCGAAACTCACGAGCCGACAAGTACAAATTGCAAGCCCCCAGTAAGCACTCGCTTGCTGGGTATGAAGAAGAGGCCCCGGTAGGAGCCCCATGTCGGGGGTAGATGAAGAATACCAAGGCGAGACCCTCCCGCCAAGGAAGGAGGACTGAGCCCCGGCAAGCCATCCTTGCCGGGAAGATTGACAAGACCTCGGCAGGCCATCACCTCTCTGCCGAGAGGAACAAGAGGAGCCCCGTCAAGGTAACCCTTGCCGGGAAAGAAGAGAAGGCCCGAGGAGAGGCGCGAGCCCAGGGCGCCTTCACGTCATATGAACGCCTCCACCGACGAACACACCATCGTCGATGCATGGATCATGCGTCCACCCGCACGCCACCCAAGACCCCGAAGTTGCCATGTGAGGTTACGTGTCCAACCCCCTGGCGAGGTTAGGGCAGTCTGCCGAAGCATTTAATGCACCGGAGGAACACTGTGGCTGTCGGTCGTCGTTGTTCCACTCGTGAACCACCGTTCACCCACTGAGCCACTGTGGAGACCCCTTCGCCTATAAAAGGAGGCCCGAGGCTCAGTAGTAGGGACTTTTGGCTTTTTGACCAATCGAAAGGCTATAAGAGGGGCAGATCTACGGTAACCTAAAACGGATAACTAAACACATGCAGGAGTAGGGTTTTACGCACCACGCGGCCTGAACCTGGGTAAAAACGACCTTGTCGGGCCCTTACTGTTGGTTCTGCTCTTTCCGCGGTCCCTCTCCACGCCAAACCAGCGAAGGGGGCCGTTAAGGCCCCACATACGTGTGGATCCTTTCACCGACACGGACCAGTGATTGATAATGATTTAGATGACCTTAATCATGTAACAGTTACACATTAGGGTGACACAGAACTAGCTCCAATTCATCATTGTAATGTAGGCATGTATTCCGTGTTTAGTCATACGTGCTTGCGGAAAGAACTTGCATGACAAATTTTGTCCTACCCTCCATGGCAGAGGAGTACTATTGAAAATTAAGGGATATTAAGGCCTCCTTTTAATGGAGAACCAGAACAAAGCATTAACACATGTTGAATACATGAACTCCTCAAACTACGACAATTATCGGAAAGAATCCCAATTACTGTCACCTTGGGGTATGTGGACCAAGACACGTAATAAGTGCATAGAACTTGCAAGATAGGATCCAAATCACTCTTATATTCATCAAAACATAATATGTTCACATCTGAAATCATGGCACTCGGGCCGTAGTGACAAGCATTAAGCATAGGAAAGTCATAGCAACATCAATCTCCAAACATAGTGGATACTAGGGATCAAGCCCAACACCGTCCAGCAAGCCCATAAAGGAATTACTCACTCCTGATGGTGAGCATCAATCCGCTGTTGATGAAGAAGGGTTGGTGATGAAGACAACGACGATTCTCCTCTCCGGAGTCCCAAACATACTCCAAATCAGCCCTCGAGAGGAAGAACATGAGGTGGCAGCGGCTATCTCTCGTAAAACGCAATGAAAACTTATCCCTAATTTTTTTCTCCAAAGATGTGAATTTATAGGACTGGAATTAGGGTCGCAGGAGTCACGTGGGCCCCACAAGCCATCACGGCACGGCTAGGGGGTGGACGCACCCTGTTGGCGTGTGGACCATAGGGATTCCCCCCTCCGGTGGATCTTTGCTCCATAATTCATTATACATTCTATAAATAATTCACAAAATGTTTCATCAAATTCCACGAACTTTATTTCTACACAAAAACAACACCAAGGAAGTTATGGTGAAAACAACGTTAGTCCGGGTTAGTTCTATTCAAATGGTGCAAATTAGAGGTCAAAACCAGAGCAAAAGTGTTTGGGAAAGTAGTTATGTTGCATATGTATCAGACCGTGACCGGGAGGTGAACCCAGTTATGCTTAGAGACAATTTATTAATGGAGATCCTCCAGCCACCGAGCTCCTAAAGGACATGTAGGCAAGAAACCCATGCTTGTCCGTTCCGCGAGTCGTTTAGGCCGAGCAACATCGTGAACTTCAATCGTGTCATGTAGTAAGTATAAATCTTTTACAAATCAACTATGTTTTTAGATTGGATATTTTTTCACATCTTTGTACATTTTTTCTTACTGTAGTATATATCTAACACTAGAAATGAGTTCTTCAAATAATTTTTACTAATAATCATTTGTCTATAGAACAAGGATGATACAAATGATTCCTCCTTGACTTTCAACCATCCTCTCTCACTACATCCACAGTGTCCCGACAACATGTTCAAGACCAAGTTCTAACCCACATATCCACTCTCCTCATGTCTACTATGCAACTTTTTTCTTGTAGATGTTGTTGGGCCTCCAATTGCAAAGTTTTGTAGGACACCAGCTAATTTTCCTCGAGTGGATTGTCGGAGTCAAAACAGGCCGGTATCGTGTAGGGGGTCCGAACTAAGGATCTAGGGTCGATGAGTATCAAGAGACAATGGGGAAAGTGTTTTAACCAAGTTCGGGCCCTCTTGATGGAGGTAAAACCCTACGTCCTACTCTTGCTGTTATTGATGAGGTAGTACAGAGTACAAGATTGATCTACTACGAGATCAATGTTGTGGTCTAAACCCTAATCGTAATGAGATTTATCTTTCCTACGAGCCATGACCCCCTAGCTTATATAGATGCTCGGGGTGTCAGGGTTTACACAAGGTTGGTTATAGAGAAGGAATATGTCGACTACTACATCTCCTTGAACAACACGTCAAGTTTTTGACAGAGTCCATATTAGTTCCAACACTTTCGCCAACAACCGAACATGCCAAAGACTCCGACCCATGAAGGCAAGTAGGCGGCCCAAAGACCCCCTAATCTTAGACTCCCTTAGTAGCCCCCGAACTAGCCTCGAATGCCTTAGTTTAGGCCCACTGCATCCTCGTTCCTTTGGTCTTTGGCTAGTGGGATGAGTTCCATATTGTATTTGGTTGACCCTTTCTTCCGCACCATTTCTTCCTCCTTAACCGATGAAGTTCCATAGGGCCCACAAGGAGAATATATTTTCTTTTCAAAATGTTAACCACCCCCTCGATTCCCATGCACCAATGGTAAATGAGAGGTTCCTCCCATAAAGAAAAGGACTCACCCACCATATAATACACACGTGCCCCCATCAATGCTCCTCCTCCCTTCCAACAAATCGAGAAGAACTTTAGAGACGCGAAGTCATGGCGACCACCATTGGCCCCTCCTCACGTCCTCATGGCTCTCTCCCCGGAGATTGGGCCAGCTGCTTTGTCTTGCGTCTCCGTGTGCGCGAGCTTGAAGTGCAGGGGTATTTACCCGACTCAGATGTGGCCCCCTTCCATCTTGGGATAACCTCCGGCAATGGAAATGCATTTGCATAGAGGTTTACTACACCCAATATAATAGAGAGGGTATCCTTTGTTCCCAACCTGTTACGAGGCCTGGGCTTTCCCATCCATCCCTTTCTGCGGGGTTGCTAGAATATTATAGAATCCAACTTCACCATTTCACCGCTGGATCTATACTCCATATTGCGGGATTCGTCGCTCTTTGCTAGATGTTCTTAGGATGTGAAGCCCATTTTGAATTGTGGAAGAAGTTTTTCTACCTTGTCCTCCGAACAGAGGGCGAGAGTATTTATGAAGTTGGGGGAGCCGAAGTATGGCGCATAGCAAGAGTCGAGTATCCGGTAGGTACCCCGAAGGAAGCTCCTGAAGAGTGGACTTCTGAATGGTTTTATATCAAAGATGTATCTTTGTTCGACCCCATTCGACGGGGTCTAAACAAATTTTCAACCGCTCCGCTTAAGAAGCGGTTTAATTGGTTCCCAAGAAGCCCATATAAAGAAGACGACACGAAGGTAAGGCTATTGGTTGCCAAGATAAAGGTGCTGACACATCATAGGCTTAAAATGATCGATGTTATGGCAGAAGCCATAAGGCGATGTGTCTAGCCTCTTCAACAGAGATTCCATCCTCTCTGGCAATTCAAAGATACAAGCGACACCACCTGATACAAGCGGGAGTGTCCGACATATCCGACAGCATTAGCTGTCGTACTAGCCGATCTTTATAAGGGTGAGAAGGAAAACTTCATCAGCCAAGATACCAAGGATGGCTATTCGGACCATAATTCTGTTGAATGGGTCACTTCAATTTAACTCCCTTAATTTGGATCCCCACGTTGTCTTGGGGTCGACTAAATTCCTGCATTTTTTGTTTTTCAAACATGACTCGAGGCGCGTGGTAGAAAAGATCAGCTTCCCTCCTCCTCAGCCAGAGAACTATGCCAAGGACGATGACCCCGGATTCCAGGATGATCTGGATACATCTATGATTATCGTAGATGGGTTCCTTTATCAGAAGAGTATAAAAGAAACCGAGGTCACCCTTATTGCTGATTATCCGAGGATACCTCCATCATCAAACAAAGAGAAAAAGAAAAAAGCACCTTCGTGAATAGGTGGCTCGGCTGTCCCAACGGCCCTGCTGTTGCAACAGGTAGTCGTCCCATGCGCCGAACACCCATTGCTATAGGGTGTGCTGATTCTACGTCGAATACTAGTCAGCCTTCCAAATGCGGAGCTCTCATACGGACTACTCCCCATGCTCCCAAGAGGTATCATTTTAAGAATGAACATTATTTTTTCTGATAACGATCGGTATTCACGTGTTATTGTATTTGATAGGACCCGAACACAACCACCCCCTTTGAAGGTGGTCGAAAATGCGGAAATTCCTCTTGCGGGTCAAGCTACCAAGGAATATGAGGATGTTTTAGTTACAAAACTCTGAATCTGAGAGCGTAATGACCCAACGTCGAAGGAAAGAGCCCATATGCCATCCTAAGTTTACTGAACAAGAGTTTAATGCCTTAAGTTTGGTTGATGCACACCATGGAGCTGCCCGAGCAAGACTCGAAGGAGTAGCTAGTCGTGTGACAACGAGCCTTAAGGTATGTATTCAGATGTTTGCAGCTTTTTGCAGATCCTTGATTGGGGAGCATGACCGACCCCAAGGTCTAACCCTACCCGTTGACACACTTTGTAGGCTGTGAGGGACAAAAAAAGAACTATCCCAAGAGATCAGGTCTTATCGATCACATCTTGAAGCTGCGGAAGCTGAGGTGAAACAAGTGCAAAGTTTCATCACACAAGCACACAGTAAGAGGTTTTGACCTCATATGCCTAGTTGTCCTATTGTCCCCCTGTTTAAAAGGAAAGCGTTTTTTTGTAGCAGCTAAATCTATAGGCCAGTTGCAAAAATATCTCAAAACCGCCAAAGAATTGCAAAGATACGCCGAATCTCAACACGAGGCCAACTACAAATCCCTATTCGAAAGTGTGGACCAGAATAAGAAGTTTGAGGCAAAAAAGCAAGAATATATAAACTAGATTAAAATTTTAAAGGCTCAACTCGTACACACCACTGCTGAAAACAATAAACTAAAAGGTGGAATGTGTGGTAAGTAACATGTCGATTTTTGTGAATATTGGGCGCCCTAAAGAAGAAGCGAGTTCGTTCAGCGGCGATCTTTTAAAGGATTTGTCCCTGAGCTACGAGTGTTGCCACAAGGCAATGATAAGCAAGCTAAAGGCTTTATGGCTGGCCGAGACACCCCCAAAAAGGATGCCCGAACTAGACGAGCACCTTAAAGGAGCTTGGAGCCGATTTTAGCTGTGGAAGACTTTGGCCAGCCAAGAAGGTGCTCGGGAAGCATGGCCGATGGTGAAGACAAGGTTTACAAGGCTCAATCCTGAAGAACTGGCGCGAGTTGGGCCGGCTAGACCCGACGGTAAAGTGGTGCCGCTTCACCTAGTTTATTACCAAGTGATGCCCGCCACACGTTTGTGCAGTAAGATTGCCATCTCGATGCAATAATAGATAACTTAGATCATCAACCTAACACATGATTAGATTAGTTGTTGTAATTCTCCATCTAATGTGTAAATACTATCTTAACCAACCATTCACTTCTACTTTCCTGGATAATCATCATGAAGTGTTTCGTATGGTATAACTTGTAAATTTAGTAAACAGTTTGGGGAACTAGGCAATCCGGCCAATTGGTGCTATCAGATAGACAGTTATCGTGGAGTAGTGTTATATTACTTTTTATGGTAGCAAGAAACACCTACCCAAGAAAATAGTTCCTTTATAGGTTCCTTTCTCGAGGTTTTATGAGTATCCCCCTTATATGGAGCTACTATATGTTCGGGGATTTAACCCTTGGTGATAGCCACCGAATTGTTGTTTTTTATCTTCCTTTGCCAGGCCGATTTGTCATTTAAGAACCCTAGCTTTCGGCTTCACCCGTCCGAGGTACGTACCTGGATTACCCTTTCGTAAGAACCGCAGACGTTCTCCCTTTATCTTCTAGCCGAACGATCGAGAATGTAGAGGATAATCACAGGAGCCAGGCAAGCCAGCTTGGAAAAATCTTAAATCAAATTCAGTGCATATTGAGACTTTTAAGTGAAGGAAGAAAAGATGCATTATATAAAAATGCATTATTATCGGCTTTATAAAGCCCCCAGGTGCCTATAGAAATTACATATTTCATGCACATAATTCGGTTAATCCGAACATAAACTGGGATAAGCTAAGCCCCTTTGGTAGAGGAAAAAGGAAATACAAATTTGTAAAAATACAACAAGTAAATTGACAAATATAACTGCACGAGCTTAGCTATAGAAACGCTGAAGGCGAGCCGCATTCGAGGGGTTCAGTTCGAGACGATTGTACGATGCATTGCATAGACGATACACCCCACCAGTAAGTACGTCATCGATGACGAAGGGGCCCTCCCAATTATGTGCAAGTTTGTTATTTTTCTTCTCAAGGAAGCGTTGGATAAGCTCGCCCACATTGTAAGTCTTTGCCCGAACTTCACTACTCTCATAACGAAGCTTGCTATTGATAGAAGGTGGATCGTGCCTGGGCTATGTTGTGCTCTTCTTCTAATGCGTCCAAGTCATCGTTCCGATCTAGCTCAGCCTCTTTTTCTTCATACATGCGCACTCTAGGTGCATCGTGGATAATGTCACACAAGAGGACTGCCTCCACCCCATACACCATGAAACATAGTGTGTAACCTGTACTCCTGTTTGGATTTGTTCGCACGCCCCATAGTATGGAGTCGAGCTCCTCTACCTAATGGCAATCAGACTCTTTAAGAGACCTAACTAGACAATGCTTAATCCCGCTCATAATGAGACCATTAGCCCGTTCGACCTGACCATTTGTTTGTGGGTGGTAAATGAAGGACTAGTCGAGCTTGATACCTAAATTCGCACACCAGTCCTTAACCTCTTGGGCCGTAAAATCGGACTCATTATCCGTGATTATAGTATGCAGAACGCCATAATGATGAACAACGTCGGATATAAACTCAATGGCCATCCCGGATTTGGCAGAAGTTACTGGTGCAACTTTGATCCACTTTGTGAATTTATCAACCATAACCAGTAAGTATTTCTTCTTCTTAGATCCTCCTTTCAGACGCCCCACCATATCCAGTCCCCAGGACATGAACGGCCAAGTGATCGGTATTTTCTGAAGAGCCATTGCAGGCATGTGGCTCTGGTTTGCAAAGAGTTGTCATCTAACACAATGTTGTACAAGCGCATGAGTGTCCGCTCGAGCTGTTGGCCAAAGGAAACCGGCTCGGAATGCCTTGCCTACCAGGGCACTATCCACCGCATTATGGCCCCCCATACCTGCATGTATATCAACCAAGAGTTGTTTACCTTCCTCTTCAGATATGCATTGCTGGAGGACACCAGTAGTGCTTTTTCTATAGAGTTCCACTTCGTGAACCTTGTAGTATTTGGATCATCGAACTATCCTTCTTGCTTCAGTCTTGTCATCGGGGAGTTCCTGGCGAAGGAGGTAAGCCAGGAAAGGTTCGGTCCATGGTGCAATCATAGCCATGATCTCATGAGCTGAGAGCATTTCCTCTAATGCGGATCCACTATAATGGTGACATCATCTGGCTCAACTGTAGGCGGAGCATTGTGATCCTCCTTTGTACTTTCAATATCCTAATGCTCATCCTTCCATACCACGGAAGGTTTAAATAGTCATTCCAAGAAGGTATTTTTGGGGATAGGATCACATTTGGCGCGCATGAGAGCGTGGATATCGGCGGTCTGGTTACTGTCTCTAGAGACGTGATGGAACTCTAAGCCTTTAAATTGAGCCGATATTTTGAGGACACCATTTTGATAAGCTTCCATCTTTGGATTTTTGGCAGAAAATTCACCATTGATTTGGGAGATAGCGAGGTTCGATTCTCCTCATACCTCCAACCTTTGTACACCCATCAAGGTTGCCATTCTTAATCCATGTAGCAGAGCTTCGTATTAGGACGCATTATTTGAATCAGTATAGATGATTTGCAGAATGTACAAAATATTGTCGCCAGTGGGGGATGTAAGTGTAACACTAGCCCCCAGGACAACTAGCATCTTGGAGCCGTCGAAGTACATAGTCTAATGGTAGTATGTGTTATACTCTTTAGGGAGTTCGGATTGGGTCCATTCTGCTAGAAAGCTAGCCAACACCTGAGATTCAATAGCTTGGCGCGGCTTGTATACAATTTCAAACGGTAATAGTTATATGGCCCACTTAGCTATGCGTCCAGTAGTGTCCTTATTGTTTATTATGTCATTCACGGCTACCTCTAATGCTATCATTACCGAACACTCTTGAAAATAGTGTCGGAGCTTGCGTGATGCCATGAAGATGGGATAGCGTATCTTGTTAGTGAGGATAGCGGGTCTTGCATGGGGTGAGGACTTCAGACACATAGTAGACTAGCTTCTGTACCCGTAATTTGTGGTCTACCGCCTCTTTTTAGACCACGAGTACTGCACTCACAACCTGGTTTGTGGCGGATATTGACAATAACAATGGTTTCCCTGTTGTAGGTGCTATAAGTATTGAATTGCTGGCCAACAACGTTTTGATTTCTTCCAAGGCTGATGTTGCCTCTTTGGTCCACTTGAAGTTTTTAGTTCGTTTGAGCACGCGATAGAGTGGTAGTGCCTTCTCGTCAAGGCAGGAGATAAAGCGGCTTAATGCCGCCATGCAGCCTGCCAGTTTTTGGACATGTTTCAGCTCCATTGGTATCGCCAATTGGGATAGCTCTAGGATTTTCACTAGATTGGCATCTATTCCCCTATGAAAGACGATGAATCCGTGCAGTTTACCTGTAGGGACACCGAAGACACACGTATCTAGGTTGAGCAATATGTCGTTTTGTCGGAGATTGTTGAAAGTTTGTCGGAGGTTATCCACTAGCTAGATGATGTGTTTGGTTTTAATGACCACATCATCCACATATGCCTCAATTTTCTTGCCAATTTGTGTTTCTAAACATGTTTGGATCATGCATTGATATGTGGCACCCGCATTTTTTAATCCAAAGGGCATTGTGTTGAACTAGAATGGCCTATAAGGAGTGATGAAAGCGATTGCTGCCTGATCAAATTCCTTCATCTTTATTTGATGGTATCCAAAGTAAGCATCGAGGAAACAGAGTGAGTCATGTCCTGAAGTGGCATCAATGATTTGGTCAATGCAAGGCAAAGGAAAAGGATCCTTACGACCAGCCTTGTGGAGGTCTTTGAAATCGACACATGATACGTCTCCGTCGTATCTACTTTTCTGATCTCTTTTGCCCTTGTTTTGGACTATAATTTGCATGATTTGAATGGAACTAACCCGGACTAACGCTGTTTTCAGTAGAATTGCCATGGTGTTGTTTTTGCGCAGAAATAAAAGTTCTCGGAATGACCTAAAAATTTACGAAGATTTTTTGTAGAATTTATGAAAAATACTGGTGCAAGAATCAACGGAGGAAGTGGAGCTCTGAGCCCACAAGCCAACCAGGCGTGGGCCCCCCATGGCACGCCTGGCAGGCTTGTGGGGCCCACAACGCTCCACCGCCTCCAATCTCAGCTCTATTTAGCCTCTTTCGTCCAGAAAAAAATCAAGGAGAAGAGTTCATCACGTTTTACGATACGGAGGCGCCGCCACCTCGTGTTCTTCATCTGGAGGGCAGATCTGGAGTCCCTTTTGGGCTCCGGAGAGGGGAGATCGTCGCCATCGTCATCACCAACCTTCCTTCATCGCCAATTCCATGATGCTCTTCATCATTCGTGAGTAATCTCATCGTAGGCTTGCTGGATGGTGATGGGTTGGATGAGATCTATCATGTAATCGAGTTAGTTTTGACGGGGATTGATCCCTAGTATCCACCATGTTCTGAGATTGATGTTGCTACTACTTTGCCATGCTTAATGCTTGTCACTAGGACCCGAGTGCCATGATTTCAGATCTGAACCTATTATGTTGTCGCCAATATATGTGTGTTCTTGATCCTATCTTGCAAGTTGTAGTCACCTACGATGTGTTATGACCCGGCAACCCCGGAGTGACAATAGCCAGAACCACTCCCGGAGATGACCATAGTATGAGGAGTTCATGTATTCACTAAGTGTTAATGCATTGGTCTGGTTCTTTATTAAAAGGAGAACCTTAATATCCTGTAGTTTCCATTAGGACCCCGCTGCCACGGGAGGGATGGACAATAGATGTCATGCAAGTTCTTTTCCCTAAGCATGTATGACTACATACAGAATACATGCCTACATTAGATTGACGAACTGGAGCTAGTTACTTATCTCTCCCGTGTTATAACTGTTGCATGATGAATAACATCCGGCATAATCATCCATCACCGATCAAATGCCTACGCGTCTTTTCCTACTAGTCCTTGCTACGTTACTTTGTTGCTACTGCTGTCACTACTGCTACTGTTACTCTGTTGCTACTGCTGTCACTTTGCTGCTACTGGTTACTGTTGCTACTGCTGCTATCATACTACTTTGCGTCTGATACTTTGCTGCAGATACGAAGTCTTTCAGGTGTGGTTGAATTGACAACTCAACTGCTAATATTTGAGAATATTCTCTGGCTTCCCCTTGAGTCGAATCAATAAATTTGGGTTGAAAACTCGACCCTCCAAAACTTTTGCGATCCCCTATACTTGTGGGTTACCAAGACCTTTTTCTGGCGCCGTTGCCGGGGAAGCACAACTATATTCTCTGAGTCACTTGGGATTTACGTCTGCTGGTCACTATGAGGAATCCAATAGATCCAAGAACTAAAGTCTTGCCCTCAACTACAAGGACTGGAAGGAACTGCCATCTAGCTCTGCACTTGATTCACCTTCAGTTATGAGTAAGTCTGCGACATCACCTCCTGCTAGAAATCTTGATATGTCGCATGTGCTTGATGATGCTACTTCTACTGCCCATGATGCTTGTGATGATGCTATGCTTGATACTGCTTTGCCACTAGGTGCCCTTGATGCACAAATTACTAGAGTTGCTGCTAGATGTGATGATACTTCTGAAACTGCTGATACTATTGAAGTAGAACCTGCTATTTTGCCTGCTAGAACTAGCTCTCCTAGACATGAATTGCATGATATGCCTTAGTGTTATGTTATGGAGGGAGAGATAGCTGAGGACTTTCTTGCTTGTAAGGATAGCTATGATGTCGAGAAATTACTGCTCAAGTGGAAAGAAAAATCTTTGAACGCTAGGATGAAATACGACCCGAAGTTTGCTACGTCGCCTATCTTTGTGACCGATAAGGATTATGAATTCTCTGACGACCCTGAGTTAATCATTCTGGTCGAATATGATCCTTTTCAAGGTTATGAGTCTGAAACGGTTGTAGCCCATCTTACCAAACTGCACAATATAGCCACCCTATTCACTAGTGAGGAAAAGATCCGCCACTACTATATCCTCAAGTTGTTTCCTTTCTCGCTAAAAGATGATGCTAAGACTTGGTTCACTTCTTTTGCTCCTGGTTGTGTGCGTAGCCCCGAGGATATGGTGTACTACTTCTCTGAAAAATATTTCCCTGCCCATAAGAAGCAAGCTGCCTTGCAGGAAATATACATCTTTGTGCAAGTTGAGGAAGAGAGTCTCCCACAAGCTTGGGGGAGGCTCGTCTAGCTACTGAATGCTTTGCCTGATCACCCTCTTGAGAAGAATAAAATACTTGATATCTTCTATAATGGACTTACCGATGCTTCTAAAGACCACCTAGATAGTTGTGATGGCTGTGTTTTTTGGGAACGAACCATAGAACAAGGTGAGATCCTATTGAATAACATCTTGTGCAATGAGAATGCTTGGACTATTCCCGAACCACCTCCTAAGCCAACTCCGAAGAAAAGAGGTATTCTATTCCTCAGTCCTGAAGATATGCAAGAAGCTAAGAAATCTATGCGAGAGAAAGGCATTAAATCTGAAGATGTCAAAAATCTACCACCTATCGAAGAGATCCATGGTCTCGATAACCCGATACAGGTAGTAGAAGTAAATTCTCTGCGTAGATTCAATGAGAGTGATATTCCTTTTGATAAACCTGCTAGCTTATGCCTAGATGAATTTGATAATTTTGTTGCCAAACAACAAAGTTTCAATGATTATGTTAGCAGACAATTAGAACAGAATGCTCGTATGCTTAGTCATTTAAGTGCTTGTGTGGACACAAACGGCAATGATCTTAAGATCCTGAGTAAACATGCCTCTATGGTTACTACTTAGGTAGAACAAGTACTTAAGGCTCAAAATGACTTGCTCAATGAGTTGAATGACAACTCTGTCAGAGTCGTCACTAGAGGCGGAAGAATGACCCAGGAACCTTTGTACCCTGAGGGTCATCCGTAGAGAATTGAACAAGATTCTCAAGGAGTTAGCACTGATGCACCTAGTCATCCTAGAAAGATGAAGAAAGATGATAGGGATTTGCACGCTAGCAACCCTGTTGCTGCTACACCTGAGAGTCCAAACGATGCCTCTGTTTCTGATGCTGAAACACAATCTGGCGATGAACATGAGCCTAATGATAGTATCAATAGTGATGTTCATGTTGATGCTCAATCTAGCAATGATAAGGATGTGGAGATTGAACCTGTTGATCTTGATAACCCACAGCCTAAGAATAAAAGATACGATAAGAATGACTTCACTGCAAGGAAGCATGGTAAAGAAAGGGAACCATGGGTTCAGAAACCCATGCCCTTTCCTCCCAAACCATCGAAGAAAAAGGATGATGAGGATTTTGAGCGATTTGTTGAAATGATTAGACCTGTCTTTCTGCAAATGTGTTTGACAGATATGCTCAAAATGTCTCCTTATGCTAAGTACATGAAGGATATTGTGACTAATAAGAGGAGGATACTTGAGGTTGAGATTTCCACCATGCTTGCTAATTATACCTTCAAGGGTGGAACTCCCAAGAAACTAGGTGATCCCGGAGTGACCACTATACCTTGCTCCATTAAAGGCAACCACGTTAGAACTGCTTTATGCGACCTTGGAGCCGGTGTTAGTGTTATGCCTCTCTCTCTTTATCGTAGGCTTGAACTAGATAAGTTGACACACACTGAGATCTCTCTGCAAATGGCCGACAAATCAACTGCTTTCCCTATCGACATTTGCTAGGATCTGCTTGTTGTGGTTTCTAACGTTACTATCTTAACGGACTTTGTTATCTTGGATATTCCCGAGGACGATGCCATGGCGGTCATCCTCGGAAGGCCCTTTTTAAACACCGTAGGGGCTGTTATAGATTGCAACAAAGGCAATGTCACTTTCCATGTCAATGGTAATGAGCATACGGTGCACTTTCCAAACAAACAATATTGAGTACATTGCATCAATGCTATCGAAAAAACTTCATCGATTCTTATTGGGAGCTTTGAATGCCCTATACCTCCTGTTAAGATGAAGTATGATTTGCTTGTTGGGGAGATACACATCCCCACTGAGGTGACCTAGTGACTATTCGAAAATTCTCCGTTCTCTTTTGCGTGTCGAAAAAGTTTGTCAAGGAGACTTGATCAACCTCATTGACGGATTTCTATCGATGACCATGAGATGGATGAATCGAGGAGTCACAAACCTCTGTTCCAAGCTTTCACCTTCGGTTGCTTAGAAGAAAAATGATAGGTTTAGTTTAGTTTTCCCTGTTTTCTGTTTTAGCGTCCCGTAGAAAAGTATCCCGAAAATAAAAGTTCTCCGAACGTCCTGAAAATCAAGTTTGATTTTTTCTGGAATTTTTGAAAAATATTGATACGAAGAGCTAGTCTAGGGGCTGGACAAGTGGGCCACAAGCCCTGGAGGCGGGGGCACCCCCCTGGCCGCGCCTACCAGGCTTGTGGGGCCCACGTGCACCCCCTCTACTCATTCTAGCTCCCATCTGCTTCTCCTACCTCCAGAAAAAATTGTTTCGCAGCTCAAACCCGTGTTCTTGCTCTTCTTGCTGGGATTTTCGATCTCCTTGTGCAAAGCACCATTCACCGAACTGTTTTGGGGAAATTACTCCTTGGTGAGTGACTCCTCCATTGGTCCAATTAGTTTTTGCTCTAGTGCCTTATACGTCGCGTATTTTTGCTGCCTTGGTGACCATGTTCTTGAGATTTGCATGCTAATTTTAGTTGGTCCCAAGTAGTTTTGATGCGTAATATGGCCTCTAGGCACTTATTGGAGTAGTTTCTACGAGTTTAGTTGAGCCTTGTTCACTTTTCCTTAGAGTCACTGAAAATTTCACAAAAGGAAGATGTTGAGGAGAAACTATCATGGTGGTTCCTCAAGCAAGAGAGGTCCCCATCTGGCGATTCGGGAGCCCGATCCTTACCAACCAAGGAACGCACAGGTACAACCATGTGAATGGCCTTCTGATGAATTCATGATTAAGGCAGGTTTCAAACACGAGTTTGATACACTTGTTCACAACGTCGGACTCGAAGAATTCATCTCCTATAAATGTGAACAGTATGTTGGTCTCACTGCCTCTTTTGTTCGTAGATTCAAATTTTCGGTTGGTCGTGATACATCTGTACTGTTTGGTCTCTATGACAAATCGTATACCATGGATTTAGAGGATTTCAATAGAATTTGCAAGATACCTGTTTAGGGTAGTCTCAATGATCCTCCTAAATCTTCGGTTAGAGATTTTTTCTCTGGTATAACAATTGGAGAAACTAGAGATATTATGCAAGCTACCATGGGGAGCATTCATTTTCCTGCCTTGCATTACTTTGCCCTCTTCATAGGAAGATGCATTAATGGCAAGATTTAGCATTGTCACCTCTGCGCACTAGACCTTAGTATTCTTAAGAGCGCAGTAACGGGTGATAGAAGTTTCAACATGGGAGCTATAATAGCAAGGAGGCTGAATAATAATGCTAATGAAGGGGATTTCTTTGGTGGGATCTATGCCACTCGCATAGCAAATTTTCTTGGAGTACTCATCCGCGAAGGAGATCCCCCGCTCCATACAACTTTCCTTGACCGCGTCACTTTGACACGCTACCAGTTCCTTGAGGGGGATGATGAATCCCTCCTATACCGGTTAATATTTAACCGGCAGCGTGTTTTCCATATTACCCTTCCTGCTCCTTCCTTCTTTGACTTTCAGGTAAAACAAAGATATTACATAACTAGAGAGGCAGAGGAGTATGAGAGGGAGGCAAAGGCTGCTCGTCTCCGTGAGGCAGCTATTCAGGCAGTGGCTGCAGCGCTCCCGTATAACCCCATTATGATTTTGGGTGTCGCCCGGACCATCCTTGGGAGTAGACCAACTTAGGCCAAAAGCCTAAGCTTGGGGGAGTACTTGTTTCTCACCAACTTTATATTGTTGCTTATGCTTTCACTTTGTTAGTCGGTGTTCACAGTTTGCCACTGTATCATCCATGCTAGTTTATTTATTTTTCTCGTTTTCTTTTCGTGTGTCTGTCTAGTTTGAGAAAACCCAAAAACATTTTCTTTTCTTCTTTTGCTTGTTGGGAGCTTTCCCGTGTAATTAGTTTTCTTTTTCTTTGGGTCAAGGTAGAAGACCATGGTTACAATGTTTAGTGGCTCTCGCATGCATATCTGTTTATCTCTTAAAGAGCCATATTACTTTGTCTTCTTCTTTGTGTTTTCTTGCAGATTCCAGCTTAGTCCATTGCACGAGCATTCTTATTATTGTTCACATCGTTTGGTCGTGCAAGTGAAAGGCAATAATGACGATATATGATGAAGTCACTGAGCCTGGAAAAAGCTGGTATGAACTCGATCTATTTTGTTTTTGTAAATATGACTAGCTCATCGTTCCAAATTCAGCTTTGTTGTGAGAGAAACATGTTTGCAATGACAACTTAGAGATCATAGTTTCGGATGCCATGCTTAATTAGCTAGGAGCTTATAATAGTTTATCTTGGATGCCAACATGAATTTTGAGATGACTATGATGTAGTATGATAGGATGGTATCCTCCTTTGAATGATTCAAGTGGCTTGACTTGGCGCATGTTCACGCATGTAGTTGAAACAAAATCAACAAGGCCTCTATGATATTCATGTTCATGGTGATTTATGTCCTACTCATGCTTGCACTCAATGTTAGTTAATCTCAATGCATTTTGATGATTGTTGTCGCTCTCTAGTTGGTCGCTTCCCAGTCTTTTGCTAGCCTTCACTTGTACTAAGCGGGAATACTGCTTGTGCATCCACTTCCATAAACCCAAAGGTGTTCCATATGAGTCCACCATACCTACCTATATGCGGTATCTACCTACCGTTCCAACTAAATTTGCATGTGCCACTCTCTAAACCTTCAAGAAATAATCTGTTTTGCATGCCCGAACCGCTCATGTGGTGACAGGGGGCTATCATTATCTTCCATGCTAGGCGTGTTATCCTCGATATGTGTTTATTCACGAGAAAGGGGCCGGTAATTGGAATGCCCAATTCCATGCTCAAATCGAAAAGATAATTGCAAACAAAACTCCTGCTGGATTGATGTTAGTATGGACGGCACCCGAGTATTCGGCTGGTCGTGGAGTGTGATTGATTGGTGGTGGGGGAGTCAAAACTTTACTTTTCTGTTTGGGAACCGCCTATAACATGTGTAGCGTGGAAGATGGTGAGAACTGTTAGTCATTGCGTTGACAATGAAAGCATGCCACCCAAAATTATTATCTGTATTTTCAAAGCTTGAGCTCTGGCACCTCTGCAGATCAATGCTTCCCTCTGCGAAGGGCCAGTCTATTTATCTTCCTGTTGAGTCATCCTACTCTTATAAAAGCACCAATTAGAGAGCACCTCTGTCATTTTTATGCTTTGCTTTTAACTATGTTGAGTATGACTGTGACTGGATCTTCTTTGCCATGAATTACAATATTTAGTCAGCCCTTGGTCTTTGAAGGTGCTCTACATTTATGTTTTGCGGTCTCAGAAAGAGCTAGTGAGATACCATCTGTTCGTACTGCTTCATGATGTTTTGATTTAAGTGTTGACGTTTGAGACTTATTATTATTTGCTCGCTAGTTGATTATGCCATTGATATGAGTTTACCGTGAGATCCAGATGTCATTTGCTTATGTGGTTTGCTTGTGATCTTGCTAAAATTCTGGTTATGAGTTAGATATAGTTGCAATAACAAGATCAAACAGAATTCGTAAAAGTTTTTCTTTTGTCTCTTTCAGTTTGTCAACTGAATTGCTTCAGGACAAGCAAGGCTTTAAGCTTGGGGGAGTTGATACGTCTCCATCGTATCTACTTTTCCGAACTCTTTTGCCCTTGTTTTGGACTCTAATTTGCATGATTTGAATGGAACTAACCCGGACTAACCCTGTTTTCAGCAAAATTGCCATGGTGTTGTTTTTGCACAGAAATAAAAGTTCTCGGAATGACCAAAAAATTTACGGAGAATTTTAGTGGAATTTATGAAAAATACTGGCGCAAGAATCAGCGGAGGAAGTGGAGCTGTGAGCCCACAAGCCCACCAGGCGCCCCGCCCCCTGGCCACGCCTGGCAGGCTTGTGGGGCCCAAAACACTCCACCGCCTCCATCTCAGCTCTATTTAGCCTCTTTCATCCGAAAAAAATCAAGGAGAAGCGTTCATTGCGTTTTACGATACGGAGGCGCCACCACCTCCTGTTCTTCATCTGGAGGGCAGATCTGGAGTCCGTTATGGGCTCCGGAGGGGAGAGATCGTCGCCATCGTCATCACCAACTTTTCTTCATCGCTAATTCCATGATTCTCTTCACCGTTCGTGAGTAATCTCATTGTAGGCTTGCTGGACGGTGATGGGTTGGATGAGATCTATCATGTAATCGAATTAGTTTTGATGGGGATTGATCCCTAGTATCCACTATGTTCTGAGATTGATGTTGATACTACTTTGCCATGCTTAATGCTTGTCACTAGGGCCCGAGTGCCATGATTTCAGATCTGAACCTATTATGTTGTCGCCAATATATTTGTGTTCTTGATTATATGTTGCAAGTTGTAGTCACCTACTATGTGTTATGACCCGACAACTTCGGAATGACAATACTCGGAACCACTCACGGAGATGACCATAGTATGAGGAGTTCATGTATTCACTAAGTGTTAATGCGTTGGTCCGGTTCTTTATTAAAAGGAGAACCTTAATATCTCGTAGTTTCCATTAGGACCCCGCTGCCACGGGAGGGATGGACAATAGATGTCATGCAAGTTCTTTTTCCTAAGCACATATGACTACATACGGAATACATGCCTACATTAGATTGACGAACTGGAGCTAGTTACTTATCTCTTCGTGTTATAACTGTTGCATGATGAATAGCATCTGACATAATCATCCATCACCAATCCAATGCCTACGAGTCTTTTCCTACTGGTCCTTGCTACGTTACTTTGCTGCTACAGCTGTCACTGCTGCTACTATTAGTCTATTGCTATTGCTGCCACTTTGCTGCAACTGCTGTCACTTTGCTGCTACTAGTTACTGTTGCTACTGCTGCTATCATACTACTTTGCTACTGATACTTTGCTGCAGATACTAAGTCTTTCAGGTGTGGTTGAATTGACAACTCAACTGCTAATAATTGAGAATCTTCTTTGGCTTCCCCTTGAGTCGAATCAATAAATTTGGGTTGAATACTCTACCCTCGAAAACTGTTGCGATCCCCTATACTTGTGGGTTATCAACACACAACTGCCAAGATTTGTCCTTTTTTGGGACCTCGACCACGTTTGCTAGCCACTCGGGATCTTTTTATGCCCCGGATAAATACAGCCTCAAGCAACTTTGCTAATTCCGCGCCCATAGCCTGACACCTAGGTTCGGAAAACGATGCATCGTTTGTTTGACGGGCTTGAAACCATCTATGATGTTCATGTTGTGCTCGACTAGTCTTCCCATGATTCCTGGCATGTGTGAAGGGTGCCTCGCGAATATATCCCAGTTTTCTCGTAGGAATCTGCGTAGTGCTTCATCGATCGTAAGGTCAAGCTATGTTTTGGCATCGTCCGTCAGGGTGTACTTCAAACTTGACTATTTCGTCGACAGGCTTGAAGGATGTGGACATGGGCCTCTTGCTAAGTATCACATCATCCCTGTCGACCACCGATCTCAATTCGATGAGTTCTTCAGCCACAAGGGCTTCTGAGAGTGCCTCGAGGGCGAGTCTTGTGGTGTTATTTTCAGCCCGTAGGGCCCTGTTCATATTAATTGTGAGGGTGATGATACCATTAGGTCCGGGCATTTTTAGTTTCGTATACCCATAATGGGGTACGTTCGAGAATCTGATGAGGGCCTCCCGCCCAAGGAGGGCGTGATACCCGCTTTTGAAGGGTATGCTGTGGAAGGTGAGATCCTCGGACCTGTAGTTCGTATGGTTATCGAAGACCACATCGAGAGAGACCCGACCTGTGCATCGAGCTTCTCTTCCGCGGATGATTCCTTGAAAAGTTGTGCTACTGCTCTCTATGCAGGATCGATAGAATTTCATTTTCTCCAATGTATCCTCATAAATGAGGTTTAGGCCACCTTTGTCGTCCACGAGCACCTTGTATATTTTGAAACCATCTATAATGGGGTTGAGGACTAATGTAACAGGTGTTTGGTTGGACCGTATTCCAAGCCGATCTTCCTCCGTAAATGTTATGGGTGTGTTTGTCCATGGTTGTACTGCTACCACCGTAAACACCTGGTTGGCTTCTCGGAGATCTCCTTTCCTTTGATTATTTGTGGAGAAGGTCTTAGAATTTGTGAGCACGTCGATGTTGCTATGGGTGTGCCCTAGTTGTGACTGGTCCTCGAGAATAGCTTCTCCGCTTTTAACCAGCTGCCTGACAACCCAACAGGCTCGAAGCATGTGTGTTGAGATGGTGTGAGCTAACATGGAGTGAAAGGGGTAAGGACTATCTAATAGCTTATATAATATATATGGTTTGAGATCCATCAAGGGGCTTGTTCTTTTTTTACGGCCCGTATTTACTTGGTTGTTGTCGAAGTGTGCGTTTTTTCCGAGCTTCTATGGTTTGCTCAGTGCGGTTTAGCTCCGCCTGCAGCTGCTAAGACTTCCTGGTACTTTCCATGGCACAATATTTATGTACGAGGGCAGAATGCTCGGTGAGGCTATGGATGCGGCGACGAGTGAGAGCATTCAAGATTCCCTCTTCTTGGCAGTTATGCCCGAATATGTTTATAATGTCCTGGTAGTTGTAGTTTGGTATCTGGTTTATGTTTAGCAGGAATCTGGCCCAGAAGTATTGAAATAATTCTGCTAGCACTTTCTTAACATGATGGAGGTCCCGTATGCTAGGTCCTTCTTTGATACTCAAATGATTCCTAGTTTGGGAGGTGGGTGGGATTTTTTTTGGTGTTTTGACAACACCTGATGCTTCGGTGTTACTGATCATATCGGAGATTTTCGTAGGGTTTGGACCGCCCTGCTTTGTGCCCGTATGGCTGGCCGTACACGACAACCCGTAGTCCTATTTGAATTCGGGGCATAATTCAGTCACCGGAGAATCCAGTTTATCGGATATTGGGACACATATTGTCTTGAGTTGCGGTGGTCGGGAAGGCGAGTCCCCCGTCGGTTCCTCAATGGTGGCGATCAGGTGAGTAATGGCCCGGACATAAATTTCCCTGTCATCGGGTTTGATTCCGATCTGGTCATAGACCGATGGTTGGTCACAGGACACTTCCATGGCCTCTATTCGGCCAAGGAGCTCATCTAATTTCTCAATATTCACGGCGTCCATGAGTCCGGAGCCTATGGGATTCACCGGGGGCATTGTCGCCTCCTGGGTATTCGGAGTTGGGGGTGAGGTGTGACCACCGGTTGGTAATTCGTATTGCGGGTCCGGTTCAGAACGCAAAACCGGAGCCTGAGCGTCAGTTGTTTCAAGGAAAAATTCCACCTCCTGTAATGTTAAAGTATCTTTGCGGAGGGGAGTTTATAAAATAAGATCTCCGAGGGGATCGGCGATGAACTCTAGGTTTCCAAACCAAATCTCATAATTGGGGGCGAAACTCCCGACCTGGTCTAGGTGACTGGTGGAATCGGCAAGCACCATGACGCTGCCAAAGACAAAGATCTACCGAGGGACAAAGATATCCCCGGTGCAGATTTCGTTGTGGATGCTGATGCAAGCCATCGTTCCTTCTCGTGATCTCGACTAGGGGGTCTGAACTATGGATCTAGTCGATGGGTAATAAGAGATAGTGGGGACGGTGTTTTACCCAGGTTTGGGCCCTCTTGATGGAGGTAAAAACCTATGTCTTGCTCTTGCTCTTATTGATTAGGTAGTACAGAGTACAAGGTTAATCTACTTCGAGATTGATGTTGTGGTCTAAACCCTAATCATAATGAGCTTTATCTATCCTACGAGCCATGACCCACTGGCTTATACAGAAGCCTGGGGTGTGAGGCTTTACACAAGGTCGGTTACAAACGAGAAGGAATATGACGATTACTACATCTCCTTGAACTACACGCCAAGTCTTCGAAAGATTCCATCTTAGTCCCAACACTTTCTCCAAAGGCCGAACTAGCCATAGAGTCCGGCCCTTGAAGGCAAGTAGGCGGCCGAAAGACACCCTAATCTTAGACTCCCTCATGAATAACCTAAGGTTTATCAATTCATGGGATGAAGATGGTCTCTCTCAAACAACCCTACAATCAAATACAAGAAATCTCTTATGTCCCCAACACACCCAATACAATGGAAAATTGTATAGGTGCACTAGTTTGGCGAGGAGATGGTGATACAAGTGTATTATGGATAGTAGATATAGGTTTTTGTAATTTGAAAATATAAATCAGAAAGGTAGCCAGTGGAAAACAAGAAGCAAAACGTTATATAAATGCTTGGAAATAAGGCATGGTGTTCATGCTTTCACTAGTGCAAACTCTCAACAATGCTGACATAGTAGAATAATATGATCATCCCTCAACATGCGACAAAGAATCACTCCAAAGTTCACTAGTAGCAGCGAATATAAGATGGAATTGTTGTAGGCACCGAACCACCTCAAAGTTATTCTTCCCGACCAATCTTTTGAGCTATTCCTATAAGTGTCCAAAACAGCCCTAGAGTTCATAGTAGAATAACACCCATGATACATATCAATCAACCATAAGGTCACCTATATACTCCAATGTCACCTCATGTATCCGTGGGCTAATTATACGACATGCATCAAACAATTTCATATTCATCATATTCAATCCAACACAAAGAACTTCAAAGAGTACCCCAAGATTTCGAATGGAAAACGTAGTATGGAATCGTGCAATTAACCCCTAAGCATAGATCCCTAAGGTCACCCGAATCGACAAGTTGATGCCATAACCGTTGGGGAATGTTGCATGGGAAACAATAATGTTCCTACATGCACCCAAGATCTATCTATGGGGAACAACATCTACGAGAGGGGGAGTGCATCTACATACCCTTGTAGATCGCTGAGAGGAAGCGTATATCACGTGGTTGATTTATTCGTACTCTTCACGATCCAATCACGATCCGACCCAATCTAGCGCCAAACGGATGGCACCTCCGCGTTCAACACACGTGTGGCTCGATGACATCTCCTCCTTCTTGATCCAACAAGACAGGAGGGATAAGGAGTTGGGATCTCAACCAGCACGACGGCGTGGTGGATATGGTGGTGGAGATATCCAAGCACTTCTTCTCCAAGTGCCTCCGAAACTGCGAACGAGGAAGAATGGGAGAGAGGGGACGCTGAATGGGGTGGGATTTTTTTTGTACAACCGTCCCCTATCGTTTACTATATATAGGAGTCAAGGAGCAAGTCCAGGTCGGAGCCCTTTGCCCCTCCTCCAAGCAGAGCTGGCGGCTAGGGTGGAGTCGTCCCTCCACACGGACGGGACGATTCCCCTCCTCCAAGGCACCTCCGGGGAGGCTTCTCCCTTTGGTACTCTTTCCACCAAGATAATTTCGCCTCTAGGGGCTAGTTCCCTTGGCATAGGGTGGCTAGGGCACCACCCCTACAGCCCATGTGGGCCCATAGGGAAGGTGGACCCCCGGAACCCTTTTTGCACCCCGGCCGGTACACAACCCATAATGCCCGAAACTTTTCCGATAGGCAAAATAGGACTTCCCATATCTAAATCTTTAACTCCCGACCATTCCGAAACTCCTCCTGACGTCCAAGATCTCATACGGGAATCCTAACTACATCCGGTCACCAACATACATATCCCAATACTACTCTGGCGCCAATCGAGCGTTAAGCGTGCAGACCCTACGGGTTCGAGAATCATGTGGACATGACCGAGACACCTCTCGAGTCAATAACCAACAGCGGTATCTGGATGCCCATATTGGTTCCCACATATTCAAAGATCATTATCAATCCGACGGCGATGTCAATGATTTAGGTAATCCCGTATGCAGTTCCCTCTGTCCATCGGTATGTTACTTGCCCGAGACTCGATCATCGGTATCTCCATACCTAGTTCAATCGCGTTACTGGCAACTTTCTTTACTCGTTCCATAATACAAGATCGCATGACTTACTCCTTAGTCACATTGCTTGCAAGCTTATTATTATGTTGTATTACCGAGTGGGCCCAGAGATACCTCTTCGTCATACGGAGTGACAAATCCCAGTCTCGATCCATGCCAACCCAACAAACACACTCAGAGATACATGTAGAGCATCTTTATAATCACCTAGTCACGTTGTGACGTTTGATACACATAAGGCATTCCTCCGGTGTTAGAGAGTTACATGATCTCATGGTCATAGGAACAGATACATTGACATGTACAAAGCAATACCAGTAAACTTAGTCATACAATCAAATGCTATGCTTACTATTTGGGTATTGTCCATCACATCATTCTCCTCATGATGTGATCCCGTTATCAAATGATAACTCATGTCTATGGCTAGGAAATTTTAACCATCAACGAGCTAGTCTAGAAGAGGCTTACTAGGGACAATTTGTTGTCTATGTATCCACGCATGTATTTGAGTGTCCAATCAATACAATTTTAGCACAGATAATAAATGATTGTCACGAACAAGGAAATATGATCATAACCAATTTATTATTGCCTCTAGGGAATATTTCCAATAGTGTCCCACTTGCATTAGAGTCAATAATCTAGTACACATCACCATTTGATTAACACCCAATGAGTTATGGAGTTTGATCATGTTTTGTTTGTGAGAGAGGTTTTAGTCAATGAATATGCAACATTCAAATTCGTGTGTGCTTTGCAAATCTCTATGTCATAATGTAGATTCTGCTACGAGTCTCCACTTGGAGCTATTCCAAATGACTGCTCCACTATAGAAATCCGGTTTGCTACTCACATCCATCTATATTGGTGTCAAAGCTTGCATCAATGTAACCCTTTATGATGAACTCCTTTATCACCTCCATAATCGAGAAAAATTTCCTTAATCCTCTAGTTACTAAGGATAACTTCGACCGTTGTACAGTGATCCACTCTTGGATCACTCTTGTACCCCTTGTCAGACTCATGGTTAGGCACACACCAGGTGCGGTACACAACATGACATACTATAGAGCCTACAACTAAGGCATAGGGGACGACCTCCGGCCTTTCTCTTTCTCATTCCGTGGACGGGCTTTGAATGATCCTTCTTTGACTGATCCATTTTGAACTCCTTCAAAATCTTGTCAAGGTATGCCTTTATTGAAAGTTTTATCAAGCTTCCTGATCTATCTCTATAAATCTTGATGCCCAATATTTTGAGTAGCTTTATCCAGGTTTTCCTTTGAAAAACTCCTTTAAAACAACCCTTTATGCTTTAGACAAATTGTACATCATTTCCGATCAACAATATGTCAACCACATGTACTTATCAGAAATTCTATAGTGCTCCCACTCACTTTCTTGTAAATACAAGTTTCTTCATAAACTCTTTATAAACCAAAAGTTTATATCACTCGTCAAAGCACTTATTCCAACTCTGAGATGCTTGCACCAGTCCATAAATGGATAGCTGGAGCTCGCATGCCTTTTAGCATCCTTAGGATCAACAAAACCTTCTGGTTGTATCACATACAACATTTCCTCAAGGAAACCGTTAAGGAGAAAATGTTTTGACATCCTATCCATTAACATCTCAGAGTTGAAAAATGAGTGGGTGAGAAAGTATCATTGTATTCAGATTTCATAATCAAAAAATGCACCAACTCCTAACATAATTCCAACAAATATTAGCATCAGTATGGGTGGGAAAGTATCATTGTAAGCAACTCCTTAAACTTGTTGGAAACCTCTTTGCGACAAGTCGAGCTTTCTAAATGGTGACATTTACAATCATCGAATGTCTTATTTTTAAAGATCCATTTGTACTTAATGGCCTTACGACCATCAAGTAGTTCTTCCAAAGTCCACACTTTTTCTTCATACATGGATCCTATCTCAGATTTCATGGCATCCTGACATTGTTGGAATACAGGCCTACCATCGCTTCTCCATAGCGCATAGGTTCATTATTGTCCAACAACATGACCTCCAAGATAGGATTACGGTACCACTTGGGAGTAGTACGTGTCCTTGTCGACCTATGAGGTTTGGTAGTAACTTGAACTGAAATATCATGATCACCATCATTAGCCTCTTCAATGGCTGTAGGTTCTATAAGAACATCGTCATGCGCCCTACTACTCCCTGGTTGAAGTGACGGTTCAGTAACCTCATCAAGTTCCACCATCCTCCCATTCAATTCTTTCGAGAGAAACTCTTTATTGAGAAATGACATGTTCTTAGCAAAAAACACTTTGCCTTCGGATCTGAGATAGGAGGTATACCCAAATGTTTCCTTTGGGTATCCTGTGAAGACGCATTTATCCGCTTTGGGTACGAGCTTATCAGGCTGAAGCCTTTTGACATAAGCATCCCAGCCCAATCTTTAAGAAGTGATAGCTTAGGTTTCTTGCCAAACCATAGTTCATACGGTGTCATCTCAACGGAATTATATGGTGCCCTATTTAAAGTGAATGTGGTTATCTCTAATTTAAAGCCCGAAAACGATAGTGCCAAATCGGTAACAGACATCATAGTACGCACTATATCTAATAAGGCATGGCTACAACGTACGAACACACCAACACACTACGGTGGTCCATGTGGCATGAGTTGCGAAATAATTTCCACATTGTCTTAAATGTATACCAAAGTCGCAATTCAGATATTCACCTCCACGATCACATTGTAGACACTTTATCCTCTTGCCACGTTGAACTTTAACTTCACTGTGAAATTTGTTGAACTTTTCAACATTTACGACTTGTGATTCATCAAGTAAATATAAATGTATCTACTCAAATCATGTGTGAAGTAAGAAAATAACGATATCCACTACGTGTTTCAACACTCATTGGACTGCATAAATCAAAATGTATTATTTGCAATAAGTCACTTGCCCAAAAATGGGTATTAGTCATCTTACCCAAGAGGCATGGTCCGCAGGTCTCAAGCATTCAAAAATCGAATGAGTCTAAAGATCCATTAGCATGGAGTTTCGTCATGCAGTTTACACCAATATGACTTAAGCGGGAGTGCCACAAGTAAGTGGTACTATCATTACTAATTGTCGGCGTTCTGGGAACAAGGGTACCCAGACTTGCCTGCCTGTAGCCCGGGGCGCGCCCACTTCATCAGCATAAGAATGACTGGAACAACACCTCCTGGGACAAGGCCCTCGCGAGGGGCCAAGCCTAGGGAGGAAGAGCGACATCAAGACCCGTAGGGGGCCTCCTCGGGACTCCTCTGGAGCGACGGATATTTCAAGGCAAGGTCGGGCCTCAGGAGTCAAGGGTGACGCGAGGAAAGGACATGCGGGCAGAAGGTGGCACGATGACACAGTCACCCCTTTAGTGCAAAGGAGGTGGGAGCGTACGAGGGCTCCAAAGGCATCTTCTAAAAGTTTCCTTTCCAGTGCAACAAGACCACGACCGCCCGCCGGCACGATGAGCATCATCCCTACGCCCACCTCTGTGGCGCTGGAAGCTACTTTGCAGGCAAAGATCACTTTTGACAAGGGAAGCATGTTTCCTTGCCCCCACCGAAACTGGCCATTGTGGGATCCCTTCCCGCCGAAGCTATGAGGGAAGAGGACCCGAGCCTCCGCTATAAATAGAGAGAGTAGGATATTTGAGAGGAGGGGGGTTCATTCGGACCTGATTTAGACCAAAGAGAGTTTATTCAAACTGTAGGGCAAGACACTTAGCCACTTGGCCTCCGGAGGCTCGAGAGCATTGTACTAGTTCTTCCACCACCTCCACGAGAGGCAATCCACCAAAAGCAGGAATAGGGTTTTACACTTCGCAACGACCCGAACCTAGGTAAACTGTTGTGTTCTGTGTTCCCCTCACCATCGAGTGAGTCCTTCGCCATTTCCATTGAGTAGCGGGCTAGGTAACGTCGAGCAGGGAGAGATCACCGCACATGCCCCTGCGTTCATATCCTTAGGGTTTTGCGGAGCCTGAAATCCGACATTTGGCGTGCCAGGTAGGGGCGTGTGAAGTTCCTTTCCTAGCTTCATCCTTCCCAAGCCGCTGCACCGATGGCCGACGACCAACCAGCTTCTCCGAGCCTCGTCGAGCTTGTCACTGACCGCCACGTCACAGTGGCTGGAAGCTCGCATGTCGTTGTCGCGGGACCAGGCGGCTCATAACAGGTCATCAACATCGTCTCCACCGTGGCGGCCACCCGTGCCACCCAGGCGCCTGGTGGCTGGGCGGCGGCCTAGGCACGCGCAGTGCATCGCATCAACTTGGGAGACCTCGACGCACATGATGCATTGCGGATGACAAGAGAGATGCTCCACCAACGACCGACACCAGGGGGCTTCGACGCCTGGGCGGACCACATCATGCAGCTGATCGCCATCGACCAGAAGACCATCCAACCCGGTGCATCCTCAAGACCACATGCATCGGGCTCCAGGGGCTCGCACCGCGTGCCGGTCCCCAAGCCTGCAAGCTGCGGGGCCCTGCCCGCTCTAGGCGGGGTCGAGAGAGACGCGCTTCACGCTATCCTCCACCTTCTCCAGACCCCAGCGACCAGCCCTGAAGCACACCACGCCGACAATCACCAGGGACGCGAGGAGAATAGAGGGACGACCGACGCACACGCTGGCACGCATCATCGAGACCAGGTCGGCCCTCGACAACCCGGGGCAGCTAGACAGGAGCGCTCCCTCCGGCGCAGCCAGCAGAGGGCGGAGGCGACGGCGTAGATGAACTACGACAACAGAGACACACATTACATAAAGGTGGGAGTCAGCACCAGGCGGTGTCGGGACCAGCTGACGACGGTAGCAGGAACAAGTGACTTCGCACGAAGGCCTTTCGTAGTAAGAATTTCGAGAAATACGGTCGGGGATACCCTCCTCCGCCGCCAAGGGGGACCGCCACCATCGCACTGATGACCGACCGCGGGGGACGGGTAAGCGCCTACATGGAGCCGTATGTGCCAGAGTATGCGACACTACTTGACACCTCCCGACGAGGAAGAGCTTTAGGCGTCCCCCGGGGCGCCTATCCTCCTCAGGAGTGAGGAGCGTTTGGGGGCTCCTCCTTGAGCTGGGCCCAAGAGGCCCGGACAGGGGGGCACCCTCAAGCCACGGGGCGTGACACCAGCCTCCCTCCCCATGGAAGGACTACGTAAGGCGAAACTCCCGGGCCTGAGGAGGATGAGTCGAATGCCGCGACGAGACGCAAGCGACACGGATCACCCGCGATGACCATGATTCACACGTGGGCGTCGGAGGCCAGGCCTTACGAGGGGCTCCTCAAGCACAAGGGGGATATTCAAGGTAATTTTTTGGATTTACTGCCTTAAGAAGTGCCTGCTGACCGCAGGGACTTCAACTGCTCGGTGCATACTTCTGCAAGTCGTATCTTTTACAGTTTCCATTCCATCCACTTGGCGACCTGACACGCTGCGTTGCTTGCATCCTTCGGCGATCCACCTTCCACGCTTGGGGGCACTGGCCGCTGCATATCATCCCAATGTGGGAATAGGGGAGCCCTATGGCCCCTCAGGACCACGATCGACAGTATAAAATCAGAGTTGCTTGAGCATCCAAGGGGGCCCCAGAGCATGGCGCTCCAGGGGTCTTACCGGTCACAAGGCCACCTGCCGCCCTTGATATTGTCCTTGGTAATCCGGTCGTTATTTGGGGTGGCAGGGCCTGACCCCGTAGCTGAGATCGTTCATTCGGTCGCAAGCAGCGGCGGTCGGGAAATGTATGGGACCGGGTCCTGGCGACGCAGAGCCTCTTGAACGTCAACAAGGGGGCTCCGGAGCATCGCGCTTCAGGGGCCTTACCGGTCGCAAGGCCACCTACCGCCCCTGACAGCGTCCTTGATCCAGCCGTTGTCGGGGGAGGCATGGTCTGACCCCGTGGCTACATCCGTTCACACCCAACGGCGGTCGGGAAATGTGCGGGATTGGATCCTAGCAACGTAGAGCCGCTCGAACGTTAGAAGTGGGCTCCTGAGCATCGTTCCTCACGAGCCTTACTGGTCATAAGGCCACCTGCCCCACTTGACAGCATCCTTGGTGATTCGGTCGGTGTCAAGGGAGGCAGGGCCCGACCCCGTAGCTACATCCATTCACTCGGTACTGCGCAACGGCGGTCGGGAAATGTGTGGGACTGGCACCTGTCAACGTAGAGTCATAAAAATCCCTCAATTGGCCTCTCGGGAAGGAGCACACAAGACCTGCATCAACCCGTCGCACCTCGGCATCGTCCTTCAATCCTTCTGAAACCTACTTCATCCCGTGACACTCTCACATAATAACGAGCCGAGGCTGTATACGCCCAGCCCCCCCCCCCCCGAGTACGCGGAAGGGGTCCACCCCACGCCTAGTGGAAGACTTATGCTCCACGCTGGGTACAACACAGACCACCAATGACTCCAGAAGCTTAGGCCCCAATGCGTCGGGGGTAGGGACACTCGCGATGCCAAAGCGTCCTCGCGACCTCCCATATACACCCCACCGTGACACTCTCACGTAATAATGAGCCGAGGCTGTATACGCCCATGGCCCCCCGAGGACGCGGAAGGGGTCCACCTCCCACGCCTAGTGGAAGACCTATGCTCCGTGCTGGGTACAAAGGCGAAGGCGATCAGCATGGCCTGCCAATGACCATGCTCGCAGTTGGCAAGGAAACCCATATAGTCCGCCAAGGACTATGCCAGCTTTAAATGTCGGACGCGTCACTTGCTTGCTTTTTCTTGGATTCGAACTATCTGCTGCTGAGTTTAAACTAGCTCACTTCTTAAGTTCATTTTTTCTAGTCTTAATGCCCGACGTTTGAAAAATAAAAAGGGGGGAAAACCTTCTCTGGCGTTTCTTATTTCACTGGCTCTGAAACCTCCTGTCTGGAGGACGTGTTTGGAGACAACCGCTCCGTGCCACCCCTAGGAGTCAAGGAGCATGAATGCAAGGACTTGCCACCTCACGGGAAACATTTTTCAGTGGTCAACCCTCGCTCGGGGGTCCGGACCAAAACTTGATACCACCACAAAGAGTGTCGGGAGGCATCAGGGCCCCCTGGGGCGATGACCAAAGGAACGATGTGCGGAATCGCTCGGGCGGCAGAAAGGGTGTTCCTGGGCGCGCCTTAGGAGCCTTACCGGCTGTTGGGGCCGGGGCCTGACAACGCAAAGCGGCTTGAGTGTCAAAAGGGGCCCGTGAGCAGTGTGCCTCAGGAGCCTTACCAACCGTTTGGGCCGGGACCTGCAGACAAAGAGTACTGAAAGGGTCTTCACCTCGTCCCAGTTACGAAGCAGGAACTGCAGAGGAGGGCCTACGCGAGGAACAGACACAAATCCACAAGCTAAGTGCCTCATAGGCCCTGACCTGGACCCTCTCACTTAACGAATGATGTAGTGCCTAAGGATTTGACGACAGCAAGGAGCGAGTCCAACGCCCAAGCGCGCGGCAACACAAGAGGTGCCTCGAGAGGGCAGGACCTCCAGAAGGTCGCACTTCCCCCGTTGCCAAGAGCCACGGCAGGCACAGCGACGGGCCCTAAGCTTTGCAAACCGACTGCAACAACCACCAACATGCAAGTCATCAGCTCAGGAGCAAAAAGGAAAAAGAGAACAACAAAGGTAATAACAACAAAGGTTCAACGCCCGACGGGACACTGTCTTTTTTGGCATCGCAGGAACAGGTAAGAATAAGATGAGGGATGTCTAGGAGGAGGAACCGCCCGCATCACCCTTGACGACCATGGGTTCGGCGTTAGAGTCTTGCTACTTGCTGCAGGCGAGCACCCGGGCGCATCGCTCCACCAGAGCAGCCACGTGAGGGCAGACTTCACCCCAGGGAAGACGATGGGACTCAGCAGGCGCCGGCTCAACGATGCGCCGAAGGTCGAGCTCCGGAGAAAGGCGACGCAGGTTGGATAGGACATGCGTCAAGGCAAGGCCTAGGAGCTCGCGCGCATCGCCCACGACGTCGTTCTCCACGCGGGAGACGCTGTTCTCCAACGCCTCCACCACCCTCTCGAAGAAAGTGAGGTAGCCCCCATCGCTCGTCACATTGGGTAGCACTGGGGCCACCCCCACAAATCGGCGTGTCGCCTCGATCGCCCGGCTAGCAATGACGGCGAACCGCTTGGCGCGCTGGTACGCCATCGTTTGAGCGTTCGACGCCTCGCCCTTGTCAGCCAGGACGGTGTCGGTCGCCTCCAGGACCTGCCTCCGTAGCGACGCCAACTCCGCTACGGCCTCTGCCTTGTCCCCACGGGCGGTCCGGAGGAGGACTTCGGCATCCGTGGGCCGGGCCCGTAGTCCCTCCGCCTCCTCATGAAGCTCTACCCACTTTGGCCTCCTCGAGGAGGGCACGCTGGAGAAGAAGGAAGATCAACCCAAGGACAATAGATGGAGCAACAAGCAAATGAGACGCAGTGAGGAACTTACTCATCAGCCATTACCCAGCGGTGGTGGACACGCGTAGCCTTACAAGCAAAGGAGAAAGCAAAGGAAGGGAAGAAGTTTCCTCGCGACAGATGGATGAAACGGAGAAGGAGCTCGAGGTTGCCATGCCCCCCTCCCCCTGCAGGGGGATGGGCTAATTTATAGGCAATCCCTAGCCACCAACCGTCGCGGAAGCATGGGCGTCGCACGCCCCATGAGGGCCGTGAGGTGGGCCGACGAAAGCACTGCCGCACACGTCGCCTCACCTATCCATTGATCGGTCACATCCGTGAGGGCCGTTGGATGTCGACATGCCACACCCATGTCATTCAATGAGCAACATGATGGCCTGCACGACTCTTGGGGATCGTGCCTATGCTATGGCAACAAAAGTCCGTCCACGGCAGTGGTGCGAGAGATCCTTTTGTCGTCTCTTGAGCTTGCGTTGGTTTTTCCCTTGAAGAGGAAAGGGTGATGCAACATAGGAGCAATAAGTATTTCCCTCAGTTTGAGAACCAAGGTATCAATCCAGTAGGAGAATCTCGTCAAGTCCAGAGTACCTGCGCAAACACAAACAAGGTTGCACCCAACGCTTTAAAGGTGTTGTCAATCCCTTCAAGATTGCTTGCAAAGTGAGATCCGAAGGCGGAAAGTGCAACGAACTAAAAAATGTAAGGCTGAAAATATGATGTGGAGTTGACCTGGGGGCCATAGTGTTCACTAGAGGCTTCTCTCAAAATAGCAAGTATCACGGTGGGTGAACAAATTACTGTCGAGCAATTGATAGAACCGCGCAAAGTCATGACGATATCTAAGGCAATGATCATACATATATGCATCACGTCCGAGACAAGTAGACCGATACTTTCTGCATCTACTACTATTACTCCACACATCGACCGCTATCCAGCATGCATCTCGTGTATTGAGTTCATGTCGAACAGAGTAACGCCTAAAGGAAGATGACATGATGTAGAGGGATAATCTCAAACCAATGATTAAAACCCCATCTTTTTACCCTTGATGGCAACAACACGATGCGTGCCTCGCTACCCCTTCTGTCACTGGGTGGGGTCACCGCACGGTATGAACCCAAAACCAAGCACTTCTCCCATTGCAAGAATCATAGATCTAATTTGCCAAACAGAACCCACAACTCGAAGAGAATTACAAGGATATGAAATCATGCATAAGAGAGATTAGAAGAAACTCAAATAAGATTCATAGATAATCTGATCATAAATCCACAATTCATTGGATCTCGACAAACACACCGCAAAAGAATATTACATCTGATAGATCTCCATGAAGATCATGGAGAACTTTGTATTGAAGATCCAAGAGAGAGAACAAGTCATCTAGTTACTAGATATGGACCCGCAGGTCTATGGTGAACTACTCACGCATCATCGGAGAGGTCATGGTGTTGATGACGAAGGCCTCCGTATCTGAATCCCCCTCCGGCAGGGCACCAGAACGTGCCCTAGATGGGATCTTGCGGAGACAGAAGCTTGCGGCGGCGGAAAATTACTTTCGATGATCTCCTGATTTTTTATGGATTTTTAGGGAATATATAGGGGAAAAACCTAGGGCAGAGGAGGTCCAGGGGGCCCACAAGCCAGGGGGCCGCGGCCTCCTCCCTGGCCGTGGCTAGGGGGCTTGTGGGGCCCCTGGGGCCCCCTGCCTTGGCTCTCTAGTCTGCCGATCTTCTTCTGTTACGGAAAAAATCTTTTCGGGGATTTTATTCCATTTGGACTCAATTTCAAATTCTCCTGTGAAAGGGGTCAAAAACATGAAAAAAAATAGGAACTGGCTCTTGGCACTGAGTTAATAAGTTAGTCCCAAAAAATATATAAAAGGCATGCAAAACATCCATAGTTTGACAAGGTAATAGCATGAAACCATCAAAAAATATAGATACGTTGGAGACGTATCAAGCATCCCCAAGCTTAACTCCTGCTCGTCCTCGAGTAGGGAAGTGATAAAGAATGAATTTTTGATGTGGAATGCTACCTAGCATAGTTGTCCTTTGCAACTTCTTTCACATGACATGAATGTTCAGATTCGTAAGATTCAAAACAATAATTTGCTATTGACATGAAAACAATAATACTTCAAGCAAACTAGCAAAGTAATCATGAACTTTCAAAATAACAAGGCCAAGGAAAGTTATCCCTACGAAATCATATAGTTTGGTTATGCTCCATCATCCTCACACAACTAATGTAAATCATGCACAACCCCGGTATTGGCCAAGTATTTGTTTTCACACTCTTACTTTCTCAAAAAAATTATAACCTTGACTCGGCGTATCAAAGGTCTATGGGGATGCCCATTAATAGATATCAATGTGAATGAGTAGGGATTGCCATACAAGGGATGCACTAGAGCTATAAGTATGTGAAGGTCAAAAGGAAAACTAGTGGGTGTGCATCCAACTTGCTTGCTCAGGAAGACCTAGGGCAATTTTTGAGGAAGCTCATCATTGGAATATACAAGCCAAGTTATATAATGAAGATTCCCACTAGCATATGGTAGTGACAAAGCAAGAAGCTCTCAATCCTGAAGAACATGGTGCTATTATGAAGCACAAGTGTGGGAAAAGATAGTACCATTGTCCCTTCTCTCTTTTTCTCTCTTTTTTTTATTTGGGCTCTTAGGCCTCTTTTTTTCTTTTCTCTTTATTTATTTATTTTTGGGCTCTTTGGCCTCTTTTTTTATTTCCTCACATGGGACAATGCTCTAATAATGATGATCATCACACTTTTATTTACTCACATCTCAAAGCTTAGAACGATGATGACTCTATAGGAAATGCCTCCGGAAGTGTACCGGGATGTGCAACGATCTAGCTTGGCGTATGACGTTGGAACATCTCGCTAGCTATCTTACGATCGTGAAATGGCAATATATCTCGGAATGGCTATGAAAATGCCATAGTAGGTAGGTATGGTGGCTGTTTTGAGGAAGACATATGGTGAGTTTGTGCACCGGCGAAAATTGCGCGGCACTAGAGAGGCTAGCAATGGTGGAAGGTGAAAGTGCATCTATACCATGGACTCACATTATTCATGAAGAACTCACATACTTGTTGCGAAACTTTTTATTAGTAATCGAAACAAAGTTCTAAACGCATACTCCTAGGGGAAGGGTTGGTAGGTGTTAACCATCGCGCCATCCCGACCTCAACACAAAGGATGAAAATCAATAGATCAATTATGCTCCGACTTCCTAACATAGCAGTTCACCATACGTGCATGCCACGGGAATCACTAACTTCAACACAAGTATTTCTAGATTCACAACACCCTACTAACATAGCTCTTAATATTACCAAATCCACGTCTCAAAACTAATTGAGAGGAATCAAGACTTCTCTTTCTACTTAATGCACATGAAGATGGAGGTTTTTGTATCCTCTTTGGGTACCTATCACTTTTGGGACCAGTTTCATAGCATAAGCCAACTACCAAGTCACGCACCGACGTGCTCTAGAATATATAAGTGAAGCACATAGAGCAACAATATATAGCTCAAAAGATATAAGTGAAGCACTATGAGCATTCTAGCAAAATCACAATGAGTGCATGTTTCTCTCTATAAAAAAGGTGTGCATCAAGGATGATTGTGACACAACAAAAAGAAAAGACTCCTACCATACAAGACGCTACAAGCAAAACACATATCATGTGGTGAACAAAAATATAGCTCCAAGTAATGTTACCGATGGATTGAAGACGAAAGAGGGGATGCCTACCCGGGGCATCCCCAAGCTTAGGCTTTTTGGTGTCCTTGAATTTGGCTTGGGATGCCTTGGGCATCCCCAAGCTTGAGCTCTTTCCACTCCTTATCTCTTTTTCCATGAGAACATCATCCAAAACTTGAAAACTTCACAACACAAAACTTAAACAGAAACTCGTGATAACATTAGTACAAGAAAACAAATGACCACCTCTTTTGGTACTGTAGCAAACTTGAATTCTATCTATATTGGTGTTGGGCTACTATATTCTCACTTTTCCATGGCTAGTACCCCCCAATACTAACCATAGTTTCATCAAAACAAGCAACCAACTCAACAAAAACAGAATCTGTCAAAAACAGACCAGTCTGTAGCAATCTGTATACTTCGTATACTTCTGTTACCTCAAAGATCCGAAAAAATTACGACTGCCTGGGAAAAACGCATATAAACTAGCAGAAAAAATAATGAACTCAAAATAAATTTATGAATAAAAATGAAAAATCATCTCGTGATCAAAAAGTTTATGTCTTTTTCCAGCAGGAACAAACAACCATTACCAAGACTAGTCATAAAGGTTTTGCTTGGCTCAAACACAAAAAGAAACACAAAAAACACAATCACAACAGAATTATGATGGTGTGTACGCAACAAAATATAAAGAAAAAGATAAATTCATTGGGTTGCCTCCCAACAAGCGCTATTGTTTAACGCCCTTAGCTAGGCATAAAAACGATAGAATCACGTATCGCCGTCTTTGGTGCTCAAACCATAAGTAGCACTCATCATGGATTCATAAGGCAATATTACTTTATTTCTAGGAAAGTGTTCCATGCCCTTCCTTAAAGGAAATTGAAATCTAATATTCCCTTCCTTCATATCAATGATAGCACCGATAGTCCTTTGGAAAGGTCTACCAAGAATAATAGGGCATGTAGGATTGCAATCAATGTCAAGCACAATGAAATCCACGGGTACATAGTTCCTATTTGCAATAATAAGAACATCATTGATCCTTCCCATGGGTTTATTGACAGTAGAATCCGCAAGATGCAAATTAAGAGAACACTCTTCAATCTCATTAAAACCGAGAACATCACATAAAGACTTTGGAATCAAAGAAACACTAGCACCCAAATCACACAAAGCATTGCATTCATAGTTTTTGATTTTGATTTTGATGGTATGTTCCCACTCGTCATGAAGCTTTCTAGGGAAAGAGACTTCCAATTCAAGTTTCTCTTCAAGAGATTTTATCATAGCTTCGATGATATGATCGGTAAAGGCCTAGTTTTGGCTATAAGCGTGTGGAGAGTTTAACATGGATTGCATCAAGGAAATGCATTCAATCAAAGAGAAACTATCATAATTGAATTCCTTGAAATCCATGGTAGTAATTTCATTACGACTCAAAGTTTTAACGTCTTCTAATCCACTCTCAATGCTTTTAGCATCAAGATAGATGGACTCCGAATCATTGGGGCGTTTTTCAACCAAAGTGGATTCATATCCAGCCCCATCATCATTAGGTTTGACACAAGGAAACAAAGATTCAATGGGAGTCACACCAAGCACTTTAAGATCTTCGTGATTCTCATCACGAGTTTCAGGTTTAGCACCATTTTATTGACTAAGGTGGCCTGCTTATCAGAAATCTGGCCTACCAACTTTTCAAGACGAGCAAACTGAGAATTTAGCGCAAGGAATTATTTGGCCATATCATCAACTTCTCTACTCATAAAAGCCAGAAAAGAATTTTTCTCCTTCAGTTCTCTACGAAAGTAACTGTTGTGATCAAACTATGTAGACATGAAGCCTTTAACACTAGTTTCGATTTCTTCTAACTTCACATAGTGAAGATCAAAATCCCTTGGTTGGGCCATACGGGTTTTAGCAGGCAGACAAGCGGGAAAAGAGAGAGCGAGAAAAAGGGCGAACGAAAAGGCAAACGAAAAAGGCAAACGAAAAAGGCAAATTGTGAAGTGGGGGAGAGGAAAAGGAGAGGCAACTGGCAAACAAAGTAAATGCAAGAGATGAGTCTGTGAAACTTACTTGGATGAGTTCTTGACTTGATCCTCCCCGGCAACGGTGCCAGAAATCCTTCTGCTAAGGTAACAACAGTCCTTCCCCGGCAGTGGTGCTAGAGATCCTTCTGTCGTCTCTTGAGCCTGCGTTGGTTTTTTCCTTCAAGAGGAAAGGGTGATGCAGCACAGGAGCAGTAAGTATTTCCCTCAGTTTGAGAACCAAGGTATCAATCCAGTAGGAGAATCTCGTCAAGTCCAGAGTACCCGCGCAAACACAAACGAGCTTGCACCCAACGCTTTAAAGGGGTTGTCAATCCCTTCAAGATTGTTTGCAAAGTGAGATCTAAAGCTGGAAAGTGCAACGAAGTAAAAAGTGTAAGACTGAAAATATGGTGTGGAGTAGACCACGGGGCCATAGTGGTCACTAGAGGCTTCTCTCAAAATAGCAAGTATCACGGTGGGTGAACAAATTACTGTCGAGCAATTGATAGAACCGCGCAAAGTCATGACGACATCTAAGGCAATGATCATACATATAGGCATCATGTCCTAAGGCAATGATCATACATATAGGCTTCTCTCAAAATAGCAAGTATCACGGTGGGTGAACAAATTACTGTCGAGCAATTGATAGAACCGCGCAAAGTCATGACGACATCTAAGGCAATGATCATACATATAGGCATCACGTCCGAGACAAGTAGACCGATACTTTCTGCATCTACTACTATTACTCCACACATCGACCGCTATCCAGCATGCATCTAGTGTATTGAGTTCATGACGAATAGAGTAATGCCTTAAGCAAGAGGACATGAAGTAGAGGGATAATCTCAAACCAATGATGAAAATCCCATCTTTTTACCCTTGATGGCTACAACATGATGCGTGCCTTGCTACCCCTTCTCTCACTGGGTGAGGTCACCCCATGGTATGAACCCAAAACCAAGCACTTCTCCCATTGCAAGAATCATAGATCTAGTTGGCCAAACAAAACCCACAACTCGAAGAGAATTACAAGGATATGAAATCATGCATAAGAGAGATCAGAAGAAACTCAAATAATATTCATAGATAATCTAATCATAAATCCACAATTCATCCGATCTTGACAAACACACCGCAAATTCGGCTCCCCCCTGGTCGCGGCTAGGGGGCTTGTGGGGCCCCAGGGGACCCCCTGCCTTGCCTCACAAGTCTCCTGATCTTCTTCTCTTATGGAAAAAATCATTTCGGGGATTTTATTCCGTTTGGACTCCGTTTCAAATTCCCCTCTGAAGGGGTCAAAAACATGGAAAAAACAGGAACTGGCTCTAGGCACTGAGTTCATAAGTTAGTCCCAAAAAATATATATAAGGCATGCAAAACATCCAAAGTTTGACAAGATAATAACATGAAACCATCAAAAATTACAGATACGTTGGAGATGTATCAGCCGTCGTGGCCTCGCTCCACCTAGGAGCCTCAAGGAGTGAGAGTGTCGCCGCGCAACTTCGGGACACGTGGGTCGCTTGACCGGCAGGAAAATTGGGACCGCAACGCTTCGGGCTGCCTTCAAGGCTTCGCTGAGAAGCCAACCCAGGCACACCTTGGGCCCGAGGGCTACTGTCGGCGTTCTGGGAACGGGGGTACCCAGACCTGCCTGTCTGCGGCCCAGGGCACGCCCACTTCATCACCATAGGGACGACTTGAACAACACCTCCTAGACAAGGCCCTTGCGAGGGGCCAAGCCTCGCAAGGAAGAGCGACATCAAGACCCGCAGGGGGCCTCCTCGGGACCCCTCCGGAGCGGTGGATATTTCGAGGAAAGGCCAGGCCTCAGGAGTCAAGGGTGACGCCAGGAAAGGACAGGCGAGCAGAATGTGGCAGGACATGACAATCACCCCTTTAGTGCAAAGGAGGTGGGAGCGTACCAGGGCTCCAAAGGCATCTTCTAAAGGTGGCAGAATGTGGCAGGACATGACAAGACAATGACCACCCGCCGGCAGGACGAGCGCCACCCCTGCGCCCACCTCTGCGGCGCTGGCAGCTACTTTGCAGGCGAAGACCACTTTTGACAGGGGAAGCATGTTTCCTTGCCCCCCACCGAAACTGGCCATTGTGGGATCCCTTCCCGCCGAAGCTATGAGGGAAGAGGACCCGGGCCTCCACTATAAATATAGAGAGTAGGATATTTGAGAGGAGGGGGTTCATTTGGACCTGATTCAGACCAAAGAGAGTTCATTCCAACCGTAGGGCAAGACACTTAGCCACTTGGCCTTCGGAGGCTCTAGAGCATTGTACTAGTTCTTACACCACCTCCACGAGAGGCAATCCACCAAAAGGAGGAGTAGGGTTTTACGCTTTGCAGCGGCCCGAACCTGGGTAAAATGTTGTGTTCTGTGTTCCCCTCACCATCGAGTGAGTCCTTTGTTGTTTCCATCGAGTAGCGGGCTAGGTAAGGTCGAGCAGGGAGAGATCGCCGCACACTCCCCTGTGTTCGAATCCTTAGGGTTTTGCGGAGCCCGAAATCCGACACTAACTTTACATATTTTGGCATCAATACTATGAATGTGTGTATCATTATGATCAAGATTCAATAAAGCATTCACATTGGGTGCTTGATCATAAAATATATTATTCATGTAAAGATAATAACCCATTATTCTCTAACTTGCAAGAATAATCGTCTCGCAATAAACAAAATCAGTATAATGTTCATGCTCAACGTAGACACCAAATAACATTTATTTAGGTTTACCACTATTCTCGAAGGTAGATGGAGCATGCTGTAGTGACCACATCAACCTTGGAAACACTTCCAAGACACATCGACACCTCACCCTTAGCTAGTGTCCGTTTATTCCGCAACTCCTGTTTCGAGTTACTAATATTAGCAATTGAACCGGTATCAAATACCCAGGAGCTACAACAAGCACTAGTAAGGCACACGTCAATAACATCTATATCAAATATACTTTTGTTGACATTGCCAACCTCCTTATCTTCCATGCATGTGGGGTAGTTCCACTCTCAGTGACCGTTCCCGTCATAATAGAAGCACTTAGTCTCGGGTTTGGGTTCAAACTTGGGTTTCTTCATTGGAGCGACAATAGGCTTGGCATTCTTGAAGTTTCCCTTCTTGCCCTTTCCCTTCTCGAAACTAGTGGTTTTACTAACCATCAACACTTGATGCTCCTTCTTGTTTCTACCTTCGCGGTGTAAAACATTGCAAATAGTTCAGGGATCATCATCTCCATCCCCGACATGTTATAGTTCAGCATGAAGCTCCAGTAGCTTGGTGGTAGTGATTTGGAGAACTATGTCAATCGCTATCCCATCTGGAAGATCAACTCCTAGCTGATTCAAGTGATTGTAGCACCCAGACAATTTGAGCACATGCTCACCGATTGATCTATTCTCCTTCATCTTACAGGCTAAGGATCTTGTTAGAGGTCTCATACCTCTCAACACGGGCACGAGCCTGAAATCCCAATTTCAGCTCTTGGAACATCTCATATGCTCCATCACGTTCAAAACGTCTTTCGAGACTCAATTCAATGTCGTAATGCATGACACACTGAACTATCAAGTAGTCATCAAAAGCGTGTATCTCAGATGTTCACAACGTCCACATGTGACGCTTGAGGGGGTGGCACACCGAGCGGTGCATCAAGGACATAAGCCTTCTGTGCAGCAATGAGTACAATCCTTAGTCCATGGACCCAGTCCACATAATCGCTACTATCATCTTTCAACTTAGTTTTCTCTAGGAACGTATCAAAAATACATGGCAGCTACAATGCGAGCTATTGTTCTACAACATAGTTTGCAAAGATAACTTAGATTACGTTCATGATAATGAGTTCAATTAATCATATTACTTAAGAACTCCCACTCAAATCAACATCCCTCAGGTTGCTCGAGTGTGACATGATCCAAATCCACCAACCCAAGTCCGATCATCACGTGAGATGAGGTGGTTTCAATGGTGAACATATCCATGTTGATCATATCTAATATATGAATAAGGTTTGACATTGTGTTCTCCAGTGTTACGAGGCCATGTTTGTACATGCTAGGCTCATCAAGTTTAACCCAAGTGTTCTGCATGTACAAAAATGGTTTACACCCGTTGTATGCGAACGTAGTCTATCACACCCGATCATCACGTGGTGCCTCGAAACGATGAATCTTCGCAATGGTGAACACTTGGGGAGAACACAATTTTATCTTGAAATTTTAGTGAGGGATCATCTTATCATGCTACCGTCATCCTAAGAAAAATAAGATGCATAAAAAGATTAACATCACATGCAAATCATATAAGTGACATGATATGTCCATCATCATCTTATGCTTTGGATCTCCATCTCCAAAGCAACGGTATGATCTCCATCGTCACTTGCATGACACCACGATCTGCATCATCGTGATCTCCATGATCGTGTCACCATTGGGTTGCTGCACGAACTATGCTTCTACAACTATTGCTAGCTCATAGCAATAAATTAAAGCAAAAAGGCAAAAAATAATTGAAGACAACCCTATGGCTCCTGCCGGTTGCCGTACTCATCGACATGGAAGCCGTGATGATCTATACAAAACATGATCATCTCATACATCACATATATCTCATCATGTCTTTAGCCATATCATATCACAACATACGCTGCAAAAACATGTTAGATGTCCTCTACTTTCTTGTAGCATGTTTTATGTGGCTGCTATGGGTAACTAGCAAGAATTGTTCTTACCTATGCAAAGCCACAATTGTGATATTGAAGTTGCTATTTAACCTTCTACAAGGACCGCCTCTATCGAATCCGATTCAACTAAAGTTGGAGACACGGACACGCGCGAGCAATCTTTATGCAACAAATTGCATGTTAGTCGATGGAACCGGTCTCTCATACGTGGACGAGTAAGGTTGGTCCATGCTGCTTCGTCCCACAAAACCGCTGAATCAAGATAAGACTAAGGAAGTAAGCAATCTGAATGTTAACGACCACAAACACTTTTTGTTCTACTCGTGCATGTTATCTACGCATAGACCTAGCTCTTCTACCATTGTTCGGGAACGTTGCATGGGAAACAAAAAATATCCTATGTGCACCCAAGATCTATCTATGGAGACCAACATCTACACGAGGGGTGGTGCATCTACATACCCTTGTAGATCTCTAAGCGAAAGCATATATAACGCGGTTGATGTAGTCGTACTCTTCATGATCCGATCCGATCTAGCGCGAAACGGACGACACGTCCATGTTCAGCACACGTGCGGCTCGATGATGTCTCCTCCTTATTGATCCAGCAAGAGAGGAAGGATAAGTAGATGGGATCTCAACCAGCACGATGGCATGGTGGAGATGATGGTGGAGCAATCCCAGCAGGGCTTCACCAAAAGCCTCTAGAAATGCAAACGAGAAAGAACGGGAGAGAGGGGAGGCCACAGGGCATGTGAATTCTTGTGTATAGCCCTCCCTCTAGCCTCTACCATTCCGGAACTCCTCGTGACGTCCGAGATCTCATCAGGTAATTCGAACAACGTTTGGTCACCCACATACATATCCCAATACTAGTCTAGCGTCAATCGAGCGTTAAGCATGCGGGCCCTACGGGTTCGAGAATCATGTGGATATGACCGAGACAACTTTTTCTGATCAATAAAGAATAGCAGAACCGGGATGCCCATATTGTTTCCCACATATTCCTACTCGTCCTCGAGTAGGTAAATGATAAAATAAATAATTGATGAACTGTGAATGCTAGCATAATATATAAGCTTGATCAATGATAATTCCCCACCACATGGTATATTTGACTCAATATATATGTTTGGATCTTTCCCCACCACATGGTGCTTTCCAACTAGTAGATTGAGGTTGGAATAAGAAGTTGACTCAACATAAAAAGTAAGTAACATGAAAGTAAATAGATTGTCCCTTTGGAGAGTGAAGAACAGATTTGCACAGGTGCCACAACTCATGGTTTAAAACATAGATGAATATATTTTGGGTGGTGTGCCTTTCCTTTCAATGTTGCAACAGGGGATTTCAATATCTTCGATGCTAATCACATCATTGGCGGTTCCCAAACAAAATTGAAATTTTACTCCCCCTCCACCATTCAATCACATTCCATGGCTAGTTGTATCCACGGGTGCCCTCCAAACAATCAAGTTTCTAGGGGGGTTCTTGTTTATTTATTTTTGTATTATGCAAGACTAGGCCTCCTTTTTACCAGCCCCTCTCATGCAATGACTAGTGAATAAACACTCATCTTGAGAATAACTCGCTTAGCATGGAAGCTAATGACCGCCCTGTAACTCCATGAGCGGTACAAGCACACAAAATGGATGTTTATTAGAATGTTAGAGGTGGCACATGCAAATTTACTTGGAATGGCAGTGAAATACCATATATAGGTAGGTATGGTGGTCTCTCATGGAAGAAACTTGGCTCAAGGATTTGGATGCACAAGTAGTAGTTCTACTTAGTACGAAGTTTTGGCTAGCAAAAGGTTCTAAACAAGCACCACATGTTGGAGGATCCATAACCATATAACTTCTATGAAAATATACCCAAACATTGACATTACATTGTCTTCCTTTTCCAACTGCAGTGCTTCTATTGGATCAAGTTTGAAAATAATTAATGTGTATTCACAGTCATGAAAGCTGTCCAAGATAATATATTTGTATGTGAAAGTTCTCTTTCTTACACTAATCATTCATGAATTGCTTGTATAGCCAATATTGTTATTGTCAAAATTCAATAGTTTTAATTTTCTAATCCAAATGCGAAACTAGTACCGATAATATAGCACATTGATTATTTCATATTTATGATATTTCATTTATTCACAATTTACTCTTAGGGTATAAGTGAAGCACAAGAGTAAACATGAAACAACTCTCAAAAGATATAAGTGAAGATCAATGAGTAGTCAAATAATTAAGTAGCTATGTGATGATTCTTTCTCAATAAATATTTTCAGATCTGATATTTTATTTCAAACAAGTAATAAAACAAAAGAAACTTCAAGAATAGCACAACATAGGCTAACCGGTAGTTGTTGACGAACAGAGGTGGGATGCGTCGCATTCCCAAGCTTAGATGCTTGAGACTTATTGAAACATTTACTTGGGGTGCCCTGGGAATCCCCAAGCTTGAGATTTTGTATCTCGTTCTATCCTCTCATATCCCGGTTTCACCTAAGTCTCAAAAACTTCATCCACACAGAACTTGAAAAGAACTCGTGAGATAACTTAGTACACATAAGAAAATAAATCAACATTTCATGTACTGCCAGGACAAGTTGCATAACAATTTTAAAACATTAGGTACTGTATAATATCATTTCCATAATTTATATCTACCAATATAGGCTATGGAAACTATAGGATAAGTAGATAACAAAACTATGACATCAATGTGTCTAAACACGACAGCCTGTAGCAATTAATTTGAAGAGTGTATCTCTGTAACTCAAAAAATTCTGAAACTTAGGAAATGGTAGAAAATTTGCATCAAATAACTTTGTAAAATTTCAGAAATGTTTCACATTTCGGTAAAATATGATAATTGAAATACTAGAGAAAAAGTTTCTGTTTTTCTACACCACACATCATGCATGCAATTCAAGCATTCTAAAGGCAATTCTTGGAACATTTTATTGAAAAAAAATATTATAACTAATATCTAACACAGTAAAACAAAATAGAATGATGCTCCAAGCAAAACACATATCATGTGACGAATAAAAATATAGCTCCAAGTAAGATATACCAATATTGTTTGAGACAAAAGAGGGGATGCCTTCCGGGGCTTCCCCAAGCTAAGACACTTGAGTATTTTGTAGATATTACCTTGGGGGTGCATTGGGAATCCCGAAGCTTAGGTTCTTGCTGCTCCTTATTCACCTCATATAAGTATATCACCCTGATACGTCTCAAATGTATCTATAATTTTTGATGGTTTCATGTTGTTATCTTGTCAACTTTGGATGTTTTATATACCTTTTATATCTTTTTTGGGACTAACTTATTAATTCAGTGCCAAGTGCGAGTTCCTGTTTTTCTGTGTTTTTGACTCTTTTCAGATTTGATTTTGGAACGGAGTCCAAACGGAATAAAATCCCCAAAATGAATTTTTCCAGAACAGAAGAAGATCGGGGGACTTGAGGGCCAAGGCAAGAGGCCCACAGGGGGCCCACAAGCCCTGTAGCCGCGGCCAGGGGGCCTGCGGTTACCAGGCTTGTGGCCCCCCTGGAGCTCCCCTGCCCTATCTCTTTCGCCTATATATTCCCTAAAATCGCAAAAAAATAGGGGCAGCCATGAAACCACTTTTCCGCCGCCGCAAGCTTCCGTTTCCGCGAGATCTCATCTGGAGACCCTTCCTGGTGCCTTGTCGGAGGGGAGTTTGGAGCTGGATGGCTTCTACATCAACATGATTGCCTCTCCAATGACTCGTGAGTAGTCTACTTCAGACCTACGGGTCCATAGTTAGTAGCTAGATGGCTTCTTCTCTCTCTTGGATTTTCAATATTAAGTTCTCCATGATCTTCATGGAGATCTATCAGATGTAATCCTCTTTGGCGGTGTGTTTGTCGAGATCCGATGAATTGTGGATTTGTGATCAGATTATCTATGAATTATATTTTAGTCTTTGTTGATTTCTTATATGCATGAGTTGATATCCTTGTAAGTCTCTCCGAGTCTTGGGTTTTGTTTGGCCAACTAGATCTATGATTCTTGCAATGGGAGAAGTGCTTGGTTTTGGGTTCATACCGTGCGGTGACCTTTCCCAGTGACAAAAGGGGCAGAAAGGCACGCATCGTGTTGTTGCCATTAAGGGTAACAAGATGGGCTTTCATCATAGATTTGAGATTGTCCATCTACATCATGTCATCTTGGTTAAGGCGTTACTCTGTTCTTATGAACTCAATACACTAGATGCATGTTGGATAGCGGTCGACATGTGGAGTAATAGTAGTAGATGCAGAAAGTATCGTTCTACCTGTTTTGGACGTGATGCCTATATGTATGATCATTGCCATAGATAATGTCATGACTTTGCGCGGTTCTATCAATTGCTCGATAATAATTCATTCACCCACCATCTATTTGCTTTCATGAGAGAAGCCACTAGTGGACACTACGGCCCCCGGGTCTACTCACAATTATCATCTCAGATTTTACTTTTACTTTACTTTGTTTACTTTTTGGTTTCAGTTGTCACTTTGCAAACAATCTATAAGGGATTGACAACCCCTTCATAGCGTTGGGTGCAAGCTCTTTGTGTTTGTGCAGGTACTTGTGACTTGACGCGATCCTCCTACTGGATTGATAGCTTGGTTCTCAAACTGAAGGAAATACTTACCGCCGCTGTGCTACATCACCATTTCCTCTTCAAGGGAACACCAACGCAAGGCTCCAAGGCCGCGGGGGAATCCTTTGCATACTTGCCAAGGAAATCCCTATAGGCGTAGCCAGCAGCAGAAGGATTTCTGGCGCCGTTGCCGGGGAGGATCAAGTCAAGAACTCATCCAAGTAGGTGACGCAAACTCATCTCTTGCATTTACTTTGTTCGTCAGTTTCCTCTCGTTTTCCTCTCCCCCACTTCACCAATTTGCCTTTTTCCTTTTCCTTTTTCGTTTGCCTTTTTGTTTGCCCTTCTCCCTCGCTTGCTTTCTGTTCGCTTGTGTGCCATGTACCTTCAATATGCTAGCATCTTCGCTTGCTGAAAATCTATTGATATGGATCCTCATCCACTTGCTAATCTCTTTAAGAGATCCAATTATGTTGATCCAATTGCTAGTGAGTTGAGTGCACTTGACTATCTTTATGGAGTTTTGCTTGAGATGCGTGAATCTGAAAATTGTGAGGAAGAAATTCATGAGGGCTCCGTGGATGAAAAGCATGATTGCAATGGTTTCACTATAAATTCTATTAGTGACAATCATGCTAAAAATATGCAAAACCCTAAGCTTGGGGATACTAGTTTTGCTATGTCCACTACTTGTTGCAATGATCATGAGTGGGGCGATGATTTTTCTTATGATATTGAAAATTAGTTTAAGCCTCATGATGAATATGATATTTGCAATATTATTGAAAGTGGGTTTGGAGAAGTCATGACTTTAGTTGATGATAATCCCAGTATTTTTGAAGAGTGTCAACTTTGCATGCATGTGGACCATGAAAAGAATATCCTATGTGATAGTTACATTGTTGAATTCGAATATGATCCCACATGTAATTATTATGAGAGAGGAAAATATGTTGGTAGAAACTTTCCTATCACTAAATCACGTCTCGTTATGTTGAGATTGCTATTGTCTCTTTCTTCTTCCTTGCATTTGGTAACTATTGGTTGTCTTGCCAATTTGTTTTCCTATAAAATTCCTATGCATAGGAAGCATGTTAGACTTAGATGTGATTTTCACATGCTTTATGATGCTCTCGTTGTGTTTCAATTCTTGTCTTTTGTGTGAGCACCATTGAATTATCAATGCCTAGCTAAGGGCGTTAAACAATAGCGCTTGTTGGGAGGCAACCCAAGGAATCTATCCTTTTTCTTTCTATTTTGTGTTTTCCTCACTTTCTTAATTCTGTTATGATTATGTTTTTTGTGTTTCTTTTGCGTTTGTGCCAAGTGAAACCGTTATGATTAGTCTTGGGGATGATCGTTTGATCATGCTAGAAAATACAGAAACTTTCTGCTCACGAAAAGATTTTTTTTTTCTGTGAGAGCTTTTGAGTTGATTCTTTCTGCTTCTGATTTCTACGCAAATTCTTGAGACTGTCGTAATTTTTCAGAATTTGTGAAGTAACAGAAGTATACGAAGTATACACATTGCTACAGACTGGTTTGCTGTTAACATATTCTGTTTTTGTTGAGTTGGTTGTTATTTGGATGAAACTATGGATAGTATCGGGGGGTATTAGCCATGGAAGATTGAAAATACAGTAACCCAACATCAACACAAGTAGAATTTAAGTTTACTACAGTACCTAAGGGAGTGGTGATTTGCTTTCTTATACTAATGATTTCACGAGTTTCTGTTTAAGTTTCGTGTTGTGAAGTTTTCAAGTTTTGGGTGAATTTCTTATGGACAAAGAGATAAAGAATGGCAAGAGATCAAGCTTGGGGATGCCCAAGGCACCCCAATTTGATTCGAGGATGCCGAAAAAGCCTAAGCTTGGGATGCCCCGGGAAGGCATCCCCTCTTTCGTCTTCAATCCATCGGTAACGTTACTTGGGGCTATATTTTTATTCACCACATGTTATGTGTTTTGCTTGGAGCGTCTTGTATCGTAGGAGTCTTTTATTGTTGGTGTGTCACAATCTTCCTTGCTTCACACGTAGAGAGAGAGACATGCACTCACCGTGATTTTGTCGAGTTGCACTTATATCCTTTGGTTAGGCAATTCAGCTCACATGTCTTTAACTTATATCTTTTGAGCTAGTTGATTTTGTTCTGTGTGCTTCACTTCTATCTTTTGGAGCATGGCAATGCATGGGGTGGTAGTTGATCTATGCTATAAAAGTTGTCTCAAAAGGGGTAGTTATCCAAAGGGATATGAAAACTTCCACCTTCATGTGCATTGAATAGTTAGAGAAGTTTGATGCATCTCAATTAGTTTTGAGTTGTGGTTGTGGTAATATTGAAGTTATACTAGTAAGGTGTTGTGGATCTAGAAATACTTGTGTTGAAGTTAGTGATTCCCGTAGCATGCATGTATGGTGAACCGCTATGTGATGAAGTCTGAGCATGATTTGTTTATTGATTGTCATCCTTTGTGTATCGGTCGGGATCTGATACGTCTCAAACGTATCTATAATTTTTGATGGTTTCACGCTTATATCTTGTCTTCTTTTTTTGTTTTATTTATCTTTTTATATCTTTTTTGGACTAACTTATTAATTCAGTGCCAAGTGCTAGTTCCTGTTTTTTCCGTGTTTTTGACTCTTTTCACATCTGATTTTGGAACGGAGTCCAAACGGAAGAATACCAGGGGGCTTTTGGGCCAAGCCAGGTGGGCTCCAGGGAGCCCACAAGCCCCCACTCCGCCACCACGGGGGAGGCGGCGGTGGGCAGGCTTGTGGCCTCCCTGGCCGCCCCTGACCTAGATCTTTGGCCTATAAATTCCCAAATATTCCACACAAAATCAGGGGAGCCTCAAAAATACTTTTCCGCCACCGCAAGCTTCCGTTTCCGCGAGATCTCATCTGGAGACCCATCCCGGCGCCCTGCCGGAGGGGACTTTGGAGTTGGAGGGCTTCTTCATCATCATCATCGCCCCTCCAATGACTCGTGAGTAGTTCATTTCAGACCTACGGGTCCGTAGTTAGTAGCTAGATGGCTTCTTCTCTCTCTTGGATCTTCAATACAAAGTTCTCCATGATCTTCATGGAGATCTATCCGAGGTAAGCTTCTTTCGCGGTGTGTTTGTCGAGATCCGATGAATTGTGGATTTGTGATCAGATTATCTATGATATATATTTGAGTCTTTGCTGATTTCTTATATGCATGACTTGATATCCTTGTAAGTCTCTCCGAGTCTCGGGTTTTGTTTGGCCAACTAGATCTATGATTCTTGCAATGGGAGAAGTGCTTGTTTTTGGGTTCTGCCATGTGGTGACCTTTCCAAGTGACAGTAGGGGCAGCAAGGCACACATCAAGTAGTTGCCATCAAGGGTAAAAAGATGGGGTTTTTATCATTGGTTTGAGATTATCCCTCTACATCATGTCATCTTGCTTAAGGTGTTACTCTGTTCTTATGGACTTAATACACTAGATGCATGCTGCATAGTGGACGATGTGTGGAGTAATAGTAGTAGATGCAGAAAGTATCAGTCTACTTGTTTCGGACGTGATGCCTATAGAAATAATCATTGCATAGATATCGTCACGATTTTTCGCGGTTCTATCAATTGCTCGACAGTAATTTGTTCACCCACCGTCTACTTGCGTTTATGAGAGAAGCCACTAGTAAACACTATGGTCCCGGGGTCTATTCACATCCATCGTTTACACCTCTGCTTTTACTTTGCTTTGTTACTTTGTTGCTTTCAGTTCTCACTTGGCAAACAATCTATAAGGGATTGACAACCCCTTCATAGCGTTGGGTGCAAGAGTTTGTGTTTGTGCAGGATCTTGAGATACTCTTCCACCAGATTGATACCTTGGTTCTCAAACTGAGGGAAAGACTTACCGTCGCTGTGCTACATCACCCTTTCCGCTTCGAGGGAACACCAACGCAAGGCTCCAAGGCCACGGGGGAAATCCTTTGCATACTTGCCTAGGAAGTCTCTTAAGGCGCAACCATAGCTGAAGGATTCCTGGTGCCGTCGACACAACTATTTCCTGGTGCCGTTGCAAGGGATACACATCAAAGATCAGATGTATTTCTGGCGCCGTTGTCGGGAGGAGAAATAAAGATCTATCCAAGTAGGTCTCACAAACTCTTCTCTTGCATTTACTTTTGTTGCCAGTTGCCTCTCATTTTCCTCTCCCCCACTTCACATTTTCCATTTTCGTTTCCCTTTCTCCTTTGCCTTTTTTGTTCGCCCTTTTTTCTTTCTTGCTTTCTGTTCGCTTGTGTGCCATGTGCCCTCAATATGCTTGCATCTTCGCCTGCTGAAAATCTAGTGATATGGATCCTCTTCCACTTGCTAGTCTCTTTAAGAGACCCACTCGTGTGGAACGAATTGCTAGTGAGTTGATGGCAATTGACTATTTCTTTGGAGTCTTGCGTAAGATGTGTGAATCTGAAAATGGTGATGAAGAAATTCATGAAGTGATTCACAAGGGCTCCTTGGATGAAAAGCATGATTGCAATTATTTCACTATAAATCCTATTACTGAAAATCATGCTAAAAATATGCAAAACCCTAAGCTTGGGGATGCTAGTTTTGCTATGACTACTACTTATTGCAATAATCATGATTGGGGTGATGATCTTTCTTATGTTCTTGAAAATTTGTTCAAACCTCATGATGAATATGATATTTGCAACAATATTGAAAGTGGGATTGGAGAAGTCATGACTTTATTTGATGATAATCCCACTATTTTTGAAGAGCGTCAACTTTTCATGCATGTGGATCATGAAAAGAATATCCTACGGGATAGCTATATTGTTGAATTTGAATATCATCCCATATGTAATTACTATGAGAGCGGAAAATATTTTGGTACAAACTTTCATGTTACCAAATCACCTCTCGTGATGTTGAGATTGCTCTTGTCTCTTTCTTCTTCCTTGCATATGGCAGCGATTGGTTGTCTTGACAATGTGTTCTCCTATAAAATGCCTATGCATAGGAAGTATGTTAGACTTAGATGTGATTTTCACATGCCTTATGATGCTCTCGTTGTGCTTCAATTCTTGTCTTTTGTGTGAGCATCATTGAATCAATGCCTAGCTAAGGGCGTTAAACAAAAGCGCTTGTTGGGAGGCAACCCAACGAATTTATCCTTTTTATTTCTGTTTTGTGTTTTCCACACTTTCATAATTCTGTTATGATTGTGTTTCTTGTGTTTCCTTTTTGCGTTTGTGCCAAGCAAAACCGTTATGATTAGTCTTAGGGATGATCGTTTGGTCATGCTGGAAAAGAGAGAAATTTCTGCTCACGAAAAGAATTTTCATTTTCTTCTGTAAGAGATTTTGAGTAGATTCTTTTTCTGCTGATTTCCACGCAAATTCTTCAGGCCGTCGTAATTGTTCAGAATTTTTTAATTACGAGAGGTATACGAAATATACAGATTGCTACAGACTAGTCTGCTGTTAACAGATTCTGTTTTTGTTGTGTTGGTTGCTTATTTTGATGAAAATATGGATAGTATCGGGGGATATTAGCCATGGAAGATTGAAAGTACAGTAACCCAACATCAGCACAAGTAGAATTTAAGTTTGCTACAGTACCTAAAGAAGTGGTGGTTTGCTTTCTTGTACTAATGTTATCACGAGTTTCTGTTTAAGTTTCGTGTTGTGAAGTTTTCAAGTTTTGGGTGAAGTTCTTATGGACAAAGAGATAAAAGAGTGGAAAGATCTCAAGCTTGGGGATGCACAACGCACCCCAAGAGATTCAAGGATGCCGTAATAGCCTAAGCTTGGGGATGCCCTGGGAAGGCATCCCCTCTTTCGTCTTCAATCCATATCCATCGGTAACGTTACTTGGGGCTATATTGTTATTCACCACATGTTATGTATTTTTGCTTGGAGCGACTTGTATCGTAGGAGTCTTTTATTTTTTTGTTGTGTCACAATCATCCTTGCTGCACACCTAGAAAGAGAGACATGCACTCACCATGATTTTGTCGAGCTTCACTTATATCTTTTGGTAGACAATTCAGCTCACATGTGCTTCACTTATATCTTTTGAGCTAGATACTTTTGCTATATGTGCTTCACTTTTATCTTTTAGAGCACAGCGGTGCATGGCTTGGTAGTTGATCTATGCTTTGAAAGTAGTCTAAAAAGGGGTAGTTATCCAAAGGGATACAAAAACTTCCACCTTCATGTGCAGAGAATAGTTAGAGAAGTTTGATTCATCTCAATTAGTTTTGAGTTGTGGTTATGGTAATATTGAAGTTATGCTAGTAAGGTGTTGTGGATCTAGAAATACTTGTGTTGAAGTTAGTGATTCCCGTAGCATGCACGTATGGTGAACTTCTATGTGATGAAATCTGAGCATGATTTATATTGATTGTCATCCTTTGCGTGGCGGTCGGGATCGTGCGATGGTTTATACCTACCATCCCTTCCCCTAGGAGTATGCGTTGAATGATTTGTTTCGATTACTAATAAAACTTTTGCAACAAGTATATGAGTTCTTCATGACTAATGTTGAGTCCATGGTTTAGATGCACTTTCACCTTCCACCATCACTATCTTCTTAGTGTCGTGCAATTTTCGCCGGTGCACAAAACCCACCATTAGCCTCCCTCAAAACAGCCACCATACCTACCTATTATGGCTTTTTCAAAGTCATTCCGAGATATATTGCCATGCAACTATCACCATGACATGTGCCACCACGTCTACATTGCCATTGCATGATCGTAAGATAGCTAGCATGATGTTTCCATTGATGTCTATGCCATGCTAGATCATTGCCACGGTACCCTACCGAAGGCATTCCATATAGAGTCATAGTTGCTCTAAGTTTTGATTTGAAAGTGTGATGATCATCATTAATGGAGCATTGTCCCATGTGAGGAAATAAAAGAGGCCAAAGAAGCCCACCAAAATAAAAAAATAAAAAAAAGAGGCCAAAGAGCCCACCAAAAAAAATGAGAGAAAAAGAGAGAAGGGACAATGCTACCACTTTTTCCACACTTGTGCATATTAAGCACTATGATCTTCATGATTGAGAGTCTCTCGTTTTGTCAGCACCATATAGCTAGTGGGAAATTTTCATTATATAACTTTGCTTGTATATTCCAATGATAGGCTTCCTCAAAATTGCCTTAGGTCTTCGTGAGCAAGCAAGTTGGATGCACACCCACTAGTTCTCTTTAAGAGCTTTCACATACTCGTAGCTCTAGTGCATCATTTGTATGGCAATCCCTACTCATTCACATTAATATCTATTGATGAGAATCTCCACAGCTCATTGATATGCCTAGTTAATGTGACTATCTTCTCCTTTTTGTCTTGCAACCTCCACTACATTCCACGCCATCTATAGTGCTATAACCATGGCTCACGCTCATGTATTGCGTGAGAGTTGAAAATGTTTGAGAACGTAAAGGTGTGAAACAACTACTTGGCTAATACCGGGGTTGTGCATGATTTAAATTCGTTGTGCAATGATGATAGAGCATAGCCAGACTATATGCTTTTGTAGGGATAACTTTCTTTTGGCCTTGTTATTTTGAAAGTTCATGATTACTTTGCTAAGTTTGCTTGAATTATTATTGCTTCCACGTCAATAGGAAACTATTGTTTTGAATCTAATGGATCTGAACATTCACGTCACATAAGAGGAATTACAAAGTACACCTATGCTAGGTAGCATGAAAGCATAAAAAATTCATTCTTATCACTTCCCTACTCAAGGACGAGCATGAGTTAAGCTTGGGGATGCTTGATACGTCTCAAACGTATCTATAATTTTTGATGGTTTCACGCTGTTATCTTGTCTTCTTTGGTTGTTTTATGTATCTTTTTATATCTTTTTGGGACTAACTTATATATTCAGTGCCAAGTGTCAGTTCGTGTTTTTTCTGTGTTTTTGACTCTTTTCAGATCTGATTTTGGTACGGAGTCCAAACGGAAGAAGACCAGGGGCTTTTAGGCCAAGCCTGGTGGGCTCTAGGGAGCCCACAAGCCCCCACTCCGCCACCAGGGGGAGTCGGCGGTGGGCAGGCTTGTGGCGTGCCTGGCCGCCCCCTGACCTAGATCTTTGGCCTATAACTTCCCAAATATTCCGCACAAAATCATGGGAGCCTCGAAAATACTTTTCCGCCGCCGCAAGCTTCCATTTCCGCGAGATCTCATCTGGAGACCCTTCCCGGCGCCCTGCCGGAGGGGCCTTTGGAGTTGGAGGGCTTCTTCATCATCAACATCGCCCCTCCAGTGACTCGTGAGTAGTTCACTTGAGACCTACGGGTCCGTAGTTAGTAGCTAGATGGCTTCTTCTCTCTCTTGGATCTTCAATACAAAGTTCTCCATGATCTTCATGGAGATCTATCTGATGTAATCTTCTTTGGCGGTGTGTTTGTCGAGATCCGATGAATTGTGGATTTGTGATCAGATTATCTATGATATATATTTGAGTCTTTGCTGATTTCTTATATGCATGATTTTATATCCTTGTAAGTCTCTCCGAGTCTTGGGTTTTGTTTGGCCAACTAGATCTATGATTCTTGCAATGGGAGAAGTGCTTGGTTTTGTGTTCTCCCATGTGGTGACCTTTCCGAGTGACAGTAGGGGTAGCAAGGCACACATCAGGTAGTTGCCATCAAGGGTAAAAAGATGGGTTTTATCATTGGTTTGAGATTATCCCTCTACATCATGTCATCTTGCTTAAGGCGTTACTCTGTTCTTATGGACTTAATACACTAGATGCATGCTGGATAGCGGTCGACGTGTGGAGTAATAGTAGTAGATGCAGAAAGTATCGGTCTACTTGTTTCGGACGTGATGCCTATAGAAATAATCATTGCATAGATATCGTCACGATTTTGCTCGGTTCTATCAATTGCTCAACAGTAATTTGTTCACCCACCTTCTACTTGCTTTTATCAGAGAAGCCACTTGTAAACACTACGTTCCCCAGGTCTATTCACATCCATCGTTTACACCTCCACTTTTACTTTGCTTGTTACTTTGTTGCTTTCAGTTCTCACTTGGCAAACAATCTATAAGGGATTGACAACCCCTTCATAGCGTTGGGTGCAAGCTTTTGTGTTTGTGCAGGATCTTGAGATACTCTTCCGCCGGATTGATACCTTGGTTCTCAAACTGAGGGAAATACTTACCGTCGCTGTGCTACATCACCCTTTCTGCTTCGAGGGAACACCAACGCAAGGCTCCAAGGCCACGGGGGAAATCCTTTGCATACTTGCCTAGGAAGTCCCTTAAGGCGAAGCCGTAGCTGAAGGATACTTGGTGCCATCGACACAACTATTGCCTGGTGCCGTTGCAAGGGATACACAACAAACATCAGGATCGCGCGATGGTTTATACCTACCAACCCTTCCCCTAGGAGTATGCATTGAATGCTTTGTTTCGATTACTACTAAAACTTTTGAAACAAGTATATGAGTTCTTCATGACTAATGTTGAGTCCATGGTTTAGATGCACTTTCACCTTCCACCATCACTATCTTCTTTAGTGTCGTGCAACTTTTGCCGGTGCATAAAACCACCATTAGTCTCCCTCAAAACAGCCACCATACATACCAACTATGGCTTTTTCAAAGCCATTCCGAAATATATTGCCATGCAACTACCACCATGACATGTGCCACATCTTCTACATTGCCATTGCATGATCATAAGATAGCTAGCATGATGTTTCCATTGATGTTTATGCCATGCTAGATCATTGTCACGGTACACTACCAAAGGCATTTCATATAGAGTCATCATTGCTCTAAGTTTTGAGTTGTAAGTGTGATGATCATCATTGATGGAGCATTGTCCCATGTGAGGAAATAAAAGAGGCCAGCGAAGCCCATTTACAAAAAGAGGCCAAAGATGCCCACAAAAAAAGGAGGCCAAAGAGCCCACCAAAAAAATGAGAGAAAAAGAGAGAAGGGACAATGCTACTATCTTTCCACACTTGTGCTTATTAAGCACCATGATCTTCATGATTGAGAGTCTCTCGTTTTGTCGCCACCATAAAGCTAGTGGGAAATTTTCGTTATATAACTTGGCTTGTATATTCCAGTGATGGGCTTCCTCAAAATTGCCTTATGTCTTCGTGAGGAAGCAAGTTGGATGCACACCCACTAGTTTTCTTTAAGAGCTTTCACATACTCTTAGCTCTAGTGCATCATTTGTATGGTAATCCCTACTCATTCACGTTGATATCTATTGATGAGCATCTCCATAGCTCATTGATATGCCTAGTCAATGTGACCATCTTCTCCTTGTTTGCCTTGCAACCTCCACCACACTCCATTCCACTTATAGTGCTAAAACCATGGCTCACGCTCATGTATTGCGTGAGAGTTGAAAAAGTTTGAGAAAGTAAAGGTGTGAAAACAATTACTTGGCCAATACCGAGGTTGTGCATGATTTAAATTCGTTGTGCAAGGATGATAGAGGATAGCCAGACTATATGATTTTGTAGGGATAACTTTCTTTTGGCCTTGTTATTTTGAAAGTTCATGATTACCTTGCTAGTTTGCTTGAAGTATAATTGTCTCCACGTCAATAGCAAACTATTGTTTTGAATCTAACGGATCTGAACATTCACGTCACATAAGAGGAGTTACAAAGGAGATCTATGGTAGGTAGCATGAAAGCATCAAAAATTCATTCTTTATCACTTCCCTACTTGAGGACGAGCAGGAATTAAGCTTGGGGATGCTTGATACGTCTCAAACGTATCTATAATTTTTGATGGTTTCATGCTGTTATCTTGTCAACTTTGGATGTTTTATATAACTTTTATATCTTTTTTGGGACTAACTTATTAATTTAGTGCCAAGTGCCAGTTACAGTTTTTTCTGTGTTTTTGACTCTTTTCAGATCTGATTTTGGAACGGAGTCCAAACGGAATAAAATCCCCGAAATGATTTTTTCCAGAACATAAGAAGATCGGGGGACTTGTGGGCCAAGGCAGGAGGCCCACAGGGGTCCCACAAGCCCTGTAGCCGCAGCCAGGGGGGCCTGCGGCTACCAGGCTTGTGGACCCCCTGGAGCTCCCCTGCCCTAGTTCTTTCGCCTATATATTCCCTAAAATCCCAAAAAAATAGGGGGTCCACGAAACCACTTTTCCACCGCCGCAAGCTTCCGTTTCCGCGAGATCTCATCTGGAGACCCTTCCCGGTGCCCTGCTGGAGGGCTGCTACATCAACATCATTGCCTCTCCAATGACTCGTGAGCAGTCTACTTCAAACCTACGGGTCCATAGTTAGCAACTAGATGGCTTCTTCTCTCTCTTGGATCTTCAATACAAAGTTCTCCATGATCTTCATGGAGATATATCCGATGTAATCCTCTTTGGCGGTGTGTTTGTCGAGATCCGATGAATTGTGGATTTTTGATCATATTATCTATGAATTATATTTGAGTCTTTGTTGATTTCTTATATGGATGATTTGACATCCTTGTAAGTCTCTCCGAGTCTTGGGTTTTGTTTGGCCAACTAGATCTATGATTCTTGCAATGCGAGAAGTGCTTGGTTTTGGGTTCATACTGTGCGGTGTCCTTTCCCAGTGACAGAAGGGGCAGCAAGGCACGCATCGTGCTGTTGCCATCAAGGGTAACAAGATGGGCTTTCATCATAGATTTGAGATTGTCCATCTACATCATGTCATCTTGCTTAAGGCATTACTCTGTTCTTATGAACTCAATACACTAGATGCATGCTGGATAGTGGTCGACGTGTGGAGTAATAGTAGTAGATGCAGAAAGTATCGGTCTACTTGTTTTGGACGTGATGCCTATATGTATAATCATTGCCATAGATAACGTCATGACTTTGTCGGTTCTATCAATTGCTCGAATGTAATTCATTCACCCACCGTCTACTTGCTTTCATGAGAGAAGCCACTAGTGAACACTACGGCCCCCGGGTCTATTCACAATTATCATCTCAACTTTTACTTTTACTTTGCTTTGTTTACTTTTCGCTTTCAGTTCTCACTTTGCAAACAATCTATAAGGGATTGACAACCCCTTCATAGCATTGGGTGCAAGCTCTTTGTGTTTGTGCAGGTACTTGTGACTTGACGCGATCCTCCTACTGGATTGATACCTTGGTTCTCAAACTGAGGGAAATACTTACCGCCTTGTGCTACATCACCCTTTCCTCTTCAAGGGAACACCAACGCAAGGCTCCAAGGCCGCGGGAGAATCCTTTGCATACTTGCCGAGGAAATCCCTATAGGCGTAACCAGCAGCACACCCCAAACTTGAAAACTTTAATCACACAAAACTTAACGGTACTTCGTGAGGTGGATTAGTGTAATAAAGATAGATCATTCACTTAGGTAATGTCAAGACAAGATTCATAATTGTTTTCACATTATACCTACTGTATTATATCATTCCCATAATTTATATAACTCAATATAACTTATGGAAACACTAAAACAAGCAAACTATGCATGCAAAGCATAATTTGTCGAAAAGAGAACAATCTGGGAAGAGGTGAATGATAACCATACTTGCCTGATTCTAATTGTTTGCTAAATTAGGACAACATAGAGAGTTTTCATATCAAATCTGTGTAAAAATTTCAGAATTTGTTCAATGCTCCAGTCACATAAGAGAAATTCTGCACTTGACGTAAAAATTCTGTTTTTGCACAGAATCAAGCGAACAAGTATCCACACTATCCCAAAGGCTTTACTTGGCACCTTATTGAAATAAATGAAACAAATCATGATTACTAAATTAGCTTAATCATGTGAACACACAAAAACAGTAGGTATAAGTATTGGGTTGTCTCCCAACAAACGCTTTTCCTTAATGCCTTTTAGCTAGACATGATGATTTCAATGAGGCTCACATAAAAAGTACTAATTTAAACATGCAAAAGAGCATCATGAATCACATGACAAGACAAGCATAACTTCAAAACTTTGAACACATAGAGAGGAAACTTGATACGATTCCAATTCCTACAATCATATCTTCCTCCCTCATAACAATTGTTAGTAGAATCACGAAGGAATTAAACAATATAACTATCACATAAAGCATTATCTTCATGATCCACAAGCATGGAAAGTTTATCACTCTCCATATAATAAAATTTCTTATCATTCATAATACTAGTGGGAAAAAACTCAACAAAATAACTATCATGTGTACCTGATTGATGTAATACAAATGAAAATTAAAATCATGATGAAAAGTTTCATGGTTATTATTATTTTGTATAGCATACATGTCATCAGAATAATCATCATAGATAGCAACTTTGTTGTTATAGTCAATTGAAAGCTCTTCCAAAATAGTGGACTCATCACTAAAGAAAGTCATGACCTCTCCAAATCCACTTTTATCATTATGAAAAGATTCAACGCCCTCCAAAATAGTGGGATCACTAGAAACTAGAGTTTACACTCTTCCAAACCCACTTTCATCAATATAATCATCATAAATAGGAGGCATGGTTTCATCATAATAAATTTGCTCATCAAAACTTGGGGGACTAAAAATATCATTTTCATCAAACATAGCACCCCAAGCTTGTGGCTCTGCATATCATTAGCATCATGGATATTCAGAGAATTCACACTAACAATATTACTATCATGCTCATGATTCAAGGAATTCATATTAAACATTTTTATAAACTCTTCCTCTAACAATTGAGCACAATTTTGCGAACCATCATTTTCACGAAAGACATTATAAATACAAAAAAAATGAGGCAACCTAAATTCCATTTTTTTGTAGTTTTCTTTTATGTAACCAAATTAGTGAAAAAGAAGAAACTAAAAGTTTAATTGCAAGATCTAAAGATATACCTTCAAGCACTCACCTCCCTCACAACGACGTCACAAAATAGCTTGATGTCCACTTTCTGAGTTTTGTTCTTATAGATGTTGTTGGGCCTCCAACCGCCGAGTTTTGTAGGATAGCAGCAAATTTCCCTTAAGTGGATGACCTAAGTTTTATCAATCTGTGGGAGGTATAGGATGAAGATGGTCTTTCTCAAACAACCCTGTGATCAAATACAAGAAATGTCTTGTGTCCCCCAATACACCCAATACAATGGCAAGTTGTATAGGTGTAGGATCGAAAATATGTCTAGGGGGGTGATTAGACTACTTGACAAGATAAAACTTAGCCTTTTTCCACGTGTCCCCCTTGTGTCCCACGTGGACCCCACAAGGCATCACCTCAGGGGGTGGGCGCGCCCTATTGACTTGTGGCCACAGGTGGCGCCCCTCTGGTGGTTATTCGCTCCAATATTTCTACACAAAATTGTCAAAAAGTTTTAGGCAATTCCAATAACTTTCATTTTCTACACAGAAAACATCACCACGGTTATTATGTTGAAAACATCGTCAGTCCGGGTTAGTTCTAAATAGATCATATAAAATGCATCAAAACCATATAAAAATATTTTAAACATAGGTGAATATGGAATTAATACTTTATAGATTATCGGTACATAGGAGGCGTATCATCTCCCTGCATGGATCTTACCTCTCTCTGATAAAGAGCAACAATTCACCTTAATTTCAGATTTACAAAATAGATGGACTTAGAGAAAACAACATGTGAGGCTTGGTTGGTGTATATCGACAATGTTTTATGGTGGTGAACTTTCTCCACTTCCCGTGGCCAGACGCTGCATGCTTTTTTTGTTGAAGGTGCCCGCTGTTTGTGGTTGGATGTTGTTACTTTCGTACATCAAGGTATGTAGCAGCAAGTTTTGTTGTTCTTTCATCACCAATGAATGCCAAAATTTATCATGTGGCCACTTTTTTATAGTAGTATGTCGGCGTTCTGGGAATGGGGGTACGCACACCTGCCTGCCTGCGGCCCAGGGCTGGCCCACTTCACCAACCACAAACCAGCAGGCCCGGCACCGCTCAAGACAAGGCATTCACGAGGGGCCTAGCCTCGTGAGGAAAAATGGCATAAACACCCGAAGGGGGCCTCCTGGGGACCCCTCAGGAGCGGCGGATATTCCGAGGTGAGGCCCGACCTTAGGAGTCAAGGATGACAAAGAGGAAGGACAGGCGAGCAGCGGACAGGGAAGCAGTGTAGTTTCCCCTTTAGTGCAAAGGGGGCATGGACGTAACGGGGTCCCGAGGGCAATAAGGCCATCGCCACCCTCTAGTAGGGAAGACTTCACCCCTAGGCCCGTCCCTGCAGCATTGGCAGCCACTTTGTAAACGAAGACCACCTTTTCCAAATTGGTCGTCGTGGGATCCCTTCCCGCCAAAACGATAAGGGAAGAGGACCGGCGCCACCACTATATATAAAGTATTGGTTACTTCTTAGAGGGGAGAGATCCATTGATTCACCCACTTGCACCACACAAAGCCACCCAGGCTCTGGAGTCTCTTGAACACTGTACTAGTTTGTCCACCAACGTCCACGAGAGGCAATCTACCAAAGCAGGTGTAGGGTATTATGCTTCTCAGCAGCCAGAACCTGGGTGAACTGTTGTGTCCTATGTGTTCCGCACCATCGAGTGAGTTCCTTGCCATTCTTGGTGACCAGCGAGCTAGGTAAGGCGAGCCAATGAGAGTTCTTCGTACATGCCCGTGAGTTCAAATCTTTAGGGTTTTGCAGAGCCCGAAATCCGACATTTGACGCGCCGGGTAGGGGTGTGTCGAGGTTTCTCCCAGGGCTCGGCCTGCTAAAGCCGATCACACTCATGGTAGGGAGACAGCGGAGAGGCGGGCCGCCCGCGGAGAGGCGGGCCGCCCGCGTGGCGCTGACGACGCAGGCGTCCAAGACGCCCTGCGACACTCCGCCAACCCATTGGCTGGCGCTCACGCCGGACAGTTCCCGACGAGCGCAGGGAGCTGCCGCCTTCACCAACCATATGGCATCCCCCCGTCTCTCCAACTCTTCCATGCGTCCAGGTTGTTCCTTTCCCCCTCCGAGTCTGTCAGCACCCGACGCACCTACTCGTCATGCTCCTGGTGGCATATGAGCTCAAGCGCTAACACGCGGCCCGCCGTCGCGACGTCGGTGGACACAAGCGCGCCCCTGGGCGCGACGTCCCCGGCGACACCAGAGCGCGCCCCCGTGGGAGCCACGTTTGTTGGCCCGCATCGGCAGGGGCTACAACGGGAGATCCACGCGGGCGCGTCACAAACGCCCACTCAGGCCCACCTGCACTGGGGATCCAGCGGGAGCTGCCGGAGACACGGGACTTGGTTACGCTGGGAGGGCGTCATACAGCGTCCCCCACTGTGCTTCACGAGACAAGGAGGTACTATCGGAGGCCCGACGACATCAACCCCTTGAGGCGCGCACAGTTCGACGACGACCGCATCGGCATGCGTCTGGGCTACGGAGGGAGCAACATGGACCATCACTGTGTGAGGAGGCACGCACGCGACCCCGAGGGCGACCCCCGCGCAAACAGGTATGAACAACACCACAGAGGTGGCCCACGGGGGTGGCTTTGCGGGGACGCCGAGCGTTGGTGTCCTCGCGGGGCGCACCTGCTGGCCGTGAGCTGCTTCAGGCACACGTCTGGGTCTGGGGACCAGGAGCCTCTCGCCTGGGGCAGGGTGGACGCACCCTGGTATCCAAGCTAAGGGGCCCGAACCTGGGAACTGAGGGTGGAGCATACACCCATGTTCCCGGGCCAGACGATCCTAACGTGGAGGTCGGGGATGGTATATCCACCCCTGCCTCCGGGGCGTGCGACGCCCACCTAGGGACTGAGGGTGGAACATACGCCCATGTCACCAGTGCGGGCTTTGTTTGATCGCTAGCGGGTGTTCGGGTACCTGCCGTTGCCCTCGGGATGGGCATGCCCGGCCTGGGGGCATGGCCCAGGGTACCAATGGAGGAACATGGGGGGCCTGAGCGAGGTGCTTTGGGGCAACGCCCCCGAACTCAGGACCTACCGTCTGGGTAAGCTCTCCGACCAGTGAGCACTGAGGGATCCTCCCACACTTAAGGGCTCGCTCAGGACGGGCCACGCCACACCGCTACGAGCCCGGGGACCGCGAGAGGGGCACGCGTGTGTGAGGCACACGGCTCCCGAAGCATCCCCAGGACCTGCATCAACCTGTAGCACCTCTGCATCGTCCTTCAATCCTTCCGGAACCTACTTCATCCCGTGACACTCTCACATAATAACAAGCCGAGGTTGTATACGCCAGCCCCCCCTCCCCTGAGGACGCATAAGGGGCCCACCCCATGCCGAGTGGAAGACCTATGCTCCACGGTGGGTACAGATGGAGGCAATCAACACAGTCCACCAATGACTTCTGGAAGCAGGCGCCTATGCGTCGGGCATAGGGACACTCGCGAGGCCAAAGCGTCCTCGCGACCTCCCAGATACATCCCCACTATGACACTTCCACGTAATAATGAGTCGAGGTTGTATACGCCCAGGGCCCCCCGAGGACGCGGAAGGGGTCCATCCCACGCCGAGTGGAAGCCCTATGCTCCGCGCAGGGGGGAGACGGAGGCGGTGAATAGATTAGGCGCTGGACGCGGCTTTCATTTGATTTTTCTGGCTTGTATTTGTCGATGTTTACAAAATCAAACTCGGGGCCTTTCCAAATGAAGTCTTTAAGTAAACCCGTTTTCTTGGTCGTACTTCAAGCACACTCTCTTCCTCTGAGTCGAGCATTCGCCTGCCCCCTCCCCCCCCCCCCCGCTTGTACCCCACGAGCGGGGGTTGGGGACATGGTGCTGACACCTCGCCAAGGCCATGGTGCCTGGACCCTCGCGTGGCACTCACGGACGAGTCGGCAGACTCATGCCACGTGATACTCGCTCAAGAGTCCCATTCACGGCTCGGCGCACCATCTTGGAGGGGGAACAAAATTTGGTATTTTCTTACAACAGTTGTTTCTCTTGGGATAGCTTGAGCACCTACGGGGGCTCGTGAGCATCGTGCCTCAGGAGCCTCACCTGTCACAAAGCCACTTGGCCACCCTGGTGCCGTCTTCGGTCGGCATCAGGGGTGTCAGGGCATCGCCCCGTGAGGGACGACCTTGGTAACGGGCCGCACCTCACGACGGCAGGGAAATGTGCGGGACCGAGACCTGCCGACGCAGAGCTTCCTGAATGCAGACTAGGGATCTCTAGAAATCAGACCCTTCAAAACCAGAAAGCATAATCCCCGGGGGCCTCTTGGACGTCTAAGGGGGCTCCTGAGCATCGCGCCTCAGGAGACTTACTAGTCGCAAAGCCACTTGGCCACCCTGGTGCCGTCCAGGCACATTCGTCCGATGTCAGAGTGTCGCACCTCACAACGTCAGGGAAATGTGCGGGACTGGGACCTATCGATGTAGAGCCGCTTTAATGTCTAAGGGGGCTCCTGAGCATCGGGACTTAGGAGCCTTACCGATCGCAAAGCCACTTGGCCACCCTGGTACCATCCAGGCACATTCGGTCGGTATCAGGGGTGTCAGGGCCTTGCCCCGTGAGGAACGACCTTGGGAACGGGTCACGCCTCACGACGGCAGGGAAATGTGCGTGACTGGGGCCTGCTAACATAGAGCATCGACCCACTTCACTCGCAACAAGGAGAAGCCAACCGAGCGACAAGCCCCTCGGGCGCCATAATCATGCCTCTCAACCAGAGAGGTTCACTACAAGCACACCGAGCTAAGTATCCAAACCGGTTAGATGCAACAGTACTAAAAAAGGGGCGGTCACCCAAATCCATTACATGCCCGAAGGGCCTACCCTTGTTTTCATGGACGCATTATCAGGAGTAAGGAGGAGACTACTAGTGATGACGGTCCCATAGGGAGGCTGCCGCCGCAGGCGTCTGACGCCCGTGCATCGATGCCTAGTCTGTGTCGTCTCCTCCTTCACGGGAACATACGGACGGCGTCGCGCTTGGGGGCTCTCCTGCATGTTTCGGGCGTGGCGGCAAGGTGGCTCGTCATAGTTGTTGTCGCTGCCACCGCTCAGGCTCCCTCCGGAGGTGGTGACGCTGCTACCGGAGGCGCGACGCACGCTGCCAGAGGCTGTCCCATATACATGATCACCACGGACGGTGTCCTCCAGACAGCAACCCAGACGCTCGCCCTCGCCCCCGAAGATCTTGACGAAGAGTGTCGCTTCCCCGTCAAATTTGAAGTGGAGGTAGCACCTCCCCTTCAAGCCTCGAAAGGGCGACCGCGTGCCACCCATGATTCAGGTACACGTACCCGCGGGGGGTGACCTCGACCTCCACCCAGGACGCCCCGCTGCAGCTCCCGTCAGCCTGCAACCAGAGGCCTAGAAACCCGCCGGTCAGCAGCGCCTTCGCGAAGAAGCTTGAGAGCTGGAGCCAGGCAATTTTCGGCATGTCCACCCACGTCACGAACTCCATCACCGTGTCAACTGAATGGATCCGCGGGCACGGCGGTCGGGTGGCCACCGCCGACCTCCCACCTCGGCCACCGCACACACTCTTGCTCATCGGCGCACCACGGCTACGCCCTCGGGAGGCCGCCACCGACACCGTTGCGTACTTCCGAGGGCGGTCGCGGCCTCTCTTGGATGGTGGAGGGGCGAGACCTTCCCGGAAGCCTTCCCCTTCTCTGCAGCGGAGAACCTCCTCACCAGTGCCATGTTGAGAGGGTGGAGGGTTCCAGGCATAAGATGAAGAAAACGAAGGCAATGTGGACCTTATCACATTCGTCAAGTTAAATATGCAGCTGAGGGAAGACCGGTGCCCCTCCGCCTTCTTGGGCCCATGTAGTTCATGAGGAAGCGCGCCCACATGGTATGCGAAGAGGTGGCGTCTCCAAGGAGCAATGATGGCTGTCGCAGCACCCGGATGTCGCATCAGTTTGATCAGGCGCGTCTCCGAGCGCCTCAGGAACTGGGAGTGTAGCAGCATGGCTGCACGGCGCGTGTGAAGCCTAGTCCGCAGACATTTAGGGCCTGCGACGCTTCAGGCCTCCCCCAAGGCTTCACCAGGAAGCCAACCCAGGCGCTCCTTGGGCCCGGGGGCTATTGTCGGCGTTCTGGGAATGGGGGTACCCGGACCTGCCTGCCTGCGGCCTACGGTTGACGCACTTCATCAACCACAAACCAGCGGGCCTGGCTCCGCTCAAGACAAGGCCCTCGCGAGGGGCTAAGCCTCGCAAGGAAGATACGCATCAAAACCCACAGGGAGCCTCCTTAGGACCCCTCCGGAGCGGCGGATATTCCGAGGCGAGGCCCGGCCTCAGGAGTCAAGGATGACGCAGAGGAAGGACATGCGAGCAGCGGACATTAAGGCAGCACAGTTTCCCCTTTAGTGCAAAGGGGACATGGACGTACCGAGGTTCCGAGGGCATCTACCAAAGGTTTCCATTCTGGTGCAACAAGGCCATCACTGCCCGTCAGTAGGGTAGACGTCACCCTGGGCCCGTCCCTGCAGCATTGGCAGCCACTTTGCAGGAGAAAACCACCTTTGGGCAGGGGAGCATGTTCCCCGGCCTCCCTTCCAAATTGGTTGTTGTGGGATCCCTTCCCGCCAAAACAATAAGCGAAGAGGACCAGGGCCGCCACTATATATAGAGGGTAGGTTACTTTGTAGAGGGGAGAGATCCATTGATTCACCCACTTGCACCACACAATGCCACCCAGCCTCCGAAGGCTCTTGAGCACTGTACTAGTTTGTCCACAAACCTCCACGAGAGGCAATCCACCAAACCAGGAATAGGGTATTACGCTTCTCAGCGGCCCGAACCTGGGTAAACTACCATGACATGTGTCTTCCACACCATCGACTGACTTCCTTGCCATTCTTAGCGACTAGCGAGTTAGGTAGGGCGAGCCAGTGAGAGATCTTCGTACACGCCCCTGAGTTCAAATATTTACGGAGCCCGAAATCCGACATAGTATGAGTAGAAGGTTGAAAGGAGTTTGGCATTTAGTATCTCACTTATTGTCTAGGCTTTCAATTTAGGAAATGATTTGGAAGCTCAACATAGAAAATTATTTAGTCTAATGCGGATTACATATTAAACGCCTTTTCAAAGCAAGTATGGAAGAATATGTGGTGAACTCTCGATGATTTTTTAGTATAATAGTTTCTTTGACTGGAAGAAATACTTGTAGATTTTAATCTATAGAAGTGTTGAGGGTATCAGCTTGGCAAAATTGATGCTCTTGAGGTCTATTGTTAATGGACATCTTTATCATTCTAGATATCATTTTTTGCAGATCACTAACAAGGCTTTCAAATGGTTGAGGGGGTTCTCATAATTCTGAGCTTGGTTCTTCCTGACTAACTGGTCGCCACGGTCGCAACTGGACAATCACAGGCATGAAATACTTCAGGGTGTCCGCCAAAGTCCGTGTCATCGAGCAGAAACTTGCCTCACTCAACCAAATTGCACCTGTCATCGATGCACGACTGCTCCCTCTTGAGCTTGCGTCGGTTTTTCCCTTGTAGAGGAAAGGGTGATGTAGCAGAGGAGCAGTAAGTATTTCCCTCAGTTTGAGAACCAAGGTATCAATCCCGTAGGAGAATCGCGCCAAGTCCAGAGTACCTGCGCAAACACAAAAGAGCTTGCACCCAATGCTATAAAGGGGTTGTCAATCCCTTCAAGAATGATTGCAAAGTGAGATCTTAAGGCGGAAAGTGCAACGAAGTAAAAGTGTAAGGCTGAAAATATGGTGTGAAGTAGACCCGGGGGCCATAGTGTTCACTAGAGGCTTCTCTCAAAATAGCAAATAATAAGGTGGGTGAACAAATTACTGTGGAGCAATTGATAGAACCATGCAAAGTCATGACGATATCTAAGGCAATGATCATACATATAGGCATCACGTCCGAGACAAGTAGACCGATACTTTCTGCATCTACTACTATTACTCCACACATCAACCGCTATCCAGCATGCATCTAGTGTATTAAGTTCATGACGAACAGAGTAACGCCTTAAGAAAGATGACATGATGTAGAGAGATAAACTCAAACAAATGATGAAAACCCCATATTTTTACCCTTGATGGAAACAACACGATGCGTGCCTCGCTGCCCCTTCTGTCACTGGGAGAGGTCAGCGCACGGTATGAACCCAAAACCAAGCACTTCTCCCATTGCAAGAATCATAGATCAAGTTGGCCAAACAAAATCCACAACTCGAAGAGAATTACAAGGATATGAAATCATGCATATAAGAGATCAGAACAAACTTAAATAAGATTCATAGATAATCTGATCATAAATCCACAATTCATCGGATCTCGACAAACACACCGCAAAGAAGATTACATCGGATAGATCTCCATGAAGATCATGGAGAACTTCGCATTGAAGATCCAAGAGAGAGAAGAAGCCATCTAGCTACTAGCTATGGACCCGAAGGTCTATGGTGAACTACTCACGCATCATCGTAGAGGTCATGGTGTTGTTCAAGAAGCCCTCCATATCCGAATCCCCTCCGACAGGGCACTAGAACGTGCCCAAGATGGGATCTTGCAGAGACAGAAGCTTGCGGAGGCGGAAAAGTATTTTCATCGATCTCTCTCGCAGTTTTGGAATTTTTCTTAATTTGTAGGCGGAAGAGGTAGGGCAGAAGAGCCATAGGGGACCCACAAGCCTGCTAGGCGCGGGCCCCCTGGCCGCGCCTAGGGGGCTTGTGGGGTCCCCTGGTGGCCCCTCCCTTGGTACTCAAGTCTCGTGCGTATCTTCTGTTCCAGAAAAAATCTTTTCGGAACTTTTGTTCCGTTTGGACACCGTTTAAAGTCCTCCTCTGAAAAGGGTCAAAAGCACGGAAAAAACAGGAACTAGCACTTGGCACTGAGTTAATAAGTTAGTCCAAAAAAAGATATAAAAGGCATACAAAACATCCAAAGTTTGACAAGATAATAGCATGGAACCATCAAAAATTATAGATACGTTGGAGACGTATCAAGCATCCCCAAGCTTAACGCCTGCTCGTCCTCGAGTAGGGAAGTTATAAAGACTGATTTTGGATGTGGAATGCTACCTAGCATAGTTGTCCTTTGTAACTTCTTTTCATGCGACATGAATGTTCAGATCCATAAGATTCAAAACAATAGTTCGCTATTGACATGAAAACAATAATACTTCAAGCAAAATAGCAAGGTAATCAAGAACTTTAGAAATCACAAGGCCAAAGAAAGTTATCCCTACAAAATCATGAAGTCTGGCCATGCTCCATCATCCCCACACAACTAATTCAAATCATGCACTACCCCGGTATTGGCCAAGTAATTGTTTTCGCACTCTTACTTTATCAAACCTTTTTCAACTCTCACGCAATACATGAGCGTGAGCAATGGATATAGCATTATGGTGAAATAGAGTGTGGTGGTGGTTGTGAGACAAAAAGGAGGAGATGGTCACATTGACTCGGCGTATCAAAGGGCTATGGAGATGCCCATTAATAGATATCAATGTGAATGAGTAGGGATTGCCATACAAAGGATGCACTAGAGCTATAAGTATGTGAAAGCTCAAAAGGAGAACTAGTGGGTGTGCATCCAACTTGCTTGCTCATGAAGACCTAGGGAAATTTTGAGGAAGCCCATCATTGGAATATACAAGCCAAGTTATAAAATAAAGATTCCCACTAGTTTATGGTGGTGACAAAACGAGAGGCTCTTAATCATGAAGAACATGGTGCTATTATGAAGCACAAGTGTGGAAAATATAGTAGCATTGTCCCTTCTCTCTTTTTCTCTCTTCTTTTTTTGGGGATCTTGGGCCTCTTTTCCTCTCCTTTTTTTTATTGTGGGCAAATTTGGCCTCTTTTATTTTATTTCCTCACATGGGACAATGCTCTAATAATGACGATCATCACACTTTAATTTACTCACAACTCAAAGCTCAGAATGACGATGACTCTATATGAAATGCCTCCGGCAGTGCACCGGGATGTGCAACGATCTAGCTTGGCGTATGACGTTGAAACATCTCGCTAGCTATCTTATGATCATGCAATAGCAATATGAGAGTGACGGCACAATTCATGAGACGGAACGGTGGGAGTTGCATGGCAATATATCTCGGAATGGCTATGGAAATGCCATAGTAGGTAGGTATGGTGGCTGTTTTGAGGAAGGCATATGGTGGGTTTGTGCACCCACGAAAATTGCACGGTACTAGAGAGGCTAGAAATGGTCGAAGGTGAAAGTGCATCTATAACATGGGCTCACATTAGTCATGAAGAACTCACATACTTGTTGCGAAAGTTTTTATTAGTAATCGAAACAAAGTGCTAAACGCCTACTCCTAGGGGAAGGGTTGGTAGGTGTTAACCATCGCGCGATCCCGACCGCAACACAAAGGATGACAATCAATAGATCAATTATGCTCCGACTTCCTAACATAGCGGTTCACCGTACGTGCATGTTACGGGAATCACTAACTTCAACACAAGTATTTCTAGATTCACAACACCCTACTAACATAACTCTTAATATTACCAAATCCACGTCTCAAAACTAATTGAGAGGAATCAAACTTTTCTTTCTACTCAATGCACATGAAGATGGAAGATTTTGTGTCCTCTTTGGGTACCTATCACCTTTGGGACTACTTTCATAGCACAAACCAACTACCAAGTCACGCACCGCCGTGCTCTAAAATATCTAAGTGAAGCACATAAAGCAAAATTATCTAGCTCAAAAGATATAAGTGAAGCACGATGAGCATTCTAGAAAATTCACGATCAGTGCGTGTCTCTCTCAAAAGGTGTGCGGCAAGGATGATTGTGACACAACCAAAAGAAAATACTCCTACCATACAAGACACTCCAAGAAAAACACGTATCATGTGGTGAATAAAAATATAGCTCCAAGTAATGTTACCGATGCATTGAAGACGAAAGATGGGATGCCTTCCCGGGGCATCCCCAAGCTTAGGCTTTTTGGTGTACTTTAATTTGGATTGGTATGCCTTGGGCATCCCCAAGCTTTAGATCTTTCCACTCTTTATCCATTTGTCCATGAGAACATCACCCAAAACTTGAAAACTTCACAACACAGAACTTAAGCAGAAACTCGTGATATCATTAGCACAAGCAAACAAACTACCACCTCTTTAGGTACTGTAGCAAACTTGATTTCTATTTATATTGGTGTTAGATTACTGTATTCTCACTTTTCCATGGCTAGTACCCCCCCGATACTATCCATAGTTTCATCAAAACAAGCAACCAACTCAACAAAATCAGAATCTCTCAAAAACAGACAGTCTGTAGCAATCTGTATACTTCGTATACTTCTGGTACCTCAATAATTCTGAAAAATTACAACTACCTGGGAACAAGGCATATCAACCAGCAGCAAAAATAATCAAATCAAAAGCTATTTATTAATAAAAATAAAAATAATCTCGTCGGCGAAAAGTTTCTGTCTTTTTCCAGCAGGATCAAACAACCATCACCCAGACTAGTCATAAAGGTTTTCCTTGGCTCAAACACAAAAAGAAACACAAAAGACACAATAATAACATAATTATGATGGTGTGGAGGCAACAAAGCAGAAAGAAAAAGATAAATTCATTGGGTTGCCTCCCAACAAGCGTTATTGTTTAACGCCCTTAGCTAGGCATAAGGCGATAGAATTACGTATCGTCGTCTTTGGTGCTCAAACCATAAGTAGCCCTCATCATAGATTCGTAAGGCAATCTTATTTTCTTTCTAGGAAATTGAAATCTAATATTCCCTTCCCTCATATCGATGATAGCACCGATAGTTCTTAGGAAAGGTCTACCAAGAATGATAGGGCATGTAGGATTGCAATCAATGTCAAGCACAATGAAATCTACGGGTACATAGTTCCTATTTGCAACAATAAGAACATCATTGATCCTTCCCATGGGTTTCTGGAAAGTATAATCCGCAAGATGCAAATTAAGAGAACACTCCTCATTCTCATTAAAACCCAGAACATCACATAAAGACTTTGGAATCGCGGAAACACTAGCACCCAAATCACACAAAGCATTGCATTCATAGTTTTTGATTTTGATTTTGATAGTAGGTTCCCACTCATCATAAAGCTTTCTAGGGATAGAAACTTCCAACTCAAGTTTCCCTTCAACAGATTTTATCATAGCTTCGACGATATGATCGGTAAAGGCCTTGTTTTGGCTCTAATCGTGTGGAGAGTTTAGCATGGATTGCATCAAGGAAATGCATTCAATCAAGGAGCAACTATCATAATTGAATTCCTTGAAATCTAGAGTAGTAGTTTCATTACTATTCAAGGTTTTAATATCTTCTACTCCACTTCCAATGCTTTTAGCATCAAGATAGATGGACTCCGAATCATTGGGGCGTTTTTCAACCAAAGTGGATTCATATCCACCCCCATCATCATTAGGTTTGACACAAGGAAACAAAGATTCAATGGGAGTGACACCAAGCACTTTAAGATCTTCGTGATTCTTATCACGAGAACACGCACCCTTTTAAGCCATTCATGTCTAGCACGAATTTGGGTGGTTCTTTCTTTGCTCTCACTCATGGAAACACGCATAGCTTTCAAAGTTTCATCCATATTGATCTTGGGAGGAGCACATCTAAGTTTCAAAGCATCAATATCATTAGACATTCTATCAATCCTCCTAGCCAAATCGTGAATTTTGAGTAGGTTTTCCTCTATGGACGCATTGAAAATCTTTTGCGAGTTGATAAACTCTTTGATATTACTCTCTAGATCAGAGGGTAATCTATTGTAATTTCCATGAGTATTGTTGTAGGAGTTGCCAAAGTTATTAGAGGGGTTACAAGGAAAAGGCCTAGGAACATAGTTTCCTCTAAAATCATTGTTGTTGCCAAAATTATTCCTACCTACAAAATTAACGTCCAAGCTAGCGTTGCTACTCTCAATCAAGGAAGACAAGGGCATTAGGATCTAAAGGAGCACTTCTACTAGCAACCAAATTAATTAACTCATCCATCTTAGCACTCAACGAGTTAATTTGTTCTATAGCGTGTACGTTCTTACTAGTAGGTGACCTTTCAGTGTGTCACTGAGAGTAGTTCGTCATGATATTGTCTAGGAGTTTCGTGGCTTCTCCTAACGTGATTTCCATGAACGTTCCACCTGAGGCGGAGTCCAAGATATTTCTAGAAGTGAAATTCAAGCCACGTAGAACATTTGTATAATCATCCAAAGACTCAAGCCATGAGCGGGACAATTTCTAATCATCAATTTCATTCTCTCCCAAGATTGTGCAACATGTTCATGATCAAGTTTCTTAAAATTCATGATATCATTACGGAGAGAGATAATCTTAGCCGGCGGAAAATACTTGGATATATAAGCATCTTTGCACTTGTTCCAGAAATCAATACTATTTTTGGGCAAAGACGAAAACCAAGTTTTTGCTCGATCTCGCAACGAGAATGGAAAAAGCTTCAATTTAATCACATCATTATCCACATCTTTCTTCTTTTGCATATCGCAAAGCTTAATGAAGGTATTAAGATGGGATGCAGCATCTTCACTAGGAAGACCGGAGAATTGCTCTTTCATAACAAGATTCAGCAAAGCAGCATTGATTTCGTATGATCCCGCACACGTGGCGGGAGCAATCGGAGTACTAATAAAATCATTATTATTAGTATTCGAGAAGTCACAAAGTTTGGTGTTTTCAGTCATGGTGATTTCAGCAAGCAAACAAGCACACAAGCGAACAGAAAGCAAGCGAGAGAAAAGGGCCAACGAAAAAAGGCAAACAAAAAAGGCAAATATTTTTGTAAATTTTTGTTTTCCATAAGTGGGGGAGAGGAAAACGAGAGGCAAAAAAGTAAATGCAAGTGATGAGTTTGCGACACTTACTTGGATGAGTTCTTGACTTGATCCTTCCTGGCAACGGCGCCAGAAATCCTTCTGCTGCCTCTTTCGCTTGCGTTGGTTTTTCCCTTAAAGAGGAAAGGGTGATAGAGCACAGGAGCAGTAAGTATTTCCCTCAGTTTGAGAACCAAGGTATCAATCTAGTAGGAGAATCGCGCCAAGTCCAGAGTACCTGCACAAACACAAAAGAGCTTGCACCCAACGCTATAAAGGGGTTGTCAATCCCTTCAAGAATGATTGCAAAGTGAGATCTGAAGGCGGAAAGTGCAACGAAGTAAATGTGTAAGGCTGAAAATATGGTGTGAAGTAGACCCGGGGGCCATAGTGTTCACTAGAGGCTTCTCTCAAAATAGCAAATAATACGGTGGGTGAACAAATTACTGTCGAGCAATTGATAGAACCGCGCAAAGTCATGACGATATCTAAGGCAATGATCATACATATAGGCATCACGTCCGAGAAAAGTAGACCGATACTTTCTGCATCTCCTACTGTTACTCCACACATCGACCTCTATCCAGCATGCATCTAGTGTATTGAGTTCATGACGAACAGAGTAACGCCTTAAGAAAGATGACATGATGTAGAGAGATAAACTCAAACCAATGATGAAAACCCCATATTTTTACCCTTGATGGAAAAAACACGATGCGTGCCTCGCTGCCCCTTCTGTCACTAAGAGAGGTCACCGCACGGTATGAACCCAAAACCAAGCACTTCTCCCATTGCAAGAATCATAGATCAAGTTGGACAAACAAAACCCACAACTCGAAGAGAATTACAAGGATATGAAATCATGCATATAAGAGATGAGAAGAAACTCAAATAAGATTCATAGATAATCTGATTATAAATCCACAATTCATCGGATCTCGACAAACACACCGCAAAGAAGATTACATCGAATAGATCTCCATGAAGATCATGGAAAACATTGTATTGAAAATCTAAGAGAGAGAAGAAGCCATCTAGGTACTAGCTATGGACCCGAAGGTCTATGGTGAACTACTCACGCATCATCGGAGAGGTCATGGTGTTGATGAAGAAGCCCTCCATATCCGAATCCCCCCTCCCGCAGGGCACCAGAACGTGCCCAGATGGGATCTTGCAGAGACAGAAGCTTGCGGCGGTGGAAAAGTATTTTCGTGGATCTCTCTCGCAGTTTTGGAATTTTTCTGAATTTATAAGCGGAAGAGGCAGGGCAGACGAGCCATAGGGGGCCCACAAGCTTGCTACGCGCGGGGCCCCCTGGCCGCGCCTAGGGGACTTGTGGGGTCCCCTAGTGGCCCTTGCCTTGGTTCTCAAGTCTCGTGCGTATCTTTTGTTCCGGAAAAAATCTTTTCGGAAGTTTTATTCCGTTTGGACACCATTTAAAATCCTCCTCTGAAAAGGGTCAAAAACACGGAAAAAACAGGAACTGGCACTTGGCACTGAGTTAATAAGTTAGCACCAAAAAAGATATAAAAGGCATACAAAACATCCAAAGTTTGACAAGATAATAGCATGGAACCATAAAAAATTATAGATACGTTGGGGACGTATCAACGACGCAGGGGACTCGGAATCTGGCGTTTGATCCGTAGCAAAGCATGCGATGTTGGGATAAAATAGAGAGACTACACCGGAGGAAAGAAAAGCATGGTAGAAGATCTAAAGGTGTGAGCAGGATGTTCTTTTTTAGCAAAGGATCCATGTGTCTATTTTATCATCCCGTTACAACACTCGGCTGAAAGGGTTGATATGGTTGACTAGAGGGGTGAATAGGCAACTACCAAATTTTAGTTTTTCTTTGACAAATTAAGTTGAACAACAAATAGGTTGTCTAGCTATGTAACTAGGTGAGAAATCTATATGATGCTAACAACAACAACAAGCAAGTACCAAATACAAAGTAACGGAAAGAAGTAACCACAAGTGGAACTGATGAAAGCGAGGATGTGTTACCGTAGTTCCTTTCCTTTGACGGGAAGTTCGTCTTCGTTGGAGCAGTGTGGAGGCACAATGCACCCCATGATGCCACTAAGGCCACCATATTCTCCTCACGCCCTCACACAATGTGAGATGTCGTGATTCGACTAGTGGTGCCCTTGAAGGTGGCGACCAAACATTTACAAACAAGGTTGGGGCAATCTCCATAACTTAAGTGGAGGATCCCAACAAAACCATGAAGATTCACCACAATGGAATTTGGATTCAAAGTGACCTAGGGTTCTCATACACCCAAGAGTAACAATATCCACAATGGATTAGTGGGGGCAATCAAATTTCTCTTGGTGGAAGGGTACATCAAGGCCCTCTCAAGCAAACCCTAGAGTATCAACAAGTTTTGTTGGCTCGGGAGAGAGATCGGTTGAAAATTGAGCTTAGAGAAACAATGGAGCTTAGGGTTGGGAAAGGTGACCTTCTTGAGGAATAAGACCACCTTTATATAGTCGGGGAGAAATCCAACGGTTACCCACTCACTCAGCCTGCACATGATTGGTACTACTGCTGTGGAGAGCGGTACCACCGCCCATTAGAGGTAGTACCTCCCCTGGGAGCGATACTACCACGGTGGTTGTGGAGTAGCAGTTCGGGAGGGAGGCAGAGGTTGGTGGTACTACTAGGGCGGTAATATCGCTGCTAGGGGCAGTACTACTGCCCATAAGGGGTAGTACCGCCATCTATATCCTCTCAAGATCCGTTGCGGGTCCAGCCCAAAAAAGTGAGTTGTTCTGAAGTGGTAGTAATAAGCGGTTCTACCGCTGTCTCAGCGGTACTACCGCTGTCTCACCGGTACTACCGCTCTCTCAGCGGTACTACCGGCCAGAACTACTGCTCCAGAAATCGCTTAGTCCGACACGAAAAGTGTCGAGACACAAAGGCAGCAGCACTAGCAAGCGGCACTAGCTAGAGCACTTCCGCCCTAGAGCGGTACTACCGCTGACCAGGGCTGTACTACCTCGGATAAGAGGTAGTACCGCTTCATGGAGCGGTAATACCACTTGGATCTTTTCAGGCAGGGAAGGGGCAAGGATAGAGTCTTCATCATGGAGGGAATGGAACAAGTGTACGATAGAATGTGTACGTGATGGTTCCACCCAAACCTTTCTCATGCGTACCCCCTCTTGATAGTATGGCTTTTCCTACGACTCAAGTCCACCAATGGTGAAACGTAAGAAAGAGAACCGTCTTCACTTTAATACACAGAGGGCATGAATCGTCTTGTGCTGTATGATGAAATACCTGAAAGGCTTAGTGAACACGATTAGTTTGCAATTGCATTGTCATCAATCACCAAAACCACTAGGGTAGAAATATTCCCAAATAACCTCCCCCTTTTTGGTGGATTGATGACAACACGACATTTGCACAGGGAATATAACATGATAGAAATCAAACCCCCTTCTCTTAAAAATATAGACACGCTCCCTAGATGTGTGCACTATTTCGATTATGCTTTTGGAATGCAAAGTGCACACACTAGGGTCAACATTCCCCCTATATTTTATATATAGGCACTACTTGCATTAAGAGAATATGAAAGCAATAAAGCTGCAAGAAGTGATGTGTGAGCATTGGTAAGAGGGCACAAGATAAACATCTCACAAACTAAGACATAAGATGATTTAAGGTAGCATAAGATAACATATGTCTCACACCATATGACATGGTCTCACAAGAGTCTCACACACATAAAACAAAGCAAAGGAAACGATAGAAGAGTTCCTGAGTGAATAAAACAAGGCAACAAAAAAACACTTGTGACTCGCAAATCCTTAAACTCTCTCCCCTTTGGCAGCAACACACCAAAAGAGTAGAGAGAGCTAAGAGGATCTAGGAAGGCGGTAACTCCGGTGACTGACTTCAGTACTCTCCGGAATTGGGGCTATGATGAACTGTGCCATATGGAGCAGGTGAGCCAGGAAACTCACCATCAGAATCCCAAGGGCAGTGTTGAGCAATCCAGGTATCTTCATCGGTGAGCATGTCCTCCGAACCGCTAGAAGTCTGTAAGTTGAGCTTCCTACCAATAGTCTTGTGGTAACTGATAGAAGTATTCTCAGCTGCGTGAGCTCTACACTGACCATTTGCATGCATACAAAATAGCTTATTCATATTATCCTTGAGCTTCTTAGCCCAAGATGGCTCTGCAGAAGAGGTCGAAACACTCGGAGCAGCGCCACCCTCAGCCACATAGTCCTCATCATCCTCTTCATCTTTACTCTCGTCATCCTCTCACACATCCCTCTTAGGAGCAGTGTGAGTAGCCACTTATCCTTCTGCCTCAGTTGAACAATCTTATGTGACACCAGCTCACCATATTCAAACAGAGATCCCGGACACGTCATTTCCCAAGTTCTCTCAATCAAGTGCATCAGGTAAGGTCCATAGATAGGGCGCTTATGCTCCAAGACAACAGAAAGGATCTCGGACCACAAAGCATGTGATACATTCAATACCTCCACAATGACCTTGAACTTATGAGCCTGACAGAAAAGAAGCATATCCACCAAGCACAAGTGTACCTGATCCATATCCCCAACATGAGGAAAGAGAGTGTGTTGGAAGATGCGGTGCATAATATCCAAGAATGGTTCCAGCACCAAAGTAGACTTGCCCATGGTGGAGGAGATCTTCTCCGTGATATAGTTGTAGAGGTGACACTTGTGAGTTGAAGTAGTCTCTCTATATGGAGTCCCTGGTTATGATATCCAAGTAGATTCATAAATATCTTCCAGGGAGCAGATAGCAGCCTTCCATTGGGCATCCAAGTCAAGGTCCTATTCTCATTAGTCCCCAGATACACCGTGGCAAAGAACACAACTATAATATTTGGATCAAAGTCCTTGTTGAACTGCATCACGTTGAGAATGCCCAGTTTTTCACATAGTGGAAGAGTAATCCCAAAGTACGTGGCATTCCACTGGAAATATTCCATGTCAATGGATTTGACATTAGAACATACAAATTCTCCTTTTCCATCAGAACAATTTTATAGATCGAAAATTGCTTCCTGGTCCAGAAAGGATGGTTGCGCATAGAACGATCCCGAGGGTCACCATACAAATAAGCTTCGTGAGATATCCACAAGTCCTTGCTGGATAGATTTGCCAGGGATTAGGACTTCTTTGGACTGACAGTAGACTGCTTACCCCTTGACTTGGAAGTTTGCTGACTAGAACAATCTTCTTGAACAATCTTCTTTGGCTGGTTTGAGCTATCTCCTTCAGAGGTATGGTAACGCTTCGAGGTCCCACGGCTGGGGTTCACCGTATGCTCCCAAGGAGCAGAGTTGTCACCTCCTGAGATCGAAAACAAAAATCAAAGGGAAACACAAGGGTAAATGATATGCATAAGCCCAAGAGAAACCAAAACGTTGGAGAAAAGTTGATATTAAACGGGAAAACAGGTGCAATTGCCATCCCAGAGCGGTAGTACCGTTGACCGGAGTGGTAGTATCGCCCATGAGCGGAAGTATCGCTCAAGTGAGATGTAGTATTGCTCAGGGTAGAGACCACGGGGTATCTACCACCACTGGTCAGATGTAGTCCTACCGGGATGTCAAATGCACATATTCTCCCCTTAGAACATCAAATCTACTCCCTAGCCACCTTCCACATTAGTATATCTCGAGATGACCGAACGATGACTCCAAGTGGTGGCATATGCATAAGATATGATTTTATTTTAAAAGAAATGGGCACAAGACTCAGAAACCAGTCAAGGAAAAAGGGTACACGCCAAGTTGTGAAGAATCAAAACCAAAGAAAAACCAAGTTGGGGTGACACAAAACACAAACACACTCTCAAAAGAAAATGTCGCACTAGGAGGGGCGGTGGCCAAAGCCACCAATGTTTGCGTCTATTGGTATGGCACCGCAAAGATTTTAACCTTGGGACCATGACAAAAACTCGTCTTTGAAGTAGCGTTGTCATCAAAAATGACTAAAGTGAAAGACTTCATCGCTTTACGCATAATAGGGGGAAGAAGAGTTCATTGAGAGAACAACACCCCCCTAAATCCATGCCTACATCTAAACAAGATAGTATGATGAGAGTGGTGGGGTGTGCAATGTGTCAATCCATGATACCTCTCAAACGTATCTATAATTTTTGATGGTTTCACGCTGTTATCTTGTCATCTTTGGATGTTTTATGTACCTTTTATATCTTTTTTGGGACTAACTTATTAATTCAGTGCCAAGTGCGAGTTCCTGTTGTTTCTGTGTTTTTGGATCTTTTCAGATCTGATTTTGGAACGAGTCCAAACAGAATAAAATCCACGAAATGATTTTTTCCCGAATGGAAGAAGATCAGAGGGCCTGTGGGCCAAGCCAGGAGGGCTCCAGGGAGCCCACAAGCCCCCACTCCGCCACCAGGGGGAGGCGGCGGTGGCAGGGCTTGTGGCCTCCCTGAGCGCCCCCTGACCTAGATCTTTGGCCTATATATTCACTAAAATACAGCAAAAAAATCAGGGGATCCACGAAAATACTTATTCCACCGCCGCAAGCTTCCGTTTTCGCGAGATCTCATCTGGAGACCCTTCCCGACGCCCTGCCGGAGGGGTCTTTGGAGTTGGAGGGCTTATTCATCATCATCATCACCCCTCCAATGACTCATGAGTAGTTCACTTCAGACCTACGGGTCCGTAGTTAGTAGCTAGATGGCTTCTTCTCTCTCTTGGATCTTCAATACAAAGTTCTCCATGATCTTCATGGAGATCTATTCGATGTAATTTCTTTGGCGGTGTGTTTGTCGAGATCCGATGAATTGTGGATTTGTGATCAGATTATCTATGATATATATTTGAGTCTTTGATGATTTCTTATATTCATGATTTGATATCCTTGTAAGTCTCTCCGAGTCTTGGGTTTTGTTTAGCCAACTAGATCTATGATTCTTGCAATGGGAGAAGTGCTTGGTTTTTGGTTCTTACCATGAGCTGACCTTTCCCAGTGACAGTAGGGGCAGCAAGGCACACATTAAGTAGTTTCCATCAAGGGTAACAAGATGGGCTTTGTCGTTGATATGAGATTGTCCATCTACATCATGTCATCTTGCTTAAGGCGTTACTCTGTTCTTTTGGACTTAATACACTACATGCATGCTGGATAGCGGTCGACGTGTGGAGTAATAGTAGTAGATGGAGACAGTATCGGTCTACTTGTTTTGGACGTGATGCCTATAGATATAATTATTGCCTTAGATGACGTCATGACTTTGCGCAGTTCTATCAATTGCTCGACAGTAATTTGTTCACCCACCGTCTACTTGCTTTCATGAGAGAAGCCACTAGTAAACACTACGGCCCCCGGGTCTATTCACATCTATCGTTTCCACTTTCACTTTTACTTTGCTTTGTTACTTTGTTGCTTTTAGTTCCCACTTGGTGAACAATCTATAAGGGATTGACAACACCTTCATAGTGTTGGGAGCAGGTTCTTTGTGTTTGTGCAGGATCTTGTGATACTCCTCCACTGGATCGATACCTTGGTTCTTAAACTGAGGGAAATACTTACCACCGCTGTGCTACATCACCCTTTCCGCTTCGAGGGAACACCAACGCAAGGCTCCAAGGCCACGGGGGAAATCCTTTGCATATTTGCCTAGGAAGTCCCTTAAGGCGTAGCCGCAGCAGAAGGATTCCTGGTGGCATCGACACGACTATTCCTGGCGCTGTTGCTAGCGAAGCACAGCTGACATCAGAAGTATTTCTGGCGCCGTTGCCAGGGAGGAGAGATCAAGATCTATGCAAGTAGGTCTCACAAACTCATCTCCTGCATTTACTTTTTTGCTAGTTGCCTCTCGTTTTCCTCTCGCCCACTTCACATTTGCCGTTTTCATTTGCCTTTCTCCTTCGCCGTTTTCTTTTGCGTTTGCCGTTTCGCTTTGCCAGTTTTCTTGCTTGCCTGTGTGCTTGTTTGTTTGTTGAAGTTATCATGGCTGAAAACACCAAACTTTGCGACTTGTCGAGCACTAATAATAATGATTTTATTAGTACTCCGATTTCTCCCACCACTAGTGCGGAATCGTATGAAATCAATGCAGCTTTGCTGAATCTTGTTATGAAAGAGCAATTTTGTGGCCTTCCTAGTGAAGATGCCGCATCCCATCTCAATGCCTTCATTGAGCTTTGTGATATGCAAAAGAAAAGAGATGTGGATAATGACATGATTAAGTTGAAACTTTTTCCTTTCTCGTTGGGAGATCGCGCAAAAACTTGGTTTTCATCTTTGCCTAAAAATAGTATCAATTCTTGGGATAAGTGCAAAGATGCTTACATATCCAAGTATTTTCCTTCGGCTAAGATCATCTCCTTACATAACGATATCATGAATTTCAAGCAACTTGATCATGAACACGTTGCACAATCTTGGGAGAGGATGAAGCTTATGATTAGAAATTGTATCGCTCATGGCTTGAGTTTGTGGATGATTATACAAATCTTTTATGTTGGCTTGAATTTCGCTTCTCGCAATATCTTGGACTCCGCCTCAGGTGGAACGTTCATGGAAATCACGTTAGGAGACGCGACAAAACTCCTAGACAATATCATGACCAACTACTATCAGTGGCACACTGAAAGGTCGCCTGCTAGCAAAAAGGTGCACGCTATAGAAGAAATTAACTCACTTAGTGCTAAGATGGACGAGTTGATGAATTTGGTTGCTAGTAGAAACTCTACCGTAGATCCTAATTACATGCCACTATATTCTTTGATTGAGAGTAGCAACGCTAGTTTGGACGTGAATTTTGTTGGTAGGAACAATTTTGGCAACAACAATGCTTTTAGAGGAAACTATGTTCCTAGGCCTTTTCCTAGTAACTCCTCTAACAATTATGGCAATTCCTACAACAACACATATGGAAATCACAGCAAATTACCCTCTGATTTAGAGAGTAATATCAAAGAATTCATTAACTCTCAAAAGACTTTCAACGCGTCCATAGAGGAAAAACTACTCAAAATAGACGATTTGGCTAAGAGCGTTGATAGGATGTCTTGTGATATTGATGCTTTGAAAGTTAGATGCGCTCCTCCCAAGGTCAACTTGGATGAAACCTTGAAAGCTATGCGTGTCTCCATGAATGAGAGTAAAGAAAGAACCGCCCAAATTCGCGCTAGACATGAATGGTTTAAAAGGGTGCGTTCTAGTGATGCAAATCACGAGGATCTTAAAGTGCTTGGTGTGTCTCCTCTTGAATCTTTGTTTTCGCGTGTCAAACCTATTTATGGAGGGCCTCGATATGAATCCACTTTGGTTGAAAAACGCCCCAATGATTCGGAGTCCACCCATCTTGATGATAAAGGTGTGGAGAGTGGAGTAGAAGAAGTCAAAATTTTGGGTAGTAATGAAACTCCCACTTTGGATTTCAAGGAATTAAATTATGATAATTGCTCCTTGTTTGAATGCATTTCTTTGATGCAATCCATTGCAAACTCTCCACATGCTTATAGCCAAACCAAAGCCTTTACCGTGCATATCTCAGATGCTATGATGAAATCTCTTGAAGAGAAGCTCGAACTAGAAGTCTCTATACCTTGGAAACTTCATGATGAGTGGGAACCTACTATCAAAATCAAGATCAAAAACTATGAGTGCAATGCTTTGTGTGATTTGGGTGCTAGTGTTTCCGCGATTCCAAAGTCTTTATGTGATATTCTTGGTTTTCATGAGATTGAAGAGTGCTCTCTTAATTTGCATCTTGCGGATTCTACTGTCAAGAAACCCATGGGAAGGATCGATGATGTTCTTATTGTTGCAAATAAGAACTATGTAATCGTGGATTTCATTGTACTTGACATAGATTGCAATCCTTCATGTCCCATTATTCTTGGTAGACCTTTCCTAAGGACTATTGGTGCTATCATCGATATGAAGGAAGGGAATATTAGATTTCAATTTCCTTTAAAGAAGGGCATGGAGCACTTTCCTAGAAAGAAAATAAGATTGCCTTATGAATCTATGATGAGGGCTACTTATGGTTTGAGCACCAAAGATGACTATACGTGATTCCATCACCTTTCGCCTAGCTAAAGGCGTTAAACAAAAGCGCTTGTTGGGAAGCAACCCAACGAATCTATCCTTTTTCTTTCTGTTTTTTGTTTTCCACACTTTCATAATTCTGTTATGATTGTGTTTTTTGAGTTTCTTTTTGCGTTTGTGCCAAGCAAAACCGTTATGATTAGTCTTGGGGATGATCGTTTGGTCATCCTGGAAAAGACAGAAACTTTCTGCTCACAAAAAGAATTTTCAGTTTTTCTATGTAAGAGCTTTTGAGTCGATTCATTTTGCTGCTGCTTCCTACACAAATTCTTCAGACTGTCGTAATGTTTCATAATTTTTGAAGTATCAGAGGTATATGAAATATACAGATTGCCATAGACTGGTTTGCTGTTAATGGATTCTGCTTTTGTTGTGTTGGTTGCTTATTTTGATGAAACTATCGATAGTATCGGGGGGTATTAGCCATGGAAGATTGAAAATACAGTAACCCAACATCAGCATAAGTAGAATTTAAGTTTTCTACAGTACCTAAGGAAGTGGTGGTTTGCTTTCTCATACTAATGTTATCACGCGTTTCTGTTTAAGTTTCGTGTTGTGAAGTTTTCATGTTTTGGGTGAAGTTCTTATGGACAAAGAGATAAAGAGTGGCAAGAGCTCAAGCTTGGGGATGCCCAAGGCACCCCAAGAGATTCAAGGATGCCGTAAAATCCTAAGCTTGGGGATGCCCCGGGAAGGCATCCCCTCTCTCGTCTTCAATCCATCGGTAACGTTACTTGGGGCTATATTTTTATTCACCACATGTTATGTGTTTTTGCTTGGAGCTTCTTGTATCATAGGAGTCTTTTATTTTTGTTGTGTCACAATTATCCTTGCTGCACACCTATAGAGAGACATGCACTCACCGTGATTTTGTCGAGCTTCACTTATATCTTTTGGTAGACAATTCAGCTCACATGTGCTTCACTTATATCTTTTGCGCTAGATACTTTTGCTCTATGTGCTTCACTTATATCTTTTAGAGCTCAGCGGTGCGTGGCTTGGTAGTTTATCTATGCTTTTAAAGTAGTCTCAAAAGGGGTAGTTATCCAAAGGGATACGAAAACTTCCAGCTTCATGTGCATTGAATAGTTAGAGAAGTTTGATTCATCTCAATTAGTTTTGAGCTGTGGTTATGGTAATATTGAAGTCATGCTAGTAAGGTGTTGTGGATCTAGAAATACTTGTGTTGAAGTTAGTGATTCCCGTAGCATGCACGTATGGTGAACCGCTATGTGATGAAATCTGAGCATGATTAGTCTATTGATTGTCATCCTTTGCGTGGCGGTCGGGATCGCGCGATGGTTTATACCTACCAACCGTTCCCCTAGGAGTATGCGTTGAATGCTTTGTTTCAATTACTAATAAAACTTTTGCAACAAGTATATGAGTCCTTCATGACTAATGTTGAGTCCATGGTTTAGATGCGCTTTCACCTACCACCATCACTATCTTCTTAGTGTCGTGCAACTTTCGTCGGTGCACAAAACCCACCATTAGCCTCCCTTAAAACAGCCACCATACCTACCTACTATGGCTTTTTCAAAGTCATTCCAAGATATATTGCCATGCAACTACCACCATGACATGTGCCACCACGTCTACATTGCCATTGCATTATTGTAAGGTAGCTAGCATGATGTTTCCATTAATGTCTATGCCATGCTAGATCACTGCCACGGTACACTACCGAAGGCATTCCATATAGAGTCACAGTTGCTCTAAGTTTTGAGTCGAAAGTGTGATGATCACCATTAATGGAGCATTGTCCCATGTGAGGAAATAAAAGAGGCCAAAGAAGCCCACCAAAAAAATGAGGCCAAAGAGCCCACCAAAAAAAGAGAGAAAAAGAGAGAAGGGACAATGCTACCACTTTTTCCACACTTGTGCATATTAAGCACCATGATCTTCATGATTGAGAGTCTCTCGTTTTGTCACCACCATATAGATAGTGAGAAATTTTCATTATATAACTTGGCTTGTATATTCCAATGATAGGCTTCATCAAAATTGCCTTAGGTCTTCGTTTGCAAGCAAGTTGGATGCGCACCCACTAGTTAAGAGCTTTCACATACTCTTAGCTCTAGTGCATCATTTGTATGGCAATCCCTACTCATTCACATGGATATCTATTGATGAGCATCTCCACAGCTCATTGATATGCCTAGTTAATGTGACTATCTTCTCCTTTTTTGTCTTGCAACCTCCACCACACTCCACACCATTTATAGTGGTAAAACCATGGCTCACGCTCATGTATTGCGTGAGAGTTGAAAAGGTTTGAGAAAGTAAAGGTGTGAAACAATTACTTGGCCAATACCGGGGTTGTGCATGATTTAAATTCGCTCTGCAATGATGATAGAGCATAGTCAGACTATATGCTTTTGTAGGGATAACTTTCTTATGGCCTTGTTATTTTGAAAGTTCATGATTACCTTGCTAGTTGGCTTGAATTATTATTGTTTCCATGTCAATAGCAAACTATTGTTTTGAATCTAATGGATCTGAACATTCACGTCACATAAGAGGAGTTACAAAGGACATCTATGCTAGGTAGCATGAAAGCATCAAAAATTCATTCTTTATCACTTCCCTACTCGAGGACGAGCATGAGTTAAGCTTGGGGATGCTTGATACGTCTCAAATGTATCTATAATTTTTGATGGTTTCACGTTGTTATCTGGTCATCTTTGGATGTTTTATGTACCTTTTATATCTTTTTTGGGACTAACTTATTAATTCAGTGCCCAGTGCCAGTTCCTGTTTTTTCTGTGTTTTTGGCACTTTTCAGATCTGATTTTGGAACAGAGTCCAAACGGAATAAAATCCCCGAAATGATTTTTTCCCGAACGGAAGAAGATCAGGGGGCCTGTGGGCCAAGCCAGGGGGCTCTAGGGAGGCCACAAGCCCCCACTCCGGCACCAGTGGGGAGGCGGCGGTGGCAGGGCTTGTGGCCTCCCTGAGCGCCCCCTGACCTAGATCTTTGACCTATATATTCCCTAAAATACAGCAAAAAAACAGGGGATCCACGAAAATACTTTTCCGTCGCCGTAAGCTTCCGTTTCCGCAAGATCTCATCTGGAGACCCTTCCCTGCGCCCTGCCGGACGGGACTTTGGAGTTGGAGGGCTTCTTCATCATCATCATTGATCTGCAATCTGTAGCGTTAGCTAGAAGAATGCTTATAACAACAAACCTTCTCCTGCAATGGCACTGGAAGAATGTTGATAGCACTCCCCAGTAATGAAACTAGAAGAATGTTGTTGAGGCCCACCAGCGCGTGGGTTCGCAGCAGTTTTCAACGGTAGAGTATTTGACCCAAATTTGTTGATCGCCTAAAGGAGGTGAGAGAATACTCTCGAGTATTAGCAGCTGAATTTGTCAGATTCAACCACACCTGAAAGATTAGTATCTGCAAGCACAGTAGTAACAACAAAGTAGCGAGTAACCACATTGTAACGAGCAATAGCAGCGGCAAGGAACAGCAGTAGTGACAGCAGTAGCAAGTAGCGACAGTAGTAGCAACAGTAGTAGCAGCAGCAGCAGAGCAAAACAAGTAACAGCAGTAGCAACAGTAGTAGCAGCAGCAGAGCAAGATAATTAACAACAGTAGGACAAACTCGTAGGCAATGGGTCGGTGATTTGTTTGGATGATATTCATCATGCAACAGCTAGCTCCCGTTCGTCAATGTGATGTAGGCATGCATTCCGTGTGTCGTCATACGTGCTTAGGGAAAAGAACTTGCATGACATCTATTGTCCATCCCTCCCGTGGCAGCGGGGTCCAAAAGGAAACTACGGGATATTAAGGTTCTTCTTTTAATAAAGAACCGGACCAACGCATTAGCACTTGGTGAACACATGAACTCCTCAAACTATGGTCATCACCGGGAGTGGTTCCGGTTATTTCCACTCCGGGGTTGCCGGATCATAACACATAGTAGGTAACTACAACTTGCAAGATCGGATCTAAAATACACATATATTGGTGACAACATAATAATTTCAGATCTGAAATCATGGCACTCGGGCCCTAGTGACAAGCATTAATCATGGCAAAGTAGTATCAACATCAATCTCAGAACATAGTGGATACTAGGGATCAATCCCCATCAAAACTAAATCGATTACATGAAAGATCTCATCCTACTCATCACCGCCCAGCGAGCCTACGAATAGATTACTCACGAACGACAAAGAGCTTCATGGAATTGGAGAGGTAAGAAGGTTGATGATGACGATGGCGACAATTTCCCCTCTCCGGAGCCCAAGACGGACTCTAGATCTGCCCTCTAGATGAAGAACAGGTGGTGGCGGCGCCTCCATATCGAAAACGCGATGAAAACTTCTCTTTTTTATTTTTCTGGGACGAAAGGGATCTTATAGACCTGAGATTGCGGGCGGCAGAGCCATGTGGGCCCCACAAGCCTGCACCACGCCACCAGGGGGTGGTGGCGGAGCAGGGGCTTGTGGCCCACTAGCCCACCCCCTGAGGTGGAACTTGGCGCATATATTTTTGATATTTTCCAACTCCTCCTCGTAAATTTTTAGGACGTTTGGAGAACTTTGATTTCTGAATAAAAAGAACACCAAGGCAATTCTGCTGAAAACAGCGTCAGTCCAGGTTAGTTCCATTCAAATCATGCAAATTAGAGTCCAAAACAAGGGCAAAAGAGTTCGGAAAAGTAGATACGATGGAGAAGTATCAATCATCACCCCTCCAATGACTCGTGAGTAGTTCACTTCAGACCTACAGGTTCGTAGTTAGTAGCTAGATGGCTTCTTTTCTCTCTTCGATCTTCAATACAAAGTTCTCCATGATCTTCATGGAGATCTATTCGATGTCATCTTCTTTGGCGGTGTGTTTGTTGAGATCCGATGAATTGTGGATTTGTGACCAGATTATCTATGATATATATTTGAATCTTTGCTGATTTCTTATATGCATGATTTGATATCCTTGTAAGTCTCTCCGAGTCTTGGGTTTTGTTTGGCCAACTAGATCTATGATTCTTGCAATGGGAGAAGTGCTTGGTTTTGGGTTCTTACCATGTGGTGACCTTTCCCAGAGACAGTACGGGCAGCAAGGCACACATTAAGTAGTTGCCATCAAGGGTAACAAGATGGGCTCTGTCGTTGATATGAGATTGTCCATCTACATCATGTCATCTTGCTTAAGGCGTTACTCTGTTCTTTTGAACATAATGCACTAGATGCATGCTGGATAGCGGTCGACGTGTGGAGTAATAGTAGTAGATGCAGACAATATCGGTCTACTTGTTTTGGACGTGATGCCTATAGATATAATCATTGCCATAGATGACGTCACGACTTTGCGCGGTTCTATCAATTGCTCGACAGTAATTTGTTCACCCACCATCTACTTGCTTTCCTGAGAGAAGCCACTAGTAAACACTACGACCCCCGGGTCTATTCACATCTATCGTTTCCACTTTTGCTTTTACTTTCCTTTGTTACTTTGTTGCTTTCAGTTCTCACTTTGCGAACAATCTATAAGGGATTGACAACCCCTTCATAGTGTTGGGAGTAGGTTCTTTATGTTTGTGCAGGATCTGGTGATACTCCTCCACTGGATCGATACCTTGGTTCTCAAACTGAGGGAAATACTTACCACCGCTGTGCTACATCACCCTTTCCGCTTCGAGGGAACACCAACGCAAGGCTCCAAGGCCACGGGGGAAATCCTTTGCATATTTTCCTAGGAAGTCCCTTAACGCGTAGCCGCAGCAGAAGGATTCCTGGTGCCGTCGACACGACTATTCCTGGCACCGTTGCTAGGGAAGCACAACTGACATCAATCCACATTGCTAGAATCAATGATATTTAGCTCATGCCTTAACTCGTGAAATCTTGCTTCATCTAATGGCTTTGTGAAAATATCTTCAAGTTGGTCATTAGTGTTGAGGTGAATAAGACCAATCTCCCCACGCTTGATATCATCCCGGATGAAATGATGATGAATATCAATGTGCTTCATCTTGAAGTGTTAAACCGGGTTGTTGGAGATCGAAATGACACTTTCATTATCACAATAAAGAGGCACTTTGTCACAAGTGACACCATAATACTTTAAAGTCTACCTAATCCAAAGCAACTGAGCACAGCAACTTGCCTCTGCTACATACTCGGCCTCGATGGATGAGAGAGAAACACAATTTTTTTTCTTTGAAGCCCAACTATTAGAGAGCGGCCAAGGAATTTGCAACATATGAAAGTTGAATTTCTGTCCACATGGTATCCCTCCCAATCCGAGTCTGAATATCCTATGATATCAAATGAAGCACCTTTGGGGTACCATGAGCCAAAATTTGGGGAATGAGACAAATATCGATAGATTCGCTTGACAGCCACCAAGTGACTTTCCTTTGGTGCGTATTGAAATCATGCAAAAATTCCCACAATCAACATAATATCCGGTCTAGATGCACACACGTACAACAAAGAGACAATCGTAGAATGATATCCCTTTTGATCCACAACTTTACCATTTGGATCTATGTCAAGTTGGCATTTGAGTGGCATGGGAGTGCCTGCCTTGGCTAGTTTTTGTTCATCCATCTTGAATCTCTTGAGCATGTCTTGAGTGTATTTTTCTTAAGGAAAGTGCAGTTTACACCAGGTATTGTTCCGGGTGTTGCAGCAGTCACCCCCTCGACGTATTTTTTGTAGTGGTCACCAGGTCTTCGTCTAATCTGTTGCATTGTAGGCTAATACAAGTCATTAGTAGGCAAACTGCTACTCTCAGAATCAAGTCAACTGACCAGTACATGGCGTTTGAGCCTTTTTGTACTCTGCTACTAGCAAACCTGAAGAAACAACCATTCTGAATTTTTTTGACAGCATATCTCCATATAAAAATGACAAACAAGACGTTATATCATTTGCCAACAACACATAGCATATAAATAGAAGTATAAACATAAGGATGGTGCCATACAACCATTACAAACTACCATACGACCATTTGCAAGCATCAATGTCTAACTCTACCATGTGCCATTACAAAGCATCATGGACCAAAATATTTGTGCAGCTTTAAAGTTATACTAGATTCCAAGTACCAAAATACAGCCATTGCACACATAACAATAGCTGAAACAACATGGCAGTCATTTTTGCTGGGAGTTCTCTTGCCTCTGCTGGGATTGCAGACCTGCTGTGAAGTAGGAATAAAGCCTTGTATCTTCATACCTTTGGACACCTAAACGTGAGCCATTTGCATTTTCCATCCTCCCTTTGACAGTAGACTCATGAGAAGAATGACTAGGTGCATTGCGCCGAGGAGCCGACGATGGAGCGGCATGGTGCCGAGGAGCTGTAGGTGGAGCAGCATGGTGTTGAGAAGCTGGCGGTGGAGCAGCATCTGGCAGCCTTCTCACGGTCTACAAAACAAGTCAAAATTGTAGAATTATGAAACATGTTAGCATGTTAACAAGAGAGAGTAAAAACAATAGAAGGATTACCTTGTGTTGTGCCTTTCTTGCTGCCAAGTGTGGTTTCAAAGGAGTAGCACAATTTGTGTACCTATGGCCTTGGAGCTTACAGTTTGAACATTTGATAGTTGTCATTCTGTTCTGAACAGTTGACTTGGATGATTCATGTTTTCCTCTGCGCCTTTTCTTCTGCTTTCTTCCACGCTTAGTTTTGTACTCAGGTGGGTCTATGTCGGGTGAATCTGTTTTAGTCCATCCATGTTGTCCTGGTACCGGATAGATAAAATTCTTGTATGCCTCTTTGTACATGGGCTTCTTAAAGAAGTCACTAACATAATCCTTAGGAAATTGCTTGGATTTGTGAATGGCTGCTACAACATGTTTGCAAGGTATGCCTGTCAAGTCCCATTTGAAGCAGCCACATGTTCTCTCAGCTAAATTCACCTCATAGGTTCTCTCAATATGTGTGACTTGCCACAAGTCCTTCTTTGAACGTACAATATTTGTACACCATCTTGCATTTGTCTTCTCCCACTCTAATCTTTCTACATAAGTTGGAGTGATTTCCCACTGAACATTCTCTACCCCTTCCTTCTTTGTTGCAAATCTGGCCATTAGTTTAGTCCTAATTGACTCGATCATGGTGACTATTGGCTTATCCCTGACTTTAAGTATGTAGCTATTAAACACCTCACTAATATTATTGACAACTAAGTCAGTCTTGCAACTTGTGTCAAATGCATGTCGTGCCTAGTGCATAGGTGGTATTTTACAAAACCATTCCCATGCTTCCTTATCTACTATTTTAAATTCTTCCATGGCTACATCAAAGTCATACTTATCAAAGGCATATGCAGCGCGATCAACTAGCTTTTTCAGATCCCCATTCTTGTGTCCCGCACTCATAAAGTTTGCATAAATGTGTCTAAGGCAATACCTATGGCATGAATCAGGAAATACCAAATGAACTGTAGCTATGAGGCCCTTCTGCCTGTCGGATATGATGGTGTAATTGCCAAACTGGCCCGCAGTACCACCCAACGCATACTTCAACTGATTGAGAAACCATGCCCAAGATGACTTATCTTCTGTTCCAACAACCGCAAATGCTAGCGGAAAAAAGTTGTTATTGCCATCTCGAGCTATTGCGGCAAGAACTTTGGCTCCATTGCCCAACTTTAGAAAACATCCATCAACCCCGATGAAAGGTCTGCATCCATTCTTAAACCCTTCAAGTTCCGCATGTAGAGAAAAGAAGAGACCATGAAAATGTGGGTTCTTTTCAGGTTTGTTTGTAGGCCGTATTTTTGTTACATGGCATCTAGAACCATTATTCTTGTCCATTACGGTCTGCAAGTAATCTCTAATACGTAGATATTGCATATCTTCATGTCCTTCTATAGCTTCAAGAGCTTTATTCTTCGCCCTATATGCCATGTGCTTGGATATTTCAACTCCATGTTCTCTCATCACAACATCTATGAGAGCGGTTATATTCATGGTTGGGTCACTCCTGATCATATCTTCATATTTTTTTGCAATCCAAGTGCTCTTGATCCTTGAAGTATCTGTGGTAGTCCCACATGTGTGCGGTAGCAAGATCTTCCTAATGCAATGTGTGCTTTCACCTTCAATTTCAGATGAGTAAATCATGAAAGAACAAGTTCCCTCTGAGCTGCAACAAACAACCACTCTATCCTGATTATTTTTCAAGTATGTGAACTTCCTTCGGTATGCAATGTGATAATCATCCAAAGCCTTCCTTAGTTGTGTCACATTATGGAAACACAACTCCAACTGGAATTGCTCGTGTGCATTTTCCTTCATCTCATCATAATAAACTCTTTCCTTCAGCGGCTTTGCTCTACTCTTGTGCTTCCTGGTTGCTATTTCTGATTCAAACACAACCCTATCATCATCACTTGGATTAATGATCTCTTTATTGTCATCACTGCAGCTATCCCTAAGCACAAATGTGTCATCAATTGTGCCTGCAGCTGCCCTCAACTTCATCTAACGAGTCTTGCTTGCCTTGGCCTTTGCAGCTTTGCTTCTTGCTTCCCGCACCATAGATGCTTTGTCCACTGCAGGTGTCGGTGCCTCATCCAGTTCTTTTTCAGGTACAGGGAATTTTTTTGCTACATTTGTGTACCCATCTTGTTGCCACTCAACATCATCCTCAAAATCAGAACCTGATCCATCACTAGAACGAGACTCATATTCAATATCGCCTCCCAGAATATCATCCATCTGGAAAGAATCATCCATATCAATTTCTTGCTGAATGTTGCAATCAATATTTAGGTCAAATTTGCTATTCATTGACCAATCTTGATGGATTGCCCTCGGTTCTTCAATAAACTAATCAGCTGGCCACTCCATGTTGCATTGTGGATCGATGTTTCTATTCTTGGTGCACAAATTTACATAATCTTATCAGTTAACCATGCAGAAAATTACCATTAAAACATTGAATACCCTGATTCTAAATTACAACCAGCACAATACACTTGGTCCTAAACGCATTCCGAAATTGGTCCTACCATGTGAATAATACAAACATAAGCACCCAAAATTCATGTTTTTAACCAAATACACGTCGATCTACGACAGAACGGGGCTGTGCCAAACCTAGGGTTCTATTACCCTAATCAAAGTGGCAGGGAGGGGGAGAAATTGGGGTCTTACCCAAAGACGTACAAGGAGTGGCTGGGGTTCCTCGTGATCGAATAGCTCGCCGTCGTTTGGACGGCCGCCGCCGTATCCGCCGTCGGCGCCGCCGCCGTCGCCGCCATGGCCTCTGCTTCTCGTGGGAGCTCTCTCTCCGCATTGCCTGGTGTGCAATTCACGGGAGAAGGTGGCGGATTGCGAAGGAAGTCCGAGCCGTCGCCCAGCCCCATCATCGGCCACCAGCCGGCGGCGATTTGCCGGCCGCCGTCACAGTCAGGGGTCAGGGCAGGGTGCAGATAGAAAACAAGGGCGAGGCGAGGCGAGGAGTCAAGAAGCAGGTCGGTTCCTCTGCCCAGTTAGACTTAGTCAATCCCTTTGGCATTGTGGGACCTGGCTATTAACACAAGACTAATTAGGAAATAGACTCGGGTGCAACAAATTAGACGTGGACCTGGTGAACGCTGCAAAAAAGACGTCAAAGAGGTGATCGCTGCAATACCCGGAATAATACCTGGTGTAAACTGTAATTCCCTCTATTTTTCTTGGTTGATGAAGGTACCTTTACTTCGTTGCTTGACTTCGAATCCAAGCAAGAAGTTCAACTCTCCCATCATAGATATCTCAAACTTTTTGGTAATTAGTGTGGCAAACTCTTCATTAAAAGCTTTGTTAGGAGAACCAAAGATAATATCAGCAACATATAGTTGGAATATAAATAAGTTCCCTTTGACCTTCATGAAAAGAGTGGGATCAATTATCCTAGTTTCAAACCAACGATCTTGCAACACCTCGATAAGGTGCTCATACCATGCACGTGGAGCTTGTTTAAGGCAATAGAGCGCCTTATCGAGAACGTATACTTGATTGGGGAACTTGGGATCCTCGAACCCTGGGGGTTGCTTGACATATACCAACTCCTTAAGAGGACCATTAAGAAATGCACTCTTCACATCCATTTGACATAGTTTAAAATTATGAGGAGATGCATATGCAAGTAAGATGTGAATAGATTTAAGGCGAGCAACGGGAGGAAAGGTTTCACCATAGTGGATACCCTCGACTTGGGAGTAACCTTGTGCTACCAATCTTGCCTTGTTGCCGATGACGATATCATTGGCATCTTGCTTGTTCTTAAAGATCCATTTGGTTCCAATGACATTGTGGTTCTCATTTGGTCTTGGTACCAAATGCCACACTTTGTTTTGCTCGAAATTGTTGAGTTCATCATGCATGGCTTCAAGCCACTCCATGTCCTCAAGCGCTTCTTGTACCTTTAGGGGTTCAATGGAAGAAACAAACACATGATGTGCACAAAAGTGTGTTAATTGACGACGAGTGGTTACCCCTCTCTTCAAGCTACCATACACATTTTCCAAAACATGTTGTTTCTTTTTAAGCTTGGCAGCAATATTGGTGGTTCATATTTCTAGAATCTCCTCCATGGACAGTTGAGCAGGAACATTTTTGGGACCATGAACGCCATTGTGATCTTGCTCTTGATCTTGAGGTTGGTCTTGATCTTCAGCTTAATCTTGATCTTGAGCTTTCTCTTGATCTTGAGATTGCTCGGATCTGTGAGCTTGATCTTGGACATAACTTGGTGAATCCCCATCATGCGGTTGATCTTGTCCTTGATCTTGACCACAAGGTTGAGGGCCTTCACTTTGTTCTTCGAAAGCGTGTGGGTCTCGCGTCGGTGAAGGTTCCACTTGCGTGGAACATTGTTCTTCTCCTTCAATCACAAGTGGTTCCTCAACGAGAAGGAAGTGTCCCACACCCATTCTTGTTATGGCTTGGGGGGGGATTTCATCACCTACATAACAAAGACCACTTTGCTCCACTTGGGAGCCATTTTTTTTATTATACTCCATGTTACATGTCTCCTCAATCAGTCTATTGGACTTGTTGAGGACACGGTAAGCATGAGAGTTTGTACCATAACCAAAAAATATGCCCTCTTAAGCTCTAGGTTCAAATTTAGACAAACAAGCACCTTTCTTGAGAATGAAACACTTAAAACTGAACCTGCAGAAGTACTCGAGGTTGGGATTTTTACCGATAAGAATTTCATAGGGAGTCTTGTTCAAGCCTTTGTGGAGGTAGATACTATTAGATGCATGACATGCAGTGTTGATGGCTTCGGCCCGAAAGTTGTATCAAGATTTGAAATCCGCCATCATTGTCCTTGCCGCGTCCATGAACGTCCAGTTCTTCCTTTCCTCAACACCATTTTTAGGGGTATATGGTGCATTGTATTGGTGCTTGATCCCCTCATCACTAAGAAACTCGTTGAAGGTGTAGTTCTTGAACTCAGTAATATTGTCACTTCTAATTATTAAAATCTTTGCATCATGTTGACGTTGCGCTTCATTGTCAAAGTTGATGATGGTTTGTTGGGTCTCACTATTCCTCTTGAAGAAGTATACCTGAGTATATCTTGAATAATCATCCACAATCACCAAGCAATATTTTCTTCCCCTAATACTATCAAAGATGGAGGACCAAAGAGATCCATGTGAAGGAGCTCCAAAATCATCTTTGAGTTGATGGTAGTCGAGGGTTGGTGAGTCGTCTCATGTAGCTTTCCTTCAATACAAGTAGTGCAAGCATGATCTTTGGCAAAACTCATATTTGTTGGTCCAAGAACATGATCCCATTTGAGGAGACTTCGCAAAGATCTCATATTGACATGGGCTAGCCGGCAATGCCAAAGCCATCCCACATCAACTTTAGCCATTAAGCAAATCATGGTCTTAGTGGATCACTCCAATAAGTTAACCACATAAAGTCTGTTCTCGACATGCCCAAGCAAGGCTACTTTAAGAGTCTTGCTCCATAGAAGGGCCACGGTGTCAACACCAAAGAAAGTACAAAATCCCATGAGTGCAAGTTCATGAATGGAAAGTAAATTGTATGCAAGGGTCTCAACAAGCATGGCATTTTCAATGGAAAGTGCTGGTGAGAGTATCACCTTGCCAAGACCCAATACCTTTGAAATAGAATCATCACCAAAGGAGACTTGAGTGGCCGAAGATGGGTCACGATGAACATCCACCACCAAGTCCTTGCTTCCAGTCATATGATTTGTTGCTCCACTATCAAGCAACCATGACACTCCTCCGGAATCAAAATCCTACATGAGATCAATGCTTGGATTTAGGTACCCATTCTTTAATGGGTCCATTCAAGTTAGCAACAAGGGTCTTAGGAACACAAATAGACCATTAAATGTACTCATAAGAAGAACCAACAAATTTAGCAAAAACATGTCGATCACTAGCACAACATAAAACATAAGAGGGGATAAACTCGTCGACATTGTTGGGTGAGGTGATTTTTCCCTTCTAGGCATTACCACCCGCAACCTTGTCCTTCTTCTTATCATGAGTACCCTCCCAAGCTTTGACAAAGGTTTACTCAAGCGGGGGAGGTTGCTTGGACTTGACCTTTTTTGGTTTCAAAACCGGCAGATCTCGGTAGGGGGTCTAGAACTGTGGATATTGGATCAATGGTAACACGAGACTGGGGAGACAATGTTTACCCACATTCGGGCCATCTCGAAGAGATAAAACCCTACGTCCTCCTCTTGCTTATATTGATGATGAATTCTTGTGTATAGAGTTGATCTACCTCAAGATCGTATGTTGTGATCTAAACCCTAATGATACTGATGTAGACATTGTGTCTAATGAATATCTATCAACTAGCCTATTCTCGGCTTATATAACACACTGCAGGCCTAGGATAACGAGAGTTCTAATTGGCTACAATGGTGGAGGGGAGTCCTTGTCTTGATCACCAAGTCTTGTGGAATCTTCCTCGTATGTGTCTCAAGCTGTCCGAACTGGCCCATTAGCGAATTGTCGTGGGGGTCCTCGGCCCGACCCACAGGTAGGGAGACGACTTGGTGAGTTCCCCCTAGTCTAGGACACCGTCAGTAGCCCCCTGAACCGGTCTTGAGGTTGGGAATGCTCCTTGGTTCTTCTGAACAATTCTTTGTCTTCGGTCGTCGGTCTTGAAAATTAGTTCAACAAATCTTCCCATCTTTGATCTTGAGGATCGCAGAGATCAATCCGAAGAGTTCACACGTCGGGTATCCGAAGAGCCCCTTTAGGTGTTCAGCATCTATCAACGCCTTGTTATTTTTTGTACCACACCTCGGGTTCGAAGTTTTTCCCGCGCGGTGATGTCCTCTTGCGTCCAAACTCCAATGTCAAACTGCATCTGAGGTGTCTCCTTGCATCCAAGCTCCAACGTTCTACTGCGTTCGAGGCATCTTTTTTGCATTCGAGCTCCAACGCCCATAGGCATCCGAGGTGTCATACATTACCTTGGTCTCTGAAAATTTCAAGGAGTTCAGCCGGACTCAATGCCAAAAATTCACTCTATAGAGCCAGCCACTTGCGCTCGAGGTTTATGCCAGACTACTTCCGAGATGATGAACCACCTCGGCCGTGGGCTGGTTTCAATCAGTGCAATTCAATTACTGTCGAGATATATAGCTAGTAGCCATTAAGGTGTGTGTCGGTCTAAAACATGAGATGCGTCTGAAGGAATATATAAAACCACTGATCCTAGTAGCCCCTGAGACTCAGGCCGGTTCGTGAAATCGGCCTAGGGATCAACTCTAGCTCGATGGCATACTTAGGAATGGAAATGCAGTGTGCATAGTTCTCGAGACTTGGGATGGTGTAAAACGCTCATTTTGCATCATGAATTACTAATGATATTTGTGTTGATCCTGTCTATTATCCCTTATTATCATACAATTCTTATGATCTTTCTCTCTGAATATGCAAGGTACATTGCTTAGAGGGAAATATCTCGAAACTGTAATTGTGGACCGAAAACCCGAGAAAAAGGCAGAAAAATTCACTTGCTCCAAATTACCTAAACTTTATGAAGTTTTTTTCTAGAATATTTGAGAATTTCCGGGCCAAAAATATACCGCATAGGGGCCACAAGCTAGGCACAAGCCAACAGGGCGCCCCCTGGTCGCGCTGCGATGGCTTGTGGGGCCCCAACTAGCCCTCTGGCGACCATATTATTCTATATGGTGTGTTTTACCCTAGAAAAAAATCATAAGTCATCTTTAGGGATGAAGCATCACCGTCTCGGGGCGGAAACCTGGGTAGATACCCTTTTGCTCTTCGGTAGTAGATTCTGTCGGGGAAACTTTTCTCCGGGAGGGGGAAATTGAAGCCATCATCATCACCAACACTTTCTCCTTTGTGGGAGGACCAATCTTCATCCACATATTCACTGGCATCATGTCATATCCAAGCCTAGTTCATCTCTTGTATCCAATCTTTGTCTCAAAACCTCAAAATTGTACCTGTGGTTTACTAGTTGCGTTGATTACATCTTGTAGTTGATGGTTGTTGGATTGCTTGGTGGAATATATTATGTTCAGGTCTTTAATTATTATTATTACACCTATGATCTTGAACTTGTTAATGATGTGTGAGTAGTAATTATTGTTCCTGAGGACATGGGAGATGTCTTGTTATAAGTAATCATATAAAGTTGGTATTCGTTCGATATTTTGATGAGATGGATGTTATTACTTCTCTTAGTGGTGTCATGTGAACGTCAACTACATGATACTTCACCATGTTATGGTCCTAAGGGGAGTCATTATAGAGTAACAAATAGATGATGGGTTGTGAGAGTGATAGAAGCTTAAACCCCAGTTTATGTGTTGCTTCATAAGGGGCTGATTTGGATCCACATGTTTCATGCTATGGTTAGATTGATACTAATTCTTCTTTCATAGTTTTGGTTGCTTGCGAGAGGGGGTAATAATTAGTAGGTTGTTAGTTGAAGTAAGAACAACACCTTAGTGCTGGTCCACCCACATATCAAATCATCAAAGTAGCGAACGCGAACCAAATCATTATGATGAGCATGACTAGACAAAAATTCTTATGTGTCCTCGGGAGCACTTCCTTTATATAAGAGAACTTGCGGGCCTGTCCTTTGCTATAAAAATTATTGGGCTACCTTTCTGCACCTTTTCTACTATTTTCACTTGTCACTTGTTACGAATTATCTTTCTATAGAACAATTTATAACTGTTACTTACAGCACTTGCACAAAATACCTTGCTGAAAACTGCTTATCTTTTCCTTGTGCTCCTCGTTGGGTTCGTCACTCTTACTTATTGAAAGGACTATGATTGATCCCCTATACTTGTGGGTCATCAAGACTCTTTTCTGGCGCTGTTACCGAGGTGTGTAGCACCACTGGTAAGGGGGAATTGGTAAGGAAACATTTTCTATACGTGCTGAAATTTACTATGCTTGTCACTATGAGCGGCCACCCTTTGAGTGGTTTGTTCGAGGCATCTTCGCCTCGAACTGAAGATGAGGAAATTTCTCCTCAACTTACTGAGCCTATTGAAAATATTTATTATGAAATTCCTTCGGGTATGCTTGAAAAACTGTTATCTAATCCATATGATGGTACGATTCATCCTAACTACCATTTGATATTTGTTGATGAGATTTGTGGATTTTTTAAGCTTTTAGGTTTATCCGATGACAATGTGAAGAAGAAATTGCTTCCCTTTATCTTTGGAGGGAAAATCATTAATGTGGTACAAGCTATTGGATGATATTGGATCATGGGACTCGAATCGCTTGCAGCTGGAATTTTATCAGAAGTTTTATCATATGCATCTAATCCATCATGATCAGAATTTTATCTATAATTTTTGGTCTCACGAAGGAGAAAGTATCCCTCAAGCTTGGGGAGGCTTAAATCTATGATGCACACCTGCCCTAACCATGAGCTTTCAAGAGAATTGATTATACAAAAAAATCATGCTCGACTTTCTCATGATAATCGAACGTTACTTGATTCTTGTGTTGCTGGCTCTGGTATGAAGAAGCCTATTGAATTCAGATGGGATATTTGGAAAGAGTTAAACGCAACTCTGAAGATTGGGAACTAGGCGAAGGTAAAGAGTGAGGTATAAAGCTTGATTTCGATTGCGCTAAATATTTCATGGAAACTTCTTCCTTTCGTGAGTTTAGCAATAAATATGGCCTTGAATCTGAGATAGTAGCTACTTTCTACGAATCTTTTTCTGGTTATGTTGACCTTCCAAAGTAAAAATGGATTAAATACCATCCTCACATTGAAAAATTACGTGAGGAACCTGTAAGATTTAAGAAGGAAGAAATAATTGTTAACCATGTTGATCTGATTGTTCCTACTGCTTACATTGAGAAAGCTCCTTTTCCTGTTAGGATTAGAGAACATGCTAAGGTTATAACAGTTGTTAATAAGAATTATGTTAGAACACCTACATCTTCTGAACAGATAAATTTTGGGACTAACATTGCTATAGTTAAAGATCTCTTGGTTGATAATATTGATGGGCAAGTTATTTATCTATGCGATGAAGCCTCTAGAGATGCAAAACCTGTTAGAAGCAAACAAGATGAACTAGATAAAAATAAACAAGTGGTAGGCATACATGTTATCTTAGTTATAATTGGATATCATTGCTATCATGGTGTGTGTGATATTGGTCCAAGTATTAGTGGCATACCTTTTACATTATATCGAGAAATTATGCATGATATAGCACCCTATGAAATTGAAGATATTGATGTCACTATTAAGCTTGCAAACCGTGATACTATTTCTCCACTTGGGATTGTTAGAACAATATTTGCTAGACCATGAGAATGATATGCATTTGATTGAAGGGGATGAAATAGATAGGATACTCCTTGGTCAAAAACGAGTTGAAATTTTAGGTGATCCTCCTCCACCCAAGGGAGATCCCGTATTTAAGCTTAAGGACTTACCTCATACTTTAAAATATGCTTATCTTGATGAAAAAAAGATATATCCTGTTATTATTAGTGTTAATTTTTCAGAACATGAAGAAAAGAGATTACTCAAAACTTTAAAGAAGCACAGCGCTGCTATAGGATACACCCTTGATGATCTTTAGGGAAGAAGCCCCACTCTATGTCAGCACAAGATTAATATTTAACCTGATGCTAAACCAATGCTTGATCATCAATGTCGTCTCAACCCTAAAATGAAAGAGGTGGTAAGAACTGAAATACTAAAACTTTTGAAAGAAGGTATAATCTATCCTATTGTTGATAGTAGATGGGTAAGTCATGTTCATTGTGTTCCTAAGAAAGGTGGTATAATTATTGTCCCTAATGATAAAAATGAACTTATTCGACAAAGGATAGTAACTAGTTATAGGATGGTAATTGATTTCAGGAAATTGAATAAAGCTACTAGAAAAGATCATTACCCCTTGCCTTTTATTGATCAAATGTTAGAAAGATTATCCAAGCACACACACTTTTGCTTTCTTGATGGATATTCTAGATTCTCTCAAATACCCGTGTCAAAAGAGGACCAAGAGAAAACTACCTTTACTTGCCCTTTTGGAACTTATGCTTTTAGAGGTATCCCTTTTGGTTTATGCAATGCACCTGCTACCTTTCAAAGATGTATGACTGATATATTCTATGACTTTTGTGAAAAGATTGTTGAGGTTTTCATAGATGATTTTTTTGTTTACGGGACTTCCTTTGACGATTGCTTGAGAAAACTTTATCAATTTTTTGTAGAGATGTGAAGAAACTAATCTCGTCTTGAATTGGGAGAAGTTTCACTTTATGGTGAATGAAGTTATAGTGCTTGGGCATAAAATTTCTGAATGAGGTATTGAGGTGGATGAGGCCAAAGTTGACGCAATAGAGAAAAAGCCTTGCCCAAAAGATATCAAAGGTACAAAAAGTTTCCTTGGTCATGCTGGTTTCTATAGGCATTCCACTAAAGAGTTCTCAATGATTTCTAGACCTTTGACTAATATTCTCCAAAAAGATGTGCCTTTTTTATGGTGATTGTGTAGAAGCCTTTGAAATACTTAAGAAAGCTTTAATTTCTGCACCTATTGTCTAACCACCTGATTGGAACCTACCATTTGAAATTATGTGTGATGCTAGTGATTATGTTGTTGGTGCTGTTTTAGGGCAAAGAGTAGACGAGAAACTGAATGTTATTCATTATGCTAGTAAGACCCTAGACACTTCTCAAATACATTATGCTACTACTAAAAATGAATTTTTAGGAGTTGTTTTTGTATGTGATAAGTTTAGAACTTATATTGTTGACTCTAAAGTAATTATTCATACTGATCATGCTGTTATTAAATACCTTATGGAAAAGAAAGATGTTAAACCTAGACTCATTAGGTGGGTCTTATTGCTCCAAGAATTTGATCTGCATATCGTTGATAGGAAGGGAGCTAACAACCATGTAGCAGATACCCTGTTTAGGATGGAAAATGCTCTTGATGACCCACTGCCTATTGATGATAATTTTCGTGATGAGCCACTTTCTATTATAAACACTTCATATAGTGCTCCTTGATATGCAGATTATGCTAATAACATTGTTGCCAAATATACTCCGCCTAGCTTCACCTATCAACAAAAGAAAAAAATTCTTCTATGATTTACGACATTACTTTTGGGATGACAAACATCTTTATAAAGAAGGAGTGGATTGTGTTATTAGATGTTGTATACTTGAGCATGAGCAGGGAAAAATTCTAAGGAAGTGTCATTTCGAGGCCTATGGAGGAGACCATGCCGATGACTCAACTGCACACAAGGTATTACAATCTGGTTTCTATTCGCCTACTCTTTTTAAAGATGCTCGTAAGTATGTCCTTTCTTGTGATGAATGCCAAACAGTTGGTAATATTGGTAAATGCCAGGAGATGCCTATGAGCTATTCACTTGCTATTGAACCATTGGATTTGTGGGGATTTGACTTTATGGGACCTTTTCCTTCCTCTAATGGAAATAATCATATTTTAGTTGTTATTTATTACGTTACTAAGTGGGTAGAAGCTATTCCAACTAGTAGTGTTGATCATAACACTTTCATTAAAATGCTCAAAGACATTATCTTTCCAAGGTTCGGTGTCCCTATATAGTTAATGACTGATGGTGGTTCACATTTTATTCATGGTGCTTTCCATAAATTTTTAGCTAAGTATGATGTTAATCATAGATTGCATCACCTTATCATCCTCAATCTAGTGGTCAAGTTGAATTGAGCAATCGTGAAATAAAATTAATCTTGTAGAAGACTGTAAATAGGTCCAGAAAGAATTGGTCTAAGAACTTGATGATGCGTTGTGGGCTTATAGGATTTCTTTTAAGAATCACATCGGGTGTCCCCATATAAAATAGTCTATGGAAAGGATTGACATTTACCTCTTTAATTATAACATAAAGTGTATTGGGAAATTATTGAACTTAATTATGATTTTAAACCTGCCGGTGAAAAGAGGTTATTTGATATTAGCTCACTTGATGCATGGGAGACACAAGTTTATGAAAATGCTAAGTTATTTAAAGAAAATGTTAAAAGATGGCATGACAAAAGAATTCAAAAACGAGAATTCAATGTAGGAGACCTAGTACTTTTGTGCAATTCTCGTTTTAGATTTTTTTTTGCAAGGAAACTCCTCTCCAAATGGCAAGGACCTTATGTCGTCGAGGAGGCTTATCGCTCGACTGCTACAAAAATTAATAACTTCAAAGGTAAAAAAACCCAAGATTGGTGAATGGGCAAAGAACCAAACATTGTACTTCTGGTACACCCATTAATGAGGAAACTAATGCCATCCAAGTGATAACACCGGAGGAGCACATAAAGGAAGTCTTCCAGAACACTCGAGAAATCTGAAAAAAGGGGCAGGTACATGGTACGATAATTAAACCGACTCCAAAAATTCCAAATAAATATTTTTACTAGTTTTGATATTTTAGAAACAATATAAAAATAAAGCAGAGTCCAGGGGACCAACGAGGGAGGAACAAGCCAACACGGCGCCTCCCTAGGTCGCGCCCTGATGGCTCGTGGGGCCCTCGTGCGCCTCCGAGACTCCGAATTCTTCCTGAGCACGTATTCTGACCTGGAAAAATTCATTATATTTCTCACGTGTGTTTTGACCACCGCATTGTGAGATTTTCCTCTATTCTAGTTTCGAGCTGTTTTGCTGACACATTTAGATAACCATGACTTCAGCAAGCCCTTCCAAAGAAAAGTTCTTCGAGAAGGTCAACAACCTTTACCTGCCAGAGGTGATGAAGCACCCTCAAGCCATTGAGATGCATGAGGGGGTGCTTCACATCCGAGATGTTCAAGGTCCCAAGAAGGATGGAAGCGAGAATGCGATGCTTCTAGCGGTGGAACAGGAGATCTTCAAATGTGAAGGGATGGTTGAACATGGTCTGAGTGCTAACCACTCTATGATCACAGGTTTCATCTGGGAAAACAAGCTGGACACAAAGAACATGGGGGGGGGGAGATTCTCTCTAAGCTCCAATATCGGATCGATCACCTCCAAGATCAAATCTATGAACTCCAAGGCCAAAACTGCGAGTATGAATCTAGGTTCCACAGGATGAGCTTCGCTCCTGGTTTCAGGACTCCCGAGACAAAATTTTCTTTCTATCATGGGTATTCTACGCCCTGGAGTAATGAGGGCACCCCTGCTACACCACCACCATCACCTTAGGAGGACGCTTGAGTACATCGGTATGGGTACCACCCTTGGCTTGTCCCAAGCTTGGGCGAGGTGCCTCTGTATCGTATCACCGTCACTTCCATCATTACTATCTTTCTTAGTTCGGTCCTTAGTTGTTTCATGATTTAGAGAAATAAATTTTAGATTTTCTTTTCTTAGAATTTTTTTTTGAGTTCGATCTATCCTGGTAATCGAGTATACGAGTTATATAATAAAGATTAGTTGAGTTTTTGTGCTTTACCTGTGGGCACCCCTCGTCATAGCTTGGCAATAAAAAGAAAGATAAATATCATATGCTCATCTAATGAGAAGTAATGACTTCGACAAAAAGGGTATAACTGCTACAAGTTGTTTTTAGTAAAAAAACATAATATTAGTATTTGTTGTAATCTAAGAAATATTAAGATAGAGGAGAGGAGACTCACATATAAATACACTATCTTGGACATTTTTATGACTGTGAGCCTTCATCAAATATTATATAATGATCAAGTGTTGATGTTGGACATGGAAGACAACGTAATGATCATGGTAGTTTATATTCACATAGAAGTTATATGGTATTGGATCCTCCAACATGTGATGCTTGCATTAGATCCTCTGATAGCCCAAAAATTCCGCAATAAGTAGACATACTACTTGTGCATCCATAACCGTGAAACCTAGTTTCTCGCCAGGAGAGTCCCCATACCTACCTATGGATTGAGTAAGATCCTTCAAGTAAGTTGTCGTCGGTGCATCAAGCAATAAAAATTGCTCCTAAATATGTATGATCTTTTATTGCTAGGGAAATATGCTTTGTACGATCTTGTGATAGCAAAAAATAAAAGCGGCAGAGTGCATAATAAAGTTTTCTATCATAAGGGGCAATATAAAGTGACGTTCCTTTGCATTAAGAGTTCACACATCCAAAAAATTAAAGCGCATGACAACCTATGCTTCCTTCTCAAAGGGCCTATCTTTTACTTTCACAAGTTCAATCATGTACTTGACTCAATAAAGTTTATTCCTATTCCAGCCTATTAATCAAATGGTAGCAAGCACCATGTGTTGAGGAAAGATTCATATTTATATATATCCAAGTGAATGTAGATGATCATGATTTATTATTGTTGACATTATTCTTGAGGTAAACAAGTTGGGTGGCGAGCCATTTCAGCCCCCGTCTTTCTATGTGGCCTATGGAAACATGACTTCCAAAATTATGCATTGAGTGTGAGCAATCATAGAAGATTAAATGATAGTTGAGTGTGTGAACTTGCCAAAAAGAAAGCTCTTATATAGACTCTCCTCTGGATTATGATTGCCCAAATGACTAAGAACATAGTATGTTGATTACCAATAAAGTCTATGCTTCATACTCCAATAATTGTGAATGGATTGTTACTTATTTATGAGAAGTTATATGATAAAATACATGTTGCTATACTAATATTCATGATGCTCTCATGCTCGTATTCTGTTTTTATCGACACCTATCTCTTAAATCATGTGGTCATTATTTTTGAGCTAGGCTTCCACTTGAGGACAAGGAGGTCTAAGCTTGGGAAGTTGATATGCTCATTTTGCATCATGAATTACTAATTATATTTGTGTTGATCCTGTCCATTATCCCTTATTATTTTACATTTCTTATGATATTTCTCTCTAAATATGCAAGGTACATGACTCAAAGGGGAATATTTAGAAACTGGAATTCTGGACCGGAAAACCAAGAAAAAGGCGGAAAAATCAACTTGCTCTAAATGACCTAAAACTTTATGTAGATTTTTTCTCGAATATTTGAGAAATTTTGGGCCAAAAAATATACCAGAGAGGGGCCACCAGCTAGGAAGAAGCCAACATGGCGCACCCCCTGGTTGCGCCCTGATGGCTTGTGGGTCCCCAGCTAGCCCTCTTGTGACCATGTTCTCCTATATGGTGTGTCTAACCCTAGAAAAAATCATAAGTCATCTTTCGGGATGAATCGCCGCCATCTCGAAGCGGAAACATGGGCAAAGGCCCTTTTGCTCTTCGGTAGAGAGATTATACCATGGAAATTTCATCTGGGAGGGGAAAAACGAAGCCATCATCAGCACCAACGCTTCCTCCTTCATGGGAGGACCAATATTCATCAACATGTTTACCATAAACATCTCATCTCCAATCCTAGTTCATCTCTTGTATTCAATCTTTGTCTCAAAACCTCAGATTGGTACCTGTGGGTTAGTAGTTGTGTTGATTACATCTTATAGTTGATGCTTGTTGGATTGATTGGTGGAATATATTATGTTTAGATCCTTCATTATCATTATTACACCTCTGATCTTTAACATGTTGATGATGTGTGAGTAGTATTTATTATTCCTGGGGACATGGGAGAAGTCTTGTTATAAGTAATCATATAATGTTGGCATTCGTTCTATATTTCGATGATATGGATGTTGTTACTTCTCTTAGTGATGGCATGTGAACATCGACAACATGACATCTCACCATGTTATGTGACTAAGGGAAGTCATTGTGTAGTAACAAATAGATGATGGTTGCGAGAGTGATAGAAGCTTAAACTCCAGATTATGCGTTGCTTCATAAGGGGCTGATTTGGATCCACAAGTTTAATGCTATAGTTAGATTTATCTTAATTTTTCTTTCATAGTTGCCGATGCTTGCGAGAGGGGATAATCATAAGTAGGTTGTTAGTTCGAGTAAGAACAACACCTTAACACCGGTCCACCCACATATCAAATCATTAAAGTAGCGAACGCGAATCAACTCAATATGATGAACATGACTTGACAGAAATTCACATGTGTCCTCGAGAGCACTTGATTTATATAAGAGAACTTTCAGGCCTGCCCTTTTCTATAAAAAGGATTGGGATACCTTGTTACACCTTTGCTACTATTGTTACTTGTCACTTGTTACTAATTATCTTGCTACAGAACAATCTATCATTGTTACTTATATCACTTGCATAGAATACCTTGCTGAAAATTGCTTATCATTTCCTTCTACTCCTTGTTGGCTTTGACACTCTTAATTATTGAAAGGACTACGATTGATCCCCTATACTTGTGGGTAATTAGGGTGCGACCGACCAGCCTGCGGATCATAATCTCCTTCGAAACTCTCTGCACTTGTTATGTATGTTTTGATGACACCGAACTACAGATGAGCACGAAAGATGCCGAACTACGGGTCGAAAAATATTTCCCGAGCAGAACTACCACATCGAACACCTCAAACTATACAATGTCATGTCTCTTGAAAGAAAAACAGAAAATAGGTTAAAGGTGCCATAAGCCCGAGAAACTAAAAAACTTTAGCAAACACTTTACGTCTGAACTAAATCAAGTTTCTTGGTGCCAATCCAAAAATTGGTCTTAAAATTAGTTTATGACTCTGTCGTTCTTTAACATGACACATCCAATCTCAAGATTTCAAGTGGGACAGCCTTCGGCTCCAACCTCCATATCCTGAAGTCGGAGTGTTTCTCCGAATCTAGTTTACCAAACTAAACTCGAGCGGGTTTAGAAAGAAACCAGGCTATCCGGCTAATGACCATACACTCGAGTCGAGAAAGGAGCAGTAGGAAAACATGAGCGGCTTTAGAAAGAAACGAGGCTATCCGGCAAGTACACTTATTATAAAACGGATCATATAAATTTAAGAGCGCCGAGTAACATGGGAAAGTAAGTGTTTCTAACAAACAATGCTCTGAACAAGCTAAGTTTTTAACAAGCAACTTTTTTGTTTAACACAGATATAATGATCGATTGAACCGCACATAAATTAAAAATTGAAAAAAGTTGAGCATGAAAGCAACTTAGCTAGTTAACATGCTCGATCTTGATGGAAGGGTTTGAGCTACGACAAGACAAGGTCCCAGCCCCCAAGTCGGTCGCGAGGTAGCCGATGAAGAGCTCGGCTTGATGAACTGACAACACAACACTATGGAGGGGCCGAGGCGGAACCCCTGGCCCAGCCGAGGAGACAAAGTAGTCCCGTAGTGTGACGACAAAGCCCCCACATCAGTCGACCCTGTCGACGATGCAATTTGTTTGATAGAGGCGGGATGATGATGTCGGCACGACAAGGTGACCGCGTGACACAGCCAAACTCGATTACCTACACACATGAAGTAGCACAAGCGAGATAATAATAATAATAATAAAATTATTTACAGAATTATTTATGTGAAATAAGTTATTTAAAAGAGATGCGACCTGGCGCGATGCCGATGTCGACATATGGCATCGGCGTGGCAAGGTGACAAAATCCGAATTCGCAGGGTTACCCGAATCCGTGCAAGGGTGACAACAGAATTTTGTCCACAAAGTAGGGACAACAACATTGGTACGCTGGGGTGACAATGCCATCCGACCTAAATCCTTTACCTGCACACATGAAATAGTACAAGCCGGAGATAATAATAATATTTTTTGCATAATTAATTTACACAGAGTATGAATGATAAAATAAATATGACCTCTGTGCAGCATAAGTAAAATTGACAGCATAGAGACATCAATGCGGATTAGAGTTCATTGGCTCAGCACAGATAACCAGAGCAAAAAATTGTACAAATTACAAGTACAAAGATTTTTGGTAGTACTAGTAAGCACGAACAAATGTAATAGGAGAAATAGCATCTAAATGTTCGTAGTGATCAAAGTTGGCTGAGCTCTCGCAACTTGAATGTCTCGCTTTCGCTGTCGCAGTGCGAGAACAAACTCTATCAAATTGCATTGACAAAGCCAGTTGCCGAGCTTGTAGCAGGTCAAGATCCTAGCCCCCAAGTCGGTCCCAAGGTGTCCAAGCGAAGAGCTCGGCTTAATGAAGTGGCGATGCGACACGGTCGATGTGGCGAGGTGAAGCCGCCGGTCTAGCTAACATGATGAAGTTGGTCGGTAGGTGACGTCGAAGTCCCCGGAGTGGGTTGATAAAGAGATGGCGAAGCCCCCGATCTAACCGAGGTGACGGAGCAGGTCGGTAAGGTGACAATAGAGCCTGCATGCCAGCCGACATGTCAAATCAGGCATGTGTGGTGTACGTTGGCTTGAAGAAGCGACGGTGTGGCGATGCCGATGCAGGTTGGAATTTGGGCGACAAGGTTCTCTTAATGATTATTTGGCCCTTGCGATGCCAAACACTTGGTTGGCTCATCAAGGTGTTGATCCGAGGTGGTTGTCATTGGCTCAATGGAGTGACGGCACACTCGATGCTAGCGCAATTCAGAAGCTGCGGAGCAACATTGTCGGACCAGTTTGACACCAACATAATGATGAAAATTGCCTTGGATAGGGTTCAAATTTGATGGATTTTTTTTAAAACAACACTTGATACCTTAAAAAATTCCTTAAAAAGGATGTTCAAAACACCATTTATGAAGAAAGATGAACTCAGGTGGGGTTCGTTTTCACGGAGAAAAGAAATCAAAAATCCGTTGTAGTGGTCGGACGTTTCCTCTAGTTTGGACGGTCGGATCGAGCCGAATATTTGAGGAATGATCGACATAGGAATTCTACAGCCAATGAACGGTGGGATTTTCTAGTCGAGGCTCGAGATAGATACTGGATACCTCGCCCTACACTCATCCAGAATCTCGTCCACATTCGAGAGGGCTCTGGTATATCAGAGATCGTCGGAGATTCCTCCATCGAACGTGGCAAAATTTTACTAGGTTGTTGTAGATTAAAATCCGCACAATTGCATCAAATCAATCATCAAAGTCACGCTCAAGGAAACAGAGACAACGAACATGAATTTGCTATCTAGAAAAAGCTGCTACGTGCAAACGAGCCATAAATCCTTCTGTTGATCACACAGCAGAACTCTTAATGAAAGCACCAATGTCGGAGTAAAAAACGACAGGTCTCGTTAGGGGGTCCCGAACTATATATCTTGGATCGATGGGTAACAAGAAAAAGGGGAGACAATGTTTACCCAGGTTCGAGCTATCTCGAAGAGGTAAAAACCCTACGTCCTGCTCTTGTTTATACTGATGATGAAGTATCGAGTACAGAGCTGATCTACCTCGAGATCATATGTTGTGGTCTAAAACCTAATGATAATGATGTAGACGTTGTGTCGAATGAATATCTATCAACTAGTTTGGCCTCAACTTATATAACACACCGGAGGCCTAGGATAACAAGATTCCTCGGCGGCTACGTTGGTGGAGAGGAGTCCTTGTCTTGATCACCAAGTCTTGTGAAATCTTCCTCGTATATGTCTTCATTTGTCAGAACTGGCCCAATAGCGAAACACCATGAGGGTCCTCAGCCTAACCCATAGGTCGGGAGACGACGTGGTGAGTACCCTCTGGTCCAGGACATCCTCAACCTTCTTGTTCTTCTTGGACCTGGCTACAAACCCAACTCCTTACTTTGTAATCTCTTCCTTTTGATTGCTCAAAAGGTCATTAAGTTTCTTTTCACCTTGGATACATGACACAAGGCCTTTCTCAAGTTGCTCTTTTAACTTGGAATTCTCCTCCACAAGATGCGCATACTCACAACAAGGATTAGTAGCACGAGCATTATCAATTAATACGAAAGGAGGACATGTGGCTATTTCCTTACCAAGGTTTACTTGGAGTTGAACATGAGACTCTTTTAGAGAAGCATGAGCGCTCTTCAAAGCTTCGTGAGCCTTGTCAATTGTGGCATACTCTTCCTTAAGTCTATCATTGTCAACCTCTAGTGTAATATTTTCGGATTGGAGCACACGAGTAAGAACAAGAGCACGATCATGATCTTTTTGTAATGTAGCAAGGTCATCGTTGTGTGACTCCTCAAGAGTCAAACGAAGACCTCACTCTTCCTCGGGAAGAATGGAAATATCCGCTATCTGATAGGCATAGTCACGACTATGTCCCTCTAGTTGAGAGATGGTTTCCTCATGAGTCTCGATGAGATCACTAGCCTCACTTAGTTGTTCCAAGAGAGCAACAAAATGCTTCTTAGTCTCACCCTTGATTTTTCTCATGAAATTTTCAAAGGGGGTTTCCTTTACTTTTACCTCCTTGTTTGCATATCATTATTCATAGAAAAATGTGTAGTGGAAATGGTAATTTTGATGTTGGGGGTAACCTTGTTGGATTCCTTGTCCATAAGGCACTTGGCAATGCGGTTCTTGTTGGGCGAGTCGAAAAGGGACACCTTGCTTGGAGAAGAGGATGCAATAGCCACCGTGGACACTGCCATTACTTCACCACTTACATCATCATCATCATCATCATCATCATCAGAGACGTACTCTTCTTGAGCCACCAACACATTTTGGGGCATCTTCTTGAAGAAGTTGCTTTTGTTGGGGAAGACTTTGGCCTATCTTTGTGAATGAGCTTGCCACCATTGTCTTCCCTCTTCTCATACCGATAATCTGCCACAAAGTGACTCACATTGCCATAATTGTAGCAAGTTCCCATGCGTTGCTTGCCCTTGGACCCACTTGTGTTGTTCTTGGAGAAGTTGGGACTTGAGTTTCTCTTGTTGCCCCAAAATTGCCTTAACGCAGGAGCCATGTGCTAGTGATAAGCATATTTGGTGTCTTTGGGACCACCTTCCTCTTCTTCTTCTTCTTCCTCCAAAGTAGCATTGGACTTCAAAGCAAGGTTGGGAGAGTATTTTCTTGACCATTGGACACGAGCTAAAGCGTTGTCGGAGGTCTTGTTCAATATGTTCATAACAACGAACTCATCCAACACATCGCTTGAGGACAAATAGTGAAAGTACGGACTTTGATGGATCACGGAGGACATGGCCTTGTTGAATGGAATAATGGCCGTGAGAAACTTCCGCTTGATCCAATTGTCTTCCACATCCTTGCTTCCATGATCTTGAAGAGCAATGGCAAGAGTTTTCACTCTCTGATAGAGCGCACGAGGGTCCTCATCATCAAGCATCACCTCAAAGTTGGACCGTTGAATACCTCAGCATCCCTTGTACATGGAAACTGTTAGAAAATATGCAACTTGTATTTACAGGAGTCCATAGGCCAGTATATATACATGTACATGTCTGGAATATGCAGGAAACCCCTGATACAATAGGGTAAATACAAAAGGTTACGTGGCTGCATATATAGTACTCTAACACCCCCCCCCCCTCAAAGTCATGGTGGATTAACAATACTGAGTTTGGAGAGATAGGAGCCATGTTGTGCTCTAGTCTGGGCCTGTGGGGGACCCTACTTACAAGTAGTGATCACCGAATGTACATTCTTAGTGATCCTAGAGGTCAATGCTCACCGAATACACAGAAACTGAATAACAAGAGTCTTACATCCATACATACCGTTTGATACGAATAAGGACCATTGAGGTCAAGTCTTACATAGGTAGGGCCTTGAAGGCGAACCCAACAATCTCATCTAATAGCAGAAATCTTGGTTAAAAGCGTGAACTCATGCCATCAGCCTTAACCTACATGCATTCTGACTCGGGAAGTGTCCTAGCTCGCAGGAACGTGACCAAGGTACTCTTCACCATCTCATGTTCTCTCTTACCTGGTCAATGAAATAAATAGTGGGAAGCCAATGAGTAATTTGAATGTACTCGCAAGCAACCCATGTTGTGGAACAAGGCAATAATGCAACATGATATAACACTGATTTGCTATATCTTTGCAGAAAGTAGATTTTTCCCTAGTGTAATAACATGATCAAATTCTCGTGCGACATGCATCACAAGCATAGCGGTAACCCAGTGAACAGGTTACATATATTAATATCAACTGAGGGTTTAACATCCCATGTTCACCCATCATGACAAGTCACCTGACTTAGCTCAAGCATCACATTTTCCATATCACCATATTTTTCTCATACTTTCCCACTATCGGTGTCAAAACCGGCAGATCTCGAGTAGGGGGTCCCGAACTGTGGACCTTGGATCGATGGGTTGCAGCAAGAGGAGTGAGACAGTGGTTTACCCAGGTTCGGGCCCTCCTATGGAGGTAATACCCTACGTCATGCTTGATTGTATTGATGGAGATGATTATAGAGTTGATCTACCTCGAGATCATATATGTTAAACCCTAGATGATTCGGCCTCCTCTATATAGATAGGGGTCCCTGGTTTATATAGATACGAGGGTCCCTAGGGTTTACAAGGTACCGACTATAATCGGGAATAGATGAGCCGACCTATCTTTCTAAGCTTGGAGTCCACGCCAATCCTCACTGTCGTCCTTCCTTCGTACGAAGTCATAAACTATCCGGACTTTGATGATCAGGTCCATGGGCCAGCGCCCCCAGGACCCCTTAGTCCAGGACTCCCTGAGTAGCCCCCGAACTAGCCTTCCATACCCTTATGTAGAGTCTTCGGAAGCTTTCACACATCTGGTAGTCGGCTTGAAAGGCGAGTTCCTCCTCCAATTTGTAGCATGACGAACTAGTCTTCGGCCAATCCTTGAACATCGAAGCGTCGCGGGACCCATAACCTTCAATCCTGCCCCTAAACTTTAATAACATGTTGAGCACCGTCTGCCTTAAAGTTGGCATGTGTCCTAATGATTCAACAGAACCGTCTCTCATAGACGTGTGGGGAAGGTGTCCCTTCTTTTTAAATAAACAAGGGCCCAGGTACGAGATCATATCTCCATTCCATTCCCCACAAGAGCAGCCAAGGAAACCCTAGAATCCTAGCATCTATCTTCATGGCGAGTTCCTCCTCTCGTCCCTTCGGCCCTCAATCGGGCGATTCGGGCAGGTTCTCCGTTTCTCAGCTTCAGCTACAGGACCTTGAAATCCAAGGGTACCTTCCCTCCTCCGATCTTGCACCCACGCATGCCGGCTTAACCACCCATAATGGCGAGGCCTTCGTAGAAAAATCTCCCATTCCACAAAAAGGCAAAAGGGTCTGCTTTACCTCATTCCTACTACGTGGGCTGGGATTTCCCATCCATCGTGTCTTGAGAGGTCTATTGGAGTTTTACGGGCTGCAGCTCCACCATCTATCCCCGGGTTCCATCCTACACATCTCATGTTTCGTAGCCCTATGCGAGATGTTCCTAGGATGCAAACCTCATTTTGATTTATGGAGAAAGTACTTCTGCATTGTTCCCTGGACTAATGGATCCTCTAACCGGGAAGTAGGCGGGGCAGAAGTGTGGCGTATAGCTGGCACCGGATACCCAGTCGGCACGCGAAATGAAGAAACTGATGAGTGGTCTTCGGAGTGGTTCTACAGCGATGACGTCCCTCTATTCGAGCTAGTTCGGCGAGGCCTTCTTGAGTATCAGAGGCTCCTTTGAAGAAGCGGGTCAACTACATCCGAAGAGTAAGTCTGGAGAAGAGAGCTCGGAAGTGAGGCGCCTAGCTGCCAAGGTAAAGCTACTAGGTCACGGTGGTCTGCCCATCATACAAGTGATAGCCACCGTAATCACCAGGTGCGTTCAACAACTCCATCAGCGCATACATCCTTTATGGGAGTACAGCAGGACAGATGACTCGACGCATTGCAAGCGGCAATGACTGGACACCCACGATGACTTAGCTGCCATTTTGGCTCATTTTTTAAAGGGGGAATAGGAAAACTTTGCCCGTCTCACCTTCCGAAAAGGATTCGCATCGTACAACCCCATCCCATGGGTAAGTACACACATGTCTGCAGCTATCTTGCTGGATCGTGTTACCAAAAAAGTATAAACTCCTGATCCTTTGTTTGTAGGATTAGAAGTGCTGGATTGATATAGTGAGCTACGCTCAAGATGACGACCCTCAATTCCACGAATACCTAGAAATCTCCATCACCTTTGAAGATGGGGTATTTTATCATGAGAGTATCAACGGACAGGTAGTGGCCCTTCTGGCCGATAACCAAACGTCTCTCCCAGCTTCGACGAGCAAGCGAAAGGTGGCCACTCATCGCGGGACTGCTCCAAAACGTCGTCGGAGCACGCACCGAACAACAACCCGCCTTCCTCCGGTCAAGGTTGTGTTGACTGAGGAACAACCTCCCGTACACGCGGCTGCATGCAATATTGCGTCTGTCCTTCATCCTGGTACCGATATCCACCAATTATTATTACAATAATGGTGGCTTCCTTGGTGTACTTATGATCCCCTTTGCCGGTAATTGCAGAAAACAAGCGTGAATATCCTTGCCGGAAATGGGGCTGAGGAATTGGAAACCAGCAGAACCCACAAACTTCGGCCAACGCGGGGGCTCCGAACACTTGCCCGGCGCCTGGTCCTATCGATGATGTTTCAGCGACGAATTCCAAAATCGATAGTGCTATGAATCACCGACATGCAAGGAGTCATTACGACACCCTATCTTCTCCGAGCAGCAGTTTAATGGTCTCAATTCAGTAGATGCCTATATTGGCGCTGCATGGAATAACATCAAAGAAGTAGATTTGCAAATGTCGGCCCAACTACAAGTTTTTATCGCTCCTTTGGTAACTTGAACCAAAGTTCATGTCTAGTAGCTCTCGAGCCTTAATTTGGTTGGAACGGCTGAGTTAAGGCTCGACCTGGCCATTGATTTTGTTTTTTCCAGGCTTTGAAGGAGGATAATAACAATTTGACCAAATATGTGCGCCGAATGCAAACCGAACTTCCACCAAGTAAGGCAGAGCTCGAGGATGTAAACATGTTTACCATGGAAGCTCATGATAAGGGTAAAATGGTGATGGTGTGATGTATTACAAAAGGACGATTACTCATCGGAGGACTTTGTGATGTAGCAGGCGAATCCATAAACCATATGCAGAGGGATCTAGACACAGCTCGTGAATCTCGAAGATATGCCGAATCCCAGTTTAAAGCCGATCATCAAGTATTAACAAGATGTCGCAAAGAAAACAACCAGCTCACGGAGGAGAAGAAAAATCAGGCCGAGGAGATTGAAGCTTTAAAAGCTCAACTCGCACAAAGCAATGAAGAAAAGCAACAGCTAAAGAGAGGTTTATTTTGTAAGTAAAAATTCCATGACTTGTTTGTTTCATAACTCATTAAATGATGATGGATACTAAAGACTTCCATTGTTTATTTTCCCTTAAAAGGTCTCTTGACTGGGTGTCCCATGACTGAAGTTGATCCCTTCAGGGAGAATGTGCTACAAGAGCTTTCCGCTATTCATGAGTGGGCTCGAAAAGCCATGTGGAACATGATCCGGGCTCTATGGCCGCACCAGACTCCACCGCAAGGGCTGGCTGAACTTTCCAAACTCTTCAAAAGAGCCCGAAGCTGCTTCAAGCTGTGGAAGACTTCAACCTATCGAGAAGGACCTCTGGAAGCATGCGCCATGGTGAAGACCCTCTTCACTCGTCTTGATACCGAGAACATGGCCCAGGTTAGTCCGTCAGGCCCTGATGGCACAGAGGTTCCTGTACATCTAGTGTACGATCAAGTGATGTTGGTTGCCCTCTTATCACAGGAAGACTGTGCTCTGGACACTATAATAGATGACCTTGACCAACCAAGGGTGTAACCATGTATAATTTTTATATTATGTGCGCCAGTGCACTTCCCATCAAAATTTGTAACATTTTTCATAACCGGCCATCGTCTTCTATCTCCCATGGTGTAAAAGAACAAAGGAGTGTTTCGTACTTTGTTCCTGATGATAGTAGGAATTACTTTCCAAGAACAAGGCAATCCGACCATATGGTACGAACAGACAAAGATGGTATGAGGGGAGTACGTTATATCATGATGAAATGTAAGAAACATCTTCCGGAAAAAATAGTTCCTTTATGGGTTCCTTTTTCCGGGTTGGTACATAGTCTGTAGGTGTATGTTTTTTGATTAACAAGGGTGCGCAATAGCTAGTATTGCCAATCGATTGGCCCCGTTCCCTGTCGACCAAGTTGTATATTAAGAGCGCTAGCTTTCGGCTTCACCCATGTGAGGTACGAATCGAGGCGAACTAGTCGTATCAATCTAAGAGGTGCTCCCTTTACTCTCTAGCCGAAAAGATTGGGAAGTATAGAGTAAGCACAGGAGCGAGGCAACCCAGGTTTGCAAAGATCTTAAGTCTAATTGATGCATACCATGGCACGAATTTACTTTAAGTCGAGATTTTATACCAGATAGGTATGTTTAAACATGTCCGGCTGCTTCCTTAAGCTTGTGTTCGGTATGTTGGCCCCGTTCACCGTGTTGTGCTGGGATATGTGAATTTAGATGAGTATTCAAAAAACACAGTGTTCGGTTAAGCTGAACTCACCTGGGGGTAATCTAAGAAGATCCTACAAAGAAAGAAGAAACAGAAAATGTTCAAAAAATAAAGGGAAAGGAAGATAAAAAAATACTAGCCTAGCCGTAGAAACGCCGAAGGTGAGCCGCGTTCCATGGGTTTGGCTCCAACCGTTTGTCTCCTAGATTGGGCAGACGATAAGCTCCTCCTTTTAGCACTACGTCCATTATAAAGGGGCCTCCCATTTTGGGTGAAGTTTATGCTTATGTTTTTCGGGGAGGCGAAGGACGAGTTCGCCCGCGTTGTACGCCTTGGCCCGAACTTCTGTGCTTTGATAGCACCGAGCTTGCTGATGGTAAAATGTTGATCGGTCCCGAGCTATGCCCCACTCGCCTTCTAGGGCGTCCAAATCATCCTTTTGATCTCGCTCAGCTTCTTTTTCCTCGTGCATACGCACGCGAGGTGCACCATGGATGATATCATAGAAAAGGACCACTTCGGCCCCATATACCATAATAAATGGCGTGTATCTCGTGGAACAATTTGGAGTGGTACGCAAGCCCCATAGCACGGAATTGATTTCCTCCACCCAATGGCACCAGGATTCTGTAAGAGAGTGTACCAGGCGTGGTTTAATACCACTCATGATGAGTCCGTTGGCTCGTTCACCTTGGCCATTAGTTTGTGGGTGGTATACTGAAGCGTAATCGAGCTTGATGCCCAAATTTGCACACCAATCCTTCACTTCCTGGACGGTCAAATTGGATCCATTGTAAGTTATTATGTTGTGCGGGACACCATAATGGTGAACAACGCTAGATAAAAAATCGATGACTGATTTGTCCTTGGCGGGACTGAATGGCTTTGCCTCGATCCACTTGGTGAATTTATCAACCATTACGAGGAGATATTTCTTTTTCTTGGTCCCCCCTTTAGGTGGGCCGACAATGTCCACACCCCAGAACGCAAAGGGACAGGTGATCGAAAACATCCGAAGGTCTGTAGGAGGCATATGGCTTTGATTCGCGAATAGTTGGCATCCCGTGCATCATTGAACGAGTGCTTGGGCATCTTCTCGAGCTGTAGGCTAGAAGAAACTAGCTCGAAAAGCCTTGCTGACCAAGGCCCGGGCTACTGCGTGATGGCCGCCCATGCTGGAGTGTACCTCAGCTAACAATTGTTTCCCTTCCTCTTCAGATATGCACTGTTGAAGTATTCCGGTGGTGCTCTTTTTATACGGCTCACCCTCATGGACCTTATAGGCTTTAGATCGGCGAATAATGCGTCGTGCCTCAGTTTGGTCCTCGGGGAGCTCCTTGCATAGTAGATAGGCAAGGAATGGTTTAGTCCATGCAGCGATTACTGCCATGACCTCATGTCCTAAGGGTGTTTCCTCAATGGAAGGTTCGTCGAGGACTTCCTCGTTTGGATGGGCTATGGCGGGGGGATGGTTTGCTCCACCATGTCGGCTGCTTTGCTCCCCGACTCGTCCTTCCACACCATGGATGGCTTAAAGAGCCTTTCCAGGTAGATGTTATTAGGGAGTGGGTCGTGTGCCGCGCCGAAATGGGCGAGGACATCCACGGCTTGGTTATTATCCCTTAAGACGTGATGGAATTCTAGCCCCTCGTGTTGAGATCTTGAGGACGACATCTCTATATGCTGCCATCTTCAGGTTTTTGGTGTCGAATTCGCTGTTAATTTGTGATATGGCGAGGTTGGTGTCTCCTCATACCTCAAGCCATTGTATGCCCATTAAGATCGCCATCCGAAGACCGTGGATCAAGGCTTCGTATTTGACTGCATTATTGGAGTCGGGGTATATAATCTGTAGCATGTATCGCACATTGTCTCTGGTAGGAGATGTGAGGATTACTCCGGCTCCTAGATCGGCCAGGGTTTTGGATCCGTCAAAGTACATGATCCAATGAGCGTAGGTGTTGTATTCTTTGGGGAGTTCGACCTCCGTCCATTCCACGATGAAGTTGGCCAGCACTTGAGATTTGATAGCTCTACGTGGCTTACAGGTGATCTCAAATGCTTACAGTGAAGTGGCATCCTTGTTGTTGATTATAGCGTTCACGGGTACTTCCGATGTCACCGTGAATGTGCACTCCTGAAAGTAATGTGTGAGTTTGCGTGATGCCATGAACACTATGTAAGCCATTTTCTGGTGGTGTGGGTATCTGGTCTTGCATGGGGTAAGCACCTCAGATACATAGTAGACAGGTCTTTGTACCCATAAATGGTGACCTTTAGATTCTCGTTCTAGGACGAGGACCGTGCTCACCACCTGGTTAGTGGTTGAGATGTATAGCAACATCGGTTCCCCTAGGTAAGGTGCGGCGAGTATAGGGTTGCTGGCCAACAGCGTTTGATTTCCTCCAAGGCTATCGTGGCCTCTTTGTTCCATTGGAAGTTTTTAGTCTTCCTGAGCAACCTATAGAGCGGGAGGGCCTTCTCGCCGAGGCGATAGATGAAACAACTTAAAGCCGCCATGCAGCCTGCCAGTTTTTGGATGTGCGGTACCTCTGTCGGGATAGCTAGTTCGGATAGTGCTCGGATTTTTGCCTGATTGGCATCTATTCCATGCTGCGACACAATAAACCAAAGGAGTTTTCCGGTTGGGACTTCGAAGACGCATTTGTCCGGATTAAGCCTCATGTCTTATGCCCGTAGGCCGGCAAATGTTTCTCTTAGGTCATCTACTAGTTGTCTAACGTGGCAGGTCTTGATGACTACATCGTCCATGTATGCCTCCACGGTTTTTCCAATTTGTTTCTCCAGACATGTCTAGATCATGCGCTGGTAAGTGGCGCCTGCATTTTTGAACCCAAAGGGCATTGTGTTAAAGCTGAATGACCCGTATGGGGTTATGAAAGCAGTTGTCGCCTTGTCGGATTCCTTCATTTTGATCTAGTGGCATCCAAAGTAGGCATCGAGAAAGCATAGGGAGTCGTGTCCGGTTGTTTCATCGATGATCTGATGTATTCGAGGTTACAGAAACAGTTCCTTTGGGCATGCCTTATTAAGGTCTTTAAAATTGATGCATAGCCGCCAAGACTGATCCTTCTTTGGTACGATGACCAAATTTACCAGTCACTTAGGGTGTTTGATGTCCTTGTTGAATCCGGCCTCCAATGACTTTTCGAGTTCTTCCCCCATGGCTTGAAGCTTAGATTCAGAAAATCATCACAGGGTTTGCTTGACCGGCTTAAAGCCTAATATTATGTTCAGGCTATGTTCGGCTAGCCCCCTGGGGATCCCTGGCCTGTCTAAAGGGTGTGAGGCAAATATGTCCCAGTTCTCATGTAGGAAGGCGCGTAGTGCTACGTCTACAGCATGGTCCTGGTGGGCTCCAAAGGATGTTGTTTTATTGGTATCCCTTGGGTGTACTGGAATTTTGTAGTTTCGCCTGCTGGCTCGAAAGAAGTAGATTTTGGTCGCTTGTCGAGGATTACGTCGTCTTTGTCCTCATGGCCCGCGAGGCTGTTAGTTCTTCTGCAGCCAGGGTTTCAGCCAATACCTCCAAGGCTAGGGATGTCGTCTTGTTTTTGGCCCGGGGCGCCCTGTGAGGATCACTTTCTGTCGTGATTATACCATTTGGCCCTGGCATTTTCAGCTTCAGATACCCATAGTGTGGTATGGTCTAGAATCTTGTGAAGGCCGCCTGTCCTAGCAAGGCATGATAGCCACTGCGGAATGGTACAATGTGGAATTGGAGCTCCTCGGATTGTTAGTTATCGAGGGTACCGAATACGACGTCGAGTGTAACGCATCCTGCGCAACATGCTTCTTTGTCGGGGACTATGCCTCGGAAAGTGGTTGAGCTCTGGCCGATCCGAGATCGATCGAAGTGCATTTTGTCCAGCGTGTCCTCCTATTGAGTAATTTTCTCAATCTGAAGCCGTCTACAATGGGGCTCTGGACTAGGGAGGCAGGTGCCCGACCGATGTTTGTTACCGGCTCGTCATCTTGGTCAAAGGTGATAGGTATGTTCGACCAGGAGTTTGCCTACACTACATGGTTGATTTGATTGATATCTCCAAAGGCTCTTTTTTCGTTGATTTGCCAAGGAGAATGTTTCATAGATCGTTAGGATCTCCGCACTGGTACTCGGTAGTGCCTCAGTTTCTTTGTGACTTGATGTCTGGAGGATTACTTACCCGCTTTTAGCTACTTGCCAGACAACCCAACAAGCTCGAAGGTTGTGTGTGGAAAGGGTGTACAGCGGGACAAAGTGTATGGGGCACGACTTGTCTGGTAGGGTGTCGAGGATCGACTTGCCCCTTGGTCTAGACTTATTTTTATTTTCCACTTTCTCGGAGGTATCTTTCCTCGTAAATAGCAGTGACTTCCTCATCTGAATTCACCGACCATGCTTGGTATGATTGGGTTCGATGCGCATATTTTGCATTTGCCAGGTTCTCTCCATGGCACAGTATTTGAGTACCTGGTTCGATAGCTCCACGAAGGTTTGAACCCCGCGACGGGCTATGGCATTAAGAATGCTCTCGTCCCGACAATGTGTCCGAAAGGTACTTATTATTTCATGGTCACGACTTCCTTCCTTCGTTTGAAGGAGGAATCTCGCCCAAAAGTGGTGTACTGACTCACCCAGTCTTTGAGTGACCATGGACGGGTTGGAGCCGGGGCCTGCTTTCGAAGGATGTGTTCTTGGCGGGGATGCGTTCTGAACCAGCCACCGGCCTTGAGTTGTTCCCAGAGCTGGATGGGGGTTCCGAGTTATCGAGATGGTGATCGGCGAGTGGAACGAGTACAGTTCTCAGCTCCAATGATCAGCATGGGGAGCCCTCGACTGGGCGTTCGACCGTACTGATCAGATGTGTGATGGGTGGGATGTGGATTTCCTTGTCGTCGGGTATGATCCCGATCTGATCATAGATCATGCTCTGATCATTAGTCATGCCCAAGGCTTGGATCTGGTTGATAAATCTATGCAGTGCTGAGGTTTCAGCGGCGGTTTCGCCGCCTGAATGCTCGGGGCTACTAGTATCCCTAATCCATCGGCGGTGCACGGGATCCCCTTCGGGGAGAGCTTGGCTAAAGCGCGTTTGGACCCCCCCCCCCCCCGGGCCCTGTCAGGCATTAATGCTGGATCAAGGATGAGTTTTGTCTTGATGATTGGATTCACGACCTCGAAGGACAAAACGTCGAGGTCCATCGCTCCTTCAATGGAGCGGAAAGCCCTATTCACACAAGCTCTCCACGGGGGTCGGCGGTGAACTCTAGGCTCCCGAACCTGACTTCCTAGCCGGGGGGAGCTTCCGAACTAACTGATGTGGCCGGCTGGATCGGCGTGCAGAGAGATGCTTCCAACAGGGAAGATTTGTCCGGGGGCGAACAAGTCCCTATTATGGACTGATACGTCCCAAACGTATCTATAATTTCTGTTTGTTCCATGCTCTTTTGGGTGACATTATTATATGTTTTGCTACACTTTCATACCTTTTTACACATATTTAGACTACCTACTAACTGAGTGCACCCAGTGCGAGTTTCAGTCTGCTGATGTCTTTTAATTGCAAAGACTTTACCCCAATTTACAAAGCTCCAAAAATCCTGAGAAAAATATATAAAAATCAGCATGACGGAAGCTTCACGAAGCATGAAGTGGGGCCAGAGGGGAGCCATGGCTTGCTCAGGCGGCCACCCTCCGCGGGCCACCTCCTAGCTGCGCCACCAGGCTGCCTGGGTGGGGCCCACCCCTTTGGTGCCCTCCTTGGGCCTATATTTACCTCTCCGACAGAAAACCCTAACATCATATCCAGAATCGTGAATTTCTCCACCGTTCGGCCGCTATAGCGCTTCCGAGATCGGGAGTGCCAGAAGACCTCTTGCCGGCGCCCTACCGGACGGACGATTGACCTCCGGGAGCTTCTCCACCGCCATGGACACTTCCCGGACGTGCCGTGAGTAATACTCCTTGGACCATGAGTCCATGACCAGTAGCTATGTGATGCCTTCTCTCCAATCTTGTGCTTCAATGTTTAAGCCTTGTGAGCTGCCCTACATGATCAAGGCATCTATGTAATTTACATGTTGTTGCTATGCTGAGTTTGCTGGGATCCCATGGATTATGAGATTATGTTCAGATTGTGATGAGTTATATATTTGGTTCTCCGTTTATATTATGTTCTTGAGTAATTCATGCATGTTATCCATCGCTTTTTATTGCTTTGGCCGAGTAGTAGATTGTAACTCCAAGAGGGAGCATTATGCATGATTGTGGGTTCATGCCCCCTGATGTCTGGCTTGAGTGACAGAAACATGAGACTAGGGGATGTGTTGTTTCCACCAGAGAGAAAACAACGGTGCTTGTGACAATGGTTGCAAGGATTGTTTACCTTATGTAAAGTTCGTTAATGCAGTTGTCCATTGCTTCCAGTTTACACTTTGGGTGGGGCTCACAACTTAATACCAGCGAGATGTTCTGGAGAGATATCTCAAGGTGGATGATTAGAGAGTAGATGCTGATGAATAAATGGTTTACTTGTGTTGGTGTACTGCACATTACTTTTGAGCCTCTAATTTTCTAGTAGCATGATTAGCATTCGGTGCGTTTATAATTCTGTCAGTTGCCCAGCTGTAATTTGTTTACCCAACATAGTTGTTTATCGTCTTTTGGGAGAGAGACATCACTAGCGAACATCATTTGACTCTGGTCTATATTACCACCATTGTTTACTGCTAGTGCCAGAGCAGCGGAGACCTACTTGCTGATCCTCGAAGTCCTGGTTCGATAAACCTTACACTCCATGTGTAAGGGAAGTCTGCTACTAACTAGATCTCCACCTTCCACTTGGGGTAACCAACGAGGGGCGCGAAGTATATCCATCAACTCGTCATCAAGAAAATTTCTGGCGCCATTGTCGGGGACTCGAGTCTTAGTTGCACACTATCTTCTACCTTTGCATTTTAGTCTTGTTAGTTTGCTTTCTAGTTTTCCTTTAGAGTCTTGTAGCAAAAACCACCAAAAAAATATTTGCTTTATTCTTGCTTGTTGCTACTGCTATGGGTTCCACTGAGAACACCAAGTTGTGTGACTTCACTAGTCACAACAACAATGACTTTGTCTGCACTCCTATTGCTGCTCCCACCACTGAGGCAACCTCCTATGAGATTAAACCTGCTTTACTGAACCTTGTTATGAAAGATCAATTCTCCGGTGCTGGAGATGCTGCTGCTTTGCACTTGAATAATTTTGATGAGATTTGTGATATGCAAAAATACAAAGAAGTAGATGGTGATATTGTTGAGCTTAAGCTTTTTTCTTTCTCCTTAAGAGGAGGAGCTAAAGTATGGCTTCAATCTTTGCCTAGGAATAGCATAGATTCTTGGTATAAGTGCAAGGATGCTTTTATTGGGAAGTATTACCCGCCTGCTAAGATTATCCAGTTAAGAAGTAACATTATGAATTTTAGGCAGCTAGATAATGAACACGTTGCCCAAGCTTGGGAACGTATGAAATCTCTTGTTAAGAATTTCCCTACACATGGTTTGACTACTTGGATGGTTATCCAAACTTTCTATGCAGGATTGAACTTTACCTCACGGAATCTGTTGGACTCAGCCGTGGGAAGAACCTTTATGTCAACTACACTTGGTGCTGCCACGAAACTATTGGACGAGATGATGAAAAATTATTCTCAATGGCACACCGAGAGAGCTCCAACATGTAGGAAGGTAAACTCTGTTGAGGAGATCTCCTCCCTTAATGATAAGGTTGACATGATCATGTCTTTACTTACTAAGCAAGCTCATATTGATCCCCATGATGTTCCTTTAAATTCTTTGGATGCTCAAGAAAGAGAGCAAGTTGATGTTAATTTTATCTCTAGGAACAACTTTAATAATAATACTTATAGGAGTAATTTTGGTAGCAATCCTAGACCGTTCCCATCCAACAACTATGGGAACAACAACACCTATAGTTATAGTCCTAATGACAGAAGAATGCCATGTTATGAAAAACTTTTAGAGATAGAGAAGGCTACAAAGAATTATATGGACACCCAATATGAACAAAACAAGGCCTTCTCTAGACAATTAGATGAGCATTCTTCTATTTTGCAAAACATTGGAAAACAACTTGTGAGCCTCAACAGTGAGATTTCCAATCTCCGGACTAGACTCACCACCACGGAGACCCAAGTTTCCAATATGTCTCACACCCAGGACACTTTGATAAATCAAATGGCGGCCAAACCTGAAGTGGGTGTATCTCAAGAAGAAGAAGATAAGATTAATAGCCTTCCTACACACACTACCCTTGCTACTATACAAGTTGTTGAGGATCTCAAAACTATTAGCACCCATCACATCCCTAGTCCCAATGGACCTATTAATGGTGATGCTAATACCTCAACTTTAGGACAAGAAGGTCCTTTGAACTTAGAGACTACCAAAAGAATGAGCTTAGATGACATCACCACCACTTTAATTAATGGTAGTAATCTTGATTTTTATAATTGTAGTCTTTGTGAGGTTATCACTTTTTTGCAAAGAATGGCTAAAGACCCCCCCCCCCACACACACTAGTACACTCAATAATGCCTTCACCGAGCATATTACCAATGCTCTTATTAAAGCTAGGGAGGAGAAGCTCAAGCTAGAGACTTCTATTCCTAGAAAACTAGAAGATGGTTGGGATCCTATGGTCAATATTAAATTGAATAATTTCTCTTGCTTTGCTTTATGTGATGTTGGAGCTAGTGCCTCCGTTATGCCCAAAAGAATGTATGATATGCTTGATTTGAAACCTTTTGATCAATGTTCTTTTGGTGTTCGTCTTGTTGATTCTTCCATAAAAAAACCTTTAGGAAGAATTTATGATGTTCTTATTGTTGTCAATGATAATTATGTTCCTGTTGATTTTCTTATGATGGACATTGAGTGTGATCCCTCATGTCCAATTATTTTGGGACGTCCTTTTCTCTGCACTGTTGGTGCTATCATTGACATGAAAGAAGGGACCATTAGATTCCAATTTACCGTTAAAAGGGAATGGAACACTTCCCTTGAAAGAATATTAAGTTACCTTATAAGTCCGTTATTCGGGCAAGTTATTCTTTTGGTGTTGATAATACTTGCTCTTTTTTGCATCATGCCTAGCTCATAGGCATAAAAGAAAGCGCTTGTTGGGAGGCAACCCAATTTGTTTTACTTTCAGTATTAGTGGTCTTGATGCTTGTTACTACTGTAGCAACATCATTGTATATTTATTTTCAAGCTTTGTGACAAGTATTAGCCTCCGATTGCAAGAAAGTTCAAAAGTTGTGACATGTTGTCTAGAAAGAGATTATGTTTGTTTGACGTAAAAATTCGACAAAAATCACTAGATCATCTTTTTGATCTGAATTGTTTTGACCGTATGCTCTATATAATTTTCTTTCTGGCGTATGTTTTGAGTTTTTTTGACTAGAGTTGGGGAAGTGCACCAAAAAAATTATTTACTACCTGTTGTTCTGTTTTTTCCAGATTCTGCCATGTTTTGCGTTTTCATTGTTTTGCAAATCTTAAGTTTGCTTTTTCTTTGCAAAAACCTTTTTGCAGTCTTGAGAAATAGTAGATCTTCCTGAAAATATTTATTTCCAGTAGAGAATAAATTATTTTATTATGGGTACTAACCACTCTAATCAGCTTATGATGAGTTTCGTATGAAGGGAGTTTTCAAGTATGCGATGGAAGATGATGAAAGAAGATCCAGGAGTGTCAAGCGCTCAAGCTTGGGGATGCCCCCATGCACCCCCAAGAAATATTCAAGGAGACTCAAGCGTCTAAGCTTGGGGATGCCCCCGTGCATCCCTTTCTCCATCAACAATCATCAGTTCGTCCTTCTCCATGCTATATTTTTATCACTTCATATGTTATGTGCTATGCTTGGAGTGTCTTGCTCTTTATTTTTAGTTTTCATAGTTTCGTTCACTGTTCATAACAAGTTGGAACCTAGCCTTCTTTTTCTGGGAGAGAAACACGCTCCACTCAACCCTAGAACGCAACATAAGTTTTCATGCTTATCTTTTGTGTGTGTTCTTTATCTTTTCATAGTTGTTGTCATGCTTAGCTCATAGTTTTCATGCTTTATCTTTTTAAGAGCTTTTATTTAGGTTTTTTTTGGAACTCTCTTGAGTTATCATGTTTATCTTGTTTAGAGAGTTGGCTTGTTGCACTGAGTTGTGTGTCTTTCTTGAGTAGGTAATTGAGATGCTATTTAAGTATAGTAGTAACTTGCAATAGTTTTGAGGTAATGATTTGAGTAATGTTTGGACTATTGGTGTCAAGAGCTTGAGCCTATTAGTGATAGGTGTCGTATTTTTTGGAAATCGGTGTGTACTTTCAAAAACTAAAAAAATTAGTTGAGAACTCTAGCTACTAGATGGATCGCTAACCTCTGGAGGGGTTGGAATATATAGAGTACCCTCACGTTATCATGGATCAAGGATGCGCAAGGATAATCAAACCCCCAAACACTCCTCCTCTGGGTACTTGTCTCTTTGTGAATCTCCTGACTAAATAGAGAGTTACCGATAATAAGTGCATGAGTTCTTCAGACTAATGCGGGTATTCGATTGTTGGCACTTCCACCATCCATATTTTGCTAGCCTCTTCGGTACCGTGCATTGCCCTTTCTCATCTTGAGAGTTGGTGCAAACTTCGCCGGTGCATCCAAACCCTTGGCATGATACGCTCTGTCATCATAAGCCTCATTATATCTTTCCTCAAAACAGCCACCATGCCTACCTATTAAGGCATTTCGATAGCCTTTCCGAGATACATTGCCATGCAACACCCACCATCTCATGACTTGATCTTCATGTCATACATGCTTTTGCTTGATCGAGGAGCCGCAAGCTAGTTGGGCCTTGCCCTTATTATTTCTACATGACGTGCTAGTTTCATTGCATATCCTGCTACACTGGGAGAGGCATACATTTGCATACACCATGATAGTTTTAATTTGTGTTTATGTTCAGTACTTCTTATAAAGTGTCAAGATCTTCTTTTTATTCTTGTAAAACATAGAGTGTTGCCCTTAAGTGAGGAATATATCCCAAAGAGGACAAATTAAAAGATCTCAAAAGAGGACACATGAAAAGATCACAAAGAGGACAAATGAGAGATAAATAGAAAGAGCCAAAGAGGCCACAAAAAAAGAGAGAGGGGGGCAACACTACTATTCCTTTTGAAATATCCACACTCGTACTCCATTGTTATATTTGTACTCCATAGAGATTATCATTCATGCATAACTATGTGGGTACCCTTACACTATAGAACTTGGCTTGTATATTCCAATGATGAGCCTCCTCAAATGAGCTATAGGTCTTCATGAGCAACCAAGTTGGATGCATCCCCACTAGTTCCATTGGAGAGCTTACCATAGCTCATATGTGCATCCGTTGCATGGAAATCCCTAATCCTCACATCATATCTATCATTTGGCTTTCTCTTGCATATGGTTGTCCTCATTGATGTGAGCCTTTCACACCTTTTTTTTCTTCCTTCCCCATCGTTATTCTCTTTGCCATCCTAAGTGACAACATATCTTGCTTGCGCTCATCCATTGCATGAGTGCTCAAAATCGTAAGGAAGAGGGTTATTTTGACTTGTGCGTGACTAGTGGTCTGGGGATGAGTCAAAATAAGATTCCAAAGGAGACGAAGTGTGAAGTTTTAGTAGATTGAGTTCTCAATTAAACTATATAATATTTTTTATGCTCTAAACCCATCTCCCACTTCTTGCATGCAAACACCATTCGGAGACATTCGAGTCACGGACAGCGAGAGCTCTTGCACCTTTATGTTCTTACTTTGCTACTTTCAATACTAAATGTAGACTCTTGCTTGTTATTGTCTTGACTTGAATTTCATATCTTACTTGCTTTCCTTTTAAGTTCTTATATGTGTGTTAGCATGTCAACACAGAAATTATTTGTGTTATCATTTACCTACTCGAGGGCGAGCAAGAATTAAGCTTGGGGATGTTGTTACATCCGAAACGTATCTATAGTTTTTGTTTGTTCCATGCTCTTTTGGATGAAATTGTTATATGTTTTGCTACACATTCATACTATTTTACACATATATTTGGACTAACCTACTAAATCAGTGCACCCAGTGCCAATTTGTGTCTGCTGATGTCTTTTAATTGTAGGGACTTTACCCCAATTTAGAGAGCCCCAAAAATCCCGAGAAAAATATATAAAAATCAGTGTGTCAGAAGCTTCACGAAGCATCAAGTGGGGCCAGAGGGGAGCCAGGGATCGCCCAGGTGGCCACCCTACGCGGGCCACCTCCTGGCCGCGCAACCAGGCCGACTCGGTGGGGCCCACCCACTCTGGTGCCCTCCTTCGGCCTATATTTACCTCTGCGACAGAAAACTCTAACATCATATTGTAACATCCCAATTTTCCCAATTGGGAATGTTTTACAATGTAGCTAAACATCTATGCATATTGAATGGCAATAAAGATTTGCATTTGAATTCTTTCAAATTTTTCTTTTGCATTTCTATTTGTTTTCTTCCTACAAGAAATGCCGGGGAATAATTCTTGCAAGCAAGAAAGAGCGGAGGAAAATGACCCTCGAAAAATGTGAGGCACTTTTGATATATTTTGAGCCAAGGAAACACAAACTTTGTTTAGAAAATAATTTCAAAAAGAAAATAAAGCTTTTAGGTTTTTTTTTGAAAAAAACATTCTTTAAAAGTTTTTATTTTGGCCTTGGAAAAATGTTAAACGTGTAGAGATTTTTTTTCAGAACATTTTGGTATATAATACCCTATATTAAATTTTTATTTTGTTTCCTTTTTATTCTTTTTAGTTTCTGTTTTATAAAAAAAATCTAAAACGGGAATATTTCTTTTAAAAGGAAACCCACCCCGAGCGCATTATAGCCGGCCCACCGATCCCGCTGGCCCGGGATCCCCTGCGCCCAACCGCACCCAGCCGCCCCCTACCCCTCACCCGCTGATGCCTGGGTCCCGCCCGCGGTGACCCCACCCGCAGCGCCGCCCCCACCCGCACGCACCCCCCTTCTCCTTCCTCCTTCCTTTTCTCTCTCCTATTTTTCCTTCTCCCAGCCGGCCGAGCCCCCTTTGCCGGAGTTACCCCGATCTCCTTCCCCTCTGCCTCCCCTCCCCTCCCTATAAAAGCCGACCACCGAACCCCTCCCCGCACCCCGTTTCCCCTCGTCTCCGCCCGAGCCACCGCCCACGCCACCGCACGTCGCCGCCGGAGTACCGAGCCAGGAGCCAAAGCTCCCTGGGCTCCTGCTGCTCACCCCGAGCCTCCCCACCACTCGCCGCCGCCACCAAACGTCGCCGGAGATCCGCCGTCGTCGACCGGGCTCCTCCACTGCCGACCCCGACGCCGGAAGCCGCACCACCTCATCGCCTCGGCCTCGCCGGAGCAACCTCCAATGCCGGCCATCCCACTGTGAGCAACTTCCTCCTCCTCTACCATCCGATCATAATCTAACGCGGTAGATTAGATCACGGTACCCCTTCAGTTTTTAGTTAAGAACCGAGCCGGTTTTACTTCACTTGTTAGTTAGCTGGAGTCTTTACTTACATAGCGGCCGTTTGCTAGAAAGCCCCGCAGCACCCACCACCTAGGCCAACCAGAAGGTGCCACGTGTACCCTGTCCGATTAGAAATCAGTTTTTCTTCTTCGGTTTTAGTTCCAAAACAGAGAAAGTTCCAATATTGTTTTGATCATAACTTTTGATCTAGAGATCCAATGAGGTTAATTCTCTTTCCAGTAGATCACAATTTTTCTGTACTTTTCAAAAACATATCATTTGTCTATTTCTGAAATTTCCAAATTTGTTTTAGATCAGATTTAGTTTAAACCTTGTTTTGCTTATTCCAGGAGTTTAAAAAATGATTTTATTTGATTCTTTTTGCTACTGCTTCCTAGTGATTATATCTTACTATAGTATAAGTTTAAAATTGTTTTAAATATTTTTAGTTGGTGTTTTAACAGATACAATTTCTGCCGTAGTTAGGTGAAGTGAATTCTTTCACTTTATGCCATAGCTACTTTATGCTTGTGATGTTATTTTACTTGTTGATGATTGTAGTGCTTATGGTGTGTATTTGTTTGTATCGGTAGATCACCCGGACTGCGAAGCTTGTTACTTAGAAGCGCTCTATCAAGACAACTATCATCAAGGCAAGTCATTTTGATCATACTATTCTCCTATGTTTTCTATGCATGGTAGTTTCACCTTTCTTGCCCAATTGCATGCTGCGTAGGTACTTGGAAATTTTTGTATAGGTTGTAGTACCATGTGGTAGGCACACAAAAACCCGATACTTGGCCCGGGACGACAAATTTCTTATTGCTACGCTTGAGTAGACGGGATTTCGGTTGAGTGCATAACACGAGTGATGCGAGGATGATTAAATAACCAAGACCGGTTAAGACAAGATTTTCAAGACCTCATGAAGAAATGCAACTCTCGGTGAAGGACGGCTTGACGGGCTCCCTGGAGAAACAAGTGGACGACCCCGGGATGCTGGAGACAGCCATGACATCTTGCGGAAAGCTTCACCCAGGCTTGAGGAGACGGACGGAGGCTTCTAGACCCAAGGCTTACCTGCACATCCACAAGTCATTATGGGCTCTGGCTTGGTTGGACAACGTGGCGACTCTGGATAGGCGGTGCTAGCTGATGTAGAAGAACGGTATGAATGGATGGGCACTGGCAGGGATTCAAAGGGACCCGTTGAAAGACCATGTTTTGATCATCCGGTCTTCAAACACCCTGAAGTGCGAGGACATACTCGGAGGCGATCAAATCTTGTGGGGAGCGTGTGCAAACCTCTGCAGAGTGCCCACACCTAATCGATTAGCCGTGTCCACGGTCATGGACAACTTGAGCCGAAGGCATTGAAATTTCCCTGAACTCTCGACACAACTTAATAATGCTGTGGGAATTATCAACAACTCGGGTACGAGAATTGGTTGGTGGAACCATCTCGTTAACAACAAACAATGTAGTAATATTTTTCTTTCAACCCTATCTTGTTGTAGGAGAAAATTGGCTTTATGCAAAACTTATAGCCCCACCTGCCAAATATGCATGTAGAGATAGTTGGTTATTATTTTTTCCCCTCTCTTGATGACTTGCCAGCATATTCCATATGCTGACCTACACGGCTGCAATATATCATGGTGCAGAGTACTTTTTCGACCAGGAGTGAGGCTACGATCTACGCTCAACGACATGCCCTGGAGTCGGATGGACTCATCTACCTAATGCTTCCGCTAGTCTTCGTTAGATATCTCATGAGATGGCCTTCAGCCACTTTATTGTAATTCATTATTGTAATAAAGTACTCGATATGAGATTTTGATTAATAAGGCTGTGTGATTGAACTCTTGATATATACATTGATGTATTGAGTGTGTACCATCATGATCTTCGGATGGTACGGAAACACCAGAGGCTTGACTCGTATTGAGTCGGGTCGCTACAGAAATGGTATCAGAGCACACGCTGACCATAGGACGTAACCTCTAGGAATGGAAAAGCCTTAGGAAGAAAACTATTTTCTTATGTCTATAAATCCTCTATTTCCTCTTCTGATAATTTCTGACTTCTCTCCGATTTTCCAATGTTTTAGATGGCCACCTTCATCCCCGTTAAGTTCACGGAGTTTTGCCAGCCCGACTCCACTATGCCTTTCGGAAAGGAGCTGATACAGATCACCAAGGACTTGAGCATTGCTCTGCCGATATATCATAGGGAAGCCTACTTCGTCTTACCCGGAGGATTCACGCTACATGATTGAGGTGCACGTTCCCGGAAGGACATTCGAGCCACGCACTGAGCCTGTGGACTTCAAGTTCATCGCACCCAACTGGATTCTCGGAAGGGACATGGCGGTCCATTGTGCACTCGGACGTATCAAGGAAGTGTACAAAGGCTGCTCTATTTCACCGGACCTATTCACGGTATCCCGGAGAGGAGAAGATGGAGAAATCATCTCAAGCAATACCAAGGACGCTCTCCTGTCCTATGCCCAGACCTTGGAGAAGCACAGCGGGACTCTGGAGCATCGTGTGATCAAGGACGCCAGGAAGATCAAGCAACTGTCGCTCCGCGAACTCGAACTCGAAGAAGCAGCCCGGGAAGCCCACTATGAGCACGAATTGGAGGTGAAGGACTTTCTGGAGAGGATCGAGAAGCTGAAGACTCGAGTCACATACCTGGAGGAGGAACTGGGCATGGGCGAGAACCTTCATCCCGAAGGAGACGTAACTCCCTTGATCAACAATGAGGAGGACTATGAAGAAAGCTCCACCGAAGGACCCACCACCATGCTTTTCTGAGGAGGACACTTAGACTAGTCCACCAAATTTATCTTATCGTTAAACGCTTAGGCCGATGTTTAGGTTATCGAATTTTGTATCCCCACGTGTGAACCTTTTGTGATGGTATTGAATAAAATGTGTGGTGTGATACTTGTTTGTTGCATTTCATATGGGTAGCGTAATTACTCTCTAGACCATTGTTCTATGCTAATCTCACCCCTCTACAAACACCAGATGCCGCCGAGACGTGCCCCTGCTTCCAACTTCCCGCCGGAACTCACTCAGTTGATTCAGCAACAGAATTCTCTGATGCAGCTGATCATCCAGAACCAGAACATTAACAACAACCATCATCCACCCCAGGCCGACAATCTCACCCGTTTCCTGAGCTTGAATCCTCCGACTTTCTCCAGCATCATTGAGCCCATTGTGGCAGATGATTGGCTCCGCAAGATGGAGCGGGAACTAATCACTGCTGGTTGTACTGAAGCTGAGAAGGTGCACTTTGCCGCGCATCAACTTGAAGGCCCTGCAGCTGCATGGTGGGGAACTACACCACCACATACCCCATTGCTGGAGTCACTTGGGAGCAGTTCAAGCAAGCCTTCCGCACCGCACATGTCTCAGCTGGTGCAATGAGTCTAAAGAAGCGTGAGTTTCGCAACTTATGCCAGGGAAATCTCTCTGTGGCTCAGTATGTCGATGAATTCAGCATCCTCGCCCGTTATGCACCTGGAGATGTGGTCGATGATGCGGCCAAGCAGGAAAAGTTCTTGGAGGGACTCAATGATGAGCTGAGCATTCAGCTGACTGTAGCCAACTTCAACAACTACCAGGAGCTGGTAGATAAGGCCCTCATCTTGGAGGGGAAACATGAGCAGATGGAGAACCGCAAGCGGAAGTATGGCAATGGAAAGTTCAACTCCGGCACTCAGCAGAAGCCTCACTACACCCCCTATTCAGGGAATACCGGGACTGGATCCGGTAAGTTTGGAGGGCACGTCCAGCATAACCACCCAGTGCACAACCATGGAGGCCACAACCATGGAGGAAATGGGAACCACCGCAACAACAGCAACTTCAAGAATGGCGGTACTGGCACTCAGCATCATTCAACTCCAGCTTAGAAGGATCTGAATCACATCACCTGCTTCAAGTGTCAGAAGACGGGACACTGCACCACTGAATGTCCCCAGAACAATCAGGGAAATGGAAACGGCAACGGAAACTCTGCAGCGAAGAAGCGCAATCCTTTTCCTCGAGCTCAGGTGAACCACATTGACGTTGAAGAGGTCTATGATCACCCTGATACTGTGGTTGGTAAGTTTTTGCTAAATTCTCGTCCAGTATTGGTACTTTTTGATTCTGGTGCAACGCATTCATTCATATCAAGGGTAGTTGTGGAAAAGTATAGTTTGCCAACTAGAACCATCAGCCAACCTATTAAGGTCAGTTCCCCAGGAGGCATGATGACAGCCGGGATAGGATGCCATGCTTTGAGTCTCAACATCGGGAACCATAAGTTTCCCACCGACCTCATCGTATTAGAGTCTCAGGGATTGGATGTAATCCTAGGCATGGATTGGTTGGCCAAGTACGAAGGGAATATTGATTGTGCCCTTAAGTCTATTTTGCTCACAACCCCCGAGCAAAAGCGGATTAAGTACGTGTCTCAGCGCCCGGCACGGAGTAAACGAGTAAACTCTCTCACGGGAGTAGTCCAGGAGGAAGTACCGATTGTACAAGAATACCCAGATGTATTTCCGAAGGAATTGCCAGGCATGCCACCTGATAGAGAGAATGAGTTCCTGATTGAGCTATTACCCGGAACAGCCCCGATATCCAAGAGACCCTATCGGATGCCCGCAAATGACTTGGTAGAAATCAAGAAGCAAATTAAGGAGTTGTTGGACAAAGGATATATTCGCCCAAGTTCTTCACCTTGGGGAGCCCCAGTGCTCTTGGTTGAAAAGAAGGATTAGTCCTTGAGAATGGTTGTCGATTATCATGCATTGAACGAAGTGACCATCAAGAACAAGTACCCCTTGCCGATGATCGATGATCTGTTTGACCAGTTAGTTGGAGCCCGAATATTCTCCAAGATTGATCTTCGATCCGGGTATCATTAGCTGAAGATTCGTGAACAGGATATACCCCAGACAGCGTTCACCACTCGGTACGGCTTGTATGAATACACGGTCATGTCATTTGGACTGACTAATGCTCCGGCATATTTTATGAATCTGATGAACAAGGTATTTATGGAATACTTGGACAAGTTTGTCGTGGTGTTCGTCGATGACATACTGATATTCTCCAAGAACGAGGAGGAACACAAGGAACATCTGCGTCTAGTTCTGGAGAAACTTCGCGAGCATCGGCTGTATGCAAAGTTTAGCAAATGTGAATTTTGGTTAAAGGAAGTCGGATTCCTCGGACACGTCATTTCAGGAGAAGGAATAGCAGTAGACCTTGCCAAGTTCGCGGCAGTCACCGAATGGGTAGCACCCACTTCAGCTAAGGAGATTCGCAGTTTCCTCGGACTTGCCGGATATTACCGGAGGTTCATTGAGAATTTCTCAAAGATCGCCAAGCCCATGACAGAGTTATTGAAGAAGGACTCGAAGTATGTTTGGACTGAGGAGTGTGAATCCAGTTTTCAAGAGTTGAAGAAACGTCTGGTTACAACCCAGTGCTGATATTGCCGAACATTCGGAAGGATTTCCAGGTTTACTGTGACGCCTCTCGTCAAGGACTTGGAGGAGTGCTCATGCAAGAAGGTAAAGTTGTAGCCTATGCATCCAGACAGCTCAGACCCCATGAGTTGAATTATGCCACACATGACATGGAGCTAGCAACCGTAGTGCACGCTCTCAAGACTTGGAGACATTTCCTGATCGGAAATAGTTGTGATGTTTACACTGATCACAAGAGCCTGAAATATATCTTTACGCAGAAGGAGTTGAACCTCAGACAGAGGCGATGGCTAGAATTGATCAACGACTATGACATGATATTGCATTACCACCCAGGCAAGGCAAATGTTGTAGCCGATGCGTTGAGCTGCAAGAGCTATGTGAACACACTCATAGCAGGAGGATTACCCCAGGAGTTAGTAGATGATCTCCGAGAGCTCAAATTGGAAATAGTTCCAAGAGGATTTGTAGCCACACTGGAAATTCAGTCCACTTTGACAGAAAAGATCCGCGAAGCACAGAAGTCAGACAAGGAGATAGCTGAGATTAAGCAGAAAATGAAAGACTGGAAGGCTAAAGGTTTTCGTGAGGATGAACACGGAACTTTATGGTTTGAGGATCGCATTTATGTGCCCAATGATCCCGAACTCAGGAAGTTGATACTTCAGGAGGCCCATGATTCCCCGTACTCGATACACCCCGGCAACACCAAAATGTATCTGGATCTGAAAGAAAGTTTCTGGTGGACAGGAATGAAGGAAGACATTGCCGAGTTTGTAGCAATATGCGATGTTTGTCAGCGAGTAAAAGCCGAGCATTAGAAGCCAGCAGGTTTGCTTCAACCTCTGCCGATACCCGAGTGGAAATGGGAAAAGCTTGGTATGGACTTCATCACAGGATTACCCAGGACCCGTTCTGGCTATGATTCTATTTGGGTTGTGGTCGATCGTTTGACCAAGGTAGCTCACTTCATTCCCGTGAAGACTACTTACACGAGTGCCAAGCTGGCCAAGATATATATGACCAGGATCATATGTGTGCATGGATTACCGAAGAGTATTGTGTCAGATAGAGGGACTCAGTTCACATCAAAATTTTGGCACCAACTGCATGAAACCTTGGGAACGAGATTGGAGTTCAGTACAGCTTTTCACCCACACACACAGATGGACAGACCGAGAGAGTTAATCAGATTCTGGAGGACATGTAGAGAGCTTGCGCACTAGACTATGGGTCTAGTTGGGATGACAATTTGCCTTATGTCGAGTTCTCATACAACAACAACTATCAGACCAGTCTGAAGATGGCCCCTTTCGAAGCTCTATACGGAAGGAGCTGCGGAATACCGTTGATGTGGGATGGATTTGGAGACCGACAACTTTTTGGTCCCGACCTTATCTGAGATTCTGAAGAGAAGGTCAAGCTGATTCGTGACCGAATCAAGATAGCTCAGTCCAGGCAGAAAAGTTATGCTGACAGCAAACGCAAGGAAGTAACATACGAAGTGGGAGACCGAGCCTATCTTCGGGTGTCTCCACTTCGAGGAATCAAGAGATTTGGTGTGAGAGGAAAGTTAGCACCCCGATTCATTGGCCCCTACAAAATTCTTGAACATAGAGGCGAAGTTGCTTATAAACTGGAACTGCCGGAAGGATTGTCCGGAGTTCATGATGTCTTCCATGTTTCCCAGTTGAAGAAATGCCACGCTGAGATGGCTGATGTTCCGTTGAGAGATACAGTGCCCCTAGAGGCCATACAGCTTGACAGTGATCTCACGTATGAGGAGAAACCCGTCAGGATTCTCGAGACTGCCAACAGAGTTACCCGTAGCAAGATCATCAAGTTCTGCAAAGTGTTGTGGAGCCACCACACCGAGGAAGAAGCCACCTGGGAACGAGAAGAAGATCTTCGTCGAGACCACCCGCACCTATTTTCTAGCCAACCCAAATCTCGAGGGCGAGATTCATCTTAAGGTGGGTAGGTTTGTAACATCCCAATTTTCCCAATTGGGAATGTTCTACAATGTAGCTAAGCATCTATGCATATTGAATGGCAATAAAGATTTGCATTTGAATTCTTTCAAATTTTTCTTTTGCATTTCTATTTGTTTTCTTTGTGCAAGAAATGTCGGGGAATAATTCTTGCAAGCAAGAAAGAGCGGAGGAAAATGACCCTCCAAAAATGTGAGGCACTTTTGATATATTTTGAGCCAAGGAAACACAAAATTTGTGGAGAAAATAATTTCAAAAGGAAAATAAAGCTCTTATAGTTTTTTTGAAAAAAACATTTTTAAAAATTATTTACTTTGGCCTTGTAAAAATGTTAAACGTGTAGAGATTTTTTTCTAAAAATTTTGGTATATAATACCCTATATTAACTATTTTATTTTGTTTCCTTTTTATTCTTTTTAGTTTCTGTTTTATAAAAAAAATCTAAAACGGGAATATTTCTTCTAAAAGGAAACCCACCCCGAGCGCATTATAGCCGGCCCACCGATCCTGCTGGTCCGGGATCCCCTGCGCCCAACCGTACCCAGCCGCCCCTACCCCTCACCCGCTGACGCTTGGGTCCCGCCCGTGCCGACCCCACCCGCAGCGCCACCCCCACCCGCGCGCACCCCCCTTCTCCTTCCTCCTTCCTTTTCTCTCTCCTTTTTTCCTTCTCCCAGCCGGCCGAGCCCCCTTCGTCGGAGTTACCCCGATCTCCTTCCCCTCTGCCTCCCCTCCCCTCCCTATAAAAGCCGACCCCCGAGCCCCTCCCCGCACCCTGTTTCCCCTCGTCTCCGCCTGAACCCCCGCCCCACGCCACCGCACGTCACCGCCGGAGTACCAAGCCAGGAGCCGAAGCTCCCTGGGCTCCTGCTGATCACCCCGAGCCTCCCCACCACTTGCCGCCGCCACCAAACGTCGCCGGAGATCCGCCGCCGTCGACCGGGCTCCTCCACTGCCTCCCCCGACGCCGGAAGCCGCCACCACGACCACCTCATCGCCTCGCCCTCGCCGGAGCAACCTCCAACGCCAGCCACCCCACTGTGAGCAACCTCCTCCTCCTCCACCGGCCGATCATAATCTAACGCGGTAGATTACATCACGGTACCCCTTCGGTTTTTAGTTAAGAACCGAGCCGGTTTTACTTCACTTATTAGTTAGCCGGAGTCTTTACTTACATAGCGGCCGTTTGCTAGAAAGCCCCGCAGCACCCACCACCTAGGCCAACCAGAAGCTGCCACGTGTACCCTGTCCGATTAGAAATCAGTTTTTCTTTTTCGGTTTTAGTTCCAAAACAGAGAAAGTTCCAATATTGTTTTGGTCATAACTTTTGATCTAGAGATCCAATGAGGTTAATTCTTTTTCCAGTAGATCACAATTATTCTGCAGTTTTTAAAAACATATAATATGTCTATTTCTGAAATTTTCAAATTTGTTTTAGATCAGATTTAGTTTAAACCTTGTTTTGCTTATTCCAGGAGTTTAAAAAATGATTTTATTTGATTCTTTTTGCTACTGCTTCCTAGTGATTATATCTTCCTATAGTATAAGTTTCAAATTGTTTTAAATATTTTTACTTGGTGTTTTAACAATTACAATTTCTGCCGTAGTTAGGTGAAGTGAATTCTTTCACTTTGTGTCATAGCTACTTTATGCTTGTGATGTTATTTTACTTGTTGATGATTGTAGTGCTTATGGTGTGTATTTGTTTGTATCGGTAGATCACCCGGAGTGCGAAGCTTGTTACTTAGAAGCGCTCGATCAAGGCAACTATCATCACGGCAAGTCATTTTGATCATACTATTCTCCTATGTTTTCTATGCATGGTAGTTTCACCTTTCTTGCCCAATTGCATGTTGCGTAGGTACTTGGAAAATTTAGTATAGGTTGTAGTACCATGTGGTAGGCACACAACAACCCCGATACTTGGCCCGGGACGACAAATTTCTTATTGCTATGCTTGAGTAGACGGGATTTTGGTTGAGTGCATAACAAGAGTGATGTGAGGATGATTAAATAACCAAGACCGGTTAAGACAAGATTTTCAAGACCTCGTGAAGAAATGCAACTCTGGGTGAAGGACGGTTTCACGGGCTCCCTGGAGAAACCAGTGGACGACCCCGGGATGCTGGAGACGGCCATGACATCTTGCGGAAAGCTTCACCCAGGCTCGAAGAGACGGACGGAGGCTTCAAGACCCAAGGCTTACCTGCACAGCCACAAGTCATTGTGGGCTCTGGCTTGGTTGGACAACGTGGCGACTCTAGACAGGCGGTGCTAGCAGATGTAGAAGAACGGTAGGAATAGATGGGCACCGACAGGGATTCAGAGGGACCCGTTGAAAGACCATGTTTGGATCATACGGTCTTCAAACACCCTGAAGTGCGAGGACATACTCGGAGGCGATCAAATCTTGTGGGGAACGTGTGCAAAACTCTGCAGAGTGCCCAAACCTAATCGATTAGCCGTGTCCACGGTCATGGACAACTTGAGCCGAAGGCATTGAAATTTCCCTGAACTCTCGACACAACTTAATAATGCTGTGGGAATTATCAACAACTCGGGTACCAGAATTGGTTGGCGGAACCATCTCGTTAACAACAAACAATGTAGTAATATTTTGCTTTCAACCCTATCTTGTTGTAGGAGAAAATTGGCTTTATGCAAAACTTATAGCCCCACCTGCCAAATATGCATGTAGAGATAGTTGGTTATTATTTTTTCCCCTCTCTTGATGACTTGCCAGCATATTCCATATGCTGACCTACACGGCTGCAATATATCATGGTGTAGAGTACTTTTTCGACCAGGAGTGAGGCTATGATCTACGCTCAACGACATGCCCTGGAGTCGGATGGACTCGTCTACCTAATGCTTCCGCTAGTCTTCGTTAGATATCTCATGAGATGGCCTTCAGCCACTTTATTGTAATTCATTATTGTAATAAAGTACTCGATATGAGATTTTGATTAATAAGGCTGTGTGATTGGACTCTTGATATATACATTGATGTATTGAGTGTGTACCATCATGATCTTCGGATGGTACAGAAACACCAGAGGCTTGACTCGTATTGAGTCGGGTCGCTACACATATCCAGAATAGCAAACTTCTCCACCATTCTGCCGCCGCAGCGCTTCCGAGATCGGTAGCCCGAAAAGACCTCTTCTTGGCACCCTGCCGGAGGGAGGATTGACCTCCTGGAGCTTCTAAACCGCCATGGACGCTTCCCAGACATGTCGTGAGTAGTCCTCCTTGGACCATGAGTCCATGACCAGTAGCTATGTGATGTCTTCTCTCCAATCTCGTGCTTCAATGTTTAGCCCTTGTGAGCTACCCTACATGATCAAGGCATCTATGTAATTTACCTGTTGTTGCTATGCTGAGTTTGCTGGGATCCGATGGATTATGAGATTATGTTCAGATTGTGCTGAGTTATATATTTGGTTCTCCTTTTATATTATGGTCTTGAGTAATTCATGCATGTTCTCCGTTGCTTTTTATTGCTTTGGCGGAGTAGTAGATTGTAACTCCAAGAGGGAGCGTTATGCATGATTGTGTGTTCATGGTCCGTGATGTCTAGCTTGAGTGACAGAAACATGAGACTAGGGGATGTGTTGTTGCCACCAGGGAGAAAACAACGGTGCTTATGACCAAGGTTGCAAGGATTGTTTACCTTACACAAAGTTGGTTAATGTAGTTGTCCGTTGCTTTAAGTTTACACTTTGGGTGGGGCTCACAACTTAATACCAACGAGATGTTCTGGATAGATATCTCAAGGTGTATGATTAGAGAGTAGATGCTGATGAATAAACGACCTACTTCGCTTGGCGTACTGCCCATTACTTTTGAGCCTCTAACTTTCTAGTAGCATGATTAGCATCGCGACGCATTTATAATTCTGTCAAATGCCCAGCTGTAATTTGTTTACCCAGCATAGTTGTTTGTCGCCTTTTGGGAGAAAGACATCACTAGTGAACATCATGTGACTCTGGTATATATTACCACCATTGTTTACACCTCCACCATTTAATGTTTTTAGTTACTTTTTCGTTGCAATCACTATTTATATTCCCGCTTGTGTTTGGTCCTTTGCAAACTACAAGGACGGAGAGATTGACACCCTCTCTGAACTCATTGCGAGCAAAGTTATTTGTTGTTTGTGCAGGTGCACGTCTTCTGCTAGCGCCAGAGCAGCGGACACCTACTTGTTGATCCTCCAAGTCCTCCTCATTTGATAAACCTTACAGTCCCCGTGTAAGGGAAATTTGCTGCTGACTACATCTCCACCTTCCACTTGGGGTAACCAACAAGGGGCGAGAAGTATATCCATCAACTCGTCATCACAGACCTCCTCGCTGATCCCCACACATGCCATCGAACCTTTTAGCGATCCTGAAGTGGAACTCTCAATGAAAGCACCAATGTCTGTGTCAAAACCGGCAGATCTTGAGTAGCGCGTCCCGAACTGTGGACCTTGGATCGATGGGTTGCGGGAAGAGGAGGGAGACAGCGGTTTACCCAGGTTTGGGCCCTCCTATGGAGGTAATACCCTACATCCTGCTTGATTGTATTGATCGAGATGATTACAGAGTTGATCTACCTCGAGATCATATATGCTAAACCCTGGATGATTCAGCCTCCTCTATACGGATATGGGTCCCTGGTTTATATAGATACCAGGGTCCCTAGGGTTTACAAGGTATCGACTATAATCGGGAATAGATGAGCCGACCTATCTTTTAAGCTTGGAGTCCTCGCCAATCCTCGGCGCCTTCCTTCCTTCATGCAAAGTCATCCACTATCCAAACTATGATGATCCGGTCCATGGGCCGGTGCCCCGAGGACCCCTTAGTCCAGGACTCCCTCACCCACACACAAACACACTCACACTTGGTTTATACGGAAACCACTAGATGTAGTTTAAGTAGCACCACCCAACTATCCTTGACCGTGGACACGTCTATCCTTGACTGTGTCATCCAAGACTCGCGGTATGTAACGTACCCGAGGTAAGCACCCTAACAATGCCTTTCCCATGGCGACACTAAACAAAGAGTCCACTCGTTGGTTCCATCCCTCATGATGTACATCATATGAGCCTCACTCTAATCCACACCATCCATGAGGGCATGCAACAGTGTGCCCGGAACCTATAAAAACATCATGGTCGCCATACGTGGCACGACCCCGTCACGAGAGTGACCTCATCACTCTGCCACTAGTAATGCGGGCCCTTTGCTAGTACCGACCAAAGTAATCAACAAAGCCTCGTTCCCATATTGGGGTATCGTGGCCGCACATGTAAGGTTGGGACGGTCAACAAATCTTAAATCTAATCCCATTTCCGAAACCACACACACAAAACCTTTCTTGGTACACCACTTCTTTCTCAAGTGGTCATCCATCTCAGCACCATCACCCTCGGGCATTAGTATCACCCGATGGGGTTTTTGAAAAGCCTTTGTAACACACCCTTCATGTTCACCATACATATACCCATCCCTTCTTGCGTAGAAACTACCAGAATCTAACTACATCCCACATGCACACCCCTCAACTGGAAGGTTTCAACGAGGAGTTCTTCGGGGACAACCCAAAGGGGGGTCTCTGATCCAGCAGGAATATATGCATAAGTAAGGCATCATATGACATGGAGGTAAAAGTTTCTTATGCATGGTCAACGGCTGCTTGCCTTGCTCAAATAGGTATTTGGGGTCTTCGAGGTCTTCCGGTCCAACTCCGAAAACTCCACTTATTTCTCCAACTATAGTCGAAAAGAACAACGATAAGCCACACAACAAGCAGAACACACAAAGTTCTCTATAAATAGGAGTTTTATTACTCTTGGATATCTTTGGTCATAAGAAAATTGCCTAATGTTTTTCTAAGGGATTTAAATCACCAGAGATTTTTGAATGGTCGAAATGGAGGCATCATTGACCGCACAAGAAGTCTATAGAAAATATTCTGCTAAAAGTGAGTGGAGGGACTCGTTTAATAGGGCATGATATTATAAATATTTAGGAAGTGGTTTCACTGGATTTGGAGTTGGTATGAATTTCCTATGGATTTCCTAACATGGAATAAATAGAAATAAGTGCTATTTATTTGATTTAACAGAAATATGGCAGAGAAAAATGTTGACCAAGGCTAGAAATTAGAGCATGATTTTATAAGTCTCTAGAAATTGGAATCATTCCAGTTGGAGTTAATTTGAGTGCTGAAAGAATTTACAAAGGTGGAGTTTGAATAAATCAGATCCAAGTATGCATTAGATCTCGACAGAAAATATTTTTGGAAAATGTCCAAAGCACATATTTGTATGGGCAAGGATTTTAGGAGTTCCTAGGAATTTGAATCACTAAATTTGGAGGTCATATGAATTTAATATGGATTTTACAGTCGTGTGCAAAAATATAAAAATGAAATGGGGTTCCACCTAGTGGGTTATAACATGCCCAAGCGCTGGAGAGGAAGGTGGCCCGGCCGAGTGGCTCAGCCTGGATAGGGAAGGGGGCCACGCCGAAGGCACCTTCACCATGGGGTGCTTTTGCTGCGGGGAGGCGGCTTTAGCGGAGGCGCCTCCACTTCAAAACGTTTGGGCCCGGCCTGTGGGTCGCCGACACGTGAGACCCATCAGACTCCCTCTCTCTCCTCTAACCCCTTATTCTACCTCCCGACATGGCATATCGGGGCACCGACTGTTTTAGCTCCGTCCACCCTGCAGTATCAGACGCCGATCCGGAGGTGTGGGCGGACGCCCTGCTCCCTATCGTCCTTGGTGGTGGCCTCGGTGGCCATGGGAACGGTCGAGAGCCAGCAGCTTGTCCGGAGAGGCGGACGGCGGTGCCGGTCGCTGCTTGGGAGGCACAACTAGGCGTCGGGGACGATGTCATGGGTGTTCGGTGGACTCCTCGTGTCGACAAGATGCTCCACGAGCTCTTGGCTGAGGCGAGGGAGGGCCGGTTGGCTCGGGCTCGAGCTGAGCCGAGCAGCGGCAATGGTGTTCGCGAGGAGAGGAGGAGGGTGCGGGAGCTCCAATGGGGTGGCCCTAGAGGTGAAAAGAGGGAGGAGGGGGCGAGAGAGAGCAAGAGTGGCCTCGGGGGTGAGGTAAAATGGAGGGGCTCCGAAGATGAGCTCGGGTGGCCTCGGATGCACCCTAGCGCGGGGATCATGCGCGCCAGAGGTGTTTTGGAGGCGAGCTGGCGCCATGGAGGGGGTCAAAGGTGGAAAGAGTGGTCTTCTAGCACGATGGGACATGCTGCCACAGTCGAACACAACTGTAGCAAGAGGACAAGCTGCAGAGCACCATTACTGCATGCCATGTGAGCAGTCACCACGCCACACCGTGTCCAGAGCCACTTTTTGGCCAGGCCAGGGTGTCCAGCATGCAAGGCATGCATACTAGAGGGCACTGGTGCAATTTCGACCCAAATAGACTAGTCCGGGATAGGTTTTTACTACAGATGAGTTTGCAACAACAAACTTTGTGCTAGCATCAAATATTTTTACTATGAGGAATTTGAAACAAAACCTTCTCTAGTAGACTTAGGCATGGAAGGACTACAAGACTGCCAAGTTTCAGATCAAGGAGGGGAGTATAGCTAGAACTTGCAGTTCAAGGTCACATTTCCGCCAAAACCAAGTTTCAGAAGGGCTGCTCATATTTCCCACATGAGCATGCCATATCTTTGCTTGAAATAGTGCACTAGCATACTAGAGGTGCTCTAGAAAGATGTGGGGGCATTGGCTTGAACAGAATTATTGGGACAGAGTAAAAGAGGGGCTGTCATGGTAAAAAGAAGAGTTAAGAGAGGGAGTCACCAACCAATAATTGACCAGTGGCCATGGCAAGGTTACTGGAGGTAAAATAGGGTCAGAGAATACTGTGGTAAAAATTTGAGCTCAAGGAGAATAGTGGAACTGGACAAAGAAGCATGTTTGGAAAATAAGAAGAAGGTGTTTGATGGGTTTTTGGGCTAGCAAATGAAATCCAATTGTTATGAAACTTAACACGATCACATGATAGGTGAAAATGAGACAGGATACCAAATTTGGGATTTGTTGGATAAAGTTTCCAATGTAGACTTGAAAAACCCTAGAAATTGGAAGAAATGACTTTCTGAATATAAAACCATTCGATTTAATTCCCACAAATGCACCACTTGGTGTGGTGATATTTTTTGAGTATTAGTGCATGCCCAAAAAGTTTGGGATCAATTGGAGAAACTTCACAATGTAAAGTTTCCCAATTCTAGAAATCAACACAGAAGGTTTTTGAGGGGTTTTGGAATATTTAGGTGAACCCAATCAACTTGAACTTAGATGAAACTTGGCAAGATCATCACATATATCATGTGTGAATTTCTAGAATTTTACTCGGATTTATTGAGAATATTTCCTATGGAAATATCCCAAAAGCTTGAAATAGGCAGAAAGGGTTTTGGAGGATTTTTTCCAATATTTTGAACATGGTCATGTGTTGAAACTCTTATATATCAAATATATATGTCTAGTGAGTTTATCTAAATTTTCTCAAATATTTTGAAAGCAAGAAAAATAATCTTTCTTTGTAAAATAAATTTCTGGCCTCAAAAAAAGGTATTTAAATATAATAGAAAAATAACTTTTAAAATAGTAATCTTGTGGTTTTGGGAAGTCTTTTTGATAATGGGATTTAAACAAAATACTAGGTGCAAAACAACTCCCCTAGTTTTAGGCTTTTGAAAAGCTAAATTAAATAAATGCTTTTTGAAAATATTTGGTAAAAATGTTTAGGTTCTATACACATGGTATGGTCACTAGACAAAGGTTTGGGACAAGGAGATGAGTCTAGAGAGTAGGAGGGAGTTTTGCGATTTAAACACAAGCAAACAAGCAAGCAAGCAACAATCACATCAAGCATCACAAGCACTCACAAAATTTTTAATTGGTTCTAACTTTTGAGCTATGTTAGTTTATCGAGGAGAGTCAAAGCACACGGTGTGACAAACCTTACCCCCTTAAGAAAAATCTCTTCCTCGAGATTTGATAAGGTGGTTGCAAAAGGCTACTCCTATGTTGTGTTGAACAGAGCGAAAATGAAATACATTAAAACACCGGTCCGACATGGTAACTATAGAAGTGCCAATAATTGGTGCATCTCGGGGTTACGACAATTTTTCGAAAAAGGAAATTTATAATTTCCTACTGCGCTTGTCGTACCCGGGTGTATAGTGCCCTCTCTGGCTGACAGGTGGGCCCAGGGCTCACTGTTAGTCTCTTCTCCCTTTCTCTGACTCTCCTCATCCTTCTTCTCCTTGCGTGCTCTCGGCGCTTTCTCCACTTGTGGAACCTGGCGCAAAGGGCATCATAGGGTCGTACTGCGCTAGTGTGTGGCATGCTAGCTGTCGGCACAGCCTGCACTCACCTCGCGGGCCAATGCGTGTCGGCACTGCTCTGGATTCGCCTGCGAACACCCACGATCGAGGACGAGTTGGGCTAGTGGGCTTCACCCGCATTACATCGAGCTCGAGCTATAAAACGGCCATGGCGTTCCTCTCTTCTTCCTCACACCCGGCCTTGCTTCCTTCTTCTTCTCTCGTCTTCTTTTTTGCTTGTAGGAGTTCGAGGCGAGGCTCCAATGGCAGACGAGCTTCCGGGGTGGCTTACGATCCTCCTATATGGAGCGGCGATGGCACTGATTGGGCTCTCGATGTTGTATTGCACGATCATCCATGATGATCACCATGACGCTACTGCTTGAGTGGTGGCTCTCCACAGTGGCAGGGTCCATGACGATTAGGGAACTATGTAGTGCGCGAGTGGGTGCTAGTCTGTTGGCAGCACTGCGAAAAAATAAAATACTGATGACATTTCTTTTTGAGGAACTATGGGGTGCTAGTGAGGCAATAGGTTAGGTGCTAAATGTGTGTGTGGTTCTGCACTTAGCGTATGTGGAACAGTGAGCGTGCTTGTGATTCGGTTGGATGTATGTTTCTGGTGTGCCTTCACATGTTTGGTCTACTAGCCTCTTTGTAGCTTCTTGCCATAGTTGATGTAGCCGGCAAAGGAATGGTGGTAGACTCCTATTGCTTCTCCTTCCTTGTCGTGGACACCCGATCGTGGTGGTTCTTCACCTTGCTGGGGTAGTTTTGTCTTCTGCAGGTTGGAGATGGCTTCGAGGATTCCATTTTCTCAACGTAATGCCTTCTCCTCGGAGGCATGGCGATCGGTGTTCCTGGGGCTTGTCCAAACAAGACTAAGGTGTTCCTCCTCTTATTGGGTGAATAAGTACGTCATCCATGAGGATAACGACATACTTCCCCAAGCATCACATAAGCACACTACTCACGAGATAGGTGAGAGGAGCGGGTGTTTGTGGTCCAACATAATCTAGTCCGTCATGTCCATCTTCCTCATAGACATGATTGGTGGTGGTCGTTGCGGAGAATTGGCCATAGTCTAACGACTTAGAGTCGTTTCTTATGGTCTTAATATGACCAATTTATGGCTCGGTGAATCTTTGGGGCTTCAAGGAACTTAGGATGTGAGTGAACATCTATCATCTTATCCCTAAGAACACCCCTTAGATGGAATAGTCTAGCCTCTATCTCCGGGAAAAAATCACCCTATATCATCGAAAGTAGCACCTCACATAAGTCAACTCCGCACCACTCATGCTAGTCAACTCCAGGGTATGAGGGAAGGACCTAAACCAAAAACATCATAAGTATGCTATAATTAGCCCCTGTGTATCCCTATGTAAGGATCCTCGGGAAAGATTACAAGATGCTGAGCTTGAATTAAGACACTACAAATCCAAGTGCTCACCTAGATTATCCAAGGGCCGGGGTACTGCATCCCTATGTTAAAGAAACACGTAGTGTACCAATCCGAGGTCTTGTTTCCTTCCTAAAATCAAATCAAGTGGTCCATCAATCCCATCAACCATCATTGGACACATTACTCCTACAAATCCAATATCAATGGGGTTTTCCATAATCACCTAGAGTCCTCGTAATCGATACATCATTGCAAGGACTATGCCATAAGGCCAGGATTATATTGATTCGTAAATCAATTCGACAACTCCAATTACTTCTTCTTGTTACCCACCTAAAAACATGATATCATGATCGAGATCATTGGACTAAATCCAATTTACTCCAAACCATGTGACCTCATTCATCGTCAATACTTTAGTAGGATTACCTATTTAAATCCAACTCACAATTCCTACTTGTCACTCCAAGTCATTATGGCACCATCATCAAACTATGACTACCACTTGACAAAGTAATTTTAGTGTACCACCAAGAATTTTAGCTCGTCATCATAATTGACCTACTGAATCCAAACTTACTCCAGGAATATGTAGGTTATGCTACTTTACCAACTTGTTCCACCAAGTTCACCTACCATCATAAGGGTCTTACGATCCACTAAGATAGTCTAGCTATATCCTGAAGACACCTATTATCATCACAACAACCCATTGTCCACAAATCATATATTCCAGAACGATCCTCCCTATGGCATCAAGGTTCTAGTGCTAGCTTAAGAATGAAGGGTACTTGTTCAATGTGATCACTTGTTCCATAATAGACCAAGTGCTAAGCATAGGTTATTGGAGCACAACAGGTGCTCTGGAAAATCTGTGTATTAGACACGTGACCAGAAGTTTGAGTTGGGGAATCTTGTGAGGTCTTAGTTGGTGTAGGGAAGGGTTTCCACTCATGATGGAGAAGCATAATGCTATGGGATTGCGTCTGGTTGAGTACGTTGCAGTCGGAGTCTTCAGTACTAGTTGTTTGTCGGGGTGGATCCTTGGTGCATCTTGTCTTGCTGGTCTTTAGTTGTCGAGAAGGTTGGAGAGAGAAAAGTGACATAGAGGGGAGTGCCTAAGGGGTGGTATAGTGCAAGTGAAATCAAACAAGTGTCGAAGGGCCAACACAACATCCAGATGAGGCAGGTGATATAGTCGCGTACTCGTTGCCTAGGGCAAAATTGCGACATATATCAATGCATAAACAAGTAAAACAAGCAACACACAATATGGTCCCATTCAAACCATTTCACGGGCTCGACTTCGCATAGGGGTTTTTACGACTCATCCTATCCTAGGGGTCCTTGGACCCAATAATCGTGCTTGCTTCGTGCTTTGGGGAGGAGTCCGCTCAGTCTTCTGGGTCTTCTCATGGTGTTGCTATGTCTCTTGTTGTTGTTTGTCGAGACGACTCGGTTGAGCTGGAATAAGCCCGTGACGACTTCTCATATGGTGAGTTGTTGGGGAAGGTGGTTCCCCATGGCTGTCATCGACATGGTCTTTTGTTGGTCTCGTCGTCCTGTCAGTGTCTTCCTGCCTTCCAAGGCGTCGAGTGTTCTAAGTGGATAACCTTTATGCGATGACTTCGACAAGGCTTGATAGAGTTCCGACCCGTCATTTACGTTGATGATGATATCGACACCAAGAGCGGCGGATGAAGAGAACAGTTTTCCCGCTAACTAAGGTCAGGCGAGCCAAATGGCGAGGTTCTCCTCCACAGGTGGTGACCGACCCATAATTGATAATGTCAGGGTCGCTCTATTAGCGAGGCGTATCATAATCCTACATATCTTATGTCCTGGTCATCACAGGCCAAGGTCGCATCACTCTGGAACAAGTTCGAGGGTGTCACCATCTGGACGTCCTCATTCCTCGAGAAGGTATCTTCTGTTGGTATCGTCTTGTCGCAGCATTGCCAACCTTGTCTTCTAAGTACAAGGGTGATCGCTTGGAAAGGTTGCTCCCTACCAAGTTATACATGAGGATTTTAAGTAGGCTAGCAGCCATGTGCAAGTTTTGTAAAAGCAGAGGAGGAGAGTCGAGAGATCAAGGGTGGAAGTGCTAAGGTAAAACCTTTGCTTCCTCTGAAGATTTAGGAGAGGTGAGAAATATAGAGGTTTTGTAAGTGCTTTTGAAGTGTCTGGAAAACAGTTTTGTCCTAACTAACGTCCGTGCTAACTAAGGGACCCCTACAGTCAGGATGGCTCTGATATCAGCTCTGTGGGGACCCCCAACTTATAAGTCGTGATCACCGAATGTACGTGCTCAGTGATCCTAGAGATCAATGCTCATCGAACACACATAAACTGAACAACAAGAGTGTTACATACATACATACCGTCTGATACAAATAAGGACCATTGTTGTCTAGTCTTACATAGGTAGGGCCTTGAAGGCCAGCACACCAATCTCGTCTAATAGAGGAAATCTTGGTTGAAAGCGTGAACACATGCCATCAGCCTTAACCTACAAGCATTCTGCCTGGGAAGCGTCCTAGCTTGCAGGAACGTCACCAAGGTACTCTTCATCATCTCATGTTCTCTCTTACCTCGTCAATGAAATAACCAGTGGCCATCCCGTGAGTACTTTGTATGTACTCGCGAGCAACCCATGTTGTTGAACAAGGCAATAATGGAACAAGGCAATAATCACATCAAGCATCACAAGCAGTCACAAAATTTTTAATTGGTTCTAACTTTTGAGCTATGTTAGTTTAGCGAGGAGACTCAGACCACGGGGTATGATAGGGCCTTCGTCGGGAAATCCACCAGATATAACTCGGAAGGCAAATACTCAAGAGAAATAACATGATCTTGGACACCAGCGCACACTTAGAAAGCATCAACACCTATATGCTTGGTGTGCTCATGCTTCACAGGATCTCATAAAATGCTAATAGCACATGTACTGTGAGATAATAGCAGAGTAGGTGTAGTCACAGAAACACCAAAATCAGGAAGTAACTATTGTAACCAAGTCACATCAGCCGTCAAAAGAGCCATAGCTCTCAATTTAGCCTCTACACTCGAATGGGAAATTAGAGTATGTTTCTTTGCCTTCCAGTCAATAAGAGAACCACCAAGAAAAACACAGTAGGCAAAAAGTGAACGGTGATCAGAGGGATCCCTAGCCCATGTAGCATCTGAATAGGCATGAAGCCTTAAAGAACTGGAGCGAGGAAAGAATATACGGTGAGAGATCGTGCCCCAAAGATATCGGAGAACGTGAAGGAGGTGACTATAGTAAACTGAAGTGGGAACAGAGACAAACTAACTCAGAATATAAACCGGATAAGAGATATCTGGACGAATGGCATCTAGGTAGGCAAGACTCCCAACAATATGAAGATAACGCATCGCATCAGGCAAGGTGTCACCATCAGTATCATGGAGGTGAACAGTGAGCTCCATGGGAGTCCCAACAATGCGCTCATCACCAAGAGCAGCACGAGCAAGAATATCCTGTATATACTTTTCGTAAGATATAAAAAGCCATCATAGGTACAAGAGACTTCAATCCCAAGAAAGTAGCGAAGAGGTCCAAGATTAGACTTAAGAAATTGCTCACTAAGATGGCCTTTACAAAGGCAATATACTCGGGGTCGTCACTAGTGATGATCATATCATCGATATAGAGGAGAAGAAGAGTCTAACCACGAGGTGAAAGATGGACAAACAATGTTAGATCATGAGCACTCATGGAATAACCAACGACAGTCACCACAGAGGAAAAACATTCAGACCAGCACATGGGGCTTGCTTAGGGCCATAGAGAGAGCGACGAATACGACATAGCATGCCATCAATAATAGGATAGCTATGTAGTGTCTGCATGTAGACCTCCTCATGCAGCTCACCATTAAGAAAGGCATTCTTAACATCAAGCTGAGATACAGACTAGTGGCGTGCAGATGCCCCGACCAGAAGTGTAAGAATAGTAGTCATATGGGCCACATGAGAGAAAGTTCATCGTAATCATGACCATGCTCCCGCTAAAAACCACGAGCCAGAAGGCGAGCTTTATAACACTCAAGAGAACCATCAGAGCGAGTCTTAACCTTGTACAGCCACTTACAAGTGATGGGACGGACTCCTGGAGGAAGGGAAACAAGATTCCATGGACGAGTGCGTTCAATAGAAGCAATCTCTTATGCCATCGCAAACTGCCATTCAGGATGAACAATAACCTCACGATAAGAGGTTGGCTCAAGAACAGCAGCGCGGGCGGTTGAAAAATGAAGGTGATCGACAGGAAGAAGCGGACGAGGATGCAAGCCATAGGTAGGGTGGGACGAGGAGGACGACATATGAGTAGACGCATCTACATGACATGAACGACGAGTATAATACCGAGGAAGAGATGAAAGAATACAAGGAGGAATCGTCGAGATAGAATCTGGGGTGGAGATGAAGAAGTCACTAGGGATGAAGGTGCACAATCCGATGACATGTTGGTGCAAGGTGAGGAAACCGTGATATGGTGGTGGCAAATCAGCAAGAGGTGGAGAAGCAGAGTGAGTATGGACACATAGACAAAGGCTCAACGGGGATGATAGGTATGTCAGGAAAAGTGAGGAAAGAGATATCCTCCATTGAAAAGGTCGAGGAAGATGGACGCGGGTAGAAAGGATGAGACACACCAAAAGTCACATCCCGAGAAATATGCATCCGACGACCGATAGGATCCCAACAACGATAGCCTTTATGTTTATCACTATAGCCTAAGAAAACACACTAAACAGAGTGAGCAGTTAGTTTGGTGCATTCGCGAGGAGCAAGAAGAACATAGCAAACACGACTAAACAAATGAAACATCGAATAATCAGGAGAATGGTCAAAAAGATGCTGGAAAGGAACATCAGCGTGTAGAGTAGTGGACGGGTGAAGATTGATGAGATAGGTAGAGTTGAACACACCCTTAGCCCAAAATGAGCTGGGATAGAGGCGGCGAATATCAATGCACGAGCCGTCTCAAGAAGGTGACGATGCTTGCGCTCAGCCACACCATTCTGAGCATGAGCACCAGTGCAAGAGAACTGAGAGAGACTGCCTTTCTCACCATTAACACCACGCAACATCTTGGAAATATACTCGCCAGCGGAGTGAGCACAAAACACACGAATAGACGAAGAGAAGTGAGTGTGAATCATAGAAGAAAAACGCTTATATATGCATAGAACTTCACTGTGAGAAGTCATAAAACATAGCCAAGTGTAACGAGGGAAATCATCTATGAAAATAATCTAGTATCGATGACCCCCTTTCGAAGTAAAGACTGGGGTCTCTAGTGCCCCAGACTTGTGCACGGGCGCAAAGAGCCACTGATGGCAGGGCACGGCGGAATCCAGACAAGACTCGCCCCCAAGATATCCAAGGCCCCGACAAGCCTGTCTTGCTGGGAAGACACCCAAGGCCACATCCGTCTAATGGACGTTATGACCACACCTAGCACAAGGCCCCAATGATCCCCCTCGCCTTGAAGACAGCCGAGCTTGCCGGGACGAAGCACTGCTACCTCTTGAGCTTGCGTTGGTTTTTTTCCCTTGAAGAGCAAAGGGTTATGCAGCACAGTAGCAGTAAGTATATCCCTTAGTTTGAGAACCAAGGTATCAATCCAGTAGGAGTATCAAGATGAAGCACCAATGTACGTGCGCAAAAACAGCAACTTGCACCCAACGCTACAAAGGGGTTGTCAATCCCTTCACGATTGATTCCAAGGTGAGATCTGAAGGCGGAAGTGCAACAAAGTAAAATTGTAGGGCTAAAAATATGATGTGAAGTAGACCCGGGGGCCATAGTGTTCACTAGAGGCTTCTCTCAAGATAGCAAATATTACGGTGGGTGAACGAATTACTGTCGAGCAATTGAAAGAACCGTGCAAAGTCATGACGATATCTAAGGCAATGATCATACATATAGGCATCACGTCCGAGACAAGTAGACCGATACTTTCTACATCTACTACTATTACTCCATACATCGACCGCTATCTAGCATGCATCCAGTGTATTGAGTTCATGACAAACAGAGTAACACCTTAAGCAAGATGACATGATGTAGAGGGATAAATTCATGCAATAGATATAAACCCCATCTTTTTACCCTTGATGGCAACAACATGATGCGTGCCTCGCTACCCCTTCTATCACTGGGTGAGTTCACCGCACGGTATGAACCCAAAACCAAGCACTTCTCACATTGCAAGAATCATAGATCAAGTTGGCCAAACAAAACCCACAACTCGAAGAGAATTACAAGGATATTAACTCATGCATATAAGAGATCAGAAGAAACTCAAATAAGATTCGTAGATAATCTGATCATAAATCCACAATTCATCGGATCCCGACAAAGACACTTCAAAAGAAGATTACATTGGATAGATCTCCGTGAATATCATGGAGAACTTTGTATTGAAGATCCAAGAGAGAGAAGAAGCCATCTGGCTACTAGCTATGGACCCGAAGGTCTATGGTGAACTACTCACGCATCGTCGGAGAGGCAATGGTGTTGGTGAAGAAGCCCTCAGTATCCGAATCCCCCCTCCGGCAGGGCAGCAGAACGTGCCCCAGACGGGATCTTGCGGACATAGAAGCTTGCGGCGGCGGAAAAGTATTTTCGTGGATCTCTCCCGTGGTTTTGGATTTTTCAGGGATTAATAGGCGGAAGAAGTAGGGCAGAGGAGCCACAGGGGGCCCACAAGCCTGCTAGGCGCGGGCCCCCCTTGCCGCGCCTAGAGGGGTTGTGGCCTCCCCTGGTGCCCTCTGCCTTCGTTCTCAAGCTGCCTGCGTATATTCTGTTCCAGAAAAAAATCTTTTCTGAGGTTTTATTCCGTTTGGACTCCGTTTAATATTCTCCTCTGAAAAGGGTCAAAAACACGGAAAAAACAGGAACTGGCACTTGGCACTGAGTTAAAAAGTTAGTCCCAAAAAAGATATAAAAGGCATACAAAACATCCAAAGTTTGACAATATAATAGCATGGAACCATCAAAAATTATAGATACGTTGGAGACGTATCAAGCATCCCCAAGCTTAACTCCTGCTCGTCCTCGAGTAGGGAAGTGATAAAGACTGAATTTTTTATGTGGAATGCTACCTAGCATATTTGTCCTTTGTAACTTCTTTCATGTGACATGAATGTTCATATCCGTAAGATTCAAAACAATAGTTTGCTATTGACATGAAAACAATAATACTTCCAGCAAACTAGCAAGGTAATCATGAATTTTTGAAATAACAAGGCCAAAGTAAAGTATCCCTACAAAATCATATAGTCTGGCTATGGTCCATCATCCCCACACAACTAATTTAAATCATGCACAACCCCGGTATTGGCCAAGTAATTGTTTTCACACTCTTACTTTCTCAAACCTTTTTCAACGCTCACACAATACATGAGCGTGAGCCATGGATATAGCACTATAGGTGGAATAGAGTGTGCTGGAGGTTGTGAGACAAAAAGGAGTAGATGGTCACACCGACTCGACGTATCAAAGGGATATGGAGATGCCCATCAATAGATATCAATGTGAAAGAGTAGGGATTACCATGCAAACGATGCACTTAGAGCTATAAGTATGTGAAAGCTCAAAAGGAGAACTAGTGGGTGTGCATCCAACTTGCTTGCTCACGAAGACCTAGGGCAATTTTGAGGAAGCCCATCATTGGAATATACAAGCCAAGTTATATAATGAAGATTCTCACTAGCATATGGTGGTGACAAAACAAGAGACTCTCAATCATGAAGAACTTGGTGCTATTATGAAGCACAAGTGTGGAAGAAGATAGTAGCATTATCCCTCCTCTCTTTTTCTCTCTCTGTCTCTTTTTGTTTGGGCACTTTGGCCTCTTTCCTTATCTCTCTCTTTTTTTGTGTGGGAAACTTTGCCCTCTTTTTTTCCTCACATGGGACAATGCTCTAATAATGATGATCATCACACTTTAATTTACTCACAGCTCAATGCTTAGAACGATGAGGACTCTATAGGAAATGCCTCCGGCAGTGTACCGGGATGTGCAACGATCTAGCTTGGCGTATGACGTTGAAACATCTCGCTATCTATCTTACGATCATGCAATGGCAATATGAAAGTGACGGCACATGTCATGAGACGGAACGGTGGGAGTTGCATGGCAATATATCTCGGAATGGCTATGAAAATGCCATAATAGGTAGATATGGTGGCTGTTTTGAGGAAGGTATATGGTGGGTTTGTGCACCTGCGAAAGTTGCGCGGCCCTAGAGAGGCTAGCAATGGTGGAAGGTGAAAGTGCATCTATATCATGGACTCACATTAGTCATGAAGAACTCACATACTTATTGAGAAAGTTTTTATCAGTAATCGAAACAGAGTGCTAAACGCATACTCCTAGGGGAAGGGTTGGTAGGTGTTAACCATCGCACGATCCCGACCGCAACACAAAGGATGACAATCAATAAATCAATTATGCTCCGACTTCCTAACATAGCGGTTCACCATACGTGCATGTTACGGTAATCACTAATTTCAACACAAGTATTTCTAGATTCACAACACCCTACTAACATAACTCTTAATATTACCAAATCCATGTCTCAAAACTAATTGAGAGGAATCAAACTTCTCTTTCTGACCAATGCACATGAATATTGAAGTTTTATTGTATCCTCTTTGGGTGCCTATCACCTTTGGGACTACTTTCATAGCACAAGCCAACTACCAAGTTACTCAGAGAGGATACTCTTAAAAAGATATAAGTGAAGATCGAGAGTTCTTATTTCTCCAAAATATGACACCGCCGTACTCTAAAATATCTAAGTGTAGCACTTAGAGCAAAATTATCTAGCTTAAAAGATATAAGTGAAGCACATGTGAGCTAAATTGCCAAACTCAAAAGATATAAGGGAAGCTCAATGAGTATTCTAGCAAATTCACGATGAGTGCATGTCTCTCTCAAAAGGTGTGCAGAAAGTATGATTGTGACATAACAAAAAGAAAAGACTCCTATAATACACGACGCTCCAAGCAAAATACATATCATGTGGTGAATAAAAATATAGCTCCAGGTAATGTTACCGATGGATTGAAGACGAAAGAGGGGATGCCTTCCCAGGGCATCCCCAAGCTTAGTCTTTTTGGTGTCCTTGAATTTGGCTTGGGATGCCTTGAGAATCCCCAAGCTTGAGCTCTTTCCACTCTTTATCCCTTTGTCCATGAGAACATCACCCAAAACTTGAAAACTTCACAACACAAAACATAAATAGAAACTCGTGATATCATTAGCACAAGAAAACAAACTACCACCTCTTTAGGTACTGTAGGAAACTTGATTCTATTTATATTGGTGTTAGATTACTGTATTCTCACTTTTCCATGGCTAGTACCCCCCGATACTATCCATAGTTTCATCAAATTAAGCAATCAACACAACAAAACAGAATCTTTCAAAAACAGACCAGTCTGTAGAAATCTATATACTTCGTATACTTCTGTTATCTCAACAATTCTGAAACATTATGACATTTTGGGAAATTGGCATATCAACCAGCAGCAAAAATAATAAACTCAAAATCTCTTTTTGGATAAAAAAGAAAAATAATTTCGTGAGTGAAAAGTTTCTGTCTTTTTCCAGCAGGATGAAATAACCATCACCAAACTAGTCATAAAGGTTTTACTTGGCTCAAACACAAAAAGAAACACAAAAGAGAGCCAAAAAGAAACACAAAAGACACAATCATAATAGAATTATGATGGTGTGGACGCAACAAAACAGAAAGCAAAAAGCAAAGATAAATTCATTGGGTTGCCTCCCAACAAGCGCTATTGTTTAACGCCCTTAGCTAGGCATAAGGCGATAGAATCACGTATCGTCGTCTTTGGTACTCGAACCATAAGTAGCCCTCATCATGGATTCATAAGGCAATCTTATTTTCTTTCTAGGAAAATGTTCCATGCCCTTCATTAAAGGAAATTGAAATCTAATATTCCCTTCCTTCATATTGATGACATCACCAATAGTCCTTAGGAAAGGTCTAGCAAGAATGATAGGACATGTAGGACTGGAATCAATATCAAGCAAAATGAAATCTACGGGTACATAGTTCCTATTTGCAATAATAAGAACATCATTGATCCTTCCCATAGGTTTCTTAACAGTAGAATCCGCAAGATGCAAATTAAGAGAGCACTCATCAATCTCATTAAAGCCTACAATATCACATAAAGACTTTGGAATCGCGGAAACACTAGCTCCCAAATCACACAAAGCATTGCATTCATAGTTTTTGATCTTGATTTTGATAGTAGCTTCCCACTCATCATGAAGTTTTCTAGGAATAGAAACTTCCAATTCAAGTTTCTCTTCAAGAGATTTCATCATAGAATCGACGATATGATCGGTAAAGGCCTTGTTTTGGCTATAAGCGTGTGGAGAGTTTAGCATGGATTGCATCAAGGAAATACATTCAATCAAAGAGCAACTATCATTATTGAATTCCTTGAAATCCAAAGTAGTAGTTTCATTACTACTCACAATTTTGATATCCTCTACTCCACTTTCAATGCTTTTAGCATCAAGATAGATAGACTCCGAATCATTGGGGCATTTTTCAAGCAAGGTGGATTCATACCCAGCCCCATCATCATTAGGTTTGACACTAGAAAACAAGGAGTCAATGGGAGTCACACCAAGCACTTTAAGATCTTCGTGATTCTTATCACGAGAACACACCTTTTTAAGCCATTCATGTCTAACACGAATTTGGGCGGTTCTTTCTTTACTCTCATTCATGGAAACACGCATAGCTTTCAAAGTTTCATCCATATTGATTTTGGGAGGAGCACATCTAACTTCCAAAGCATCAATATCAAGAGACATTCTATCAACGCTCCTAGCCAAATCATCAATTTTGAGTAGTTTTTCCTCTATGGACGCATTGAAAATCTTTTGCGAGTTGATAAACTCTTTAATATCACTCTCTAGATCAGAGTGTAATTTATTGTAATTTCCATGAGTATTTTTGTAGGAGTTGCCAAAGTTATTAGAGGGATTACTAAGAAAAGGCCTAGGAATATAGTTTCCTCTAAAAGCATTGTTGTTGCCAAAATTATTCCTACCAAAAAAATTAACATCGAAGCTTTCATTGCTACTCTCAATCAAGGAAGACATGGGCATATCATTTGGATCTAAAGGAGCACCTTTACTAGCAAACAATTTCATTAACTCGTCCATCTTAGCACTCAACGAGTTAATTTCTTCTATAGCGTGTACCTTTTTACTAGTAGGTGACCTTTCAGTGTGCCACTGAGAATAGTTTGTCATGATATTGTCTAGGACTTTTTTGGCTTCTCCTAATGTGATTTCCATGAAAGTTCCACCGGAGGTGGAGTCCAAGATATTTCTAGAAGCAAAATTCAAACCAGCGTAGAAGATTTATATAATCATCCAAAGACTCAAGCCATGAGCGGGACAATTTCTAATCATCATATTCATTCTCTCCCAAGATTGTGAAACATGTTCATGATCAAGTTGCTTAAAATCCATGATATCATTATGGAGAGAGATAATCTTAGCCGGCGGAAAATATTGGATATATAAGCATCTTTGCACTTGTTCCAAGAATCAATACTATTTTTGGGCAAAGATGAAAACCAAGTTTTTGCTCGATCTCGCAATGAGAACGAAAATAACTTCAATTTAATCACATCATTATCCACATCTTTCTTCTTTTGCATATCGCATAACTCAATGAAGGTATTAAGATGGGATGCGACATCTTCACTAGTAAGGCCGGAGAATTGCTCTTTCATAACAAATTCAACAAAGCAACATTGATTTCATATGATTCCACACTAGTCGCCGGAGCAATCGGAGTACTAATAAAATCATTACTATTAGTATTCGAGAGAAGTCACAAAGTTTGGTGTTTTCAGTCATGGTGACTTCAGCAAGCAAAAAATCACACAAGCAAACAGAAAGCAAGCGAAAGAAAAGGGCGAACGAAAAAGGCAAATATATTTCAAAATTTTGTTGTTCGGAACTGGGGGAGAGGAAAACGAGAGGCAAAAAAAGTAAATGCAAGAGATGAGTTTGCGACACTTACTTGGATAAGCTTCACTTGATGCTCCCCTGCAACGGCGCCAGAAATTGGCACGTTGACGGGAGACTATTCTTGTCTTGATCCTCCTCCCTAGCAACGGCGCCAGAAATTCTTCTTGCTACCTCTTGAGCTTGTGTTGGTTTTTTTCCCTTGAAGAGGAAAGGGTGATGCAGCACAGTAGCAGTAAGTGTTTCCCTCAGTTTGAGAACCAAGGTATCAATCCAGTAGGAGTATCAAGATGAGGCACCAATGTACATGCGCAAAAATAGCAAACTTGCACCCAACGCTACAAAGGGGTTGTCAATCCCTTCATGATTGATTGCAAGGTGAGATCTGAAGGCGGAAAGTGCAACAAAGTAAAAGTGTAGGGCTGAAAATATGATGTGAAATAGACCCGGGGGCCATAGTGTTCACTAGAGGCTTCTCTCAAGATAGAAAATATTACGGTGGGTGAACGAGCAATTGATAGAACCGCGCAAAGTCATGACGATATCTAAGGCAATGATCATACATATAGGCATCACGTTCAAGACAAGTAGACCGATACTTTCTACATCTACTACTATTACTCCACACATCGAGCGCTGTCCAGCATGCATCTAGTGTATTGAGTTCATGACAAACAGAGTAATGCCTTAAGCAAGATGACATGATGTAGAGGGATAAATTCATGCAATAGATATAAACCCCATATTTTTACCCTTGATGGCAACAACACGATGCATGCCCCTCTACCCCTTCTGTCACTAGGTGAGGTCACCGCATGGTATGAACCCAAAACCAAGCACTTCTCCCATTGCAAGAATCATAGATCAAGTTGGCCAAACAAAACCCACAACTCGAAGAGAATTACAAGGATATGAAATCATGCATATAAGAGATCAGAAGAAACTCAAATAAGATTCATAGATAATCTGATCATAAATCCACAATTAATCAGATCTCGACAAACACACTGCAAAAGAAGATTACATCGGATAGATCTCCACGAAGATCATGGAGAACTTTGTATTGAAGATCCCAGAGAGAGAAGAAGCCATCTAGCTACTAGCTATGGACCCGAAGGTCTATGGTGAACTACTCACGCATCATCGGAGAGGCAATGGTGTTGATGAAGAAGCCCTCCGTATCCGAATCCCCCCTCCGGCAGGGCACTAGAATGTGCCCAGATGGGATCTTGCGGAGACAGAAGCTTGCGGCGGCGGAAAAGTATTTTCGTGGATCTCTCCCGTGGTTTTTGATTTTTCGGGATTTATAGGTGGAAAAAGTAGGGCAGAGGATAAACCTGGAAATGGTTATTAGAAAACCGGGTGTAACGGTTCGGTTATTACTTTGGGTTTGATTGGTTTAGGTTTTATTGGGTTGAACATTTTTTAGTTTGGTTTTGGTTTGGGTATGTGGAGAAATCAGTTTGGGTATAGTTGGTTATGGGCTTAAACAGTTTGGTTATAAACGGTTATAAACTATGGGTCCAACCCGGTTTCTAGGCATTGGTTATGTGCAATAACCAACGATAACCGAGAACGAATATCTTTGATCCGCATACATGTTGTAATGCACTATGTAATTATGTATTATGGAGAAATACCACATGAAAATCGAAAGTGTTTGCTTGTCCTTTAGCTAAGTAATTTTGTTTTAATACACTTGTTAGTGAGCTATTCATACGTCGGCATTTTTTTTTGCCTTTTGCTGTGTGTTGACTGTATCTCAAGGCTAACTTTGTTTTCAAACTATTGTAGATGCACTTATGCCTTTTCTATCTCATTTGCTTCTTAACTTGTCAAATTGCGCAATTATATGTATATTAAAGAAAGCCCATAATTATGCATTGGTTTTAAACCCACGGTTATGTATTGGGTTTAAGATGGTTTGGGTGGAAAAAATAATGGGTTTAGTTTTGGTTGGACTGAAAATGACATCAAATGGGTATGGTTTAAGTATGGTTTTGAGAGATAAATGTATGGGTATGGTTCAGGTATGGTTCAAGTATGGAACCATTCTCAGGTTTAGCAGAGGAGCCACAGGGGGGCCACAATCGTGCTAGGCCTGGGCCACCTGGCCGCGCCTAGGGGGCTTGTGGCCTCCCCTGGTGCTCTCTGCCTTGGTTCTCAAGCTCCCTGTGTATCTTCTGTTCCAAAAAAAATCTTTTCGGAGGTTTTATTCCGTTTGGACTCCGTTTGATATTCTCCTCTGAAAAGGGTTAAAAACACGAAAAAAACAGGAACTGGCACTTGGCACTGAGTTAATAAGTTAGTCCCAAAAAAGATATAAAAGGCATACAAAACATCCAATGTTTGACAAGATAATAGCATGGAACCATCAAAAATTATAGATACGTTGGAGACATATCAAGCACCAAGGCCCCGGCAAGCACCCTTGCCGGGATGATGTGGCAGCGCACCAGAGGGTGACCGCCCTTGCCACGGTACCACCGCTCCCCCGTGTTCCAGCGCATTCTGCATGCGCCAGCGGGGCATCTAGGTGTCGCAACACCTGGACACATGTCTTCACCAGCACTTAGCTGACATAGACAAGACGTGCATTTAATGCACCTGACAGCGGTAGATGGATAAGCACAGCTGTAGGTTCACTGTAACATCTCGTGAACCTACCATTGAGCAGTGTAGGTGACCCCTTTGCCTATAAAAGGAGGCCCTTAGCTCATTCACAAGGGGTTAGGCTTTTTGGAGATTGGCCAAGAAGACGATTACCATCATTGTAAACAAACAGGAAGAGAACGCTTAATACGATCAGACGAGGAGGGCATAGGGTTTTACGCCCTAAGAGGCCCCGAACCTGCGCCAAAACCCCTTGTCGGGTGTTGATCATTTGGTATGCGCTTGTCGTAGCTCTTCCCCGCTGACGCCAAAAGGGTATCACATTGATCCCCATAAGCCCTGACCTAGCATCGCCGACATCTTTGGCGCGCCAGGTAGGGGGGCGCGGGGAAGACGCGTGGAGCGGAGTAGGCTCAACACCGGCTCCATCAAGATTGGTCGCTATGTCGCGCTCCTCCGGAAACATAGTGTCGCGGCGAGCACCCTTGTTCTGCTACGGCTTCCCAAGGCCTACGCGAGCGTGTTGCTACACACGCGAGCGGGGCGGGGAGGCGGAGACTCCAAGAGCAGCAGCATCAGGCCAATGCGTCGCTCGAGGGGGGCAACGCGCAACTGTCGAGGGGCGTGCCTGGGCGCTTCATAGAGGCCCCGACGCATATTCCAGCAGACGCACCTCCGCGGAGCGATGGATAGTCGTTGAGGGTGCGCCAAACGGTCCCGAAGCCCCAGCGCGCACTCCAGTGCGAAGGTTGCACCACTGAGAGCGTCGCATCATCGGCCAAAGACGTGCTCGGGGCTCCGCAAGCACAGCCTAGAAAGAGAAAAGCAAAAGGGTTACACCCTGGCTGGCTCTTCCTCGAAGCGACGGTCACGGACCGTCGGCAAGAAGCCCTTGTCGGAGAAGAGACCACCAGGAGCGGTGATTCCTTGCTTGATGGAGGCTTCAACGCCCCAGCAAAAGATTCAGATGCCGGATCACGACACAGACAGATAAGTTTTTGAGTTTGAATAGATAGATCCTTTGCTTTTTCCCTTCGGAAGTTTCGAGTCTTTGTGTGAGGAGTTCGCGCGTACTGGGACCTTCCCAAAGCTTGGTGCACCTTGTCTCTGTTTCGAACTCGTTCAAACGACCTGAACAGCCACAGAGCGCCTCCAAACAGTTGCGAACCTGATCAACAGAGCAATCGGCTACGTAGCACCCGATTTCGTCTCAAGCTGCGCTTGGCGATTTCCATGGTTGCACCGAACACGGCAAGGGGACTACAGAATTTTCATTGATTTGTTCAAAAGATTGTAGAACATATTACATAGATGACATGATCTACTCTAACCTAGAACTATTGCCCATGACGAGGAACCACGCTCGTCATGCTGGAGTTCAAAAGGACGAGGAGCAACCCTCCGCGCCATCCAGGCTGGTTCCCCCCGGGACCAGCATTGCACGGATGAAAACGACGCCCGAAGAGATGGAAGAGCAGAAGTCCAGGCACTGACAGGAAGATGAGGCAGCTTTGGTCGGTCCGGCACGGGAAAGGGTGAGCGGCAGAATGGAGGCGATGGTACGGCGAGCAGTTAGCCCAAAGGCAGGCCCCCTCATGCAGATAACGACTACAGGGAACCTGACCTGCTTCCATTGTCGTCGTCGCCCTTCCCTTCCTCGCTACTCCCACGCGAGGGAGGGCTCTTAGTCCCGCTCGAGCTTTCTTCGCAACAGCCGAGACGCGCACCCGGGCTCCCATATAGCTTGACAGAGAGCGTGTTCTCCTCCACCTTCTTGAAGCGGAGAACATGCCTATCCCAAAGGCTGTGGGCGCAGGTGAAGCTTTTCCACCCACGGCCGAGAAATAGGGTCTGAGGCCCACTGCGCTCCGCAACCACCGGCATGGCACCATTACCGCAACCATGCATGCGGAGCCACAGGGTCGGGGCCTGATACGTCCATTTTGCATCATGTTTTCACGTTGATATTTGTTGTTTCTTTGGCTGTTATTTCACTTCACTGTACTATTCTTATGCCTTTTCTCTCTTATTTTGCAAGGTTTACATGAAGAGGGAGAATACCGGCAACTGGAATTCTGGCCTGAAAGTGGAGCAAAATTGAGATAACAATTCTGCGCAACTCCAAACGCCGTGAAAATCAACGGAGATTTTTTCCCTATATATAAAAAATACTGGGCCGACGAAGTACCGAAGGAGGTCCAGGGGTGGCCACAAGCCTGCACGGCGCGGCCACCCCCCTGGCCGCGCCATGGGGGCTTGTGGGCACCCTGCTGGCCCACTTGCCCCCCCTCTTTTGCTATATGGAGGGTTTCATCCAGAAAAAAAATCAGACGGGAGCTTTTTCGTGGTTTTGCCGCCGCCACGATGTGGAACTTGAGCAGAACCAATCTAGAGCTCCGGCAGGACGATCCTCCAGGGGAAACTTCCCTCCCGGAGGGGGAAATTGTCGCCATCATCATCACCAACACTCCTCTCATGGGAGGGGACTCGTCACCATCAACATCTTCATCAGCACCATCTCATCTCCAAACCCTAGTTCATCTCTTGTAACCAATCTCCGTCTCGCGACTCCGATTGGTACTTGTAAGGTTGCTAGTAGTGTTGATTACTCTTTGTAGTTAATGCTAGTTGGATTACTTGGTGGAAGAGTTTATGTTCAGATCCTTGATGCTACTCATTACACCTCTGATCATGATTATGATTATGCTTTGTGAGTAGTTACTTTTGTCCTTGAGGACATGGGACAAGTCATGCTAATAATAGTCATGTGAATTTGGTATTCGTTCGGTATTTTGATATGTTGTATGTTTTTTCCTCTAGTGGTGTTATGTGAATGTCGACTACATAACACTTCACCATTATTTGGGCCTAGAGGAAGGCATTGGGAAGTAGTAAGTAGATGATGGGTTGCTAGAGTGACACAAGCTTAAACCCTAGTTTATGCATTACTTCGTAAGGGGCTGATTTGGATCCACTAGTTTAATGCTATTGTTAGACTTTGTCTTAATTCTTCTTTCGTAGTTTCGGATGCTTGCGAGAGGGGTTAATCATAAGTGGGATGCTTGTCCAAGTAAGGTTAGTACCCAAGCGCCAGTCCACCCACATATCAAACTATCAAAGTAACGAACGCGAATCATATGAACATGATGAAACTAGCATGACATAAATTCCCGTGTGTCCCCGGGAGTGTTTTTCCTCCTATAAGACTTTGTACAGGCTTGTCCCTTGCTAGAAAAGGGATTGGGACACTTTGTTGTACTGTTTCTACTTTTGTTACTTGTTGCTTGCTATGAATCATCTCACCACACAATCACTTGTTACCGACAATTTCAGTGCTTGCAGATTTTTTCCTTGCTGAAAACCACTTGTCAGATCCTTCTGCTCCTGGTTGGGTTCGACACTCTTACTTATCGAAAGGACTATGATTGATCCCCTATACTTGTGGGTCATCAGGGCCCCCTCTCCTTCCATTGCCTCGGCGAACACACCAGGGAGTCAGAGACGGTATCGGATGGACCCTCGCAATTGGGCAAGGAACTCCATCGGGTTCCTTCCAACGTGGGCGGGATGAGACGCCACATGAACAAGCCCCGGGGAAGGCGGAAGTATTGGGGTAGCGCTCCGCCTCCCCCGGCCTCGACCTCCGCGGCGACCTCGGCCCCTTGCACTCCCTCCACCACAAGCGTCCGGGCCGTCCTCCGCCGCGGCACCCTTAGAAGTTGTGGCATGATCCAAGAGGGATCCCCTCGCTGCCCTCACGGTAGACGGTGGCCGACCTCGTCCCCTGACCATGGTTAGGGACGAGCGCCACCAGCGGACAGAGGAAGATTCAGAAGACCAAGGTCGAGGAGTTGGTGGAATCATAGGGAGTTGGATGAGCAAATCCCCTCGCAAACCCTCCCAATTTATAGGACGGGGCGCAGGGGCTAGCCTCCCTTACTCCAGAAGCGATCACTCTCCACGACCAATCGCTTGAGCTCACAGGCGAACAGAAAACCGCCCTGATACGCCAATGCATGCACGGGCGGGCCCAGCCACTACTACGCCTTTCAAGGCCTCGACTGCCACGAGTCCATCAATGGCTGCGCATGCCACATGCGTGGCAGAGGGTTTCAGGAAGCGGAGGGGCCACTACGCGCACGGCCTCCCACCTCGTGCATCCGATGCGCGGCGTGGGGAAAGGCAACCGCCAGCAGATCCAACCGCAAGAGCCCGTACACCTCTTTGGGCCTGGCCCAACAACGCTCTGCGTGCGTGTGTGGCCCAGGCCCGGGGGCTCCTGTTGGTGCACTAAAGACTAGGGTCTCTAGTGCCCCAGACTTGTGCACGGGTGCAAAGAGCCCTTGACAGCAGGGCACGGCGGAATCCAGACAAGATTCGCCCCCAAGATATCCAAGGCCCCGGCAAGCATGTCTTGTCGGGAAGACACCCAAGGCCACGTCCGTCTAATGGACATGATGACCACACCTAGCACAAGGCCCCGGAGAGCCCCCCCCCCCCTGCCGGGAAGACAACCGAAGCCCCCGGCAAGCTTCCTTGCTGGGACGAAGCACCAAGGCCCCGGCAAGCACCCTTGCCAGGATGACGTGGCAGCGCACGAGAGGGTGACCGCCCTTGCCACAGTACCACTGCTCCCTCGTGTTCCAGCGCATTCCGCATGCGCCAGTGGGTCGTCCAGGTGTCGAAACACCTGGACACATGTCTTCACCAGCACTTAGCTGACATAGAAAAGACGTGCATTTAATGCACCTGACAACGGTAGATGGATAAGCGCCGCTGTAGGTTCACTATAACATCTCATGAACCTACCATTGAGCACTGTAGGTGACCCCTTTGCCTATAAAAGGAGGCCCTTAGCTCATTCGCAAGGGGTTAGGCTTTTTGGAGATTGGCCAAGAAGACAATTATCATCGCTGTAAACGAACAACAAAAGAACGCTTAATATGATGAGACGAGCAGGACGTAGGGTTTTACGCGTAAGCGGCCCGAACCTGGGTAAAAATGCTTGACGGGTGTTGATCGTTTGGTCTACTCTTGACATTGTTTTTCCCCGCCCTATGATCACAATGGTATCACGTTGATCCACATAGGTGTCGACCTAGCATCGCCGACAGAGATGGACCCCATACATCAGAGTGGACTAAATCAAAAGGACGCTGCGACACTAAATCACTGGTTGGATAAGGAAACTGAATCTGTTTGCCAAGCCAATAACCCTGACACTTTAAAGAGACATCTCGTGAGACAGACCCTCGAAGGCATAGATGAAGAAAAGACGACAAAAGAGAAACAAAAAGATGAACAAGTCGATGATGCCACTGCTGGAAGGAGCCGGTAGCTAAAGCGACAGAAGCAGATGGATTGACAATAGTGGTGGCAGCGGAAGGAACATGAAGCCAGTCAAACTCCCGAAGACCATGAGAGTCATGGTGACAAGGGCCAGCCTCAACCAAAGTGTGCGTGCGATGATACTGAATAGCACAAGAGTCAATGTCATGGATGACCGGACAACCAGAATTAGTAAGTTGACTAGTAGAAAAAAGATTCATGGTAAGTTGAGGAACATGAAAAACATCATGAACAAAATAAGAAGGCGTGGTAAGATTGCCTCGACTAGCAACACAAAGAGGAGTACCATCAACAGTGAGTACATGAACAGGAAAACCAAGTGATCTAAGAGAGGACAAATTGGAAGAATGAGAAGACACATGAAAAGAAGCTCCGGAGTCCAAAAACCTTGATGATGTACCTGACTGTGTAGAGGGTGGTTGCTTAGTGCGAGAAGAACCTGAAGAAGCAAGCAAATGCTTAAGCCTGAGAATATCCTACTCAGTCAATGATGTATCGGAAGATGTCGAAGTAGAGGTCCCTGAACATAATGACATCGCCTTTCGCAGGTGTCCCTTCTTCTGGGAGCACTAAGACTCAACATGACCATCCATATTGAAGTAGCTGCAGCGAGGACGAGAGTGACCCTGACCGCATGTATGAGTAGGCAAGAGCGATGAGCGCTCGAGCGAGTAGGATTCGATGCAGCTGGCGGCTGAAACGTCTCCATCGTATCTACTTTTCCAAACTCTTTTGCCCTTGTTTTGGACTCTAATTTGCATGATTTGAATGGAACTAACCGTACTGACGCTGTTTTCAGCAGAATTGCCATGGTGGTGTTTTTGCGCAGAAATAAAAGTTCTCGGAATGACCTGGAAACTTACGAGGATTTTGTGTGGAATATATAAAGAATACTGGCGCAAGAACTATCTGGAGAGACGGAGCCAGGAGCCCACAAGCCCAGGAGGTGCGCCCCCCCTAGGTCGCGCCTGGTAGGCTTGTGAGGCCCTCGTGGCTCCGCAGCCTCCAACTCCAGCTCTATATATTCTCTCTCACCCATAAAAATTTAGGAGAGAAGAGTTCATCCCATTTTACGACACGGAGTCATTGCCACCACCTGTTCTTCCTCGAGAGGGAAGATCTGGAGTCCGTTCTGGGCTCCGGAGAGGGGAAATCGACGCCGTCGTCATCACCAACCATCCTTCATCGCCAATTCCATGATGCTCTTCATCGTTCGTGAGTAATCTCATCGTAGGCTTGCTGGACGGTGATGGGTTGGATGAGATCTATCATGTAATCGAGTTAGTTTTGCTGGGGTTTGATCCCTAGTATCCACTATGTTCGAAGATTGATGTTGCTACTACTTTGCTATGCTTAATGCTTGTCACTAGGGCCTGAGTGCCATGATTTCATATCTGAACCTATTATGTTTTCATCAATATAAGTGTGTTCTTGATCCTATATTGCAAGTTGTAGTCACCTACTATGTGTTATGACCCGGCAACCCCGGAGTGACAATAGCCGGAACCACTCCCGGAGATGACCATAGTATGAGGAGTTCATGTATTCACTATGTGCTAATGCTTTGTTCCGGTTCTCTGTTAAAATGAGACCATAATATTCCTTAGTTTCCATTAGGACCCCGCTGCCATGGGAGGGATGGACAAAAGATGTCATGCAAGTTCTTTTCCATAAGCACGTATGACTAAATATGGAATACATGCCTACATTACATTGACGAACTGGAGCTAGTTACATACCACTCCATGTTATAATTGTTACATGATGAATGTCATCCAACATAATTATCCATCACCGATACAATGCCTACGAGCTTTTCCTACTGGTCCTTGCTAAGTTACTTTACCGCTACTGTTGTCACTACCATTACTATCACACTACTTTGCTACTGAAACTTTGCTGCAGATACTAAGTCTTTCAGGTGTGGTTGAATTGACAACTGAACTGCTAATAGTCGAGAATATTCTTGGTCTCCCCTTGTGTAGAACTAACAAATTTGGGTTGAATACTCTACCCTCGAAACCTGTTGTGATCCCCTATACTTGTGGGTTATCAAGACCTTTTTCTGGCGCTGTTGCCAGGGAAGCATAGCTCTACTTGGGATTTACGTCTGTCGATCACTATGAGGAATCCGAGAGATCCAAAAACTAAAGTCTTGCCCTCAACTACGAGGACAGCTAAGGAACTGCCATCTAGCGTTGCACTTGATTCACCTTCAGTTATGAGTAAATTTGCGACACCACCACCTATTGGTAATTCTGATATGTCGCATGTGCTTGATGATGCTGCTTCTGCTATCCATGATGCTTATGATGATGCTTTGGTTGATAATGATTTTCCACTGGGTGCATTTCTTGATGCACAAATTGCTAGAGTTGCTGCTGAATGTGATGATACTTCTGAAACTGATGAAATTATTGAAGTGGAACCTCCTGTTACACCTGTTAGAACTAGCTCTCCTAGATATGAATTGCCTAATATACCTGAGGGTTATGTTATGGAGGGAGAGGTAGCTGAAGACTTTCTTGCTTGTAAGGATAGCTATGATCTTGAGAATTTATTACGCAAGTGGAAAGAAAAATCTCTGAATGCTAGAATGAAATATGATCCTAAGTTTGCTACTTCTCCCATCTTTGTTACTGATAAGGATTATGAATTCACTGTCGATCCTGAGTTAATCACTTTGGTTGAATCTGATCCTTTTCATGGTTATGAGTCTAAAATGGTTGCAGCACATCTTACTAAACTGAATGATATAGCCACCCTATTCACGAATGAGGAAAAAATCGTCTTTACTATATACTTAAGTTGTTTCCTTTCTCACTAAAGGGTGATGCTAAGACTTGGTTTACTTCTCTTGCTCCTGGTTGTGTGCGTAGTCCCTAGGATATGATTTACTACTTATCTGAGAAATATTTTCCTGCTCATAAGAAACAAGCTGCCTTGCAAGATATATATAACTTTGTGCAAGTTGAAGAAGAGAGTCTCCCACAAGCTTGGGGGAGGCTTGTCTAGTTACTTAATCTTTTGCCGGATCACCCTCTTGAGAAAAATGAAATACTTGATATCTTTTATAATGGACTAACCGATGCTTCTAGGGGCCACCTAGATAGTTGTGCTGGTTGTGTTTTCAGGGAACGAACTATGGAACAAGCTGGAATTCTATTGGATAATATCTTGAGCAATGATAATGCTTGGACTATTCCCGAACCACCTCCGAAGCCAACTCCAAAGAAAAGAGGTATTCTATTCCTCAGTCCTAAAGATATGCAAGAAGCCAAGAAATCTATGCAAGAGAAAGGCATTAAATCTGAAGATGATAAGAATCTACCACCTATCAAAGAGATCCATGGTCTTGATAACCCGACACAGGTAGTAGAGGTAAATTCTCTTCGTAGATTCAGTGAGAGTGATATCCCTTTTGATAAACCTTCTAGCTTATGCTTAGATGAATTTGATAACTTTGTTGCCAAACAACAAAGTTTCAATGATTATGTTAGCAGACAATTGGAACAAAATGCTCGTATGGTTAATCATATAAGTGCTTGTGTGGATAGAAATGTCAATGATCTTAAGCTTTTGAGTAAACATGCCTCTATGGTCACTACTCAGGTAGAACAAGTACTTAAGGCTCAAAATGACTTGCTCAATCAGTTGAATGAAAATTCTGTTAGAGTTGTCACTAGAGGTGGTAGAATGACTCAGGAACCTTTGTATCCTGAGGGCCATCCTAAGAGAATTGAACAAGATTCTCACGGAGTTAACACTGATGCACCTAGTCATCCTGGTAATAGGAAGAAAAAGAAAGATGATAGGAACTTGCATGCTTGCAAACCTGTTGCTGTTACACCCGAGAATCCAAATGATGTCTCTGTTTCTGATGGCGAAACACAATCTGGTGATGAACATGAGCTAGTGATAATATTGATAGTGGTGTTCATGTTAATGCTCAACCTAGTAATGATAAGGATGTGGAGATTGAACCTGTTGTTGATCTTGACAACCCACAACCTAAGAACGAGAGATATGATAAGAATAAATTTATTGCTAGGAAGCATGGTAATGAAAGAGAACCATGTTGAGAAACCCATGCCCTTTCCTCCCAAACCATCCAAGAAAAAGTATGATGAGGATTTTGAGCGCTTTGTTGAAATGATTAGACCTATCTTTTTGCAAATGCGTTTGACAGATATGCTTAAAATGTCTCCTTATGCTAAGTACATGAAAGATATTGTGACTAATAAAAGGAAGATACCTAAGGTTGAGATTTCCACCATGCTTGCTAATTACACCTTCAAGGATGGGAATCCTAAGAAACTAGGTGATCCCGGAGTGCGCACTATACCTTGCTCCATTAAAGGAAATTATGTTATAACTGCTTTATGCGATCTTGGAGCTGGTGTTAGTGTTATGCCTCTCTCTATATGGTAGACTTGAATTGGATAAGTTGACACCTACTGAAATGTCTTTGCAAATGGCCGACAAATCAACTGCTTTTCCTATCGGCATTTGCGAGGATGGGCCTGTTGTGGTTGCGAACGTTACTATCTTAACGGACTTTGTTATTCTGGATATTCCCGAGGATGATGCCATGGCGGTCATCCTTGGAAGACCCTTTTTAAACACTGCAGGGGTTGTTATTGATTGCAACAAAGGCAATGTCACTTTCCATGTTAATGGTAATGAGCACACGGTGCTCTTTCCGAAAAAACAATATCGAGTTCATTGCATCAATGTTATTGAAAAATCTTCATCAATTCTTATTGGAAGCTTTGAATGCCCTATACCTATTGTCAAGATGAAGTATTATTTACTTGTTGGGGATATGCACATCCCCGTTGAGGTAACCTAGTGATTATTCGAAAATTCTCCGGTTTTATGTGATTCGAAAAAAGTTTGTCAAGGATACTTGATCAACCTCATTGACGGATTTCTTTTGATGACCAGGAGATGGATGAATCTGAAAGTCACAACCTTGTGCTCCCAACTTTTACGCTGTGTTGTTTAGAAGAAAAATGATAAATTTAGCTTTTTTTTCCTGTTTTCTCCTTTTCCCGTTCATTAGAAAAGTGACCCGAAAATAAAAGTTCTCCAAATGCCCTAAAATTCAAGTATGATTTTTTCTAGAATATTTGAAAATTTCTGAGATAGAAACCTAGTCAAGGGGATGCACCAGTGGGCCACTAGCCCAGGAGGCGCAGCCACTTGATGTCAGTTGTGCTTCCCTGGCAACGGCGCCAGGAATAGTCGTGTCGACGGCACCAGGAATCCTTCTGCTGCGGCTACGCCTTAAGGGATTTCCTAGGCAAATATGCAAAGGATTTCCCCCGTGGCCTTGGAGCCTTGCGTTGGTGTTCCCTCGAAGCGGAAAGGGTGATGTAGCACAGTGGTGGTAAGTATTTCCCACAGTTTGAGAACCAAGGTATCGATCCAGTGGAGGAGTATCACAAGATCCTGCACAAACACAAAGAACCTGCTCCCAACGCTATGAAGGCGTTGTCAATCCCTTATAGACTGTTCGCCAAGTGAGAACTGAAAGCAACAAAGTAAGAAAGCAAAGTAAAAGCAAAAGTGGAAATGATAGATGTGAATAGACCCGGGGGCCGTAGTGTTTACTACTGGCTTCTCTCATGAAACTCATGAAAGCAAGTAGACGGTGGGTGAACAAATTACTGTCGAGCAATTGATAGAACCGCGCAAAAGTCGTGACGTCATCTATGGCAATGATTATATCTATAGGCATCACATCCAAATCAAGTAGACCGATACTGTCTGCATCTACTACTATTACTCCACACGTCGACCGCTATCTAGCATGCATCTAGTGTATTAAGTCCAAAAGAACAGAGTAACGCCTTAAGCAAGATGACATGATGTAGATGGACAATCTCATATCAACGACAGAGCCCATCTTGTTACCCTTGATGGCAACTACTTAATGTGTGCCTTGCTGCCCCTACTGTCACTGGGAAAGATCACCACATGGTAAGAACCCAAAACCAAGCACTTCTCCCATTGCAAGAATCATAGATCTAGTTGGCCAAACAAAACCCAAGACTCGGAGAGACTTACAAGGATATCAAATCATGCATATAAGAAATCAGCAAAGACACAAATATATATCATAGATAATCTGATCACAAATCCACAATTCATCGGATCTCGACAAACACACCGCCAAAGAAGATTACATCGGATAGATCTCCATGAAGATCATGGAGAACTTTGTATTGAAGATCCAAGAGAGAGAAGAAGCCATCTATGTACTAACTACGGACCCGTAGGTCTGAAGTGAACTACTCACGAGTCATTGGAGGGGTGATGATGATGATAAAGAAGACCTCCAACTCCAAAGTCCCCTCCGGCAGGGCGCCGGGAAGGGTCTCCAGATGAGATCTCGCGGAAACGGAAGCTTGCAGCGACGGAAAAGTATTTTCGTGGATCCCCTGATTTTTCGCTGTATTTTAGGGAATATATAGGCCAATGATCTAGTTCAGGGGGCGCTCAGGGAGGCCACAAGCCGTGCCACCGCCGCCTCCCCCCTGGTGGCCGAGTGGGGGCTTGTGGGCTCCCTGGAGCCCTCCTGGCTTGGCCGAGAGGCCCCCTGATCTTCTTCCGTTCGGGAAAAAATCATTTCGGGGATTTTTTTCCGTTTGGACTCCATTCCAAAATCAGATATGAAAAGAGCCAAAAACACAGAAAAACAGGAACTGGCACGTGGCTCTGAATTAATAAGTTAGTCCCAAAAAAGATATAAAAGGTACATAAAACATCCGAAGATGACAAGATAACAGCGTGAAACCATCAAAAATTATAGATACGTTTGAGACGTATCACCACCCCCCTGGCCGCGCCTGGCAGGCTTGTGGGTCCCATGTGGCCCCCCTCCACTTATTCCAGCTCCCATCTCCTTCTTCTACCTCCAGAAAAAATCATTCCACAGCTCAAACACGTGTTCTTGCTCTTTGTGCTGCATTTTTCGATCTCCTTGTGCAAAGCCCCATTCACCAAACTATGTTGGGGAATTGTTCCTTGGTATGTGACTACTCCATTGATCCAATTAGTTTTTGTCCTAGTGCTTTATTCGTTGCATATTTTTCTGCCTTGGTGACCCTGTTCTTGAGCTTTGCATGTTAATTTTAATTGGTCCCAAGTAGTTTTGATGCATGATATGGCCTCTAGGAACTTGTAGGAATAGTTGCTATGAGCTTTGTTGAGCCTTGTTCAATTTTATTTTGAGTCACTAAGAATTTCAGAAGTTTTCAGAGAAAGAAAAAGGAAAAGATGAGGAGGTTCCTAAGAGGCTCTTCAAGCCGTGACCCCATGGAAGATGAAAATGAGAATAAGAAACCCAAGTACCCGGTCCGCCGAGTTGCAGAAGTTCAAGCATGCGAGTGGCCAAGCGATGTGTTCTTACACGCCACCGATATTTATGAGGATTTTTATTACTTGGTGGAGAACACGGGCCTTACCGCCTTTGTCGAAGATAAGTGTCCACAAGACCTCCTCCTCAATAATATTTTCATGCAAAGCTTTAATTTCTATCCAAGGAAGAGTCCTCCTATGGTTGAGTTCAAGTTATATGATATCCCCCAGCGCATGTCACTTCAGGATTTTTGCAATGTTTGCAATTTACCTTACGTTGGGGATATTCATGAACCTCGTCCACGGGACTTGGAGGCTTTCATTGATACTATTGTTGTAGGAGAGGAGAGAGGAGTGTCTTGCGTTAGATTTGCTAGCGTACATTTTCCCGTGCTTCGGTATCTCTCATTATTCGTGGGAAAATGCTTCATTGGCCATGGGAAAGCTGGGGCTCTTAGCTCCCCAGATCTTGCGGTTTTGCGCGAAGCTCTTTATAAAGATAAAACTTATAGCTTGGGCGATATAGTGGCTCAACGGTTGAACACAAAACGTACTAAAGGCGTTGTTTATGGAGGTATCTATGCTACCCATCTTGCTAAACATTTTGAGATACCTATTACACTGTACGAGGAAGAAGAGATGCTTCTTCCTGAGAGATATTTAGATTATGATAGCATGGTTCGCCATGACATTCTTGATAAAGATATTAATAAGAGGATGATTTATAACTTGGTATTTAGCCAGGGTACTCATGAGACTATTACTTTGCCTGCTCCTTCTTTGTTCAATCTTCATCTAGGCAGGTACATTATTATGCCCTCGGACATCTACGCATATTGGGGCATAGCGCCACCACAGGCGCCCGTGCCAGAGCTACCAGTTGAGTACCAGACGCCAGTTTATCAGTGGGAGCTAGAGGAGCTCACCCAGAAGTGGCACCCTCAGTACACTCCGGAGTACCCCAGAGATGGTTACTTCCCTCCGTCGGAGTAGACCAACTTAGGCCAAAAGCCTAAGCTCGGGGAGTACGTGTTCCTCACCGACTTTATATTCATGCTCACACATTCACTTTGATAGTTGGTGTTCACACTTCGCCATTGTACCATCCATGCTAGTTTATTTCTTTTTCTCGCTTTCTTCACGTGTGTTTGTTTAAATTGAGAAAAACAAAAAAAATAGTTGTAAGTTTACTTTCCAGCTTGCTTAGTGGTATTTAGAAAGAAAACCCAAAAAGATTTCCCGTTCTTCTTTTGCTTGTTGGGAGCTTTCCCGTGTAAATAGTTTTTCTTTTTCTTTGGGTCAAGGTAGAAGACCAGGATTAAAATGTTTAGTGGCTCTCGTATGCATTATTGTTTATGTGTCAAAGATCCATATTACTTTGTATTCTCCTCTGACTTTGCTTGCAGATTCTAGCTTAGTCCAATGCAAGAACACTCTCATTATTATTCACATCATTCGGTCGTGCAAGTGAAATGCAATAATGACGATTTTGTTTTTGTATGAACTCGGCCTATTTTTTTTTGTAAATATGACTAACTCATTGTTCCTAATTCAGCATTGTTATGAGAGAAACATGTTTGCAATGACAACTTAGAGATCATAGTTTCTGATGTCATGCTTAATTAGCTAGGAGCTTATAATGGTTTGTTTTGGATGCCAACATGAATTTCAAGATGATTATGATGTAGTATGATAGGATGGGATCCTCCTTTGAATGATTCAAGTGGCTTGACTTGGCACATGTTCACGCATGTAGTTGAAACAAAATCAACATAGCCTCTATGATATTCATGTTTATGGTGATTTATGTCCTACTCATACTTGCACTCAACATTGATTAATTTCAATGCAGATTAATGAATGTTGTCGCTCTCTAGATGGTCACTTCACATTCTTTTGCTAGCCTTCACTTGTACTAAGCGGGAATACTGCTTGTGCATCCACTTCCATAAACCCAAAGTTGTTCCATATGAGTCCACCATACCTACCTATATGCGGTATCTACCTGCCATTCCAAGTAAATTTGCATGTGCCACTCTCTAAATCTTCAAATAATAATCTATTTTGTATGCCCAAACCGCTCATGTGGTGACAAGGGGCGGTCAGTATCTTCCATGCTAGGCATGTTATCCTCGATACGTGTTTATTCACTATCACTCACGAGAAAGGGGACGATAATCGGAATGCCCAGTTCCATGCTCAAATCGAAAATATAATTGCAAATAAAACTCCCCCTAGATTGTTGTTGGTATGGACCGCACCCGAGGATTCGGCTAGTCGAGGAGTGTGATTGATCGGTGGCAGGGGAGTCAAAACTTTACTTTTCTGTTTGGGAACCGCCTATAATATGTGTAGCATGGAAGATGGTGAAAACTCTTTGTCATTGCGTTGACAATGAAAGCATGCCACCCAAAATTATTTATCTCTGTTTTAAAAAGCTTAAGCTCTGGCACCTCTGCAAATCAATGCTTCCCTCTGTGAAGGGCCTATCTATTTACATTTCTGTTGAGTCATCCTCTTCTTATAAAAGGCACCAATTAGAGAGCACCTCCGTCATTTTTATGCTTTGCTATTAATTGATATTGAGTATGACTGTGACTGGATCTTCTTTGCCATGAATTACAATGTTGAGTCAACCCTTGGTCTTTGAAGGTGCTCTGCATTTATGTTTTGCGGTCTCAGAAAGGGCTAGCGAGATACCATATGTTCATGTTGTATTATGATTGTTTTGATTGAAGTGTTGACGTTTGAAACTTATTATTATTGCTCGCTAGTTGATTATGCCATAGATATGAGTATACCATGAGACCTAAATGTTATTGCTTATGTGGTTAGCTTATGATCTTGCTGAAAATCCAAATATGAGTTAGAAATAATTACTACACCAAGATCAAACAGAGTTCGTAAAAGTTTTTCTTTTGTCTCTTTCAGTTTGTCAACTGAATTGCTTGAGGACAAGCAAGGCTTTAAGCTTGGGGCAGTTGATACGTCTCCATCGTATCTACTTTTCCAAACTCTTTTGCCCTTGTTTTGGACTCTAATTTGCATGATTTGAATGGAACTACCCCGGACTGACGCTGTTTTCAGCAGAATTGCCATGGTGTTGTTTTTGCGCAGAAATAAAAGTTCTCGGAATGACGTGGAAACTTACAAGGATTTTTTGTGGAATATATAAAAAATACTGACGCAAGAACTACCTGGAGACACGGAGCCAAGAACCCACAAGCCTAGGAGGCGCCCCCCTAGGTCGCGCCTGGCAGGCTTGTGATGCCCTCGTGGCTCCGCGGCCTCCAACTCCAGCTCTATATATTCTCTCTCGCCCAGAAAAAATTAGGAGAGAAGAGTTCATCGCGTTCGACGACACGGAGCCGCCGCCGCCACCACCTGTTCTTCCTCGGGAGGGCAGACCTGGAGTCCGTTCTGGGCTCCGGAGAGGGGAAATCGACGCCGTCATCATCACCAACCATCCTTCATCGCCAATTCCATGATGCTCTTCATCGTTCGTGAGTAATCTCATCATATGCTTGCTGGACGGTGATGGGTTGGATGAGATCTATCATGTAATCGAGTTAGTTTTGATTGTGTTTGATCCCTAGTATCCACTATGTTCTAAGATTGATGTTGCTACTAGTTTTCTATGCTTAATGCTTGTCACTAGGGCCCGAGTGCTATGATTTCAGATCTGAACCTAAAACAAAGGTAAAGGCAAAAGATGTGATGGTGATACGATACCGGGGCAACTCCCCCAAGCTTGGCACAAGCCAAGGGGATTGCCCATACCCATGCTTCGTTGTCTTCCTTTGGAGGTGATGGTGGTGGAGTTGTTGCAGAGGTCTTGAACTTGTTTAATTTCCACTTGAGCATAAAATTCTGCTCCCTCAGATCATCTTTTTCCTCTTCAAGCCTCAACACCCTTTGGCATAATTCCTGCTTACTCTCCTGCAAGAAACGAGAAGGGATAAACAAAGTCTTAGGCTTCTTCCTTGAGTCAGGGAGGCTCGACTTCTTGAACTCCACATGCGTGTGTCCAAGTTGAGGTAGAGGAGCCTCCTCCTCATCGGAACTTGTTTGTTCCTTCCCCTTGGGATCATAATCTTCTTCCTCATCAGTGGTCCAGCCATAAGGATCCAAGTCCCCATAGACCTTGGGGTTAGCAAGGTAATCGGCCACATAGCTCTCCCCCTCTGAATCTTGAGAATACATCTTGCCCCAAATCTGCCGCAGAAAACACGCTCGAAACGAAAACAGAGGAAATTCACATGGTACGAGGGTCAGACCTTTCGGGAGAATATATAATGATTTTTTCATACCAGAAGGAGTACTCCGCAAGAAAATGGAGTCCGGGAGGCACACGAGGTGGCCACAAGCCCCCCAGGCGCGGCCAGGGGGCTGGCCCGCTCCTGGCAGGCTTGCCGCCTCCTCGTGCGCTTTCCGGACTGCTTCAAATTTTTCTATTTTTCTAAATATTCCAAAACGGAGAAAAACTCCTACTGGAAAAGTTTTGGAGTCTGTTTACTTACCAAAACACATACCTCTTCGTTTTTGGAGTCTGAAACTGGCTGATAAATATCCCTTAGGTATTCCTCCGGAGTTATGGTATTGATAATATTTCTTTCAACATTTATGGGAGTACCTGAGATATAATACTTGATTCTCTGCCCATTTACCACTCTCGGACAATTACCTTCCATGTTGTTGATCTTGATAGCACCGGAACGATATACTTCCTCAACATTATAAGGACCTTCCCATTTATAGAGAAGCTTGCCTGCAAAAAATCTTAACCGAGAATTATATAGCAAGACATAATCACCTACATTTAACTCACGCTTTTGTATCCTTTTATCATGCCACCTCTTAACTTTTTCTTTGAACAACTTAGCATTCTCATATGCCTGAGTTCTCCATTCATCAAGCGAGCTAATATCAAATAATCTCTTCTCACCAGCAAGTTTGAAATCAAAGTTGAGCTCTTTGATTGCCCAATAAGCCTTATGCTCTAGCTCAAGAGGTAAATGACATGCTTTACCGTATACCATTTTGTATGTAGACATGCCCATGGGATTCTTATAGGTAGTTCTATAAGCCCACAGTGCATCATCGAGCTTCTTAGACCAATTCTTTCTAGACCTATTGACAGTCTTTTGCAGAATTAGTTTAATCTCTCTATTGCTTAGCTCTACTTGACCACTGGACTGAGGGTGATAGGGACACGCAATTCTATGGTTGACATCGTACTTAGCAAGCGTTTTACGGAAAGCACCATGAATGAAATGTGAAGCACCGTCGGTCATTAGATATCTAGGGACTCCAAATCTAGGGAAAATAACTTCTTTAAGCATCTTGATAGAGGTGTTGTGATCAGCACTACTAGTGGGGATAACTTCTACCCACTTAGTGACGTAATCAACAACAACTATGATATGAGTATACCCATTGGATTTTGGAAAAGGTCCCATATAATCAAAGCCCCAAACATCAAATGGTACAATGACAACTGAATAGTTCATAGGAATTTCCTGACGTTTACTGATATTACCTATTCTTTGACATTTTTCACAAGACAAGACAAACTTACGGGCATCCTTGAAGAGAGTGGGCCAATAGAAACATGATTGCAATACCTTGTGTGTAGTTCTATCTCCCGCATGGTGTCCTCCATAGGCCTCAGAGTGACACTTCTGTAGGATTTGTCCCTGTTCATGTTCACGTACACAACGTCTAATAACACCATCTACTCCTTCCTTATAAAGGAGAGGATCATGCCAGAAGTAATGTCTCAAATCAAAAAAGAATTTCTTCTTTTGCTGGTATGTGAAACTAGGTGGTATATATTCGGCAACAATATAATTTGCATAATCAGGGTACCATGGTGCACTACATGAAGTATTGCTGACATTCAATTGCTCATCAGGAAAGCTATCATCAATAGGTTGTGGGTCATCAAGAACATTCTCCAACCTAGACAAGTTATCTGCTACGGGGTTATTAGCACCCTTCCTGTCGACAACGTGCAAATCGAATTCTTGTAGTAAGAGAACCCATCTGATAAGTCTAGGTTTAGCGTCTTTCTTCTCCATGAGGTACTTAATAGCAGCATGATCAGTGTGAATAGTGACTTTGGAATCAACTATGTCAGACCTGAACTTTTCACATGCGAACACGACTGCTAAAAATTCCTTTTCCATAGTAGCATAGTTTCTCTGGGTAGTGTCTAGAGTTTTACTAGCATAGTGAATAACATTCAACTTCTTATCAACTCTTTGCCCTAGGAGAGCACCAACAGCATAATCACTAGCATCACACATGATTTCAAAAGGTAAGTTCCAATCAGGTGGTTGAACAATAGGTGCAGTTATCAAAGCCTTCTTAAGTATTTCAAAGGCTTCCTCACAATCATCGTCAAAAACAAAAGGAATATCCTTTTGCAAGAGATTGGTAAGAGGCCTGGAAATCTTAGAGAAGTCTTTAATGAACCTTCTATAGAAACCAGCATGACCAAGGAAACTTCTTATACCTTTGACATCTGTGAGGCATGGCATTTTCTCGATTGCATCAACCTTAGCCTTATCGACTTCAATACCTCTTTCAGAAATTTTATGTCCTAAGACGATGCCTTCATTAACCATAAAGTGGCACTTTTCCCAATTCAAGACAAGATTGGTATCTTTACATCTTTGCAAGACTCGATCAAGGTTGCTAAGGCAATCGTCGAAAGAAGACCCGTAAACGGAGAAGTCATCCATGAAAACCTCAACAATATTTTCACAAAATTTAGAGAATATAGCCATCATACATCTTTGAAAGGTGGCTGGTGCATTACATAAGCCAAAAGGAATACGTATATAAGCAAAGGTACCGAAAGTGCAAGTGAAAGTGGTTTTCTCCTGATCAGATTGTGCAACAGGTATTTGGGAGAAACCAGAATAACCGTTTAGAAAGCAGAAGTGTGTGTGTTTATACAGTCTTTCTAGCATTTGGTCTATAAAAGGCAAAGGGTAATGATCTTTCCTAGTGGCTTTATTCAATTTCCTAAAATTGATCACCATCCTATAGCCAGTAATAATCCTTTGTGGGATCAATTCATCCTTATCATTAGGGACAACGGTAATACCTCCCTTCTTAGGGACGCAATGCACCGGACTCACCCAATCACTATGAGAAATAGGATAGATAATACATGCTTCCAGGAGCTTTAGTATTTCTTTTCTTACTACCTCTTTCATCTTAGGATTTAATCTCCGCTGATGATCAGCAACTGGCTTGGAATCAGGATCAGTTTTAATCTTGTGCTGGCATAGAGTGGGACTAATGCCTTTAAGATCATCAAGAGTATATCCAATAGCAGCACGGTGCTTCCTCAGAGTTTTTAGTAACTTCTTTTCTTCATGCTCTCAGAGGCTAGAACTAATAATAACAGGATATATCTCTTTTTCATCAAGATAAGCATACTTAAGAGTATCAGGCAACTGTTTAAGCTCGAACACAAGATCACCCTTTGGTGGGGGTGGATCCCCAAGCAGTTCAACAAGCAAATTATTCTTAAGGATAGGGTATTGTTCTAAGACAACTCTATCTATCTCATCCCTTTCATCCATATGCACATCATTTTCATGCTCAAGCAAGTATTGCTCTAAAGGATCAGTAGAAGGCACGGCAATAGAAGCTAGGTCAATAATTTCATCCCTACTAGGCAACTCTTTTTCATGAGGTTGTCTACCAAACTTGGAGAAATTGAACTCATGTGACACACCTTCAAAACCAACAGTGACAGTTTGCTTCTCACAGTCGATATGAGCATTGACGGTATTGAGGAAGGGTCTGCCAAATATGATGGGACAAAAGCTATCTTGGGTGGTAGCAAGAACGAGGAAATCAGCAGGATACTTCGTTTTACCACACAAGACTTCAACATCCCTAACAATTCCCACAGGGCAGATAGTATCTCTATTGGCAAGCTGAATAGTGACATCAATAGGCTCTATCTCAATAGGTGCAATCTCGTCTTTGATTTCATCATATAAGGATTGAGGTATTGCACTAACACTAGCACCCACGTCAATAAACCATGATAACAATGATCTCCTATCTTAACAGAAACAACAGGCGTGCCAACAACAGGCCTATGTTTGTCTCTAGCGTGTGGTTTAGCAATTCTAGCAGCATCTTCACAGCAGTAAATATCATGGCCATCAACATTGTCGGACTGGAGATCTTTGATAATAGCAATGCTAGGCTCAACTCTAATTTTCTCACGGGGTGTAGGTGTTCCAATGTCGCCCCTACGTATCACAGTTGAAGCTTTAGAATGTTCCTTTATCCTAACAGGGAAAGATGGTTTCTCAATGTAAGCACTGGGAACAATAGGATCATTATAGGCAATGACTCTCTCTTCAACTGGATTGGGTTTAACTACATTGACTTCTAAGGGAGGATGATATTTAAACCACTTCTCTTTGGGGAGATCAATATGAGCAGCAAAGGATTCACACAATGAAGCTACTATCTCAGAGTCAAGTCCATACTTAGCGCTAAAATCACAAAAAGTATTTGTTTCAACAAAGGATTTAACGCAATCAAATTTGAGATTCATACCTAACTCCTTACCTTCATCAACCTCCCAATCTTCAGAGTTGCGTTTAATTCTTTCCAATCAATTCCATTTGAAGTCAATATCTCTCTTCATAAAAGAACCGGTACAAGAAGTGTCAAGCATGGTGCAATCATCATGAGAAAGCCGAGCATAGAAGTTCTAAATGATAATTTCTATCGAGAGCTCATGGTTGGGGCATGAATATAACATTGATTTAAGCCACCCCCAAGCTTGAGCGATGCTTTCTCTCTCACGAGGCCAAAAATTATAAATATAATTTCGATCACGATGTACTGAATGCATAGGATAAAACTTTTGATGAAATTCCAATTTCAACCGATTGTAGTCCCATGATCCAGTATCATCACATAGCCTATACCATGTCAACGCCTTATCCCTCAAAGATAAGGGAAAGACCTTCTTCTTGACCTTATCCTCGGGCAAACCTGCAAGCTTAAATAAACCACAAACTTCATCTACATAGATTAGATGCAAGTCTGGATCTGATGTTCCATCTCCTGTAAAAGGATTAGCCAGCAGTTTCTCAAGCATACCCGAAGGAAATACATAGCAAATATTTTCAGTAGGTGCAGCAGGTTGAGGAGCAACTCTTTGTGCTTCCGTTCGAGGTGAAGATACCCCGAACAAGCCCGTCAAAGGATTAGTTTCCATAGTGACAAGTGACAATAAATTTCAGCACACTATATGAATGTTTCCTTCCCAAGTTCCACTTACCAAAGGCGCTTCACTCCCCGGCAATGGTGCCAGAAAAGAGTCTTGATGACCCACAAGTATAGGGGATCTATCGTAGTCCTTTCGATAAGTAAGAGTGTCGAACCCAGCGAGGAGTAGAAGGATCTGACAAGTGGTTTTCAGCAAGGTAATATCTGCAAGCACTAAAATTATCGGTAACAAGTAGTTGTGTGGTGAGATGATTCGTAGCAAGTAGCAAGTAACAAAAGTAACAATGATGCAGCAAAGTGGACAAATCCCTTTTGTAGCAAGGGACAAGTCTGGACAAAGTCTTATAGGAGGAAAACCGCTCCCGAGGACACATGGGAATTTCTGTCAAGCTAGTTTTCATCATGTTCATATGATTCGTGTTTGTTACTTTGGTAGTTTGATATGTGGGTGGACTGGCACTTGGGTACTTCCCTTACTTGTACAAGCATCCCACTTATGACTAACCCCTCTCGGAAGAATCTGCAATTATGAAAGAAGAATTAAGACAAAGTCTAACCATATCATTAAACTAGTGGATCCAAATCAGCCCTTACGAAGCAACGCATAAACTAGGGTTTAAGCTTCTGTCACTCTAGCAACCCATCATCTACTTACTACTTCCCAATGCCTTCCTCTAGGCCCAAATAATAGTGAATTATTATGTAGTCGACGTTCACATAACACCACTAGAGGAAAAACAACATACAACACATCAAACTTTCAAACAAATACCAAATTCACATGACTACTTATAGCATGACTTATCCCATGTCCTCAGGAACAAAAGTAACTACTCACAAAGCATAATCATAATCATGACTAGAGAGGTAATGAGTAGCATCAAAGATCTGAACATAAACTCTTCCACCAAGTAATGCAACTAGTATCAACTACAAAGAGTAATTAACACTACTAGCAACCTTACAAGTACCAATCGGAGTCGCGAGACGGAGATTGGTTACAAGTGATGAACTAGGGTTTGGAGATGAGATGGTGTTGATGAAGATGTTGATGGTGATGAGTCCCCTCTAATGAGAGGAGTGTTGGTGATGACGATGGCGACGATTTGCCCCTCCGGGAGGAAAATTTCCCCGGCAGGATCGTCCTACCGGAGCTCTAGATTGATTCTGCTCAAGTTCCGCCTCGTGGCGGCGGCGAATCCTCCGAAAAGCCTCCTCTTGATTTTTTCCAGACCAAAACCCTTCTTGTAGCAAAAGAGGGGGGCCAGGGGGCCAGCAGGGAGCTCACAAGCCCCCTAGGCGCGGCCAGGGGGTGGCCGCGCCTAGCGGGCTTGTGGCCACCTGCTGGCACCCCTCTGGCACTTCTACGGCCCAGTATTTTTTATAAATCCCAAAAAAATCCATGTTGATTTTCACGGCTTTTGGAGTTGCCCAGAATAGGTCTCTCAACCTTGCTCCTTTTTTAGGCCAGAATTCCAGCTGCTCGCATTCTCCGTCTTCATGTAAACCTTGAAAAATAAGAGAGAAAAGGCATAAGTATTGTACCGTGAAGTGTAATAACAGCCCAAAAAGCGATAAATATCAACATGAAAGCATGATGCAAAATGGACGTATCAGTTAGTGGCATAGTAGGAACTCGAGTAGCGCGCATAGAGGGAATCTCAAGTAAACCAACGCCACATAGGTGAGTCTCCTCAGCACAAATCTCAGAAAGCACCTCCATGAGATAAATATGTCCATGAGAAAATAATTGAGCATGCCGGGGCTCAAACTCCTTACGGAGCCGAGACAGGAACTCGTAGACATTATGAAACTCCAAATCAGCCTACACACCCTCACAACACTGGCAAGTACAACACTAGTACTGCGGAGAGAATCAAGCTCGCGCGAGAGAGTAGAACTTTGTGCATACAAATCATCAACAATGGAGTCACCCTGCTGAAGAGCATGCTCCTGGTGGACCACAGACAGGTATAAGGCATCACTAGAGGGTTGATAACGCTGACTAAGACGGATCCACATCTCAAATACGATGGGCAGGCCCAAGAACTCGGAAGCAAACTAAGGCAGAACACTATAAGTGAGAACAACTACGGCACAGGCATCATCAATTAAGCCACTGAGTGTAAACAGATAGAGCACCATGATACGTCTGAAGAGCCTCCTCATAAGTAAAAAACTGGTCATCATAAGCATGAATGACAACCTCATCAACAAGTTTAGCTGCATCCTTCATAGCCTGATTAGAATCCGCAGGAGGAACCCGTTCCATGAATGAAGTAGGGGCCACAGGAGGAACCAGATTCGGCGGATAGTGGACCTACGAGAATGAAAACCCCACAGACATCTGCCACGCATATGAATGTGCATGAAACCAATGAACTCGGTGTAGTTAGTGCCATCAAAAATCAGCGGGCAACGAGGAACGACAACATAGCTCGATGTTGCACACATTTTTTTAGAAAATATGCAGCTCTCTCGGCGGCAGTACATACCACGAGAACCAGCAACAGAACAGCAGGGGCGGGATCAGGCAAGGCGACGGAGACCGACAACTAGCAGCAAGGTTCGGCAAGATCCGGCGAGGGGGCAGGTCCGGCAAGATCCAGCAGCAAGCAGAGGAGACCGGCGCCTCCGAGTCTGACAAAGGAAAGCGGGATCCGGCAGGGCGGCGAGATCTAGCAGGGTTGGAACAATGGCGACGAGATCCGGCAAAGGAGAGAAGTCGGCAACTTCAGTCGAGGGGCTTCGATCTGGACCGGCTTCAAGCGAGACATAGGACTTTGATCTGGAGCGACTTCGAGCGAGACAGAGGACTTTGATCCAGAGCGGCTTAGAGAGAGATAGAGGACCGGACCCGGTGATAGAGGATTCGATCCAGAGACGCCGACGGTTTCAAGCAAGAGAGGACCCGGTGGCTTCTCTTCTCGATCCAGACAACTGCTCAGGAGAGATCATGGGTGGACTGACGGCTACGATGGGGGGAAAAGCAGCGCCAGTGCCATGGAAGATGTAGCACGCGTTGCAGCATGCAAAAAATTGACCTAGCTCTAATACCATGTTAGTAAATATGCAACTTGTATTCTAGGAGGCCATAGGCCAGTATATATACATGTACATGTGTGGAATATGCAGGAAACCCCTTATACAATAGGGTAACTATGATAGGTTACATGGCTACATATATAGTACTCTAGCAGAAACAATATGTTCCCAACAATCTTAGCAAGAGTTAAAGGCCGCACATGAGCAAGAACTTCAACGGGGACAGCTGCTTGAAGGATGAACAAGGTGGAGTGATTGCGTTGATTGTCGACCGCTTCTCTTGGAGTGAGGTTGCTTGGATCATGAGGATACCCTTGCTCAATGATTCTGCAAAGTTGTGTTGAGTTGTGATTCAAATGGGACTTGATACCAAAAACCCAATTAGCAAAGTCATTCATAACAAGTTTAGGAGGAGGATCGAAGTTAAAAATATGCGGTGGGTGAACCGGTCCTCCATAGACCATGGGAGGGGGTACCGAGGCACGGCTATCCGCCCCGCTCGCTCCTTGAGGCAACTTGTTTTTATCATGACTAGCCCTCTCCTTATCAGAGTTGGCATCCGAGTCCGAAGTAGTGGGGCTAACCACTCACAATGGATTGGTAGAGAGTTTGAGCCCATGAAGGAAATCTTTAAACATAGATTTGACCTTGACGGTCCTCGCATGTGCGTTGGTGTTTGAGTATATTTCTCCACATGTGGCTTTGGTAATTCATGACAATCCCTATGGACTAATGTTTGCATTGAGTTATATTCGAAGGATTTGTCCATAGGCACTTCTTGAAGTATATCTGTTGGTTTCAACGAGTTTATATGATGACCAAGGTGGTATTCAAGGTTTTATCCAAAGATTGGTCATAAAGACACAAGGTTGATCAAGACTAAGTGAAAGAGTGAATCAAGTTGATCAACACACAAAGCATACAAGATGTAACGAGAGGAATCAAGTGATCCCATGGTATGGTAAGCATTTTCCATTACGCTTTGTGTACTAACCCATGGTCTTCGTGAGAGTTCTATGTGGGGTTAGGTGTGCTTCCATGGGCTTGCCTCAAGAGGAAGATCTCATACATCCCAGGGAGGATGACGTCAAGTGGTGATCGTCACCAAGATTGCGGTGTGCAAGTTCAAGTGGAGCATCATGAAGATATCATGCTTGAAGCTTGTCGTCCATTGTGGTGGCAATGGACTTGTGAAGATGTGATGAAGAGTGGCTCACACATAGTGAGTATGGGGGAGCAATCAACTAGTCTTCATCAAGCCAACGCAATCAAGAAAGGTGGTCCACCTTGAGGAAGTCAAGATCGTCATGATCTAGATCAAGTGGACTATGTGCAAGGTATAGGTTTGCCCTTGATAAGTTTTCTATTTTGGGATAGGTTGTTGTACTGTCAATGGGGGCTCTCAAGTGAGTAGCTTGAACGTATCATTCGTTGAGATCTCAAACCATTTGCATCCTTGCATCATATTTCTTGGTTCTTGTTTGGCATTTCTCTTTGTGAGTTTTAGAGCTTATGGTCATCTTTTTGACAAGCTCGAGTTCATCAAAAACGAAGCCCACATGCATCTTCTATGATGTTTTCAATGTTGGAGTTTTTCTTGGTTCTTCACTCATAGGGGTTTTCACGTCACTATATAATTGGCATTTTTGTACCGCCTCTTCTTAAGATCCCAACGGTTGGATGGCACTTGTCGTCATGAATCCAACAAGCTTGAGTTTGCTCAATTCGGAGCTCGTATGCGAAAGATATGGCAGTTTTGGTATTCATGATTTTCTCTATTGCATGAGGTCTACGTGGAATGATCCATGCGGTAGTACCACTACATGCAGTAATACCTGTTATGATCGGTAGTACCACTCTGGCAATGGTAGTATCGCTCTCGGGCAGAAGTACTCTCGATAGTTCAGCTGGCTAATACCGTTGCCCGTGGGTCTCAACACTTTTCAAGTCGGACTGAGCGGTTTCTGGAGTGATAGTACACGACGGTAGCACCACCCAGCAAGCGGTAGTATCGCTTTTTACTATCGTGCCAGAACCCCTTTGTATTTCTGTTCAGGTCTGCAGCAGGCCATGAGAGGATATAGGAGGTGGTACTACCTCTTATGATCGGTAGTACCGCTCGTGGCAGCGGTAGTACTACTCCGGCTGTACTACCAGCCTGTACCTCCCTTGTTGATTGTTGCCTTCTGCCCCAATGGTAGGACCGCTCCCTGGAATGGTAGTACCACTCATGTGCGGGCTAAGGGGGTAACAGTTGTATTTTTTCCTTCCTATTTAAGGGGGGCTTTCTTCCCCAATGGTCCATATCCTTTGAGCTCGTATTTGCCCCCCATTGTTGACCTTCTTCGAGCTTACTAACTCTCAATCCCTCCAATTATTCTTGCTAGTTCTTGAGGGAAAACAGAAAGGACATCTATATCCACATTTCCATCAATCACTTTCTCCTCTATGAGAGGGGAACCCCTTGGATCTAGATCTTGGGGTTCTTCATGTTCTTCTTCGTTCTTCCTCTCATTTTCTTCCATGGCATTAGTTGTTGTGGAGGGATTTGGGAGAGAAGGACTTGGGCACTCCGTGTGCCATTGCCATTGCATTTGGTGCATACGTTTGAGTTATCCTTGGTGATACATGGAAGTGAAGTTTGAGAAGCTTATTACTCTTGGGTGCTTGGTACCTTAGAGCTTGTTCTTCCTGGGTGCTTTGGCCTCCTATAAGCTTGGTGGTGCCTCAAAGCTCAATCATTGTGGTGTAAAGCTCCAGGCACGCACTCGGGTCTCCACTTAGGTTGTGGGGATCGCGCCAAGCAATTTGTATGGGTACCATGACCGCCCCCAATGGTTGCTAAAATGAACGGGTTCGGTGACCGCACCCAATGGTTGCTATTTGTATGGGCTCGATGACCGCCCTTAATGGTCCCTTGGTCGAATCACGGCATCTTGCATTATGGGAGGGCGTGAGGAGATCACGGCAGCCCTAGTTGCTTCTTGGGGAGCATTGTGCCTCCGCACCGCTCCAAACGGATATTAGCATCCGCAAAGGTGTGAACTTCGAGGTACATCGTCGTCTTTGCGTGCCTCGGTTATCTCTTACCCGAGCTCTTTACTATTGAACTTTACTTTGTGATAGCTATATTGTTTCTTGTTATATATATTGCTATCACTTAGTTCTTTATCTTTCTTAGCATAAGTTGTTGGTTCCCATTGGTGAGCCTAGTTGTTTTTGGTTTTGTGCTTGACTAATTAAACGTTAGTTTTATTCTGCATTTGTTCAAGCCCAAACCTTAATTATTTTAAAGTGCCTATTCACCCCTCCCCCCCTCTAGGAGACATCCACGTCCTTTTAGTTGGTTTCTCTCCTAGCTTAAAGGGTGATGTAGTACAGCAATGACAAGTATTTCCCTCAGTTAAGAAACCAAGGTATCAATCCACTAGGAAGATCCACAAGACTATGTAAGCAGCACCTGCACACAAATAGCAAATCCTCGCAACCCAATGCATAGAGGGGTTGTCAATCCCTCATGGGTAAAGTAAGCATAGATTGATAGATGTAAATAAGGGTGATAGCAAATAGAACGCATCAATATAGTTTTGGGGTTTTTTAATAATATAGATCTGAAAAAAGAGCAAATAAAGTAGAAACGCAAATAGCAACGTAGAGATTGCATATAGATGATGTGAAGTAGGGCCGGGAGCCATAGGTTTCACTAGTGGCTTCTCTCGAGAAAATAGCAAGCGGTGGGTAGAAAAATTACTGTTGGGCAATTGATAGAAGGGCAAATAATTATGATTTTATTCAAGACAATGATCATTTATATAGACATCACATCCAAGATAAGTAGACCGACTTCTGCATGCATCTACTTCTATTACTCCACACATCGACCACAATCCAGCATGCATCTAGTGTATTGAGTTCATGGAGAAACGAAGTAATGCCTTAAGAACGATCACATGATGTGGACAAGATCTATTCATGTACGAATAGATCCCATCGCTTTATCCTAGGTAGCAATGATACATGTGTGTCATGTCTCTTTTTGTCACTGAGATTGAGCACCGCAAGATCGAACACATCACAAAGCACATCTTCCCATTGAAAGATAAAATATCAAGTTGGCCACACAAAAACCAAATATCAAAGACGAAATACGAGGTTATAATAATCAAGCATGAATATGTTTTCATATATCTGATCATAAACTCACAGTTCATCGGATCCCAACAAACACACCGCAAAATAAAGAGTTAAATCATATGGATCTCCTAGAAACCATTGTATTGAGAAACAAAACAAGAGAAAAAGCCATCTAGCTAGTGCCTACGGACTCGTAGACCTGATATGAACTACTCATGCATCATCAGAAGAGCACCAATGAGGATGGTGAACCCCTCTGTGATGGTGTTCCTCTCCGGAACGGGCTCTAGATTGGATTTCGTGGCTCTGGAACTTGTGGCGGCTGAAACGATTTTTCGTCGACTCCTCTAGGTTTTTTGAATATTGGGGTATTTATAGAGCTCACACACGGTGGAGAAGCTTCCCGAGGGCCCCACTAGACACCAGACTATGCTAGGGGCCTCTCGCATGTCGTGGTGTCTAGTGGGCCCCCTGGGACTTGGCTGCTACTCATTCTTGGCCCCCGAGTTTCCTTCTGGTCTAGAAAAAAACTCCATAAAGTTTCATGGCAATTGGACCTCATCTCATATGGATTTTCTGTGAAGCAAAAAACAGCAACTGGCACTAGGCACTATGTCAATAGGTTAGTACCACAAAATTATATAAAATTCCTACAAAATGATTATAAAACATCGATGAATGATAATATAACAGCTTGGAACAATAAAAAAAATTATAGATACATCGGAGATGTATCAGACCACGATTGTCATAGAGGATTTAAGTGAGGAAATTGCCTCATTTAAATTTGTTCGGGAGACCGTGCTCACGTCCATGGCCTCGGCTAAATTCACAACCCGATCCTCGTCATTAACCATACTCTTTGGGTGGTGAAACCCTTAAAAATAGACGTAGCTCTGATACCAATTGAAAGAATCGATATGGTTGACTAGAGGGGCAGGGTGAATAGGAAACTACCAATTTTTAGCCTTTCTTTGACAAATTAAGTTTCGCAACAAATAGGTTTTCTAGGTATGCAACTAGGTGAGCAACCTATAGGACGCTAACAACAACAACAAGCAAGTAACAAGTACAAAGTATAGGTAATAAGTAACCACAAGTGGAATCCATGAAGACGAGGATGTGTTACCGAAGTTCCTTCTGCTTGAGGGGAAGTATGTATCCGTTGGAGTGGTGTGGAGGCACAATGGTCCCCAAGATGCCACTAAGACCACCATATTCTCCTCACGCCCTCACACAGTGCGAGATGCCATGATTCCATAGTGGTGCCCTTGAATGCGGCAACCGAACCTTTACAAACAAGGTTGGGGCAATCTCCACAACTTAATTGGAGGCTCCCAACGAAACCACGAAGCTTCACCACAATGAAATTTCGCTTCGATGTTACCTCAACCGTCTAGGGTCCTCAAACACCCAAGAGTAACAAGATGTGCAAGGGATTAGTGGGGGGAATCAAATTTCTCTTGGCGGAACTGTAGATCAAGGCCCTCTCAAGCAAACCCTAGAGTGTCAACAAGTTATGTTGGCTAGGGAGAGAGATCGGGCAAAGCTGGAGCTTGGAGCAAAAATGGGTCTTACAGTTAGGGAAGGTGACCTTCTTGAGGAAGAAGATCACCTTTATATAGTAGGGAAAAAATCCAACCATTACTCACTCACTCAGCCCGCACATGAACGGTACTACCCCTCTGGAGAGCGGTACAACCATCCGTTATAGGTAGTACTACTCCAGGGGGAGCGGTACAAACGTTGTGGCTGTGGAGTAGTGATGTCAGCCGTGCTTCCCTGGCAACGGCGCTAGGAATAGTCATGTCGACGGCACCAGGCATCCTTCTGCTGCGGCTACGCCTTAAGGGACTTCCTAGGCAATTATGCAAAGGATTTCCCCTGTGGCCTTGGAGCCTTGCGTTGGTGTTCCCTCGAAGCGGAAAGGGTGATGTAGCACAGCAGTGGTAAGTATTTCCCTCAGTTTGAGAACCAAGGTATCGATCCACTGGAGGAGTATCACAAGATCCTGCACAAACACAAAGATCCTGCTCCCAATGCTATGAAGGGGTTGTAAATCCCTTATAGATTGTTCACCAAGTGAGATCTGAAAGCAACAAAGTAACAAAGCAAAGTAAAAGCGAAAGTGGAAACGATAGTTGTGAATAGACCCGGGGGCCGTAGTGTTTACTAGTGGCTTCTCTCATGAAAGCAAGTGCACGGTGGGTGAACAAATTACTGTCGAGCAATTGATAGAACCGCGCAAAGTCGTGATGTCATCTATGACAATGATTATATCTATAGGCATCACGTCCAAAACAAGTAGACCGATACTGTCTGCATCTTCTACTATTACTCCACACGTCGACCGCTATCCAGCATGCATCTAGTGTATTAAGTCCAAAAGAACAGAGTAACGCCTTAAGCAAGATGACATGATGTAGATGGACAATCTCATATCAACGACAGAGCCCATCTTGTTACCCTTGATGGCAACTACTTAATGTGTGCTTTGCTGCCCCTACTGTCACTGGGAAAGGTCACCACATGGTAAGAACCCAAAACCAAGCACTTCTCCCATTGCAAGAATCATAGATCTAGTTGGCCAAACAAAACCCAAGACTCAGAGAGACTTACAAGGATATCAAATCATGCATATAAGTAATCAGCAAAGACTCAAATATATATCATAGATAATCTGATCACAAATCCACAATTCATCGGATCTCGACAAACACACCGCCAAAGAAGATTACATCGGATAGATCTCCATGAAGATCATGGAGAACTTTGTATTGAAGATCCAAGAGATAGAAGAAGCCATCTTGCTACTAACTACGGACCCGTAGGTCTGAAGTGAACTACTCACGAGTCATTGGAGGGGTGATGATGATGATGAAGAAGCCCTCCAACTCCAAAGTCCCCTCCGGCAGGGCGCCGGGAAGGGTGTCCAGATGAGATCTCGCGGAAATGGAAGCTTGCGGCGGCGGAAAAGTATTTTCGTGGATCCCCCGATATTTTGCTGTATTTTAGGGAATATATAGGCGAAAGATCTAGGTCAGGGGGCGCTCAGGGAGGCCACAAGCCTTGCCACCGCCGCCTCCCCCCTGGTGGCGGAGTGGGGGCTTGTGGGCTCCCTGGAGCTCTCCTATCTTGGCCCACAGGCCCCCTGATCTTCTTCCGTTCGGGAAAAAATCATTTCACGGATTTTATTCCGTTTGGACTCCGTTCCAAAATAAGATCTGAAAAGAGCCAAAAACACAAAAAAACAGGAACTGGCACTTGCCACTGAATTAATAAGTTAGTCCCAAAAAAGATATAAAAGGTACATAAAACATCCAAAGATGACAAGATAACAACGTGAAACCATCAAAAATTGTAGATACGTTTGAGACGTATCAAGTAGCAGTTCAGGAGGGAGGCAGAGGTCTGTAGTACTACCGGGGAGGTACTACCGCTACAACGGGTGGTACTACGCCCATAAGGGGTAGTCCTACCGAGGCGATACTACTGTTGCTAGGGGTGGTACTACCACCCATAAGGGGTAGTACTACCGGGGCGGTACTACCACCCATAAGGGGTAGTACCGCCACCTATATTCGCTCAAGATTCTCTATGGGTCAAGCCCAAAAAAACTAAGACGTTCTAAAGCGGTAGTACCGCCCAGAACTACCGCTGCAGAAACCGCTTAGTCCGGCATGAAAAGTGTCAAGACCGAGATGCAACGACACTAGCCAGCGGCACTGGCTAGAGCACCTCCGCCTTAGAGCAGTACAAGTGCTGACTAGAGCAGTACTACCTCGGATAAGAGGTAGTACCCCTTAGGAAGCAGTACTACCACTTGGATCTTTTCAGGAAGGGCAGGTGTAAGGATAGATGCTCCATCGTGGCAGCAACAGAACAAGGTTGCGATAGAATGTGTACGTGACGATTCCACCCAAACCTTTCCGATGCGAACACCCTCTTCATAGTATAGTTTTTCCTACGACTCAAGTCCATCGATAGTGAAACGTAAGAAAAAAAATTGTCTTCATAAATGGACTTGATATTACATCTGGCAGTGTCAAGCTCAACAAGGACACTTCATTTCACATTGATGGAGGCAACACGACCTATGATGGGGATACTACCCCTAGGTATACTAAAGCAGAGAGAATCCGTCTCCAAGACATTTGGGGCTGACTGGCCCCTCTGGGCCGGCTCGTGGCAGCCGGCCCGCCTAGCCGACGCGTGCTACTTCTCAAACAACGGCGCTAGAAATTGACGCATTAACGGAGATTGGGCTTGCGTTGGTTTTTCCCTTGAAGAGGAAAGGGTGATACATCACAGGACCAGTAAGTATTTCCCTCAGTTTGAGAACCAAGGTATCGATCCAGAAGGAGGGTCTCGTCAAGTCCAAAGTACCTGCGCAAACCCAAAAAAGCTTGCACCCAACGCTTCAAAGGGGTTGTCAATCCATTTAACATTGTTTGCAAAGTCAGATCTAAAGGCGGAAAGTGCAACGAAGTACAAAGTGTAAGGCTAAAAATATGGTGTGGAGTAGACCCTGGGGGCCATAGTATTCACTAGAGGCTTCTCTCAAAATAGCAAGTAATACAGTGGGTGAACAAATTACCGTCGAGCAATTGATAGAACCGCGCAAAGTCATGACGATATCTAAGGCAATGATCTAGCATATAGGCATCACGTCCGTGACAAGTAGACCAATACTTTCTGCATCTACTACTATTACTCCACACATCGATTGCTATCCAGCATGCATCTAGTGTATTGAGTTCATGACGAACAGAGTAACGCTTTAAGCAAGATGACATGATGTAGAGGGATAATCTCAAACCAATGATGAAAACCTCATATTTTTACCCTTGATGGCAACAACATGACACTTGCCTCGCTACCCCTTCGGTCACTGGGTGAGGTCACCACACGGTATGAACCCAAAACCAAGCACTTCTCCCATTGCAAGAATCATAGATCTAGTTGGCTAGACAAAACCCACAACTCGAAAAGAATTACAAGTATATGAAATCATGCATAAGAGAGATCAGAAGAAACTCAAATAAGATTCATAGATAATCTGATCATAAATCCACAATTCATCGGATCTCGACAAAGACACCGCAAAAGAAGATTACATCGGATAGATCTCCATGACGATCATGGAGAACTTTGTATTGAAGATCCAAGAGAGAGAAGAAGACATCTAGTTACTAGATATGGACCCGTAGGTCTATGGTGAACTACTCACGCATCATCGGAGAGGTCATGGTGTTGATGAAGAAGCCCTCCGTGTCCGAATCCCCCTCCGGCAGGGCACCAGAACGTGCCCCAGATGGGATCTTGCAGAGACAGAAGCTTGCGGCGGCGAAAAAGTGATTGCGATGCTCCCCTGATTTTTTTGGGAATATTTGGGAATTTATAGGCACAAGATCTAGTTGAGGGGACCTCCAGGGGGCCCACAAGCCTGCATGGCCCGGCCCCCCCTGGCCGCCGGGTGAGGGCTTGTGGAGCCCGTGGGGCTCTTCTGGCTTGGCTCCCAAGTCTCCCGATCTTCTTCCATTCCAAAAAAAAATATTTTCAGGGATTTTCTTCCGTTTGGACTCCGTTTCAAAATCTCCTCTGAAAGGGGTCTCCAAAATGGAAAAAAAGGAACTGGCAATTGGCACTGGATTAATAAGTTAGTCCCAAAAAATAAATAAAAGGCATGCAAAACATCCAAAGTTTGACAAGATAATAGCATGAAACCATAAAAAATTATAGATACGTTGGAGACGTATCAAGCATCCCCAAGCTTAACTCATGCTCGTCGTCGAGTAGGGAAGTGAAAAAGAATGAATTTTTGATGTGGAATGCTACCTAGAATAGTTGTCCTTTGCAACTTCTTTCACGTGGCATGAATGTTCAGATCCGTATGATTCAAAACAATAGTTTTCTATTGACATGAAAACAGTAATACTTCAAGCAAACTAGCAAAGCAATCATGAACTTTCAAAATAACAAGGCCAAAGAAAGGTATCCCTACAAAATCATATAGTCTGACTATGCTCCATCATCCTCACACAACTAATGTAATCATGCACAACCCCGGAATTGGCCAAGTAATTGTTTTCGCACTCTTACTTTCTCAAAAAAATTATAACTATCACGCAATACATGAGCGTGAGCCATGGATATAGCACTATAGGTGGAATAGAGTGTGGTGGTGGTTGTGAGACCAAAAAGGAGGAGATGGTCAAATTGACTCGGCGTATCAATAGGCTATGGAGATGCCCATTAATAGATATCAATGTGAATGAGTAGGGATTGCCATACAAAAGATTCACTAGAGCTATAAGTATGTGAAAGCTCAAGAGGAAAACTAGTGAGTGTGCATCCAACTTGCTTGCTCACGAAGACCTAGGGAAATTTTGAGGAAGCCCATAATTGGAATATACAAGCCAAGTTATAAAACGAAGATTCCCACTAGCATATGGTAGTGACAAAGCAAGAATCTCTCAATCATGAAGAACATGGTGCTAATATGAAGCACAACTGTGGAAAAAGATAGTAGCATTGTCCCTTCTCTTTTTTTCTCTCATTTTTTTATTTGGGCTCTTCGGCCTCTTTTTTTCTTTTCTCACTTTTTTTTGTTTTGGGGCTCTTTGGCCTCTTTTTTTTCCTCACATGGGACAATGCTCTAATAATGATAATCATCGCACTTTTAGTTACTGAAAGCTCAAAGATCACAATGATGATGACTCCATAGGAAATGCCTCCGACAGTGTACCGGGATGTGCAACGATCTAATATGATCACGCAATGGCAATATGAGAGTGACGACACAAGTCATAAGACGGAACGGTGGTAGTTGCATGGAAATATATCTCAGAATGGCTATGAAAATGCCATAGTAGGTAGGGATGGTGGCTGTTTTGAGGAAGGAATTTGGTGGGTTTGTGCACGGGCGAGAATTGCGCGACACTAGATAGGCTAGCAATGGTGGAAGGTGAAAGTGCATCTATACCATGGACTCAACATTAGTCATAAATAACTCACATACTTATTGCAAAAGTTTTTATTAGTAATCGAAACAAAGTGCTAAACGCATACTCCGAGGGGAAGGGTTGGTAGGTGTAAACCACCGCGCGATCCCGACCTCAACACAAAGAATGACAATCAATAGATCAATTATGCTCCGACTTCCTAACATAGCGGTTCACCATACGTGCATGCTACGGGAATCACTAACTTCAACAGAAGTATTTCTAGATTCACAACACCCTACTAACATAGCTTTTAATATTCCCGAATCCATGTCTCAAAACTAATTGAGAGGAATCGAAACTTTTCTTTTTACTCAATGCACATGAAGATGGAGGTTTTTGCATCCTCTTTGGGTACCTAGCACATGTGACTACTTTCATAGCATAAGCCAACTACCAAATCACGCACCACCGATGAGCATTCTAGCAAAATCACGATGAGTGCATGTCTCTCTCTCTCAAAAAGGTGTGCAGAAAGGATGATTCTGACACAACAAAAAGAAAAGACTCCTAAGATACAAGACGCTCCAACCAAAACACATGTCATGTGCTGAATAAAAATATAGCTCCAAGTAATGTTACCGATGGATTGAATAAGAAAGAGGGGATGCCTTCCCGGGGCATCCCCAAGCTTAGGCTTTTTGGTGTCCTTGAATTTGGCTTGGGGTGCCTTGGGCATCCCCAAGCTTGAGCTCTTTCCACTCTTTATCTCTTTGTCCATGAGAACATCACCCAAAACTTGAAAACTTCACAACACAAAACTTAAACAGAAACTTGTGATAACATTAGTACAAGAAAACAAACTACCACTTCTTTTGGTACTGTAGAAAACTTGAATTCTATCTATATTGATGATGGGCTACTGTATTTTCACTTTTCTATGGCTAGTACCCCCGATACTAACCATAGTTTCATCAAAACAAGCAATCAACCCAACAAAAACAGAATCTGTCAAAAACAAACCAGTCTGTAGCAATCTGTATACTTCGTATACTTCTAGTACCTCAAAAAATCTGAACAAATACGACGGTCTGAAGAAAAAAGAATCAACTCAAAAGCTCTTTCTGAATAAAAATGAAAAATCATCTCGTGAGCGAAAAGTTTCTGTCTTTTTCCAGCAGGATCAAACAACCATTACGAAGACTAAGCATAAAGGCTTTGCTTGACTCAAACACAAAAAGAAACACAAAAACACAATCACAACAGAATATGAAAGTGTGGACGCAACAAAACAGAAATAAAAAAGATAAATTTATTGGTTTGCCTCCCAACAAGCGCTATTGTTTAACGCCCTTAGCTAGGCATAGAAGCGATAGAATCACGTATCGTCGTCTTTGGTGCTCAATTCATAAGTGGCCCTCATCATGGATTCATAAGGCAATCTTATTTTATTTCTAGGAAAGTGTTACATACCCTTCCTTAAATCTAATATTCCCTTCCTTCATATCGATGATAGCACCAGTAGTCCTTAGAAAAGGTCTACCAAGAATAATAGGGCATGTAGGATTGCAATCAATGTCAAGCACAATGAAATCCACGGGTACATAGTTCATATTTGCAATAATAAGAACATCATCAATCCTTCCCATGGGTTTCTTGACAGTAGAATCAGCAAGATGCAAATTAAGAGAACACTCTTCAATCTCATTAAAACCTTCCCACTCATCATGAAGCTTTCTAGGGATAGAGACTCCCAATTCAAGTTTCTCTTCAAGAGCTTTCATCATAGCTTCGACGATATGATCGGTAAAGGCTTTGTTTTGGCTATAAGTGTGTGGAGAGTTCAACATGGATTGCATCAAAGAAATGCATTCAATCAAGGAGCAACTATAATATTTGAATTCCTTGAAATCCATGGTAGTAATTTCATTACTACTCAAAGTTTTAACTTCTTCTACTCCACTTTTAATGCTTTTAGCATCAAGTGTAGCGACCCGTCTCAAAACGAGTCAAGCCTTTGTGTTTCTGTGCCATCCCTGGATCAGTATGCTGGCACACACAGTACATCAATGTATATATCAAAGTGCAATCACATGTAAATAGCATAAAACTGATATATACCTTAAATATCTTAGCGGAAGTAGTCAAGGGTGTGGAGTCCCAATAAACACCAACGGCAAGTTGAGTGTAGACCGTAACCCTGAATCGTACTCTTACTCGTCAAGGAAAATATCTGCAACATGATACGTTGCAGCCCTGTAGGTCAGCATATTGAATATACTGGCAAGTCACATAACAGAGGGGGTAAAATAATAATCATCTATTCTACATGCATATATGGCAGGTGGGGCTATAAGTTTTTGGCGAAAAGCAAGTTTTCTCCTACAACAAGAGGGGCTAAAAGCAAAATATTACTACACTGTTGGTTGTTAATGAGATGGTTCTGCCAACCAGTTCTCATACCCAAGTTATCAATATTACCCTCATCAAATATATGTAATGGTGTTGAGAATTCCAGATAACTTCAGTTCCTTTGGCTCAAGTTGTCCATGACCGTCGACACGGCTAGTCGATTAGGTTTGAGTACTCTACAGAGTTGTGCACACGTTCCCCACAATATTTGATCGCCTCCGAGTATGTCCTAGCACTTCAGGGTGTTTGAAGACCGGATGATCAAAACATGGTCTTTCAACGGGTCCCTCTGAATCCCTGTCGGTGCCCATCCATTCCTACCATTCTTCTACATCTGCTAGCACCGCCTGCCCAGAGTCGCCGCGTTGTCCAACCAAGCCAGAGCCCATAATGACTTGTGGTTGTGCAGGTAAGCCTTGGGTCTTGAAAATATTCGTACGTCTCTTTGAGCCTGGGTGAAGCTTTCCGCAAGATGTCATGGCCGTCTCTAGCATCCCGGGTCATCCACTGGTTTCTCCAGGGAGCCGATCAACCGTCTTTCACCCAGAGTTGCATTGCATCACGAGGTCTTGAAAATTCTTGACTTAACCGGTCTTGGTTATTAAATTATTCTCGCATCACTCGTGATAAACTCTCAACCAGAATCCCGTCTACTCAAGCATAGCAATATGAAATTTGTCGTCCTGAACAAAGTAACGGGGTTGTTGGGCGCCTACCACATGATACTACAATATGTAACCATAATTTCCAAGCACCTAGTCAGCATGCAAATTGGGCATAGGATGGTAGAACTACGATGCATAAAACATACGTGATACATGATCAAGTGACTTGCCTGGTGATGTTGACGAAGAAGAATTTCACGAGAAATAACATGATAGACTACTCGTCACTCTCCGATGAAATCTATATAACAAACATATCATTCACATAAGCACTCATACTAGCAATCATTCTAGCAATCAAAACAAAAGAGAGAGTGAATAAGAATCCGAAGGAAACTTCAAATAAGGCTAGGGAGTCTTGTACTACATCAAACACTAAATAGTTTTTGTCCAACGGAAAATAATAACAGGGAACTAAGATATAAATTTCACTAAGATAAAATAAAGTATTTTTCACAAAACTTTTTGAAAGTATTTCCAAACGGGATTTGAAACAATGGAGAAACCAATTGCAAGTTATTAGAGAACTAGAATTGATTTCATGATAACATATAAAAATAAAAAATCAAAACTTGTTGCAAACCTACTGTTAACTAACAGAAACAAAAACATAATCTTTCTGAAATATAAAAGAAAATAATTTAAAAACAATTACAGAAAAGGAAATAGCCATAATCCTAAAAGAGGTGAAACACAAATTGTTTCACAAGAAACAATGAGCTAAAATACTCAAATAATTCTGAAATTTTTACCACTGATAACTAAGATCACTAGTGATCAGTAGCAAAAACAATCAAATTAAAATCTATTTTTAAACTCCTGGAATAAGCAATACAAGGTTTAAACTAAATCTGATCTAATTCAAATTTGAAAATTTCAAACATAGACAAATTATATGTTTTAAAAAACTACAGAGAAATTGTGATCTACTGGAATAAGAATCAACATCATTGGATCTATATATCAAAACAAGATTGGAACTTTCTCTGTTTTGGAATTAAAACAGAAAACTAATATCTGAATTCTATCGGATAGGGGTACACGTGGTAGCTTCTGGTTGGCCTAGGTGGTGTGTGCTGTGGGGCTTTCTAGCAAATGGCCTCTATGTAAGTAAAACCTCTCGGCTAAATAGTAAGTGAAGTAAAACCGGCTCGGTTCTTAACTAAAAACCGAAGGGGTACAAGGTATCTAATCCTAGCCATCTAAAACAGATCGGACGGAGGAGGGAGAGATGGGGTGTAGCTCACCGTGGGGCTGCTGGTGCTTCTACTCCGGCGAGGCAGAGAAGGTGGCGAGGTCGGGGCTGCGTCTCTGGCGAGTCTCTGGCGAGGCCGAGTGCACCAGAGGATGGCGGAGGGGCTCCTCCGACGGATGGCGGCGACGGCGAGGCGAGAGGTCGGGGGCGGGCGTGGTGCTTGAGCTTCTCGGGCTCCTCGAACGGCCGAACTCCGGCGAGGCGTCGGGTGGTGAGGAGGCAGCGAGGGCTCGGGCTAATGGGGAAAATGGGTTGCGGGGGCGGTGGGGGAGCTCGTGGCGGCGTCGGTTGGGGCGGGGAGGCGAGGGGTGGCGCAGGGTGGCGAGGTGGTGTTCTACTGGAGCTTGGCTCCAGCGAAGTTGCAGCGGTGTTCTGGCGTGGGGGAAGGAGGGGCCGAGGGGGGCTTGGGGGCGCGGCTTAAATATAGGGAGAGGGGGGCGAGGGAAAGGAAAGGGGTGAGGGAATCAGGGGGGTGATCCCGTGATCCAGGGGGTGGCGCCATGGAAAGGGGAGGCGCGCTGGGGAAGGAAGGGGCACGGGAGAAAGAAGGAAAGAGGAAGAAGAAGGAAGGAAAGAAAAGAAAAGAAAAGAAGAGGGGGTGGGTGCGCTGGGTGGAAGGATCGGCCAGGGGATCTGGCCCAGAAAAAAAAACGCCCTAGGGCGGTTTCCTATTAAAAGGAAAGAAGATTTCCTGATTTTGTTTTTCTTTTAAAACAACAAGGAAAAAAAATAATAAAAGGAAACAAAATAAAAATATTTATATGGGATATTATATACCAAATCGATCAAAAAAATATTTACTACTTGATTATCATTTTTCCAAAACCAAAATAAAAACTTTTTAAAAATGTATATTTTTTCAGAAAAACCCCTAAGGCTTTATTCTCTTTTTTGAAATTATTTTCTCCACAAAGTTTGTGTTTCCTTGGCTCGAAATATATCAAAAGTGCCCCTGGTCATTTTGGAGGGTCATATTCCTCCTCTCTTTCTTGCTTGCAAGAAATTATTTCCCGGCACTCCTTGCACGAAGAAAACAAATAGAAATGCAAAAGAAAAATTTGAAAGAATTCAAATGCAAACTCCATTCAAATTCTTTATAGTTGAAGAAGTCATGTCATCTTCTTTCATTGCTTTTAACTGGCTGAATTGGAATTTACCAGAGAAGGGGAAAGTCATTTTATTCCCTCTCATTCAAAAGTTTTTGAAAATTTTCAAATTTCACTCAAGTTTCAATCACTCAAGCAAACAAACAAACAATCTAATAATTATATTAACATTCCAAAATTTGGGATGTTACAAACCTACCACACTTAAAATGAATCTCGTCCTCGAGATTCGAAGAGGCTAGAAAGAAAGGTTAGGGTTTGGGGGTCTTCTAACAAATCGAACTTCCGGCAAAGTGGGATGCTACCACACATAAAATGAAGATTACTGGTCCCTCAAAATGTTTTAACGATCCTCTAGGGTTTTGGCAACTGACTTCGCACAGTCTTCATATTAAATCCTTTGGTGATGCTCTCCCGTTATATTCATAATGTTTCCATCAAAATCGAGGGTTCCTCTATGGATATAAGCTTCTTCCGTTACTGGGTCTTCTTTAACTCAAAGTCTCGTGATCAAATCTAAATTACCTATCGATGATTCTCATGGTGGTCTACCATTTGTGGCTATCCTGCAGAGAGAGGGGTCTTGTCTTCATCCTCACCGTAAAATTTCCTACGCGTGACAACAAATGCCATGTACATGGGGCTTTCATCATACCATTCTAAGGATTAAACAAAAGCTTCAAAGAACGTCGTCTCTCACTATGGGTAAGGCTCTCAGATTTACCATTCCAAATAGCAAGAGAATGATAATAGTAAGTCGTCATGGTGGCCAAGCCATGTCGCACTGAAATCATTACCTTGTATAAGGCTTAGTGAATCTCGTATTCTAACACTTGGGCATCCTCACAAGCATTGCATAATTCCTCTTGTCCATGTATGAAGTTCGAATAATCCATTGGTTCTGCATGCGGAACAAAACATCTATCGTAACTTCACAACTCCCAGGTTTTCGTATGCTCCTAAGAAAATGTTTGCTGAAACAAGTTTCCTTCTCCAAAAAGATAGTACTTGATCCTTATTAGTCCCGGGGTCTGTGGGTTTCAGGCATACTTGGGGTAAATGTGACACGCCGTTGGGTAGTGGGTGGTTCCTTCACACAAGAAACAAGTCACCTGACTAGTTGGGCATTCCTCGGCTGGGTGATTTTCTTCACAATGAGTGCATCCATCCTTGTGTTCTTCCTGGGTGTGTCCTATTTCTCCATAGATCTTGCATGCACAAGTCTTCTCCTTCAGATTATCATAGCACTTCTGAATAAGACGGGATCTTAACAAAGTCTTCTTGAATTCGTCCCAGGTTTCTGCTCCACTAAACCCTTGTATGGCATGATGCATTTTCCACCAGATTGCAGCACTTTGTGTAAAGTACTGAAGAGTGTGTTCCACTTCATACTTCCTTGAGATCAAGTTGCTCCCGAAGTGGGTCTCCATGTTTTGAATCCATATATCAGCCTCCAGCTGGGTCATTGGTCCAGGGACTACAAGTCCAGCTTCATACTCCATCTGGTAGGGTTGAGGTTTTGGGGATGAGACGGGTATGAGAGAGGGAGATACACACAATACAAACAATATTTTTGAGAATAGGTTTTATTTGTGGCCGTCGGAAAACACACACCAATGACGGCTCACAAATGATCGTAACTAACGTGGGTATATAACAGGGGTTTGGACTTCTAATGGTCATATAAATATTTGAACGCTTCAGGGTCTTCGAATTCTTCGGGTCATGAGAGTCTTCAATTGGCGCAGCTTCAATGCTTCAAATGCATGATGAAATCCTCTTTACTTTGAAGTGGGAGTCGGTTGATCCTTCATGTGGTCAAAGGGGAAAAGGCATTGTCTAACTATTTGAGGTGAGAGAGAACGTTTGATGAAATCAGAAGAGATGAGAAGTAAAAGGTGTTCTTGAAAAATAGAAATTTTGAGAGATCCTTTCCTAAGAAATTCTCAGTTTCTAGGGTCACGTCCTACAGTCAACATATGCTCTGATACCATTTCTGTAGCGACCCGTCTCAAAACGAGTCAAGCATCTGTGTTTCTGTGCCATCCCTGGATCAGTATGCTGGCACACACAGTACATCAATGTATATATCAAAGTGCAATAACATGTAAATAGCGTAAAACTGATATATACCTTAAATATCTCAGCGGAAGTAGTCAAGGGAGTGGAGTCCCAATAAACACCAACGGCAAGTTGAGTGTAGACCGTAACCCAGAATCGTACTCTTACTCGTTGAGGAAAATATCTGCAACATGATACGTTGCAGCCGTGTAGGTCAGCATATTGAATATGCTGGCAAGTCACATAAGAGAGGGGGTAAAATAATAATCATCTATTCTACATGCATATATGGCAGGTGGGGCTATAAGTTTTTGGCGAAAAGCAAGTTTTCTCGTACAACAAGAGGGGCTAAAAGCAAAATATTACTATGCTGTTGGTTGTTAATGAGATGGTTCCGCCAACCAGTTCTCATACCCAAGTTATCAATATTACCCTCATCAAATATATGTAATGGTGTTGAGAATTCCAGATAAATTTAGTTCCTTTGGCTCAAGTTGTCCATGACCGTGGACACGGCTAGTCGATTAGGTTTGAGTACTCTGCAGAGTTGTGCACACGTTCCCCACAAGATTTGATCACCTCCAAGTATGTCCTCGCACTTCAGGGTGTTTGAAGACCGGATGATGAAAACATGGTCTTTCAATGGGTCCCTCTGAATCCCTGTCGGTGCCCATCCATTCCTACCATTCTTCTACATCTGCTAGCACCGCCTGTCTAGAGTCGCCGCGTTGTCCAACCAAGCCAGAGCCTATAATGACTTGTGCCTGTGCAGGCAAGCCTTGGATCTTGAAAATATCCGTACGTCTCTTTGACCCTGGGTGAAGCTTTCCGCAAGATGTCATGGCCATCTCCAGCATCCCGGGTCATCCACTAGTTTCTCCAAGGAGCCGATCAACCGTCCTTCACCCAGAGTTGCATTGCATCACGAGGTCTTGAAAATTCTTGACTTAATCGGTCTTGGTTATTAAATTATTCTCGCATCACTCATGATAAACTCTCAACCAGAATCCCGTCTACTCAAGCATAGCAATATGAAATTTGTCATCCCGAACAAAGTAACGGGGTTGTTGGGTGCCTACCACATGATACTACAATATGTAACCATAATTTCCAAGTACCTAGTCAGCATGCAAATTGGGCATAGGATGGTAGAACTACGATGCATAAAACATAGGTGATACATGATCAAATGACTTGCCTGGTGATGTTGACGAAGAAGAATTTCTCGAGAAATAACTTGATAGACTACTCGTCACTCTCCAACGAAATCTATATAACAAACATATCATTCACATAAGCACTCATACTAGCAATCATTCTAGCAATCAAAACAAAAGAGAGAGTGAATAAGAATCCGAAGGAAACTTCAAATAAGGCTAGGGAGTCTTCTACTACATCAAACACTAAATAGTTTTTGTCCAACGGAAAATAATAACAGGGAACTAAGATATAAATTTAACTAAGATAAAATAAAGTTTTTTTCACAAAACTTTTTGAAAGTATTTCCAAATGGGATTTGAAACAGTGGAGAAACCAATTGCAAGTTATTAGAGAATTAGAATTGATTTCATGATAACATATAAAAATAAAAATCAAAACTTGTTGCAAACCTACTGTTAACTAAACGAAACAAAAACAAAATATTTCTGAAATATAAAAGAAAATAATTGAAAAACAATTATAGAAAAGGAAATAGCCGTAATCCTAAAAGAGGTGAAACAGAAATTGTTTCACAAGAAATAATGAGCTAAAATACTCAAATAATTCTGAAGTTTTTACCACAGATAACTAAGATCACTAGTGATGAGTAGCAAAAAGAATCAAATTAAAATCTATTTTTAAACTCCTGGAATAAGAAAAACAAGGTTTAAACTAAATCTGATCTAATTCAAATTTGCATATTTCAAACATAGACAAATTATATGTTTTTAAAAACTAAAGAGAAATTGTGATCTACTGAAAAAAGAATCAACATCATTGGATCTCTAGATCAAAAGTTATGATCAAAACAAGATTGGAACTTTCTCTGTTTTGGAATTAAAACAGAAAACTAAAATCTGAATTCTATCAGATAGGGGTACACGTGGCAGTTTGTGGTTGGCCTAGGTGGTGTGTGCTGCGGGGCTTTCTAGCAAACAGCCTCGGCTAAATAGTAAGTGAAGTAAAACCGGCTCGGTTCTTAACTAAAAACCGAAGTGGTACAAGGTATCTAATCCTAGCCATCTAAAACAGATCGGACGGAGGAGGGAGAGATGGGGTGTAGCTCACCGTGGGGCTGCTGGTGCTTCTCCTCCGGCGAGGCAGAGAAGGTGGTGAGGTCGGGGCTGCGTCTCTGGCGAGTCTTTGGCGAGGCCGAGTGCACCAGAGGATGGCGGAGGGGCTCCTCCGATGGATGGCGGCGACGGCGAGGCGAGAGGTTGGGGGCGGGCGTGGTGCTCGAGCTTCTCGGGCTCCTCGAACGGCCGAACTCCAGCGAGGCGTGGGGTGGTGAGGAGGCGGCGAGGGCTCGGGCTAATGGGGAAAATGGGTTGCGGGGGTGGTGGGGCAGCTCGTGGCGGCGTCGGTTGGGGCTGGGAGGCGAGGGGTGGCACAGGGTGGCGAGGTGGTGTTCTACTGGAGCTTGGCTCCAGCGAGGTTGCGGCGGCGTTCTGGCGTGGGGGAAGGAGAGGCCGAGGGGGGCTTGGGGCGCGGCTTAAATAGAGGGAGAGGGGGCCGAGGGAAAGGAAAGGGGGGGGAATCGGGGGGGTGATCCCGTGATCCAGGGGGTGGCGCCATGGAAAGGGGAGGCGCGCTGGGGAAGGAAGGGGCACGGGAGAAAGAAGGAAAGAGAAAGAAGAAGGAAGGAAAGAAAAGAAAAGAAAAAAAGAGGGGGTGGGTGCGCTGGGTGGAAGGATCGGCCAGGGGATCTGGCCCAGAAAAAAAAACGCCCTAGGGCGGTTTCCTATTAAAAGGAAAGAAGATTTCCTGATTTTGTTTTTCTTTTAAAACAACAAGGAAAAAATAATAAAATGAAACAAAATAAAAAGATTTATATGGGGTATTATATACCAAATCAATCGGAAAAATATTTCCTAATTGAATATCATTTTTCCCAAACCAAAATAAAAACTTTTTCAAAATGTTTATTTTTTCAGAAAAACCCCTAAGTCTTTATTCTCTTTTTTGAAATTATTTTCTCCACAAAGTTTGTGTTTCCTTGGCTCGAAATATATCAAAAGTGCCCCTGATCATTTTGGAGGGCCGTGTTCCTCCTCTCTTTCTTGCTTGCAAGAAATTATTTCCCGGCACTTCTTGCACGAAGAAAACAAATAGAAATGCAAAAGAAAATTTTGAAAGAATTCAAATGCAAACTCCATTCAAATTCTTTATAGTTGAAGAAGTCATGTCATCTTCTCTCATTGCTTTTAACTGGCTGAATTTGAATTTACCGGAGAAGGGGAAAGTCATTTTATTCCCTCTCATTCAAAAGTTTTTGAAAATTTTCAAATTTCACTCAAGTTTCAATCACTCAAGCAAACAAACAAACAATATAACAATTATATTAACATTCCAAAATTTGGGATGTTACATCAAGATAGATGGACCCCGAAACATTGGGGCACTTTTCAACCAAAGTGGATTCATATCCAGCCCCATAATCATTAGGTTTGACACAAGAAAACAAAGATTCAATGGGAGTCACACCAAGCACTTTAAGATCTTAGTGATTCTCATCACGAGAACACACCTTTTTAAGCCATTCATGTCTAGCACAAATTTGGGCGGTTCTTTCTTGGCTCTCAATCATGGAAACACGCATAGCTTTCAAATTTTCATCCATGTTGATTTTGGGAGGAGCACATCTAACTTTCAAAGCATCAACATCACAAGAAATCCTATCAACGCTCTTAGCCAAATCGTCAATTTTGAGTAGTTTTTCCTCTATGGACGCATTGAAAATCTTTTGAGAGTTGATGAACTCATTGATATTACTCTCTAGATTAGAGGGTAATCTATTGTAATTTCCATGAGTATTGTTGTAGGAGTTGCCAAAATTATTAGAGGAGTTACTAGGAAAAGGCCTAGGAACATAGTTTCCTCGAAAAGCATTGTTGTTGCCAAAGTTATTCCTACCAACAAAATTAACGTCCAAGCTAGCGTTGCTACTCTAAATCAAAGAAGACAAAGACATATCATTAGGATCCAAAGGAGCACTTCTACTAACAACCAAATTCATTAAGTCATCCATCTTAGCACTCAACGAGTTAATTTCTTCTATAACGTGTACCTTCTTACTAATAGGTGACCTTTTAGTGTGCCATTGAGAGTAGTTTGTCATGATGTTGTCTAAGATCTTTGTAGCTTCTCCTAACGTTATTTCCATGAACGTTCCACCTGAGGCGGAATCCAAGATATTTCTAGAAGCGAAATTCAAGCCAGCGTAAAAGATTTGAATAATCATCCAAAGGCTCAAGCCATGAGCGGGACAATTTCTAATCATTAATTTCATTCTCTCCCAAGCTTGTGCAACATGCTCATGATCATGTTGCTTGAAGTTCATGATATCATTAGCGAGAGAGATGATCTTAGCCGGCAGAAAATACTTGGATATATAAGCATCTTTGCACTTATCCCAAGAATCGATACTATTTTTGGGCAAAGAAGAAAACCAAGTTTTTGCGCGATCTCGCAACGCGATAGGAAAAAAGCTTCAATTTAATCACGTCATTATCCACATCTTTTTTCTTTTGCATATCGCAAAGCTCAATGAAGGTATTGAGATGGGATGCGGCATCTTCACTAGGAAGGCCAGAGAATTGCTCTTTCATAACAAGATTCAGCAAAGCGGCATTGATTTCGTATGACTCCGCACTAGTGGCGGGAGCAATCGGAGTACTAATAAAATCATTATTATTAGTATTCGAGATGTCAAAAAGTTTGGTGTTTTCATTCATGGTGACTTCAGCAAGCAAGCAAGCACACAAACAAACAAAAAGCGGCTGAGAAAAAGGGCGAACGAAAAGGCAAACGAAAAAGGCAAATTGGTGAAGTGGGGGAGAGGAAAACGAGAGGCAACTGGCAAACAAAGTAAATGCAAGAGATGAGTTAGCGACACTTACTTGGATGAGTTCTTGACTTGATCTTCCTCCCCGGCAACGGCGCTAGAAATCCTTCTGCTACTTCTCAAACAACAGCGCCAGAAATCCTTCTGCTACTTCTCAAACAACAGCGCCAGAAATTGACACGTTGACGGAGATTGGGCTTGCGTTGTTTTTTCCCTTGAAGAGGAAAGGGTGATGCAGCACAGGAGCAGTAAGTATTTCCCTCAGTTTGAGAACCAAGGTATCGATCCAGAAGGAGGGTCTCGTCAAGTCCAGAGTACCTGCGCAAACACAAAAAAGCTTGCACCCAACGCTTCAAAGGGGTTGTCAATCCCTTCAACATTGTTTGCAAAGTGAGATCTGAAGGTGGAAAGTGCAACGAAGTAAAAAGTGTAAGCCTGAAAATATGGTGTGGAGTAGACCCTGGGGGCCATAATGTTCACTAGAGGCTTCTCTCAAAATAGCAAGTAATACAGTGGGTGAACAAATTACTGTCGAGCAATTGATAGAACCGTGCAAAGTCATGACGATATCTAAGGCAATGATCTAGCATATAGGCATCACGTCCGAGACAAGTAGACCGATACTTTCTGCATCTACTACTATTACTCCACACATCGACCGCTATCTAGCATGCATCTAGTGTATTGAGTTCATGACGAACAGAGTAACGCTTTAAGCAAGATGACATGATGTAGAGGGATAATCTGAAACCAATGATGAAAACCCCATCTTGTTACCCTTGATGGAAACAACATGATACGTGCCTCGCTACCCCTTCTGTCACTGGGTGAGGTCACCGCACGGTATGAACCCAAAACCAAGCACTTCTCCTATTGCAAGAATCATAGATCTAGTTGGCCAGACAAAACCCACAACTCGAAGAGAATTACAAAGATATAAATCATGCATAAGAGAGATCAGAAGAAACTCAAATAAGATTCATAGATAATCTGATCATAAATCCACAATTCATCGGATCTCGACAAACACACCGCAAAAGAATATTACATCAGATAGATCTCCATGAAGATCATGGAGAACTTTGTATTGAAGATCCAAGAGAGAGAAGAAGCCATCTAGTTACTAGCTATGGACCCGTAGGTCTATGGTAAACTACTCACGCATCATCGGAGAGGTCATGGTGTTGATGAAGAAGCCCTCTGTGTCTGAATCCCTCCTCCGGCAGGGCACCAGAACGTGCCCCGAATGGGATCTTGCGGAGACAGAAGCTTGCGGCGGCGGAAAAGTGATTGTGATGTTCCCTGATTTTTTTGGGAATATTTAGGAATTTATAAGCGCAAGATCTAGGTCAGGGGACCTCCAGGGGGCCCACAAGCCGGCATGGCCCGCCCCCCTGGCCACGGGGTGAGGGCTTGTGGGTCCCCTGGGGCTCTTCTGGCTTGGCTCCCAAGTCTCCCGATCTTCTTCCGTTCCAGGAAAAATCTTTTCGGGGATTTTCTTCCGTTTGGACTTCGTTTCAAAATCTCCTCTCAAAGGGTCCAAAACATGGAAAACGGGAACTCGCACTTGGCGCTGGATTAATAAGTTAGTCCCAAAAAATAAATAAAAGGCATGCAAAACATCCAAAGTTTGACAAGATGATAGCATGAAACCATCAAAAATTATAGATACGTTGGAGACGTATCAACGCGCGACAAGCCGACTCGCGTGATTCAGCTTGGCCGGCTGGCCAATCGCCGGCTAGAAGGCCAGCTCCCATCCCATCCGACCGTACTCCTGTACGGTGACAAGACCCGACGCATGTCGCAGAGGCACTCGTGGTAGCAGTACACGTTGACAAGCTCAGCGTGGCCAGGGGCGCAACAATGTGGGGGCGACCAAGGCTACAGGACCCCGGTCACCATCGAGGCTGACCGGGCGAGATGGCACTGTAGCCATGCTCACCCCTACCTGCTCCCTGACGACCGCGCATTGGCCGTTCAGACAAATGGACGGCGGGCCCCGTGCCAGACAAGACCCGACAGTCGGTAGGCCTCGTAGCCAGCCGGACAGGCTGGCAACCGGGCCCCACCTCCTATCTTATCCCCACCACTAGACTATAAAGCCTCACCTCAACCCTCACAAAGAGGGGGAGGCTGATTAGATTCACGCACGACATGCATAGAGAAATATCCACACACCATCGAGGCAGTGAGGCCGGCGGCAAGAGCTCGGTCTCCCTCCTCACGAACAGCTCAAGGAGCACCATTTGTAGTGTGATCTCATATAGTCACACACACACGACTAGGGTTTTACCTCACCAGAGGGCCCTGAACCTGGGTAGATCGGCGTCATGTGTGTTGTGCCAACACCCATTCCTAGACGCTGTCGGTGCCCGTCGGCCCCAAACCACGATCTAAGCCACCCCCTAGCATCTGTCGAGGAAATACCACGACAGTTGGCGCCCACCATGGGGCCGACAGCGACACCGGCCGGAGTAACGTTCCGGGTGGGAACCTTCACCCCCTCTGGCGAGCGAGTGGCGCATGGCCTGGTCGTGCGCTACGGCGCGCTCGACTGCGTCAACGAAAATGCTCGCAGTCTCGAGGACGCGGACTTCCCCGTCGATGGCTCCATCGTCTCTTTCGGCTCGCACCGCATCTACATCGCGGTCGTCGCCCACAAGTACCTTGTCGAGGTACTCAGCTGCAACGAGGTACCGCCATCCAGCGACAATGACCTCTCGAGAGACAACGACCTCTCGAGCGACATCGGCGACCTTTGCGACCGTGTGGAGGTGTTGACTGCCATCTCACTAGATGATGCGTCCGGATACCGGATCCCACTTCGCGCGGTGGTGGACACATTATGCACGCCCATCCTTGCGGTCGCAGACCCTGCAATCACCATCCAAGAGGTCGACAGCCATCACCAACAGCTGCTCTGTGAGGCAGAGGCGGTGGACGCAATCCAACATGAGTTCGAGGGCACTCGGCGTGAGTTCAACGCGGCTCACGGCCTCACGCCGGCTGCCCCCGGGCCCAGACGGTTGGCGGACGTGCGACGTCGTGGCGGCACCGTTGCCCAAGAGCTGGCCGACGGTCGTCCCGCCTATGACACTCCCGTCAAGAACATGCGAGCTGCGCAGGACGCCCTTGGCGAGCTAGAAGGGCTCGAGGGGTCGGGCCGCGACGCGCAGCAAGACTGCATCCGCATCCTCGTGGAGGCTGCCAACGCGCAGCAGGGCCAGCCGGCTCAGTCGTACCGTGACCAGGCCGGCTCCCGCTCAAGGACCTACGACGACCCTCGCCAGCCATCACTGGCCGACGGTAAACAAACCAGGCATCTCTGCCTGCTGATGTCCACCAACGCCGCGATAGCCAACAAGCGGGCAGCCACGGCACAGGAGATCGCAGCCCGTCGGTTGTCAACAGCCGTGTAAGGGAGCCGGCTCGCCAGGGCGACTACCAGCCGGCACGAAGCAGCTGGCGCGAGGAGCATGTTCATACGGTCGCAACGCCGCCACCTTGCCCACCAGTGGCCGAACGTGTCGGCACGCGTTGGCTTGACGACCAGGACGCCCTCTTCCATGTGGAGTGCCTTGTGAAATCCCGAGCCGCCGAGGAGGAGAGCACTACTGTAACACCGAAGATTTTTAAATTTGGTTTTTTTTATTTCCTTGGATTTTTAAGATTTTGGCCTTGATAAAAACTTTGAAGCTCTTATACAAACCTTCTTAAGAAAACTTTTGGAGCCTTCCTTCTCCACCAAATAAGTTTGGAAGATATTCTTTTAACCTCTTATCAAAAATAATTTGGTTTAGAAGAATAATATTTCTTTTGCAACTTTGGAAATTATTTCATAAACCTTCTATTCTTTCTTTCAAAAAGATTTACTTCATCCCCATTCTGTTTTAAATATTTTTACACCTCTCCTAGCCCTAAAGATTCATTTCTTATTATTATTATTTCCAGAACTTTAGAATGGTTGGATCACCCTTCATATTTTATTTTGATAAAAAGGGATTTTCTGTAATCATTTTGAACTCCTGCCATTTTACAAAGGAACTCTGTTATTCCTTTGTAATCTTGAACCCAAACTCTTGCAGTTTGTAGCCCTTAGTATCTCCATTCATTTCCATCAAAAACTTTGAGTCCACAAGTTTGTAAATTTCAATTTTTTTTGACTGAAGTATGACCTTAGATTCTTGTTTTCTCTACAAACATGCCTTAAACTCCAACAAAAATTCTGAAAAATTCCATACTAACTCTGCATCCAATGAGAACCCTCCGCAAAAAAATCAGCTCAAAATTCCTTGTGCTCATGCCAATTTCATTTCATCGAGCACCTGGCCTGCACTTCTGTTACTCTTCTTCTCTGAATTTATTTCAAACAGATGCAGTTCAGTGCAGCAGCTGCTTCAGTTGTCAATCTAGCGAGTAGCATCGCCTCAGCCGTTGATCCTGTGTTTGAGCTTATTCTTGCGTTGCGCAATGCTTTGGATGCATCCCAATTTCGATGGCAAGTAGGAAGGACCGGCCAAGCTCCGGCAGTAGCCCCTGCAGCGGCTGCCATGGCCACGACACCTCCTGTGCTATAGCCCTCTGCCGCCCAGCACCGCCCTTTGCCTCTGCAGCCTCCGCGTGTCCTCCATCGTCAGTGCACGCCGCGAGAACACTCAACACGCCCCGGTCTCCACACAGCATGCCTTCTGCCGGTGCAGTGCACAGCAAGACCCGCGTCGTTGTCGCGTTTCCTACGTCAATGACCAGCCCGTCTCTGGTCAAAAATGAGACCCCCATGGTGGTTAGGTACGATCTGCACCACCTAATCGCCTGCCCGAGCCCCTGCTTCACCGAAATCGCTCGCCAGAGTAAATCTCGAAGCTCCTCCAGCGGCGCATATATATAGAGCCTCTCCCCTAAGCTTCGGAGTTCATCTCCCACCTCACCTCACTCCTCCTCCACCCCACGGCACTGCCCGAACCAGAGAGGGTCCTCGAAGGGGCCTTCTTACCCAACTCCTGCCGCCTTGATCTGCGTCGGGATCCGGCCACCCCTAAGCTTCATAAGCTGTGCTAGGACCTCCAGAGGCCTCCATTCCCCTCCTGGTACTCTTACCCTCCTAACCCATCGGCCAATCGATCGTAGGAGCTTCTTTGTTGTCGAATCCCCATCTCACCGGAGCTGTCGTCCGCCTGAGTCTTGCTGCCGTTGACGTGGAGCTTCCCCCTTAGCCAAATCCTCCCCCATCAGATGGGCGGTTCGAAGGTGAGTCCAGCCGCACCCTCAGCCAGCCCCCTCCTCCCTCCAATCGTCTTCGGCGACCACCGTGTGCTTCTGGCGCTGGTGAAGCCTTCGAACCTGACAAGGGGGCCCCCTTGTCAGTGTCTCCCCCTCCTCTGAAACGTTTTCGAGGAAAACGTATTCTATCTAATGTTGTTTTCCTTTCGGGGAAACGTCTTTCTATTCGGGCGCTTTGACTTATCTCAAGCTAGCCCATGTTTCTATTTATTCTTATTACAAATTACTCCCTGAAACTATTTTAGCTATAACTTTTGATCCACAACTCCTTTTCCAGTGAGTCTTTTTGCAAAATGATCCTTATAATGCCTAGTTTATTTTAAGATTTTTTAAATATGTTTTGGAGCCAGTAGCTAGGAAGTGCCACTTACGTCGTTGTTTGCTTTATACCGTAGATTCTGACACATGGAACACCAATGTTAACTGCATCGAGCTTGATCCCGACTACGTGGAACCAGGCAAGCATGTTTGAACTCTTGATGTGATGTTTGCTAACCTAACTCATATTTAATATTCATCACCTTGCATATTTCATACATGCTACTTATATTATAACAATGGTAAAACATGGTGATGGCATGTGATAGTTATGAGAGGTCGTGAAATAACCTAGTCACGAGGAAAGTGATAGGATATGGCCTGGTCATGACATGTGCACGATGGTGCCGATAAAACTTGGTTAAACTCCAGTATCGACCTAGATCGAATCTTGTCCGTGTCATACTTCTATAACGTGCTACCACAGTTTCCTTGATAATGGATTCGGTAAAGTTAGTTGTAGACCTATTATCAGTCACACACCAAGTAGAGGGGCCGGTATGAAGGTATCCATGTCCCTGGACTAAATCCAGTCATCCGGTCAGGGGGCATGGGTGTTTCCGGTATGGGACCGGAAGGGATGGTACTCCCCATGAGCGGGCGGTATAAATTTTGATCCCAGGCTAGTCTAGGTCGAAGCCTCCCCGTCTTATGGTCTTGCCTTGGCAGCGTAGTTCGGGTGAAGTCGGGCTTCGTGGAGGTAAAATGGGTGTGTGTTGGTTCTGTGTGTCCTCTTCTAAAATGGCGTACGCTGGATTAGTCTTCTTGACTATCGAAACACGTGAGCTATGGGTAAAGAGTACACCATCTGCAGAGTCAAAACTATTTGAATAGTCGTCTCCCCGGTCAAGGACGTTGTTTGAAGACTCAAGTGTCGGTGCTAGAGTCGGTCTATGGAGTATAAGTGATGGTAATAATGATGGTTGTGGAAAATCGTATTATAATGTGGAACATGATCAAATATTTTTATTGGTTCAAGAATTATCCTGAAGGTTGGTTGTACCACCCAGATACTTCTTGTTATTTATTTATTGTGCCCTTTCTGTGGTGTCTCTGAGATGCCCGACTGTGGCTTGTTATTTATTTATTATGCCCTTTCTGCAGTGTCGCTGAGACGCCCGACTGCGGTTTGTTATTTATTATTTATGCCCTTTCTGCGGTGTCGCTGAGACGCCCGACTGCGGCTTGTTATTTGTTTATTATGCCCTTTCTGAGGTGTTGCTAAGACGCCGTTTGTGGCTTGTTATTTCATTTTATGATATGCCCGGTACGTGGTGTCGCTCAGACGCCCGATGGTGATTTTACTAACCCCTCTTAACCTTTCGAGGCATCGCTCCAAACACCTGATCGGTGCATTTTTCTTTTCTGTTAAGGATATCTCGGGAGGACTACTGCCTGATTTATCCACTAACATAATTTATTTCAACACTTACCTTTTTAATATAACCTGATTTGAACCATGCATTTTAATAATCAACTGCATGCATCTCATCTTTTGTGCAAACTGTTTGCGAGTACTTTTCAAAGTACTCACTGGCTTGTTGATGTGGCCAGATATTGATGAAGGAGACCTCATGGGTGAAGAGTTCGATAGAGAGTCTGATGTCTGGAGGAGTCCCAGTCAGTCTTGCGATCCTGGAGTCTGCCGCTGTATTACTTCACCGCTTCCGCCACCGCGAATAAATCGTCGAGCCTCACTCTGATGTTTGACGCATATTAGTACTTCTCATGTCAATTTACTCTGAAGTGATGTGCCCCTTTTTATTACGTGCAGTAGAGTTACCCTAAGACCACTATAACATTCCATCTGCTTGCGTCTTGGATATGTTGTAATAATTGTAGAGCAACCCTTGCTCTACTTATAAAATATTAAGTACTACTGGTTTTCTGTATCAAGATGAGTCTGTCAGTGAGAAGTATTTTCTTCAATGGGGACGCACATGGCTGATTCCCAATTAATTCTTTTATTTGGAAACCGGTCGTGACAACCTTGGTATCAGAGACAGGCTGACTGTAGGAAACCCCTAGGCACGATCGCTAACCGGATTAGTCGTTTTTTATTCCTACTTGTTTTAGACATTTTCTGTTAGTCAACATATATTTATGTTTTGACTATATGAAAATTTTGTTTCTTGTGTAGATGGATGGAAGAGGTTGCCCGTCGCAGGTGTTCGCCAACGAGCCGACAAGATTTTCGCGTCTTCTTTCCGTCATCGTTAAGATCGCGATTGGACCGACGAATCGTACCGAGTACACGTTTTACCGCCACAAGATCAGCGACTCCCTCACTATGCATTAGGCGTCGGTGCATTTTATTGGTGGACGACCAGAGATCCGTCCTCACTTTGTTGGGAGAGCCATGCCTACGGAGAAGCAGGCTATTCAGATGGCAGCTAGGGACATGATTGCCCGTCTCCGGGACACCCTTCCAGCAATGAAGACTCGTCCTTATTATTACCTTCCTTGACATGTGTCGTACACCCTTCACTATGCTTTTGCATGCCCCAGAGGAGAGGAAGACGATGCTCTTGGTATGCTCGTGCAGTACGTCAGAGCCCTGGAGTCATCCTTTGATGGCTTAGGGGATGAGTTGGTGGCTGCTCGCATGGAGCACCTTACTCGTCCTCACCAGAGGACTGAGCTCCTTTGTCCCGCACCACCTCGGTCATGCCCGTCTTCTTCTCCCTCATGCACTCCACTAGCTTAGCTTCGCCGTCAGCTGCCTACCATTGAGGAGTTCAATCAAGTCATTGCTCCTGCCCCCATTAGAGCTTCTATGTCTACTAGTCCTGTGCATGCTTCGCCGTCTCGCACAGTCCGCTTAGAGCCAGTGCAAGAGGAAGTGAACTCCCCAACTCCTCATATGGGACTTTCCCTCGTTCAGCCAAGCCAGGTTCCTTCTGACTCCGCCTAGATATGGTGCAGCAGATCGCTAGTACGCTTGTATGATATGTACGATATGTATGATGTTGTGCTCCTAGACTGAAGTGGAGTAGTCGTGTTGCGTCATGTAGGACAGGAGAAGTGCACTAGCTTAAATAAAAAGTCAGGCATACGAGAGTACAACCTGAGTGACGTGTAAGATTATGTACGATGTAAGATGTACCGCAGTCCTTCTCCGAACATGACAGTTTAATTTGGATAAGTCCTTGCAGTGTTTCTTTGGAAAATATTTCTAAAAAAATTATTTTTCCTCGAACTTCAATTTTCTTATTGTCTCTTGCAACATTAACCCAGCTTTGAGAAAATGAGCCGTCCTTAGACATGCTCCATGCAAAGGGATCATGGAGAGAATCAATCCGCTGAGACAGGGAACAACTTCACTCAGGGTCAGTCAAGCCAGCAAGAAAGCAACTCAGCACTTTCAGAGGTGTGTCATTTATACGAGCAGAGCCAGCAACAACATCACGAAATGATGAATCAACTGGTGAATATGGGGAATCAGCGTGGTCCGCACCCACAAAACACCCGACTGGCTGAACTACAAAAGACACGTCCACCAACCTTTTCGCACACTGACAAACCAATGGAAGCAGACGATTGGCTGCGTGACATTGAAAGGAAGCTGAAAATTGCACAATGTTCAGATCGTGAAAAAGTACTTTATGCACCCCACTATATGACTGGAGCCACAGCCTCGTGGTGGGAAAATATCTTCCGCGTGCATCCAGACGAGAACAGCATCACGTGGGTTGAGTTCAAGGATAGTTTTCGTGGGGCACACATCCCCAATAACGTCATGAAAATCAAGAAGAGGGAATTTGAAGACCTGAAGCAAAGAAGTTCCAGTGTGATGGAATATCTGGATCAGTATAATCAATTGTCCCATTATGCAAGTGAGGACTACAAGACAGAGGAAAGAAGGATGGAGTAATTTCTGGATGGACTTGCTCCAGCATTAAATGCCAGCTGGTTGTTCACACGTTTCCAGATTTTAAAACACTGGTAGACAAAGCCAATATGCCAGAAGCTGAACGTCGCAGCTTGGATGACATTCGCAAACGTCATCGCAATAATTCTACCCGAGTACGCAACATCAAGCACAAAACAGAGTACACAAAGAATCAAGCACCACGTACTCTAGCACCAACAACTAAATTCAATGACAACTCTTATGCAAGGAACAAGGATTTTACTCCCCACCCTAGTATCACTTGTTTTGCATGTGGAGAAGCAGGACACTACGCCCGGCAATGCCCAAAGGCCAGAAATGGTACGACCAAGACCAACACTTCCAACCTTGATTCGGCACCAAATCGCAAAAAATTCAACCCCAACAACAATCACAGGAAGTGTCACGTAAATCCTGTCGCCAAGGGAGATGCTATGAAAGCGCCTAAAATTTTACTCGGTAAGTTTCCCATCTACAAAATTCCTGCCCTGGTTTTGTTTGATTTTGGAGCTTCCCATTCGTTCATCATGAAAAGATTTGTTTTGAAACACAACTTTTCAACCCTCCCCTTGGAAAATTCAATGACTATCAAGTCAGCGGGAGTACAACAAACTACACAAGAATATTGCAAGGATGTTACTATTGAGATCAAAGACTTGGTGTTTTGGGAAAATCTTATTGTAATTGAAAGCAACAATGTGGATATTATTCTGGGAATGGACTGGCTAAACACCAAAAGGGATTTATTGACTGCTTCAATCGGACGGTCACCCTCACGCACCATCAAGGTAAAAGAGTAACAGTTGCAGCCTTACGGAGGGAAAAATCAAGCAAAGCAAGCTTAAATCGGACTGAAGCTAGTGAATTGAAAGACGTCCCAGTGGTATGTGAATTCCCAGATGTATTTCCTGATGAACTACGAGGCATGCCATCAGACCGGGAAATAGAATTTGTTATTGAGCTTGCACCTAGTACCACCCCAATATACAAGAAGCCATACCGCATGGCACCAACTGAGTTAGTTGAGCTCAAGAAGCAAATAAAAGAACTGTTGGACAAAGGATACATTAGACCAAGCTCTTCACCTTGGGGATCACCAGTAACGTTTGCCAAAAAGAGAAATGGGGCACTGAGACTGTGCATCGATTATCGAGCCCAGAACATGCCACTATCAAGAACAAATACCCACTGCCCCGAATAAATGATTTGTTTGATTAGTTACCTCAAGCAAAGGTATTTTCAAAGATTGATTTGAGGTCAAGGTATCATCAGCTTAAGATTCGCTCAAAAGACATTCTAAAGATAGCCTTTACATCTAGATACGGATTGTACGAGTTAAAGTAATGCCTTTCGGACTAACAAACGCACCAACTTACTTCATACATTTGATGAATAAGGTATTCCTGAAGTACATGGATAAGTTTGGCGTGGTCTTCATCGACGACATACTTGTCTACTCTAGAAACCCCGAAGATCATGTGGAACACCTGAGAATTGTGTTGGGAGAACTGCGTAAACATCAATTATACGCAAAGTTTAGAAAATGTGAGTTTTGGCTTAGACAAGTTGCATTTTTAGGACATGTAATGGCCCAAGATAGCATAGCAGTGGACCCAGAGAAGGTCAAGGCCGTAAGTGAATGGCTGCAACCATCCAATGTGACAGACATCCGGAGTTTCCTCGGGTTAGCAGGATATTACCGGAGGTTCATTGAAAAAAATCCACTATTGCCCGACCCATGACCCAGTTGCTCAAAAAGGAAAAGAAGTTTGAATGGACCGAAGCTTGTGAAAGAAGTTTCCAGGAGTTGAAGAAGAGATTGACCAAAGCTCCCGTGTTGATTGTGCCAGACTTAAACAAGGATTTTGAAATATATTGTGATGCCTCCAGGAAAGGCCTCGGATGCGTACTCATGCAAGAAGGAAAGGTCGTGGCTTATGCATCACGACAACTACGGCGACACGAAGAAAACTACCCCACTCATGATTTGGAGTTGGCCGCCGTGATTCACGCTCTCAAGGAATGGAGACACTTTTTGCTTGGAAATCGCTGCAAAATATACACGGATCATAAGAGTCTCAAGTATATTTACACGCACGCAGCCAGATCTCAACCTACGACAACGGTGTTGGTTGGAGTTAATTAAAGATTATGATGTGGGCATGCATTACCACCCTGGTAAGGCTAATGTGGTATCAGTTGCTCTTAGCCAGAACCCCACCTCAGGCAAGAACCCTGTACCAAAGATGAGACCTGATCTTGCAAAAGAGTTCACTCTGCTAAACCTACTTCTCGTTCCAGAAGGTATAGTGGCACAACTTGAAGTACAACCCACTCTGGACAGGATTATCAAGGAAGCTCAAAAAGGACACCCCAACATAGAAGGCATGAAGAAAAAGATGAGCCTCGGGAAGGCCCTAGAGTTTATTATGGATGGGCAAGGGATCCTATGGTACAGAGACCGACTGTGTGTACCAGACCAAGAAAACCTCAAAGCTCACAACGTGCCCTATTCTATCCACCTAGGAGGCACAAAAATGTTCAAGGACCTCCAGACAAAATATTGGTGGCACGGGATGAAGAGAGATATCGCCTCTTTCATTGCTCGTTGTGATTCATGTCAGCGAATTAAGGCAGAACACCAGAAGCCAGCAGGGCTACTACAACCTATGAAGGTACCCGAATGGAAATGGGATGAGGTAGGAACGGACTTCATTGTCGGAGTACCCCAGTCAAGGCACGGACATGATGCTATATGGGTGATCACTGATCGACTCACAAAAGTGGCTCACTTCATTCCAGTAAAGACTGCGTACTTAACTCAGAAGCTAGCAAGGCTATACCTCACCCGTATTGTGTGCTTACACGGTATACCTAAGACTATTGTATTTGATAGAGGCATCCGGTTTACTTCAAGATTTTGGGAGTATTTGCAACAAGCCTTGGGAACTCAGCTAGTATTCAGCACAACATATCACCCTCAAACTGGAGGACAAACCAAACGTATAAATCATATTCTCGAAGACATGCTGAGGGCTTGTGTTGTCACATATGAGAACAGTTGGGAAGACAGTTTGCCCTACGCCGAGTTCTCATACAACAACCGTTATCAGGCAAGCTTGGAAATGTCACCCTTTGAAGCCTTATATGGAAGAAGATGTCGAACTCCTCTAAATTGGTCAGAAACTGGAGATAGCCGCATCTTCGGCCCGCAACTACTTCAAGAGGAAGAGGATAAGGTAAAGATCATAAGAGAGAAACTCAAAACAGCCCAAAGCTGTCAGAAGAACTACTACGATCATCAACACCGTGATATCGGCTTCAATCCTGATGATTATGTGTATCTTAAGGTATCACCCATGAGAGGACTACAAAGGTTCAAGGTCAATGGCAAGCTTGCGCCCCATTTCATCGAACCATTTCACATAGTTGCTCGGAGAGGACAAGTTGCCTACCAACTGGACCTACCTGCAGAACTGTCAGATGTACACGATGTGTTCCGCATTTCCCAGCTAAGGAAGTGTGTGAGGACCCCGAACAATAGGTAACACATGACAACATAGAAGTGCAACCTAGCCTATCATATTAGGAACACCCCGTGAGGATATTAGAGGAATCAGAAAGAAGGACACGACAAAAGGTCACCAAGATATTCAGAGTACAGTGGAGCAACCACTTAGAGGATTAGGCCACTTGGGAAAGAGAGGACTACCTCGAGAAAGAGCAACCACAACTTCTTGAGCACTGGCTGAAATCTCGCAGACGGTATTTTTCTTAAGGGGGTAGTTGTTGTAACACCCAAGATTTTTAAATTTGGATTTTTTTATTTCCTTGTATTTTTAAGTTTTTGGCCTTGATAAAAACTTCGAAGCTCTTTTACAAACCTTCTTAACAAAACTTTTGGAGCCTTCCTTCTCCACCAAATAAGTTTTGAAGATATTCTTTTAACCTCTTCTGAGAAATAAATTTGTTTAGAAGAATAATCTTATATTTTTTACAACTTTGGAAATTATTCCATAACCCTTCTATTCTTTCTTTCAAAAAGGTTTACTTCATCCCCATTCCGTTTTAAATTTTCTTACATCTCTCCTAGCCCTAAAGATTCATTTCTTCTTATTATTATTTCCAAAACTTTAGAAGGGTTGGATCGCCCTTCATATTTTATTTTGATAAAAAGGGATTTTCTGTAATCATTTTGAACCAGTTCCATTTTACAAAGCAAATCTGTTATTCCTTTGGAATTTTGACCCCAAACGCTTGAAGTTTGTAGCCCTTAGTATCTTCAGTCATTTCCATCAAAAACTTTGATTCCACAAGTTTGAAAATTTAAAATTTGGTTTGACTGAAGTTTGACCTCAGATTCTTGTTTTCTCTTCAAACATGCCTTAAACTCCACCGAAAATTCTGAAAAATTCCACACTAACTCTACATCCAATGAGAACCCTCCCCAAAACCTTTCAGCTCAAAATTCCTTGTGCTCATGCCAATTTCATTTCATCGAGCACCTGGCCTGCACTATTGTTACTGTTCTTCTCTGGATTTATTTCACACAGATGTAGTTCAGTGCAGTAGCTGCTTCAGTTCGTCAATCTCGCCAGTAGCATCGCCTGAGCCGTTGATCTTGTGCTTGAGCTTATCCTTGCTCTGCGCAATGATTTGGACGCATCCCAGTGTCGGTGGCAAGCTGGCAGGGTCGGCCAAGCTCCGGCAGTAGCCCGCAGAGCGGCTGCCACGGCCACAGCACCTCCTCTGTTGTAGCCACGCGCCGCCCGGCACCGCCCTTCGCCTCTGCAGCCTCCGCGTGTCCTCCATCGCCAGTGCACGCCGCGAGAACCTTCGACACGCCCCAGTCTGCACAGAGCACGCCTTCTGCCGCCGCAGTGCACAGCAAGGCCCGCGTCGTCGCCGTGCTTCCTCCGTCGATGTCCAGCCCGTCTCTGGTCAAAAATGAGACTCCCATGGTGGTTAGGTACGACCCACACCACCTAATCGCCTGCCCCGAGCCCCTGCTTCACCGGAATCGCTCGTCGGAGTAAATGCTGAAGCTCCTCCTGTGACGCCTATATATAGAGCCTCTCCCCCGAGCTTCGGAGTTCATCTCCCACCTCACCTCACTCCTCCTCCACCCCACAACACTGCCCCGAACAAGAGAGAGTCCTCAAAGGGGTCTTCTTCCCCAACTCTGGCCGCCCTGATCTGCTTCAGGATCCGGCAGCCCTTAAGCTTGGTAAGTTGTGGTAGGACCTCCAGAGGCCTCCATTCGCCTCCACGTACTCTTCCCCTCCAAACCCATCGGTCAATCGATCGCAGGAGCTTCTTTGTCGTCGAATCCCCATCTCACCGGAGCTGCCGTCCATCAGAGTCTTGCTGTCGTCGACCTGGAGCTTCCCCCACAGCCAAATCCTCTTCCATCAGACGGGCGGTTCGAAGGTGAGTCCAGCTGCACCCTCGGCCAGCCCCCTCCTCCCTCCTATCGTCGTCGGCGACCATCGTGTGCTTGTGCCGCTAGTGAAGCCTTCATACCTGACAGGGGGACCCCCCTTGTCAGTGTCTCCCCCTCCTCTGAAACGTTTTCGAGGAAAATGCATTATGTTTGAAGTTGTTTTCCTTTCAGGGAAACGTCTTTCTATTTGGGCGCTTCGACTTATCTCAAGCTAGCCCCTGTTTCTATTTATTCTTATTACAGATTAGTCCCTAAAACTGTTTTAGCTATAACTTTTGATCCACAACTACTATTTCAGTGATTCTTTTTTGCAGAATGATCCTTATAATGCCTAGTTTATTTTAAGATTTTTCGGAAAAAAATTGGAGCCAGTAGCTAGGCAGTGCAATTTAAATCATTGTTTGCTTTATACCGTAGAGTCCGACACACGGAACACCGACTTTAACTACATCGAGCTTGATCCGGACTACGTGGAACCATGCAAGCATGTTTGAACTCTTGATGTGTTGTTTGCTAACCTAACTCATATTTAATATTCATCACCTTGCATATTTCATGCATCCTACTTATATTATAACAATGGTAAAACATGGTGATGGCTTGTGATAGTTATGAGAGGTTGTGGAATAACCTAGTCACGAGGAACGTGATAGGTTATGGCCTGGTCATTACATGTTTACGATGGTGCCGGTAAAACTTGGTTAAACTCTAGTATTGACCTAGATTGAGTCTTGTCCGTGTCATACTGCTATAACATGCTACCACAGTTTCCTGGATAATGGATTTAGTAAAGTCAGTTGTAGACCTATTATCAGTCACACACCAAGTAGATGGGCCGGTATGAAGGTATCCATGACTGTGGACTAAATCCAGTCATCCAGTCAGGGGGCATGGGTGTTTTTGGTCTGGGACAGGAAGGGAGGGCACTCCCCGTGAGCGCGCGGCATAAAATTTGGTCCCAGGATAGTCGAGGTCGGAGCCTCCCCATCTTATGGTTTTCCCTTGGCAGCGTAGTTCGGGTGAAGCCCGGCTTCGTGGAGGTAAAATGGGTGTGTGCTAGTTCTGAGTGTCCACTTCTAAAATGTCGTACGTGGGATTAGTTTTCTTGACTATCGAAACATGTGAGCTCTGGGTAAAGAGTACACCCTGTGTAGAGTCAAAACTATACGAGTAGCCGTGTCCCCGGTCAAGGACGTTGTTTGACGAGTCAAGTGTCAGTCCTAGAGTCGGTCTATGCAGTATAAGTGATGGTAATAATAATGGTTGTGGAAAATCGTATTATAATGTGGAACATGATCAAATATTTTTATTGATTCAAGAATTATCTTGAAGGTTGGTTGTGCCCCCAGATACTTCTTGTTATTTATTTATTATGCCCTTTCTGCGGTGTCGCTGAGACGCCCGACTGTGGCTTGTTATTTATTTATTATACCCTTTCTGCAGTGTCGCTGAGACGCCCGACTGCGGCTTGTTATTTATTATTTATGCCCTTTCTGCTGTGTCGTTGAGATGCCCGACTGCGGCTTGTTATTTATTATTTATGCCCTTTCTGCGGTGTCGCTAAGACGCTCGTTTGTGGCTTGTTATATCATTTTATATTATGCCCGGTATCTGGTGTCGCTCAAACGCCCGACAGTGATTTTACGAACCCGTGTTAACCTTTCGGGGCATCGCTCCACACACCTTATCGGTGCATTTTTCTTTTTTATTAAGGATATCTCGGGAGGACTACCGCCTGATTTATCCACTAACATAATTTATTTCGGCACTTACTTTTTAATATAACCTGATTTGAACAATGCATTTTAATAATCAACTGCATGCATCTCATCTTTTGTGCAAACTGTTTGCAAGTACTTCTCGAAGTTCTCACTCGCTTGTTGATGTGGCCAGATATGGATGAAGAATACCTCATGGATGAAGTGTTCGATAGCGAGTCCGATGTCTAGAGGAGTCCTAGTCAGTCTTGCAATCCTGGAGTTTGCCGCTGTATTACTTCACCGCTTCCGCCACCGCGAATAAATCGTCGAGCCTCACTCTGATGCTTGACGCGTAGTAGTACTTGTCATGTCACTTTACTCTAAAGTGACGTGCCCCTTTTTATTATGTGCAGTAGAGTCACCGTAAGACCACTGTAACATTCCATCTGCTTGAGACTTGGATATGTTGTAATAATTGTAGAGCAACCCTTGCTCGACTTGTATAATATTAAATAATACTGATTTTCTGTATCAAGATGAGTCTGTCAGCGAGAAGTATTTTCTTCAGTCGGGACGCACATGGACGATTTCCAATTAATTCTTTTATTTGGAAACCGGTCGTGACAACTGTCGGCCCTCCATGCTTCAGGCCGCGCATCCTCTAAGAGCCTTTCCCCAAGGGTAACCTTGGCGCGTGATAACCCACAAGTATAGGGGATCGCAACAGTTTTCGAGGGTAGAGTATTCAACCCAAACTTATTGATTCGACTCAAGGGGAAGCCAAAGAATATTCTCAAGTATTAGCAGTTGAGTTGTCAATTCAACCACACCTGAAAGATTTAGTATCTGCAGCAAAGTATCGGTAGCAAGGTAGTATGATAGCAGCAGTAGCAATAATAACCAGTAGCAACAAAGTGATAGCAGTAGCAACAGAGTAACAGCAGTAGTGACTGAGTAACAGTAGCAACAGTGACAGCAGTAGCGGCAAAGTAACGTAGCAAGGACCAGTAGGAAAGAATCGTAGGCATTGGATCGGTGATGGATGATTATGCCGGATGCTATTCATCATGCAACAGTTATAACATGGAGAGATAAGTAACTAGCTCCAGTTCGTCAATGTAATGTAGGCATGTATTCCGGATGTAGTCATACGTGCTTAGGGAAAAGAACTTGCATGACATCTATTGTCCATCCCTCTCGTGGGAGCGGGGTCCTAATGGAAACTACGGGATATTAAGGTTCTCCTTTTAATAAAGAACCGGCCCAACGCATTAACACTTAATGAATACATGAACTCCTCATACTATGGTCATCTCCGGGAGTGGTTCCGGCTAATGTCACTCCGGGATTGCCGGGTCATAACACATAGTAGGTGACTACAGCTTGCAAGATAGGATCAAGAGCACACATATATTGGCGACAACATAATAGGTTCAGATCTGAAATCATGGCACTCAGGCCCTAGTGACAAGCATTAAGCATGGTAAAGTAGTAGCAACATCAATATCAGAACATAGTGGATACTAGGGATCAATTCCCGTCAAAACTAACTCGATTACAAGATAGACCTCATCCAAATCTCTTCCACCAAGAGAAATTCCACCACGACCAGATCTGGTTCGAGGTCGTAAATCTCTCCAGCTCCTACCATGCCTTCTTGGGCCGACCCGCCCTGGCCAAATTCATGGTGGTCCCACACTACGCCTATGTGAAGATGAAGCTGTCACCGACCAGCACGGAATCATCACCATCACCGGCAACTAGAAGAAATCGTATGAGTACGCTCTGACCAGCTCCAAGATGGTGGAGTCCCTCGTCATCGCCGAGGAGCAGCGATAGATCGACCGGCTCGTGGCTCTCGCCCCCGAGCCGGTGGCCATGTCCGAGCCCAAGCTGAAGCAGTCAGCTGTGGAGGCCCGGTTCCAGCCGGCCACCGACAAGGATACCAAGAGGGTCCCCCTGGACCTGACTGACCCCACCGGGAAGTACGTCATGGTGTGGGCGGCCTCAGTGACAAATAGGAAGGCGAACTTGTCGACTTCCTCCTTGAGAACCAGGATATCTTTGCATGGACCCCAAAGGACATGGCGGGAGACCCGAGGAAGTTTGTCGAGCACTTCCTACATGTCTGATAGGATGCAAAGCCGGTCAAGCAACCCGTGTGCCGCTTCTCCAAGGAGAAGCAGAAGACCATCAGTGAAGAAATCCCCCTAATGCTAGTAGCTGGCTTCATCATGGAAGTCTTCCACCCGGACTGGTTGGCTAACCCAGTCCTGGTGTTGAAGAAGAACAAGACTTGATGCATGTGTATGACTACACGAGCCTAAACAAGGCATGCCCCAAGGATCCATTCGCTCTACCCCGTATCGATCAAGTGATCCACTCGATGGTCGGCTGCGAGCTATTGTCCTTCTTCGATGCCTATTCAGGTTGTCACTATATGAAGCTCAATCTGGCCGACCGGATCAAGACAGCTTTCATAACACCCTTCAGGGTGTTTTGCTATGTCACAATGGAGTTCAGGATAAAAAATGTCAGCGCCACTTTCCAGTGTTGCATGCAGCGATGCCTCTGCACGCAACTTGGCCACAACATACACGTCTACATGGACGATGTTTTGGTCAAGACCAAAAAATCCGCACCGTCCTGGACGATCTCAAAGAGATGTTCACAAGCCTGCGCGAGTTCGAGATCCGGCTAAACTCGGAAAAGTGCGTGTTTGGTGTCCCTCCCGGCCAGCTCCTCGGTTTCCCCGTTTCTGAGCAAGGGATCAAGGCCAACCCGGAGAGGATTCGGTCCTTCGAGCAGATGGCCCGGCCGACCAACCTGGTCGGCATCCAGAAGATCACCGGCTGCCTCGCTTTGCTCAATGCTTCATCAGTCGGCTGGGAGAAAAGGCCCTTCCTCTCTACCACCTACTCAAAAAGGCAGACGGCTTCGTCTCGAGCGACGAGGCGGAAGAGGCCCTGCGCGACCTCAAGCGTGCACTAACCAACGCGCCCGTGTAGTTCGCACTAGCAGACAAAGAACTGATGCTGCTCTACATCATGGCAACCAGCCGTGTCGTCAGCATCGTCATGGTCGTCGAGCGCTCAGAGTCGGCCCAAGCCTAGCCGGTCCAACGACCGGTCTACTATCTGAGCGAGGTGCTGCCCGCCTCCAAGCAAAACTACCCGCACTACCATAAGATGTGCTACGGCATGTTCCTGGCGGCCCGGAAGCTCAAGCCCTACTTCCAGGAACACCCATTGAAGGTGGTAAGCACCGCTCCCCTCGGGGAGATCATGGGTAACCGGGACACGGCTAGACGGATCGCCAAGTGGGCCCTCCAGTTGACCGACCACGACATCGCCAATGAGTCTTGCACCATCGTCAAGTATCAATCCTTGGCGAACTTCCTCGTCGACTGGGTAGAAACAGAGTACCTGCCGCCACCTCCCGACTCCACCCATTGGCGCATGTACTTCGACGGTTCAAAGATGCGTACCAGTCTCGAAGCCGGCATCGTTCTATCCTACCCCAAGGGGGACCTGCTGCAGTACGTCCTACAGATCCACTTCGTCGCATCAAACAACATTGCGGAGTACGAAGCGCTCACCCATGGCCTCTAACTAGCTACGGAAATCAGTGTCCAACGCATCCTCTGCTTCGGCGACTCCAACCTGGTGGTGCAACAAGTCACTGGCGAATGGGACACCACAGATGCAAACATGGCTAGCTATCATTTCCTCGTCCAGCAACTGACCGGCGGTTTCGAAGGTTGCGAGTTCCACCACATCCTTCGAGCCGGCAACGAGGCTGCCGACACATTGGCGAAGATTGGCTCCACCCAGCAGACCATCCTAGCCGACGTGTCCTTGGAGCACCTGTGAGAGCCCTCCATCACACCATCTCCAGAATTCGAGTCCATCTTCATCCCGGCAGACCCGGGGGCTACGTCGCCAGTCCCGGGGGCTACCGACGTCGACTCAGGGACTATCGCCACCCTGCCGGCTGCGACTCCAGCCGGCACAGGGGTTGTCGGCCCTCCCGCAAGGTCCCTCCCACCCGACTCGGGGACTGCAGCAGTCAACCAGCTGCCTGCCGCCCCCGCCCTAACAAGCCCAGTCATGGTGGTCGTGCTAATGGTGGTCAGGGGGCCATCCTGGGCACAACCTTTCCTTGAATACATCGAGAATGGCACCCTACCTACGAACGATGTTGATGCTCGAAAAATCCAAAGGCGCTCTGCCACCTACACCATCATCAACAACGAGCTCGTCAAGCGCAGCATCTCCGGGGTATTCCAATGTTGTGTCGAGGTGGACAAGGGCCGTGAGATCCTCCTCGACTTCCACCAGGGCGAGTGCGATCACCATGCCGCCTCGTGCTCTCTCGTGGCCAAGGTGTTCCGCCACGGGTTCCACTGGACGTTTGCCCTAAAATACGGCAAGGAGCTGGTCAACAAGTGCAACGGCTGCTAGCGCTTCAAAGCACGCAACCACCAGCTGGTCGTGGCCCTGCAAACTAACCCCCTCACCTGGCCTTTTGCCGTGTGCGGCCTAGACATGGTGGGTCCATTCAAAACCGCCCGAGACGGCGTGACACATCTCCTGGTGGACGTCGACAAGTTCATGAAATGGATCAAGGCCATGCTAATCAAGAAGCTTGACGGCCCAACGGCCTTCACGTTCATCAAGGACATCACCGTCCGCAAAGGCCTCCCCAACATCATCATCACCAACAACGGCACCAACTTTGCCAAGGGCACACTCGCCCATTACTGCAACAAGCAAGGAATCCAGCTAGACCTCATGTCTGTGGCCCACCCACAGTTAAACAGCCAGGCGGAGCAGGCAAATGGCCTCATCCTGGATGGCCTAAAGCCCAAGCTGGTCAAGCCGCTCGAGCGCTCGGCCAGCGCCTGGGTCGACGAACTGCCGGCTGTGCTATGGAGCCTGCGAACCACGCCAAACTGGTCGACCGATTTCACCCCATTATTTCTGGTGTATGGGGTTGAGGCAATCATCCCTACTGACGTCGAGTTCGACTCGCCACGGGTCACCCTATACACCGAGGCCGACTCCAAAGAAGCTATAGAAGACAGCGTCGACCTCTTCGAGGAGGCACGTGAGCTAGCGCTGTCTAGAACAGCCATCTACCAGCACGGTCTGTGCCGCTACCACAACCATCGGGTCAAGCCTCTCTCATTCCGAGAAGGCGATCTAGTGCTCCGGCTGATCCAACGGACAACCGGCCAGCACAAGTCGTCCGCCCCATGGGAGGTCCCATTCATCATCAGCAAAGCTCTGAGCAACAACGCCTACTATCGGATCGATGCTCGGAAGGGAGGAAAGAACAAGAAGGACGCGTCCAGCTCCAAGACGAAGCGACTGTGGAACGGAACTCCTCTGTCCATTTTATAGTTAAACAAGTATATGTATGTATCTTCCCTATTTTCAATCAATGAACAGCCGACACCCTAGAGCAGGACTCGGGGGCTGCCTTTTCCATCCTACCTATGGTCCAGTTATCTTCTTTCTCCAGCCGCCCCCGAGTTGGCCCAGCCGGCTCAGGGACTGCCGGGTCACCCAACTCCCACCCTGGCTCGGCAAAGTACCATACCTCCTCCCCGGTGACCTAACCCTTGCCGGCTACATACCACAACCTAGCCGTCCGGCCGGCGGGCGCACATGCAAAGGGGGCGGAGCACATGGAAAATATTGACAAGGGTCGGGCAGGGTCCAACCATGCTACTTGGTTCGTTCAAAAACCCAACTTGCAAAAGCCAAAAGTAGCAACATCCTGCCTTCGGCAGCCCATTCCTCGCCCGGCCATAGTCCGCAAGCCGGTTGGCCCACGGGAAAAAAGGCAAAGGAGCGGGGCACATTGGAAAACGACTAACACAAGGAAAAGTGTCGAACGAACCGACAGACGGCAACCAAGTTAAACTAAAACTGCAGTGCATAATAAAAAGATAGCGACACAAGGCCGAAATTGCATTACAATAAACTTATACCCCCGGTGGGTGGACTTATCCATAACAAAGTGCGAGTAACAAAAGCAAGAAGATACAAGTAACGAGCGGCTCCAGCAGTGCCGCCTCCCCGTCCCAGCCGGCGGGGTCGTCGGGTTTGTCTAAGCGTCGGGGGCTAGCCGCGCTTCTCGGCTGGCCTCCGCGTCGCCAGTTTGTGGCACGTCGACGTCTCCAGTTGGCGGCATTGATTGGACCGCCTCGGCGTCACGAGCAGGTGGCTCCATCCCTTGCATAGAAGATTGGGCCACACCCCCAACGGCCGCCTCGCCGCCCCCCCCCCCCATCGCCTTCACGCTCCTCCGAGCTAGACCCACCTCCTCGTCGCTGGCGACAATGGGGATGCTGAACTCGTCCTCTTTGTCGAGCACACCGTCCTCACCCATCTCGGGGTAGTATGTCTCCAGCCCCATGTAGGTCGCGATCTCGTAGGCCCGGAAGCCCACCTGCGATGCCGCTCGCATCATGGCCAGCTGGTCCGGGTTAATACCTGAGTACCAGGACAGCACAAAAGTCAGCATGATCCTAGCTTCTCCCCTCACCGCCGACGCCCTCCATGCATCGAAGCAGTCCACAGCATGCTCCATCCATCCTGCAATCGGCTAATGAGAATCCCCACCGCCCGTTCGGGCAAAAGGGCCCTCACGATGTTCAGGCCCGCCGTCTGGAGCCAGTCATAAAGAACCTGTAGGAAATCCAGCCAGGTCTCACAGGTGTGGGCCATCTCCCCCATCGTCCAGCGGCATCGGCGTCAGGCTTGCAGCCCGCCCGGTGCTGCTCCTCCCAGCGGGCCTCGACGGCCCGCTCCGCCCATGCCTGTGCTTCTGGGAAGTGGACTAGCCCAGCAAATGATAAGAAGAAGAGCCGGCAAAGCATGACAAACAAGAACGACGACACTTACTAGCAAACATGTTTCCCACCCCGTGGAAAATATTGAGCGCTCTAGTCGCCTCCCTCTCCGCCTTTGCCTTGAGCGTCGTTGCCTCGCTCGCCTCCTCCGTAAGCCGAGCAACCTCGACCTGGAGAGTCCCTGTCGCCCCCTCACTAGCGACTGACGCCTGCAGCCACCTCCTTCACCGTCGTCTCATCCTGGAGCGCCCCGGCAAGCCGCTCCACTTCCGCCTTCAGCAACACCGCGGCCGCTTGTTCGACCTCCAGCTCCTTCCTCAGCCGGTCGCGGTCCCTGGCGATCTCATCGCGCTTGCACCGAACATCGGGAAGCGCAAGATGCAGCTCCTCTGCCTCAGCCACGGGGAGGGCCGCTGCTGCCCAAAAAACAAGTCAACAGTCGGCTCGACGACACCAATACAAAGCAAAGAAGATTTGGTTCGGCTGCCACGAAGTCGCGCAGCCAGCCTGAATCTCAGGGACTATACCCAGTGGGTGCGCTCGCACGCACCCACCACAGCAAAAACTTAACCTTAACCTTCTCGAGCTCGGCCGTCCGGGCCTCGAGATCCTTGCGGATCTTGAAGTACGAGCTTGTGTTGTAGCAGCACAGCGTGGCCTCCTCCTAGAAGAGCGCATCACGCTTCACCAGGTCGGCCTAAGGAAAAACAATGAAGAAGATCAGAAGTGAGGATGATTTGGCCCGGCTACCATAAAACCGCGCAGCCGGCCCGAATATTGGAGACTACACCCAGAGGGTGCGCTGGGGCGCACCGACCATAGAATACACGGAAAGAAAGGTTCCATGAAGAGCTTACATGAACGGCCTTCTCACGAGCACAAGATTGCTCACCGCTGACTAGGAGAAGCTGGCTATCTCGTGATGGTATTGGGCCATCACATTGGTGAGCGGCGACAGCACCATGGGTTGTCCGCCAGTTGAAGAACTCGCCCCGGCCGCTGCCAGGGCACAGCTCAGCTTCCTCCACTCCTCCCTAACATGGGACAGCGATCGGGTCACCCGGCCGGCTCCAGTGGCACGAGGCGCCGCCGACGCAGCCGGGTTCGCCTGCACCGTCGAAGCAACCAAGGCTCGGCTGTCGCCACTCCTTGCCTCGGACTCGGCCCGGCATCCCAAGTTGGATGCTGAGCTCAACACCTCCTAGGCCGCTAGCTCCACAACAGGTGGCGCCTCCACCTCCGGGGGCGGCTCCGGATGCACCTCCATGCGCGCCGACGAGGCCCCCGCGACAGGAGTCTCACGGGCCGTTGGCATCATGGTGGCACTCATCGCCCCGGCCAAGGGGCCGCCAGAGCCAGTCGCCGCAGATGACGAGGCCTTCGCCTTGGCGGTACGAAGCTGGACGGTGCGCTCCATTCGAGCCGCGCCAGTGCCGCGTGCTCCACACCAAGAGGCAAGGACCGATGCCTCCGGCACCAGTAGTTGGATGGCCTCATTGTTAAAGAAATGAGACAGCACGAACTCAAACGCCACGTGGCAAAGAAAGTAAAAAAAATAAAAAAGGCACAAGCCTCCAAAGGACCTTACCCCGCAACATGGGGAATCTCGCAGCTACCGTGCCTAAGCCTCTTCCACGCTGGCGGAGGGGCGCCCGGCGGCAGCGCCGCCGACCGAGCCTTCTTGGCGGCCGGGCCAATGACCAAACCCTCGACTGTTCGATTGTCCCTATGGTCTTCCTCTCCCGTCTTGCGGCGGGCCAGCTGGCCCCCAATCGATAGCTCTGCACTCCTCCCTCGACGATGCCCAGAGGGGGCCTCCTCACAGCTGGTGGTGCCTCTAGTACCCGCACGTCGTCATTGTCGTCATCATCGTCGGTCTAATCCTTCACGGACCCGTTGGGGCAGGGATTGTTCGATTTCCCCCACCCCGCGGGCCGTGTAGCTGGCTGGCTCCTCCTCCTCCTCCTCATCGTCATCCTCATCCTCTTCCGCCACCTCCGGCGCGCCTGATCTATTGGAAATATGCCCTAGAGGCAATAATAATTAGTTATTATTATATTTCTTTGTTCATGATAATCATTTATTATCCATGCTATAATTGTATTGATTGGAAACACAATACTTGTGTGGATACATAGACAAAACACTGTCCCTAGTAAGCCTCTAGTTGACTAGCTCGTTGATCAAAGATGGTCAAGGTTTCCTGGCCATAGGCAAGTGTTGTTACTTGATAACGGGATCACGTCATTAGGAGAATCATGTGATGGACTAGACCCAAACTAATAGACGTAGCATGTTGATCGTGTCATTTTGTTGCTACTGTTTTCTGCGTGTCAAGTATTTGTTCCTATGACCATGAGATCATATAACTCACTGACACCAGAGGAATGCTTTATGTGTATCAAACGTTGCAACGTAACTGGGTGACTATAACGATGCTCTACAGGTATCTCCAAAGGTGTTCGTTGAGTTAGTATGGATCAAGACTGGGATTTGTCACTCCGTATGACGGAGAGGTATCTCGGGGCCCACTCGGTAATACAACATCACACACAAGCCTTGCAAGCAATGTGACTTAGTGTAAGTTGCGGGATCTTGTATTACGAAACGAGTAAAGAGACTTGCCGGTAAACGAGATTGAAATAGGTATGCGGATACTGATGATCGAATCTCAGGCAAGTAACATACCGAAGGACAAAGGGAATGACATACGGGATTATATGAGTCCTTGGCACTGAGGTTCAAACGATAAGATCTTCGTAGAATATGTAGGATCCAATATGGGCATCCAGGTCCCGCTATTGGATATTGACCGAGGAGTCACTCGGGCCATGTCTACATAGTTCTTGAGCCCGCAGGGTCTGCACACTTAAGGTTCGACGTTGTTTTATGCGTATTTGAGTTATATGGTTGGTTACCGAATGTTGTTCAAAGTCCCGGATGAGATCACGGACGTCACGAGGGTTTCCGGAATGGTCCGAAAACGAAGATTGATATATAGGATGACCTCATTTGGTTACCGGAAGATTTTCGTGCATTACTCGAAAAGTTTCGGGCTCATCGGTAGTGTACTGGGAGTGCCGGGAGGGGTGCTGGGGACCATCAGGAGGGGTGTCACGCCCTAAGGGGTCTCATGGGCTATGGTAAGAGATAAACCAGCCCCTAGTGGGCTGGAATAAGTTCCCACTAAGGCCCATAAGGTTTGAGAAGGAAAAACACAAGGTGGAAAGAGTTTCCAAGTGGGAAGGTGGAATCCTACTCCTAGTAGGATTGGAGTAGGACTCCTCCACCTCTAATTTCGGCCAAACCTTTAGGTTTTGAGGCTGCCTCCTCCCCTCCCTCCTTCCTATATATAGTGGGGTTTTAGGGATGATTTGAGACAACTTTTGCCACGGCAGCCCGACCACATACCTCCACGGTTTTACCTCTAGATCGCGTTTATGCGGAGCTCGGGCGGAGCCCTGCTGAGATTAGATCACCACCAACCTCCGGAGCGCCGTCACGCTGCCGGATAACTCATCTACCTCTCTGTCTCTCTTGCTGGATCAAGAAGGCCGAGATCATCATTGAGATGTACGTGTGCTGAACGCGGAGGTGCCGTCCGTTCGGCACTAGATCGTGGGACGGATCGCGGGACGGTTCGTGGGACGGTTCGCGGGGCAGATCGAGGGACGTGAGGACGTTCCACTACATCAACTGCGTTCACTAACGCTTCTGTTGTGCGATCTACAAGGGTACGTAGATCAGAAATCCCCTCTCGTAGATGGACATCACCATGATAGGTCTTCGTGCGCGTAGGAAAATTTTTGTTTCCCATGCGACGTTCCCCAACATGATCCTCGGGGCCGGCAGGGCTGTCCCCGTCTGACTCATAGTCCTCGGCGTCGGAATCCTCCCGGTCCGGAACGAGGTTCTCCGGGTTCGGGCCGTCCACCGTGTTCTGCCGAGCAAAATGCTGAGGAAAGGCGCAATCGCTTATCAGATACCGTAAAAAAGAAATGTGAAAAGACAACCTCAGTCGGACGAAAACTCACCGCCGGCACACGGTTACCACGATGGAATGGCTCCATGCCGAATCTCCACCTCTCCTCATCCAGCTAGAAGATGGGGATGTTGTTCACCCTAGGGCGACCTTGCTTGACGGGAGCTCCACTGTTGAGAGCCGGCATAGGTCCTTGCGGCCGCTCATATCGCACAACCGGTGCGGCCGTGACTGCAGCAGCAACACTCAGCGGGAAATGAACGCCGCCACCAAATTCGAGGCCACCAGCCCCTGGGAACCCTTAAGCTCCTGCAGCCGGCCACCGATCGCCATCAGCTCGTAGTTGCAAACCTCGAGGCTCCAGTTCTCCCTAGTCGGTGGCGTTGATACGTCTCAAACGTATCAATAATTTTTGATGGTTTCATGCTGTTATCTTGTCATCTTTGGATGTTTTATGTATCTTTTATATCTTTTTTGGGACTAACTTATTAATTCAGTGCCAAGTGCCAGTTCCTGTTTTTTCTGTGTTATTGGCTCTTTTCAGATCTGATTTTGGAACGGATTCCAAACGGAATAAAATCCGTGAAATAAATTTTTCCTGAGCGGAAGAAGATCAGGGAGCTTGAGGGCCAAGCCAGGAGGTCTACAGGGGGCCCACAAGCCCCCTAGCCGCCACCAGGGGTGGCGGCTAGCAGGCTTGTGGCCTCCCTGGTGCCCCCTGACCTAGCTCCTTCGCCTATATATTCCCTAAAATATGGAAAAATCAGGGAATCCACGAAAACACTTTTCCACCGTTCGCAAGCTTCCGTTTCCGCAAGATCTCATCTGGAGACCCTTCTCGGTGCCCTGTCGAAGGGGACTTTGCAGTTGGAGGGCTTCTACATCAACATCATTGCCCCTCCAATGACTCGTGAGTATTTCACTTCAGATCTATGGGTCCGTAGTTAGTAGCTAGATGGCTTCTTCTCTCTCTTGGATCTTCAATACAAAGTTCTCGATGATCTTCATGGAGATCTATCCGATGTAATCCTCTTTGGCGGTGTGTTTGTCGAGATCCAATGAATTGTGGATTTGTGATCAGATTATCTATGATATATATTTGAGTCTTTGCTGATTTCTTATTTGCATGATTTGATATCCTTGTAATTCTCTCCGAGTCTTGGGTTTTGTTTGGCCAACTAGATCTATGATTCTTGCAATGGGAGAAGTGCTTGGTTTTTGGTTCTTACCGTGTGGTGACCTTTCCTAGTGACAGTAGGGGCAGCAAGGCACACATCGTGTAGTTGCCATCAAGGGTAACAAGGTGGGCTTTGTCATAGATATGAGATTGTCCATCTACATCATGTCATCTTGCTTAAGGCGTTACTCTGTTCTTTTGGATTTAATACACTAGATGCATGCTGGATAGCGGTCGATGTGTGGAGTAATAGTAGTACATGCATAAATTATCGGTCTACTAGTTTTGGACGTGATGCCTATAGATATAATCATTGCCATAGATGACGTCACGACTTTGCGCGGTTCTATCAATTGCTCGACAGTAATTTGTTCACCCACCGTCTACTTGCTTTCATGAGAGAAGCCACTAGTAAACACTACGGCCCCTGGGTCTATTCACACCTATCTTTTCCACTTTCCTTTTACTTTGCTTTGTTACTTTGTTGCTTTCAGTTCTCACTTGGCAAACAATCTATAAGGGATTGACAACCCCTTCATAGCGTTGGGAGCAAGCTTTTTGTGTTTGTGCACGCACTTGAGATACTCCTTCACTTGATCGATACCTTGGTTCTCAAACTGAGGGAAATACTTACCACCGCTGCGCTACATCTGTAGCGACCCGACTCAAAATGAGTCAAGCCTCCGTGTATCTGTGCCTTCCCTGGATCAGTATGCTAGCATACACAGTACATCAATGTATATATCAAAGTGCAAGCACATGTAAATAGCGTAAAACTGATATATACCTTAAAAATCTCAGCGGAAACAGTCAAAGCGAGTGGAGTCCCAAATAACACCAACGACAGGTTCAGTACGCACCGTAACCCTGAATCGTACACTTACTCGTCGAAGAAAGTATCTGCAACATAAGACGTTGCAGCCGTGTAGGTCAGCATATTGAATATGCCGGAAAGTCATCAAAGAGAGGGGGTGAAATAATAATCATCTATTCTACATGCATATATGGCAGGTGGGGCTATAAGTTTTTAGCGAACAGCAAGTTTTCTCCTACATCAAGAGAGGGTTAAAAGAAAAATATTACTACGTTGTTTGTTGTTAACGAGATGGTTCCGCCAACCAATTCTCGTACCCGAGTTGTCAATAATTCCCACATCATTATTAAATTGTGTTGAGAGTTCAGGAAAATTTCAATGCCTTCGGCTCAAGTTGTGCATAACCGTGGACACGGCTAATCGATTAGGTTTCAACACTCTGCAGAGTTTTGCACACGTTCCCCACAAGATTTGATCGCCTCCGGGTATGTCCTCGCACTTCGGGGTGTTTGAAGACCGGATGATCAAAACATGGTCTTTCAACGAGTCCCTCTGATCCCCTGTCGGTGCCCATCCAATCCTACCGTTCTTCTACATCTACTAGCACCGCCTGTCCAGAGTCACCGCGTTGTCCAACCAAGCCAGAGCCCATAATGACGTGTGGCTGTGCAGGTAAGCCTTGGGTCTTGAAGCCTCCGTCCGTCTCTTTGAGCCTGGGTGAAGCTTTCCGCAAGATGTCATGGCACGTCTCCATGCATCCCGAGTCGTCCACTGGTTTATCCACGGAGCCCATCTAAACCGTCCTTCACCCAGAGTTGCATTGCATCACGAGGTCTTGAAAAGTCTTGACTTAACCGGTCTTGGTTATTTAATTATTCTCGCATCACTCGTGATAAACTCTCAACCAGAACCCCGTCTACACAAGCATAGCATAATAGAATTCGTCGTCCCGGGCCAAGTAACAGGGTTGTTGGGGTGCCTACCACATGATACTACATCAAGTAACCATATTTTTCCAAGTACCTAGTCAGCATGCAAATGGGTATAGGAAGGTAGAACTACGATGCATGAAAACATAGGTGATACATGATCAAATGACTTGCCTTGCTGATAGTTGTCGTTATCAAGCGCTTCTAAGTTGCACGCTTCTCACTCCGGGTAATCTATCGATACAAACAAAATACATACAATCAGCACTACAATTACTAGCAATCAAAATAAAACCACTAACACATCAATGTCAAAGCATAAAGTGAAGCAATTCACTTATCATAACCAAAACAGAATCTATTTTTGATAAAACCCCAAGTAAAAATATTTAAAAAAAATAAACTTAAACTACAAAAAGATATGATCACTAGGAAGCATCAGCAAAAAGAATCAAATTAAAAGCTATTTTTAAACTCCTGGAATAAGCAAAACAAGATTTAAACTAAATCTGATCTAATTCAAATTTTGAAATTTCAAACATAGGCAAATAATATGTTTTCGAAAACTACAGAAACATTGTGATCTACTAGAAAAAGAATCAACCTAATTGGACCTCTAGATCAAAAGTTCTAGGGAAAACAAAATTTAAACTCTCTCTGTTTTCTAACTAAAACAGAAAAAAGAAAATTAGATCTAGCGGACAGGGGGGTATGTGGCAGCTCCTCATTGGCCTAGCTGGCGTGTGCTGTGGGGCTAACTAGCAAACGGCCGATAACTAAACAAAACTCCGGCTAAAAATAAGTGAGACAGAAAATCGTTCGGTTCTTTAACTAAAAACCGAAAGGGTAAGTTGCTTTTAATGTACGCGGTTGGATCTAGATCTAATGGTAGGCTACAAAATACAAAAAAAAACAAAACGAACAAAAGAAAAAAGAAAAGGAGTTACCTCCCGTGGTTGAACATAGCAGGGAAAGCTCCGGCGATGGGCGACTATGCCTGCGAGGTGGGGAGGGTGGTTCCTGCGTGGGGAGGGGTCGCCGGCGGGGTGGGGTGGCGGAGGAGGGGGGCGGGGGAGGGAGGTGTGAGGGGGGTCCTGGGGGCTCCTGAGGCAAGGAGGAGGAAGGCTCTGGTGCCGCTGCTCTGGTCGGTCCCTGGCAGGGAGCCGATGGGGCCTGGGGCGAGGGGGCGGTGGCGACGAAGGAGGGTGGCGGCAGGGGGGGTGGTGCAGCGTGGTAGGGGGAGGGCTACAGCGGTCCAGGAGGCGGTGGGGAGATGCTGGGGCGACAGGGGATCTCTAGAGCGAGCTCCTCGTGCGTTCTTGAGAGGGAAAAGGGGAGGTGGTGGGGAGATGCTACGGGCAGGGGAACGGGGCGTTTCTCGAGGGGAATGGAACGAGGAGGGCGAGGGATCCTTATAGGGCGACGGGAGGCGAGGGGAGGCAACAAATCCCGCAAATCGGGTGAGGGAAGCTTCCATGGGGCTTCAGCCATTGCGTGGGAAAGAAAGGAACGAGAGGAGGAGGAAGAAGAAGTTTCGGTTGGGCCAATTTTGGGAAAGTGTCTTAATGGTCCTGCTCTAGTTTCGAAATAATGGGGATTCCTTTCCTATTTTCAAAACCGGAAGGTAAAAAATTAAAAGGGAAACTAAATAAATTCGGAATATAGAGTTTCTATATACTAAAATTATCAGAAAAATAAAATCTAAATGATGGGCATTTTTCCACGACAAAAATAAAAACTTAAAAAAAATCAGAAAATCCCCTAAATTCTTTATTTCTTTTTGCAAATAATTTTCAAATAAACCCTGGGGTTTTATGGTTCAAATACTTCAACTAAATGCCCCTGGTTTGGAGGGTCATGTTCCTCCACTCTTTCTTGCTTGGCAAGATAATAATCCGGGCACTCCGTGAGTGAAGAAGAAAACGAATTTGCAAAAGAACAATTGAAAGAAATTCAAATGCCACCTTCATTCAAAATCGTTATAATTTGAAGAAGTCATGTCATCTTCTCTCATTGATTTTAAATGGATGAATTTGGAATTCACCGGAAAAAAGGGGAAAGTCATTTTATTCCCTCTCATTCAAAAGTTTTCGAAAAGTTTCAAATTTCACTCAAGTTTCAATCACTCAAACAAACAAACAATCAAGCTAATAATTTTGTTAACATTCCAAAATTTGGGATGTTACAAACCTACCTCACTTAAAATGAATCTCGTCCTCGAGATTCGAAGAGGCTAGAAAGAAGGGTTAGGGTTTGGGGGTCTTCTAACAAATCCTACCTCCGGCAAAGTGGGATGCTACCACACTTAAAATAAAGATTATTGGTCCCTCAAAACTTTAACAATCCCCGGAGGTTTTGGCATCTGACTCCTCACAGTCTTCATATATTCCGCTATATTCATAACGTCACCATCAAAATGAGGGTTATTCTGTTGATATAAGCTTCTTCCGTTACTGGGTCTTCTTAACTGACAGTCTCGTGGTCAATTCTAAATAACCTATCGATGATTCTCATGGTGGTCTACCATTTGTGGTTATCGTGCAGAGAGAGGGGTCTTGGTTTCATCCTCATCGTAAAATTTCTTACGCGTGACAACTAATGCCATGTACATGGGGTTTTCATCATACCGTTCTAAGGCTTTAAACCAAAGCTTCAAAGAACGCCGTCTCTCTCTATGGGTAAGTCTCTCAGATTTACCATTCCGAATAGCAAGATAAATGATAAGAGTAAGTCTTCATGGTGATCAATCCATTCCACACCCAAATCATTTCTCTGTATAAGGTTTAGCGAATCTCGCATTCTAACACTTGGGCATCCTGACAAGCATTGCAGAATTTCTCTGGTCCACGAACGAAGTTCGGATAATCCATTGGTTCTGCAAGCTAACAAAACATCTAACGTATCTTCACAACTCTCAGGTTTTCGTATGCTCCTAAGAAAACGTTTGCTAATCCAAGTTTCCTCCTCCAAAAAGATAGTACTTGATCCTTATTAGTCCCGGGGTCTATGGGTTTCAGGCATACTGGAATTACTCTGCCTTTAAATCCTATAGTGTTTCATTCCATCATACTCTTGGGGTAACCATCATAAAAAAATAATCCTCGGACTTATTTTTGGTTCACACGCCACTCTGTGGGATACCATAAGAAGATATTGCTCATCGATAATTCATATTTATTTCACACTCAATCCTTTATTACATCCTTAATTTCTTCTCAAAACTCCAAATTCAAAAGTAACTTTATTACAAATGCTGCCATCCACATTGTTCGGTATGGTCAAGCATTCCTGCCAACTTTATTCATTTGTCTCCCTTGGAGATACCTTAGTTCCACTGGAACTTTCCTATGTGTTCCTTGAAATCATCCATCTTTTGCTTTCTCATGGTGGCCATGAGCTTCATCTCCATCATCTCCGCATGCACTTCACTCAGGTATTCCTGGGTATGACGGAGTCTTGCTTCAAGTATTTCTCCAATCTGACGTATGGCTTCCATGGCAGCTTCACGAACAGCAGCAAAGAAAATTTCTCGTGGTACACGTGAAATGAAAAAGTATTGCCCCATAGTCTTTGGACAAACACCTTTCACATGGTGGAGGTGTACTTCCACATACCAAAGTTCCACTCCATTTTCCATGAACGGGTAGCCTTTGTAGACTGCATCTCCTTCAAGATGAATGTGCTTCATCATGTCCTTCAGGATTTTTGGGTAATCATGATCGCTGGTCAGGGTCATGATCGTTTCTGGGCCCTTGAGGAATGACTCGTAGAGAGTTGTCATCTGCAGGTGTCAGTAAATAGGTACTCAGAGGAATGTATGTGTCTCCTTGGTAATTATGGTACATTCCTACTCAGTGGATCCTGTGGGTTTACCGATTACTACCACACTTAAAAGTGAATTATACTCATGCCTGCATAGACCATATTTTCTCATATCCTCATAAATGTTCAGAGATCTTTGTTCGTAGAGAAACAACGCATACAGTTTCAACATAGGCAATCATGAGACAATAAATTCCATTGATCCATGAAGTTATTACAATCTCAGGGACTTCTGTTACAAAAAAATCAACTCCATGGTCTCATGAAAAACAAGAGTGCTTCATATTACACTAATTGCCGCGGTCAAAACTTAACTACCCCATTTTAGCTTTCTTTCTACGTGGACAATCATTAGCAAAATGTCCTGCTTCCTTGCAACGAAAGCAAATGAGTTCTGACAAGTCTCGAGGCGTCTTAGTGTTTTCTTTTGCTCCTTGGGTTTATGGCTTCCTTCCTGAGCACATGTATTTGTGGTGGCCAAATTCCATACACTTGTAACATCTGACATGACTCAGGTCTTTATCTGCAGAGATTTAGCTCTTCCGAGGGTACTTTTTCTTCTTTCCGGACTCCTTTATTTTGGCCAGTTCTTCTATTTCAAGTGGATCAAACTCCACTTTTTTCGTCGGGAAGTTTCCCAGATACTCTTGGCTTCCCTTCGTGCAATCCTGTGAATAATGTCCTTCTTCTCCACATGAGTAGCATGCATTGGAGAAAAATCTGCTCAGACCTTATTCATCAGGGTCTTCTATATTTTCATTCATCACAGATTCTTCTAGAATCTTCTTCTTGAGGGTTTCCATCATTGCATCTTTCTACTGCTTGACAACTTGTTGCACCTTGGGGTAAATGTGACATTGAGCTGGGTAGTGGGTGGTTCCTTCACAAAGGAAACAAGTCACCTGACTACTTGGGCACTCCTCAGCTGGGTGATTTTCTTCACAATGAGTTCATCCATCCTTGTGTTCTTCCTGGGTGTGTCCTATTTCTCCACAGATCTTTCATGCACAAGTCTTCTCCTTCGGATTATCATAGCACTTCTGAATGAGACGGGATCTTAACAGAGTCTCCTTCAATTCGTCCCAAGTTTCTGCTCCACTAAATCCTTGTATGGCATGGTGCATTTTCCACCAAATAGCAGCACCTTGGGTAAAGTACTAAAGAGCGTGTGCCACTTCATATTTCCTTGAGATCAAGTTGCTCCCGAAGTGGTTCTCCATGTTTTGAATCCATATTTCAGCCTCCAGCTGGGTAATTGGTCCAGAGATTTCAAGTCCAGCTTCATACTCCATCTGGTAGGGTCGAGGTTTTGGGGATGAGACGGGTAAGAGAGGGAGGGAGATACACACAATAAAACAATATTTTTGAGAATAGGTTTTATTTGTGGCCGTCGGAAAACACACACCAATGACGGCTCACAAATCATCGTATCTAACATGGGTATATAAAAGGGCTTTGGACTTCTAATGGTCATATAATTATTCGAACACTTCAGGGTCTTCGAGTTCTTTGGGTCTTGAGAGTCTTCTGTTGGTGTAGCTTCAATTCTTCAAATGTGTGGTGAAATCCTCTTTACTTTGAAGTATAACTCCGTTGATTCTTCATGAGGTCAAAGGGGTAAGGAGATTGTATAACTATTTGAGGTGAGAGAGAACATTTGATGAAATCAGAAGAGATGAGAAGTGAAAGGTGTTCTCGAAAATAAGATTTTTGAGAGATCCTATCCTAAGAAGTTTCCAGTTTCAAGGGTCACATCCTACAGTCAACATGTGCTCTGATACCATTTCTGTAGCGACCCGACTCAAAACGAGTCAAGCCTCTGTGTATCAGTGCCTTCCCTGGATCAGTATGTTGGCACACACAGTACATCAATGTATATATCAAAGTGCAACCACATGTAAATAGCGTAAAAATCTCAGCGGAAATAGTCAAAGGGGTGGAGTCCCAAATGACACCAACGGCAGGTTGAGTGCGGACCGTAACCCTGAATCGTACACTTACTCGTCGAAGAAAGTATCTGCAACATAAGACGTTGCAGTCGTGTAGGTCAGCATATTGAATATGCCGCCAAGTCATCAAAGAGAGGGGGTGAAATAATAATCATCTATTCTACATGCATATATGGCAGGTGGGGCTATAAGTTTTTAGCGAAAAGCAAGTTTTCTCCTACATCAAGAGAGGGGTAAAAGCAAAATATTACTACGTTGTTTGTTGTTAACGAGATGGTTCCGCCAACCAATTCTCGTACCCGAGTTGTCAATAATTCCCACATCATTATTAAATTGTGTTGAGAGTTCAGGTAAATTTCAATGCCTTTGGCTCAAGTTGTCCATGACCGTGGACACGGCTAATCAATTAGGTTTGAATACTCTGCAGAGTTTTGCACACGTTCCCCACAAGATTTGATCGCCTCCGGGTATGTCCTCGCACTTCGGGGTGTTTGAAGACCGGATGATCAAAACATGGTCTTTCCACGGGTCCCTCTGATCCTCTGTCGGTGCCCATCCAATCCTACCGTTCTTCTACATCTGCTAGCACCGCCTGTCCAGAGTCGCCACGTTGTCCAACGAAGCCAGAGCCCATAATGACGTGTGGCTGTGCAGGTAAGCCTTGGGTCTTGAAGCCTCTGTCCGTCTCTTCGAGCCTGGGTGAAGCTTTCCGCAAGATATCATGGCACGTCTCCATGCATCCCGGGTCGTCCACTGGTTTATCCAGGGAGCCCATCTAAACCGTCCTTCACCCAGAGTTGCATTGCATCACGAGGTCTTGAAAAGTCTTGACTTAACCGGTCCTGGTTATTAAATTATTCTCGCATCACTCGTGATAAACTCTCAACCAGAACCCCGTCTACACAAGCATAGCATAATAGAATTCGTCATCCCGGGCCAAGTAACAGGGTTGTTGGGGTGCCTACCACATGATACTACATCAAGTAACCATATTTTTCCATGTACCTAGTCAGCATGCAAATGGGTATAGGAAGGTAGAACTACGATGCATGAAAACATAGGTGATACATGATCAAATGACTTGCCTTGCTGATAGTTGTCGTTATCAAGCGCTTCTAAGTAGCACGCTTCGCACTCCGGGTAATCTATCGATACAAAAAAAATACATACAATCAGCACTACAATTACTAGCAATCAAAATAAAACCACTAACACATCAATATCAAAGCATAAAGTGAACCAATTCACTTATCATAACCAAAACAGAATCTGTTTTTTATAAAACCCCAAGTAAAAAATATTTTAAGAAAATTGAAACTTAAACTACAGAAAGATATGATCACTAGGAAGCATCAGCAAAAAGAATCAAATTAAAAGCTATTTTTAAACTCCTGGAATAAGCAAAACAAGATTTAAACTAAATCTGATCTAATTCAAATTTTGAAATTTCAAACATAGGCAAATAATATGTTTTCGAACACTACAGAAAAATTGTGATCTACTCGAAAAAGAATCAACCTCATTGGACCTCTAGATCAAAAATTATAGGGAAAACAAAATTTAAACTCTCTCTGTTTTCTAACTAAAACAGAAAAAAGAAAATTAGATCTAGCGGACAGGGGGTATGTGGCAGCTCCTGATTGGCCTAGATGGTGTGTGCTGCGGGGCTAACTAGCAAACGGCCAATAACTAAACAAAACTCCAGCTAAAAATAAGTGAGGCAGAAAATCGTTTGGTTCTTTAACTAAAAACCGAAAGGGTAAGTTGCTTTTAATGTACGCGGTTGGATCGAGATCTAACGGTAGGCTACACAATACAAGAAAACAAAACGAACAAAAGAAAAAAAGAAAAGGAGGAGTTACCTCCCGTGGCTGAACACAGCAGGGAAAGCTCCGGTGATGGGGGACTACGCCGGCGAGGTGGGGAGGGCGGCTCCTGCGTGGGGAGGGGTTGCCGGCAGGGTGGGGTGGCAGAGGAGGGGCCGGTGGAGGGGTGCGAGGGGGGTCCTGGGGGGCTCCTGAGGCGAGGAGGAGGAAGGCTCTAGTGCCGCTGCTCTGGTCGGTCCCTGGCAGGGAGCCGATGGGGCCTGGGGCGAGGGGGCGGTGGCGATAGAGGAGGGTGGTGGGGGTGCAGCGGGGTAGGGGGAGGGTTGTAGGGGTCCAGGAGGCGGTGGGGAGATGCTGGGGCGACAGGGGAGCTGTGGAGCGAGCTCCTGGTGCGTTCTTGACAGGGAAAAGGGGAGGTGGTGGGGAGATGCTACAGGCAGGGGAACGGGGCGTTTCTCGAGGGGAATGGAACGAGGAGGGCGAGGGGATCCTTATAGGGGCGACGGGAGGCGAGGGGAGGCAACAAATCCCGCGAATCGGGGGAGGGAAGCTTCCATGGGGTTTCTGCCATTGCGTGGGAAGGAAAGGAACGAGAGGAGAAAGAAGAAGTGTCGGTTGGGCCAATTTTGGGAAAGTGTCTTAATGGTCCTGCTCTAGTTTCCAAATAATGGGGATTCCTTTCCTATTTTCAAAACCGGAAGGTAAACAATTAAAAGGGAAACTAAATAAATTCGGAATATAGAGTTTCTATATAGTAAAATTATCAGAAAAATAAAATCTAAATGATGGGCATTTTTCCACGGCAAAAATAAAAATTTTAAAAAAATGTTTTTCAAAAAATCCCCTAAATGCTTTATTTCTTTTTGCAAATAATTTCCAAATAAACCCTGGGGTTTTATGGTTCAAAACTTCAAATAAATGCCCCTGGTTTGGAGGGTCATGTTCCTCCACTCTTTCTTGCTTGGCAAGATAATAATCCGGGCACTCCGGGAGTGAAGAAGAAAACGAATTTGCAAAACAACAATTGAAAGAAATTCAAATGCCACCTTCATTCAAAATCTTTATAATTTGAAGAAGACATGTCATCTTGTCTCATTGATTTTAAATGGATGAATTTGCAATTCACCGGAAAAAAGGGGAAAGTCATTTTATTCCCTGTCATTCAAAAGTTTTTGAAATGTTTCAAATTTCACTCAAGTTTCAATCACTCAAACAAACAAACAATCAAGCTAATAATTTTATTAACATTCCAAAATTTGGGATGTTACAACATCACCCTTTCCGCTTCAAGGGAACACCAATGCAAGGATCCAACGCCACGGGGGAAATCCTTTGCATATTTGCCTAGGAAGTCCCTTAAGGCTTAGCCGTAGCAGAAGGATTCCTGGTGCCGTTGCTGAGGAATATCAAGACAAGAACAGTCTCCCGTCAGCATGTTTCTGGCGCCGTTGCCGGGGAAGGAGAGATCTATCCAAGTAGGTCTCACAAACTCATCTCTTGCATTTACTTTTTTTTCCAGTTTCCTCTCATTTTGCTCTCCCCCACTTCACATTTTCCGTTTTCATTTGGCTTGCTCCTTTGCCGTTTTCTTTTGTCTTTCACCTTTTTGTTCGCCCTTTTTTCTCGCTTTCTTTCTGTTTTCTTGTGTTGCCATGTGCCTTCAATATGGTTGCATCTTCGCTTGCTGAAAATCTAGTGATATGGATCCTCATCCACTTGCTAATCTCTTTAAGAGATCCACTTACGTGGAACCAATTGCTAGTGAATTGAGTGCACTTGACTATCTTTATGTAGTTTTGCTTGAGATGCGTGAATCTGAAAATTGTGAGGAAGAAATTTATGAAGTGATTCACGAGGGCTCCTTGGATGAAAAGCATAATTTCAATGGTTTCACTATAAATTCTATTAGTGACAATCATGCTAAAAATATGCAAAACCCTAAGCTTGGGGATGCTAGTTTTGCTATGACCACTACTTATTGCAATAATCATGATTGGGGTGATGATTTTTCTTTTGATCTTGAAAATTTGTTCAAACCTCAAGATGAATATGATATTTGCAATAATATTGAAAGTGGTTTTGGAGAAGTCATGACTTTAATTCATGATAATCCCACTGTTTTTTAAGAGCGTCAACTTTGCATGCATGTGGATCACGAAAAGAATATCCTATGGGATAGCTATATTGTTGAATTTGAATATGATCCCACATGTAATTGCTATGAGAGAGGAAAATATTTTGGTAGAAACTTTCACGTTACCAAATTACCTCTCGTTATGTTGAGATTGATATTGTCTCTTTCTTCTTCCTTGCATTTGGTAACTATTGGTTGTCTTGCCAATTTGTTTTCCTATAAAATGCCTATGCATAGGAAGTATGTTAGACTTAGATGTGATTTTCACATGCTTTCTGATGCTCTCGTTGTGCTTCAATTCTTGTCTTTTGTGTGAGCATCATGAATTATCAATACCTAGCTAAGGGCGTTAAACAATAGCGCTTGTTGGGAGGCAACCCAACGAATTTATCCTTTTTCTTTCTGTTTTGCGTTTTCCACACTTTCATAATTCTGTTATGATGGTCTTTTTTGTGTTTCTTTTTGCGTTTGTGCGAAGCAAAACCGTTATGATTATTCTTGGGGATGATCGTTTGGTCATGCTGGAAAAGACAGAAACTTTCTGCTCACGAAAAGAATTTTCATTTTTTATGTAAGAGATTTTGAGTTAATTCTTATTTCTGCTGATAGCTATGCAAATTCTTAAGACTATCGTAATTTTTCAGAATTGTTGAAGTACCAGAAGTATACGAAGTATACAGATTGCTACAGACTGGTCTGCTGTTAACAGATTCTGTTTTTTGTTGAGTTGGTTGCTTATTTTGATGAAACTATGGATAGTATCGGGGGGTATTAGCCATGGAAGATTGAAGATACAGTAACCCAACATCAGCATAAGTAGAATTAAGTTTGCTACAGTACCTAAGGAAGTGGTGGTTTGCTTTCTTATACTAATGTTATCATGAGTTTCTATTTAAGTTTCGTGTTGTGAAGTTTTCATGTTTTGGGTGAAGTTCTTATGGACAAAAAGATAAAGAGTGGCAAGAGCTCAAGCTTGGGGATGCCCAAGGCACCCCAAGAGATTCAAGGTTGCCGTAAAAGCCTAAGCTTGGGGATGCCCCGGGAAGGCATCCCCTCTATCGTCTTCAATCCATCGATAACGTTACTTGGGGCTATATTTTTATTCACCACATGTTATGTGTTTTTGCTTGGAGCGTCTTGTATCGTAGGAGCCTTTTATTTTTGTTTTGTCACAATCATCCTTTCTGCACACCTAGAGAGAGACATGCACTCACCGTGATTTTGTCGAGCTTCACTTATATCTTTTGGTAGACAATTCAGCTCACATGTGCTTCAGTTATATCTTTTGAGCTAGATACTTTTCCTCTATGTGCTTCACTTATATCTTTTAGAGCATAGTGGTGCGTGGCTTGGTAGTTGATCTATGCTTTGAAAGTAGTATCAAAAGGGGTAGTTATCCAAAGGGATACGAAAACTTCCACCTTCATGTGCATTGAATAGTTAGACAAGTTTGATTCATCTCAATTAGTTTTGAGTTGTGGTTTTGGTAATATTGAAGTTATGTTAGTAAGGTGTTGTGGATCTAGAAATACTTGTGTTGAAGTTAGTGATTCCCGTAGCATGCACGTATGGTGAACCGCTATGTGATGAAATTTGAGCATGATTAGTCTATTGATTGTCATCCTTTGCGTGGCGGTCGGGATCGCGCGATGGTTTATACCTACCAACCCTTACCCTAGGAGTATGCGTTGAATGCTTTGTTTTGATTACTAATAAAACTTTTGCAACAAGTATATGAGTTCTTCATGACTAATGTTGAGTCCATGATTTAGATGCACTTTCACCTTCCACCATCACTATCTTCTTAGTGCCGTGCAACTTTCGCGGGTGCACAAAACCCACCATTAGCCTCCCTCAAAACAGCCACCATACCTACCTACTATGGCTTTTTCAAGGTCATTCCGAGATATATTGCCATGCAACTACCACCATGACATGTGCCACCACTTCTACATTGCCATTGCATGATCATAAGATAGCTGGCATGATGTTTCAATTAATGTCTATGCCATGCTAGATCATTGTCACGGTACACTACCGAAGGCATTCCATATAGAGTCATCGTTGCTCTAAGTTTTGAGTTGAAAGTGTGATGATCATCATTGATGGAGCATTGTACCATGTGAGGAAATAAAAGAGGCCAAAGATGCCCACCAAAAAAAGAGGCCAAAGATCCCACACACAAAAAATTATGAGAGAAAAAGAGAGAAGGGACAATGCTACCACCTTTCCACACTTGTGCATATTAAGCACCATGATCTTCATGATTGAGAGTCTCTCGTTTTATCACCACCATATAGCTAGTCGGAAATTTTCGTTATATAACTTGGCTTGTATATTCCAATGATAGGCTTCCTCAAAATTGCCTTAGGTCTTCGTGAGCAAGCAAGTTGGATGCACACCCACTAGTTTTCTTTAAGAGCTTTCACCTACTCTTAGCTCTAGTGCATCATTTGTATGGCAATCCCTACTCATTCACATTGATATCTATTGATGAGCATCTCCACAGCACATTGATATGCCTAGTTAATGTGACCATCTTCTTCTTCTTTTTTTGTCTTGCAACCTCCACCACACTCCACACCACTTATAGTGCTAAAACCATGGCTCACGCTCATGTATTGCGTGAGAGTTGAAAAGGTTTGAGAAAGTAAAGGTGTGAAAACAATTACTTGGCCAATAACGGGGTTGTGCATGATTTAAATTTGTTGTGCAATGATGATAGAGCATATCCAGACTATATGTTTTTGTAGGGATAACTTTCTTTTGGCCTTGTTATTTTAAAAGTTCATGATTACCTTGCTAGTTTGCTTGAATTATTATTGTTTCCACGTCAATAGCAAACTATTGTTTTGAATCTAATGGATCTGAACATTCATGTCACATAAGAGGAGTTACAAAGGACATCTACGCTAGGTAGCATGAAAGCATCAAAAATTCATTCTTTATCACTTCCCTACTCGAGGACGAGAAGGAGTTAAGCTTGGGGATGCTTGATACGTCTCAAACGTATCTATAATTTTTGATGGTTTCATGCTCTTATCTTGTCATCTTTGGATGTTTTATGTATCTTTTATATCTTTTTTGGGACTAACTTATTAATTCAGTGCCAAGTACCAGTTCCTGTTTTTTTTATTTTTGGCTCTTTTCAGATCTGATTTTGGAACGGAGTCCAAACGGAATAAAATCACCGAAATAAATGTTTCCCGAACGGAAGAAGATCAGGGGGCTTGAGGGCCAAGCCAGGAGGGCTACAGGGGGCCCACAAGCCCCCTAGCCGCCACCAGGGGGCGGCGGCTAGCAGGCTTGTGGCCTCCCTGGCGCCCCCTGGACCTAGCTCCTTCGCCTATATATTCCCTAAAATACAGAAAAAAATCAGGGAATCCACGAAAACACTTTTCCACCGCCGCGAGATTCCGTTTCCGTGAGATCTCATCTGGAGACCCTTCCCGGTGGCCTGCCGGAGGGGACTTTGGAGTTGGAGGGCTTCTACATCAACATCATCACCCCTCCAATGACTCGTGAGTAGTTCACTTCAGACCTACGGGTCCGTAGTTAGTAGCTAGATGGCTTCTTCTCTCTCTTGGATCTTCAATACAAAGTTCTCCATGATCTTCATGGAGATCTATCCGATGTAATACTCTTTGGCGATGTGTTTGTCAAGATCCGATGAATTGTGGATTTGTGATCATATTATCTATGATATATATTTGAGTCTTTGCTGATTTCTTATTTGCATGATTTGATATCCTTGTAAGTCTCTCCGAGTCTTGGGTTTTGTTTGGCCAACTAGATCTATGATTCTTGCAATGGGAGAAGTGCTTGGTTTTGGGTTCATACCGTGTGGTGACCTTTCCCAGTGACAGTAGGGGCAGCAAGGCACACATCGTGTAGTTGCCATCAAGGGTAACAAGGTGGGCTTTGTCGTAGATATGAGATTGTCCATCTACATCATGTCATCTTGCTTAAGGCGTTACTCTGTTCTTTTGGACTTAATACACTAGATGCATGCTGGATAGCGGTCGACGTGTGGAGTAATAGTAGTAGATGCAGAAAGTATCGGTCTACTTGTTCTGGACGTGATGCCTATAGATATAATCATTGCCATAGATGACGTCACGACTTTAAACGGTTCTATCAATTGCTCGACAGTAATTTGTTCACCCACCGTCTACTTGCTTTCATGAGAGAAGCCACTAGTAAACACTACGGCCCCTGGGTCTATTCACACCTATCGTTTCCACTTTCGCTTTTACTTTGCTTTGTTACTTTGTTGCTTTCAGTTCTCACTTGGCGAACAATATATAAGGGATTGACAACCCCTTCATAGCGTTGGGAGCAAGCTTTTTGTGTTTGTGCAGGCACTTGAGATACTCCTTAACTGGATCGATACCTTGGTTCTCAAACTGAGGGAAATACTTACCACCGCTGCGCTACATCACCCTTTCCCCTTCGAGGGAACACCAACGCAAGGATCCAAGGCCACGGGGGAAATCCTTTGCATATTTGCCTAGGAAGTCCCTTAAGGCGTAGCCGTAGCAGAAGGATTCCTCGTGCCATTGCTGAGGAGTATCAAGACAAGAACAGTCTCCCGTCAGCACGTTTCTAGCGTCGTTGGAAGGTCTTTTGTTGCAGTAGCAGGCGTGTCGGCAAACGGCGGGAGGTCAACCCAATCCCGCCCTAGGACGATACCGCGGACGTAAAAGAAGGTGCGCTACCCGAGGAGCCACGGTGTTCAACTAGAGCACGGCTGGCTGCCGCCCCAGCCGGCCAAAAGACACGCGTCACCGCTTGCCAACTATGGCAGGCGTATCAACTTCGACAACAACTTAGGGCATGGGGGGACCATTGGCCCCCCTCGTCCAGAGACTGTTGGCCCAGCTCAGGGGCTACTGACGGGGATACTACCCCTGGGTATACTCAAGCGGAGAGAATCCATCTCCAAGACATTTGGGGCATACTACCCCCCACCTCATTGGGCCGGCTGGCGGCAGTCAGCCCGCCTGGCTCACGCGCGCCACGTCGAGTGGCGGGATTCGACATGGCCGTGTGCCCCATCACCAGCCGAATGGCCGACTCTTGTCCCATCCAACTGTATTCCCGTACGGTGACAAGACCCGGCGCATGACGCAGAGGCGCTGTGGGAGCAGAACGCGCTCACAAGCTCGGCGTGGACACGGGCGCAATGATGTGGGGGTCAGCTAGGCTACATGACCCCGGTCATCGTAGAGGCTAAACCGGGCGAGACGACATTGTAGCCACGCTCACACCTACCTACTCCCTGACGACCGGCGTGTTGGCCGCTGAGACACATGGCTGGTGGGCCCCGCTCCAGACAAGACATGACAACCGCTAGGCCCCGTAGCCTGCCACAGAGGTTGGCGGCCGGGCCCCATCTCTTGTCTTATCCCCACCACTGTACACCTCCGGCTACACTATAAAGCCTCAACTCAACCCCCAAAGAGAGGGGGAGGCTGATTAGATTCACGTAGGGCACGCATAGAGAAAGATCCACACACCATCGAGGCAGCGAGGCCGGCGGCAAGAGCTCCATCTCCCTCCTCACGAATAGCTCAAGGAGCACCATTTGTACTGTGATCATGAAGTGAAATAGACCATAAAAGGACATTTTAACTTGTTTTATTGGGATGGCGTGAGAAATCTGGAGGGACCATCTTCCTTGGTCGTGATAATACAAAAGGTGTATTTATATATGTTTCTTTTTACATAGTATGAGAGAGATGAAGATGGATTATGTCGACGTCCAAAAGGAATAATTTGGAAACCCTTGGAATTTTTTTATGGCAGTGCACGGACACCTTCCAAACACAAGGGTCTTCAGGTGTTGTCTTATGATAACACGCGTGCACCTATATATTAAACTGAGTTTTCACCTTAGAGACGATATTAATCATTTGTTTGATTCATTTATATGCTTGCATTGTAGCGAGTAGCAATGCACGGTTGTTCTACTAGTACTTGTAGGATATATCACTCATCATCGCGAGGATCCTCGCCATCCCAGAAGTTCTCGACCTTTTCATGGCTAGGCGTCGCTAGCATGCTCTCTCCTTCGGTGCTGGATTCAACCACATCTCCTACAACAACAACCGGCCATTCAAGGCATCGATGACCTAGTTGTCATTGTCCACGGTGCCACATGCCACATGTCCTCGCTCATGAACCATGAAATTATGGTCGTGCTTGGATGGTAGTGCTCTCCCCTCCTGCATTGACTACTTCGGCACAGTTTCACTTCAGTTACCATCAGGATTAGTTATGAACTTGAATCATTGTTATTTAGTGCCTGCGTTGAGCATGAACATTATATCTGGATCTTGTTTATTGCGAGACGGTTACTCTTTTAAGTCAGAGAATAATGGTTGTTCTATTTCTATGAGTAACATCTTTTATGGTCATGCACCCAATGTGAGAGGATTGTTCATATTGAATCTTGATAGTGATACACACATACATAACATTGAGACCAAGAGAGTTAGAGTTAACAATGATAGCGCCATATTTTTGTGGCACTGCCGTTTAGGTCATATTGGTGTAAAGCGCATGAAGAAACTCCATGCCGATGGACTTTTGGAGTCACTTGACTTTGATTCACTTGACATGTGCGAACCATGCCTCATGGGTAGGATGACTAAAACTCCGTTCTCCGGAACAATGGAGCATGCAAGTGACTTGTTGGAAATCATACATACCGATGTGTGCGGTCCGATGAGCGTTGAGGCACGCGGCGGATATCGTTATTTTCTCACCTTCACTGACGATTTGAGTAGATATGGTTATGTCTACTTAATGAAGCACAAGTCTGAAATATTTGAAAAGTTCAAGCAATTTCAGAGTGAAGTTGAAAATCATCGTAACAAGAAGATCAAGTTCCTACGGTCTGATCGTGGGGGTGAATATCTGAGTTTCGAGTTTGGTGCTCACTTAAGACAATGTGGAATTGTTTCACAGTTGACACCGCCTGGAACACCACAGCGTAATGGTGTGTCCGAACGTCGTAATCGTACTTTATTAGAGATGGTGCAATCTATGATGTCTCTTACCGATTTGCCGTTATCATTTTGGGGTTATGCATTAGAAACAGTTGCATTCACTTTAAATAGGGCACCATCAAAATCCGTTGAGACGACACCATACGAACTGTGGTATGGCAAAAGACCAAAGTTGTTGTTTCTTAAAGTTTGGGGATGCGGTGCTTATGTCAAAAGGCTTCAGCCTGAAAAGCTGGAACCCAAAGCGGAAAAGTGCATCTTCATAGGTTACCCAAAAGAGATAGTTGGGTACACCTTCTATCTCAAATCCGAGGGCAAAGTGTTTGTTGCTAAAAACGGAGCTTTTCTCGACAAGGAGTTTCTCTCGAGAGATTTGAGTGGGAGGAAGATAGAACTTGATGAGGTTGTCGAACCTCTCATCCCTCTAGATGGTGGCGCAGGGCAAGGGGAAACCTCTGTCATTGCGACACCGGTTGAGGAGGAAGTTAATGATGATGATCATGAAACTCCGGTTCAAGTTTCTGTCGAACCACGCAGGTCGACGAGACCACGTGCTGCTCCAGAGTGGTACGGTAATCCCGTCTTGTCAATCATGTTGTTAGACAACAATGAACCTGCAAATTATGAAGAAGCAATGGTGGGCCCAGATTCCAACAAATGGCTAGAAGCCATGAAGTCCGAGATAGGATCCATGTATGAGAACAAAGTGTGGACTTTGGAAGTACTACCTGAGGGCCGCAAGGCTATTCAGAACAAATGGATCTTTAAGACGAAGACGGACGCTGACGGCAATGTGACCATTTATAAAGCTCGACTTGTGGCAAAGGGTTTTTCACAAGTTCAAGGAGTTGACTACGATGAGACATTCTCACCCGTAGCGATGCTTAAGTCCGTCAGAATCATGTTAGCAATAGCTGCATTTTTCGATTATGAAATCTGGCATATGGATGTCACAACGGTGTTCCTTAACGGTTTCCTTAAGGAAGAGTTGTATATGATGCAACCCGAAGGTTTTGTCGATCCTAAGAATGCTAACAAAGTGTGCAAGCTCCAACGATCCATTTATGGACTGGTGCAAGCATCTCGGAGTTGGAACAAACGCTTTGATGAGGTGATCAAAGCATTTGGGTTTATACAAGTGGTTGGAGAATCTTGTATTTACAAGAAAGTGAGTGGGAGCTCTGTGGCGTTTCTAATATTATATGTGGATGACATATTGCTGATTGGAAACAACGTAGAGTTTTTGGAGAGCATAAAGGATTACTTGAATAAAAGTTTCTCTATGAAGGACCTAGGAGAAGCTGCTTACATTCTAGGCATTAAGATCTACAGGGATAGATCAAAACGCCTGATAGGACTTTCACAAAGCACATACCTTGATAAAGTTTTGAAGAGGTTCAAAATGGAACAGTCCAAGAAAGGGTTCTTCCCAGTTTTACAAGGTACGAGATTGAGTAAGACTCAGTGCCCAGCAACTGATGAGGATAGAGAGCATATGAGCATCGTCCCCTATGCTTCAGCCATAGGTTCTATCATGTATGCAATGATGTGCACTAGACCGGACGTCAGCCTGGCCATAAGTATGGCAGGTAGGTTCCAGAGTAATCCAGGAGTGGATCACTCGACGGCGGTCAAGAATATCCTGAAGTACCTGAAAAGGACTAAGGAGATGTTTCTCGTGTATGGAGGTGACGAAGAGCTCGCCGTAAAAGGTTACGTCGATGCAAGCTTTGGCACAGATCCGGACGACTCTAAGTCGCAAACCAGATACGTATTTATTCTTAATGGGGGAGCGGTAAGCTGGTGCAGTTCCAAGCAGAGCGTCGTAGCAGATTCTACATGTGAAGCGGAGTACATGGCTGCCTCGGAGGCGGCTAAGGAGGGTGTCTGGATGAAGCAGTTCATGACGGATCTTAGAGTGGTGCCAAGCGCACTGAATCCAATAACCTTGTTCTATGACAACACGGGTGCCATTGCCCTAGCAAAGGAACCACGGTTTCACAAGAAGTCCAGACACATCAAATGACGCTTCAACCTCATCCGCGACTACGTCGAAGGGGAGGACGTAAATATATGCAAAGTGCACACGGATCTGAATGTAGTAGACCCGCTGACTAAACCTCTTCCACGGGCAAAGCATGATCAACACCAGAACTGTATGGGTATTAGATTTATTACAATGTAATTCGCATGATGATGTGAGGGCTAGATTATTGACTCTAGTGCAAGTGGGAGACTGTTGGAATTATGCCCTAGAGGCAATAATAAATATAGTTATTATTATAATTCCTGTATCAAGATAATCGTTTATTATCCATGCTATAATTGTATTGAATGAAGACTTATATACATGTGTGGATACATAGACAAAACACTGTCCCTAGCAAGCCTCTAGTTGGCTAGCCAGTTGATCAAAGATAGTCAGTGTCTTCTGATTATGAACAAGGTGTTGTTGCTTGATAACTGGATCACGTCATTAGGAGAATCACGTGATGGACTAGACCCAAACTAATAGACGTAGCATGTTCATCGTGTCATTTTGTTGCTACTGTTTTCTGCGTGTCAAGTATTTGTTCCTATGACCATGAGATCATATAACTCATTGACACCGGAGGAATACTTTGTGTGTATCAAACGTCGCAACGTAACTAGGTGACTATAAAGATGCTCTACAGGTATCTCCGAAGGTGTTCGTTGAGTTAGTATGGATCGAGACTGGGATTTGTCACTCCGTGTGACGGAGAGGTATCTCGGGGCCCACTCGGTAATACAACATCACACACAAGCCTTGCACGCAATGTGACTTAGTGTAAGTTGCGGGATCTTGTATTACGGAACGAGTAAAGAGACTTGCCGGTAAACGAGATTGAAATAGGTATGCGGATAGTGACGATCGAATCTCGGGCAAGTAACATACCGAAGGACAAAGGGAATGACATACGGGATTATATGAATCCTTGGCACTGAGGTTCAAACGATAAGATCCTCGTAGAATATGTAGGATCCAATATGGGCATCCAGGTCCCGCTATTGGATATTGACCGAGGAGTCTCTCGGGTCATGTCTACATAGTTCTCGAACCCGCAGGGTCTGCACACTTAAGGTTCGACGTTGTTTTAAGCGTATTTGAGTTATATGGTTGGTTACCGAATGTTGTTCGGAGTCCCGGATGAGATCACGGACATCACGAGGGTTTCCGGAATGGTCCGCAAACAAGATTGATATATAGGATGACCTCATTTGATTACTGGAAGGTTTTTGGAGTTACCGGGAATGTACCGGGAATGACGAATGGGTTCGGGTGTTCACCGGGGGGGCAACCCACCTCGGGGAAGCCCATAGACCTTGGGGGTGGCGCACCTGCCCTTAGTGGGCTGGTGGGACAGCCCAAGAAGGCCCTATGCGCCATAGGAAGAAAATCAAAGAGAAAAGAAAAAAAAAGAGGAGGTGGGAAAAGGGGGAAGGACTCCTCCTTCCAAACCTAGTTGGACTCAGTTTGGAAGGGGAGGGTTGCCCCCCTTGGCTCGGCCGAACTCCTTGGGGGTCCTTGGACCCCAAGGCAAGGCTCCCCCTCTTCCCCCTATATATACGGAGGTTTTAGGGCTGATTTGACACAACTTTGCCACGGCAGCCCGACCACATATCTCCACGGTTTTACCTCTAGATCGCGTTTCTACGGAGCTCGGGCGGAGCCCTGCTGAGATAAGATCACCACCAACCTCCGGAGCGCCGTCACGCTGCCAGAGAACTCATCTACCTCTCCGTCTCTCTTGCTGGATCAAGAAGGCCGAGATCATCGTCGAGCTGTACGTGTGCTGAACGCGGAGGTGTCATCCGTTCGGCACTAGATCGTGGGACTGATCGCGGGACGGTTCGTGGGGCGGATCGAGGGACGTGAGGACGTTCCACTACATCAACCGCGTTCACTAACGCTTCTACTGCGCGATCTACATGGGTACGTAGATCGAATATCCCCTCTCGTATATGGACATCACCATGATAGGTCTTCGTGTGCATAGGAAAATTTTTGTTTCCCATGCGACGTTCCCCAACACCTGCCACTGCAGAGGTGGCCACATTTGGTCTGCCAGATGAGCGGCCGGCATGACCCGTGCAGGACATCTAGCAAGAGATTCACCCCCAGCACGGTGGCGCGAGGGGTTGATACGTCCATTTTGCATCATGCTTTCATGTTGATATTTATTGCTTCTTGGGCTGTTATATTACTTGTGGTACCATATTTATGCCTTTTCTCTCTTATTTTGCAAGGATTATTTGAAGAGGGAGAATTCAGGCAGGTGGAATTCTTGACTGGAAAAGGAGCAAATCCTAGTCCACTATTCTACACATCTCCAAATGCCCTGAAAATTTACGTGAATTTTTTCTGGAATATATTAAAAATACTAGGCGAAAGAACTACCGGAGGGGGGCCACCAGGGCCCCACAAGCTTGCCCATCGCCACCACCACCCCTGGTGGCGTAGGGCAGGCTTGTGGGCTTCCTGAAGGCCCACTAGCCCCCTCTTTTTCTATATGAAGCGTCCTGGTCTGGAAAAAATAAATCGGGAGCTTTTTCGTGGTTTCGCCGCCGCCACGAGGCAGAACTTGAGCAGATCCAATCTAGAGCTCCGGCAGGACAATCCTGCCGGGGAAACCACCCTCCCGGAGGGGGAAATCATCGCCATCGTCATCACCAACACTCCTCTCGTCGGAGGGGAGGCATCTTCATCAACATCTTCATCATCACCATCTCCTCTCCAATCCCTAGTTCATCTCTTGTAACCAATCTTCGTCTCGCAACTCCGATTGGTACTTGTAAGGTTGCTAGTAGTGTTGATTACTCATTGTAGTTGATGCTAGTTGGATTATTTGGTGGAAGAGTTTATGTTCAGATCCTTGATGCTATTCATTACACCTCTGGTCATGATTATGATTATGTCTTGTGAGTAGTTACTTTTGTTCCTGAGGACATGGGATAAGTCATGCTGATAATAGTCATGTGAATTTGATATTCGTTCGGTATTTTGATATGTTGTATGTTGTTTTTCCTCTAGTGGTGTTATGTGAACGTCGACTACATAACACTTCACCATATTTGGGCCTAGAGGAAGGCATTGGGAAGTACTAAGTAGATGATGGGTTGTTGGAGTGACAGAAGCTTAAACCCCTGTCTATGCGTTGCTTCGTGAGGGGCTGATTTGGATCCACTAGTTTAATGCTATGGTTAGACTTTGTCTTAATTCTTCTTTTGTAGTTGCAGATGCTTGCGAGAGAGGTTAATCATAAGTGGGATGCTTGTAAGGGCAGTACCCAAGCGCCGGTCCACCCACATATCAAACTATCAAAGTAACGGACGCGAATCATATGAACATGATGAAACTAGCATGACAGAAATTCCCGTGTGTCCTCGGGAGCGTTTTTCCTCCTATAAGACTTTGTTCAGGCTTGTCCCTTGCTACAAAAGGGATTGGGCCACTTGCTGCACCATTGCTACTACTTGTTACTTGTTACTTTTTGCTCGCTACGTTTCACCTCGCTACACAATTACTTGTTACCGCTACTTTCAGTGCTTGCAGTTATTACCTTGCTGAAATCCGTTTATCAGAGCCTTCTGCTCCTTGTTGGGTTCGACACTCTTACTTATCGAAATGACTACGATTGATCCCCTATACTTGTGGGTCATCAAGACTCTTTTCTGGCGCCGGTTGCCGGGGAGTGAAGCGCCTTTGGTAAGTGGAAATTGGTAAGGAAACATTTATATAGTGTGCTGAAATTTATTGTCACTTGTCACTATGGAAACTCTTCCTTTGAGGAGTTTGTTCGGGGTATCTTCACCATGAACGGAAGCACGAGGAGTTGCTCCTCAACCTGAGGTACCTACTGAAAATATCTTTTGTCAAATTCCTTTGGGTATGCTTGAGAAACTGCTGGCTAATCCTTTTACACGAGATGGATCTTCACATCCAGACTTTCATCTAATCTATGTAGATGAAGTTTGTGGTTTATTTAAGCTTGTAGGTTTGCCTGAGGATGAGGTAAAGAAGAAAGTCTTTCCTTTATCTTTGAAGGATAAGGTGTTGACATGGTATAGGCTATGTGATGATGCTGGATCATGGGGCTACAATCGGTTGAAATTGGAATTTCATCAAAAGTTCTATCCTATGCATTTAGTACGTCGTGATCGGAACTTTATTTATAACTTTTGGCCTCGTGACAGGGAAAGCATAGCTCAAGCTTGGGGGAGGATTAAATCAATGCTATATTCATGCCCCAATCATGAGCTCTCGAGAGAAATCATCACTCAAAACTTTTATGCTTGGCTTTCTCATGAAGATCGTACCATGCTTGACACTTCTTGTGCCGGGTTTTTTATGAAGAAGGATATTGATCACAAGTGGAATTTATTGGAGAGAATCAAACGCAACTCTGAATATTGGGAGCTGGAGGAAGGTAAGGAGTCAGGTATGAATTTCCAGTTTGATTGCGTTAAATCTTTTGTTGAGACAAACACTTCTAGAGATTTTAGCGCTAAGTATGGACTTGACTCTGAGATAGTAGCTTCTCTATGTGAATCTTATGCTGCTCATGCTGATCTTCCCAAAGAGAAGTGGTTTAAATATCATCCTCCTGTAGAAAGCAACGTAGCCAAAACCAATCTAGTTGAGGAGAAAATCATAGCTTTTAGTGATCCTGTTGTTCCTTGTGCTTACACTGAGAAACCACCATACCCTGCTAGGATAAAGGATTATTCTAAAGCTCCAACTATGATACGTAGGGGTTACATTAGACCACTTGCACCCCCTGAAGAGATTAGATTTGAACCTAGTGTTGCTATTATCAAAGATCTCTTAGCTGAAGACATAGATGGGCATGTTATTAAATTCTGTGAGGACTCCGCTAGAATTGCTAAACCTCACGCGAAAGACAAGCACGGACCTATAGTTGGCCTGCATGTTGTTTCTGTTAAGATAGGAGATCACTGTTACCATGGTTTATGTGATATGGGAGCTAGTGTTAGTGCGATACCCCGTTCTCTCTATGATGAAATCAAAGATGAGATTGCACCTGCTGAGTTAGAACCCATTGATGTCACTATTACGCTAGCTAATAGACACTATCTGCCCTCTGGGAATTGTGAGAGACGTAGAAGTCCTGTGTGGTAAGACGAAGTATCCTACTGATTTCCTCGTCCTTGGTACTGCACAAGATAGCTTTTGTCCCATCATATTTGGTAGACCCTTTCTCAACACTGTCAATGCTCACATTGATTGCATTAAGCAGACTGTCACAGTAAGTTTTGAGGGTGTGTCTCATGAATTTAACTTCTCCAAGTTTGGTAGACAACCCCATGAAAGAGAGTCGTCTGGTAGGGATGAAGTCATTGCTCTTGCGTCCATTGCCGTACCTCCTACGGATCCTTTAGAGCAATATCTGCTTGAGCATGAAAATGATATGCATATGGAGGAGAGAGATGAGATAGATAGAATTGTCTTAGAACAACATCCTATTCTCAAGAATAATCTGCCTGTTGAAATGCTTGGGGATCCTCCCCCACCAAAGGGTGATCCTGTGTTCGAGCTTACACAGTTGCCTGATACTCTTAAGTATGCCTATCTTGATGAGAAGGAGATATATCCTGTCATTATTAGTGCTCTCCTCTCAGAGCACGAAGAGTAGAAGTTACTAAAAACTCTAAGGAAGCACCGCACTGCTATTGGATATACTCTTGATGATCTTAAGGTATTTGTCCTACTCTATGTCAGCACAAGATTAAAACCGATCCTGACTTTAAATCAGTTGCTGATCATCAAAGGAGATTGAATGCTAAGATGAAAGAGGTCGTTAGAAAAGAAATATTAAAGCTTCTGGAAGCAGGAATCATTTATCCTGTTGCTCATAGTGATTGGGTAAGTCCAGTACATTGCGTACCTAAGAAGGGAGGTATCACGGTTGTTCCTAATGATAAGGATGAACTAATCCCACAAAGGATTATTACCGGCTATAGAATGGTGATAGACTTACGGAAACTAAACAAGGCAACCAGGAAAGATCATTATCCTTTGTCGTTCATCGACCAAATGCTACAAAGGCTATCAAAGCACACACACTTCTGCTTTCTAGACGGTTATTCAAGTTTCTCGCAGATACCTGTTGCACAATCTGATCAAGAGAAAACCACTTTCACCTGCCCTTTCGGTACCTTTGCCTATAGACGTATGCCTTTTGGCTTATGTAATGCACCTGCCACCTTCCAAAGATGTATGATGGCTATATTCTCTGACTTTTGTGAAAAGATTGTCGAGGTTTTCATGGATGGCTTCTCTGTTTACGGGTCTTCCTTTGATGATTGCCTCAGCAACCTTGATCGAGTCTTACAGAGATGCGAAGAAACCAACCTCGTCTTGAATTGGGAGAAGTGCCACTTTATGGTTAATGAAGGTATCGTCTTAGGACACAAAATCTCTGAAAGAGGCATTGAAGTTGATAAGGCTAAGGTTGATGCAATTGAGAAAATGCCTTGCCCCACAGATATCAGAGGCATACGAAGTTTCCTAGGTCATGCTGGTTTCTATAGAAGGTTCATTAAAGACTTCTCTAAGATTTCTAGGCCTCTTACCAACCTCTTGCAGAAGGATGTTCCTTTTGTTTTTGATGACGATTCTGAGGAAGCTTTCGAAATACTTAAGAAGGCTTTGATAACCGCACCTATTGTTCAACCACCTGACTGGAACTTGCCCTTTGAAATCATGTGTGACGCTAGTGATTATGCTGTTGGTGTTGTTCTAGGACAAAGAGTTGACAAGAAGTTGAATGTCATTCACTACGCTAGTAAAACTCTAGACAGTGCCCAAACAAACTATGCCACTACGGAGAAGGGATTTTTAGCAGTCGTGTTTGCATGTGAAAAGTTCAGATCTTACATAGTTGACTCCAAAGTCACTATTCACTCTCATCATGCTGCTATTAAGTACCTTATGCAGAAGAAGGACGCTAAGCCTAGGCTGATCAGATGGGTTCTCCTGCTACAGGAATTTGATTTGCACGTCGTGGACCGAAAGGGTGGTGATAACCCTGTAGCAGATAACTTGTCTAGGCTAGAGAATGTCCTTGATGACCCACTACCAATTGATGACAGCTTTCCTGATGAGCAATTAAATGTCATCTGCACTTCACTTAGTGCGTCGTGGTATGCCGATTATGCAAACTATATCGTAGCCAAATACATACCACCCAGTTTCACCTATCAACAAAAGAATAAATTCTTCTTTGATTTGAGACACTACTTTTGGGATGATCCTCACCTTTATAAGGAAGGAGTAGATGGTGTTATTAGACGTTGTGTGCCTGAACATGAATAGGGACAGATCTTGCAGAAGTGTCATTCCGAAGCCTACGGAGGACACCATGCTGGAGATAGAACTGCCCATAAGGTATTGCAATCAGGTTTCTATTGGCCCACTCTCTTCAAGGATGCCCGTAAGTTTGTCTTGTCTTCTGACGAATGCCAAAGGATAGGGAACATCAGTAAGAGTCAAGAGATGACTATGAACTATTCACTTGTCATTGAACCATTTGATGTCTGGGGATTTGATTATATGGGACCCTTCCCGAGTTCCAATGGGTACACTCACATCTTAGTTGCTGTGGATTACGTTACTAAGTGGGTAGAAGCTATCCCCACTAAAAATGTTGATCACCACACCTCTATTAAGATGCTTAAATAAGTCATACTCCCAAGATTTGGAGTCCCTAGATACTTGATGACTGATGGCGGTTCACACTTCATTCATGGTGTTTTCCGCAAGATGCTAGCTAAGTATGATGTCAACCATAGAGTTGCATCTCCTTATCATCCTCGGTCTAGTGGTCAAGTGGAGTTGAGTAATAGGGAGATCAAGTTGATCCTACAAAAGACCGTCAATAGATCTCGAAAGAACTAGTATAGCAAACTTGACGATGCACTATGGGCTTATAGGACTGCTTATAAGAATCCCATTGGCATGTCACTGTATAAAATGGTTTACGGTAAGGCCTGTCATTTACCTCTTGAGCTGGAACACAAAGCTTATTGGGCAATCAAAGAGCTCAACTTTGATTTCAAACTTGCCGCTGAGAAGCGATTGTTTGATATCAGCTCGTTAGATGAATGGAGAGCCCATGCATATGAGAATGCCAGGTTGTTCAAGGAAAAGGTTAAGAGATGGCACGACAGACGAATACAGAAACAAGAGTTCAATGTAGGTGATTATGTCTTGCTATACAATTCTCGTTTGAGATTCTTTGCACGCCAGCTTCTCTCTAAATGGGAAGGTCCCTATGTTGTCGAGGAAGTATATCGTTCCGGTGCCATCAAAATCAATAACACGGAAGGAAATTTTCCTAGAGTGGTAAATGGGCAAAGAATCAAGCAATACATCTCTGGTACTCCCATAAATGTTGAGACCAATATCAGCAATGTCATAACTCCACAGGAGTACATAAGGGATGTTTATCAGCCTATTTCAGACCTTGAAAACGAAGATGTATCTGTTTCGGCAAGAAATTGGACTCCGATACTTTTCCAATAGGAAATTTCCTCAGTTTTGGAATTTTTGGAAAATTAGAAAAACAAAAAGCAGTCCGGAGAGCAAACGAGGAAGCCACAAGGGCCCACTCCGCCACCACCCCCCTGGTGGCGGTGGGCAAGCTTGTGGGAACCTCGTGTGCCTCCCGGACTCCGTTTTCTTGCGGAGGACTCCTTCTGTCCCAGAAGAAATCAATATATAGTCGCCCGAAGTTTTTGATCTCCGTATCACGCAGTTTTCCTTTGTTTTTGTTTCGAGCCTGTTTCTGACGCAGATCTAGGTCAAGATGTCTTCTCAAGATTCAGAGGGACAGAGCTATGTGGTTGACTACCTTGCTAACCCCAAGGTCTATGGGGACTTGGAACCATATGGCTGGACCACTAATGAGGAAGAGGACTATGAGCCCAAAGGGAAGGAGCAAACGAGTTCCGATGAAGAGGAGGAGGTCCTCTACCTCAACCTGCAAACACCCATGTGGAGTTCAAGAAGTCAAGCCTCCCTGACCATAGGAAGAAGCCTAGGACCTTGTTTATCCCTTCTCGTTTCTTGCACGAGAGTAAGCAGGAGCTTTCCACAGAGTTTTGAAACTTGAGGAGGAAAATGACAATCTAAGGGAGCAAAACTTTTTGCTCAAGTGGAAATTAGACAAGCTCAAGACTACTCCGACAACAACACCACCATCACCACCAAAGGAAGACATCTAAGCATTGGTATGGGCAATCCCCTTGGCTTCTGCCAAGCTTGGGGGAGTTGCCCTGGTATCGTATCACCTTTATATCTTTTGCTTTTACCTTTGTTTTAGTTCTTTCCTTTTTAGTTTTTATTTCTACTTTTAGAGGAATAAGTCTTTAGTTTTTAGTTTGAGTCTTATGCTTTTGTCTCTCCCCCGTTGTATTCGAGCTTACGAGCTATACAATAAAGAGTGTCTTAGTCAAAGGGCTTTGCTTTATGCCATGATCAAAAGTATGAAAGAATGATAGCATGAAAGATCATGAGACGATCTTATGGATAGTGATAACTTCACTTATGACACGTATGATGATTGAAACTTGTTGAGAATAAATCAACATAGACCTTAGTCATTGCTGCAATTAATAAGAAGTAATAAGGAAAGTGAGGTTCACATATAAATATATCATCTTAGACACTTTTTATAATTGTGAGCACTCACCAAACTATTACATGCCTAGGAGTAGATGTTGGACAAGGAAGACAACATAATGAATTGTGTTTGCTTGGTTCCAAACAATGTTATATGATTAGAGATCCCTTGGCATGTGACTATTGCTTCCACCTCATATTAGCCAAAACTCCTGCACACTGAATTTTCATGCTTCAAAGTCTTCAGAATGATTTTCTTCAGGACACACTGAATTCCTCAATTTCAATATCTTCATGAGGAATATCAATTTCATCGCAAATTCTTCGCGATTCAAATCTTCAGCTTCAGACCAATTTCTTCAACCGAAGATATACATTTTTAGGGGTCGATATTCATCGAATATTTCAAATTCCTCAGTGACTTATAGATCTTGTGTACACTCATGAACACATTAGATACTTAACCTATAAGTCTTCAAACCACCAAAATCACTAAGGGGCACTAGATGCACTTCCAATCTCCCCCTTTTTGGTGGTTGATGACAATTAGGTTAAGTCTTCAACAGGGATAAAAATATGAAGTGTAAATACTCATTTGAGGAATTTGAAAACAAGATTCAGAGAGACTCCCCCTGAAGATGTGCATATCTTGAGGATTTTTCTTTTCACAGCAAATGCGCATTGATGATTTATATCATGGAGATCTCCCCCTGAGTCTTGTAAATCATGCATACATATGACATATAGTATGAAGAAATTGAAGATGCATGATGACAAATGGTATCTGACAAATTCCAGCATGCGTGCATTAAAATTTTGAGGAATAAGCATGCGAAGAAAAACGTTCAAAAGCGTCAGAGTACCATCGGGCTTAAGTTACAACTCATTACATAAACACTTCAGAAGAGCCAAGAGTTTGTAACTTAAATATACTTCATAAGCCCCAAAATATCCCGCTTGAAGACTAACTCTCAAGTTTCTCCCCCTTTGTCATCAAGTGACAAAAAGGGACAAACTGAGGACTAACGCCCGTGAAGACTTCACTCCTTGGCAGTTGATGAAGACAAGTGAGGATTCTTGGGAGTAGTCTTCTTCCTTGGACCGGTGGCAGTGTCTTGTTGTTCTTCATCAGATTCAGCAGTGCGGAATGAAGAAAAAGAATTGTCCTCAAGGTCTGGAACTGGAATTGGCCTGAACTTCTTCTTTGGTGGCCACTGTTGGGGATATTGCTTATTAAGTGACCCGCCCAATATGGGCCGGGTTACTTGTAAGGCGATTCATCCTTTGGGCTATTTGGGCCTCAGCCTGGGCGGTTCAAGGCCGCGGGACGGTTATGATTTATGGAAGGTCTTTGGGTTTTGCAAGACGGTGACTTAGAGACCGCGGTGGTCACGATTTGTAAGGAGGAAGGGACTCTTGTAAACCCTAAAGCCTCGACCTATATATATAAAGGCGAGTCGGAAGAAGGAGGGGAGAGTTAGAAAATCATCGAGTGCTAGGTTAGGCAAGTTACGCCTCCCTTGTAATCGAATCCACATCAATACACACAAAGCAGGACGTAGGCTATTACCTCCTCTCGGGGGGCCGAACCTGGGTAACCCGCCGTGTTCCTCCCGTTTAACCCCTTTGAGTTGCCACCAAGGTGCGATGGTTCCCGTACTAAGTCCTTTCACGAGGATATCTGTCGTGACAAAACCACGACAGTTGGCGCCCACCGAGGGGCCTACGCACGGTGGAGTTGAGTTCTCAAAGGGAGCCTTACCAGGGTTTGGGAGCTATGCGACGGCGCTCATGACTCGGAGCCGCCGCGGGATAACCTACATCGACAACCAACGATGGGGACCTGAAGTGAATTCTCTCGAATCAGGCTACAGGGTCCTCTTCGGCAAGATCAACGTCTTCATCGGCATGATCGGATCATCCGTTCCTGAGCCGAACATCTCCACCAACATCGTCGAGCCGGCCAGGTATGTCCGCCCAGTCATAACACAGCATCTGACTCTCCCGGTCTTTGTGGGATTCGCGCAGGGGTCGGAGGAGCCGGAACACGTGGCGGCTCAAGAGGTCACACCAGTCAACTCCGACGATGAGTCATCCATGGGCGATTCAGATTCCATCCAGTCCCTCCATGGAGACAGTCTCGGAGGCTTGTCGTTGGCCATGGATCCGGAAATCCTTGATCGAACCCGCCGCCAGATCGCCATCTACATGGCCGGGGCAACCCAACCCGCACAGAACCCCACCGGAGGTGATGGGACCGGCGGAACATCCAGAAGTGCGTTTGCAGTCCTGGTGGACTTGGCGGCGGAAATCACGAGGCTAATGTCAACTCCGCTCACGCCAGAGAACCAAGGGGAGATAAACGCAGAGCTGGCAAAGCTGAGGGAGGCGATGGCGAAGGCCCATCAGGATGCTGAGATGGAGTCCGCCAGGATTGAGACTCGACAAGCCCAAATCACGACCGAAAGGATGCGATTGAACACCGACAACTGGCGGCTCGAAAGACAGCAGCGCGCGTCCGACGCCGTCCATCAGCGGAGACACCAGGGTCGCCTGCCCCATGACCTCAACCCGACTCGCCTATTCGACACTCCCCAAACACCCGGGATGGGAGCCGCCCCAGCAGGAGGACCGGGCCGCCCGCCTAACCCGCCGATTCAGCCGACTGAGGGTCAAATTCCTCGTTTCCGTACCCCTCGAGGCCACTTCTCCAACCCGGTGGATAACGTGCTTGCCGCAACTCGCCATCTGGAGTCTCTTCCGATCCACGGCAACACCCCAGCTGAGATTGAAGCAAGGAACGCCATCGAGATGTTGAAAACGGCGGTGGTTCAAAACGCGCAGTTCTCGCACAGCCCTGAGAGATTGCACTCCACCCCTTAGGCGAGCTACACCAGGAGTAGGCCAGAGGATCAGCCAGCCGTAAACAGTGCCCTGCGACACTTCCCGCAGGACAACTCGCCCGAACGGAACCCGCCGGGCAGAGATCCCCCCAACATTCAAGAGGCCCAGACTCCCCTCGCGGGGACCGGAGGGCGAGTTAGGGTGCCCTGCTTGTCCTAGCCCTTCGGAACGAATGAATTCTCAAGGATTTCAAAGGACCAAGAAAGGTGCCTAATTACACACCAGATCTCGAACCAACATCATAGATCGAGGGCTATGAGATCGCCATGGACATGCTCGACGTAAACGAGGCGGTTTGCGCCAGATACTTCACCATGATGCTCGAGGGATCGGCGCGCACTTGGTTGAAAAACTTACCCCCCCCCCCCCAATTCTATCCAGTCCTGGGCCGAGCTGAAAGAGCGTTTCATCAAAAACTTCCGGGGAACCTGTAAACGGCCGATGACGATCGTCGACTTACAACACTGCGTACAACGCCCGGATGAGTCGGCGCACCATTGGTCACGGTGAGTCGCGGAAATTATCCATTCATCAGATGGCATCACGGCAGCGCAAGTTGTGCTTATCCTCGAGCACAACTGCCACCATGAACCGCTGGTCCAGAAATTGGGGCGTCTCAAACGGAAAGTTCAGGATATGGGCGAACTGATGGACACCCTCACTAGGTACGCCGAGGCCGATGATACCAAGGATCCCGGCGAGGATGGTAAGGGTAACTCGCCCAAGAAGGGCGATTCGACCAAAAACCACACCCGCTTCCAAGGCCGCAACCGTCACACAGGGGACCAACGGCAAGCGTAGGCCACAGGAGGAGCCCTCGGATTTGGTTGCCAACACCAATGCCAATGACGACAAAAAGAAGAATCGAGGTTTCAGTGGGAAAAGGCCGCGTAATTACGAAGAGCTACTCAAAGGCCCTTGCCCGCACCACGCCACGGCCGACGGCCCGGCGGGCCACTCTTGGGAGAACTGTTTCGTGATGCGAGAATTCCGGGCCGAGGCAATCAAGAAGAGCCAAATCGAAGATCCGAACCGTCGCTAGGACCAACTCGCCGCGCCCAACCAAAGGCACAACCCCTTCGGCGGTTTTCCCGAACAGGAGGCTCAGGGAGGCCCGCAACCAGGCGGCGGCCAGTACCCGGTGCACCACCAGCGGCGGTACAACCCGCCGGGAGTTTTCCAGCAGCCACCCCCACAGGGGGCTCCACAGGACCAGGATGACAACGGGGGCTTCCGCAACAATCCCAAACAGCTAAGTAATGGGCAGTACCACGTTTTCACCATTAATGCTTGCAGGCGTGATAAAAAGGTAAATCACCGGGCGTACAGCGTAACTGAGCCGGCGATTCCCAGGTATCTCCATTGGTCCGAGCAGACCATAACGTGGAGTAGAGAGGATCACCCGCCAAGAATAGATAACCCGGGTGACCTGGCATTAGTCGTGGCTCCCCAAGTGGGGGATTACACCTTGTCAAAGGTATTAATGGATGGTGGAAGCAGCATTAATATCCTATACTTCGACACCTTTCGGAGGATGAATCTATCGGAAAAAGACTTGATGCCTTCAACCACGGTTTTCCATGGCATTGTCCCGGGCAAGTCGGCTTATCCCATAGGCCGGGTCAGGCTCTCAGTAGCGTTTGGAACTGCGCAGAATTACAGGTCGGAGTCCCTAATCTTCGAGGTGGTCAAACTGAAAAGCCCATACCACGCGCTGTTCGGACGACCGGCTTACGCCCGCTTCATGGCCCGCCCGTGCTACGTCTACCTCAAACTAAAAATGACGGGTCCCAAAGGACCCATCACGATCGATGGAGATAGAAGAATCGCAAAGGAGTGCGAGGAAGAGGACGCGGCTTATGCGGCGGAAGAGCTCAAACACCATCGGGCCAATGTTGACCCGGCAGACATGTCAACACTCAAGAAGCCGACTACAGATTCTGAGTCGCCCCTGAAATTCAAACCGACGAATGATACTAAGACAATCGATTTCGTTCCTGGCGACTCATCCAAGCAGTTCACCATTGGGACGGGTCTGGATCCCAAATAGGAAAGCGCGCTCATCGAATTCATCCGTGAGAATCGGGACATCTTCGCATGGAAGCCCTCTGACATGCCGGGTGTACCGAGAGAATTCGCTGAGCACCATCTTAATATTGACCCAAAATGCAAACCTGTCCAACAATACCTTCGCAGGTTTAACGAGGAGCGACGGAAGGCGATTGGAGAGGAAGTCGCCCGTCTTTTAGCCGCCGGGTTCATCGTGGAAGTCTTTCACCCCAAATGGCTCGCTAACCCGGTGTTAGTACTCAAGAAGAATGGCACTTTCCGTATGTGTATTGACTATACGGACCTCAACAGAGCTTGTCCCAAAGATCCTTTCGCTCTTTCCCGCATCGACCAAATCATTGACTCGGTGGCGGGATGCGAACGATTGTGCTTTTTGGACGCCTATTCAGGTTATCATCAGATCAAAATGGCCGTGGAAGATCAGGAGAAGACGGCCTTCATAACCCCCTTCGGGGCCTTTTGCTATGTGTCCATGCCGTTCGGGCTCAAGAGCGCAGGGGCGACTTATCAGCGCTGCATCCAGAATTGTCTTCATAACCAAATTGGCCGCAACGTCCATGCTTATGTTGACGACATTGTGATCAAGACCCGCCGGGAGGAGACACTTCTGGAAGACCTTAAGGAAACCTTTGATAATTTACGGGTATATCAGATGAAGCTAAATCCTACCAAGTGCGTTTTTGGCATACCTGCGGGAAAACTACTGGGTTTCTTGGTATCAGAGCGCGGCATAGAGGCTAACCCGGACAAAATTGAAGCGGTTACTTCCCTCGGCAAGCCGACGAATGTTAATCAAGTTCAGCGATTGGCGGGTCGCATTGCGGCTCTAAGTCGTTTCGTGAGCCGCCTCGGGGAAAAGGCGATTCCTCTTTATCAATTGTTGAGAAAATCCGACCGATTCGTATGGACAGAGGAGGCAGACGAGGCGCTTCAGGCCTTGAAGCATCAATTGGTTAACCCGCCGGTCCTAGCAGACCCAACTAAAAAGGAGCCTATGCTCCTGTATATTGCCGCGAATTCCAAAGCGGTCAGCGTGGTTGTGGTCGTCGAAAGAAAGGAGGAAGGAAGGGAATACCCGATGCAACGCCCGGTATACTTTATCAGTGAGGTGTTAACTCTTTCCAAACAGCGATACCCACATTGGCAGAAACTGGTCTATGGGGTGTTCATGGCGAGTCGAAAGCTTAAACATTATTTCCAGGAGCACCCGATCACTGTGGTCAGTTCCGCACCCCTCAGTGATGTCATCCAAAATCGGGAGGCAACAGGGGAATCGCCAAATGGGCAATAGAGCTTGGGTCTCATCACATACAATATACCCCCCGCACGTCCATCAAGTCCCAGGCACTAGTTGATTTCGTTAACGATTGGACGGAGCTTCACGCTCCGGAAGATCGGCCTGACCTTACCTATTGGACTATTTACTTTGATGGGTCCAGGCAGTTGGAGGGCTCAGGGGCTGGTGTGGTGTTGATATCCCCTCAAGGAGATAAGTTCTGCTATGTTCTCCGGCTGATGTTCCCCTGCACAAATAATGCGGCGGAATATGAAGCTCTGCTTCACGGTTTGCGACTGGCAAAAGAGATGAACCTAACCCGAGTTAGATGCTTTGGGGATTCAGATTTGGTGGCGAAACAGGTTTCGGGTACCTGGGACTCTCGGGATCCTATGATGGCGGCTTACAGGCGAGCTGTATCTGACGTGGCAGGCTATTTTCATGGGTACCAGGTTGATCATGTTGATCGGCGACTCAACAAAGCAGCTGATGCCCTCTCGCGACTCGGCTCACAGAGAAAACCGGTCCCCCCTAATGTTTTCTTGGATATCTTGCATAAACCGTCTATGACTATACCCACGGAGGAGGAATTGGCGATACCAGATCCCGAGTCGCAGCTTGTGGCGGCTCTCCACGCCACTCCGGATTGGGATCTTCCTTATCTGGCTTATCTCACTCGTGGCGAGTTACCCACCGACGAAGTTTTGGCTCGCCAGATCGTTCGACGTAGCAAATCCCTGGTCATCATTAATGGCGAGTTATATAAACGAAGTGCTTCAGGGGTCTTTCAGCGGTGCGTTTCTTCCGAGGAAGGATGCGTAATCCTAAATGACATTCATTCTGGAGACTGCGGGCATCACGCCGGGTCACGTTCTTCGGTATCAAAAGCTTTTCGACATGGTTTCTTCTGGTTGACGGCTCATGCAGATGCAGAAGATATAGTACGGCGGTGCGAGGGATGCCAACGATATGGGAGACAAGCTCATGTGCCGGCTCAAGAATTGAGGATGATTCCCATTACTTGGCCTTTCGCGGTCTGGGGGCTGGACATGGTCGGTCCCTTTAAAATGTCCTCTAACAAGAAAACTCACTTATTGGTGGCAGTTGATAAGTTCACTAAATGGGTTGAAGCGGAACCTGTTGGAGCTTGCGATGCGGAAACCGCGGTCAAATTTCTGAAAAAGCTAATTTTTCGTTTTGGATATCCGCACAGTATTATCACGGACAATGGTACTAACTTGTCCCAAGGAACGATGCTGGATTTTTGTCGTCGAGAGCATATCCGGCTTGATGTTTCTGCAGTTGCTCACCCGCAGTCCAACGGGCAGGCAGAGCGGGCGAATCAAGAAGTCTTGCGAGGGATTAAACTCGGCTCATGGTTCCCCTGGAAAGAACTCCAGGGTGTTGGGTTGAGGAACTACCTTCGGTATTGTGGAGCATCCGGACCACCCCGAATCGATCCACGGGGTTCACCCCTTTCTTTTTGGTCTATGGAGCAGAAGCTGTCCTTCCTACTGACATAAGACATGATTCTCTTAGAGTCGCCGCATATGTGGAGCAAGATAATGAGTTGGCGCGTCAGGATTCCTTGGATGCCTTGGAAGAGGCGCGTGACTTAGCGGCGGCTCGTTCGGCTATCTATCAGCAAGATCTGCGGCGTTATCATAGTCGCCGGGTTAAGAGTCGGACCTTTCAGGAGGGCGACTTGGTACTTCGTCTGATAAAGGATCGGGCAGGCATGCATAAGCTCTCGCCCCCTTGGGAAGGGCCTTTCGTCGTCAGCAAGAACCTCCGCAATGGCTCTTACTATTTGATGGATCTTCGGCCTGACCGACCGACTACAGAGGCTGAGTCAACTCGCCCCTGGAATATTGCTCATTTGCGGCCTTACTACACTTGAGCTCTTAAAACTCCATGCTTTGTAAGTTTTTTTCAGTTTCATTATGAAGTAATAAAATATTCTCCGACTTGGGAGCTTCTTCTTTAAAAAGAAAGCGATTTGTGTCATCCTGTTGCGACCTTATGAGCCGACAGAACATGCATTTAGGGTGGGTGCATGAGCCTTTTGAATCGCCTCCCCCTGTCGCGACCGTATGAGCCGACGAAACCTGCATTTAGGGTGGGTGCACGAGCTTTTTGACTCGCCTCCCCCTGTCGCGACCGTATGAGCCGACGAAACCTGCATTTAGGGTGGGTGCACGAGCTTTTTGACTCGCCTCCCCCTGTCGTGACCGTATGAGCCGACGAAACCTGCATTTAGGGTGGGTGCACGAGCCTTTTGACTCGCCTCCCCCTGTCGCGACCGTATGAGCCGACGAAACCTGCATTTAGGGTGGGTGCACGAGCTTTTTGACTCGCCTCCCCCTGTCGCAACCGTATGAGCCGACGAAACCTGCATTTAGGGTGGGTGCACGAGCTTTCTGACTCGCCTCCCCCTGTCGTGACCGTATGAGCCGACAAAACCTGCATTTAGGGTGGGTGCACGAGCTTTCTGACTCGCCTCCCCTTGTCGCGATCATATGAGCCGACGAAACCTGCATTTAGGGTGGGTGCACGAGCTTTCTGACTCGCCTCCCCCTGTCGCGACTGTATGAGCCGACGAAACCTGCATTTAGGGTGGGTGCACGAGCTTTCTGACTCGCCTCCCCCTGTCGCGACCGTATGAGCCGACGAAACCTGCATTTAGGGTGGGTGCACGAGCTTTCTAACTCGCCTCCCCCTGTCGCGACCGTATGAGCCGACGAAACCTGCATTTACGGTGGGTGCACGAACTTTCTGACTCGCCTCCCCCTGTCGCGACCGTATGAGCCGACGAAATTACTCTTATTATGATTTAATGTTGAAACTATTCGTAGTTCATTTGTTTTCACAGATGATGTGTTCAAAGTTTAAAACAGGAGGGTGCTAAGATTTGTTTCATCCTTGGCGGATTAAGCATTGTAGGAGATTCTTATAAAGGCGGACCAAATATTTCAAATCGCCTCAAAAAGCGATATAAGGGTTTTTCTTGCAGATGTCATCAAAAAATAGTACTGGCTATTACATGGCTCACAGGCCAAATTCAGGAAAGTCTACTTCGCTAAGTCCTGGCGTGAGCTCTGACCAACTTCGATTTGTAAATCGCCCAAGACCCAATTGCATCTGGCCATAGCAGCAAAATCGTCTTCATCGGTCAAAATTGAGGCCAAGTCTGCTTCCCAGTCGAAGGGATTCTTGGGTCGCCGAGGAATTAGGTTGGTCACCACGAAGGTTGGCGGGCTGACTTTCTTATTCTTACTGTCATAAGCCGCCTGATGCTTCGTTAAATCAAGACTTCAGCGAGTCGAGTTGCAGCCAACCGAGAATCCTTGACAACTTTCTGGTAATCTTCTTCAACGAACTCTGATCCATCGTCTTTAAGCTGAGGGAAGCCAGCGGCTACTTCTTCCAAATTAATCTCCGGGGCATACGCTAAGCAGCGACTCAGGGCCGTTAGGACGCCTTTCCGGGCGGCTGACCGAGTTAACTCGCCAATCTGGGGAGGAAGCGTGGACAGACATCCAAGTACCTTCTTGATGGAAGTAATAGGCTCTTTTGCACCCATTACAGCTTTGACGGTCAACACACTGCCTGTGTATAGTTGCTCTGTCAGCGTATAAATCGCCTTCAGCATCAACACACAGTCTTCTTGCAGGTTGGCGACTCTTGGACCTGGAATTTGATAACCGGTAACTTAACATCAGAAATTTGGCCCAAAGGAGGGGACAAGGTTGGAGATTTAGGTAAGGCTTACCAAAGATGGCTTGCGTCATGTTAGAGATATGACGTTTTAAGCCGGATAACTCCTGTTGAACAGTCGCCAGCTTCGCTTCAGCTTTCTCTGCTCTCTTCAAAGCCGCGTTTTGGTCAGCTTGAGTTTTTTCTAACTCGGCTTTGAGTTTTTCCAGTTCAACCAGAGCCAATTTATATTTATCTTCCGACTGAGTTCGGGCGTCTTGTTGTTCAGCCAAGTTTTTCCTTAAATCGCCCAGCGCCAGTTCGGTCTGAGCAAGGTTTTCCTATTGCAAGTTTAAAATAAAGACAGGTCTCAGAATTATTGCAAAGCAATACCCCTCACACTTGGGGGCTAATGTATAATTTCTCAAGGAAAATTATACAGAAATCAAGACCCGGCTCATCTTTTATTGATGACCCGGCCCTTGGGGGTTCCTGGTCGCGAAGCTTTTTCTAAATTTTTTAAGACCCGGCTCATCTTTTTACTGATGACCCGGCCCTTGGGGGTTACTGGTCGCGAAGCTTTTTCTAAATTTTTTAAGACCCGGTTCATCTTTTTACTGATGACCCGGCCCTTGGGGGTTACTAGGAATAGTATAGGGTATAAAGTTTACCTCATGTTTGTTGTTTAACATCTTTAGCAGATTTTTCTCCATCTCATAGCTCGCTTCCAGGCGACTTGCGAAGCCAGAACAGAGTTCTTTAAACTCCAGATTTGCATAGTCGGAAAGCTTCGCCTTGGAGAGCCCAGACTCGGGGATTGCCTGAGAGGAGGATGCTACGTGTTTGGACAGAATTGTCGCCGCCGGCTTGGAAAAGCCGGAACCAGTAATGACTACAGCATCTGGGTCATCCACTGTCGTCAATACGTTCAGCGATTTAGGGGCATCCGCTGTTCCTTTCGGCGACTCAGGAAGATCCACTTGAATTGTCGGCTCAGCTTGACCCGGATCCTCTTGAGTCGGAGTTGATTTCCTTGGAAGTTCGGAAGTTGCATCAGGGATTGATCCACTGGTTTTCCTTTTTTTGGCTTGTGCCATAACAAAAGGAGATAAGCGTGTTAAGGAATTGAAAAGATCGTTATTCTCAAAAGTCAAGGCAAAAGACTTACCCCGGAACTCGAATCATTGGTGGAAGTGTTGACATCACTGAGTCGCCGGAAGTGGGGGGAGAATTCTGCAGGAATTATACATCAATAATACAGGCGGGTTGCAGATGTAATCCAAAGCAGCACGAACAATGGTTGCTCATATAAAAAAGGTACCTCGCTTGGTTTTCTTTTGTTTGTTGTTGGCAAGCCAGATATCAGATCGCCAGAGTGACTTCGTGTCTTCCGATTTGAGGCGTGTTGTGTTTTCTTCAGTAAGAAATTTGGGTCCAAATGGGCATTTGGATGTGAGAAGGGGACTTTCCCACATATTCGCCGGGCCGGCTTAGGTGGAGAAGGCGATGAATCGGAGGAAACAGAAATTACCTCAACAGAGTCTTCTTGGCTTTCGTTATCTTCATTCTATTACAAGAAGAGCGAGAGATATAAATAAAAGGTCAAAAGTAATAGGTGGCGAGTGAAAAGAGGACGGATTGGTACCTCTGAAAGTGCGTCGCCGACTTGAGATTCGTCGACTTCGGATGGCTCAGCCGCAGCAGATTTACCTTTGCCCTTGTTTTTCTTAGAGGGCGGCTTAGCAGTTTTCATGGCTTGCTTTTTAGGTCTCCTGGACCAGAACTTGTCGCCTTTCTGGAAAGGTATATGGTATGAAGTCATGATGGCAATAAAATAGAAGGAATAAAAATCAAGGTCGGGTCAGCTTTGGTTACCTTGGGCGCCGGGTTAATCTTGCAGAAGGGCTTAAGGCCGATTTGGCCGCACTTTCCTGCGGGCTCGCCGGTCAGCTTTTTGATGATGGCAACAATGTCTTTCTCTGTTAATGCTGTGTGAAAGTAGCATTGGGGATGATCCAGAGTGCCGTCAAATTCACACATTAGACCATCTCGGCAGCTCAGAGGAAGAATCCGCCATTCGACCCAGCAGCGGATCAGGTCAACCCCGGTAAGACCATTGTTCGTCAGGGATCTCAGTTCAGACAATATTGGGATGAACTCCGACTCTTCTTCCTCGGTGAGCTTGTCGGGGAGCTTGAAGTTAACCGGAAGGCGGGTTGGCCTGTAGCCCAGAAGCTTGTTCTCACCAGCAGGGGACGTTTCTTGACAATAAAACCAAGATTCACCCCAGCCCTTGGGATGGCTAGGCATGGTGAGTGAAGGAAACGGACTATCCCTACGGCGCTGGGCGTTGACACCGCCGAGTTCCAAACTGGGGCCGTTGTGGAATTCCGTCTGGCGATTCAGATGGAAAAAGTGCCAGAATAGAGGAACGGAAGGCTCGATCCGCAGATAAGCTTCGCAAAGGACTTGGAACTGGCTCAAGTTGCTTATGGAATTGAGTCCCAAATCCTGGAGTCGGACGTTCATGAAGGTTAAAGCGTCCCTAAGAAATTTGGATCCGGGCGGCTTAAAACCCCGTTCCAAGTGTTCCACAAAGACTACTATTTCCCCTTCTTTGGGGTTGGGGAGATCTTCTCCCAACCCGGTGCGCCATCCAATGACATCTTGAGGATCCAAACAGCCCGCTTTCACGTAATTAGCTAAGACAGCATCATCAACTTTGGTAGGAAGCCAATCGCTCTTGAAAACGGCACCCATGCTACAAATAGGTAGAAGTATGGTATTACATGTCTTGGACGTCTACTATATGAATCGGGATCAGTTCATGTTAACCCGCCAAACTAAGAGGCCGGGTTGGGTTGATATGGCGACTTATGGAAGTAGGGCTATTTCCAAAGGCTATAATATTGTGGATGGTAAAATCTATTCGTTCCGAAGCACTAAGGGAGGGATGAAGGTTACAAACAGTGAATGAGGAATGGATCTGCCGAACAGATATGAAAACCTACGAATATGGCTGAGCATGAACAATGTATTATCAGGTGACGCCCCTCGTTTGGAGAAGACATTGTATTCAGAAATTCGCAAGTACAGCGGATAGTTAAAATTATTCAAGGCACTGGCTACCCTAGCGGCGCTCGGACTAATCGATTCGAGGGAAATGAATGACTATGAGCGGAAAGCTTCAAAGCTACGGCAATGGCGGAAATACAAGCAAGGAATAAACCTGCTCCTAAGAGGGGGAACGAGGGCCTAACCTGATGCTCTCGATCAAAGAAGACCGGCGGTGACGGAGATTGCTGGAGAAGCGCGGGGGTCGACGAACGAAGAGGGCTTCGGCGGCGGCGGAGCTCGGGGCGAGCAACGAGGTTGCCGGTAATGATGCGATGGACAATGACGGCGGACGGATCGACCGAGGTGCTTAGCTTGACGACGGCGACGGCTTTCGGGCGGCACTGAAGCTCCTCGAACGGGGGCGAAAGTTGCGGCCGGCGGCGGAGCCCTCGGGAAGCGATGCGGTCTTTTGCTGCGATAATGGGGGGGACTAACGAGACTGGTAGGTGGCCAGCGCCAGCCCTGTCCCTTCCGCCTATTTATCAGGACGGGCGCAGGAATCGAGGCGCCGTGAGCGGGAACCGTTGGGGAATAAAAGATTCGCCATGATGACATCCAAAAATTTTGGGATAATGATGCACTAAAAGATCCGTTGGGATTATGTTAAATTTCCCAAAGATCGAGGGATAAGGAAGGTGCCGACGGGAAATGGATTGGCAACTCAAAGATTTTTCCGATACCGGGTGGCGAGTTAAAATTTCTGACGTATGGAGGAAAACGAAGGAGTGAATCTCCTTCAACTAAAGCGGAAGCATTGGCATGAAAATTCAAGTCAATTTGGGGCCTAATGTTGGGGATATTGCTTATTAAGTGACCCGCCCAATATGGGTCGGGTTACTTGTAAGGCGATTCATCCTTTGGGCTATTTGGGCCTCAGCCTGGGCGGTTCAAGGCCGCGGGACGGTTATGATTTATGGCAGGTCTTTGGGTTTTGCAAGACGGCGACTTAGAGACCGCGGTGGTCATGGTTTGTAAGGAGGAAGGGACTCTTGTAAACCCTAAAGCCTCGACCTATATATATAAAGGCGAGTCGAAAGAAGGAGGGGAGAGTTAGAAAATCATCGAGTGCTAGGTTAGGCGAGTTACGCCTCCCTTGTAATCGAATCCACATCAATACACACAAAGCAGGACGTAGGCTATTACCTCCTCTCGAGGGGCCGAACCTGGGTAACCCGCCGTGTTCCTCCCGTTTAATCCCTTTGAGTCGCCACCAAGGTGCGATGGTTCCCATACTAAGTCCTTCCACAAGGACATCTGCCTTGACAAAACCACGACAGCCACGACCAGTCAAAGTCTCGCACAAACTCCAATTCTTCAAGTTCTGTCGGAGTCTTCAGATGAGCAAGTGTAGCCCAGGTGCGGTCAAAAACCTCATGAAGATAATGATGATTAAGCTTCACAACATTCTGCATTTCATTGAGGGTTTTCACAATGGCGCCGAACTGGCATTTGACCCACTTGTGATTCCGATCCACCTTCTGGTGAAGACTGAGGTGAAGCTCTCTAGTATTCAGCACAACGGGGCTTGGAGGATGAGTCTCAGTATCATCCGATGAAGAATATGGCTCAGGCTCTCTGAACTGGCCATCAAGGGGCCTAGTGCCTTCATCAATGACAAACTTGCCTTTTCCTTCAACAGGCTCGAAAGTCTTCTTGTTGACCCTGATAGGAGGCATGTAACCAACATGGTTGTTGCAATCAGCGTGAAAGTTGATGCATGTCCTTTTCCTGATGAATCTCATGATCCATGGAGCATATATCTTGTGGTAAAAAGGACACATTGCATTGTCGGCCAAAGTCCTCAAGAAGAAATCATGGATGTTGATAGGAATACCATGAATGATGTTGAAGAGGATATTCTTCATGAGGCCTACAACATCTTATTCATCATCGTGGCCCTTGATTGACGCAAGAACGCTGCAGAGGATTCTGTAAACAGTCATTGGTTCATATTTGAGCTCGTGGATGAGGAAGGTTTTTCTCGGTGGTTTCCCTTTAGCCAAAGGCTTCATGAGTACTTCCATCATCCCGTTGGGCAGCTCACGTTCATCATAAAGCTTCACGGCTTGTTCTGAAGGAATTGATACTGGCAGTTCAAGCAGGAGCTCAATGGCAGGAGCCTTGTGGTGTGTTGTTTCGTCATCCAGTCAAACACCCAGGTGTTGATATCTACTGGATCGCCAGATATGTGAAGAGTGGCATAAAATTGAAGAATGAGCTCACTGTTCCAATCACAGATATCTGAGCACAGTGGGAGAAGTCCAGCTTCATGAAGGACGTTGAGGACTGGAGCCAGGCATGGTATTGCTTCAAGCTCAACATGAGGAATATGCCTGTGCTGGAAAATCTTTTTTCGTCCACACAACACAAAGGCATAGTAATTGAGTTGTGTCCTCGTCCAAAACTTCAGATGCCTGATTTAAGGTTTGTCATAGGGATTTTCTGACAAACATAAAGAAGGACTCCTTTTGAAACTTTGGCCGCTTGGAGAACGGCTGATGTTGCATTGGCTGGAGATTTTGCTGTTGGACTTGAGGGGATACAACAATTGTAGACTCTGGGTTGAGCACGACGAAAGCATTGTCTTGGTTTGGTGCATTTTCCTCAGCATGGTCCTGAGGGTGAGGAATTTCATCAGCTTGAGCATCAGGTTGAGGAGCATGCTCTTGTTGTGCTTCAGGCTGAGGAATGGGATCTGGCTGATCTTCAGGCTGAGGAATGTGATCTGGCTTAGCCTCGGGCTGAGGAATGTCGTCAACTGGAGCATCCTGTTGAGGGTTTTGGTCCGGAGGAGGAATGGGTTCACCCTGAGCCTCATTTTGAGGATCTTGCTCAGGAGGAGGAGTGGGGTCAGCCTGATCCTCAGGTTGAGGATTTTGCTCACGACTCTGAATTTCATCAGCTTGAGGATTCTCACTTTGTTCTTGCTCAACTTTCTTGGTGACAGAGCCAGATTCATCAGTTGGTGTAGTTGATCCTTGTGCAGTTTCTACATGAGGAATGGAGGGCTGAGGACTATCGTCAATGCGAATTTCTTCGTCAGTATGTTCCTCAGATGCAGCATCCTTCATTTCCTCATCTGGCCCTTTCTCCTGGTCTTCAAAGGTGACCATTTCATAAGATGGAGCGATGTTAAGAGGCACAGGGTCCAGTGGAGCATTTTCAAGTGCTTTGAGGCGCTTGGCCTCAGTGTGTTCTTCTGTTGAAGAAGCCTTTCTCTTCTTGGCTTCCTTTTCAGCAGCCCTTGTCTTCTTCACGTCTGATGCAGACCGAGTCATCTTCTTCACCTTTGAAGCTTTTGGTGAAGGTGTTTTCTCAGTAGATTCATCAGCTGGCTTTGAGGAACCAGCTGGAGCAGAGTCATCATCTAGCTTTGAAGCAGCAGCTGGAACAGATTCATCAGCTGGTTTGGAAGCAGCAGCTGGAGCAGGGTCTGTCTCACCAGCTGTAGCAGATTCTTCAGCTGGATTGTCAGTCGTGATTTCCTCAATTGTCGGTTCATCCACACGGCTTTCTTGAGGGATTTCCTCAGCTTGAGGAGTTTCATCAGCTGGTTCTTCAATGAGAGGCTGAGGAGTTGGTACTGGAGGGGTAGCTTTCTTGTTGTAGTCATTAACAGCTTCAGTAGCAAGTTTGATGAAATTGCTTTTGAGACTTTGACGGTCAGAAAGCTTGGAGTACTTATCTGTCAAAGTCTTCAACTCTTCCTGTGTTGACACAAGATCATCAGGCCTCAGATTGAGGAGATTCTGCTTGAGGAATTTCTCCTTCTTGAGCTTAGCCACCTTGGCCTGTTTAGCTTGCCGCTCCTTCCACTTGGCCTCGTTGATGAATGTGGCCACCATGTGGCTGATGCCAGGGGAAGTTTCAAATCATCAAGCGGAGTGTTGGGGTCCTCATACCAGATATTGATGTAGTCTAGGAGGACTTTTGGGTCCATGGCTAGAGGAATGGAGCTGCCAGAAGCTTGAGCTACCCTCTCCTGCTTGTTTCTGATCATTGCTTGCAAAGTTTCATCATCATATTCATCACTACCCTCTGATGCAGAAGGGACCGTGATGATTTTTCTTGGGCTGGGTCTTGTTCCTCTCCCAGCAGTCACCTTAGTCTTCAGAGGAGTTGGTGAAGACTTTGTCTCCGAGCTGGTTGCAGCTGGGAGTGAGGAGCTGGAGGTAGTTGGCAGTGGCTTCATTATTGACTTCTGTTCAGGTTTTGCAGCCTGCGGTGGTGCTGAGGATTTTGGAGCTGAGGGTTTTGGTGCTGATGGTTTTGGAGCTGATGCTTGAGCTGGTTTCTCTTGAGGCTTTGAAGCCTTTGGTTTTGATTGCACACACTTTTGTTGAGGAATTGCCGAGCCAGAAGTCTCAGCAGCACAGGAAGTAGCGGCAGTCGAAGCAGCAGCAGATGATTCGTTGAATTTCCTCAGGGCAGCCTCTACCTGCTTCTTGCGCTTTGCCAAGTGCTTTTCCTTTTCATCAGGATAATCATCAAGCGTCTTGAGGCTTGAGGGATGTGCTTCTTGATAATCCTCAAGTGGATCCCGTTTGCCAGGAGGCTTCAGAGCAAATTTCTTCGCATATTTGGGAGTGACGAATCTGTACTCCTTCCACTCCTTAGCCCATCGGCGTTAAATCTTCTGAAGCCGAATCTTTCTCTTGGGCATAGTCTCATTTTCATCAGGGGTGCAGTAATCCAGGTATATATCATCAGGGATGTCTAAGGCTGTATTCTGCTCAAGTTTCTTGCCTCCCTTTTGCTTCCTGTCATCCTCCATTTTCTTCAGCTGAGGATTTTGCTGATGAGATTGTACTCTTGAGGACTCTGATGAGACTTGAAGATTTTCTTCAAGAAATGCTGCAAATGAGTTAATTTGATGAGAACCGAGAGATTCATCAGCTGACATGTGTGTACCTGTGAACAGAGTATAGTTGCGAGGAATTTGGACACGTCATATGCGTTCTTAGATTTGAAGAAATAAAAAAAATTGATAGTTGAGGAGTTTGACCAGTGGTTGAGGAATTTGTGTAAGCATACTGTTCTTGGGTTCCGGAGTTGTGCAGATCCAAAAATTAGCACAACTGAGGAATCTCGTGAAAATCTTGGATGCTTAGTGAAGTTCATCAATAGTGTGGTGATAGGCAGTGTGTGAGGAAAAGGAACAGATGGATTCTTGAGGAAAAATAGATTTCACATCACAGAGGTAAAATAGTAGATCAAACTTGTTGTAAAAATAGGGTTTTTATTTACCCTAGATGGCGCGCACGAAGAACAGAGAAGAGTAGCAGGGAGAAGCTCTCTCGGTGCGTGTCCAATGCGCCCTAACCCGGCAGCACAGGACATCTACGGCGGCGGCGGACGAGGATGGTCCGACTCCGACGTGGTTTCGGCGACGGAAAAGTCGAGGCAGTGAAGCTATTCTTCGTCGGCGACGAGACTTCCAGCGGTGGTGCTAGGGTTCGGGACTTTTGCTGTATCAGGAGAGCGATGGAGCGAAGAAGTGTTTACCGAGGGAGATGGGGACATATTTATAGCCACGCAGTTACTGTTGGCGCGAAGAAATCGGACCAAATAGCCCGTGCCTCTACGTCTCCGCAGGACACGCGTAGCTTACGAGCAAAGCGGTGGAGATCGTGGTTATCCGAACGAGGAAAGTGGGGTTCAGTTACTGTTCATTTAAAAAAATTGAAGATTTGAGGATTTTGTTACAAAATCATCAGCTGACAAGGACGCAGTGAGGATTTCGAACAAAGTTTCAAGTAGAACGCATATGAAGAATTGACTAGACTGGATGAGAATAGCATAGAGGGAAAGTAGGGTCCGATCACATTCACTTAGATGAAATATCAACTTGAAGAAATAGCTATAAGTGAATGTTGTTGAGGACTTGAAATCACAGTCTATCTAGGTAAACGAAAGTCATCAAGTGTTTTTGAAGATTTTACTAACTTGAGGATTTTGTGATAAATCATCACAATGATGAAATTCACTTTTGAAGAAAAATGATTTTGAAGAACAACTGTTTTGAAGAAAATCAAATTTTGACACCATAGAACTTTGAAGTAAATCAACTTGAAGAATTTCACGTTGGGCGGTGGCGTGACCCACCATATAAGAATGTTGATTACAGACGCCGCGTACACTTGTCGTAGGGCCCTGATAATCAAATTCTTCGTTGATTTCTTCACACTCAGAGTGATATTCTTCATTAGTGGAAGAAAATCGATTCATCATGTGTTGCACATCTAAGTCATCAATTTTGCATAAGTGTTAGGATGTGTGCATGTTTTTACAAAACATTTGAAGATTCTAAGATATTTAGCTCACACCGCAACTTGCAAAACCTTTTCTCATCCAAGGGCTTAGTGAAGATATCTGCCAGTTGATCATCAGTCTTCTCATGGTCGATGAGGATATTGCCCTTGAGGACATGGTCCCGAAGAAAATGATGACGAATCTGGATGTGCTTGGTCTTCGAGTGTTGTACTGGGTTGTATGCAATCTTGATTGCACTCTCATTGTCGCAGTAGAGAGGCACATTCTTCATGTTGATGCCGTAGTCCTTGAGGGTTTGCTTCATCCATAGCAATTGAGCACAGCATGAACCAGCAGCAATGTACTCAGCTTCGGCAGTAGAGAGTGATACGCAGTTCCGCTTCTTTGAGGACCAGCAAACTAGTGATCTTCCGAGGAAATGACATGTGCCAGATGTTGACTTGCGATCCACACGGTCACCAGCATAGTCAGAATCAGAATACCTTACCACATGAAGATTTGAGCCCTTCTGGTACCATAATCCTAGTGTTGGTGTGTGAGCTAAGTATCAAAGAATATGCTTCACAGCCTTATGGTGTGATTCCTTCGGTTTTTCTTGAAAACGTGCACACATGCAAACACTAAGCATTATATCTGGCCTAGATGCACATAGATACAATAAAGAGCCAATCATGGAGCGATATACCTGCTGATCGAATTCTTTACCATTTTCGTCAATGCAGAGGTGGCCGTTGGTAGGCATTGGAGTCTTGGCACCTTTGCATTCATGCATGTCAAATTTCCTCAGAACATCCTTGAGGTATTTCTCCTGTGATATGAAGATTCCATTGCGTTGTTGACGAATTTGAAGACCTAAGAAGAATTTCAGCTCCCCCATCATAGACATCTGATATTCTTCACTCATCATGTAAGCAAATTCATCACTTTATCATTTGTCAGTACAGCCAAATATAATATCATCGACATATATCTGGCACACAAATAGCTCATTATCATAGGATTTAGTGAAAAGAGTTGGATCGAGTGAACCAGGTTTGAAGCCTTTCTTCATGAGGAATTCCTTCAATGTATCATACCATGCCCAGGGGCTTGCTTGAGACCATAGAGCGCCTTTTTGAGTCTGAAGACTTTGTCTGGATTCTTTGGATCCTCAAAACCTGGGGGCTGAGCAACATATACTTCTTCCTCAAGCTTACCATTGAGGAATGCACTTTTCACATCCATCTGATATAATATGATGTTATGATGATTAGCATAAGCAAGTAGTATTCTAATAGCTTCAAGTCTAGCAACAGGTGCAAAAGTTTCATCGAAATCTATTCCTTCAACCTGGGTGTAGCCTTGGGCTATAAGTCGTGCCTTATTCCTCACCACTTGACCATCCTCATCTTGCTTGTTTTGGAAAATCCAGTTGGTTCCGATGATGTTGTGCTTGCGAGGATCTGGTCGTTTGACGAGCTCCCGTACGTCATTCAGCTTGAATTGAAGAAGTTCGTCTTGCATAGCTTGGATCCACTCCGGTTCCAGGAAAGCCTCAGCAACTTTTGAGGGTTCTGTGATAGATACAAAGGAAAAAATGGCCACAAAAGTTAACTAAGTGTGAAGCTTTTGAGCGAGTGAGAGGACCTGGCGCGTTGATGTCATTGAGGATTTTGTCAAGTTCTACTTCATTTGCAATCCTCGGATGAGCTGGTTGAGGATTTCGTCTGGGCTGAGGAAGTGGTTCTGGAGCAATTTCCTCAGGAGCACATTCTTGATTTTCATCAGTGATGGGGATGGTTTCTTCATCAATTTCCTCAGTGGGAACAATGTCTTCAGTACGTTTGAGCTTTATTGCTTCCTCAGGAGACAACTTATCTGGATCAGAAGGCAATTTCTCTCTTTGCGAGCCATTAGTTTCATCGAACCGCACATCTACAGTCTCAACAACTTTGTTGTAATAGTTGTTGAAGACTCTGTAGGTGTGCGAGTCCTTTCCATAACCGAGCATAAAACCCTCATGTGCCTTAGGTGCAAATTTTGAGCTATGGTGAGGATCTCTAATCCAACATTTCGCACTGAAGACTTTGAAATAACTTACATTGGGTTTCTTATCAGTGAGGAGTTCATATGAGGTTTTCTTGAGGAATTTGTGAAGATATACCATGTTGATGATATGGCATGCAATGTTGATTGCTTCAGGCCAAAAGCGACGAGGAGTCTGATATTCTTCCAGCATGGTTCTTGCCATCTCAACCAGAGTCATGTTCTTCCTCTCGACGACACCGTTCTGTTGAGGAGTATAAGGAGCAGATAATTCGTGAGTAATACCAAGTTCATCAAGATAATCATCAAGACCAGTGTTTTTGAACTCTGTTCCATTATCACTCCTGATATGTTTGATCTTGATGCCGAAGTTCGTCCAGGCCCATGAAGAAAATCGTTTGAAGATTTCCTGCACTTCAGTTTTATATAAGATGATATGCACCCATGTATATCTAGAATAATCATCAACTATGACGAAGCCATATAAAGATGTTGCATTTGTTAGTGTGGCATAGTGAGTAGGTCCAAATAGATCCATATGAAGCAATTCGAAGGGACGAGTAGTGGTCATGATAGTCTTCGAGGGATGCTTGGATCTCGTCATTTTCCCAGATTCACACGCACCGCAGAGATGATCCTTGAGGAATTTGACTGATTCGATGCCGATGACATGCTTCTTCTTCGCGAGCGTGTGCAAATTCCTCATGCATGCATGACCCAGTCTTCGGTGCCACAGCCATCCTTCTGAGGTTTTTGCTAGTAAGCAAGTGGCTGGTTGAGGACCTGTAGAGAAATCAACAATGTACAAGTCCCCTCTTCTTACACCTTCGAAGACTTTGGTTTTCTCAGATTCCATGATCACAACACATCTATATCTACCAAAGATAACAATCATATCAAGATCACAAAGCATCAAGACTGACATGAGGTTAAATCCAAGGGATTCAACAAGCATCACTTTGTCCATATGCCTATCCTTGCAAATAGCCACTTTGCCAAGTCCCAATACCTTGCTTTTACCTTTGTCAGCATATCTGATTTTCTTCATAGGTGATGGAATTAGTGGCATATTCATCAGCAGGCTTTTATCACCAGTCATGTGATGTGTGCAGCCACTATCAAGAACCCACTCAGTACTCTTGGGTTTGTCATCCTGCAGATGAATTAGTACAGCTTACCATCTCATATGCTTCAAACTTGAAGAATATGATATCAATTTCATCAGATAGGAATTTCATCATAACGGAATTATAAGGACGTGTGAAATATTTCTATTTCATCAATATTAGCTTGCGTCCTATCAAGTATTTCCTCAGGTCTCCAGCAACTTCTTCAGATGATGATTTTCATCTCGAGACCTGACCTGCAGAAGTGATTAGTTCAATTTCTTCACCACCCACATCTGAAGGGGTGGTAAAGCATTCATCATCCTGCGAGCACCATATGAGAAAGGAGGCATTGAAGCTAATGCACTTCTCTTAGCAGTAGGGGAGTTAAAGTACATATGAATATGCAGAGAACTGGTTTTAGGATTTACGAACATAATGATTTGAAGAGTAACGCTCATATTCATATTCCTTGTAGTTTCCCAACATGTTAGAAGCATTAGGACGGGTACGAGCATAGTTTTGACCAGTTGAAGATTTTGATCTTCTTGAAGATTTTGGTCCTCCTGAGGAATTTGATCTGGGGTTCGGATTCTTCATTGGTGGTGTCATGAGGACATTCACTTGAAGATTTTCAAGACAACTTTTGGGAACCCAGATTTTCCTCAGGGGAGGGACAATCCTGCAGTTAGTTCCAACATATCGAGCAAATACTTCACCAGCTTGATTTTTGAACAGTTTATAGTTGGAGTCAAATGACTCATCTCAGGAATAGGATAATTCACATGAAAAACTAGTTAGATTGGATGGGTCACAAGGAGTTCCAGTAGCAGCAACCCATGAGGTTTTGGGATACTGCTCAGGTTTCCAATAAGATCCATCAGTATTCAATTTCCTATCAAAGGGAATTCCTTCTTTCCTGGGGTTCCTGTTCAAGATCTGCTTTTTGAGCACATCACAAAGGTTTGATGTCCTTTGAGACTTTTGTATATGCATGTCACATACAATTCCTTCAGTCCTGCATTTTCATCAGTGACCTGTGTGTTTTCTCAAGTGAGGAATTTGACACTACAGGAGCAGTTGAAGAATTTGTAGCAATAGAAGCATTTGATGATTCTGGTGAAGAATTAGCAGTTTCACATTCAATGCATTTAAGACATGGAGGAATGAATTCAGCTTGAGCAGCGTTGATCTATTGAGCAAGTAATGAATCATTTTCCATACGAAGATCATCATGAGAAATCCTCAATTTCTCTAGATCAAGCTTCCTTTGAAGAAATTCATAGGAAAGTTTCTCATGATCAGCGAGGAGTGTGTCATGACGATCTTGAAGATTATCAAATCTAGACTGAAGACTTTTCACATCTTCAGTGAGGATTTGGGTAAGATTCATTTCATCATTCAACAGGTCATCGCTTCTATCTAGCAGTTTCTGAAGCTTTTCCAGGGCAGTCTATTGTTTAGTGGCAATGATAGCAAGTTTACTGTAACTGGGTTTTTTATAATCATCGGGTTCACAGTCACTTGTATCAGAGGAGGAAGCATCATTCATTACCTTTGAACCTTTTGCCATGAAGCAATAGGTTGGAGCAAAGTCATCAGCATAGTCATCAGTGTGGATGGTGTTATCATCTTCTTGAAGGTTGAAGATTGACTTGCTGACGAAAGTGGTTGCAAATGCAAGACTGGCCTGTCCGGATCCTGAGTCTTCATCAGAAGCCTCCTCTTCATCACATTCCTATGATTCTACCTCGGAATCCATTTCCTTGCCAATAAGTGCCCGAGCCTTTCTGAAACTAGTCTTCTTGTGCGATGAGGGCTTTGAAGATGAGGATTTTGAAGATTTCTTCTTCTTCTTCGAGTCATCAAAACTGTCATCCTTGTATTTCTTATTCTCTGATTCCTTTCCCCAACGGGGACAATCAGCAATGTAGTGACCTGATTTCTTGCATTTGTGGCAGGTTCTTTTCTTGTAGTCCTCAGATGAAGATTCTGATTTCCTCATATCTCTTCTTGAGGATTTACCGAACTGGCCACGTCGTGTAAACCTCTGGAATTTCCTCACGAGCATTGCAAGCTCATGTCCAAATTCTTCAGGATCACCAATGCTATCATCCGAGTCTTCTTCTTCAGAGGAGGAAATTGCTCTAGCCTTCAGTGCACGTGGTCTAGAATAGCTTGGTCCATATAGATCTTTCTTTTCTTCTTGCTGGAATTCATGAGTATTGAGCCTTTCGAGTATATCAGTTGGATCAAGCATCTTGTAGTCTTGTCTTTCTTGAATCATCAGGACTAAAGTATCAAATGAAGAATCCAAAGATCTTAGCAGTTTCTTCACAACTTCGTGATCAGTAATGTCTCGAGCTCCCAGTGCTTGCAGTTCATTTGATATGTCAGTGAGGCGATCAAAGGTATCTTGGCAGCTTTCATTGTCAAGCCTCTTGAAGCGATTGAAGAGATTGTGTAGAACATCAACACGAGAATCACGCTGGGTTGATACTCCTTCATTTACTTTGCACGGTCTATCCCAGAGAAGTGTCGCTGAGCCCAAAGCACTCACTCTTCCAAACTGGCCTGGGCTCAGATGGCCACAGATGATATTCTTTGCTTGAGAATCAAGTTGCTTGAATTTCTTCACATCAGCAGCAGAGATACTAGCAGAGATGATGGGGACACCATGTTCCACAATATACCAGAGATCATTGTCAATAGCTTGTAGATGCATCTGCATCTTGGTCTTCCAGACGAGAAAGTTCTTTCCTTCGAAAGTAGGTCATGCTGTAGTAACCTTATTCCTGCAGTCGACATAACTAAAACTCCAGGTGGTTAAACCAAAATCACACAGAACAAGGGAGTACCTTGCTCTAATACCAATTGAAAGTGCGTTATATCGACTAGAGGGGTGAATAGGAGATTTTTAGAATTTCATCACTGAGGAAATTCCTTTTGAGGAAATTCCTCACAGATGACTAACTTACAGTGGAAACAGTAAAGGATCAGGAGTGCAAAGTTTCACTACAGCAGTTTTTCAGTACGAGGAATGTGAAAATAGATTGCACAGTGAGCAGGCACATAGAAAACAGATGAGGAATAACTAGCGTGAAGAATTTTGGGTTAAGGAATTTCAGAGAAAGTCTTCAGCAAATTCTTCAAACAGTGATAGTGAAAATCATCAACACATAATCTGAGGAATATAAATAGTTGAGGAATTAGAACCCGTTTCACAGCGAAGACAGTAGTTGATGACCCAGTTCCAACTGTTGTGACAGTTGTACATCTGGTTTGGAGTGGCTTGGTATTGAAACCAAAAGACACACAATCCCGGGGACACAATCCCTACCGTATTCTCCTTGGGCTAAGAACACACAGTCCTCGCCCAACACTCGTGGTAAGTCTTCAGGGCAGACTTCCAAACCCTCACAAACTTGATCACCGACGATCCACAATTGACTGCTGGATTGCTCTAGACCATGACGCCTAACCGTCTGGAGGATGCACAGTCCTCAAAGGTAAAAGGCTTCAGTCCCACACAGGAACAACTTCTTCAGTGATGCTCAATCACTTGGTTCTCGGTTTGTGGTTTGGTGTTTGGGGTATTTCCTCACTGATGAATTACTCTCGAAGACTCTGAGGAATTGGCTTGCTCTTATGACAAGTGTCAGTTTCTAACGGAGCAGCCAACCAGCTAATTGTTGTGGGGGCGGCTATTTATAGCCTGGGAGCATCCCGACATGATTTGACACTAATGCCCTTAAATAATATGACCGTTGGTGTGGATAAGACCAATGATGTGGCGTGGCTATCGAAACGGTCGAAACCCTCAAATGTGAGAGTCCTCATGTCACTCATATTCCTCACTTGAGGCTTTTCGTAGGATTAGGCTTGGGTTGAGCATCATGAGGAAATTCATTCCAAGGTGTTACCCCGACCCCCTTTAACAGTATGGTGTTCCTATTACTCAAGTGTGAAGAAAATAAAACAAAAAGAGTAAATCTTCATGCTTCAAAGTCTTCAGAATGATTTTCTTCAGAACACACCGAATTCCTCAATTTCAATATCTTCATGAGGAATATCAATTTCATCGCAAATTCTTCGCGATTCAAATCTTCATCTCCAGACCAATTTCTTCAACCGAAGATATACATTTTTAGGGGTCGATATTCATCGAATATTTCAAACTCCTCAGCGACTTATAGATCATGTGTACACTCATGAACACATTAGATACTTAACCTATAAGTCTTGAAACCACCAAAATCACTAAGGGGCACTAGATGCACTTGCAAAGGGAAAGGGTGCCACAGCTTCCAGGCCGGCTCCCAGACGCCCGGGGCCGGGTCCTCCAGCCGGAACACGGGCAAGCAGTGACAAGAAGCATCGTGGTGCCGGCAGGAAGCAGGTGCCCATGGTCGCGGGGTAAGGGTTCCTCCCCCTCTTGTTGATTTGTCTTGTAGGAAGCCTTGTTCCTTAAGAATGTCGCTCGGGAGGGAAGCGGAGGACGTGGAGGAAGACACCGCCTCCGCGACCGAGCGAGCCGGCTGGACAGCAGCCGAGGCTGCCCAGCGGGAGCTGCTGCTGGCTACGCCTATAGGGATTTCCTTGGCAAGTATGCAAAGGATTCCCCCGCGGCCTTGGAGCCTTGCGTTGGTGTTCCCTTGAAGAGGAAAGGGTGACGTAGCACACCGGTCGTAAGTATTTCCCTCGGTTTGAGAACCAAGGTATCAATCCAGTAGGAGGATCGCGTCAAGTCACAAGTACCTGCACAAACACAAAGAGCTTGCACCCAACGCTATGAAGGGGTTGTCAATCCCTTATAGATTGTTTGCAAAGTGAGAACTGAAAGAAAAAAGTAAACAAAGAAAAGTAAAACTAAAGCTGAGATAATAGTTGTGAGTAGACTCGGGGATCGTAGTGTTCACTAGTGGCTTCTCTCATGGAAGCAAGTAGACGGTGGGTGAACGAATTACTGTCGAGCAATTGCTAGAACCGCGCAAAGTCATGACGTTATCTATGGCAATGATCATACATATAGGCATCACGTCCAAAACAAGTAGACCGATACTTTCTGCATCTACTACTATTACTCCACACATCGACTGCTATCCAGCATGCATCTAGTGTATTGAGTTCATAAGAACAGAGTAACGCCTTAAGCAAGATGACATGATGTAGATGGACAATCTCAAATCTATGATGAAAGCCCATCTTGTTACCCTTGATGGCAACAACATGATGCATGCCTTGCTGCCCCTTCTGTCACTGGGAAAGGTCACCGCACAGTATGAACCCAAAACCAAGCACTTCTCCCATTGCAAGAATCATAGATCTAGTTGGCCAAACAAAACCCAAGACTCGGAGAGACTTACAAGGATATCAAATCATGCATATAAGAAATCAGCAAAGACTCAAATATTATTCATAGATAATCTGATCACAAATCCACAATTCATCGGATCTCGACAAACACACCGCCAAAGAGGATTACATCGGATAGATCTCCATGAAGATCATGGAGAACTTTTTATTGAAGATCCAAGAGAGAGAAGAAGCCATCTAGCTACTGACTACGGACCCGTAGGTCTGAAGTAGACTACTCACGAGTCATTGGAGAGGCAATGATGTTGATGTAGAAGTCCTCCAGCTCCAAAGTCCCCTCTGGCAAGGCACCGGGAAGGGTCTCCAGATGAGATCTCGCGGAAACGGAAGCTTGCGGCGGCGGAAAAGTGGTTTCATGGACGCCCTTATTTTTTTTGGGATTTTAGGGAATATATAGGCGAAAGGGCTAGGGCAGGGGAGCTCCAGGGGGGCCACAAGCCTGGTAGCCGGGGCCCCCCCTGGCCGCGGCTGCAGGGCTTGTGGGCTCCCTGTGGGCCTCCTGCCTTGGCCCTCAAGTCCCCCGATCTTATTCTGTTGTGAAACAATTCATTTCGGGGATTTTATTCCGTTTGGACTCAGTTCCAAAATCAGATCTGAAAAGAGTCAAAAACACAGAAAAAACAGGAACTGGCACTTGGCACTGAATTAATAAGTTAGTCCCAAAAAAGATATAAAAGGTATCTAAAACATCCAAAGTTGACAAGATAATAGCATGAAACCATCAAAAATTATAGATACGTTTGAGACGTATCAAGAGCTTGAGGAGCAGTCCAAGCGCTGGTGGGACACGGCCGCGGGGAAGACGGCCGAGGGCCAGTCTCGCCCCAGCCGGGCCGAGAAGTCGGTGGTGAAGCATACGAAGGCTAGACATGACTCCTCCACGCATGCATGCGCGGAGGAACCAGCTAGCGAGGCGGTCCTGAGGCGTGCCCCGAGGGTTGAGGAGGCCCAGCCCTCCGGGTCGGACGCCTCTGCACCGGTGGACCTGGAGACGGTCCCTAACTCCCCTAGGGCCGAGGCGGCGCTTGACGCGCAGGAACTGATCCTGGACGCGCCGGACGCGGCCCCAGATGTGCCAGGGGTGATCATGGATGCGCCGGACGCGGCCCATCCACCTCCTGGCGAGGAGGTAGCGCCGGCCGGGCATCGGCAGAGCCGGCCGCCGCGCCGGCATCTGGAGCCGGCGCGATCGTCATCCCTCACCACGGTCCGGCCGCGCAAGGAGCTGGTGGCCGGGTCGGGAGCCTTCCGATGAAGTCGTGGCGGGCTGCCAATTCGGCGCGTGCGCGACTCCCGCCGACACCGCGCTCACCGGTGTCCCGGAGCTGGTGTCGCTGTTTTCCAGCAGTCGGTCCAAGGTGGACCAATCGGCCCGCGTGGTGGCCAGCAATTTGGAGCGCCTGGAGGAGCGCACTAGGGTAAGTGCCTCATCTTGATCCTTGATTTTTTCTTTCTTTTCTTCTTCTTGCATCAGTGGGGGCGCGCCAGCGCACCCACTGGGTGTAGCCCCAGAGAATTGGGCTGGTCGAGCATCGGCCGGGCCGAATCTCTTCGAGCTTTTTCTTTGCTTTGCTTCTTTAGCGGGGGCACGCTAGCGCACCCACTGGGTGTAGCCCCCAAGAATCGGGCTGGTTATGTCTTAACCACGCCGAATCTCACTTCTGCTTCTTCTTTGCTTTGCAGGATATCTATGATGCCCAGGTGCAGGCGTATAACGAGCTACGGGCTTAGTGCCAGGCGGCCGATCGCCAGGTTGCCAGGCTCCAAGCCCGGCTGGGCGAAGTCGCCGTGGAGCGGGACGCCCTGCGTGACGCAGGCGACCGGCTCCAGGAGCAACTGGCTCTTCTCCAGATAGAGAAGAAGGAGCTCGAGGCGGCCAGCCGGGTCGAGCTGGAGCAGCTGTGTGTCTCGCTGCAGGAGAAGGACGCCTCCCATTCTGCCGACGTGGAACGCCTCGCGTCGGCTCATCTCGAGGAGATGGAGCTCAAGTACTATGCCTTGAGGGAGAAGGAGGAGGCCCTTGTCCAGAAGCAGACGCAGCTGGCCAAGGCCCTGGATTCTGCAGCGACCCTCCAGGAGGAAGTTGCCCGCCTTACTCAAGCGAGCAAGGTACGGGAGCTCGAGGTCCTGGAGAGTGCTCATGACACCGATGGCGCCTTCCATCGTGAGTCTTCTTTTTTGTTTTGTCTTAAACTTTCTTGGCCGTCTCCTCTTCTTACTCGTTTTTGCACCCCTTTTCCTGTCTCATACCTCTTCCCTGAGACCCAGGGCGCAGCCGACATGGCCGTCGAGGTGAGCCGTGAGGAGCGCCGCGCGGCTGGGCAGGAGGTAGATGCTACCTCCGGCTGGAGCGTGGAGGAGATCGAAGTGGGCCTTAGGGCCCGCCTGCGCGCCCTGGGTGAGTTTGTGGCTCGGCTCCAGGTCGCAGGCTCGTCGATGGTGGCGGCCCTGTTGCCGCATGGCGTGGAGCCGGCGTCGATGAGCTGGCTTGCCCGCTGGCTTGCGGCTCGCGAGGATCGCCTTGACGCCTGGCGCGCCTCGGCTGCGCGTGACGGAGCCTACATGGCCCTGCGCTTGGCTAAGTACTGGTATCGAAACCTGGACTTGGGCAAGGTCGTCGCTCAGCGCGTCAGCTCGGAGGCGGAGCTGCAGGCTGTGGAGGAGGCGCTGCGCGTGAGGGCCAGCGACATCGCCGAGTACTCCGCTTGGGACGAGCTCAACTTGGAGCTGCGTGAAGGCGGCAATGTGATCCCCGAAGATCTACACGGCCTTCAGCCCTATGACCCCGATAGCAGCTCCTACGAGACGGCCCACGACGTGGATATTGCTGCCGCCTCTAGCGGTGCAGCGTATGCCGACTCTGGTGCGGATGGAGCCGGGAGCCCTCGCGGAGGAGACGGCGCCACCGCCTCGGGAGCAGCCGGGGATGGTGAAGCCACCACTTCAGGAGCAGCAGTCGGGGCGACCGATGAGGCCGCAGCCCCGTAGCCGGTGTCCTGTTTTTGTTGTCTTCTAGCAGTAGAACGGGCGAAGCAACGCCACGTTCCATGGACATTCCATTTCCTAGCCAGAGTCGTCCCTCTTGCGCTTCCTTGGCTTTTGGGCATCGATCAAGTAGTATGTGTTGTTGTGCAATGCCCTACTGATGATGAAGGGTCCCTCCCATGGGGATGAGAGCATGTGCTGGTCGGCAGTGCGCTGGATTCTTTTGAGGACCAAGCCTCCCTCCCTCAAAGAGAGAGGCTTGATCTTTTTGATGTGGTAGTATCTGAGCTTCTATTGATAGATGGCCGTCCGGCTCAAGGCCAAGTCCCTTGCTTCCTCGAGGAGATCCACACCATCTTCTCTTGCCTCCTTTGCCTCCGTTTCCATGTATAGGGTGACCTGAGGCGAGTCAAACTCGATATCCATAGGAATAATAGCCTCGGACCCGTATACGAGGAAGAACGGAGTGAATCTGGTCGACCGGTTGGGCGTGGTGCGGAGGCTCCATAGTACAACCGGCAATTCTTCGATCCAGCAGTCGGCCGACCTGACGAGTGGTGCCACCAGTCTTGGCTTGATGCCGGCCAGGATCAGGCTGTTGGCCCTCTCCGCTTGGCCATTCGATTGGGGATGTGCCACTGATGCCAAGTCGAGCTGGATGCCTACCTTGGAGCAGTAGAGCGCCAGAGCGCCTTTGGCGAAGTTGGTGTCGTTGTCGGTGATGATGTTGTGGGGGACGCCATATCGAACAGAGATGTCCGTGATGAACTTGACAGTCGTGGGGCCAAGAAGCTTCTTGATAGGTCTGGCCTCGATCCACTTGGTGAATTTGTCGACAGCTACTAAGAGATGGCTCATGCCACCACGAGCCGTCTTGAAGGGCCCTACCATGTCCAGTCCCCAGACGGCGAACGGCCATGCCAGGGGGATGGTTTTGAGGGCCGAAAGTAGCATGTGGCTCTTTGCGCTGAAGAACTGGCAGCCTTCGCATTTGTCGACCAGATCCACGGCCTCCTCGAGGGCCGTGGGCCAGTAGAATCTGTGGCGGAACGCCTTGGCCACCAGGGTTCTAGAGGCGGCATGATGCTCGCACTCCCCCTGGTGAATGTCTCTGAGGATCTCATGTCCCTTTTCTGATTCGACGCAGCGCTGGAACACGCCAGTCACGCTGCGTCGCACTAGCTCGTGATTGATGATGGTGTAGGCTGCAGATCTGCGTTGGATCTGCCTTGCCTCCGCCTCGACTTGAGGAAGCTCGCCGCGAAGGAGGAAGGCTAGGATGGGTTGAGCCCATGATGGAGCCGACACAAGGGCTGGCTCCGCCTCGACCTGATTGTTAGGGGCTTCTGCAGCCCCCGTGCTTGATGAAGCAGCAGTCGTGGGCTCGAGACGAGGTGTCTCTGGTGCCGCTGTGGAAGCCGGCTCGACGTCTACCTCCATGAAGTCCACCCACTGGGTGTCGAGATGATAGGATTCGAGGCAGGGCAGAGCCGGAGTTGTTGTTGTAGCCGGTGCCGCTATTGGAGTTGGCATGGCCAGCATTGCCGGCACAGGGGCTGTAGCTCGCGTAGTTGGTGGAGCCGACGGTGCTTGCACCGAAGACTTGGCCGGTGCCGCTATTGGAGTTGGCGTGGCCAGCGTAGCCGGCACAGGAGCTGTAGCCGGCGTAGCTGGTGTAGCCGACGGCGCTTGCACCGTAGAATTAGCCGGCACGAAGATCGACGCTGACTCTGGAGACGGCCTGATAGACGACTTATGGAGTTGCTCGAGGGAGACGCCGGCTGGGATAGCCTGTCTCATGGAGCCAATTTTGGTGAGTGTATCAGCCGCCTCATTGTCTCCTGTGGGAACATGGTGGAACTCGCAGCCCTCGAAGGGGTCGCTGAGCTGCTGGATGAGGAAGCGGTAGCTTGCCATGTTGGCATCCCTGGCGTCCCATTCACCAGAAACTTGCTGCACCACCAAGTCTGAGTCGCCGAAGCATATGAGCCGCCGGATCCCAATCTCCTTGGCGAGCCGGAGGCCGTGAGCCAGCGCTTCGTACTCGGTGACATTGTTGGAGGCGGCGAAGTGGATCTGGAGAGCATACTTGAGCTGGTCTCCTTTCGGAGACGTCAAGACGATGCCGGCTCCCAAACCCGTCCGCATCTTCGAGTCGTCGAAGTGCATCCGCCAATGCGTAGAGTCTGGAGCTGGCGGCTCGAACTGGGTCTCGGCCCAGTCGACTAAGAAGTCCGCCACCACCTGAGGTTTGATGGTGGTGCGAGGCTCGTAGCGAATATCGTGGTCCACCATGGTGATGGACCACTTAGCAATCCTGCCGGTTACATCACGGTTGCCCATGATCTCTGAAAGTGGAGCAGTGCTCACCACAGTGATGGCATGCTCTTGTAAGTATTGCTTCAACTTCTTTGCAGCAAGGTAAACACCATAACACATTTTTTGGTAGTGGGGATTATTTTGCTTGGAGGCCGACAAGACCTCGCTGAGGTAGTAGACAGGGCGCTGCACTAACGGTACCTTTCCCTCCTCCTTGCGTTGAACTACCAACACTACACTAACCACGCGAGTGGTCGCGGCAATGTATATGAGTATGGGTTCCCTTTCAGCCGGCGCTGCCAAGATTGGCAGGCTCGAGATGCCCCGCTTGAGGTCGCGGAAGGCTTCGTCCGCCTGGTCGTTCCACTCAAATTTCGTCTTCTTCTTCATGAGCTGGTAGAGTGGAAGGGCCTTCTCGCCAAGCCGGCTAACGAACCGACTAAGGGACGCCAGGCAATCGGCGAACTTCTGGACGTCTAGGATCCGATCCGGCCGCACCATTCGCTCGATGGTGCCTATCTTCTTGGGGTTCTCCTCGATGCCACGAGCGGACACGAAGAACCCCAAGAGCTTGCCGCCTGGAACCCCGAAGACGCACTTCTCCGGGTTGAGTCAGATCTTGTACTCGCACAGGTTGGCGAACGTCTCCCGCAGGTCATCGAGGAGGCTGAAGTGCTGCTTCGTCTTGACGACGATGTCATCCACATAGACATGGATGTTTCTGTTGATCTGTGGCAGTAGGCACTGCTGCATGTAGCGTTGGAAAGTCGCACCAGCATTCTTCAGACCGACCGTCATGGTGGTGTAGCAGTAGGCCCCGAAGGGCGTGATGAAGGAGGTCTTCAGGCGATCAGCTGGATCCAGCTTGATTTGATGGTAGCCTGGATAAGCATCCAGAAACGATAGTAGTTCACAGCCTGTAGTAGAGTCGATCACTTGATCTATCCTAGGAAACGCGAAAGGGTCTTTCGGACAGGCCTTATTCAGGCTAGTGTACTCGATACACATTCGCCAGGTGTTGTTCTTCTTCAGCACCAGGACTGGATTAGCTAACCAGTCCGGGTGGAAAACCTCCATGATGAAGCCGGCTGCAAGGAGCCGGGTAATCTCTTCTCCAATTGTGTGCCGCTTCCCCTTGGTGAAGCGGCGCAAAGGTTGTTTCACCGGCTTTGCATCCGATCGCACGTGAAGTTTGTGCTCGACGTACTTCCTCGAAACACCCGGCATGACCTTAGGGGACCATGCAAAGATGTCCCGATTCTCACGGAGGAAGTCGACAAGCTCGCCTTCCTATTTGGGGCTGAGGCCAGCCCCGATGGTGACGCATTGCTTGGGGTTGGCAGGGTCGAGTGGCACCTGCTTGGTCTCTTTGGCCGGCTTGAATGAGCCCTCGCCAGCCGACTGGGACGGAGGAGAAGGAATCGTCGGCTGCTCGGTGGCCTGGGCCACGAGCCGGTCGATCTGCCGCTTCTCCTCGGCGATCACCAGGGCGTCGGCGAGGCGGCTGCTATCTTGGGCGCACTCGAGCGACTTCTGGTAGTCGCCAACAACGGTGATGATGCCCTTTGGATCCAGCATCTTCATCTTCAGGTAGGCATAGTGCGGTATAGCCATGAACTTGGCTAGAGCCGGTCTGCCCGGCAGCGCGTGATACGGGCTGCTGAGGTCCACTACCTTGAACCATATGGACTCTCGGTGGAAGTGAGCCTTGTCGCCGAAGAGGACGTCCAGCTGGATTTTGCCGATAGGCGGGCAGGATTGCCCAGGCATGATGTCATGGAAGACAGTGTTGGTCGGCAGGACGTCCGTCTCCTTGAGCCCGAGCTTGAGGAGAGTGTCGAGGTAGAGGATGTTGATGCTGCTGCCGCCGTCGACCAGCACCCGGGAGAACCGGCATGTGAGCCTCTTGGAGGCAAAGGTGGGGTCGAGGACGAGCGCGTATGAGCCCGGGTTGGGCATCACCGCAGGATGGTCCACCCGGCTCCATGTGATTAGTCGGTCAGACCAATGCATGTACTGGGGAACCGGGGGAACCGTGGCATTCACCTCGCGCCGTCACTGGCGCAGGCTATGCTTGTCGTCGCCTTTACTGGTGAAGACGACGAATGCCCCATCTTGATGGGGGTAGTCGTTGTGGAGGCGGTCGTCGTTGCGAGGCGGCGGCGGTGGAGCCGGAGCAGGACCAGGAGCTGGTGCATGAGGTGCAGCCTGCGCACCTGGGGCAGCCGGCAGGCCATCCCCTTGCGACAGCCGGTGTGCGAAGCTGCATTATCAAAGGGTGTGGTTAGACGGCTGCGCCCCAGAATGTATCTTGCAGGGGGCGTCAAGCAGTTGCTCGAAGGACTGCTTGGGCAGCCAGTTTACATTGTTCCTGTTGGAACGCTTCCGCTGAGGGCCGGCTTGAGGAGCCGACGTCTCGCCCTCCATGCTGGCTACCAACTTGTTGTTGGAGCGCGAATCCATCTGATCTGCCTTGCGCTTGTTGTTGTTCTGGCCGCCTCGACCGTCTCCAGCCGGCTTGGGAGTAGCCGGCGTGGGGACGGCCTTGTCCGAGGCGGTCACCTTGACGCGCATCGCCGAGTCGGCCATGGCGTACTTGTCCGCCTTGGCCATGAGCACCGCCAGAGAGGTGGGCTCGGAGCACATGAGCTTGTGCTTGAGGAGGGTGTCGTCTCGGCAACCGTCGATGAAGTACTGGATGGCTTGTACCTCATGCACCGCCTCGCAGGAGTTGCGGAGCTCCAGTCACTGGGTGACATAGTCGCGAAGGGGTTCGTCGGGCCTCTAGACGCACATGGCCAGCTCGTGACGCCGGCCAGGGCACTTGTAGGTGCCAGTGAAGTTGCGGACGAATGCCTCCTCGAAGTCCACCCAGGAGTTGACGCTGCCGACCGAAAGGCTGTTAAGCCAAGTCCGAGCCGAGCTGGCCAACATGAGTGGATCATAGCGGACTGCTACGCGCTTGTTGCCCCTGGCAATGCCGATGGCTGTGGTGTAGTCGATCAGCCAGTCCTCTGGCTTGGCCGTGCCATTATACTTGGGTGTGTCCCGAGGCAAGGTGAAGCCTCGGGGGAATGGCTCCCCTCGGATCCGGGGGCCGAAGCAGGCCGGACCGATGGGACCGTCCTCCTCCAGGAGGGCTGACTGGGCGAGGGTGATAAGATGCCTGCAAGCGTCCCGGTCATCCTGGGGTATGCGAGTGCCGATCCGAGTAGCGAGAGGAGAGGCACCTCGCGAACCAGAGACATCGGTCCTCCCCGGGCGAGGAACCTCACACGACGAATCGCTCTCGTCGCCTCTGCGACGCTTGCTCGAAGTGTGCTCGCTCTGGTGCTGAGAGCGCTGGTCTTGACTTCCCTCGCCCCTCCGGTCGGGGGTGCGATGCGAGGAAGATCCCTCCGCGTGGTGCTGACCGCTAGGGTTGCGGCGTGCTCCGAGGTTGAGTCCCGGAGACTCTGACTGGGCCTGACCGGGGTCAAGCCAAGTATGTTGTTCGTTGGCGGCGTCAAGGAGATCCTTGACCCGCTTCTCCTGGAAGGCGCGCTCCTCGCCCTCCAAGCTTGTCATTTCTTCCATGGCCGCCTGCATGTTGGCCGCACGGGTCTCGTAGGTGGGCTGGTTGCCACCTAGGATCTCGGCAATGAACCGGTCGCGGCTACGGACTGATCCAAGCTGGCTAGGGGCCTCGGAAATTGGAGTGAGGTCGTACGCGGAGTTATACTTGCGCTGTGTGGCCTCCATCCGTCGTTTTGCCGAGGCGACGGTGATGCCCTCCTCCAATATATGCTTGCGAGCCAACTCCAGTGAGGCTCGGGCGTCGTTAGGGTTCGCGGATGCAGCGATGGGTGTCTTCAGGCCGGCGATAGCATCGTGAAGAGTATCAGCGATGACAGCAGCAGGCTCACCAGCATCCGCCGACGCCTTTTCATGAGTCGTGCTAGTGCCAGCGCCGATAACCATCACCTCCACGACGTTGGAGACGGCGGCGACATGGTATGGGGTGAAGACCCTACCAAAAGCGGAGGGCCGTCGAAGACGAGTATGCTACTGGGATACACGTCATGCGCAGGCATCTCAGCGATAGAGAGCGTGCTGAAGTTGGCACAGAGCGCCTCAACGCCGAAGTCCTCGCCGAAGTAGCGAGGACCGTAGTTGAGACGTAGATCGCTAAAGAGAACGCTGAGGTTCTCCATAGCAGGGACGACGATGCTAGGAAGCGCCTCGTCATCAGAATCTTCATCCGAATCCGCATGGCGGACGGGGACGTCGATCATCATCGGTGTTGCCTCGTCGAAAACGGGCTCCACGGGCATGCAGACTGATCGGGATGCGATGCATCCGGTGGCGTAGGTGCGGGGCCCCGCCCAGCGCGTAAAGCCAGCCGATGCCGCGATCGGCCCCACGGTGGGCGCCAAATGTCGGTGAATACTCACAACATATGCCATAGGTAGGGTAAAGTCGGTGAGAACCGAAGGGACAAAGGAGGGCGCTAGGAACGAGGTTGGTACAAGCATGGAACGCATGATGTACCCAGGTTCAGGGCTCTCCGTAGAGATAAGACTCCTAGTCCTGCTGGAGTGTTTGATGTATATGGATGGATTACAAGGTTGCTCCTGGAGCTGTGTTGAGGAAGAGGAAGAGGGGAGCAGCCGGCTCGTCTCTGCCTCTCTCAATGTGGTTGGTGGGTGTGAAGTGTTGTTCGACCGACCCTCTGCATGGAGGGTGACCGGGGGGTTTTATAGACGAACCCGCCGGCCTACAATATGGATAAAGGGTACAAGAGTGGGACCCGGCTAGCAGCCTCGCCTGCTGACCAGGGGCCCGCGAGGGTCTTGTCTTGTCGCTTGAGGGGCCCGCCGGCTGCATGGTCTCGTTTGGAAGTGGGACCCGCCGGCTGGCCAATGAAGATCTCGCGTAAGGTTGACGCCGAGCACACGCTGTACGTCGAGCATCATCCAGCGAGATTCGTCATGGGCAGATAGTACGACCGCCTCCACTGTTCCCCATGCCGAGTGCAGTAATGGAGTGGGAGTGTAACGGTCCGACACTATGCTAGGTACTGGATAAGAGCCGAGGTAGGTCAGCGGCATGGCCGCCGACGCTCGTACCTGCCAGGCACTCCGATCCAGTACCTTTGCTGACGTGTAGCCACCTTTAATCGTAAGGTCTCGTCATGACCTACGATCTGATGTGACTGGGGATCCCCGGCCGGCTAGCCTGCTTGGCTAGCCGGCTTGGGCACGGCCGCCTCGTCCCTAGCCGGCTGGCTTGGCCAAGACGGTCAGGAAGAGGTAGCCGTCTCGCCTCTAGCCGGCAGGGGTTGCCTGGCCGGCCAGAGAGTTGGCCGCCTCATCCTCCAGCCGGCAGGCGCAGCCTAGCCGGCCAGAAGACTTGGGCCTTGGGAAACTGTATTTGGTCATATCCTTTGGGTAGGAAATGAAGGAGCAGGCTTGATGAGCCTACCCCGGGGTTATCCCCCCGACAAACAACTTCATGTGCCCTGCTACACACACACTAGTTGAAGTGATGGTTCATATAACCTCATCAAGTTTCCACCAAAACTCCCACTAAATTCTTTTGAGAGAAACTTTTCCTCGAGAAAGGACCCGTTTCTAGAAACAAACACATTTGCTTTCGGATCTGAGATAGGAGGTATACCCAACTGTTTTGGGTGTCCTATGAAGATGCATTTATCCGCTTTGGATTCGAGCTTATCAGGCTGAAACTCTTTCACATAAGCATCGCAGCCCCAAACTTTCAAGAAATGATAGCTCAGGTTTCTCTAAACCATAGTTCATATGGTGTCATATCAACGAAATTGAGTGGTGTCCTATTTAAAGTGAATGCGGTTGTCTCTAATTCCTAACCCATAAACGATAGTGGTAATTTGATAAGAAAATGCACTATATCTAATAGGGCATGATTATGACATACGGACACACCATCAGACTATGGTGTTCCAGGTGGCATGAGTTGTGAAACTTTTTCATCTGAAACAATTTTTACCTTGTCTTAAATGTTTACCAAACTCGTAACTCGGATATATATGTTTACCTCCACGATCACATCGTAGACATATAATCCTCTTGTCACGATGATCTTCAACTTCAGTCTAAAATTACTTGAACCTTTTTCAATAATTCAGACATGTGTTTCATCAAGTAAATACACTAGTATCAACTCAAATCATTTGTGAAGTATGAACATAATGATATCCACTGCGTGCCTCAGTACTCATCGGACTGCACACATCAAAATGTATTAGTTCCAACAAGTTACATTCTTGTTCCCTCTCACTTGAAAAAGAGGTCTTCAGTCATCTTGCCCATGTGGTATGATTTGCATGTCTCGAGTGATTCAAAAATCAAGTGAGTCAAACGATTCATCTGCATGGAGTTTCTTCATGCGTTTATACCAACATGCATGGTTTGCATGTCTCAAACGTTTCAAAAATGAGTGAGTACAAAGATCCATCAGCATTGAGTTTCTTCATGCATTTTATACCAATATGACTCAAGCAGCAGTGCCACAAGTAAGTGGTACTATCATTACTACTTTGTATCTTTTGGCAACAATATTATGAACATGCGTATCACTATGATCGAGATTCAATAAACCATTTATTCTAGGTGCAAGACCATTGAAGGTATCATATAAGTAAACAGAATAACCATTATTCTCTTTAGATGAATAATCATATTTGTCATTAACATAATCCAATCATGTCTATTATCAACGCAAACACCAAATAACAATTATTTAGGTTTAACGCTAATCTCGATGGTAGAGGGAGCATGCGATGTTTGATCATATCAACCTTTGAAACACTTCCAACACACATCATCACCTTGCCTTTAGCTAGTCTCCGTTTAATCCGTAGCTTTCATTTCGAGTTGCTAACACTTAGCAATCGAACCGGTATCTAATACCCTGGTGCTGCTAGGAGTACTAGTAAAGTACACACCAATATCGTGTATATCCAATATTCTTCTATTGACTTTGCCATCCTTCTTATCTACCAAGTGTCTAGGATTGTTCCTCTTCAGTGACTGTTCCCCTAATTACAGAAGCACTTAGTCTCGGTTTTGGGTTCAACCTTGGGTCTCTTCACTAGAGCAGCAACTGGTTTGCGTTTAATGAAGTATCCCTTCATGCCCTTTCCCTTCTTGAAACTAGCGGTTTCACAAACCATCAACAATTGATGCTCCTTTTCGATTTCTACTTCCACGGTGTCAAACATCGCGAAGGGCTCAAGGATCATCATATCCATCCTTGATATGTTATAGTTCATTACGAAGATCTAGTAGCTTGGTGTCTGTGACTTTGGAGAACTATCATTGTCTCATCTGGAAGATCAACTCCCACTCGATTCAAGCAATTGTAGTACTCAGACAATCTGAGCACATGCTCAACGATTGAGCTGTTCTCCTTTACTTTGCACACAAAGAATCTTGTCGGAGGTATCATACCTCTCAACAAGGGAACGAGCATGAAATCCCAATTTAATCTCTTGGATCATCACGTATGTCCCGCTACATTCGAAACGTCTTTAACGCCTTAATTCTAAGTCGTTCAAGCAATATGCATGAACTATCATGTAGTTATCAAAAACGTGTATGTCGGATGTTCGCGACATCCATAGATCACGCTTGGGGTTCATCACACCAAGCGATGCATTAAGGACACAAGCCTTCTATTTAGCAATGAGGACAATCCTCAGTTAACGGACCGAGTTCGCATAATTGCTACTTCTATTTTTCAACCATATTTTCTCTAGGAACGTATCAAATACCGTAGAGTTATAGCGTAAGTTACAACATAATTTGCAAATACCTATTTGACTATATTCATGATAATTAAATTCGTTTGATGAACTCCCACTTAGATCGACATCCCTCTAGCCATCCAAGTGCTACACGATCCACGTCGACTAGCCCATGTCCGATCACCACATGAGACGGACTAGTCATCAATGGTGAGCATCTCCATGTTGATCGTATCAACCATACGACTCATGTTCGACCTTTCGGTCCCCCGTCTTCGAGGCCATGTATGTACATGCTAGGCTCGTCCAGTCAACCTAAGTGTTATGCATGTGTAAACTGGCTTACTCCCGTTGTATGCGAACGTTAGAATCTATCACACCCCATCATCACGTGGTGTTTCGAGACAACGATCCTTCACAACGGTGCACACTTAGGGGAATAATTTATCGAAATTTTCATGAGGTATCATCTTATCTTTGATACCGTCGATCTAAGCAATAAGATGTAAAACATGATAAACATCACATGCAATCATATACTGACATGATATGGCCATTATCATCTTGCTCCTTGGATCTCCATCTTCGGGGCACCATGATCATCATCGTCACCGGCATGACACCATGATCTCCATCGTCATGATCTCCATCATTGTGTCTCTGTGGACTCGTCATGCCAACTATTACTTCTACTACTATAGCTAACCGTTAGCAATAAAGTAAAGTAATCAACATGGCGTTGCATCTCATACAATAAATTAAGACAACTCATATGGCTCCTGCCGGTTGTCATACTCGTCGACATGCAAGTCGTGAATCCTATTACAATAACATGATCAATATCATACATCACATATGTAACATCACATCCTTTTGGCCATATCACATCACATAGAATACCCTACAAAAACAAGTTAGACGTCCTCTAATTCTTGTTGCAAGTTTTACGTGGCTGATTTGGGTTTCTAGCAAGAATGTTTCTTACCTACGTGACAGCCAGAACGTTGATATGCCAATGCTATTTACCCTTCATAAGGACCCTCTTCATTGAATCCGATCCGATTAAAGTGGGAGAGACAGACACCCGCTAGCCACCTTATGCAACTAGTGCATATTTGTCAGTGGAACCAGTCTCACGTAAGAGTACGTGTAAAGTCGGTCCGGGCTGCTTCATCCCACGATGCCGCCAAATCAAGATAAGACTAGTAACGGCAAGCAATTGACAAAATCAGCGCCCACAACTTTTGTGTTCTACTCGTGCATAGAATCTACACATAGAACCTTGGCTCGGATGCCACTGTTGGGGAACGTAGTAATTTCAAAATTTTCCTACGCCAAACAAGGATCTATCTATGGAGAAACGAACAACGAGTGATGGGGTAGAGCATATTCTTACCTTTGAAGATCTCTAAGCGGAAGCGTTACTAGAACGCGGTTGATGGAGTTGTACTCGCAACAATTCAGATCACGGTCGGTTCCGATCTATGTGCCGAATCACGATACCTCCGCGTTCAACACATGTACAACCCGGTGACGTCTCCCATGCCTTGGTCCAACAAGGAGGAGGGAGAGGTTGAGGGAGATCTTCGGCAGCATAACGGCGTGGTGGCGGTGGAGCTACGAGGTATTCCGACAGGGCTTCGCGAAGCATTGTGGAAGAGGAGGAAGACGAGGAGCAGGGCTACGCCCAGAGAGAGATTGTGTGTGTCTCAAATCAGCCAAAAGCTCCACTATATATAGGGGAGAGGGCAGGGGGTGCACCCCTTAGGGTTCCCACCCCAAGGGGTGCGGTAGCCCCATCTGGCGTGGGAGGTGGCGCCCAGGGCAAGGGAGGGGGGTGGCGCACCCCAGATGGGCCTTAGGCCCATCTGCGCTAGGGTCCCCCCCCTTTCCCTCTCTTGCTGCGCCTTGGACCTAGGTGGGTGGTGCACCAGCCCACTCTGGGCTGGTTCCCTTCCACCTTTTGGCCCATGCTAGCCTTTGGGGCTGGTGGCCCCTCCTGGTGGACCCCCGGAACCCTTCCGGTGGTCCTGGTACGTTACCGGTGACGCGCGGAACATTTCTGGTGTCCAAAACCCCTCATCCTATATATCAATCTTTACCTTTGGACCATTTCAGAGCTCCTCGTGATGACCGGGATCTCATCCGGGACTCCTAACAACCTTCGGTCACCACGTATACTATTTCCCTATAACCCCGGCGTCATCGAACCTTAAGTGTGTAGACCCTACGGGTTCGGGAGGCATGCAGACATGACCGAGACATCTCTCCGGACAATAACCAACAGCGGGGTCTGGATATCCATGTTGGTTCCACATGTTCCATGATGATCTCATCGGATGTACCACGATGTCAAGGATTCAATCAATACCGTATGCAATTCCCTTTGTCTATCAGTACGATACTTACCCGAGATTCAATCGTTAGTATCCCTATACCTTGTTCAATCTCGTTACCAGCAAGTCTCTTTACTTGTCTGTAGCACATCATCTCGTGGACAACTCCTTAGTCAAACTTAGCTCATTATGACGATGTTGTTGGAAATATGCCCTAGAGGCAATAATAAATTAGTTATTATTATATTTCCTTGTTCATAATAATCGTTTATTATCCATGCTAGAATTGTATTGGTTGGAAACTCAAATACATGTGTGGATACATAGACAACACACTGTCCCTAGTGAGCCTCTAGTTGACTAGTTCGTTGATCAAAGATGGTCAAGGTTTCCTGGCCATAGGTAAGTGTTGTCACTTGATAACGGGATCACATCATTAGGAGAATCATGTGATGGACAAGACCCAAATTATATACGTAGCATATTGATCGTGTCATTTTATTGCTATCGTTTTATGCGTGTCAAGTATTTGTTCCTATGACCATGATATCATATAACTCACTGGCACCGGAGGAATACCTTGTGTGCATCAAACGTCACAACGTAACTGAGTGACTATAAAGGTGTTCTACACGTATCTCCGAAGGTATCCCTTGAGTTAGTATGGATCAAGACTCGGATTTTTCACTCCATGTGACGGAGAGGTATCTCAGGGCCCACTCGGTAATACAACATCACACACAAGCCTTGCAAGTAATGTGACTAAGTGTAAGTCACGTGATCTTGTATTATGGAACGATTAAAGAGACTTGCCGGTAACGAGATTGAAATAGCTATGCGGATACCGACGATCAAATCTCGGGCAAGTAACATACCGAAGGACAAAGGGAATGACATACGGGATTATATGAATCCTTGACACTAAGTTTCAGCCGATAATATCTTCGGAGAATATGTAGGATCCAATATGGACATCCAGGTCCCGTTATTGGATATTGACATAGTTCTCGAACCCGCAGGGTCTGCACACTAAAGGTTTGATGACGTTTCAGCATAGTTGAGTTATAGGTGTTGGTAACCAAAAGTTGTTCGGAGTCCCGGATAAGATCCAAGACATCACGAGGAGCTCTAGAATGATCCGGAGGTAAAGATTGATATATAGGAAGTCCTGTTTTGGTCATCGCAAGAGTTTCGGCTCATCGGTAGTGTACCGGGAGTGCCAGGAGGGGTGTCACGCCCCAAGGGGTCTCATGGGCTATGGGAAGAGATAAACCAGCCCCTAGTGGGCTGGAATAAGTTCCCACTAAGGCCCATAAGGTTTGAGAAGGAAAAAACACAAGGTGGAAAGAGTTTCCAAGTGGGAAGGTGGAATCCTACTCCAAGTAGGATTGGAGTAGGACTACTCCACCTCCAATTTTGGCCAAACCTTGAGGGTTTGAGGCTGCCTCCTCCTTTCACTCCCTCCTATATATACTAGAGGTATTGAGGGTTTTCGATACACAACTTTGCCACGTGCTAATCGACCCTATACCACGCAGTTTTTCCTCTAGATCGTATTTCTTCGGAGCTTAGGCGAAGCCCTGCTGGAGTAGATCATCACCACCACCGGCACGCTGTCACGCTCCCGGAGAACTCTTCTACCTCTCCGTCCCCTCTTGCTGGATCAAGAAGGTGGAGATCATCATCGAGCTGTACGTGTGTTGAACGCGGAGGTGACGTCCGTTCGGTACTAGATCAGAACGGATCATGAGACGGATCGCAAGACGGTTCGTGCAACGGATCGCGAGACGGTTCGTGGGACGGATCACGGGACGGATCATGGGACGGATCGCGGGACGGTTCGTGGGACGGTTCCTAGGGCGGTTCGAGGGATGTGAAGACGTTCCACTACATCAACCGCGTTTCTTAACGCTTCCTGCTGTGCTATCTACAAGCGTACGTAGATCCAAATCTCCTCTCGTAGATGGACATCACCATGATAGGTCTTCGTGTGCGTAGGAAAATTTTTGTTTCCCATGCAACGTTCCCCAACAGTGGCATCATGAGCTAGGTTCATGTGTAGATGTTATCTCGAGTAGAACACCAAAGGTTTTGTGGACGATGATGTTCCATTTGCTGCCCTCCTTAGTCTTTTCTCGATTCGGCGGTATTGTTGGATTGAAGTGGCTTGGACTGACATTATTCGTACGCTTACGAAAGACTGGTTTCATCGATTGACATGCAACCTCGTTGCATAAAGATGACTGGCGGGTGTCGGTTTTTCAACTTTAGTTGAATTGGTTTTGACCGAGGCGGTCCTTGGAGAGGTTAAATAGCAATTTGCACATCTCCGTTGTGGTGTGTGCGTAAGTAAGATGCGATCATACTAGATACCCATAGCAGCCACGTAAAACATGCAACAACAAATTAGAGGACGTCTAACTTGTTTTTGCACGATATGCTTGTGATATGATATGGCCAATGACGTGATGTGATATATTGGATGTATGAGATGATCATGTTGTAATAGTTAATATCGACTTGCACGTCGATGGTACGGCAACCGGCACGAGCCATAGGGTTGTCTTTAAACTAACGTTTGTGTTTGCAGATGTGTTTACTATATTGCTAGGACGTAGCTTTAGTAGTAATAGCATAAGTAGCACGACAACCTCAATGGTGACACGTTGATGGAGATCATGATGATGGAGATCATGGTGTGGCGCCGGTGACAAGAAGATCGTGTCGGTGCTTTGGTGATGGAGATCAAGAAGCACATGATGATGGCCATATCATGTCACTTATGAATTGCATGTGATGTTAATCCTTTTATGCACCTTATTTTGCTTAGAACGATGGTAGCATTATGAGGTGATCTCTCACTAAAATTTCAAGATGAAATTGTGTTCTCCCCGACTGTGCACCGTTGTGACAGTTCGTCGTTTCAATACACCACGTGATGATCGGGTGTGATAGACTCAACGTTCACATACAACGGGTGCAAAACAGTTGCACGCGCGGAACACTCAGGTTAAGCTTGATGAGACTCGCATGTGCAGACATGGCCTCGGAACACATGAGACCGAAAGGTCGAGCATGAATCGTATAGTTGATATGATTAGCATAGCGATGCTTACCACTGAAACTATTCTCAACTCACATGATGATCGGACTTGAGTTAGTTGATTTGGATCATGTACCACTCAAATGACTAGAGAGATGTACTTTTTGAGTGAGAGTTCTTATGTAATATGATTAATTGAACTAATTATCATGAACATAGTCTAATGGCATTTGCGAATTATGATGTAGCTTGCGCTATAGCTCTACTATTTTTGTATGTTCCTAGAGAAAATTTAGTTGAAAGTTTATAGTAGCAACTTTGCGGACTGAGTCCGTAAAACTGAGTTATAGGTGTTGGTAACCAAAAGTTGTTCGGAGTCCCGGATAAGATCCAAGACATCACGAGGAGCTCCAGAATGATCCGGAGGTAAAGATTGATATATAGGAAGTCCTGTTTTGGTCACCGCAAGAGTTTCGGCTCATCGGTAGTGTACCGGGAGTGCCAGGAGGGGTGTCACGCCCCAAGGGGTCTCATGGGCTATGGGAAGAGATAAACCAGCCCCTAGTGGGCTGGAATAAGTTCCCACTAAGGCCCATAAGGTTTGAGAAGGAAAAAACACAAGGTGGAAAGAGTTTCCAAGTGGGAAGGTGGAATCCTACTCCAAGTAGGATTGGAGTAGGACTCCTCCACCTCCAATTTCGGCCAAACCTTGAGGGTTTGAGGCTGCCTCCTCCCCTCCCTCCCTCCTATATATACTAGAGGTATTGAGGGTTTTTGAGACACAACTTTTCCACGTGTTGCTCGACCCTATACCACGTAGTTTTTCCTCTAGATCGTATTTCTTCGGAGCTTAGGCGAAGCCCTGCCGGAGTAGATCATCACCACCACTGGCGCGCCGTCACGCTGCCGGAGAACTCTTCTACCTCTCCACCCCCTCTTGCTGGATCAAGAAGGTGGAGATCGTCATCGAGCTGTACGTGTGCTGAACGCGGAGGTGCCGTCCATTCGGCACTAGATCGGAACGGCTCATGAGACGGATCGCAAGACGGTTCGTGCAACGGATCGCGAGACGGTTCGTGGGGAGGATAACGGGACGGATCGTGGGACGGATCACGGGACAGTTCCTGGGGCGGTTCGAGGGACGTGAAGACGTTCCACTACATCAACCGCGTTTCTTAACGCTTCCTGCTGTGCGATCTACAACGGTACGTAGATCCAAATCTCCTCTCGTAGATGGACATCACCATGATAGGTCTTCGTGTGCGTAGGAATTTTTTTGTTTCCCATGCAACGTTCCCCAACAGATGTTTTACCGAGTGGGCCCAAAGATACCTCTCCGTCATACGGAGTGACAAATCCCGCTCTCGATTCGTACCAACTCAACAGACACTTTCGGAGATACCCGTAGTGCACCTTTATAATCAACTAGTTACGTTGTGACGTTTGGTACACCCAAAGCACTCCTACGGTATACGAAAGTTGCACAATCTCACGGTCTAAGGAAATGATACTTGACATTAGAAAAGTTTTAGCAGACGAACAACATGATCTAGTGCTATGCTTAGGATTGGGTCTTGTCCATCACATCATTCCCCAATGATGTAATCTCATTATCAATGGCATACAATGTCCATGATAAAGAAACCATGATCATCTATTGATCAACGAGCTAGCCAACTAGAGGCTTACTAGGGACACAATGTGATCTATATATTCACACATGTATTACGGTTTCTGGTTAATACAATTATAGCATGAATAATAGACAATTATCATGAACTAGGAAATATAGTAATAACCAATTTATTGTTGCCTCTAGGGCATATTTCCAACATAGTAGAGTTGTATAAGTGACCGATCTACATAATAACCGTGATTACAACGATTTTGACAAAAATGGCCGGTCTAGCAGCACACCACCTTGCCCCGTTGAGATACTTTTTGAAGGGTGCTCCAAATCGAGCCTACGAGCCTCCATATTTAGCGTCTATGGGAGATATTTGAAGCACACTCTATCCCAAAAACAATTTGGTGCGAGAAACATTCCCCTAATGTTGCTCTTTCTATCGCCGCCATCATGCCCCTCCCTTGTCGTAGCGTCGCCTTTGATCATTTTTGGTTGTCCCCACTCCCCGTCAATCGGCCCAGGGACACTGCCTCGATCCCCACATGTCATTCCATCATTTTGGAGAAGGACCCCATGACTTTAACATTGATGCACCTAATGCGACTCTCATAACCGGCCCACATCGCCTAGGCCAGCATCTTGTCCAACTTGCCGGCAACTAGTCCAACGTAGAGGTGTCAAACCCTATGCTGCCATGTACACGCGGGGGCCTCCCCCAGCGGCGGACCTACTGCTATGGGTCAATAGTGTAATTGTGTATGTATTTTTAGTTTTTATTAAGAATTTTGTATGGTATAAATGTCATTTTTAGTCTTAGGATAGGCCGTGGATCATCCTGTCCATCCTCTACCTCCGCTAGTGCCTCGCTTGCCACTGTCACAGCATCTCTAGCAGACCCCGTATAAAGCCGACCCGTAAAAGTCGTTTACAGTTTGCGCAAAAAGGGTTTTACGGGCCGACACGGACGCGGACAGAGTCACACCCCGCAAAACGGGCCTGTAAAAAAGGATATTCACAGAAGATGCTTTTTTACGCGTCGACAATGAGGAGTCTGCTCGGGTGCCGCCGCATCAACATGCATCCTGGTTGCTCTTCACTTCGCACCATCGAGTTCATCACCGCCCCCGAATCCATCGTCGGCACTTGTTCCTACTCCGGCCCGAAATCATCGGAGATATTGGTTCTGATTCCGGATGAGAAAAACATCGCCACCATTGTAACACGCAAGCATCCTCCTCTTCAAGATTTCTCTCCTTATCATATCATGTCATTATTTGTTGATGTCGTCCATGCCATTGCGGTTCAAAGTCATGATACTATTCTCTTCGGCAAGAAGGTTGGCCATGGTTTTATTCTCAGCGGCACGTGCTCTTCTCTCCTCAACGTCCTTGAGCAATTTTGGCCTCTCTTGCTTATCTCGTGCATTCTTCTCGGACAACTCTATCTTTGCCTCCAAAGACTTCGCTAGCAACACCTCATTTGATTGCACCATGGTATCTATCTTGTCCCGCAAGGTCGATGCTTCGTGTTCCCTTTTGATCTTCTCCTTTGTCTTCTTGTCACCATCGTGCTTGTTCAAGTTTCTTGAGCCATCATCTTCATCTTCATCCATGTTCGTAAGTGAACCTCTCTTCGATGGGGATTCTCTGTCAATCAACTTCCACTTGTCGCAGTCTTTGAGCATTTCCCAACAATGCTCTAGTTTAATTTTTTTGCCTTCGGAAGCTTCCATGCCTATGTACCGTTGTTGGGCAATTTTTTCCTACACAATTGAAACAAAATTAAATGATGGAACCATTTCCCATGATGCAAATGGTGTGCACAACTTGGGACATGAAAAGGAACTCACATAGTCGAATTCCACGGTTCCACTTAGAGGAGCATTGTGAACTTGTTCCAAGCAAGCTGCACGACATCTACAAGTCGGCTTGATCTTCCAAGATCACGTAGTTCTTTGATATCACCGTTTTTTTGCTTGTGATTGCTGATACGTCCCCTCATCTACCTACTCCGCTTCATCTTCACCGTCGTGGTCATCCACGCCACCCTCCAATTCCTTGTAATCGAAACCAATGATCGGGGCTTGATCGATGTCGACGGCGTTGGTGTCAACAAGTTCACGAACTCGGCAATGGCATTGTTCGAACCACCGCTACATTGAGTGACATCACGTCACGAGCTACCACAATGGCGAAAAATCGAAGCAAGAATAAGGGAGGGAAGATGTATACCTTTCAGCCCTTTCATCGAACACCTCGCCTGCGGTGGAAGCAGCACCGTACAAAGGCACCGTCCGGGAACGTCTCGCCGGGGCGGAGGGAGTGGACGAAGGCTTTTTCGTAGAAACCTTTTTCCGCTTAACGCCCGAAACCTTGCTCATCTTCCCCGTCGGGGGACGGGCAGATCGCGCAGTAGCGGCGGTGCCCGGCACACGTTCCTTTCCAGTGGGACCAGCCGGAATGCCGCCCTGCACGAGAATGTTGCCTTGCCGCTTGCGGGCAGGTGCGTTGGTGCCTTGGGCGATGGCTGGGGCGACATGGGCGACGACGAGATCCGTCAGACGGGATTGCACATGCGCGACCTCCACGTTGACGAGATCCACCGGCTGGGAGGCTTCCATGGCGGTGAAGAATGGCAGGGAAGATGGTCCGGAGCGCGTGGTGGCGGGGCAATGGCTGCTGAGGAGGGGGGAGCGGGGAACGACCGCACATAAATTTCCCTCGCGCCAAATCTCGTCGGGGATAAGGGGCGAGCTCGGGTCGGCCTCCCACCTCGTGAATCTAAAGGTTGAGGGCAAACTTTTGCCGCGCCCCGCAATTTTTTTTACGGAACGGACGTGTTTGCGGGGTCTGGTCTGGCAACATTTTCCGCCCCAACCCGTGTTTTAGCTGTTATTTTGCGGGTCGGGGCATTTTATCGGATCTGCTAGAGATCCTCTCACAACAGTCGTCGACAAACAAACTGAAGAAGACATTGGGCCACGACGTTGCTCCTCCTCCCTTTGTCCCGATGGCGAGCAAAATTGGGGTGCCTTCTTAGTCCTACATTGGACCAGAAATGACGATGAAGAAGACAAGGACATCGTTTTGTATTCGTCTTTTGTTCGATTGAATGCGAGTGACCATGAAAAATGCTGACAAATATATAATGTTTGTGATTTATTGATGGATTTTTGATTTTAGAGGGATCGACGGTCAATGATGAATCATTCATGGAGAATACGACTTCCTTGCCCGGCTTGACGTGGCCGAGTGGGCCGAGCCGAACCTAGTTGCGCCGAGTGGCTAGTGGCCCCGGACACCGTTGCACTCAACCCCGTCGTGTTCACCAACTCGACCAAGGTGAAGGAGCTGCTCAAGGGGCTTGCCGCCGTGGACTGGAGCTGTACGTGGCCCAGGGTGCGGTGGCCCGACATGCTCATGACCGCGCATGGACCGCGATCACCACCAAGGACGTTAGAGGCTCGACGTTGAGTTCCAGGTTTAATGACTTTCATGGAAAAGATGGATCTGAATTTAACTGAAAGTTAGTTTGATGCACATGAGTTGCTCGATGTATTGCAGAGAGGGGAGGAAGAAGAAGACCATATCGAAAATGTTTACGTGTTATTTTTTCTCTGTCAATTCTACCAGACGGGTGGGTCAGACCAATTATTGACGTCATCGAAATACTGAGTATATGCTGTCAGTATTTTTATCACCGTCAATTTTTCGGTGCGGTGATTTTTATGACAAATTGCAAAATGGTGATTTTCTGCTAATGAGACGCTATTGTGGTTGTTCTTTTGCATTTCACTCCACCACCACTGGTCCTCCGGTCGCCGGCGTGTTTCCTCCCGCGGCAACTTCTCCGCTCCACTGATCGGCCAGCGAGAACGCCACTGCTACGGTCTGTTCGCTCATATCTACCCCGCACCGGCCGCTCCCAGACCCTACTCCACCTTCGCCTTGCCCAAACCTTGCGAGATCTGCGAAGCGACTCGAATAGTCGAACAAAGCGACGCCGGCAGATTAACTGAGGCCGGCGCGGCAGCTTCCCCGACCGGCGTCTCCGCCGGTGAGCTGCCACATTTGGTAAGACCCCCACCCCCTCTACACAGACATACACAACTCTTGATTACACGTGAAAGTGTGAAATAGAACGCTTCCCTAAGCAGCACGCCCGTAGGGTGCTTGCGCAAATGCCACTTCGGCACATGCTTCGTCAAGCGCGGCAGCGCTGGTCTCAGCAGCCTCCGCGGCTCTCCGAGCTCCTTCATATCTTCCGCTCGCTCTCTATTCTACCATCCGGAGCTTCAGCCACGCCGCCCTGCCGCTCTCCTACGCGAATTCAGTTGCCTCAAGCCTTGGCTTGCTCCAATGCCAACTCACTCGGCGCGGGCTTCCACATTGACATTGTTGACGACGACCTCTGGCCCGCTTCCTTCGATTTCCCCTCGGATCCCATGACCGGTGATGAGTGTCTTGATAGCTTCCAAGAAAACGGAGAAGAACAACTGCATGACTCAGATGATGAGATAGATGACATGAGGCACCGCAAGCAGCTGTTCTACAAGCTGGACAGGGGGTCCAAGGAGTTTGAGGAATATAACTTGCCCTTGCGCCGCAGATGGAAGAAAGATAAACCCAATGGCAAGAATCCATCCGATTGTGAGAAGGTGGAACCTGAGAAGCCAGCTCGTTTAAAGGCTCCAAAGCTGAAAGCAGAGCCTGCAGTGCATACGGATGACATAGTTGAGGTCAAGAGGGACCGAGTGCCAACTTTTAACCAGATGACTGATCCGTACCACCACCCTTTCTGCCTGGACATACATGTCTCCAAGGGGTCGGTGCGTGCTTGCTTCGTCCACCGAGTGACCAGCAGGGTTGTGTCGGTCGCTCACTCCATATCAAAGGACATGAAGTTTGATCTGGGTTCAAGGAAGGGTATCAAGGCATGTGTGGCGGTTGGGGCGTTACTTGCGAAGCGTGCGATAGAGGATGATATTCACAATGCAATTTATACACCTAGAAAAGGGGACAAAATCGAAGGAAAAATTGAGGTTGTGTTGCGTGGAATAATTGAGAATGGAGTCGACGTGAAGGTGAAACTCAAACAAAGGAGGAAGGTATGTCATGATTATTTATTATTTATTATTGTATTTCGCTTGTTTGATGATGCCTGTAAATTTTCTAATATATATTTTGATCTTCTTAGCACATAACATGCGGAATGAATTTAAAAATAATTGGTTCATACGAAGTGTATGAATTTATATAGAGCAGAAGTAAGCTGTGTTTGCAGCGAAGTTGTTTTATTCACATAGACAAGAGTACCATAATATAAGAGCGTTTTTGACACTGGACGGAGGGAGTAGTTTTATTTGTGCAGCGAAGTTGTTTTATTCACGTAGACAAGAGTACTTTCTGAAACATAGTAGTATGGCACCATTACATATTTATAGAACTCATATTGTTATTTTGGCAAGCTGTTTGAACCAAAGATACTTTAGTTTTTCTCTCAAATGAACAAGTTAATTATGATGGTTGTCGTTTGAAAATGTTTCACCACAGAGAAGCAAAATCTTCAGGACGCTGTGTTATTAAAACCATGCGTTCTTCTTATCTCATATAGCAGTATGTATGCAATATTACAGTCCAGTGGGACTCTTGTATTTTCATGAGCCTGATTGTCTTAGTTAAAAACGTTTGATTTGAACAATGATGCCTGACAACTAAAAACAAATCAATTCCGTTCCATCTCTGAATTAGAGTTGAAATCCCATTATGGCACATCCACCACTGTTAAGCGCTACTGTTTTACTCCTTAAAACGTCTCATGTTTGTTTACTGAGGGAGTGACAAACAATGCTTGACCTTGCTGTTTTGACCTTCACTTGCAGAATGCGGTGGTGGTGCAACAGCGCGGTGATAGCTCCACGGCTGCCGAGCATATGTAACCTCTTGATGGCATGAACCGACTGGTGCAGGATTCATTTTATGCTATCTCAGAAGACAAACCATGAGATATAGGACAGCTAAAGGACATGTGGGCATCCTATTTCAGATCTTAGCATCTGTGCCGCAGGATTACAGCAATTCGCTGCTCTGCTTCTCTGTCTATACTCTTCAGCTTGTGGCAAAGCCTCCAGTTCCATGTGTCTTGTCTTTGGCCTGCTTCATGACACCATCAGCATGTGAAATTGGAGTGCACATGACATGCTGCAGCTTGTACGTAGATGTCTGTGCTTTGTGGCGGGATTCTACCGGCTTTTTCGCCTTATAGTGTTATTCTTTTTACATTTTCGCTTGCTCAAGTTCAGAGATGTAACTGAGGTCCCGGCCCGGCCTGTAGCTGACTTTCCCCCCTCTTGGAATGAACTTCTCCAATTCGCACTAAGAGCATAGAAGATGCAAATTTGAAGGTGTAAAACAGGAGATGTAAAAATTTACAAATTTACATCTTCAAAAAAGGGTCAACTCTAACAGTTGATGCAAAACGGAGATTTAAAAAAAAAACTTTAATAGAAGATGCAAACTAAAGGTGCAAAACCGGACGACGGCCCTGTGGCCGGCTGCGGGTTGGGCAGCCGTTCGGCGATGACGGGTGCGGGCAGCGGTGACTGCTCGACAGAGGAGAAGGCCACACGTCGACAGAGAAGAAGGCAAGAGCTTGGCGTGGTCGGGGGCGGCTTCGCACGACCGGAAGAACGGACGAGCCTTGCGGCGGGCGGCGTGGCGCGCCTCCCCTAACTCCGGTAGGGGGTCTAGGCTAGGAAGAAGCCTAGCCCATCGTAGACTTCACCGGGAAGTCACTTAAGGCAGCCGGAGATGCTTCGCTTCAGCAACGGCTGAATGTTAATTGGCGGTCGTGGGCGGCGGGGGACGGGGGGATGAAGTCCCGGTGGCCGACGGGCGGGCGGGCGGCAGCGTCGATTTGGTGCGGATTCGGCCGGCGACGGAGTTGGGCGGACGTCGGCTGGTCACACAAAACTGAAATGAACGGTAATTGATGGGCGGTTGCGTTTTTACATTTTCTAAAGGTGGGGGTGGGGTGCAAATTTACACTGTAAGGTCTTGTAGTTTATATCTTTGAAAGATGGAGATGTAATTTTTTTCATCTACGAAGAGGTGTTTCCAGGCCGGTAGTTATTTTTGCATATATGTGAGGTGCTCTAAGAGCATCTCCAGTAGACGTTCATATGTAAAACTAGTCATCTTTTGAAGCTTCGAGAGCAAGAAAGCATTGTTTCAACAATGATTTATATGTAAAAAAATACATCACCGCCTTTCGAAGATGTAAAATACAACACTTCATCATGTAAATTTGCATCGCGAGATACATCTGATGTAAAACCACGACCACCCGCAAAACCACCAACCGTCCGTTCATTTTATTTTCCCGCCCGCGACCCGCTCGCCCCCCCCTTCCGTTGCCGCCGCGGCGAACTCGCCCTCCGTGACCGCGTTCATGCCCGTCGGCCCGGATTCGCGCCGCCCCGGCCGGTCGCCACCACGCCGGCGGTTCCTACGAAGGTGATGAAGGCACGGGGCGGAGGCAAACGGCTGACGAATCGCGACCGAAAGTGTGGCTCGGCCGGTCAAAATCTTGAAGGTAGCCGAGGCGACTCGGGTCGACGATTTGCAGCCACGGCCGACGACATCCTCCAGCAGCCAAGGAGCCGTTTTTCGACCTCCGTCGTTGCCACCGCTGACCGTGAGGGAAGATGTGGCCACGCCGACGGCCACCGCCGCCAACATGTTCGATGATATGTCGCAAAGGTAAAAAAATGTGCTCGTTGTTTCAGATTGAATGTGATGTTGAATGTTTGTACGTCCAATTTGTAGTCTTGATGATGAAGCTTTCATGCACGTGACAAATGTGGCAAATGATGATTATGTGTCGCACAAGTATGTGTCACAAGAATATGAAACCCAATATGGATGGCTACATGAACATGATAGGAGGTGTCGTGAATGGTGCATTTGCCGAAAACATGGAAGGTGGCTTGGGTGGCAACATGAAAGGTGGCTTTGGTGGCATGTGAGGTGGCTTCAGAGGCAACATGACTGGCATGGGAGGTGGCCTTGGCGGCAGTATGATGGATGGCTTTGGAGGTGGCTATGACGGCAACATGAGCGATGTTGGAGGTGGCTTCGTCGGCAACATGACGGCATGTGAAGCAATAAAGGTGCTTCTGGTGGTGCTCCCGGCAGCGAGACTTCACCGCTTCACAACATCGACAAAGAAGCCGGTGATGGTGATGATCGTACCACGGTTCACAATGCTGGTGGTGTTGATGATCCACATGAATGATATCCATGTGCATTTTAATCTGTAGGGCGAAAAACTTTGATAGGGACGATGTAATTTTGGTAGAGGGATTTGAAACTATGATGATGATGATGAACTTTTGTTAGGGATTTGAAACTATGTTGATGATGCACTTTAATTTAAAATTTTAAATGATATTTTAATGAAAAACCGCGCGACCGGGTCGGTTTTACATCTTCGTTTTAGACCGTTTGTTGGAGTTTTTTTTTTTACATCTCCGTTTAAAACAATCTGAGTTGAGCTTTTTTCAAGATATAAAAAACATTTTTTGATGTTCTATTTTTTTTATTTTTTTTACATCACCAGCTCGGAAGTCGGAACCGTGGTGATACTGAGAAAACCCACCACCGAAACCCTCTCCCCCCAACAAACACGACTCGATGCCGCTCCGCACGCTGCTCCGGCACCTCGCGGCCGGCCGGTTCGCAAGCCTTCAGGCGCTCACCGGCGCGGCCACGGCGCCGGCCGCGCACCGCGTCCTCCACCTCCTCCTCCGCACAACGCCGGCCCCTCCTCTCCCCGACCTCGTCTCCCTCGCGCGCTGGTCCCGCTCCCACTTCCGCGCGCCCCTCCCGCTCCAGCTCCACGCGCTCCTGCTCGCCCGCCTCGCCTCCCACGGCCTCCACCCGCTGCTCCGCTCCGAGCTGCACGCGCTCGCCGCCTCCCGCCTCCACTCCCCGGCGTCCATCCTCCGCGCCCTCCCCGCGTCTTCCCCCGCCGCCGCGCCGCTCGTCGCCGACATGCTCGTCCTCGCGCTCGCTAGGGCCTCCCAGCCCTTGGCGGCGTACGAGGCTTTCCTCCTCCTCGGCGATAACCACCCGCGCCACCGCCCCTCCGCCTTCTCGGTGAACAGCCTGCTCTCCGCCCTTTTCGCCGCCGAGCGGGTCGACCTCGCCGAGAGGGCTTTCAAGGCGGCGCTCCGGCGGCGCGTGTCGCCGGACCTTTTCACCTTCAACATCGTCATCTCCGGGCTCTGTAAGGCTGGGCAGCTTCGCAAGGCCGGCGATGTAGCCAAGGACATCAGGGCGTGGGGGCTGGTTCCCTCTGTGGCCACCTACAATGCTCTCATCGACGGCTACTGCAAGAAGGGCCGCGTCGGGAGGATGTACCACGTCGATGCGCTTTTGAAGGAGATGGTCGAGGCTGGAATCTTGCCTAACGTCGTTACATTCAATGTGTTGGTTAGTGGGTATTGCCAGGACTCGAACACTGCTGCTGCGGTGCGAGTCTTTGAGGAGATGAAGCAGCAGGGGATTGCGCCCAGCATGGGGACATACAATGCACTTGTTTGGGGTCTCTGTAGAGAGGGGAAGGTAGAGGAAGGGGTGAAGCTGGTGGATGAGATGCAGGGTTTGGGGCTGGCGCCTAATGTGGCCACCCTGAATAGTGTGCTGAATGGGTTTTGCAAAAAGGGCGTAATGGCTGATGCTGAGAATTGGCTTGATGGTATGGCATGGAGGAATATTGAACCTGATGTGGTTACTTACAATACCTTGATTGATGGATATCGCCGGCTTGGCAAAATGAAGGATGCGACAGCGGTGAGGGAGGCGATGGCAGGGAAGGGGATTAGTCCAAATGTCAGAACATACAATTGCCTGATAGCTGGGTTTGACCAGAGTGGGGATTGGAGGAGTGTTTCTGGTCTTCTCGATGAGATGAAGGAGAAAGGTGTTAGAGCTGATATTGTTACTTACAATACACTTATTGTCGCCCTGTGCTGCAAAGGGGAAGTAGGTAAAGCTGTAAAGCTCTTGGATGAAATGTTGATGGTTGGCTTGGAACCAGAGCATCGGACTTACAACAACATAATAAATGGGTACTGTGAGAAGGGGAACATTAAGTCTGCCTTTGAAGTTAGGACCAGGATGGAGAAAGCTAGGAAACGGGCAAATGTGGTCACATACAATGTGTTCATCAAGCACCTGTGCAGAATGGGGAAGATGGAGGAGGCTAATGAGCTCCTGAATGAGATGTTGGAGAAAGGTCTCGTTCCAAATAAGGTTACCTATGAAATAATCAAGGAGGGGATGATAGAGAAAGGTTACGTTCCTGATGTAAGAGGACTCGCTTGCTCAGAAGCGCCTGAAAACCTGCCATCCTGAAACGCTTGGTATGTTCTAGTAATGTACTAACACAGCTTGTCTATACCTACTTATACCTAGCAAACAGAGCAAGTAAATGGCAAGTTGGATTGTTGTTGAAATGAGAAATTGGTGATCCCCAATTCTGCTAGTGCTAGGTCATAGTTTGCCCATTGCCTTTAGGTTTGGATGTGATCATTTGGTCCTTATGTGGTATACCCTAGGAGTTATTCTATTCTTTGGTATAGTTCAGCCATTAACATCGTTCTTGATCCAACTACCTTGCAGCCAGTTCACAGTTTTAAGTTTTAATGGCTGGTATATTCTTGGACCCAGTCCTTTTGGTGTGCACAATGTGTTCACATTGAAGGACGTAAACAGAAGTGAACCAGGCAAACTTGAGTATCTGTTTATGCATGCTTATTAGTGGTATGTCATACTAGCATTCATTTTGGCTTTCAGAGTGCTTAGCACGACAGTATGACACTCCCCTATGCTTCCTATTTAGCATCACACAGGAAGTGAAGACCAGAGGCAAACACCTGTGCAACTCTTATCTGACAGATCCATGAATCTGAAAGTGCTCACCTAGTACTGCCCCTCCTGGACACTACACTGATCTGTTACTGTATAACCTACTTTTGAAGGATTCCTTTAGATAATGGGAAAAAATTGCTATTGTATTTACAAGGTAAGGAGTCACTTTATTTGGTTCATAAGCGTGACAAAAATCTGATGAAATTTCCTCACTTGTCCTTGAGCAGAAGACTGGTCGTGTTTCCCAAGAATAGAAGTAATATTCATGGTCCCCAGTAGTCACACAAATGAAATGCAACCAGGAGTTCATTCCCTGTTGGTGGAAAAAAGATTTGGGGCTTCCATCTCCCCTCTGAGTCCTGAGGTGCAGCAAAATGTTTATCACCCACATAATAAAACAACATGTGCATATCGAGGCTTATGCACACTTTTTCTCCAATGATATTGTTTGTCTTGCTGATGGTTCTAACCAGCAAGTGTGTATTGCATATTGTGCTGTTGCTCAGCATATGTTTCTGAGCCCCAACCCTGATGGTAGATTTAGTGTTCCAAATTATTTCGAGTTGTAAAAATCTCACATGAAAAAGGGAGCAAGCAGTTCCTTTTCAAAGGACTACCACTGGCTTACCATCATCTTGTAAATTTGGCTGCTTTACCAGGAACTATTCGTTGTAGTCTTATGCTTTTACTGGTATAGGTACCTATTGTACAGCCTTCAGCTTATGTGTCCGTACAGTTATTCTCAAGTGACAAATCATGCAATAGATCTCCTCTGCTCTTGTGATCTGAATGTGCAAAAGCTCAGTACTTAATAGTGAAGTTTGACCCTTCACTGCTGTTTGTTTACTACCCGTTTTGCAATCTGGGGTGAGCAAGGATTCTGATTGGCGTAACGGATTTCGGAGAGTGCTGGATGGGCAGATTGTTGGCTTTTGAACGTGCGTATGCAGCTGTGCAGGCGTGTCTACGCGTTTCTTGCTTCGGCCGGCTACTTGACGGAACTTGCGTAACTAGCGACACGAATAAAACTGATCGATGGATTTGATGACTAAAGGCCCGTGTCGAGCCTTTGCTTTGTATTGCTTTTCGTTTTTCTGGTGTTACAATCAACACCCCTAGGGTGTCTTTTATACACGTCCACAAGGGACTATGGAAATAGACTAGGACTAGGAATCCTAATACTACTAGGACTCGGTTTGGCTTTCTTTCCTAATCCTAAAGAAACAACATGATTAACTTCTACATTCACCTCCTTAATCTTGTTGCTTGACTTCACTTCCTGCATTCCGACTTTTCTCCTTATCTCGATGAACTTCTGTCGACCGAGGGACTTGGTGAAAATATTGGCAAGTTGGTCTTTCGTGTTCACATGTTGAACCCCGGTCAACCCTTTTTCAATGCACTCCCGGATATGGTGGAACCGGGTATCTATGTGCTTGCTCCTTTCGTGATGAACCGGATTTTTGCACAACAAGATTGCAGCTTGGTTATCGATCTTCAGTGACACCTTCTGCACCTCCCGCTTTGCAAGAATAGCTAGAAGTCTTCTCAGCCACACTGCTTGACAAGCCGCCGTGCTTGCCGCTATGTATTCTGCCTCGCATGAAGACAGTGCCACCACTTTTTGCTTCTGAGAATTCCAGCTAATCGGATTCGGGCCAAGGTAGAAAACCATGCTCGTTGTGCTCTTTCGGTCATCAACATCACCTGCCATGTCACTATCTGAATATCCACGAAGGATCAATCCTTCCTTTCCCTTTTTGTACGTGCAACCAAGATTAATGGTGCCTTTCACATAGTGCAAGATTTGATTGACCGCGCTCATGTGCTTGGTTGTTGGATTCTCCATGAAAACGACTCACGATCCCGACTGAATAAGCCAAGTCAGGTCGGGTATGCACCAAATATCTTAGGCTGCCCACAGTGCTTCGATACATTGTGGTGTCCACCGGCGGATTTGAGCTACGCTTGCTCAACTTGTGACGTTGGTCCATTGGAACTTGTGTCTCGTAGCAATCTGACATGCCACACTTTTCCAATAACTTGACCGCATAAGCCGATTGACATAGGAAAATCTCTCCGGAGCTTTGCTTCACTTCGATGCCCAAGTAATAGCTAAGTAATCCCAGATCGCTCATGCTAAACTTGTTCTTCATTTGCGCCTTGAAACGTTCAATTTCTTATACGCTATCTCCAGTGATAATCAGATCGTCGACGTAAATTCCAACTAGAAGGTTTGAGCCTTTGGAGTTCTTTGTATAGACTGCGTGCTCGAGGGGACATCTCTTGAACCCGAGCGAGACCAAACTCCGGTCTAACTTTGAGTTCCAAGCTCTTGGCGCTTGCTTCAACCCATAAAGTGCCTTCTTGAGCTTGTAAACTTTCCCATCTTCACCTTTCTTCTCGTAGCCGAGGGGTTGTTCCACGTACACTTCTTCTGTGAGATCGCCGTTGAGGAAAGCGGATTTAACATCCATATGATGAATCTTCCAATCCTCTTGTGCTGCCAAAGCTAGGAGCACTCTCACCGTCTCGATTCGAGCAACCGGTGCGAACACCTCATCATAGTCAACTCCTTGACGTTGTACGTAGCCCTTTGCAACGAGTCTTGCCTTGTACTTCACAATGGCATCTTGTGTGTCCTTCTTTAACTTGTAAACCCACTTCAAACCTATCGTCTTTTGGTTTGGAGGTCGGGTTACCAAAGTCCACGTGCCATTGCTCTCAATTGCCTTCATCTCCTCATCCATGGCGTGCGTCCAGCTAGGACTTTTGCTCGCCTCTACGAAGTTCGCCGGCTCCTCAACTCCGAACAGACATAGTCCGGAGTACTCGAGCGTAACTGGCTTTGTGTACTTGTAGACTTTCTTGAGGGTCTTGTAGCGACGAGGCCCTGAGGAATCCTTTGTGGCTTGCGAAGGAGGCGACACAAATTGTGTCGGTGTTGATGCACTTGAGGAAGACGGCTGAGACCCTGGTGTGTCATCGACATCCGTGTCGTCGGCGTAGTCGTCGTGACCGTGACCATCATCTTGACTGTCGTCGTCACTATGCGCCTCGTTGTCGATGTTGTCGTCGAGATCTCCGCCTGTGTCGTGCGCGGCGTTGTCGCTATCTCCTTGCGACCTATGCGCGTTGTCGTCGGTGTCGGCACCATGATGGTCACTACCATTGTGGTCACCTTGGTTGGGTGTCTTGCCAACCACCTAGACATCCTCCCCTGCATCATCATCAGTTGGAAATTCAACTGCAAATATGTTACTGTTTGGAGCATCGTCGGCTGCGGCGCTCCAATTCCACGCTTGGTTTTCTTCAAACACGACGTCGCGTGAAATCCGTAGACGCTTGATTTGTGGATCGTAGAAACGGTATGCCTTGGTGCCAGAACTGCTCTCGTATCCGATGAACACCGTCTTGGTGCTACGATCGGCAAGCTTTGAGAGATGTGGCTCCGTCGTCTTCACATGTGCGACGCACCCGAACATCCGTAGATGAGACACATTCGTCTTACGTCCGTAAATTGCTTCATACAGAGTCTTGCCGATCACCGCCTTCGTTGGAGCCCGGTTGAGAAGATAGACCGCCGTCGAGACAGCTTCTCCCCAAAAAATCCCCGACAGGTTCTTGCTCTTGAGTAAACTCCTTGCCATGTCAACGACGGTTAGATTGCGCCTTTCAACGACCCCATTCTGCTGCGGCGTGTAAGGTGTCGTGAGGAACCTATTTATGCCAATCTTCTCGCAGTAGTCGTTGAACTCATTCGACGTAAACTCTCCGCCGCGATCTGTCCGTAGAGCGCGAACCTTCAGCTTGTGTTCCATCTTCGTTGCAGCCTTCAGCTTCTTGAACGCTTCAAACGCCTCATCTTTAGACCGTAGGAGAACGACCCACATATATCTCGAGTAGTCGTCTACCACAAGGAAGAAATACTTCTTTCCAGTGTGAGTTGTCGGGGTGATAGGGCTACATAGATCACCATGGAGCAGCTCGAGTGCATCACTTGCACGATAGGTAGACTGAGCAGGGAATGGCCTGCGGTGCTGTTTTCCAACCAAGCACCCGTCACATACTCGATCAACATGGTCGATAACTGGCATCCCGGATACCATCTCCATCTTTGACATCTTCTTCAAGGCGTAGAAGTTAACGTGTCCAAATCTAGCATGCCATAACCACGAATCATCATCACTCTTGGCGAGCCAACACTCCGGTTGAGATTGATCAAGGTTGAGGATATAGAGCCTATTCCGTGTGCGATTAACACGAGCTAGCACGTTTCGGAGGTTGTCGAAGATCGTCATCACTCCGCTCTCGATATTCACCTTGCATCCATTCTCGTCAAGCTTCCCAATAGAGATGATGTTGTTGCGCAGCCGTGGGATGTAGTACACTCGGTGAGTATGCGATGTTCGCCTGTGAGACCCTCAAAGAGGACAGATCCTTGCCCGCAAATCTCCACAGCCGAACCATCACCGAACTTGACCGAGCCTTCAACATCGTATTCCAGCTCGAGGAATTTCTCCTTGCACCCCGTCATGTGGTTACTGGCACCCGTGTCGAGATACCACGACACGTTCTGATCACCGGATAACTTTGGTGTCACTTTTTCCTCATGAAGTAGCACCTTCCGGCTTGGTTTCACAACCACCGTTTCAGTGAGATCACAAACTTCGGCCATCAGAAGACCTGGACCTTCGTCTTCCTGCTTTGCCAAATTTGCCTTGATCTCCCGCTTGTTAGGCTTTGGACAATCCTTCGCAAAGTGACACATCTTATTGCAGTTATAGCACTTCACCTGAGACAAGTCCAAGTTCCGTGGTTTCTGCTCTTTAGATTGGCCCGCCTTACCACGACCTTGTGGTTTGCCTTTTCCTTTGCCTTTTCCGGTTTGTCCATCGCCCTTCGTGTTGCTTGAGCCTTCGCCACCGTCACGCCTTCCTTTGCTACTTGGGGCCTCCCAATCTGCGCGCGAGTACATGAGTTGATCACTACCTCCTCCTTTGCCTTTCCGACAGCCACGAGCATTCTCTTCCCATGTCCGCAATCGTCCGATCGCCTCCGTTATGGTCATGTCGTCGATGTCGTAAAGCTGCTCGAGCGTGCCGATGATGTACGTGAATTTATCAATGACTGAACTGAAAAACTTCTCCACGATCTCGGTCTCATCGAGCTTTGCACCAAGCGCGCGGATCTCTCCCACCAAAGTAGTAAGACGCATGGCGTAGTCATTCACCGATTCAGTTTCCTCCATCTGCAACTTGTGAAATTGGCGCTTCAGCACTTGTGCCCTTGCCTTGGTGACGCAATCTTCTCCGATCCTCATCTCCTTGAGTGCGTTCCACGCCTCTCTTGCCGTCTCGAACTCCGCCAATGTCATCAGCACGGAATCCGGCACAGACTGGTCTATGGCGGCCATGGCACCTTCGTCGGACTCCTCATCGACGTCGTCGTCCATGATTTTCTGCCACACTCGAAGGGTTCGGAGAATAATCTTCATCTTCACCGTCCACACGCCGTAGTTGGCGTCGGTGAGCATCGGGTACTGGATGGGGATGTTGCGATGCGCCTGGACGTTGGCGCCGCTCGTTCCTTCACCACTGGTTGCTGACTTGACGTCCTTCTTCACCTTGTCGCCGTTCTTGTTCGCCTTGGCACCGACGCTGCCGGACTTGACCGACTCAGCGTCACTGTCCGTCATCGTAGATCGTAGATCGCCGAGGCTCTAGATACCAATTGTTGGCTTTTGAACGTGCGTATGCAGCTGTACAGGCATGCCTACGCGCTTCTTGCTTCGGCCGGCTACTTGACGGAACTTGCGTAACTAGCGACACGAATAAAACTGATCGATGGATTTGATGGCCAAAGGCCCGTGTCGAGCCTTTGCTTTGTATTGCTTTTCGTTTTTCTGGTGTTACAATCAACACCCCTAGGGTGTCTTTTATACACGTCCACAAGGGACTATGAAAATAGACTAGGACTAGGAATCCTAATACTACTAGGACTCGGTCTGGCTTTCTTTCCTAATCCTAAAGAAACAACATGATTAACTTCTACACAGATGCCATTGTCAGCAACAGCAGGGACATCAACAACAATAAAAAGAAAAGAGAAAGTATAACTAAAGAGAGTATATGCTTGGCTTATCAGCCATCTGTTGGGAGCTATAGAGGACAAGAAACAATATGGTTTCAGACAGGGCTGCACGGAGGGTTGAACTACAGGCGGATAGTTTCCACATGATCTGGAGCCAAATCGGAGCAAACCGGATTTTCGAAAGAAAATTTACTATTTCGTCGGAGTTAAATCCAGATTCGAGTAGCTATCTGCCAGATGCGGATATTTCCTGGATTTGGCCGGTAGTTTCCTGAATTTGAAATCCAAAGGTACGATACAGTTCATCCTTGTCTTTTTTATGTGCAAATCATATTAGCATATGAGGAGTGCTTCTATTAATAAAAATCTTGTATGTTCACCTGTAAACATATGCAAGATTTTCCATGATTGATTCGGATGACGTTGGAGTTCTTAGGAGCTGCAAGAATACGTATATCTTGCTTTGTTAATGACAATTTTATAATGTGTTATATCAACGGTTATGTTGGAAGAACTTCTGGGCCTTTTGACAGTTTGAAACCATCTGCCATTGATGTTAATAGCTACCAGATCTATTTATTTTTTAAACAAAGACAAAAGATTTGGCTCATATATGGATTAAGAGGAGGAAAGAGTTTGTGTTACAAGAGATCCACAAGCATGAACACGATTACTCTCCCAAGATAAAAGCCCCTAAATATTTTGCACTTGTGGTTACCAAAACTTCATTTCATGGATGATCATGTTGATCAAGATTGTGGGGGGAACATTTCTCCCATTCCAAAATTTGCACGATACATGCATAGTAAGGGAGGCCATGTCTTTTTATAGAGAGTGCCCACTTCGGATCAATTTATCCACCAATCATGGACGAAGCTCTCCAAACGCATAAAAATGGGTCAATGCTATCAAGATGAAGCTTGTCGATCACCAAGCGCCAAAGCCGGATAGTGAACCGACACTTGAAAAAGAGTTGATCACCGATTCTTGCACCGTCTTGCAAAGCGGGCAAAGACCGCAATTCAGCCATCCCCACCTGGCCAACCTATTGGCGATCAAAATGCGGTCTTGCATAGCCAACCAAGCAAAGGACGTGATTCTGTCGGTGCCCAATCTTTCCAAATCGTATGCTCCATTGATGAGTGATTATGCAAGAAGATGCATCTCATGGAGAAGCATCCAAAGCGTGAAGAATTTGTTAAGCTTTCTGCACTAGCCAACGCAACCAAAAGCCCATGAAAAGGACTAGGTAATCCACATATACACTTCAAGACCCCCTCTCACGTGTGACACGAAAGTCAACACATGGATAGACCCAGAGGTATGGCTCAAGAGGCCTATAGATGGATACAAAGGAGGACAACAATATTTTTTTTATAAATTGCGAAATCCAGGACTTGAATACCATGTTAAGCTAAATGCACTAACTAACGCAACCAAAAGTCCGAAGTGATGGAAAGGGCTAGGAAATCCACATATACACTTCAAAAGAATTAATAGATGTGATGGGTGACGATGGTAGGAGGTTTGATTTTGAAAAATATTTATGTTATTATCCATAAGACTATTGCTTTTCACAAAATGAAACCTAGTGATCATAACTTTAACTAATACTCCCTCCGTCCCAAAATAAGTGTCTCAAGCTTAGTAAGATTTTGACTTTGTACTAACTCTAATACAAAATCTTACTAAGCTTGAGACACTTATTTTGGGATGGAGGGAGTATCTATTTGACCTTCGCGGCCTCACGCGTACTAAAGGAGATGTTATTACTATCAATTTATCATTATAGAAGCCATTCACATTCATAATCTTGAACATTGTCATAATGACAATTCTAATGACTCACTTGATCTTTGTCACAAGGACATTCCCCTTGACGATGACAATGAGGAACATGGCTACTATGATGAAGATGCAGAATTCGACATCGAATTTGAGAAGACTATGAAGAACCTAAGTCTCATGGTAAACTTCAAAGATTACATGTACCGGGGAAAAGAAAGGATTCTCTATAGTGAATGCATCGATCATATGACTCGCGTTAGATACATGTTTCATGAGATCACACCAAACAATGGACCACACACGTATGTGACCTTCAGAGATAACTCCAAGGTAAGGTACTTGGCCTTGGTAAGTGTGACAGCCCGAGACCGACGTTCCAGAAGATTCCCCCTTTATTCCGTTTCCGTTGGGTATTTATTTTTATTTGTCGCATCATCATCGCATCATGCGCATCATCTGCATTGCATCGGCATCCCGTTGCCGACAGTTTTCAAAACATGCATCCGTTGTTAGTTGCCGGTTCTTCTTCGTTCCCTCTTTCCAAGATCTAGTTTATATTCTCTTGTTCCAGAGTTGTGGTGATGTTGCTCATTGAGGTCAATCATGTTGTTCTATCAAGATCATGTTCTCTCCTTGCTTATCCAATTTAGTTCTTTGTTGTGAATCTTGTCTAGTTCTCCTATCTTATCGAATTTTGTCCCCTTGTCCTATCGAAGTGCTGTCAAAATTTTCCGTGAATTCTTGCTTGTTTCTCATATCATTCCTCATCGCGTTGCAACCTTCAGGGATCGTTCGTTTCACTCGTTTGTCAAGAAGCAACTAAGTTTTACCTCTTGCTTTCTCATCCTCTTCCCCCTTTCATTCTTGGATCTCGGGTCGAGATCCTCTTGTAGTGTAGGAGAGTTGTGACAGCCCAAGACCGACGTTCCAGAAGATTCCCCCTTTATTCCGTTTTTGTCGGGTGTTTATTTTTATCTGTCGCAACATCATCGCATCATGCGCATCATGTGCATCGCATCGACATCCCGTTGTCGCCAGTTTTCAAAACTTGCATCCGTTGTTAGTTGCCGGTTCTCGTCGTTGCCTGTTCTGAGCCCGACCACACGCACGCGCCCGCGGCATCGTCAAAACTCTGTTTTTAAAAGTGTGTATAAAACTTTCTCCAATTGGGTTGGAACGTGGCATGCGGTCTTACTATATTATAGGTAGACCGTCTGCCAAATTTCATCGCAATCGGAGTCCGTCTGGTACCCGAACGGTCGACCGTAGCGGCACTGTATCCGGTCTACCGTCGGACGTTTTTCGGTATTTTAATTTGCGTTGTCACAGTCCGCACCATTTCCCTCTCATTCCTACATAGCCCAAATACACAACCCACTAAACCCATCTAGCCACTTCCTCCGTTCGTGGTCATCGGATCCCGATCGGACGGACGAGGTCCACCCCACCTTAGCCCAACCCTATATAAGACCACCCCATGGAGAGACCTCTCTCACTTCACTAGGGCCCCCTAGTCATTTTTGCAGCCACCTCCCTCAAAAAACCCACCTGCTAGCCCCATCTCCTCTCTCCCCCGAAATCTCATCCCAGGTCAGATCTGGACCATTGGATTTCCATCCAGAGGCCCAAATTCGCCCAGTTTCCCACCTACCGGACATGTCCGCGCCTCCACGGACACATCCGGCGTCCACAGGGCAAAGGGAGGAGCCCCGAGCTCCTCTGCTCCCACATCCTTGATACGTCTCCGTCGTATCTACTTTTCCAAACTCTTTTGTCCTTGTTTTGGACTCTAATTTGCATGATTTGAATGGAATTAACCCGGACTAACGCTGTTTTGAGCAGAATTGCCATGGTGTTGTTTTTGCGCAGAAATAAAAGTTCTCGGAATGACCTGGAAATTTACGAGGATTTTTTGTGCAATATATAAAAAATACTGGCGCAAGAATCAACCGGAGGGGTGGAGCGAGGAGCCCACAAGCCCCGAGCTCCTCTGCTCCCGCATCCTCTCCAGACTGCTTGCCTCCCGTGCCCCTAGCGTCGCCTCTCCCCGCCGCCGGGCGCCTTCGCTGCCGGCCCCGTGCCCCGAGGCCAGATCCGGCCAGCCACCGCCTCGTCCCAGCTGGATTCGCCGCCGAGGGGCTCGTTCCCGCGTCGCCCCGCCTCTCCCCGCACGAGCACCAGCCGCCGCTGCTTGCCAGATCGAGTGGTGTCTCGATCCCGTCGCCCTGTGCCCTAGCCGCTGCTGGGCCGCGCAGGAGCCAGCGCTCCAGCGCCGCACCGCCCCAAGCCTAGGCCCAGCCGAGCCGGCCGCTTCACCACGTGGGCCGCCTCCCCGCCCTAGGCCTGCTCGCATCGACCTCCTTCCTCCGCGCGAAGGCCAGCCGACCCAGCTGCCTCCGCCGACCGAGCCGAACCAAGGTGAGGCCCTCCTCCGCCCGCGTTATTGTTCGCCCGAGGCGCGTTTTAGTAAGAAGCGCCGCTGCCACTAATTCGGCCCAGATTCGAATTCGGCCCAATTGTGTTTTTTAGGATTTAGAGTTTAATTCTATTACAGGAAGTTATAGATTTTTAAAACGCCCGTAGAATTTAATCCGTATGTCGGATCGAGGCGAGTGATATATGCAACTTGTGTAGTTTTGCATGTAGATTCGTAATTTGCAACTTGCATGCACGTTTGAAATTGTTTGACCCGCCAAATGCCTAGTTTTGCGTGCTGTCCCAATAGGTTAATTGCCCCGTATTTATTTCCGTGCGTGCCCGGATTGCTCAAACCCCGTAAATAAAATGCTCATGTTTTTAGGGACCTTTTTCCATGTATTTTAGAGTAGTTGTTTGTATTTTAGCATGTAGGATTTCGTTGCTAGTTTGCTATACCGCGTTTAGGACATATTCTCGCATATACGTGTGACAATATTTTTGTGTTGCAACCCCACATGTAATATATGTTTTCGGGGTAGAAGAATCCATAGAATTTAACTATGCATTTAGTTTTAGCTTTTGAGCAAGTTAGTTCGCGTGATATTTTGCCATGTTGCCTTTTTGTTTATTTTATGGGATTTAATCCGTGCATGATATGATTGAGTTGTCAACTAGAGATATGCCCTTGGAGGTGTAGACTAGCCTCTGGTAATTTTGGTTGCAATAGAAATCCATGTTTAGGTGTGGTTTGCTTGTTCTCAACTTGCTAGGAAATAGTGCTGTTTTAGAGATGCTGAAATATTTCTAAGTCTGAAATCTGTTATATTTTTGTTGCTGTCTTTGCATGAGTTTATCTGGTGATCTGTAGCTCTTTTGAGGTTGGTGCAATGGAGTTAGTTGTAGACTTTAGGATTCTCTAGCATGTTGTCAATTTTCATGCCATTTGGAGTCCTGTAGCTTATGGTTTTGCTGCTGTCAATATGCCTTCAGATTGAAAACTGCACTGTCATAAACTGTGGTTTTCACCAAGTCTGAAACTGCGTGTGAGCAACCATTTTGTGACTTCTTTTCCCTAGTGATCCATGCTTCCATGCTAGGTGTTATTAGTTGTATGTTGTAGTGCATATTGCCCTCTATTGCCTCACGCCTTGTTTGAGCATATTAAATTTGTGTAGCTCGTAGTTGTGGGGTGTAGTAAATGCTATGTGGCTGATTTTGGCAGATTGTAGTTATTTCTTGTTTAGCCCGTAGTTGTTGAACCGTTGCTCCGTTTTGATCGTGTACTATATGAAACTTGCTTAGAATCTCGTGTAGTTTCATTTTAACTTGATGGTTGTGTGTTTTGAAATGCTTGTGACTGTCGTTGCACACATATTGCATTCATGCCATCATATCTTGCGGTGTGTGTATCTTTTGAACCGTAGCTCCGTTGGAGATGTTCTCTATGTGTAAATTGTTTGTAACGACGCGTAGAATCACGTGAATCTATTTTTTTTGCTGTTTAACAAACATTTAAACGTGTTAATACAGATCTGGACATAATTGTAAATTAACATGTGAGGTCGTTCCGGAGGTGCTATATGTCATTTCCGACCTCATTTAAAATGTCCAGATAGGTAGTTTAATTACGCTTCACCTCTTGCCATGTTTAACCACATTTAATATTGCCGTGTGTATAATTGGGATAGAACTAAATAATTTGTATGTGGAGTTTCGTCAATATGCAACTCGTTGCCTATTGAACTTCACTTAATGTGTACTATTTGGTTGTTGTGATTTGACATGCCATGTCTTGCATATATTCTCTGATCATGCATCATACGTGGATTGCATCTTATCATGCATGTGCCGTGGGGAATATCGTGTGTTGATTCTTGTTTCCGGTTTTCTTCGTCTCGATAGAGTTCCGCAAGCGTGTCGGATTGTGAGGACCCGTTCGACTACATCGGTTCGCCTGCTACACGGAGTCATTGTTCTTCCAAGCGGGACCTCAGGCAAGATGACCATTTCCCCAGATACCATTACTATCATTGCCATGCTAGTTTTACCGTTTCTATCGTTAAGTCTCGTTGCCTACCACATGTTAAATATCAGCCTCCCAACATTGCCATGAAAACCTTCAACCTGTTCACAACCTAGCAAACCACTGATTGGCTATGTTACCGCTTGCTTAACCATGTGTTAGCATTGCTAGTTGCAGGTGCAGTTGCTTCTATGTGTTAACATGGGTTCCTTGTTATATCACCATATTAAATGCTATTTAATTTAAGGCACCTATATACCTGGTAAAAGGTGGAAGGTTGGGCCTTTCTAGCCTGGTGTTTTGTTCCACCTTTGCCCCCTTAGTTTCGGTTACCGGTGTTATGTTCCATAATTGAGCGCTCCTAATACGATCGAGGTTGTTATGGGGACCCCCTTGATAATTCATTTTAGATTAAAGCTGGTCTGGCAAGGCCCAACATTGGTACTACATTTACCCAATATAATAATCTTGTTAATACTGAAAGCATAGGGCGTCATGAACCCGAGGAGTAATTCTACATAATACAGGGGCCAGTCCTGTTGGTGCTGGTCCAAACTAGAGCCGTTTGCAGGGCCAACCCGGGGCAACTCGGGAGATTTCTATCCGGCCACTGTACGCTGCGCTCATCCATCGTGTCCTGAGAACGAGATACGTGGCTCCTATCGGGATCGTCGACACGCCGGGTGGCCTTGCTGGATTAGTTTGACCTTTGACGAGTGTCTTGTGCATCAGGATTCCGGTGATGCTTTGGGTAATCTCAGAGTTGAGGTTTTCCACTAAGGAGTCCGACGAGGTCGCGAGTTTCGTGATCGAGGATTTCTATGCGGCTTGTGGTAATTTGTGATGGATTAGTTGGAGCACCCCTGTAGGGTTAAATCTTTCGGAAAACCGTGCCCGCGATTATGTGGCAACGTGGAAACTTTGTTTAACACTCGTTCTAGACAACTTGAAGATAACTTAATTAAAATATGCCAACTGAGTGCGTAACCGTGACTGTCTCTTTCGCGAGTTCCTTCTCCGATCGGGGACACGGTGGGGTTATGTTTGACGTAAGTAGGTGTTCAGGATCATTCATTTGATCACCAGCAGTTCACGTCCGCTATGCGTAGATCATCCCTCTCTTATTCTTGTACTCGTAAGTTAGCCACTAAATAAATGCTTAGTCGCTTGCTGCAGCCTCACCACTTAACCATACCTCACCTATTAAGCTTTGCTAGTCTTGATACCTTTGGAAATGAGATTGCTGAGTCCCCTATGGCTCACAGATTACTACAACACCAGTTGCAGGTACATGTAAAGGTTATTTGACGCGAGCGCGTTGATTGTTTATTTGGAGTTGCTTCTTCTTCTTCTTCATCGATCTAGGATGGGTTCCAGGCCGGCAGGCTGGGATAGCAAGGATGGACGTCGTTCTTCTTTTCTTGTTTGTTTTCGTCCGTAGTCGGACCCTGCTCTTCTTCATGATGTTTATATATTGTACTGATGTGACTCTTATGTAGCTTGTGGCGAGTGTAAGCCAATTCCATATATCTCATCTTTTCGGTACATGTACTTGTAACGATATCCATTCTTGCGAAACGACGAGATACGCTTCTATCCCTGATGAGGCCCTCGTGCCAAATTAAGGATAGGATCGCATCTTGGGCGTTATAAGTTGTTATCAGAGCAGTACCGACCTAGGAGCCCCTTGATTGATCGAACTTGGCCGAGTCGAGTCTAGTGAAAAACTATTTTGAGTCTTAGTTATATTGGAGTGTAGGACTCTTTTTTCTCCTCTTCTATGCTCTAGTGAGGATTCCTGACGTAATAATTTCAATTCTACTCCTCTTCTCACTCAATTTTTTTTAGGATCACGCGGATATTTTTGGAGTCTATATGATGTCGATGTGACGGAGTTCTGTCTTGGTGCCTCCTGCCTGACTTGATTTCTTTCGGGGAGTTGAGCTCCAGGGGATTCTCGAGCACATCGTTATCATTCAGATTTCTTAGTATCTCAGGACGAAGGATGTTCGAAATTTTTCAATACTAGTAGTGGCGAGAGGAGTCCGGCTTCCGCAGTACTGGTGCAGAGAGTTCCGGATGTATCGCCATGCTTTGTATCATTGTGATTACGAGGGTCTGAAATAGATGAGGTTCCAAGATTCTGGTTATGTGTTGACGGATGTGATACACTGGACGTGTTAGTATAGGAGTTGAGTGATATATTACTCCTTGTATCCGTGGACCAGATTACATGACCAGCAATTTCAGGAGTTCTTAGGTGGGAATTCAAGTAGTTACTTATAGGACAATCTTCCAACAAATGCATGATGTTAGGTTGGGGTTCGACATCTAGTGGATTCGTTTGTTCACGGTCGACTTACATCGGTTCTCGTTGTGTCTTAAAGAGTCCTTGTAGCTTGCTACGACTCGGGGACGCTTCGTATGTCGTGTGCACTACCTTGTACATGATGGCTACTGTAAGGATCGAGCCCGTGCGATCCTGTCCACGAAAATATCGGACAAAATCATTCTCATGAATTTGTTCCGGCTTGTTTCTTAAGCCTCATCCCTTTGTTTTGTTGGAATATGGTAATTCAAGTTGCTACGATGTCAAGTGATGATTTTAGATCTTTCCTAAGAGGTGTGTTCTCATGTTTTATGGGAGTGCATATTCTTTTGCTCAAATCAAGTTGTCTTATCATTTCTTGGCAACCAGAGTTGTTATGTCAATTCTTTCCAACCGGTGTGCTTCTCTTCAAGTGAAATTCAATCCTCTCCAATCTTGCTAGATCATTCTCTCATTTCTTTCTGGAGTTTTCTCATCTGTCCCAAGTTGTCTTTGTTTTCCCCCGCCCCCACCCTTTTCTTCAGTGATTGGATTTCATCCAAGTGCATTTCATTCGTTGTTGCTTCTGCTATCTCTTCTTCCTTTCGTAGCTGGTGATTCAGTGTAAAGATTCTCAGGGGCTTCATGTTCATGTTTCTTCATTCTTGTTCTCTTTTTTCGTTGAATTCAATTCAGTTATCCGTGTCATCATATCCTATTCATCCTTGTAATTCTTTCCTATGTTGGTAATTCATATCAAGTCTTTTGTTTTTCATCTCTCTCTATTCTATACGGTGTGTTGAAGACATCTCAGAAGTTTCTTGTTTTCAATCCTTTCAATTATTTCAAGGTTCTCACATCATCAAGTTTTCATTTGGACCGGTGCAATATCTCTTCTTTAGTCTAGTGTTTCAATGGTGGTTTCTTTTGAGTGGGCTCTAACCCACAGGTTTTTCCCAAGATCTTATCTGCCTCTTGTACTCTTTTCGGAGTTCTCTTATTCTTTCCAACTATGACGTAAGTACGAAATTTCATCAGTCATATTCCTTTTTCAAGATCAATTTGAATTATTTCTCATCTTTTGCTCAACCTTTCATTCTTCATTATTCCGGAGTGTCTCATTATCCTTTGTGTTGCTTCTCGTCATCAATTTCAGCTTGGAAGACCAAAGGAGTGTTTCTCTCAAATCTTGGTTCATTCTCTTGAAGATTCATCATTTCAGCTTTGTGGCATCATCTTAATTGTTCCCAATCATGAGTATTCCTTTCTTGCTATCCGGCGTATTTCTGAGTTGTTTTCATTCTTGATCCTCCGAAGGCCATCATTTCAGAAGATTCTTCGTTCTCAACTTTTAGCTTTCATCCTCAATTCTTCTCAATTGTTGTCTCTTCGTTCATCTCTCATTTATTCCGTTTCTTGTTTAAGTTTTTATCTTAGGTGGCTCGTGATCTTTTTGTTCTTGTGTATCTCCATTCATTCTTGTTATATCCCCATTCAATCCAATTCTTACCGGTGTCTCCTCAAGACTTCTTCTAGTTCATGCTCTTATCTCTCCTCAATCATTTCTAGAAGAATAAGTGGTACGCTAAATCCGTTGCTTGTCATCAATTAAACTTGATGAAGGATAAGCATAACATAATTCTTATTCTTGTTCATAGTGATCTGAATTCTTCTTCCGGACTGGCTCATCATATCAATTCCTTATCCCATGTGCTTATCTTTCTTTTCCGGAGTTCCAAGTTCTTATAAGTATCTCTTTGTGAGGCTTCATCTAAATCTTGGCAAGGTCATAATCTTATTCTTTTCTAACTTCATATCTTTGCATCATTCATTTGTATACGGAAGTCCTTCATGGTGGTTCATCAAGGTTTCAATCCATTCTGAGGTGTTCTTCAAGATTCTTGTGGTGGTAGTTATCTTTTTCTTCTTCGTTCCCTCTTTCCAAGATCAAGTTTATATTCTCTTGTTCCAGAGTTGTGGTGATGTTGCTCATTGGGTTCAATCATGTTGTTCTATCAAGATCATTCTCTCCTTGCTTATCCAATTTAGTTCTTTGTTGTGAATCTTGTCTAGTTCTCCTATCTTATCGAATTTTGTCCCCTTGTCCTATCGAAGTGTTGCCGAAATTTTCCATGAATTCTTGCTTGTTTCTCATATCATTCATCATCGCGTTGCAACCTTCATGGATCATTGGTTTCACTCGTTTTTCAAGAAGCAACTAAGTTTTACCTCTTGCTTTCTCATCCTCTTCCCCCTTTCTTGGATCTCGGGTCGAGATCCTCTTGTAGTGTAGGAGAGTTGTGACAGCCCGAGACCGACGTTCCAAAAGATCCCCCCTTTATTCCGTTTTCGTCGGGTGTTTATTTTTATCTGTCGCATCATCATCGCATCATGCGCATCATGTGCATTGCATCGGCATCCCATTGTCGCCAGTTTTCAAAACTTACATCCGTTGTTAGTTGCCGGTTCTCGTCGTTGCGTGTTCTGAGCCCGACCACACATGCACGCGCCCGCGGCATCTTCAAAACCCTGTTTTTAAAATTGTGTATAAAACTTTCTCCGATTGGGTTGGAACGTGATGTGCGGTCTTAATATATTATAGGTAGACCGCCTGCCAAATTTCGTCGCAATCGGAGTCCATCTGGTACCCGAACGGTCGACCGTAGCGGCACCGTATCTGGTCTTTCGTGGGACGTTTTTCGGTATTTTAATTTGCGTTGTCACGGGCCGCACCATTTCGCTCTCATCCCTACATAGCCCAACTACACAGCCCACTAAACCCATCTAGCCACTTCCTCCGTTTGTGGTCATAGGATCGCGATCGGACGGATGAGGTCCACCCCACCTTAGCCCAACCCTATATAAGACCACCCCATGGAGAGACCTCTCTCACTTCACTAGGGTTCCCCCTAGTCATTTTTGCAGCCACCCCCCTCAAAAACCCCACCTGCTAGCCCCATCTCCTCTCTCCCCCGAAATCTCATCCCAGGTCAGATCTGGACCATTGGATTTCCATCCAGAGGCCCAGATTCGCCTAGTTTCCCACCTACCGGACATGTCCGTGCCTCCAACCGGACACGTCCGGCGTCCACATGGCAAAGGGAGGAGCCCCGAGCTCCTGTGCTCCCACATCCTTGATACGTCTCCGTCGTATCTACTTTTCCAAACTCTTTTGCCCTTGTTTTGGACTCTAATTTGCATGATTTGAATGTAACTAACCCGGACTAATGTTGTTTTCAACAGAATTGACATGGTGTTGTTTTTGCGCAGAAATAAAAGTTCTCGGAATGACGTGGAAATTTACAAGGATTTTTTGTGGAATATATAAAAAATACTGGCGCAAGAATCAACCGGAGGGGTGGAGCGAGGAGCCCACAAGCCCACCTGGCGCGCCCCCCTGGCCGCGCCTAGCAGGCTTGTGGGGCCCTCGGAGCTCCGCCGCCTCCAACTCCAGCTCTATTTAGTCCCTTTCGTCCAGAAAAAATTGCGTTTTACGATACGGAGGCGCCGCCACCACCTGTTCTTCCTCTGGAGGACAGATCTGGAGTCCGTTCTGGGCTCCGGAGAGGGGAGATCGTCGCCATCGTCATCCCCAACCTTCCTTCATCGCCAATTCCATGATGCTCTTCTCCGTTCGTGAGTAATCACATCGTAGGCTTGCTGGACGGTGATGGGTTGGATGAGATCTATCATGTAATCGAGTTAGTTTTGACGGGGATTGATCCCTAGTATCCACTATGTTCTGAGATTGATGTTGCTACTACTTTGCCATGCTTAATGCTTGTCACTAGGGCCCGAGTGCCATGATTTCAGATCTGAACCTATTATGTTTTTTTGACCGGCTACTGTAGGGAAAACCCCCCACATCCTTTTTTCCTTTATTCCCATATATGAGAGCAATATGTACAAGAGGAAATTAGAATGTACAAAGGGGAAGAGGAGCAAAGATTACAAACCTCAAGGAGGCAAAAAGGAAACCCATTTAAGGAGATCATCCCTGAAAGTAGCCTTAATTCTATGAGCTAACAAAGAAATGTCATGAATGAATCCAGATCTCCATTTTCTGAACTTTGGCTGCTCCTGGTTGAAGACCTTTGCACTTCTGATAGTCCAGATGTTCCAACATGCAGTGAAGACCACCTCAGCAAAGAAGGGGTTATGGAAGTCCCTTTTAGCAGCAACAGCAACACTCCACATGGATGGACCCTGCCATGTGATCTGCAGGTAATTCCAGACCCGGGTACTGAAAAGACAGTTGAAGAATAAGTAATCTCTGTCTTCCTTGACTCGAGCATGACATAGAACACAAAGATTGGAGTCGGAGACATTCCAGTGACGCCGTTCAAGCATATCTTGAGTATTAAGCCTGTCCATGATGAGCATCCAGGCAAACATCTTAATCTTCATGGTACAACAACTTCTCCAGATCCAGTTAAGTAAAGGGTTTGGTGTAATACTGCTGTGAATGTGAGCATAGTAACTCTTGGCTGTGTAGACCTTAGCATCCTTTCCCCATACCCATCTGTCAAAGGCCTGATGATCAAGATCCAGGTCCTGAAGCAAAGATTGGACCGAAAGCAGTTCCTGGTAAGCTTGAGTAGACAGTGGTAAGTGGAACATGGAGAGCATGCTGTCATCATAAAAGGCTGTAAAGACCTCTTGAGCTGTGCAGAAAGGATCAGTCACAAAAGAAAACAGTCTTTGGAATCTGGCAGCCAGTGGCATAATGGAGTTTCCAATCAACCAGGAGTCAGACCAAAACAGGAAGGAGTCACCCTTGTTCGGCAGAACATATGTAACTGATCTGAATTTGTCAAGCCGTTTACAGATATCCTTCCACCAAAAAGAACCACAAAGGGCAGTTCCCTGAGGTACTGTGTCATGATAGTAAGTGTTCCAAATCAAGTGAACCCAAGGGATATCAGCATGATTGAGGAATTTATCAACATGCTTGAGCAGGAGTGCTTCATTCTGGACTGCTAGGTTCATAATTCCTAGCCCCCCTTTATTTTTAGGCCTGCACACCAGAGGCCAAGCAGCAAGAGAGGGTGCATGATCATTCCCAATTCTTCTCCATAGACATTGCCTTTGAATTCTCTCCAGCTGCTTCAGTATGCCTGGTGGGATATCCAGACTTCATAGAAAGAAGATAGGCAGAGAAGACATGGCTGAGTTTAAATACTGCAGCCTTCCCCCCTGAGCAAGAAATGATGAACTAGAACTGAGTCTTCTTTCCATGTCATCAACCAGAGGCATGAGATCAATGATTCTTGGTTTAGTTGTCTCAACAGGAAGGCCAAGGTATGTGAAGGGCAAAGATCCCACTTTGCAACCAATGGAGTCTGCCAGATCCTGGAGATGCTGAGGAGAAGTGTTTGTTGGGTAACGTAGCATAAATTCAAAATTTTCCTACGCATATTCAGATCTTCCTATGGAGAGACCAGCAACGAGAGAGGGGTAAGAGCATCTTCATACCTTTGAAGATCGCTAAGCGGAAACGTTGCTAGAACGCGGTTGATGGAGTCGTACTCGCAGCGATTCCGATCTAGTGCTGAACTACGGCACCTCCGCGTTCAACACACGTGTAGCCCGGTGACGTCTCCCGCACCTTGATCCAGCAAGGAGGAGGGAGAGGTTGGGGAAGAACTCCAGCAGCACGACGGCGTGGTGTCGATGGAGAGACGAGGTCTCCCGGCAGGGCTTCGCCAAGCACTGGCAGAGAGGAGGAGAAAGAAGAGCAGGGCTGCGCCGAGGGAGAGGGAAAAGTCTGATCCCCAATGGCCAAAAGTCCCCAATATATATAGGGGGAGGGGAGAGGGGGTGCCACCCCTAGGGTTCCCACCCTAGGTGGTGCGGTAGCCCCCCTCCAGATGGGAGGTGCGGCGGCCAGAGAGGGGAGGAGGGGGTGGCGCACCAACTGGTGGGCCTTAGGCCCACCTGGCTTAGGGTTGGCCCCCCCTTTTCTCTCCCCTGCGCATTGGGCTGAGTGGGGAGGCATACCAGCCCACCTAGGGCTGGTTCCCACCCCCACTTGGCCCACCTTACCTCCCGGGGTCGTTGCCCCACTTCGGTGGTCCCCCGGGGCCACCTCCGGTGGTCCCGGTGGTCCCGGTACGTTACCGGTGATGCCCGAAACACTTCCGGTATCCGAAACCATCCGTCCTATATATCAATCTTTACCTCCGGACCATTCCGGAGCTCCTCGTGACGTCCGGGATCTCATCCGGGACTCCGAACAACTTTCAGTAATCTCGTATAACAATTCCCTATAACCCTAGCGTCATCGAACCTTAAGTGTGTAGACCCTACGGGTTCTGGAGACAGGCAGACATGACCGAGACACCTTCCTGGCCAATAGCCATCAGTGGGGTCTGGATACCCATGGTGGCTCCCACTTGCTCCACGATGATCTCATCGGATGAACCACGATGTCAAGGATTCAATCAATCCCGTATACGATTCCCTTTGCTTAGGATTGGGTCTTGTCCATCACATCATTCTCCCAATGATGTGATCCCGTTATCAATGACATCTAATGCCCATGATCAGGAAACCATGATCATCTATTGACTAACGAGCTAGCCAACTAGAGGCTTGCTAGGGACACATTGTGATCTATTTATTCACACATGTATTACTGTTTCCTGTTAATACAATTATAGCATGAACAATAGACGATTATCATGAACAAGGAAATATGATAATAACCATTTTATTATTGCCTCTAGGGCATATTTCCAACAGTCTCCCACTTGCACTAGAGTCAATAATCTAGTTACATTGTGATGTATCGAACACCCATAGCATTATGGTGTTGATCATGTTTTGCTCGTGGAAGAGGTTTAGTCAACGGGTCTGCAATATTCAGATCCGTGTGTACTTTACAAATATCTATCACTCCACTCTGGACATGGTCGTGGATGGAGTTGTAGCGGCGTTTGATGTGCTTCGTCTTCCGGTGAAACCTGGGCTCCTTGGCTATGGCAATGGCTCCAGTGTTATCACAGAAGAGTGTCATTGGACCCGACGCGCTTGGAACCACTCCAAGGTCGGTGATGAGCTCCTTCATCCAAATTCCTTCATGAGCTGCTTCTGAAGCAGCCATGTATTCCGCTTCACATGTAGATGCTGCCACGACTTCTTGCTTGCTGCTGCACCAGCTCACTTGCCCCACCATTCAACACATATACGTATCCGGTCTGTGACTTAGAGTCATCCGAATCTGTGTCGAAGCTAGCGTCGACGTAACCCTTTACGACGAGCTCTTCATCACCTCCATAAACGAGAAACATTTCCTTAGTCCTTTTCAGGTACTTAAGGATATTCTTGACCGCTGTCCAGTGTTCCATACCTGGATCACTTTGGTACCTCCCTACCAAACTTATGGCAAGGTTTATATCAGGTCTCGTACACAGCATGGCATACATTAGAGAGCCCACGACTGAAGCGTAGGGGACAGAAGTCATCTTCTCTCTATCTGCTGCCGTGGTCGGCGACTGAGTCTTACTCAATCTCATACCTTGCAAAACTGGCAAGAACCCTTTCTTTGAGTTTTCCATATTGAACTTCTTCAATATCTTGTCAAGGTATGTACTTTGCGAAAGACCTATGAGGCGTCTTGATCTATCTCTATAGATCTTGATGCCTAATATGTATGCAGCTTCTCCAAGGTCCTTCATTGAAAAACTCTTGTTCAAATAGGCCTTTATGCTCTCCAACATCTCTATATTATTCCCCATCAATAATATGTCATCCACATACAGTATGAGGGAAGCTACAGAGCTCCCACTCACTTTCTTGTACACACAGGCTTCTCCGTAAGCCTGTATGAACCCAAACGCTTTAATCACCTCATTAAAGCGAATGTTCCAGCTCCGAGATGCTTGCACCAACCCATAGATGGAGTGCTGGAGCTTGCATACTTTGTTAGCACCCTTAGGATCGACAAAACCTTCTGGTTGCATCATATACAACTCTTCCTTAAGGTTCCCGTTAAGGAACACTGTTTTGACGTCCATTTGCCAAATTTCATAATCATAAAAGGCGGCAATTGCTAACATGATTCGGACTGATTTCAGCTTCGCTACGGGAGAGAAAGTCTCTTCGTAGTCAACTCCTTGAATTCGAAAACCCTTCGCGACAAGTCGAGCTTTATAAAAGGTTACATTACCGTTTGCATCAGTCTTCTTCTTGAAGATCCATTTATTTTCTATGGCTCGCCGGTCATCGGGCAAGTCCACAAAAGTCCATACTTTGTTCTCATACATGGATGCTATCTCGGATTTCATAGCCTCAGGCCATTTGTTGGAATCCGGGCCCGCCATCGCTTCTTCATAGTTCGAAGGTTCACCGTTGTCTAACAACATGATTTCCATCACAGGGTTGCCGTACCACTCTGGTGCGGAGCGTGCCCTTGTGGACCTTCGCGGTTCAGTAGTAACTTGATCCGAAGCTTCATGATCATCATCATTAACTTCCTCTACAGTTGGTGTAGGCGCCACAGGAACAACTTCCCGCGCTGCGCTACTATCCTGTTCGAGAGGGGGTGTAATTACCTCATCAAGTTCTACCTTCCTCCCACTTACTTCTTTCGAGAGAAACTCTTTCTCTAGAAAGGATCCGTTCTTGGCAACAAAGGTTTTACCTTTGGATCTAAGATAGAAGGTATACCCAATAGTTTCCTTAGGGTATCCTATGAATACGCATTTCTCCGCTTTGGGTTCGAGCTTTTCTGGTTGAAGTTTCTTCACATAAGCATCGCAACCCCAAACTTTAAGAAACGACAACTTAGGTTTTTGCCAAACCATAGTTCATACGGTGTTGTCTCAACGGATTTAGACGGTGCCCTATTTAAAGTGAATGCTGCAGTTTCTAATGCGTATCCCCAAAATGATAGCGGTAAGTCGGTAAGAGACATCATAGATCGTACCATATCTAATAAAGTGCGATTACGACGTTCAGACACTCTGTTGCATTGCGGTGTGCCAGGCGGCGTCAGTTGTGAAACGATTCCACACTTCCTTAGGTGTGTGCCAAACTCGTGACTCAAATATTCTCCTCCACGATCAGATCGTAGACATTTAATTTTTCTGTCACGTTGATTCTCAACCTCACTCTGAAATTCCTTGAACTTTTCAAACGTCTCAGATTTGTGCTTCATCAAGTAGATATACCCATACCTACTCAAATCATCGGTGAGAGTGAGAACATAACGATAACCACCGCGAGCTTCAACGTTCATTGGACCACACACATTAGTATGTATTATTTCCAATAAGTCGGTTGCTCTCTCCATTATTCCTAAGAATGGAGTCTTAGTCATCTTGCCCATGAGGCACGGTTCGCATGTGTCAAATGATTCAAAGTCAAGAGACTCTAATAGTCCATCAATATGGAGCTTCTTCATGCGCTTAACGCCGATATGACCAAGGCGACAGTGCCACAAGTATGTGGGACTATCATTATCAACTTTACATCTTTTGGTACTCACACTATGAACATGTGTAACATCACGATCGAGATTCATCAAGAATAAACCATTCACCAGCGGAGCATGACCATAGAACATATCACTCATATAAATAGAACAACCATTATTCTCTGACTTAATGAGTAGCCGTCTCGCATTAAGCAAGACGCTGATACAATGTTCGTGCTTAAAGCTGGTACTAAATAACAATTATTAAGGTTTAAAACTAATCCCGACGGTAGATTTAGAGGTAGCGTGCCGACGGCGATCACATCGACCTTTGAACCATTCCCGACGCGCATCGTCACCTCGTCCTTGGCTAGTCTCCGCTTATTCCGCAGTTCCTGCTTTGAGTTGCAAATGTGAGCAACAACACCAGTATCAAATACCCAGGAGCTACTACGAGCGCTGGTAAGGTACACATCAATAACATGTATATCACATATACCTTTAACGTTGCCGGCCTTCTTGTCCGCTAAGTATTTGGGGCAGTTCCACTTCCAGTGGCCCTTTCCCTTGCAATAGAAGCACTCAGTATCAGGCTTGGGTCCGTTTTTTTCCTTCTTCCCGGCATCTGGCTTACCGGGCACGGCAACAACTTTGCCGTCTTTCTTGAAGTTCTTCTTACCCTTGCCTTTCTTGAAACTAGTGGTCTTGTTGACCATCAACACTTGATGCTCTTTCTTGATTTCTACTTCTGCAGACTTGAGCATCGAGTACAACTCGGGAATGGTCTTCTCCATCCCTTGCATGTTGTAGTTAAGCACAAAGCCTTTGTAGATTGGTGGGAGAGACTGGAGGATTCTGTCAATTATAGCATCATCCAGAAGTTCGACTCCAAGTGAAGTCAGACGACCGTGCAACCCAGACATTTTGAGTATGTGCTCACTGACAGAACTGTTCTCCTCCATCTTACAACTAAAGAACTTGTCGGAGACTTCATATCTCTCGACACGGGCATGAGCTTGAAAAACTAGCTTCAGCTCCTGGAACATCTCATATGCCCCGTGTTGCTCAAAACGCCTTTGGAGCCCCGTTTCTAAACTGTATAACATGCCACACCTAACCACAGAGTAGTCATCACTCCGCATTTGCTAGACGTTCAGAATGTCCTGGGCTGCTGCGGGAGCGGGAGGGTCACCTAGCGGTGCATCAAGGACATAAGCCTTTTTAGCTGCTTCAAGGATGAGCTTCAAGTTGCGAACCCAGTCCGCATAATTGCTACCATCATCTTTCAGCTTGTTTTTCTCTAGGAATGCGTTGAAATTGAGGTTGACGTTGGCCATCTACAATATTTATAAAGACAACTTTTAGACTAAGTTCATGACAATTAAGTTCATTTAATCAAATTAATTATGAACTCCCACTTAAATTGACATCCCTCTAGTCATCTAAGTGATACATGATCCATGTTGACTAACCCGTGTCCGATCATCACGTGAGACGGACTAGTCACCATGGTGAGCAACTCCATGCTGATCGTATTCAACCATATGACTCATGTTCGACCTTTCGGTCTCTTGTATTCGAGGTCATGTCTGTACATGCTAAGCTCGTCGAGTCAACCTAGGTGTTTCGCGTGTGTAAATCTGGCTTACACCCGTTGTATGCAAACGTTAGAATCTATCACACCCGATCATCACGTGGTGCTTCGAGACAACGAACCTTCGCAACGGTGCACACTTAGGGGAATACGTTCTCGAAATTTTAAGAGGGATCATCTTATTATGCTACCGTCGTTCTAAGCAATAAGATGAAAAACATGATAAACATCACAATGCAATCATATAGTGACATGATATGGCCATTATCATCTTTGCTCTTTCGATCTCCATCTTCAGGCATCACATGATCATCATCGTCACCGGTGTGACACCATGATCTCCATCATCATGATCTCCATCATCGTGTCTCCGTGAAGTCGTCACGCCAACTACTACTATCACTACTACTATAGCTAACCGTTAGCAATGAAGTAAAAGTAGTACGCACATGGCGTTGCATCTCATACAATAAATTAAGACAACTCCTATGGCTCCAGCCGGTTGTCATACTCATCGACATGCAAGTCGTGAAACCTATTACAATAACATGATCATCTCATACATCATACATGCAACATCACAACTTTGGCCATATCACATCACATGTCAAACCCTGCAAAAACAAGTTAGACGTCCTCTAATTGTTGTTGCAAGTTTTACGTGGCTGATTTGGGTTTCTAGCAAGAACGCCTTCTTACCTACGTGACAGCCACAACGATGATATGCCAAAGCTATCTACCCTTCATAAGAACCCTTTTCATCAAATCCAATCCGACTAGAGTAGGAGAGACAGACACCCGCTAGCCACCTTTATGCACGGTGTGCATGTCTGTTGGTGGAACCAGTCTCACGTAAGCGTACGTGTAAAGTCGGTCCGGGCCGCTTCATCCCACAATACCGCCGGAAAATAATAAGACTAGTAGCGGCAAGCAAATTGACAAATCATCGCCCACAACTTTTGTGTTCTACTCGTGCATATAATCTACGCATAGAAAACCTGGCTCGGATGCAATTGTTGGGTAACGTAGCATAAATTCAAAATTTTCCTACGCATATTCAGATCTTCCTATGGAGAGGCCAGCAACGAGAGAGGGGTAAGAGCATCTTCATACCTTTGAAGATCGCTAAGCGGAAGCGTTGCTAGAACGCGGTTGATGGAGTCGTACTCGCAGCGATTCCGATCTAGTGCCGAACTACGGCACCTCCGCGTTCAACACACGTGCAGCCTGGTGAAGTCTCCCGCACCTTGATCCAGCAAGGAGGAGGGAGAGGTTGGGGAAGAACTCCAACAACACGTCGGCGTGGTGTCGATGGAGAGACAAGGTCTCCCGGCTGGGCTTCGCCAAGTACCGACAGAGAGGAGGAGAAAGAAGAGCACGGCTGCGCCGAGGGAGAGGGAAAAGTTTGATCCCCAATGGCCAAAAGTCCCCAATATATATAGGGGGAGGGGAGAGGGGGTGCCACCCCTAGGGTTCCCACCCTAGGTGGTGCGGCAGCCCCCCTCCAGATGGGAGGTGCGGCGGCCAGAGAGGGGAGGAGGGGGTGGCGCACCAACTGGTGGGCCTTAGGCCCACCTGGCTTAGGGTTTGCCCCCCTTTTCTCTCCCCTGTGCATTGGGCTGAGTGGGGAGGCGTACCAGCCCACCTAGGGGCTAGTTCCCACCCCCACTTGGCCCACCTTACCTCCCGGGGTCGTTGCCCCCCTTCGGTGGTCCCCCGGGGCCACCTCCGATGGTCCCGATACGTTACCGGTGATGCCCGAAACACTTCCGGTATCCGAAACCATCCGTCCTATATATCAATCTTTACCTCCGGACCATTCCAGAGCTCCTCGTGACGTCCGGGATCTCATCCGGGATTCCGAACGACTTTCGGTAATCTCGTATAACAATTCCCTATAACCCTAGCGTCATCGAACCTTAAGTGTGTAGACCCTACGGGTTCTGGAGACAGGCAGCCATGACCGAGAGACCTCTCTGGCCAATAACCATCAGCGGGGTCTGGATACCCATGGTGGCTCCCACTTGCTCCACGATGATCTCATCGGATGAACCACGATGTCAAGGATTCAATCAATCCCGTATACGATTCCCTTTGTCTGTCGGTATAGAACTTGCCTGAGATTCGATCGTCGGTATACCTATACCTTGTTCAATCTCGTTACCGGTAAGTCTCTTTACTCGTTCCGTAGCACGTCATCGTGTGACTAACTCCTTAGTCACTTTGTGTTCATGATGATGTTCTACCGAGTGGGCCTAGAGATACCTCTCCGTCACACGGAGTGACAAATCCCGATCTCGATTCGTACCAACCCAACAGACACTTTCGAAGGTACCCGTAGTGCACCTTTATAGTCACCCAGTTACGTTGTGACGTTTGATACACCCAAAGCACTCCGACGGTATCCGGGAGTTGCACAATCTCACGGTCGAAGGAAAATATACTTGACATTAGAAAAGCTTTAGCATACGAATAATACGATCTAGTGCTATGCTTAGGATTGGGTCTTGTCCATCACATCATTCTCCCAATGATGTGATCCCGTTATCAATGACATCTAATGCCCATGATCAGGAAACCATGATCATCTATTGACTAACGAGCTAGCCAACTAGAGGCTTGCTAGGGACACATTGTGATCTATTTATTCACACGTGTATTATTGTTTCCTGTTAATACAATTATAGCATGAACAATAGACGATTATCATGAACAAGGAAATATGATAATAACCATTTTATTATTGCCTCTAGGGCATATTTCCAACAGTATTAACAGGTAGAAGGGCAGATTTGTGATAGTTCACCTGTAATCCACTGGACTGGGAGAAAAGTAAGAGCATTTTCTTGAACTGAAACAACTGGGATTTATCAGCAGGTAGGATGATAAGGGTATCATCAGCATATTGCACTATGGGGAAATCCTTATCATGACAAGGTATGGGCAGCTGTATTAGCCCCTCCACCAGCAGTTGATTAACCAGAGTTTGTAAAAAATCAGCAGCAATAGCAAACAGTAGTGGAGACATGGGATCTCCCTGCCTGACACCTTTCTTGCACATAAACTTCTTTCCAGGCACACCATTGATCAGAACTGAAGATGAGCCAGAAGTTAGGATCTGCTTAACCCAAAGTATCCATCTGTCATTGAAGCCTTTGTGCTTGAGAATCTGGAAAATGAACTCATGTTCCACAGAATCAAAGGCCTTTTCAAAATCCAGCTTAAGAATGACTATAGGTTTCTTGGATTGATGACATTGGTGCAGGCACTCCAGAGTCCATCCCACACAATCTTGAATGGTCCTAGATTTGATAAAACCATACTGATTCTTGTGAAGACACTTCACAATTTGCAACTGTAGCCTGTTAGCAATCATTTTGGACAGAAATTTGAGACCCATCCCAGTAAGTGATATTGGTCTGTAATCTCCCACATGTTTAGGTGATCTCTTCTTTGGAATTAGAGTAATATAAGATGAGTTCATGTTCTCAAGCTGAGCCTAACCAGCATGGAAAGCAGCAACAAGTTGATAAAACTCAGGGGAGATAATGTGCCAGCATTTCTTGAAGAAAAGACCATTGAAACCATCAGGACCTGGAGCTTTGTCAATGGGCATATCCTGAACAGTCTTGTCCATTTCACACTTAGAAAAAGGTTCTGTGAGAATATCTAGACCCTCCACCTCATGTAGCATGGATTGTAAATCAAATGCCATGTTAATGCCAAGAGAAGTTCCCATTCTGTCCTTAAAAGATGCCCAAAAGCATGCATCAATTTGATCATGATCAGATATGGTAGAACCATCAGTTAACTTGAGAGATGCAATGGAATTCCTCCTATATCTCTCAGTAGCCATAGCATGGAAGAATTTAGTGTTTTCCTCACCAACCTTAACAAATCTGATAGTGGCTCTCTTTTTCCAGTGTAAGCACTGAAGATGCAGAAGATGCTCCAAATGTAATTTGATAATTTTCCTGAAATTAGCTTCTGGTCTTAAAAGAGACTGCAACTCCTCAAGCTCATCCAAACACAACACAACTTGATTACATCTGGAAATAAAAGTTTTTAACTGTGATAGATTTGTCTGCCATTTTTTCAGAGCCTGCCTAAGATGATTCATCTTATCCATAATGACAGAAGTAATGTGGATTTTCCTTGAAGGAATGAGCCAGGATTGCTGAACAGATTCCATGAAGCCCTCCATTTCAACCCAGTAGTTTTCAAAGCGAAATAGGTTGCATTTAGGGATGGAAGAGTTGACAGTGACCACACAAGGAACATGATCAGAAGCAGTCTTTGCAAGGGGTAGCACTTGTGTAAGAGGATATGAGGAGATCCAGTTGGCTGATGTGAAAAACTAGTCAAGCTGCTCGAGAAGAGGGGAATCTTGCATATTGGACCAAGTGAAAGATCTGCCTTTAATGGGTAGTTCCAGCAATCCCAGATGCCCAATAATTTCATTGAAGACGAACATGTCATTTACATCAGCCCTAGGAAGGTTTCTGCTGTCAGGGGATCTAATGAAATTAAAATCTCCAAGAAGCAACCAATTAGCCCCAGTGGGAATATGAAGATTATAGAGCCAGCTAACAAAAAGATCTCTGGCTTCACCTTGACAAGGACCATAGACATTCACTCAAGTCCATGATTCACCAGTGTGATTTGAGGTAAAAGAGATGATCAAGCCATAGGGTGTGCATTCCACTAATTGACCAGTAAGAATGGAAGAGTTCCAAAGGGTGATAAGCCCCTCTGATGCACCCGTGGAAGGAGAGTAAGCAAACCGATCAAAGCGTTTGGGACAGAAACATTTGACTGTACAAAACTCTATTGACTGCATTTTGGTTTCCTGCAAGCACACCACAGCAGCTAGGCTCTCATCAATCTTGTTACGGACCGCACGTTGCCTATGGTCCGAATTTAGGCTACGCACATTCCAACACAGCACACACCAACTTCTTGTAGAACGACTATCCATTGCACAATATATATAGCAAAAGCAGGGCTATGTAATAGCCAGTGCGACCAAGGTTCAGAAAACCAAAAGACAGAGCAAGCAGAAGTTTCACAGTACATGGAGCCAGTATAGTAACAGATTAACATAGGTGGATTAAACATCAGCAGACGATGGCGCGGAATCAGCAGGATCTTCCATAAGTCGATCCACCGTTAGATGCTCAGGGGCAATGCCTAATGACTGCCCAACCTCCTGAATCACTGGAATAGGAGTGGCAGGAGGTACTTGCACATCCTCAGGCTCCTCCGATGTAGAGGGCATTGGCTTGGCCTTGGGCTTCCTCTTCTTGGGGACGTGCGCAGGTAGCTCCTGCAGGATTGGTTGGAAGCCATCGCGCTTGATGGAGCCGCGAGTACAACGACGGACAGAGGAGTCAACGACAGGAGTGGCCTTCTTGCGGGTCCCCTTCTTCGATGGAGCAGGAGAATGAAAAGATAAGTCCTCTGCAGATGAAGAAGGACCGAGAGGGATTACCTCCTGCATTGAGAGAGAGCTACTAGCGGGCTCTGATGGTGGTGGTTCTGGAGCATCAGGGTCGAAAGCCGCCGCCCAGGATCGCTTGGGGATCATAATGGGCTCCAGAATTGGCATCTGCAGTTGGCGAGGCACATGCATAGAAGTAGCAGCTCCCATGAGAGCATCGAAGGTGCGTGCCGAGGAAATAACTGGCGGCAGTGGAGGCCCGTACACAATCCTTGCAGCTCCAACAAAGATGTTGTCAGTCTGAATGTGAGGGGGTTTGTAGAGGACAATTGCCAGAGGATTGTCATCATGCGCCTCCTCCATCACTGGCACATCTTCCTCCGGCTCAGCATCATGGCCCTGGGCAGCCAGTGGCATGTCAGCATCAGGGGCATCAGGGTTAGCCATTATCTCCTCCAGGTCAGGGGGCGGGGGTTCTTGATCAGCAGGTTCCGCCTCCATGTCACCCTGCGGCTGAGGGTCGAGGTCCACAAGCTCATGAACTGAGTTCGAAGAAGAAGGACTCAGTTGATCAATCACCATAGACTCTTGATCCTGAACAGGATCGGCAGCAGGTGCTTCCGGGGCCGCTTCAGGTTCCCATCATCCTCTGTCAGCGGCAGTAGGCGGCTGTCCCCAACCTCCGGCATCAGCAGCAGGAACCACTGGATCTTCAGGCGCCAGCGGCACCGCATTCCAACCCAGCGCAGGATACGGGGGCAGAGCAAATTGCAGATTATCATGAACGAGGTGTCCATGGAGCGGGTGAGGGTTGCCATTGAGGGGCATGGGATCCTCATCATTAGGCAGAATCTCGGCAACCGCCGCTCCCAGGATGTATACCGACGCAGACTAGGAGACCTTGGCACCCCCAAGCAGCATATTCAGAAAAGTTGATACTGCGAGGGACCAGTCGGTCATCTGGGAACGAAGCAAACACGATGGAGCGAACCAAATAAGGATCATCACTGACCCAATGGTGGAACTCTCCGAAGGTGTTGACAGCAGCCCGGAGATCTTCAGTGTTGCGGAAGTCAAGGGGGACCCCCAGAATCATGAGGCAGCCATGACGAAAGCCCTCTTGTCCACGGAAACCAACACCCTGATTGTGACGCAGGAAGCACACAACAGAGTTATGCGCAACTTCCTGCGGAACCATGTGGACCGCAGCATAGCTTTCCGCTGCATCTCGGAGTTCAAACAATCCAACGCCCTCAATCCATGGCTGGGCAGACCGAACATGTAACCCTCGGTGAAGAAGAAGAGCAGCAACTTCCTGCCGTACCTGAACCACGTTGTCAGCCAGAGGTGCTGGGTGGACGTCAGCGATGACGAAACGCTCATGACGTCTGGTGATGGGGACCGCACGCGTGGTGTAGGTCCGAGGCAGCCGGTCCGGTCCTCCGTCGATGATGTTATGGCCAGGCGGGAGGAAGAACTTAGGATCAAGCTCGAAGTTCGCCATTGCGGGAGGCGGTGGCGGAGTGGCAGGCGGCGTCTCGGAGGGAGCTCGAGGATGCGACGGCGATGAGACAGGACGGAACTGTGCTGCAGGCGTTGCAGTTTCGCCAAGAGTATCAGCAGTTCCCGAGATATCAGCGACAGGGGAGGTGGTGGGTCTCTTACAGTTCCAAGTAAGACAATTATTACGCATAAAAGAGGCTCCTCTAGATCGTGCGTGGCCCACAGTGCTCTCAGCGAATCCAGGCGAAGCCGTGCAGTTGGCAGCTAGATGGCCCCGAGCATTGCAAATTGAGCAAGAAAAGATATCCTCGACCATGCCATTAATGAGTTCATCAAAGGCCAGATGGGCCTCTTGCGAGGAGGGAATATCCATCCTAGGATTAGGGTCGGGCCGAGAGAAGGAGGTAACCTCAACAGGCTCATTAATGAGCGTGGAAATAGGCCCAAAATCCAAACTTGCCACCGAAAAGTGATTCTCATAATTCAAAATACCATGAATCTCGGCGGGATCAGCTGTAGCACCTTGTTGCACGGGAGAAGTTCCGTTTAATTTGGCAATTTGAAAATCATCGCCGGGAGATCCGGGAGATGAATCTTGGCGAGAAACTGTCCCGAACGTAATATGCGGCATGGCTGTCGTCCACCGGAGTTCTACAGGTGGTGGCGCCGAGATGATGACACGTTCAGGAGAAGGCACCGAATAACCAGCCTCTTCAAGCGTGAGTAGCTCGTCGTGGGAAACATGACATCTGTAACCCTTGCAAACTTCATATTGCTGGAGGGATGCGAATGTGAGCTTCTTACGAATAGATGATCCAGATTTAAGAGAAGATTTTAGGGGTCTGGAATGCATCGCCATCAGACCTAATGAGGCTCTCCTCTTAGAAGGACTCACAATAATCCATTCAACATCACATTGCTTCTTCCACAGAGCCAACTCCCGACGCCAATTAGGACCACCATGTCCCCATAGATGGAAAAAGCACTTAAAACTTGATCACTTGAACAAGTGTAAATCCAGAATATGAAAACCGACTTGCATGCAGGACACTTTGAATGAGAAAACCGAGTCTGTCACTTGAGAGACACGAAACTCAATAGCCGATCCCCCAATCACCGATTCCAGAGCTGCGGCGACTGTGTCCTCGAGAGACGAAACACATGACGACCAAAAGAAACCACCATGATGAAAGAGCGGCAGTGTTTAATAGGGTGCACCGTAACACCAGAGTGACGATAAACCTCATCAGAGAAAGCCAAACCATGTGAAAAATCCAGATCCAACGTAGAACCACCCATGCAAGCCATGCACGACCACGTGAGGAGGGTCGGGAGGGTTCACCTGAGCAGAGGAGCGGCGAGGAGGGAGGATATGCCGGCTAGAGTGCCAGATCACCATTGGGTCGCCGCGGTGGGAGGTGGGAGGTGGGAGGTGGGCGACGCCATCTGATCTGAACCTATTATGTTCTCGTCAATATATGTGTGTTCTTGATCCTATCTTGCAAGTTGTAGTCACCTACTATGTGTTATGACGCGGCAACCCCGGATTGACAATAGCCGGAACCACTCCCGGAGATGACCATAGTATGAGGAGTTCATGTATTCATTAAGTGCTAATGCGTTGTTCCGGTTCTCTATTAAAAGGAGAACCTTAATATCCCGTAGTTTCCATTAGGACCATGCTGCCACGGGAGGGACAATAGATGTCATGCAAGTTCTTTTCCCTAAGCACGTATGACAACCTACGGGATACATGCCTACATTAGATTGACGAACTGGAGCTAGTTACATATCTCTCCTTGTTATAACTGTTGCATGATGAATATCATCCGGCATAATTATCCATCACCGATCCAATGCCTACGAGTTTTTTTCCTACTGGTCCTTGCTACGTTACTTTGCCGCTACTGCTGTCACTGCTGGTACTGTTACTCTGTCGCTACTGCTGTCACTTCTACTACTGTTACCGTTGCTACTGTTGCTATCACACTACTCTGCTACTAATACTTTGCTGCAGATACTAAGTCTTCGAGGTGTGGTTGAATCGACAACTCAACTGCTAATACTCGAGAATATTCTTTGGCTTCCCCTTGTGTCGAATCAACAAATTTTGGTTGAATACTCTACCCTCGAAAACTGTTGCGATCCCCTATATTTGTGGGTTATCAAGACTATTTTATGGCGCCGTTACCGGGGAGGCATAGCTCTATTCTTCGAGTCACTTGGGATTTACGTCTGCTGATCACTATGAGGAATCCGAGAGATCCAAAAACTAAAGTCTTGCCCTCAACTACGAGGACAGGTGAGGAACTGCCATCTAGCTCTGCACTTGATTCACCTTCAGTTATGAGTAAGTTTGCGACACCACCTCGTGCTAGAAATTTTGATGTGTCGCCTGTGCTTGATGATGCTACTTCTGATATCCATGATGCTTGTGATGATGCTTTGCTTGATACTGCTTTGCCACTAGGTGCATTCCTTGATGCACAAATTGCTAGAGTTGCTGCTAGATGTGATGATACTTCTGAAACTGCTGAGATTATTGAAGTAGAACCTGCTATTTCTCCTGTTAGAACTAGCTCTCCTAGATATGAATTGCCCGATATGCCTGAGGGTTATGTTATGGAGGGAGAGATAGCTGAGGACTTTCTTGCTTGTAAGGATAGCTATGATCTTGAGAACTTACTGTGCAAGTGGAAAGAAAAATCTTTGAACGCTAGGATGAAATACGACCCGAAGTTTGCTACTTCGCCTATCTTTGTGACCGATAAGGATTATGAATTCTCTGTCGACCCTAAGTTAATCACTCTGGTCGAATCTGATCCTTTTCACGGTTATGAGTCTGAAACGGTTGTAGCACATTTTACCAAACTGCACGATATAGCCACCCTATTCACGAGTGAGGAAAAGATCTGGCACTACTATATCTTTAAGCTGTTTCCTTTCTCGCTAAAGATGATGCTAAGACTTGGTTCACTTCTCTTGCTCCTGGTTGTGTGCGTAGTCCCCAGGATATGATCTACTACTTCTCTGAAAAATATTTCCCTGCCCATAAGAAGCAAGCTGCCATGCAGGAAATATACAACTTTGCACAAGTTGAAGAAGAGAGTCTACCACAAGCTTGGGGGAGGCTCGTCTAGCTACTGAATGCTTTGCCTGATCACCCTCTTGAAAAGAATGAAATACTTGATATCTTCTATAATGGACTAACCGATGCTTCTAAGGACCACCTAGATAGTTGTGCCGGTTGTGTTTTTAGGGAACAAACTGTGGAACAAGCTGAGATTCTATTGAACAATATCTTGTGCAATGAGAACGCTTGGACTATTCCCGAACCACCTCCGAAGCCAACTCCAAAGAAAAGAGGTATTCTATTCCTCAGTCCTGAAGATATGCAAGAAGCTAAGAAATCTATGAAAGAGAAAGGCATTAAATCTGAAGATGTCAAAAATCTACCACCTATCGAAGAGATCCATGGTCTTGATAACCCGATACAAGTAGTAGAGGTAAATTGTCTTTGTAGATTCAATGAGAGTGATATTTATTTTGATAAACCTGATAGCTTATGCCTGGATGAATTTGATAACTTTGTTGCCAAACAACAAAGTTTCAATGGTTATGTTAGCAAATAATTGGAACAGAATGCTCGTATGCTTAGTCATTTAAGTGCTTGTGTGGACAGAAACGTCAACGATCTTAAGCTCTTGAGTAAACATGCCTCTATGGTTACTACTCAAGTAGAACAAGTACTTAAGGCTCAAAATGGTTTGCTCAGTGAGTTGAATGACAATTCTGCCAGAGTCGATACTAGAGGCGGTAGAATGACCCAGGAACCTTTGTATCCTGAGGGTCATCCTAAGAGAATTGAACAAGATTCTCAAGGATTTAGCACTGATGCACCTAGTCATCCTAGGAAGAAAAAGAAAGATGATAGGAACTTGCATGCTAGCAACCCTGTTGCTGTTACACCTGAGAGTCCAAACGATGTCTCTGTTTCTGATGCTGAAATGCAATCTGGTGATGAACATGAGCCTAATGATAATATCAATAGTGATGTTCATGAAGATGCTCAACCTAGCAATGATAAGGATGTGGAGATTGAACCAGTTGATCTTGATAACCCACAACCTAAGAATAAGAGATACGATAAGAACGACTTCGCTGCTAGGAAGCATGGTAAAGAAAGGGAACCATGGGTTCAGAAACCCATGCGCTTTCCTCCCAAACCATCCAAGAAAAAGGATGATGAGGATTTTGAGCGCCGTGTTGAAATGATTAGACCTGTCTTTCTGCAAATGCGTTTGACAGATATGCTCAAAATGTCTCCCTATGCCAAGTACATGAAGGATATTGTGACTAATAAGAGGAGGATACCTGAGGTTGAGATTTACACCATGCTCGCTAATTATACCTTCAAGGGTGGAACTCCTAAGAAACTAGGTGATCCCGGAGTGCCCACTATACCTTGCTCCATTAAAGGAAACTACGTTAGAAATGCTTTATGCGACCTTGGAGCCGGTGTTAGTGTTATGCCTCTCTCTCTTTATCGTAGGCTTGAACTGGATAAGTTGACACCCACCAAAATCTCTCTGCAAATGGCCGACAAATCAACTGCTTTCCCTATCGGCATTTGCAGGATGTGCTTGTTGTGGTTGCTAACGTTACTATCTTAACGGACTTTGTTATTCTGGATATTCCCGAGGATGATGTCATGGCGGTCATCCTTGGAAGACCCTTTTTAAACACTACAGGGGCTGTTATTGACTGCAACAAAGGCAATGCCACTTTCCATGTCAATGGTAATGATCATACGGTGCACTTTCCGAAGAAACAATATCGAGTACATTTCATCAATGCCATTGAAAAAACTTCATCGATTCTTATTGGGAGCTTTGAATGCCCTATACCTACTGTTAAGATGAAGTATGATTCGCTTGTTGGGGATATGCACATCCCCATTGAGGTAACCTAGTGACTATTCAGAAATTCTCTGTTTTTACGTGATTAGAAAAAGTTTGTCAAGGAGACTTGATCAACCTCATTGACGGATTTCTTTTGATGACCGTGATGGATGAATCTAAGAGTCACATCCCTCTGTTCCAAACCTTTACCTACGGTTGCTTAGAAGAAAAATGATAGATTTAGCTTTAGTTTTTCCTGTTTTCTGCTTTTTGCGTCCCGTAGAAAAGTGTCTCGAAAATAAAAATTCTCCAAATGCCCTGAAATTCATTTATGATTTTTTCAGGAAATTTTTGAAAAATTCTGAGACAGAGAGCTAGTGAGGGGGATGCACCAGTGGCTATGAGTTTCGTTGAGCCTTGTTCACTTTTCCTTAGAGTCACTAAAAATTTCAGAAAAGGAAGATGTTCAGGAGAAACTATCATGGTGGTTCCTCAAGCAACAGGGGTTCCCGTCTCGCGATTCGGGAACCCGGTCCTTACCAACCGAGGAACGCACAGGTACAACCATGTGAATGGCCTTCTGATGAATTCATGATTGATGCAAGTTTCAAAGACGAGTTTGATACACTTGTCCACAATGTTGGACTTGAAGAATTCATCTCTGATAGATGTGAACAGTATACTACTCTCACTACCTCTTTTGTTCGTAGATTCAAATTTTCAGCTGGCCGTGACACATCTGTACTGTTTGATCTCAATGACAAATCGTATACCATGGATTTAGAGGATTTTAATAGAATTTGCAAGATACCTGATTGGGGTAGTCTCAATGATCCTCCTAAATCTTCGGTTAGGGATTTTTTCTCTAGTATAACTGTTGGAGAAACTAGAGATATTACGCATGCTATCATGGGGAGCATTCATTTTCCTGCCTTGCATTACTTTGCCCTCTTCATAGGTAGATGCATTAACGGCAAGATCGAGCATTGCCACCTCTGCGCACCTGACCTTAGTATTCTTAAGAGCGCAGTAACGGGTGATAGAAGTTTCAACATGGGAGCTATAATAGCAAGGAGGCTGAATAATAATGCTAATGAAGGAGATTTCTTTGGTGGGATCTATGCCACTCGCATAGCAAATTTTCTTGGAGTACCCATCCGCGAAGGAGATCCCCCGCTCCATACAACTTTCCTTGATCGTGCCGCTATGACACACTATCAGTTCCTTGAGAGCGATAATGAATCCCTCCTATACCGGTTAATATTTAACCGACAGCGTGTTTTCCATATTACCCTTCCTGCTCCTGCCTTCTTTGACTTTCAGGTAAAACGGAGATATTACATAACGAGAGGAGAGGTAGAGGAGTATGAGAGGGAGGCAAAGGCTGCTCGCCTCCGTGAGGCAGCTATTCAGGCGGTAGCTGCAGCGCTCCCGTACAACCCCCATTATGATTTTGGGTATCGCGCGGACCATCCATGGGAGTAGACCAACTTAGGCCAAATGCCTAAGCTTGGGGGAGTACGTGTTTCTCACCGACTTTATATTCATGCTCACACTTTCACTTTGATAGTCGGTGTTCACACTTTGCCACTATATCATCCATGCTAGTTTATTTCTTTTCTCGCTTTCTTCTCGTGTGTTTGTCTAGTTTGAGAAAACCCAAAAATATTTCTCGTTTTTCTTTTGCTTGTTGGGAGCTTTCCCGTGTAATTAGTTTTCTTTTTCTTTGGGTCAAGGTAGAAGACCATGGTTACAATGTTTAGTGGCTCTCGCATGCATATCTGTTTATCTGTGAAAGAGCCATATTACTTTGTCTTCTCCTTTGTGTTTGCTTGTAGATTCTAGCTTAGTCCAATGCACGAGCACTCTTATTATTGTTCAGATCATTTGGTCGTGCAAGTGAAAGGCAATAATGACGATATATGATGAAGTGACTGAGCGTGGAAAAGCTGGTATGAACTAGATCTATTTTATTTTTGTAAATATGACTAGCTCATCGTTCCCGATTCAGCTTTCTTGTGAGAGAAGCATGTTTGCAATGACAACTTAGAGATCATAGTTTTTGATGCCATGCTTAATTAGCTAGGAGCTTATAATGGTTTGTCTTGGATGCCAACATGAATCTTGAGATGATTATGATGTAGTATGATAGAATGGTATCCTCCTTTGAAGGATTCAAGTGGCTTGACTTGGCGCATGTTTACGCATGTAGTTGAAACAAATGAACATAACCTCTATGATATCCATGTTCATGGTGATTTATGTCCTACTTATGCTTGCACTCAACGTTGGTTAATTTCATTGCATATTGATGACTGTTGTCGCTCTCTAGTTGGTCGCTTCCCAGTCTTTTGCTATCCTTCACTTGTACTAAGCGGGAATACTGCTTGTGCATCCACTTCCATAAACCCAAAGTTGTTCCATATGAGTCCACCATACCTACCTATATGCGGTATCTACCTGCCGTTCCAAGTAAATTTGCATGTGCCACTCTCTAAACCTTCAAGTAATGATATGTTTTGCATGCCTGAACCGCTCATGTGGTGACAAGGGGCGATCAGTATCTTCCATGCTAGGCGTGTTATCCTCGATATTTGTTTAGTCACTATCACTCACGATAAAGGGGCCGGTAATTGGAATGCCCAGTTCCATGCTCAAATCGAAAAGATAATTGCAAACAAAACTCCCCTGGATTGTTGTTGGTATGGACGACACCCGAGTATTAGGCTAGTTGTGGAGTGTGATTGATCGGTTGTGGGGGAGTCAAAACTTTACTTTTCTGTTTGGGAACCGCCTATAGTATGTGTAGCATGAGAGATGGTGAAAACTCTTGGTCATTGTGTTGCCAATGAAAGCATGCCACCCAAAATTATTTATCTCTGTCTTCAAAGCTTGAGCTCTGGCACCTCCGCAAATCAATGCTTCCCTCTGCGAAGGGCCTATCTACTTATGTTTCTGTTGAGTCATCCTCTTCTTATAAAAGCACCAATTAGAGAGCACCTATGTCATTTTTATGCTTTGCTTTTAATTGTTATTGAGTATGACTGGATATTCTTTGCCATGAATTACAATGTTTAGTCAGCCCTTGGTCTTTGAAGGTGCTCTGCATTTATGTTTTGCGGTCTCAAAAAGAGCTAGCGAGATACCATCTGTTCATACTGCTTCATGATTGTTTTGATGAAGTGTTGACGTTTGAAACTTATTATTATTGCTCGCTAGTTGATTATGCCATTGATATGAGTTTGCCATGAGACCTAAATGTCATTGCTTATGTGGTTAGCTTATGATCTTGCTGAAAATCTGAATATGAGTTAAACATAATTACAACAACAAGATCAAACAGAGTTAGTAAAAGTTTTTCTTTTGTCTCTTTCAGTTTGTCGACTGATGCTTGAGGACAAGCAAGTCTTTAAGCTTGGGGGAGTTGATACGTCTCCGTCGTATATACTTTTCCAAACTCTTTTGCCCTTGTTATGGACTCTAATTTGCATGATTTGAATGGAACTAACCCGGACTAACGCTGTTTTCAGCAGAATTGCCATGGTGTTGTTTTTTGCGTAGAAATAAAAGTTCTCGGAATGACCTGGAAATTTACGAGGATTTTTTGTGGAATATATAAAAAATACTGGCGCAAGAATCAACCGGAGGGGTGGAGCGAGGAGCCCACAAGCCCACCAGGCGCGAGCCCCCTGGCCACGCCTAGCAGGCTTGTGGGGCCCTCAGAGCTCCGCCGCCTCCAACTCCTGCTCTATTTAGTCCCTTTCGTACGGAAAAAATCAAGGAGAAGAGTTCATCGCATTTTACGATACGGAGGCGCTGCCACCACCTGTTCTTCCTCTGGAGGGCAGATCTGGAGTCCGTTCTGGGCTCCCGAGAGGGGAGATTGTCGCCATCGTCATCACCAACCTTCCTTAATCGCCAATTCCATGATGCTCTTCACCGTTCGTGAGTAATCTCATCGTAGGCTTGCTGGACGGTGATGGGTTGGATGGGATCTATCATGTAATCGAGTTAGTTTGGACGGGGATTGATTCCTAGTATCCACTATGTTTTGAGATTGATGTTGCTACTACTTTGCCATGCTTAGTGCTTGTTTGAGCATATTGGATTTGTGTAGCTCGTAGTTGTGGGGTGTAGTAAATGCTATGTGGCTGATTTTGGCACATTGTAGTGATTTCTTGTTTAGCCCGTAGTTGTTGAACCGTTGCTCCGTTTTGATCGTGTCCTATATGAAACTTGCTTAGAATCTCATGTAGTTTCATTTTATCTGGCTGGTTGTGTGTTTTGAAATGCTTGTGACTGTCATTGCACACATATTAAATTCATGCCATCATATCTTACGGTGTGTGTATCTTTTGAACCGTAGCTCCGCTGGAGATGTTCTCTATGTGCAAATTGTTTGTAACGACACGTAGAATCACGTGAACCTATTTTTTTTGCTGTTTAACAAACATTTAAACGTGTTAGTTCAGATCTGGACAGAATTGTAAATTAACACGTGAGGTCGTTCCGGAGGTGCTATATGTCATTTGTAACCTCATTTAAATTGCCTAGATAGGTAGTTTAATTACGCTTCACCTCTTGCCATGTTTAACCACATTTAATATTGCCGTGTGTCTAATTGGGATAGAACAAAATAATTCATATGTGGAGTTCCGTTAATATGCAACTCGTTGCCTATTGAACTTCACTTAATGTGTAGTATTTGGTTGTTGTGATTTGACATGCCATGTCTTGCATATATTCTATGATCATGCATCATATGTGGATTGCATCTTGTCGTGCATGCGTCGTGGGGAATATCGTGTGTTGATTCTTGTTTCCGGTTTTCTTTGTCTCGATAGAGTTCCGCAAGCGTGTCGGATTGTGAGGACACGTTCGACTACATCGGTTCGTCTGCTTCACGGAGTCATTCTTCTTCCAAGCGGGATCTCAGGCAAGATGACCATTTCCCCAGATACCATTACTATCATTGCCATGCTAGTTTTACTGTTTCTATCGTTAAGTCTCGTTGCCTACCACATGTTAAATATCAGCCTCCCAACATTGCCATGAAAACCTTCAACCTATTCACAACCTAGCAAACCACTGATTGGCTATGTTACCGCTTGCTTAACCATGTGTTAGAGTTGCTAGTTGCAGGTGCAGTTGCTTCCATGTGTTAACATGGGTTCCTTGTTATATCACCATATTAAATGCTATTTAATTTAACTCACCTATATACCTGGTAAAAGGTGGAAGGCTTGGCCTTTATAGCATGGTATTTTGTTCCACCTTTGCCCCCTTAGTTTCGGTTACCGGTGTTATGTTCCATAATTGAGTGCTCCTAACACGATCGGGGTTGTTATGGGGACCCCCTTGATAATTCGTTTTAGATTAAAGCTGGTCTGGCAAGGCCCACCATTGGTACTACATTTGCCCAACATAATAATCTTGTTAATACTGAAAGCATAGGGCGTCATGAACCCGATGAGTAATTCTACATAATACAGGGAGGCCAGTTCTGTTGGTGCTGGTCCGAACTAGAGCCGTTTGCGGGGCCAACCCGGGCAACTCGGGAGATTTCTATCAGGCCACTGTATGTTGCGCTCATCCGTCGTGTCGTGCGAACGAGATACGCGGCTCCTATCAGGATCGTCGACACGCCGGGCATCCTTGCTGGATTAGTTTTACCTTTGACGAATGTCTTGTGCATCGGGATTCCGGTGATGCTTTGGGTAACCTCAGAGTTGAGGTTTTCCACTAAGGAGTCCGACGATATCGCGAGTTTCGTGATCGAGGATTTCTATGCGGCTTGTGGTAATTTGTGATGGATTAGTTGGAGCACCCCTGCAGGGTTAAATCTTTCGGAAAGCCGTGCCCATGGTTATGTGGCAACGTGGAAACTTTGTTTAACACTGGTTCTAGACAACTTGAAGATAACTTAATTAAAATATGCCAACTGAGTTCGTAATCGTGACTGTCTCTTTTGCGAGTTCCTTCTCTGATCGAGGACACGGTGGGGTTATGTTTGACGTAAGTAGGTGTTCATGATCATTCATTTGATCACCAGCAGTTCACGTCCGCTATGCGTAGATCATCACTCTCTTATTCTTGTACTCATAAGTTAGCCACTAAATAAATGCTGAGTCGCTTGCTGCAGCCTCACCACTTAACCATACGTCACCTATTAAGCTTTGCTAGTCTTGATACTTTTGGAAATGAGATTGCTGAGTCCCTTGTGGCTCACAGATTACTACAACACCAGTTGCAGGTACATGTAAAGGTTATTTGACACGAGCGCGTTGATTGTTCATTTGGAGTTGCTTCTTCTTCTTCTTCTTCATCGATCTAGGATGGGTTCCAGGCTGGCAGCCTGGGATAGCAAGGATGGACGTCGTTCTTCTTTTCTCATCTGTTTTCGTCCGTAGTCGGACCCTGCTCTTCTTCATGATGTTTATGTATTGTACTGATCTGACTCTCATGTAGCTTGTGGCGAGTGTAAGCCAATTCCATATATCTCATCTTTTCAGTACATGTACTTGTAACGATATCCATTCTTGCGAAACGACGATATGTGCTTCTATCCCTGATGAGGCCCTCATGCCAAATTAAGGATAGGATCGCATCTTGGGCGTTACAGTAAGGTAGCCATATCTCATGATAGCTCTGTTCAAAATGTAATGCTCGTGTAATCTCTTGGTTACAATATTCTTTCCCTATCTAGACTGGCAGACTTTGGTTTCAATGTGCTATTTACCAAGGTAGATTGCCAAGAGTTTCGTGGAGAAAATCATAACATGGTCTTTACCGGTTTTGTAGAGGTGAACTATACATTGTTGATTTCCCTAAGAGGGTCCAACCTCGTACTTGCCTCATTGCAAAATATTCTAAAGGTCAGTTATGGCATCGGAGGCTAGGGCATGTTGGTATGCGTAATCTAGATAAACTCATTAAAGGTGATCATATACTTGGTGTTAAAGATGTTATATTTGATAAAGATAGATTTTATAGTGATTTTATAGTCATGTTATTCCTTGCATGACTAATCCATGTAGAAGGACCTACTTCAAAAGAAAGAAGGATTGCTCCAAACTCCAACCTTTGAGCATCCACAATAAGTCCATCTACATGCTATGCCATCAACATCTTTCAAAGGTATGTAATCATATCCTTGAAGAAGCTTTACTCCAAGTCATGAGTTAAATCAATTCTAAGTGATATGAAAACATCAAAGTGCTTCAATGAAAAATGCTAACTCCATTTTGAGCTTAACGATGAGTATGTCCTATGATCAAGTATTCTTGCTTGACACCTTATGTCAATATACTCTAATATATATAGGTCAACTAGTTGCCGTCCATCTTCTGGATGAAGGAAAACGAATGGATAATCTTTTGTTGCTTGGTCTATTGCTACCATTCAATCCTGAAAGCATAAATGCTCCCTTGGCGATTTTGATAATACAAGACCACATACATTGTCTCTTGGACTAATAGGTTTTACCTAGTTGATTTTAGATAAAGTCTACACAGAGGATTGGCTAACGATTGCGAGGAGAATCCCCAAGTAGAAGAAGAAGGAAAGGAATAGCATTGGCCAAGCTTCAAGCTTCAAGACTCTACATTTTACATTTTCTGGGAGATCACTTTTGAGTCCATAGGAAAGCCAATACTATTAAAAGGGGATGAGGTGACTATAATGATCTGGTTGCTCAAGTGCTTAGAGATAGGCACCAAAAATACTCATGAAATTCTCCCACAAATATTCTATCCAAACCCCAATGTCAAATTCGGTGCCACCAAGCTTTTCCATTCGAACCCATCGAGTTTACCCTAAATAGATCCAGAGCCAAATCCTAACCATCACGGTACTACCAAGTTCGTTTTCGGTGCAACCGAAAACACTAGCAAACCTACTGGTGTTGATTTGATTAAAATCAGAATGCATGATTCTAGCAAATCAGTGTCACCGAGTTTGCTATCTGCCCAGGTCGGCAAAAATCGGACCGACCAAGATTTCTATATGGGTCTCACCAAAACGCCAAAAGTTGCCACATTTGGCACTAGTCGGTACAACCGAGTTTTAACTTTGGTTTCACCGAGTTGGGAAATAATGTTGTAACTTTTGAATTTTTGGAGATGCCTACATATACCCCTCCACCTGCCTCTCATTCGGAGAGGAAGCACTTAGAACAAAGTAACACTTCCCCCATCCATTTTTCCGAGAGAGAGCCACCTATTCATGTGTTGAGATCAAGATCACCCACCCCAACCATATGGATCTTGATTTTAGCCTCCCCAAGTTGCTCTACAAGCAATCAATCTCTTCTACCAAGCCAAATCTGTGACAGAGTGATTGAGTGTTGAGGAGACTATCTGTTTAAGCACAAGAGTAAGGAGTTCATCATACTACCACATATATTACCTTTTGGAGAGTGGTCTCTCGTAGATTGTTTAGGTGTCGCTTGGGATCCTCCGTATTTGTGTGTGGAGTTGAACCAAGAAGTTTGTAGGGGCAAGGAGATCACCTACTTCATGAAGATCTACCCCGAGTGAGGCTAGTCCTTCATGGACGCAAGGCATGATGGAATAGACAAGGTTGCTTCTCCGTGGACCCTTTGTGGGTGGATCCCTCCATGGACTCTCGCGGCCGTTAGCCTCCATGGGTTTAAGTCTCCATCAACGTGGACATACGATAGCACCACCTATTGGAACCACGCAAAAAATCACCATGTCATCTTTTCGTTTGATCATCATATATCTACTCCTTACTTTCATGTCCATGTATTTACTTTCCTCTACCATACTTGATGATTTGTATGTGTAGGGTATGCTAGACTTGCTAGAATTGCTAAAATCTGCCAACCAATAAAACTGGAAAAAGGTTAGGTTTTATTTTGCCAAGTAGTCTATTCACCCCCCTCTAGACGCATCTTCTAGTGATCCCACAATTGGTATGAGAGATTTGGTCTCCATAGACATGGTTTAATCACCATTGGAGGAAGATGGTTGTGTCTAGTTTGGGGAGTCTTAGTTGTAGAGTGCCGATTCTCAACGGGGAGTACTATAGTCAAGAGAAAGACAAAATGCTTGATTTATTTGATGAATTCCATTTGATCAAGTATGTTGAAAATCCCTATAGCCTCTCGTTGATCCCTTACACACTTCACACGAGTAAGAAATTGATATGCTTCGTAATCTTAGAACTGTTAATCTTATCATTACATGATTGCTAAAAATTGTGTTTGATCAAATGTAAAACTTTAAGTGTGCCTATACTTTATGGAATGACTTGGAGAAAAGATTTTTAAACTACTCCTTGCGAAACCTTGATGTCATTCTCCATAAAACTATTGCCTTTCACAAAATGAAGTCTAGTGGTCCAAACTTTGATAAATGCTTGTTTGAGCTTCGAGACTCATGCATGGTAACGGAGATGTCATTACCATCAATAACATCACTGTTGAAGCCATTCTTATTCATAAACTTGAACAGTGTCATGGTCGCAATCGTAACAAATCTCTTGATCATACACTCAAAAAAAAATCTCTTGATCTTTATGATGAGGATATTCCCCTTGACAATGACGATGTGGAACATGACTACTATGATGAAGATGAGAAATTTGAAATCGAATGTGAGAAGACGATGAAGAGTCTAAGTCTCATGGCAAAATTCAAAGACTACATGTTTGGAGGAAAAGAGTGGATTCTTTATAGTGGATTCACCGATCACATGACCGGATATAGAGACATGTTTCAAGAGATCACACCAAACCATGTACTCCAAGGATAAGGTACTTGGTCTTGGTAAGGTGGACATATCTCATGATAGTTCTATTCAAAATGTCATGGTTGCTGAATCTCTTGGCTACAATCTTCTTTCCGTATCTAGACTAGCCGACTTCAGTTTCAACGTGCTATTTACTAAAGTTGATTGCCAAATGTCTCGTCAAGGCAATCATAACATGATCTTTATCGATTTTCCTAGAGGTGATCTACGCATTGTTGATTTCACTAAAAGATCCAAACCTCATACTTATCTTATTGCAAAATCTTCTAAAGGTTTGTTATGGCATAGAAGGCTAGGACATGTTGGTATGCCTAATATAGACAAGCTCATCAAAGGTGATCATATACTTGGTGTTAAAGATGTTATCTTTGACAAAGATAGACTTTGTAGTGCATGTCAAGCACGAAAACAAAGTGGGTGGAAGTCATCCCATAAAGAACATCATGACTACTAGGAGACCACTCAATTTTCTTCATATGGATATTTTTGGTCCCAATGCTTACAAGAGCCTTGGTGGAAATTCCTTTGGTCTTGTTATAGGTTATGGTTTTTCCAAATTTACATGGGTATTCTTTCTTGACGACAGGTCACAGGTACAAAAGATCTTCAAGAACTTCGCTCGCAAAGAATAAAATCAATTTGATGTGAAGATCAAGAAAGTTCGGAGCGACCACGGATCGGAGTTCAAGAACACTAATGTGGAAACCTTTCTTGACGAAGAAGGTATATCACGTGAGTTCTCGACTACGTACGCACTTCAACAAAATGGAGTTGTGGAGAGGAAGAACCGGACTCTCATTGAGATGGCTAGAACGATGATTGATGTATACAAGATGCCAAGACACTTCTAGGAAGAAGCTCTGGAAACAACTTGTCATGCAACAAACCAACTCTACTTACACAAGCTTCTCTGTAAAACGTCATACGAGCTACTCACCGGTAACAAACCCCAAGTTGGATACTTTCAAGTATTCGGCTCCAAGTGCTACATTCTTGATAAGCATCATCCTTGCAAATTTGCTCCTAAATCTCATGAAGGTTTCCTACTTGGTTACAGATCAAACTCTCACACTTACCGTGTATACAACAATTGCACTAAAAAAGTTGAAGAGACAGTAGATGTGAAGTTTGATGAATCTAACAGTTTGCAAGTCGAACAATTGCCAAATGATGTATGAGATAAGGAAACTTCGGAAGCCATTCAAAACTTGTCAATCGTCAATATTCGTCCCATGAAGGTGAAGGAAATCACTTTATAAACACAAGTGGAAGCTCCTACTTTGCGTCAAGGCGAACCACACAACGACACGGAGGTATCCACAAGCAGTACACGAAGACGAGGAGGAGGAAGAAGTACATCATGATGATGCACCTCAACCTCCTTCACCACCACCTCAAGGAGGTGACACCCTCAACAACAATGAAGAAGAAGATGATGAGGAAGCTCCACCATCCAACAAGAAAAAGCTATCATGAGTTCGAGCAAGACTGACCAAGAATCACCCCTTAGAGAAAATCTTTGGCAACATACAAACGGGGAGAATCACTCACCCTAAAACTCGTTTAGCTAACTTTTGTCAGCATTACTCATTCATCTCAAGTATAGAGCCTATGAAGGTATAAGAAGCACTTGATTACTCGAATTGGTTAAATGCCATCCATGAAGAGTTACACAACTTCGAGAGGAATGATGTGTGGTCACTAGTGGAGAAGCCCAAGGTTGAGACAACATGATTGTAAGAAAATGGGTGTTTCGGAACAAGCAAGACAAAGATGGTTGTGGGATCGATAGAAGGGTGTCTAGAGGGGGGGGGTGAATAGACTACTTGCCTAAGTTAAAATCCTAGACTTTTCCTAATTTTAATGGTTCGTAGATTTTAGCAATTCTAACAAGTCTAGTGCACCCTACACATGCTAGTCAACGTATATGGCAGCGGGAAGTAAAGACATTGCACATGTAAGTAAGGAGTAGACTTTAGGAAGATGAAACACAGAAATGAACATGACGATTTTTGGCGTGGTTCCGATAGGTGGTGCTATCGTACGCCCATGTTAGTGGAGAATTCAACCCACAGAGGGTAACGACAACGAGATTCCACGGAGGTCTCCACCCACAAGGTGTCCACGAAGAAGCGGCCTTGTCTATTCCACCATGGCTTATGTCCACACGGGAATAGCCTCACTCATTGTAGATCTTCATGAAGTAGGCGATCTCCTTGCCCATACAAACTTCTTGGTTCAACTCCACAACACAAAGTAGGAGGCACCCAAGCGATACCTAACACAACTAGGAGGCACCACCCTCTAAAAGTTAATAGATGTGGTAGAACAATGAACTCCTTGCTCTTGTGCTTCAAAGAATAGTCTGCTCAACACTCAATCACTCTGTCACATATTTGGCATGGGTAGGAGAGATTAATTTTGTGGAAAGAAACTTGGAGAGGCAAGAGATGAAGTTTTAAATGGTTGGATTGGAATATCTGTTGGGGAACGTCGCATGGGAAACAAAATTTTTCCTACACGCACGAAGACCTATCATGGTGATGTCCATCTACGAGAGGGGATATTCGATCTACGTACCCTTGTAGATCGCACAGCAGAAGCGTTAGTGAACACAGTTGATGTAGTGGAACGTCCTCACGTCCCTCGATCCGCCCCGCGAACCGTCCCACGAACAGTCCCACGATCTAGTGCCGAACGGACGGCACCTCCGCGTTCAGCACACGTACAACTCGACGATGATCTCGGCCTTCTTGATCCAGCAAGAGAGACAGAGAGGTAGATGAGTTCTCCGGCAGCGTGACGACGCTCCGGAGGTTGGTGATGATCTTATCTCGGCAGGGCTTCGCCCGAGCTCCGCAGAAACGCGATCTAGAGGTAAAACCGTGGAGATATGTGGTCGGGCTGCCGTGGAAAAGTTGTCTCAAATCAGCCCTAAAACCTCCGTATATATAGGGGGAATAGGGGGAGACTTGCCTTGGGGTCCAAGGACCCCCAAGGGATTCGGCCGAGCCAAGGGGGGCAACCCTCCCCTTCCAAACCGAGTTCTACTAGGTTTGGAAGGAGGAGTCCTTCCCCCTTTTCCCACCTCCTCTTTTTTTCTTTTCTCTTTGATTTTCTTCCTATGGCGCATAGGGCCTTCTTGGGCTGTCCCACCAGCCCACTAAGGGCTGGTGCGCCACCACCAAGGCCTATGGGCTTCCCCGGGGTGGGTTCCCCCCCGGTGAACACCCGGAACCCATTCGTCATTCCCGGTACATTCCCGGTAACTCCGAAAACCTTCCGGTAATCAAATGAGGTGATCCTATATATCAATCTTTGTTCCCGGACCATTCCGGAAACCCTTGGGACGTCCGTGATCTCATCCGGGACTCCGAACAACATTCGGTAACCAACCATATAACTCAAATACACATAAAACAACGTCGAACCTTAAGTGTGCAGACCCTGCGGGTTCGAGAACTATGTAGACATGACCCGAGAGACTCCTCGGTCAATATCCAATAGCGGGACCTGGATGCCCATATTGGATCCTACATATTCTACGAAGATCTTATCGTTTGAACCTCAGTGCCAAGGATTCATATAATCCCGTATGTCATTCCCTTTGTCCTTCGGTATGTTACTTGCCCGAGATTCGATCGTCAGTATCCGCATACCTATTTCAATCTCGTTTACCGACAAGTCTCTTTACTCGTTTCGTAATACAAGATCCCGCAAGTTACACTAAGTCACATTGCTTGCAAGGCTTGTGTGTGATGTTGTATTACCGAGTGGGCCCCGAGATACCTCTCCGTCACACGGAGTGACAAATCCCAGTCTCGATCCATACTAACTCAACGAACACCTTCAGAGATACCTGTAGAGCATCTTTATAGTCACCCAGTTACGTTGCGATGTTTGATACACACAAAGCATTCCTCCGGTGTCAGTGAGTTATATGATCTCATGGTCATAGGAACAAATACTTGACACGCATAAAACAGTAGCAACAAAATGACACGATCAATATGCTACGTCTATTAGTTTGGGTCTAGTCCATCACGTGATTCTCCTAATGACGTGATCCAGTTATCAAGCAACAACACCTTGTTCATAATCAGAAGACCTTAACTATCTTTGATCAACTGGCTAGCCAACTAGAGGCTTGCTAGGGACAGTGTTTTGTCTATGTATCCACACATGTATATAAGTCTTCATTCAATACAATTATAGCATGGATAATAAACGATTATCATGAACTAAGAAATATAATAATAACTAATTTATTATTGCCTCTAGGGCATATTTCCAACAGTCTCCCACTTGCACTAGAGTCAATAATCTAGTTCACATCACCATGTGATTTCAACGAATCCAACACCCATATAGTTCTGGGGTCTAATCACGTCTTGCTCGTGAGAGAGGTTTTAGTCAACGGTTCTGAAACTTTCAGATCCGTGCGTTCTTTACAAATCTTTATGTCATCTTATAGATGCTGCTACTACGTGCTATTCGGAAATGCTCCAAATATCTACTCTACTATACGAATCCGTTTCACTACTCATAGTTATTCGGATTAGTGTCAAAGCTTGCATCGACGTAACCTTTTACGACGAACTCTTTAACCACCTCCATAATCGAGAAAAAATTCCTTAGTCTATTTAGTTACTAAGGATAACTTTGACCGCTGATCAGTGATTCAATCCTGGATCACTCTGTGTACCTCTTAACAGACTTGCTGCAAGGCACACATCAGGTGCGGTACTCAGCATGGCATACTTTAGAGTCTACGACTAAGGCATAGAAGACGACCTTCGTCTATTCTCTTTATTCTGCCGTGGTCAGGTTTTGAGTCTTACTCAAATTCACACCTTACAACGCAACCAAGAACTCCTTCTTTGCTGATCTATTTTGAACTCCTTCAAAAACTTGTCAAGGCATACATCTTGTTGAAACTTCCATTAAGCGCTTTCGATCTATCTCCATAGATCTTTGATGCTCAACGTTCAAGTAGCGCAATCCAGGTACTCCTTTGAAAACTTCTTTCAAACAACCTTGTATGCTTTACAGAAATTCTACATTACTTGTGATCCACAATATGTCAACCACATATACTTATCAGAAATTCTACAGTGCTCCCACTCACTTCTTTGGAAATACAAGTTTCGCATAAACCTTGTACAAACCCAAAATCTTTGATCATCTCATCAAAGTGTATATTCCAACTCCGAGATGCTTGCACCAGTCCATTGAAGGATTACAGGAGCTTGCATAATTGATAGTATATTTAGGATTGACAAAACCTCCTGGTTGTATCATATACAATGTTTCCTCAAGGAAACCGTCGAGGAAACAATGTTTTGACATCCTACGTGCAATATTTCATAAATAATGCAGCAACTACTAACATAATTCTAACAGACTTTTAACATCGCTACGAGTGAGAAAGTCTCATCATAGTCAACTGTTTGATCTTGTCGGAAACATCTTTGCGACAAGTCGAGCCATTTTTAATAGTGACTTATCACCATCATCGTCTGTCTTCCTTTTAAAGATCCATCTTTGCTCAATAGTCTTATGACCATCAAGTAGTTCTTCCAAAGTCTACACTTTGTTCTCATACATGGATCCTCTCTCGGATTTCATGGCTTCCAGCCATTTGTCGGAATCCGGGCCCACCATTGCTTCTCCATTACTCGTAGGTTCATTGTTGTCCAACAACATGACCTTTAAGACAGGGTTACCGTACCACTTTGCAGTAGTACGTGACCTTGTCAACCTACGAGATTTTGTAGTAACTTGATCCGATGCTCGATGATCACCATCATCATCTTTCACTTTAATTGGTGTAGGCGCCACAGGAACAACTTCCTGCGTCCTGCTACACACTAGTTGAAGTGATGGTTCAATAACCTCATCAAGTTCTACCATCCTCCCACTCAATTCTTTCGAGAGAAACCTTTCCTCGAGAAAGGATCTGTTTCTAGAAACAAACACTTTGCTTTCGGATCTGAGATAGGAGATGTACCCAACTATTTTGGATATCCTATGAAGATGCATTTATCCGCTTTGGGTTCGAGCTTATCAGACTGAAACTTTTTCACATAAGTGTCGAAGCCCCAAACATTCAAGAAACGACAGTTTAGATTTCTCTAAACCTCAGTCTATACTATGTCATCTCAACGGAAATACGCGGTGCCCTATTTAAAGTGAATGCGGTTGTCTCTAATTCATAACCCATAAACGATAGTGGTAATTCGATAAGAGACATCACAGCATGCACCATGCCAAATAGTGCATGGCTATGACGTTCAGACACATCATCACACTATGATGTTCCAGGTGGCATGAACTGTGAAACAATTTCCACATTGTCTTAACTGCGTACCAAAACTTGTAACTCAGATATTCATTTTTATGATCATATCGTAGACAGTTTATCCTCTTGTTACGACGAACTTCACTCCGAAACAGAATTGAACTTTTCAATATTTCAGACTTGTGATTCATTAAGTAAATACTCTTGTATCAGCTCAAATCGTCATTGAAGTAAGAACATAATGATATCCACTGCGTGCCTCAGTACCCATTGGACTGCATACATCAAAATGTATCACTTCCAATAAGTTACTATCTTGTTTCATCTCAATGAAAACAAGGCCTTGCTCATGTGGTACGATTTGCATGTCACTAGTGATTCAAAATCAAGTGAGTATAAAGATCCATCGGCATGGAGCCTCTTCATGCAATTTATACCAACATGACTCAAGCGGTAGTGCCACAAGTAAGTGGTACTATCATCATTACCTCGTATCTTTTGGCACCAATATCATGAACATGTGTAACACTACCATCGAGATTCAATAAACCATTGAAGGTGATTATTCAAGCAAATAGAGTAACCATTTGTCACATCCCTAACCCTTAAGCAAGATAGCATTGCGCTCATGTCTTCTTTACATTTGCATCTAAGAAGTTTCAACAAAAACAACAAAGTGGCAAAGGAAAAACTCAAAACCCTAGCCACCATTTCAATTAAAGGAAATCTCAAACTAGTTCAAAATCAATGAACCCAAAATGGCCTCAAGAAATGTTCAAACTTTCTGATAAATCATGAAAGTAAATGAGCATTGGAGAAAGCTATTTTCTTGACACTTTAAGCATTTTAAATAAATGCAAATGCCACTAGTTTCAAATTTAAAAATTGAAATCAGAAACTATAATTTTCCAAAAATGTTGAAAACCTTGGAAATGAGTGGGGATATTATAACAAATATTTCAGGAGGTCTAAAATAGTTTTTACTTTTTGTTTTGGAGCTGAATTACTTAGCAATACAATAATTAGCAAATCAGAAAAAACAAAAACAGAGAAAATGGGAAAAAGCTTACCTATCGCCCAAGCCTGGCCCGACCCATCTCCCCGCTCGTCCCCTCCCTCGCGCCAGTAGGCAGCAGGAGGTGGCCGCCGCCTCCTCCGGCGCGGCCACGCACCTGCGTGCCTGCCTGGCCGCCGGTTCGCGCTGGCGACGACGGGGATAAGCTCCCCAGAGCCTTCCCTATCCATTCCCCGCCTCGGTTCTCCTCCTCTGCCCGGATCTCCTCCCCCTCCTTGCTGCCGCCATTAGAGCCGAGCTCGAGCTCGAGCTGCCCGTGCCCCTGGCCATAGGATCCCCTCCCAGAGCACGCCAGTAGCTCCGCCTCGTCGCCCTGGTCATCTCTGCAGAAGCCGAAGCTTCCTCGAGCCCTGCAACGCCCGCAACACCGTCGTCTTCCACCTCCGGCCGCCGGACCTCTCCCGTCGATTCGTCGCCCCGAGGCCTTCCCCGAGCCGTCTAAGCTCTGCTCTGCACTCCCCGTGAGCATGCGGTCGTTTCCATTAAGTTTTCCCCCCTCGATCCCCTCCTCTAGCCCTAGTTTCACCGGAGCCCGACGAGGACCGCCGCTGCCGCTCGTCGCCGGTAGCACTCCGTTGATCAGCTCGTCCTTCCGAGGGCACCAGCAGCTCCAGGATGACGCGTAGATGCCGTAGCAGCTAAGAACCGAGCGTAGATCCCTCTGATTCAAAGCCCCCGACGACGCCCGAGCTTCGGTCGCCGCTCCGGCTCGTCGCCGACGCCTCTTCCGGTGACCCTAGCCTCCCCAGATGGTCCTGCCAGATCGGCCACTTCGCGAGCATGCTGTAGCTGCAAACCGCGTGCGTTTTGGTGGTGTGCAGCGCCGTCTAGGTCGCCTCCGGCGAGCCCTCCGCCGCGGGTCTGGTCGCCGGCGACCACCCTCCGGTGGCCGTCGACATGGCCGACCATTAGGGCGTAATCGCCCTCCCCTCAGTCGCTGCCAGAGGGCCCCACGCGTGGTCAAACCCCAATTAGGGGCTGGTCAGCGCGGGATTAGTCCCAGAGAGGCTGACCAGTGGGGCCCCCCTGTCAGGTTTGACCTGCACAGGTCGGCTGACCTGCTGACGTCAGCCTGATGCAATAAATAGAATTTCCAGTTTAAAACTAATTCATGAAATTGCTAAAAATTGTAAAAATCATAGAAATTAATCTGTAACTCCAATGAAAATAATTTATATATGAAAAAGTATCAGAAAAATTCAAGGATTCTGATTATGCTGTTTTCAGCTATGTTTGAAAAAGTTACAGAACCCTAAATTGTGAAATAAGGAATAATTCAATTCTTTTAATCACCTTATAAATGGAATTTGCAAAAATATTCAAATTTCATCATATATGCAATGATCACACACTGCCCTAAGTACAAATCAGTATCATAACATGAAAATTCATGCATGTTAACACCAAGTTGATCTGAGCATCAGGTCGAATCAATTAAACCGGTATCCGAGAATACCCCGTTTGAATTGCTATTCGAATGTGATTCAAATCAACTCTAAACCTATTACATGTTGAAAATAATAACTTATCACCTTGCATTCTCATGCCATGCTCATGCATCATTTTGAGTGCATATGATTGTTATTGAATGTTGCCTTTCATTTCGGTAGGCTCCGCACCCCCGGATTCCACCGAATATCCGTCTGACGGATATGGTTCCTCCTCTGAGCAACAAGGCAAGCAACCGTTTTGATCATCCCGATAACTCCTATGTTCTTGCTCCTGCACCTATTCATTGCATTAGGATCAAATGCTTCAACTGCTTTTGCCACGATAGTTGAACCCACTTCCTTTGCATGACCTAATCTTGTCACAGTAAATAGCCGAACCTTGAAACCTAGCATACCTGGTAGTTGTTTGAGCTATGATGTGCCTTATCCTGCTATGCATGCTATGCTTAGAGTTGTGTATGGTCTGTCATCTGAGAGATGAACAGAAATGTGGAATGTGTTCGGTGAGCAAAGGTTGTGTGTCGAACTTGATTGGTAAAGGTACCGGTGAAAGGCTGTGTAGGAGTACATGGCGGGTTGTTTCATTGGAACCGTCCTTAGGAACTGAGTTCCGTGTATGTAATCCAAGACTAGATACTACCACATGCTGGGCCCTGAAATATGACCCCGCTCGGCCTATTAATCGCGTAGTACTCGGTCCAGGAGTTGCAAGTAGTTTCTGGTGTTTATAGAAATGCTGGAGGCCGTGCATGGTGCTGACCTGAGAGGTGGGCCGTGATGCGGTAGGCAGTGGCACGGTGTACCAAGTGGCACCCGGATGGTGGGCTTGGGAACCCTGCGCACATCGTTTGAGGCCGTGGCGGAAACCTCGGCCGGACTTCCGTACGGGTTACTCTCAGATAGGCGATAAACCTGGACTAGGTATTAGTGTGGTTAACGGTCGTGGCCGACTCCCTCGCTGGGCTTCCGCTTGAAGGTTGCCGAGGTGCATGACGTGCACATGGCGATAAGTGGCGAGAGCGTGTGTGACGAAGTACACCCCTGCAGGGTTATGATCTATTCGAATAGCCGCGTCCGCGGATATGGACTACTTGGAGACATATGTTGTTCATAGATAACTTCAATGGCTACTCATAAAATTGTCAAGATAAGCGTGAGTGTCGTGGACGGCATTTCCGTACGGAGACGGAATGGTTCCACAATAGTGTATTGTTGTGGTGTTAGTGGACTCGTGTGCGAGAAATCAAGTTGTCAAAATTATTTAAAAATGCAAGTTGTCTAGCCACGAGTCAAATGCTGGCTTTCTGCCTGAAACCCCACAATACCTTTTGATACCTTGCATGAGTAGTTAGTTCTCCTAAAGTCTTGCTGAGTACCTTCGTACTCATGTTTGCTTAATAAATGTTGCAGAGGTTGCTAATGACCCTAATGGAGGGTTCTTCGTAGACATCGACGACGACGAGTAGCAGGTGTCCCAGCTACGATCTGGCCCTACGTCGGCTCTGTAGTATAGTCAGGCCACGTGCCTACTAGTTGCCCTGTCTGTACCCAGACAGTTTATAACTCTTTCGCTGGCTTGTATTGTATGACTGCTATTATGGGTCGTGAGACCCTTAATGTGTAATATTATGTGTGTGGCTCTTCCGAGCCTCTTAAATAAAGCTTGTATGTTATGGTTATGTTGTGATGCCATCGATGTATCTATACATATCGGTATGCCATGCGTACGTGTGTCTTACTTGGTATGTATGGGGTTCGAATACCTAGTCGTGAACTTTGGTAGCACTCCTTACAAGGAAATGCCCCTTTGTGGTCCAACGAGCCTTGGTAGTTCGCTACTGCTCCGGACACATTGGTTGACCGGCATGTGTCCTTCTTAGCTGCTGTGTCTGTCCCCTTTGCGGAAATGTCATGCGATGTAATGGAGTCCTTGTAGCTTGCTACGACTCGTCTACATTCGCCGATGACCGACACCTGCTTTGTTGGGTCATGTATGCCTGTCCTTGTGCGGTACTGCCACTTTGGTTTATGACTAGACATGTCGATCCGGGTTCTTTGACATTGGATTGCTAGCGATACTATCGCATACGTGAGCCAAAAGACGCAAACGGTCCCGGCTAAGGTAAGGCTGCAGCCGTGGAGTTAACCGTGCGTGAGACCACAAAGGGATGCGATGGGTTACAGGCTAGATTCCTATGGCTTAGGATCGGGGTCCCGACACCATTATTCTCTTTAAATGAATAATCGTATTGCAATAAACACAATCCAATCATGTTCATGCTTAACGCAAGCACCAAATATTAATTATTTAGGTTTAACACCAATCCCAATGGTAGAGGGAGCGTGCGACGTTTTGATCATATCAATCTTGGAAACGCTTCCAACACGTATCGTCACCTCACCTTTAGCTTGTCTCCGTATATGTCGTAGCTATCATTTCGTGTTACTAATCACTTAGCAACCGAACCGGTATCCAATACCCTCATTCTACTGGGAGTACTAGTAAAGTACATATCAACATCAAATATACTTCTTTCGACTTTTGCCAGCCTTCTTATCTACCTAGTATCTAGAGTTGCTCTGCCTCAGTGACTGTTCCCCTCATTACAGAAGCACTTAGTCTCAGGTTTGGGTTTAATCTTGGGTCTCTTCATTAGTGCAGCAACTGTTTTGCCGTTTCACGAAGTATCCCTTCTAGCCCTTGCCTTTCTTGAAACTTAGTGGTTTTACAAACCATCAACTATTGATGCTCCTTCTTGATTTCTACTTTCGCAGTGTCAAACATAGCGAATCGCTCAAGGATCATTGTATCTATCCTTGATACGTTATAGTTCATCACGAAGCTCTCACAGCTTGGTGGCAGTGACTTTGAAGAACCATCACTATCTCATCTGGAAGATTAACTCCCACTTGATTCAAGCGATTGTCGTACTCAGACAATCTGAGCACACGCTCAACGATTGAGCTTTTCTCCTTTACTTTGTGGACAAAGAATCTTGTCGGAGGTCTCGTACCACTTAACAAGGGCACAAGCATGAAATCACAATTTCATCTCTTTAGAACATCACTTATGTTCCGTGACGTTTCAAAACGTTTTCGGCGCCTTGCTTCTAAGCCATTAAGTATTTTTGCACTGAACTATCGTGTAGTCATCAGAAACATGTATGTCGGATGTTCATAGCATCCACAGACGACGCTCGAGGTGCAGCACACCGAGTGGTGCATTAAGGACATAAGCCTTCTGTGCAGCAACGAGGACAATCCTCGGTTTTACAGACTTAGTCCGCAAAGTTTGCTACTATCAACTTTCAACTAAATTTTCTCTAGGAACATATAAAAATAGTAGAGCTATAGCGCAATCTACATCGTAATTCGCAAAGACCATTAGACTATGTTCATGAAAATTAGTTCAATTAATCATATTACTTGAGAACTCCCACTCAAAAAGTACATCTCTCTAGTCATTTGAGTGGTACATGATCCAAATCCACTATCTCAAGTCCGATCATCATGTGAGTCGAGAATAGTTTCAGTGGTAAGCATCTCTATGCTAATCATATCAACTATACGATTCATGCTCGACCTTTCGGTCTCATGTGTTCCGAGGCCATGTCTACACATGCTAGGCTCGTCAAGCTTAACCCGAGTGTTCCGCGTGTGCAACTGTTTTGCACCCGTTGTATGTGAACGTTGAGTCTATCACACCCGATCATCACGTGGTGTCTCGAAATGAAGAACTGTCGCAACGGTGCACAGTCGGGGAGAACAAAATTTCGTATTGAAATTTTAGTGAGAGATCACCTCATAATGCTACCGTCGTTCTAAGCAAGATAAGGTGCATAAAGGATTAACATCACATGCAATTCATAAGTGACATGATATGGCCATCATCACGTGCTCCTTGATCTCCATCACCAAAGCACCGGCATGATCTTCTTCTCACCGGCGCCACACCATGATCTCCATCAACATGACGCCATCAGGGTTGTCGTGCTACTCATGCTATTACTACTAAAGCTACGTCCTAGCAATATAGTAAACGCATCTGCAAGCACAAACGTTAGTTTAAAGACAACCCTATGGCTCCTGCCGGTTGCCGTACCATCGACGTGCAAGTCGATATTATCTATTACAACATGATCATCTCATACATCCAATATATCACATCACGTCGTTTGGCCATATCACATCACAAGCATACCCTGCAAAAACAAGTTAGACGTCCTCTAATTTTGTTGTTGCATGTTTTACGTGGAGACCATGGGTATCTAGTAGCATCGCATCTTACTTACGCAAACTCCACAACGGAGATATATGAATTGCTATTTAACCTCATCCAAGGACCACGTCGGTCAATTCTGATTCAACTAAAGTTGGAGAAACTGACACCCGCCAGTCATCTTTGAGCAACGGAGTTACTCGTAGCGATGAAACCAGTCTCTCGTAAGCGTACGAGTAATGTCGGTCCGAGCCGCTTCGATCCAACAATACCGCGGAATCAAGAAAAGACTAAGGAGGGCAGCAAAACGCACATCACCGCCCACAAAAACTTTTGTGTTCTACTTCGAGAAGACATCTACGCATGAACCTCGCTCATGATGCCACTGTTGGGGAACGTCGCATGGGAAACAAAAATTTTCCTACGTGCACGAAGACCTATCATGGTGATGTCCATCTACGAGAGGGGATATTCGATCTACGTACCCTTGTAGATCGCACAACAGAAGCGTTAGTGAACGCGGTTGATGTAGTGGAACGTCCTCACGTCCCTCGATCCACCCCGCGAACAGTCCCACGAACAGTCCCACGATCTAGTGCCGAACGGACGACACCTCCGCGTTCAGCACACGTACAGCTCAACGATGATCTCGGCCTTCTTGATCCATTAAGAGAGACGGAGAGGTAGATGAGTTCTCTGGCAGCATGACGACGCTCCGGAGGTTGGTGATGATCTTATCTCGGCAGGGCTCCGCCCGAGCTCCGCAGAAACGCGATCTAGAGGTAAAACCGTGGAGATATGTGGTCGGGCTGCCGTGGCAAAGTTGTCTAAAATCAGCCCTAAAACCTCGGTATATATAGGAGGAATAGGGGGAGCCTTGCCTTGGGGTCCAAGGACCCCCAAGGGATTCGGCCGAGCCAAGGGGGGAATCCTCCCCTTCCAAACCGAGTTCTACTAGGTTTGGAAGGAGGAGTCCTTCCCCCTTTTCCCACCTCCTCTTTTTTTTCTCTTTGATTTTATTCCTATGGCGCATAGGGCCTTCTTGGGCTGTCCCACCAGCCCACTAAGGGCTGGTGCACCACCCCCAAGGCCTATGGGCTTCCCCGGGGTGGGTTGCCCCCCCCGGTGAACACCCGGAACCCATTCGTCATTCCCGGTACATTCTCGGTAACTCCGAAAACCTTCCGGTAATCAAATGAGGTCATCCTATATATCAATCTTCGTTTCCGAACCATTCCGGAAACCCTCGTGACGTCCGTGATCTCATTCGGGACTCCGAATAACATTCGGTAACCAACCGTATAACTCAAATACGCATAAAACAACGTTGAACCTTAAGTGTGCAGACCCTGCGGGTTCGAGAACTATGTAGACATGACCCGAGAGACTCCTCGGTCAATATCCAATAGCGGGACCTGAATGCCCATATTGGATCCTACATATTCTACGAAGATCTTATCGTTTGAACCTCAGTGCCAAGGATTCATATAACCCCGTATGTCATTCCCTTTGTCCTTCGGTATGTTACTTGCCCGAGATTCGATCGTCAGTATCCGCATACGTATTTCAATCTCGTTTACCGGCAAGTCTCTTTACTCGTTCCGTAATACAAGATCCCGCAACTTACACTAAGTCACATTGCTTGCAAGGCTTGTGTGTGATGTTGTATTACCGAGTGGGCCCCGAGATACCTCTCCGTCACACGGAGTGACAAATCCCAGTCTCGATCCATACTAACTCAACGAACACCTTCGGAGATACCTGTAGAGCATCTTAATAGTCACCCAGTTACGTTGTGACGTTTGATACACATAAAGCATTCCTCCGGTGTCAGTGAGTTATATGATCTCATGGTCATAGGAACAAATACTTGACACGCAGAAAACAGTAGCAAAAAAATGACACGATCAATATGCTACGTCTATTAGTTTGGGTCTAGTCCATCACGTGATTCTCCTAATGACGTGATCCAGTTATCAAGCAACAACACCTTGTTCATAATCAGAAGACCCTGACTATCTTTGATCAACTGGCTAGCCCACTAGAGGCTTGCTAGGGACAGTGTTTTGTCTATGTATCCACACATGTATATAAGTCTTCATTCAATACAATTATAGCATGGATAATAATCAATTATCATGAACTAAGAAATATAATAATAACTAATTTATTATTGCCTCTAGGGCATATTTCCAACAATATCTTGATCTCAACACATGAGTAGGTGGCTCTTTGTCAGAAAAATGGATGTGGCAAGTGTGTGTGTGTTCTGAGTGATTCCTTTCGAATGAGAGGAGGTGGAGGGGCATATATAGGCATATCTAAAAATCCAACCATTACAAAATTATTGCCCAACTCAGTGACACCGAAATGAATCTCAGTGATACCGAGTTGCACTAAATGTGGCAAGTTTTGAATTCTCGGTGAGACCGATATATGAATCTCGGTGGTATTGATACTATGACCTAGGGAAGTTTCTGAATATCGGTGTAATCGATTTCAATCTAGGAAATTCTGATTCTTGAAGTAGAGGTACCAGAAAGTTGGTCATTGTCTTTTGGTGGCACCGATATGAAAGTTGGTGGTACCGAGAGATTAGGGTTTGGCAAAGGATTTGTGAGTGAGAAAATCGGTAGGGCCGAATGGGAAAACTTGGTGGCACCGATTTTGTTGTTTTGGCTTGGGACAGAGATTTTGTGAGAGAAATGTTGAGTATTTTTGGTGGCTATCTCTAAGCACTTGAGCAACCAATTCATCATAATACCCCACCCCCTTTTAATAGTATTGGCTTTCCTATGGACTCAAAAGTGATTTCTCAGAAATATAAAATGTAGAGTCCTCTTTCTTGAAGCTTGAGCCAATCCTATTCCTTTCCTTGCATCAAGGGGTTTCTCCTCACAATCATTTAGCCAATGCTCTCTGGGTACTATACCATGAATATAATAGGTAAAAGTGTTAGTCCAAGAGACATTGTATGTTGTCATGAATTATCAAAATGATCAAGGGAGCATATGTGCGTTCAATGGTCAAGTTGTACGCAACAAGGCATGTCTCCTAGCACAAGTCTACACTCAAGTCGAAGGTATGGACTACGGTGAGACCTATGCCCCCGTTGCCAGACTCGAATCTATTCGCATACTTCTTGCTTATGCCAATCACCATGATATTACTGTTTAACGAATGGATATCAACAGTGTCTTTATAAATGGTCAAATTGAGGAGGAAGTTTATCTTAAACAACCTCCTGATTTTGTCAATCCTAAGAAACCTCATCATGTTTATAAACTTCGTAAAGCTCTATATGGTCTTAAACAAGCCTCTCGAGCTTGGTACAAATGCTTAATGAAGTTCCTTATTGAAAAGGGATTTGACATTCGTAAAATTGACGCTACCTTGTTCACTAAAAGAGTTAATAATGAATTATTTATGTGCCAAATTTATGTGGATGATATTATCTTTGGATCTACTAACCCACATTTTAGTGAGAAATTTGGAAGGTTAATGTGCGAGAAATATGAGATGTCTATGACGTGTGGGCTGAAATTCTTCCTTGGTTTGCAAATCAAGCAAATGAGAGAAGGAACATTTATATCTGAAACTAAGTATACCAAGTACTTGATCAAAAAGTTCAACTTGTAATAATGCAAATGTATGAAAAATCTTATGCCTACTAGTGGACATGTTCACCTTAGCAAGGAGGACAAATCGATTGATGAAAACATTTATCCATCAATGATCGGTTCTTTGTTATATCTATGTGCCTCCCTTCTAGATATCATGCTTAGTGTTTACATGTGTGCCCGATACCAAGCGGCACCCAAAGAGTGTCATTTTAAAGCCGTGAAAACTATTGTGAGATGCTTGATACATACACCAAACTTTGGCATTTGGTATCCCAAGGGATCTTCTTTTAATCTTTCTTGCTATTTCGACTCGGACTATGCCGGAGACAAGGTTGATAGAAAATACATCTCGGGTACATGTCAATTTCTTGGGTGATCTCTTGTGTCTTGGTCATCCAAGAAACAAAACTTGGTGTTTCTATCCACCGCTGAAGCGGAATACATTGCTGCCACATCACGTTGTGCGCAATTGCTATGGATGACTCAAACTCATAAGGATTATGGGATACATGTGAAACATGTTCCATTGTTGTGTGACAATGTGAGCGCTATTAAGATTGCTCATAATCCCATGCAACATTCTCGTACTAAACATATTCAAGTTTGTCATCATTTTATTCATGATACCATTGCCAAAGGAGATATGAATCTCAAGCATGTTCGTACTAACAAACAATTGGACGATATCTTTACTAAGCCACTTGACGAGAAAGTGTTTTGCCACTTGAGGAGTGATTTGAACATCATTGATGCTTCAAACTTGATCTAGACTCACTTTGGTGCATGCAATGGCATGAGCTTACTTGACCACTCCTTGATACCATTGCCATGATGATTATTTACATCTTGGACATCTATGCTCCCTTGTATTGCATCTAATCTTTTGTAGGTACTTGGAGGAACTACACTTCACAGTATTTCCATCAAGTCACATCAAAATCAATCTTGTCATGACCAAGTATCAAGAACCTATCTTTGTGACGGAGGAAGAAGACAACACAAACCATATCCTTGACAACTATTGGTTGAACAAATTTCACTCTTGTCATTTGGATATACCATGTTCTTCCTTGCATGACTAACCCATATAGGTGAAAAGTGAACCAAAACAACAAGGATTGCTCCCAACTCAAGATGACCTTCATCAACCTTGAGCATCCACAACAAGTTCACCTACATGCTACGTCATCTACATCACTCAAAGGTATGTAATCATATCTTTGAATCGCTTTACTCCAAGACATGCGTTAAACTAATTCTAAGTGATATGAAAACATCAAAATGATTACACAAAAAATGGTAACCCCATTTTGAGATTAATGATGAGTATTACCTATGATCAAGTATTCTTACTTGCCTCCTAAGTCAATGTACTCTAATATAGGTGACCTAGTCGCCGACCATTATCTGGATGAAGGATTTCTTGTGTGGTTCATCTTTTAGTTGCATGCCTTCTTGGAACCACTCAATCTTCATCTAGTTGAAAATTCCATTACAAATCTTTTTGAAAATTCATTGCAAATCTTTTTGGGATTTTTTCTAAAATATCTGTCAAATTATTGTGAAAGTTTTCATTGTCAATTTTCCCAAAAATGTTTTTGTCAAGTTTCTATTTTGCAACTTAGTCCCTCTCAATTGGGAAAGTCGGTTCCACAGATATTGTAGGTATAATGCCAAGAGCTTCTTCAGTACCAATGATATGAACCTCTTCGGCTGTACCGAATTCTGCTAGTGTCCTAAGACCATTTTTTGGTTCTAACGGTTTACTTTGCCTCGGAGCTACTGAATTTTACGAGTACTTGTGTTCTTTGCCATTTTGTTGACATGTCTTAGTAAGTATTCTCAGTGGCCCCTACTCTCAAGGATACCTTAGCCTCTGACCCTTTTTGGAAATTCATGACAAAGGGGGAGAGATATCAAAGCTTATACTTGATAAAGCGGGAGGAATATCAAAGATATCGGCTTATGGCTTACCCAAAGGGGGAGAAATATCATTAAGGGGGAGAGAATAGATGAAATTTATTCTATAGTTAAAGGAGGGATAAAATTTGTTTTTGATTTGATTGTCTATTTGTATTAGACTTGTCTCACCCTACCTACTCAAAATATCTACATGTTAAGATTTAGGGGGAGAGGAAGAATTACAAATACATACTTAGGGGAGATAATTCTAAATGTTCTTGGATACATATTGTTGATGAAAAGATCGACACCTATGGGGGCCTCAATGGTCCCTTTTTTCTAGTTTGGCGGGGAGAGGGGTTGCGGCAAGAGCACAACCAACAGTTAGGGCCCGACAAGATCTTTTTTACCCAGGTTCGGGCCGTGTGGTGCATAAAACCCTACTCCTGCATGTGTTTAGTTATTCCTTTTAGGTTACTATAGATCTGTCCCTTTTACAGCCTTTCAATTGGTCAAAAAGCCAAAAATCCCTTACTACTGAGCCTCGGGCATCCTTTTATAGGCAAAGGGGTCACCACAGTGGCTCAATGGGTGAACGGTGGGTTCATGAGTGGAACAGTGCCGACCGACAATTACAGTGTTATTGCGGTGCATTAAATGCTTCGACAGACTTCCCTGACCTCGTTAGGGGGGTTTGGACACGTACCCACACGTGGCAACTTCGGGGTGTTGCGCTGGTGTGCGGGTGGACGCGTGCTCCATGCATCGGCGGTGGCGTGTTTGTCGGTGGAGGCGTTCACAGGTCGCGAGGGCGCCCTGGGCCCGTGCCTCTCCTCGGGCCTTCTCTTCCTCCCTGGCAGGGTTACCTTGCTAGGGGCTCTTCTTGTTCCTCTCGGCAGGGAGGTGATGGCCAATCGAGGCCTTGTCAATCTTCCCAGCAAGGATGGCTTGCCGGGGCTCAGTCCTTCTTCCATGACGGGACGGTCTCGCCGTGGTATTGTCTATCTCCCCAGCAGGGAGCTCCTGCCGGGGTCTCTTCTTCTTTCCTAGCAAGCGAGGGCTTGCCGAGGGGCTTGCATTCTGTTCTTGGTGGCTTCTAAGTCTTGCTTCCGCCCTAAGCTCCAGTGACGCGCCTTGCCGCTGCAGAGGGGCTGCCGGCGTTCGAGCACTAGTCCAGGGCACTGGAGACCCTAGTCTTTAGTGCACAGACAGGAGCCCCCGGGCCTGGGCCACACGCGTATGCGAGGCGTTGTTGGGCCATGCCCAAAGTGGTGCGCGGACTCGCAGGCACCGGGCTTATCGGAATCGAGCCGTTACACGCTTTCTTTCCCCATGTCATGCATTGAACGCGCGAAGTGGGAGGGTGCGCGGCGTGCACATGATGGCCTCTTTATTCCGTGTAATCGCCTCTGCCACATGTAGGACATGCGCAGGGGCGGTGGGGCAAGTGGCGATCGTGGCCTCAAAAGCCACGGGCGTGGATGGAGCCGCCCCTGCATGCATTGGCGCATCAGGGCGGTTCCATGTGTCGCTCGTGACTTGAGGGTGGTTGGGCGAGAGGGGCGGTGGCTTCTGGAGCGAGGAGGGTGGCCTCCGAGCTTTGCCATATAAATTAGGGTGTTTGCACGGAGGTTTTACCCACCCATCTCACTCTCAAAGCCTTCCGCGCCTATCACCTTGTCTTCTCTTGTTTCTTTTAGCCTTGTCGGTGGCACTCGCCACTAACCATGGTTATGGGACGGGGCCGGCCTCCGTCGGCCGCCAGGGCGGCAAGGGGATCCTGCTCGGATCATGCCACAGCTTCAGGGGTTGCAGCCAGCGGCAGCCCCGTCGACCGTGGCGGGAGAGGCTCGAGGGGTCGAGGTCGCGGGGGATGTGTCCAAGGGAGGCGGAGCGCTACTCCAGCATCTCCGCCTTCTCCTGGGCTTGGCGGGCACTCGGACGGGACGGCGCTGGAGTTCGTCGTGGAGCTGCACGGCGTCCTACGGGGCCACCTGCATCTCCCCCGCCCTTTTGCTAGGGCGATGGAGGCTGCGAGGCCCCCTGTCTTGTGGTTGCGGGCACACGGCTGCTCCCATGGCGCTATGCAGGCACTCGTGGAGTACCAGAAACGCCACTCCATGCTGCTCGGGCGGGGCTGGAAAGGCTTCGCCCGGGCCCATAGCCTCGAGGATGGGCATATCCTCCGCTTCAAGCTAGCACAGGAAAATATATTATCCGTCAAGTTTTATGGGCGCACAGGTGTGTGTCTCGGCTGCTGCAAACTGAGCTCGAGCGGCGCCGAGTGTCCCTCCTCGAGCGACAGCGACGAGGGGAACAGCGGCAGTAGTGGCGCTCTTGGCAGGTCGGGATCCCGGGGGGTCAAGTCGTAGTACGATTCCCCGAGCTCCGACTGACTGCTGGCCGTGCTGCCGAGGCCCACTCATGCCCTTCCCCCGCCTAGCATGGGTACCTTGCCGGAGCCCACATCAATGCCTCGTCTTTGAGGGGGCGTGACCATTAGCTCCGGCCCCTTCATCTCCTCCGGTCGCCCTGTCCACCGGCGCTGTTCTCCACTGCGCACTGGTGGTCCAGGAGGGACCAGCCTGGGTTGCGCCTGGGGGATGACCCGGTTTTTTATTTTTGAACTTCACTCCTCCGCATAGGTCGTTCCTCGTCAAAAGACAGAGTCTTTAGGTTAGGACAACAATGCTTTGTAAGTGGTATCAAATGTATCCAGACAAATGAATGAATAGATGCATCCTTTATCCGACTCTCATTTTGTATGATTATTCCTTTGCACTTTCCGAATGCTTGCCGGCTTGACTTATCCTGCCACGAGTACTTAGAGGAGTGGATCCTCAGAAAACTCAACAGAGGAGGTCGTCACCGGCAAGACTCCTTGCCGCACTCAGTGCAACCATGTAAATCGTCAAGCGCGGCTCGAGGCAAAATAAGGTGCTACGTAGCCGTCCGAAATGTTGAACGAGTTCGAAACGAGATGAGGGCGCTCTTTGGCCACTCAAGTCGTTGAACATGCTCGAAATGAAGTCGGAGTGCACTAATCCTAGCAAGGTCCATCTGCGCGTGGGATTCTCATACAAAAGTCGATGCTTCAAAATGATACAACTAATCTACCAAGAGTCTGGCAAGAAGTTTGCCTCTGTACTTATCTAGCGCGTCGCAGTATTCCTAGCCACAGCGTCTGAAGGTGCTGCCGGGGAGGTATATCCGTACCCTCGGCAAGCTGATGTTGCCTCCAGCGGCCTCCTTGCCAACGAGGGTTTCGCCGGTGGCCTTTGGCCACTCTGAAGAAAAGAGGCACGCCGGGGCGTATCACTTTCTCATCTATTTTGCAAGAGATTTGCTGGCGGAGCCCCCGAGCGCATCTTTCTGGCGTCACAACACTCCAAGGAGAAATGCGAGCCGGAGGGCGCGTAACGGGGTGGTTCGGGGCCTCGGACGTGTCCTCGATGACTATGCAGCACTCCGGAGATGTGCGACGGTGGGAGTAAGCGTCGGGGGCCTCGTCGAAGCCCCCTGCCACGCCCTTGACAGCAGCACGCGCGTTCCAAGGAGGTGTATTTGCCGGGCGATGTAAAGCTCGGGCTTCCTCTCCTTCCACCCACGCTCACATAGCACCTATGGAGGCGCTATGAGCTCTCGCGTGGGCAGAGCGGCCACTGCCTCCTCCCACTCAGGGAAGATGGTGCGGCGAACTGAGATCCATGGAGCCGACGAGCGGCTCGTTGGATCGGGGCGGCACTAACGCCCTCCTGCTTCCGGCGATCCTCCTACCTGGCACACCAAAGATGTCGGTGAAAAGATAGACACCTATGGGGGCCTCAACGGTCCCCTTTTGCTAGTTTGGCTGGGAGAGGGGTCGCGACAAGAGGAGAACCAACAGTCAGGGCCCAACAAGATATTTTTTACTCACGTTCGGGCCACGTGGTGCGTAAAACCCTACTCATGCATGTGTTTAGTTATTACTTTTAGGTTACTGTAGATCTGTACCTTTTACAACTTTTCGATTGGTCAAAAAGCCAAAAAGCCCTTACTACTGTGCCTCGGGTCTCCTTTTATAGGCGAAGGGGCCACCATAGTGGCTCAGTGGGTGAACGGTGGGTTCACGAGTGGAACAGTGCCGACCGACAGTTACAGTGTTACTGCGGTGCATTAAATGCTTCGACAGTCTGCCCTTACCTCGTCAGGGGGGTTTGGACACGTACCCACACGTGGCAACTTCGGGGTGTTGCGCTGGCGTGCGGGTGGACGCTGGTCCATGCATCGGCGTGGCGTGTTCGTCGGTGGAGGCATTCACAGGTCGCGAGGGTGCCCTGGGCCCGCGCCTCTCCTCGGGCCTTCTCTTCCTTCCCGGCAGGGTTACTTTACCGGGGGCTCTTCTTGTTCTTTTCGGTAGGGAGGTGATGGCCTGCCGAGGCCTTGTCAATCTTCCCGACAAGGATGGCTTGTCGGGGCTCAGTCCTTCTTCCTTGGCGGGAGGGTCTCGCCTTGGTATTGTCTATCTCCCCGGTAGGGAGCTCCTACCGGGGTCTCTTATTCTTTCCCAGCAAGCAAGGGCTTGCTGGGGGCTTGCAATCTGTTCTTGGTGGCTTCTGAGTCTTGCTTTCGCCCTAAGCTCCAGCGTTCGCGCACTAGTCCGGAGCACTGGAGACCCCAGTCTTTATTGCACCGACACATATCTATCCTAACAAAAACGGGGAGACATATCAATATCAAATGCTACTTTTAATTTGTCTTCCATGCCTTGGTACTATTGAAGCTCTTTGCATATTTATGATAGAAATATTCTTGTGTTATCTAATCCTATTTTGTCATGTGTATTTCTACCGACTCAAGAACTTCAACGTAAGTATATGCATCGTATCCTTCGTCAAGATGATCTATTGCTTCTTGGACATATTGTTTGCAAGAGTGAATCTTGAACATGGAGACACTTCTTTCACATATGATTGATGCATATAGCCAAGGAACACATGACCCATCATGTCCTCTCTGCCATGTGTGTGACCACACATTCCAAAGCAAATATTCCTTAAAAGGGATTGCACACATTTAGGGGGAGCATATCTTAGTCATGTATCTCTCAAAGCCTTCTTATATCTCAACATATCTTATTTTGAACTTTTATTGTATATTTTCATCAATTACCAAAGAGGGGGAGATTGAAAGCACAAATGCTCCCTTGGTGGTTTTGATAATTCATGACAACATACAATGTATCTTGAACAAATAGGTTTTACCTAGTTGATTTCAGATAAAGTACACAAAGAGGATTGGCTAAGGATTGTGAGGAGAATCCCCAAGTATAAGAAGAAGGAAAGGAATAGGATTATGCAAGCTTCAAGATTCAAGCCTCTACGTTTTGCATTTTGCGAGAAATCACTTTTGAGTCCATAGGAAAGCCAATACTATTAGAAGGGGATGAGTTGACTATGATGATCTGGTTGCTCAAGTGCTTAGAGCTTAGCCACCAAAACTACTCATGAATTTTTCCCATAAATATTCTACCCATACCCAAAAGTCAAATTTTCTTCCACCAAGGTTTTCCATTCGGCCCTTCCGAGTTTACCCTACACGGATCTAGACCCAAGCCCTAACCATCTCGATACTACCAAGTCCGTTTTCGGTGCAACCGAAAATAGTGGCAAACCTACTGATTTTGATTTGTTTAAAATTCAAATTTATGATTTTAGAAAATCAGTGTCACCAAGTTTGCTACCTGCCTAGGTCAGCCAAAATCGGACCAACCGAGATTTCTATATCAGTCTCACCGAAACGCCAAAAGTTGCCACATTTTGCACTAGTGTGTACAACTGAGTTTTAACTTTGGTTTCACTGACTTGGAAAATAATGTTGTAACAGTTTGATTTTTATAGATGCCTATATATACCCCTCCACTTGCCTCTCCTTAGGAGAGGAAGCACTCAGAATGAACAACCACTTGCCCCATCCATTTTTCTGAGAGAGAGACATGTACTCATGTGTTGAGATCAAGATCATCCACTCCAACCATACGTATCTTCATTTCTATCCTCTCCAAGTTATTTTCCACCCAATCAATCTCTTCTACACATGCCATATCTGTGAGAGAGTGATTTAATGTTGAGGAGACTATCTTTTGAAGCACAAGAGCAAGGAGTTCATCATACTACCACATCTATTACCGTTTGTAGAGTGGTATCTTTTTAATTGGTTAGGTGTCGCTTGGAAGCCTTCGTCTTCGTGTGTGGAATTGTACCAAGAAGTTTGTAAGGGCAAGGAGATCGCCTACTTCATGAAGATCTACCCCAAGTGAGGCTAGTCCTTTGTGGACGCAAGCAATTATGGAATAGACAAGGTTGCGGCTCCGTGGACCCTTTATGGGTGGAGCCCTCTGTGGACTCTCGCGGCCGTTACCCTCCGTGGGTTGAAGTCTCCATCAACGTGGACGTACGATAGCACCACCTATCGGAACCACGCCCCAAATCTTTGTGTTGTCTTTGCGTTTGATCTTCCTATCTCTACTCCTTACTTTCATGTCCATGTATTTACTTTCCGCTGCCATACTTGATGATTTGCATGTGTATGGCATGCTAGACTTCCTAGAATTGCTAAAATCTGCCAACCAATACAATTGGAAAAAGGTTAGGTTTTATTTTTCCAAGTAGTCTATTCACCCCCCTCTAGGCGCCTCTTCTAATGATCCCACAAATCCTAATCTCGTTGATAATTCCTTGCAAGTATTATTGAAAATTCCTTGCAAATCTTATTGCAAATTCCTTCCAAATCTTATTGAAAATTCCTTGGAATTCTTATTGAAAGTTCCTTGCAATTTAGTAAAGTTACTTTGGAAAAAAATCATTAGCACAATTGGTCATGAATGCATTTTCCAAGTTCCTATTTGCAACTTGAAACTTTCGATCAAGGGGAATCGACGTCACCGATATAGAAGATAAACTGCTTAGAGGTTGTTTTCGGTGTAACCGACATGAAACTCTTATGTGGCACCGATATTTCCGGGTGCTCAACATACACATTTTGGTTCTACCGATCAAAATTGCCTCGGATTCTCCAACTTTTGCTACTGCATGTGTTCTTTACTAGTTCTTAACTTTTCTAGACAAAAACTGCTCCATGATCCTTTGTCCAATTGATCCCTTACCCTCTAACCCTTCTTAGAAATTGATGCCAAAGGGGAAGAAATGTTCAAAGATTTAGGGGAGAATCATCAAAGCTCAAAGCTAGTCTAAGCATGATAGATCAAATCATATCAATATCCTTAAAAGGAGAGAGAGACTAGTGACTTTGGATTTGACTTATGATCATGTGTTGATCTTGTGTTTTCATTCTAGACTTGTCTCATCCTATATGCTCCCAATATCAACATGCTAAGATTCAAGGGGAGAGGACAATTTGAAAATTCATATTCAGAGGAGAAAAGTTCTATAAATATTCTTGGATACATGTCAATCTTAAGAGAATACTATTTTTACATGTCATCCAACTCTTGGTTCATTTGAAATCCTTTGTGTTGGTATGGAAGAAACATTCTTGTATTATCTAACCTTGTTTCCTTAAGTATGTTTCTCTAGTTAAGATGCTCTAGAACCTCAAGGTAAGTATATGCATCGTACCCATGCTTAGGGTGACCTCTTGTTTTTTGCACACATTGTTTCCAAGAGTGAGTCTTCAACATGGAGCTATTTTCTTACGAATATTTGATGCATATAGCCAAGGTACATATGACTTGTCATGTCATCTCTATTCCGTGTGCTCATGCATTCCAAAAGCAACCATTCCTTAAATGTATCAGACACATGTAGGGAGAGTCTACTTTAGTCATATGTGTCTCAAAGCTATCATATATTACTACCTACTTTATATTGAAGCTTTGATTATATGTTGTCATCAATTACGAAAAAGGGGGACACTGAAATAGAAAATTCTCCCTTGTTATTTTTGTAATTAAAGACAACATACATTATCTCTTGGACTAACTATTCGACCTAGTTTATCGCACATGAAGTCCAAAGGTAGTAAAGGGTGGGAATTGTGGGGAGGATCCCCAAGAAGGGAAGGAACCCTATTGGCATAAGTTTCAAGACTCTACATTTTATCTTATGTGATAAATCACAATTGAGTCCATTGGAAATCTAATCATATTAAACGGGGATGAGGTATTGATAATGATATGTTTGGTCAAAGTTCTTACAAATTAGCCACCAGAAACCTTAGTCACTCTCCCAAAAAAGTTTCTGTCCCAAACTCATATGATCAAATTCGGTGCCACCAACTTATTTCATTTCGGCCACACAGAGTTTTCAATAGATAGAGCTCAATCCAAACCCGAGCAACTCAGTACAACCGAGATTCGCTTCGGTACAGCTAAAAAGCTGTGACCACCTTGTTGTTACCAAACTGCAAAAATTCGGAATTTCTGAGTTTTGCCTTTTGGTACCACTGAGTCATGGAACTTCCTAGGACAACCGAATCGATCTCACTGAGATGCTATCTTTTGGTCTCACCGAAATGCCAAAAGTTAGGATATTTTGCACTAATCGGTGCAACTGAGTTTTTTAGTTCGGTTCCACCAAGTTGGGAAATATGTTGTAATGATTCCATTTTTGGAGATGGCTACATATAGTCCTTCACCTCTGTCTCATTCATAGAGAGAGCACTCAAAACAAGCAAACACTTCCACCATTCATTTTCTGAGAGAGAACCACCTACACATGTGTTGAGATCAAGATCTTCCACTCCAACCATATGAATCTTGATTTCTAGCCTCCCAAGTTGCTTTCCACCCAATAAATCTCTTCTACCGAGCCAAACTCTGTGAGCAGTGATTGACTTTTGAGGATACTATCTTTTGAAGCACTAGACCAAGGAGTTCATCATTCATACCACATCTATTACCTTTTGGAGAGGGCTGTCTCCTAGATTGGTTAAGTGTCGCTTGGAAGCCTCCAAATTGTGTGGAGTTGAACCAAGAAGTTTGTAAGGGCAAGGAGATCGCCTACTTTGTGAAGATCTACCCTGAGTGAGGCTAGTCCTTCATGGACGTAAGCCATGGTGGAACAGACAAGGTTGCCTATTCGTGGACCCTGATGACCCACAAGTATAGGGGATCGGTCGTAGTCCTTTCGATAAGTAAGAGTGTCGAACCTAACGAGGAGCAGAAGGAAATGATAAGGGGTTTTCAGCAAGGTTTTCTCCGCAAGTGTTTTAAGTAACAACGATAGATAGTTTTATAGCAAGATAATTCGTAACAAGTGACAAGTAACAATAGTAGCAAAGGTGCAGCAAGTTAACCCAATCCTTTTTGTGGCAAAGGTCAGGCCTGAAAGTACTCTTACAATAAGCAAGCACTCCCGAGGACACATGGGAATTTGTGCCTAGTGATGTTCATCATACTAAGTTGATTCACGTTCGCTACTTTGATAATTTGATATGTGGGTGGAGCAGTGCAAAGGTGTTGCTCTTACTTGAAAAAAACAACCAACTTCTGAGTACTCACTCTTGCAAGCATCCGCAACTACAAAAGAAGAATCAAGACAAATGTAACCATATCATTAAACATGTGGATCCAAATCAACCCCTCATGAAGCAATGCGTAAACTGGGGTTTAAGCTTTTGTCACTCTAGCAACCCATCATCTACTTGTTACTCCACATTGACTTCCCTTAGTCCTATAACATGGTGAAGTGTCATGTAGTCGACGTTCACATGACACCACTAAGAGAAGTAACAAGAGATATATCATGAAAATATCAAACGAATACCAACTTTATATGATTACTTATAACAAGAGTTCTCCCATCTCCTCAGGAACAATAGTTACTACTCTTGTGTAAGATCATAGGTGTAAGAATGATAATTAAGGATATGAAAATAATTTCTTCCACCAAGTAATCCAACAAGTATCAACTACAAGATGTAATCAATACAACTAGTAACCCACATGTACCAATCTAAGGTTTTGGGACAAAGATTGAATACAAGAGATGAACTAGGATTGGAGATGAGATAGTGTTGGTTAAGATGTTGACGAAGATTGGTCCTCCCACGAAGGAGGAAGCATTGGTGATGACGGTGTCATTGATTTCCCCCTCCCGAGGGGAAGTTTCCCAAGCAGAATCTCTGTGGTGGAGAGCAAAAGGTCCTTTGCCCAGGTTTCCACCTCGAGACGGTGGCGCTTTGTCCTTAAAGATTGCTTATAATTTTTTCTTGATAGAAATATGTCATAAAGGAGAAGATGGTCGCCAGAGGGCCATTAGGGGGCCCACAGGACATGAGGGTGCGACTAGGGGGGTGACCGTGCCTTGTTGCCTTGTGGACAACAGGTGTCCCCCTCTGGTATATTTCTGGCCCAATAATTCTTAAATATTCCAGAAAAATACCCCGTGATATTTTAGGTCATTTGGATAAAGTTGATTTTTCTACCCTTTTCTCGGTTTCCCGGTCTAGAATTGTAGTTTTGAGATATTTCCCTCTGAGTGACGAACCTTGCATATCCAGAGAGAAAAGACATACAAAGTGTATGATAATAGGGGATAAATGACAATAATAACACAAATGTCAATCGCAATTCATGATGCAAAATGGATGTATCAACTCCCCCAAGATTAGACCTCACTTGTCCTCAAGCGAAAGCCGAGCTCGAAAATAATGACCACATGATTTGAGAGAGAAGTGTCGATAAAAATAGAATGGGAACATGAGAGCATCATGAATATTAACATAGTAGCAAGTGTGTTATCATATAGCTCCTCATAAACAAGTCACAATCCATTCACAACTGTTGGAGTAAGAAGCACAAACTTTATTGACAGTCAACAAAATATGTTCTTAGTCATTGGGACAATCGTAATTCATCATATTTCAGAGGAGAGTCTACATAAGAGCTTTCTTTTTGGCAAGTTCACATACTCAACTATCATTTAATCTTCTATGATTGCTCACGCTCAAGGCATATTGTTGGAGCTCATGTTTGCATAGGACACATAGGAAGGTAGGGTCTTAAATGATTTGCCACCCAACTTATTTACCTCAAGGGTAGTAATAACAACAATAAATCATGATAATTTACATCCACTTGGATATATAAGTCCTAATCTTTCCTCAAGATATGGTGCTTACCACTATAGAGTTAGTTGGTAGGAAAAGGAATGAACTTAATTGAATCAAGCACAAGATTGAACTCCTGAAGATAAAAGATAGGCCCTTCGCAGAGGGAGCAGAGGTTGTCATGCGCTTTTAAGTTGTTGGATGTGCAAACTTTTAATGCAAAGGAATGTCACTTTATATTTCCCCTTGTGATAGCAAAATTTATTATGCAGTCCATCCCTTTTATTTCTTTACCATCACAAGATCGTACAAAGCTTATTTTCCCTTACAACAAAAGATTACACAAGTTTTAAGATCATTTTTATTGCTCGATACACCGATGACAACTTACTCGAGGGATCTTACTCAATCCGTAGGTAGGTATGGTGGACTCTCATGGCCAGACACTTGGTTTTAGGGTTATGGATGCACAAGTATTATCTCTTCTTAGTGTGGAATGTTTGGGCTAGAAAAGATCTAAAGCAAGCACACATGTTAAAGGATCCATGACCATATAACTTCTATGTGAATGTAAACTACCATAACCATTATGTTGTCTACCATGTCCAATATCAACACTTGATCATTACATAATATTTGGTGGGGGCTCACAATCATAAAAGATGTCCAAGATAGTGTATTTATATGTGAGTCTTCTCTCCTTTATCATAATCTTTCTTAGATTGCATCAATGACTAACACTATGTTTGTTTACTATCAACAACTTTTATCACTTTTACCCTTTTTTGTGTGAAGTCATTACTTCTCATGAGATAAGCATATAATATTTGTATTTCGTTTTATTGCCATGCTATGATGATGGGTGCACACTAGTAAATCCCACAAACTCAACTAATCTTTATTATATAACTCTCATACTCGATTACAAGGATAGATTGATCTCTAAGCAAAAATTCTAAGCAAAGCAAATCTGAAATTTATTTCTCTAAATCACGAAACAACTATGGATCGAACAAAGTTAGATGGTAATGATGAAAGTGATGGTGATATGATACCGGGGCGCCTCCCCAATCTTGGAACAAGCTAAGGGTGGTGCCCATACCCATGTACTCAGTCGTCTCCCTTAGGCGATGATTATGGTGATGCAGTATGTTTGTCCTCTATTTTGACGAGAAATTCTAGGTTACTGATTATATTCCAGAGAGCACAATTTTTCTCCTCTAGCAGGATGACTTCATTGGTTAGAGCTCTGTTTTGGGCACATATAGATTCCATGCCGTTCAATGCATCAATATCAGGTAAGGAAATATCGTCATGAAGAAGTAATTGTGATTCTCCTTGTTAGAGACTACAGAGGGAGGATTTGTGTAGTCTCCTTTGGATCGTTCAGTTTCCTCCTCGCTCCCCTCATGATGACTTCTGGAACCCCCTCTGTATCCTCCTCTCCCGAGGATAGCTCGTACTAGATCTCGTTGTATGGACACATGCTTGGTTAAGGTCAAACTATGCGATTTTTCTTGTGGAGGGTAGGTGGAGCCAGGACGATCTAGATCTGCCACGAAAACAACCCGAAACAAGAACGACAGGAAATCTCGTGATGCGTGGTCAAAACAATTAGGAGTATATATAATGTTTTTTCCGCGTAAGAATACAAGTTCGGGAATAAAACGGGGCCCGAGAGGCACACAAGGTGCCCACAAGGCATCAGGGCCCGCCCAGGGGGGTGGCTGCGCCATGCTGCCTTGTGTACTCCTCGTGGGTCCCGTGACTCCTTTCTATTTTTGTAATTTTTCTAAAATAAAAAAACCAACAAAACATTTTTTTTGGAAATTTTGGAGTCGGTTTTCTTACCATTTCACGTACCTTCTCCTTTTTCAGGATTTGGGAGCGTTTCAGAAGGTCTCTCTTATATGCTCCTCCGGTGTTATCACTTGGATAATATTAGTTTCAATATTAATGGGCGTACCTGAGATATAATGCTTAATTCTTTGACTATTTACATCTCTAGGATTTTTACCTTCGAAGTTATTAATCTTTATAGAACCCCAGTGATAAACCTCCTCGATAACATCCAGGCCTCCCCATTTGGAGAGGAGTTTACGTGCAAAGAATCTGAAATGAGAATTGTAAAAAGGACTAGATCTCCTACATTGAATTCTCGTTTTTGGATTCTCTTATCATGCCACCTTTTAACCTTTTCTTTAAACACGTTGGCATTTTCATAGGCTTGCGTCCTCCATTGATCTAGTGAGCTAATATCAAATAACCTCATTTCACCGGCAAGTTTAAAATCATAACTTAATTCTTTAATTTCCCAATAAGCTTTATATTCTAACTCGAGAGGTAAATGAAAAGCTTTTCTGTAGACCATTTTATATGTGGACATACCCATGTGATTCTTATAAGCAGTTCTATAAGCCCATAAAGCATCATCAAGTTTCTTAGACCAATTCTTTCTAGACCTATTGACAATCTTTTGCAATATTTTTTTTATTTATCATTTTGTTAATTCAACTTGGCCACTAGACTGAGGATGGTAAGGTGATGCAATTCTGTGGTTAAGATCGTATTTAGTTAAGAGTTTATGGAAATCATCATGAATAAAATGTTAACCACCAATAGTCATTAAATATCTAGGGACTCCAAACCTTGGGAAGATGATGTCTTTAAGCATTTTAATAGTGGTGTTATGATCAACACTACTAGTTGGAATAGCTTCTACCCACTTAGTAACATATTCAACAACAACTAAAATATGAGTATACCAATTAGAGGAAGGAAAAGGTCCCACAAAATCAAAGCCCCAGACATCAACCGGTTCAATAGCAAGTGAATAGTTCATATGCATTTCCTCATGTTCACCAATATTAACAACTCTCCGCATTCATCACAAGAAAGGTTATACTTATGCACATCTTTAAAAAGAGTAGGCCAATAGAAACCAGATTGTAATACCTCGTGTGCAGTTGTGTCATTGGCATGGTGTCCTCCGTAGGACTTGAAATGACACTTCCATAGGATCCGCTCATGTTCATGCTCACGTATACAATGCCTAATAACACCATCTACCCCTTCTTTATAAAGACGTGGGTCATCCCAAAAGTGATGTTGTAAATCATAGAAGAATTTTTTATTTTGTTCATAGGCGAAGCTAGGCGGAATATATTTAAGAACAATGTAATTAGCATATTATGCATGCCAAGGAGTACTACGTGAAGTATTTATAACAGCAAGTTGCTCATCAGGAAAATTATCATCAATAGGCAGTGGGTCATCAAGAACATTTTCCATCCTAAACACAATATCTACTACAGGTTTTTAGCTCATTTCCTATTAATGATACACAAGTCTAATTCTTGGAGTAATAGCGCCCATCTGATAAGTTTAGGTTTAGCATCTTTATTTTTAAAAGGTATTTAATAGCAGCATTCTCAGTGTGAATAGTTACTTTAGAATCATCAATATAAGGTTTAGACTTATCACATGCAAACCCAAGTGCTAAAAATTGTGTTTCAGTAGTAGCATAATTTCTTTGAGCAGTATCTAGGGTCTTACTAGCATAATGAATACCATTCAATTTCTTGTCTACCCTTTGCCCTAGAACAACACCAACAACATAATCACTAGAATCACACATAATTTCAAAGGGTAGGTTCCAATCTGCTGGTTGAATAAATGGTGTACAAATTAAGGCTTTCTTACGTATTTCAAAGGCTTCTACACAATCTGTTGGGGAACGTTGCATGGGAAACAAATTTTTCCCTACGCACACGCAATACCTATCCATGGTGATGATCATCTACGAGAGGGAGAGTGAATCTACATACCCTTGTAGATCTCTAAGCGGAAGCGTATATAACACGGTTGATGTAGTGGAACATCGTCATGATCCAAATCGCAGCCCGTCCCGTGATCTCATCATGGTCCGTCCCGCGATCCCATCACGATCCATCCAAATCTAGTGCCGAACGGATGACACCTCCACGTTCAGCACACGTACAGCTCGATGACGATCCCCGCCCTGTTGATCCAGCAAGAGGGGCGGAGAGGTAGATGAGTTCTCCAGCACGGCGGCGTGGTGGTGGTGGTGGTGAACTAATCCTGCACAGCTTCGCCTAAACACCGTCGAAGTAGACTAGAGGAGAAAAAGATCTAGAGAGAAGTAGAGGGAGCACGTGGCAATTAGGTTTTTTTGCCCTCACCTCTAAAACCTCTTGTATATATAGGAGGAGGAGGGGAGAGGAGGAAACCTTGGCCTCCACTCCAAGGAGGTTCGGCCGAGACCACAAGGGAGGAATCCACCTCCCACGAGGGAGGTGGAATCCTATTAGGACTTCTTCCTAATTTGGCCCTTTTGCCTTTTTTCCTTTATACTTTTCGCATAGGCCCTTGAGAGAGACTTTGGCCAGACCACCAGGGGCTGGTCCACCTCCTCTCATAGCCCATGAGCCTCGTGGGTCGTCACACCCCTCCCGGTGGTCCTCCAGCACCCTCCCGGCACTCCCAGTACACTACCGATGAGCCCGAAACCTTTCCGTTGACCAAAACAGGAGTTCCTATATATCAATCTTTACCACCGGACCATTCCGGAGCTCCTTGTGACTTCCATCCGGGACTCCGAACAACCTTTGGTCACCAACACCTATAACTCAACTATACCGAAACGTCACCGAACCTTAAGTATGCACACCCTTCGGGTTCGAGAACTATGCATACATGACCTAAGACACTCCCCGGTCAATAAACAATAGCGGGACCTGGATGTCCATATTGGCTCCTACATATTCTACGAAGATCTCTATCGGTTGAACCTCTATGTTAAGGATTCAGTTAATTCCGTATGATGTTCCCTTTGTCCTTCGGTATGTTACTTGCCCGAGGTTGATCGTCGGTATCTTCATACCTAGTTCAATCTCGTTACCAACAAGTATCTTTACTCATTTCATAATACAATATCCCATTAATAAGTCCTTAGGGACATTTCTTACAAGGCTTTTGTTGATGTTGTATTACCGAGTCGGCTCCGAGATACCTCTTCGTCACGCGGAGTGACGAATCCTAGTCTTGATCCATGCCAACCCAACAAACACCTTTGGAGATACCTGTAGAGCACCTTTAGAGTCACCCAGTAACGTTGCCATGTTTGATACACACAAGGTATTCCTCCAGTGTCCGGGAGTTGCATGATCTCATGGTCATAGGAACAAATACATTGACATGCAGAAAACAATAGCAATAAACTGACATGATCATATGCTACGTTTATAGTTTGGGTCTTGTCCATCACATCATTCTCCTAATGATGTGATCCCGTTATCAAGTGACAACACTTGCCTATGGCCAGCAAACCTTGACCATCTTTGATCAACAAGCTAGTCAACTAGAGGCTCACTAGGGATAGTGTGTTGTCTATGTATCCACCCATGTATTTGAGTTTCCAATTAATACAGTTCTAGCATGGATAATAAACGATTATCATGAACAAGGAAATATAATAATAACCAATTTATTATTGCCTCTAGGGCATATTTCCCACAGTCTCCCACTTGCACTAGAGTCAATAATCTAGTTCACATCACTTGTGATTGTAATGAATCTAACACCCATACAGTTCTAGGGTTCGATCATGTCTTGTTTGTGAAAGAGGTTTTTAGTCAGCGGGTCTGAACCTTTCAGATCCATGTGTGCTTTAAAAATCTCTATGTCATCCTATAGATGCTGCTACCACGCGCCATTTGGAACTATTCCAAATGACTGCTCCACTATACAAATCCAGTATACTACTCAGAGTCATCCAGATTTATGTAAAAGCTTGCATCAACATAACCCTTTACGACAAACTCTTTTATCACCTCCATAATTGAGAAAAATTCCTTAGTCCAATAGTTACTAAGGATAATTTTGACCGTTGTTCAGTGATTCAATCCTGAATCACTACTGTACCCCTTGACAGATTCATGGAAAGGCACACATCAAGTGCGGTAGACAACATAGCATACTATAGAGCCTACGTCTAATGCATAGGGGCCGACCTTCGTCCTTTGTCTTTCTTCTGTCGTGGTCGAGCTTTGAGTTTTACTCAAATTCTCACCCTACAACACAACCAAGAACTCCTTCTTGGCCGATCTATTTTGAACTCCTTCAAAAACTTGTCAAGGCATGCATTTCGTTGAAATTTCTATTAAGCGCTTTGATCTATCTCCATAGATCTTGATGCTGAATGTTCAAGTAGCTTAATCTAGGCTTTCCTTTGAAAAACTCCTTTCAAACAACCCTTTATGCTTTCCCGAAATTATACATTATTTCCGATCAAGAATATGTCAACCACATATACTCATGAGAAATTCTATAGTGCTCCCACTCACTTCTTTGGAAATACAAGTTTCTCACAAACCTTGTATAAACCCAAAAACTTTGATCATCTCATCAAAGCGTATATTCCGACTCCGATATGCTTGCACCAGTCCATAGAAGGATCGCTGGAGTTTGCATACTTGTTAGCATCCTTAGGATTGACAAAACCTTCTGGTTGTATCACATACAATCTTTTCTCAAGGAAACCGTCGAGGAAACAATGTTTTGACATCCTATGTGCAAGATTTCATAAATAATGCAGCAACTGCTAACATAATTCCAATAGACTTTTAGCATCGCTACAAGTGAGGAAGTCTCATCATAGTCAACTCTTTCAACTTGTCGGAAACATCTTTGCGACAAGTCGAGCTTTCTTAATGGTGACTTTTCACCATCATCGTTTGTCTTCCTTTTAAAGATCCATTTGTACTTAACAGTCTTACGACCATCAAGTAGTTCTTCCAAAGTCCACACTTTGTTTTCATACATGGAACCTCTCTCGGATGTTATGGTCTCCAATCATTTGCCGGAATCTGGGTCCACCATCGCTTCTCCATAGCTCGTAGGTTCATTGTTGTCCAACAACATGACCTCCATGACAGGGTTACCGTACCACTCTGTAGCAGTATGTGACCTTGTCGACCTACGAGGTTTGTAGTAACTTGATCCGAAGTTTTCATGATCAGTATCATTAGCTTCCACTTCAATTGGTGCAGGCACCACAGGAACAACTTCCTCCGCCATGCTACACACTGGTTGAAGTGACGGTTCAATAACCTCAACAAGTTCCACCATCCTCCCACTAAATTCTTTCGAGAGAAACTTTTTCTTGAGAACGGACCCGTTTCTACAAACAAACACTTTGATTTCGGATCTGAGAGAGGAGGTATACCCAACTGTTTTGGGTGTCCTATGAAGATGCATTTATCCGCTTTGGGTTCGAGCTTATCACGCTGAAACTTTTTCACATAAGCGTCGCAGCCCCAAAGTTTTAAGAAACGACAGCTTAGTTTTCTCCAAACCATAGTTCACATGGTGTCTTCTCAATGGAATTACGTGGTGCCCTATTTAAAGTCAATGGGGTTGTCTCTAATGCCTAACCGAAAAATAATAGTAATAATTTGATAAGATACATCATAGTATGCACCATATCCAATAGGGTATGGCTATGACGTTCGGACACACCATCACACAATGGTGTTCCAGGTGGATTTAGTTGTGAAACAATTTCCACATTGTCTTAAATGAGTACCAAACTTGCAACTCAGATATTCATCTCCACGATCATATCATAGACATTTTATCCTCTTGTCAGAACGATCGTCAACTTCACTCTGAAATTACTTGAACCTTTCAATAATTCATACTTGTGTTTCATCAAGTAAATCTACTCAAATCATATGTGAAGTAAGAACACAATGATATCCACTGCGTGCCTCAACACTCATTGGACTGTATACATCAAAATGTATTACTTCCAACAAGTTACTCTCTTGTTGCATCTCACTAGAAAACGAGGCTTCCAGTCATCTTGCCCATGATTTGCATGTCTCAAGTGATTCAAAATCAAGTGAGACCAAACGATGCATCTGCATGGAGTTTCTTTATGCATTCACACCAATAGGCATGGTTCACATGTCTCAAACGATTCAAAAACGCGTGAGTCCAAAGATCCATCAGTATGGAGCTTCTTCATGCGTTTTACACCAATATAACTCAAGCGACAGTGCCACAAGTAAGTGGTACTATCATTACTACTTTGTATCTTTTGGCATCAGATATTATGAACATGTGTATCACTACGATCGAGATTCAATAAACCATTCATTTTAGTTGCAAGACCATTGAAGGTATTAATCAAATAAACAGAGTAACCATTATTCTTTTTAAATGAATAACCGTATTGCGATAAACACAATCTAATCATGTCTATGCTCAACGCAAACACCAAATAACAATTATTTAGGTTTAACACTAAACCCGATGGTAGAGGGAGCATGCGATGTTTGATCACATCAACCTCGAAAACACTTCCAACACATATTGTTACCTTGCCTCTAGCTAGTATCCGTTTATTCCATAGCTTTTATTTCGAGTTACTAACACTTCGCAACCGAACCGGTATCTAATACCCTGGTGCTACTAGGAGTACTAGTAAAGTACACATCAATATAATGTATATCCAATATACCTTTGTCGACTTTGACAGCCTTCTCATCTACCAAGTATCTAGGGTAGTTCCACTTCAGTGACCGTTCCCCTCATTACAGAAGCACTTAGTCTCGGGTTTGGGTTCAACCTTGGGTTTCTTCACTAGAGCAGCAACTGGTTTGCCGTTTCATGAAGTACCCCTTCTTGTCCTTGCCCTTCTTGAAACTAGTGGTTTTACTAACCATCAACAATTGATGCTCCTACTTGATTTCTACTTTCGCGGTGTCAAACATCGCGAATAGCTCAAGGATCATCATATCTATCCTTGCCATGTTATAGTTCATCACGAAGCTCTATTAGTTTGGTGGCAGCGATTTTGGAGAATCATCACTATCTCATCTGGAATATCAACTCCCACTCGATTCAAGCGATCGTAGTACTCAGACAATCTGAGCACATGCTCAACGAATGAGCTTTTTCTCCCTTACTTTGTAGACATATAATCTTGTCGGAGGTATTATAACTCTCAACAAGGGCACGAGCATGAAATCCCAATTTCATTTCTTGGAACATATCATATGTTTCGTGACGTTCAAAACGTCTTCGACACCTCAATTCTAAGACATTAAGCATTACGCATTAAACTATCACATATTTATCAAAAATGTGTATATCAGATGTTCGCAACATCCAAAGATGACGCTCGAGGTTCAGCACACCGAGCGGTGCATTAGGGACATAAGCCTTGTGTGCAGCAATGAGGACAATCCTCAGTTTACGGTCCCAGTCCGCATAATTTCCACTATCAATTTTCAACTAAATTTTCTCTAGGAACATATCTAAAACAGTAGAGCTACAACGCAAGCTACAACATAATTTGCAAAGACCTTTTGACTATGTTCATGATAATTAGTTCAATTAATCATATTACTTAAGAACTCCCACTCAAATTGACATCCCTCTAGTCATTCGAGTGTCGCATGATCCAAATTCACTAACTCAAGTCCGATCATCACGTGAGTTGAGTTTAGCTTCAATGGTGAACATATCCATGTTGATCATATCAACTATACGATTCATGCTCGACCTTTCGGTCTCTTGTGTTCTGAGGCCATGTTTGTACATGCTTGGCTCGTCAAGTTTAACCCGAATGTTTTGTGTGTGAAATTGTTTCGCACCCATTGTATGTGAACGTCGAGTCTATCACACCCGATCATCATGTGGTGTCCCGAAACGACGAATTGTCGCAACAGTGCACAGTCGGGGAGAACACAATTTTATCTTGAAATTTTAGTGAGGGATCACCTTATAATGCTACCGTCGTCCTAAGCAAAATAAGGTGCATAAAAGGATTAACATCACATGAAAATCATAAGTGACATGATATGGCCATGAACTTTTGCTTCTTGATCTCCATCACCAAAGCACCAGCATGATCTCCCTCGTCATTGGCGCCGCACCATGATCTCCATCTTCATGATCGCAATCATCGTGCCGCCATCGAGGTTGTCGCGCTATCTATGGTATTATTACTAAAGCTACAACCTAGCGAAATAGTAAAAACATCAGCAAGCACAAACGTTAGTTTAAAGACAACCCTATGGCTCCTGCCGGTTGCCGTAGCATCGACGTGCAAGTCGATGTTTAACTATTACAACATGATCATCTCATACAGACAATATATCATATCATGTCTTTGGCCATATCACATCACATGCATACCGTGCAAAAACAAGTTAGACCTCCTCTAATTTGTTGTTGCATGTTTTACGTGGCTGCTATGGGTATCTAGTATGATCACATCTTACTTACACAAAGCCACAACGGTGATATGCAAATTGCTATTTAACCTTCTCCAAGAACCGCCTCGGTCCAATCCGATTCAACTAAAGTTGAAGAAACAGACACCCGCCAGTCATCTTTATGCAACAAGTTGCATGTCAGTCGATGAAACCGGTCTCTCGTAAGCGTACAAGTAAAGTTGGTCTGGTCCGCTTCAATCCAAAAATGTCGTTCAATGAAGAAAAGACTAAGGAGGGTAGAAAGTTGAGCATCAACGCCCACAAACTCTTTTGTGTTCTACTCGAGATATCATCTACACATGAACCTAGCTTATGATGCCACTGTTTGGGAACGTTGCATGGGAAACAAAAATTTTCCTATGCACACGCAATACCTATCCATGGTGATGATCATCTAGAAGAGGGAGAGTGAATCTACATACCCTTGTAGATCTCTAAGCGGAAGCGTATATAACGCGGTTGATATAGTGGAACATCTTTGTTAGGGCATATTCATGCCTAAGTAATTTTGATGATTGATGACAGTACCATAAATGACTAATCGTGTGCATTAAACTTTCAGATAATACATGTCAACGGCACAAGACGATTCGGCACCCTGCGTGGAACAGAAGCACGACGTCCTCTACGATTCTCTTTCTTTAAGAGGGGATCCGTAGTGGAAAGGTTTGGGTGGAATCAATTTTGCACGCACACACTTTATCTCCTTCCCCTTTCCATGCAACTTTGGAGCGTTTCCCGCCGCTGGTTTATCTCCTCTTGCAAAAAGGTCTCCTAGCGGTAGTATCGCTGGGCCTAGCGGTAGTACCGCTAGAGCTGGCGGTAGTACCGTTGTGATGGCGGTAGTACCGCCCCTGGTCACCGGTAGTACCGCTCCAGGAACTTAGTACTGCCTTCCTAGCGGTTGTACTTCGTTGGACCTTTTGCGAAGACTTTCTTGGCGGTGGTTGGCCCAGTAGTGCCTCTGCACTACCATGGGCTGAGCGGTAGTACCACTGCAGCCAGCGGTAGTACCGCTGGAGTGCTAGCGGTAGTACCGCTACAGCCAGTGGTAGTACCGCTGCAGCTAGCGGTAGTACCGCTGGGCTCGGGCTGTGAGTGGGAAAACGGTTGGATTCCCCCCCACTATATAAAGGGTTCTTCTTGCTCTAGAACCCCACCTTTGACCCTCCCAAGCTCCATTGTTACTCCCTAAGCTCAAAAGTGCCCGATCTCTCTCCCTAGCCAATCAAACTTATTGATTTCCTAGGGATTGGTTGAGAAGGCCTAGATCTACAATTCCACCAAGAGAAAATTGATTCCCCCCACTAATCCCTTGCGGATCTTGTTACTCTTGGGTGTTAGAGCACCCTAGACGGTTGAGGTCACCTCGGAGCCACATTCCATTGTGGTTGAAGCTCCGTGGTCTTGTTGGGAGCCTCCAAGCTTTGTGTGGAGTTTTCCCCAACCTTGTTTGTAAAGGTTCGGTTGCCGCCTTCAGGGGCACCTATAGTGGAATCACGGTACCTTGCATTGTGCGAGGGCGTGAGGAGAATACGGTGGCGCTAGCGGCTTATTGGGGAGCATTGTGCCTCCACACCGCTCCAACGGAGACGTACTTCCTGTCAAAGGGAAGGAACTTCGGTAACACATCCTCGTCTTCATTGGTTCCACTTGCGGTTATCTCTAACCTTTACATTGTGTATGCATTTGTTATTGTCTATCTCTTGCTTGCCTTAGTACTTATAGTTGGTAGCATCATATAGGTTCACTTCCTTGTTGTCATTTTAGAGAACCTTTATGTTGCTAACCCTAACTTCCTAAGATGAATTAAAAAGTGGTCGTTGCCTATTCACCCCCCCTCTAGTCAAGCATATCGATCCTTTCAATTGGTATCAGAGCCACATCTCTTTATTAAGGGTTTCACCACCCAAAGAGTATGGAAGATGATGAGGGAGTTCCCCGTGGGCAACCCGAGGCCATGGACTTGACTTCAGTCACAAGGGACGACTTGAATACGGCTATGGCCGCCCTCAAGATGTCCTTGACGAACGAAGTCAAGACCATGCTTAAAGAGTTAATTGAGGGAATTAAAGGTTCTCCCGAACCGGCATTGGTGGTTAAACCCGCCAACACAGATTCGGAGGCCAATTCCTCTAAGGAAATGGATAAAGGTATGCAACCTTCTCCTCCTCTCGAAAATGATGGGAATGGAACCTATGCCTTAGTTCCACCTCTCATGGTCTATGGAGGACCTGTTCCCACACCACGTCTTAACCCTGTTGGTCCTCCTCCTAATCTTGTAAAGGGTGATTTTGCTAACTGGGTATTTTCTATTAAGTCTCATTTGAATCACAGCTCAACGAACTTATGGAGAATCATCGAGAAGGGTACTATCCCCATGACCCAAGCAACCTCACTCGAAGAGAAGAAGCAGACACTCAATATAATCACTCCGCATTGTTTATTCTTCAATCTGCAGTACCTCGTGAAGATCTTCCTCACTTGTGCCCCTTCACTCTGGCTAAGGACTGTTGGGAGCACATTATGGTGTTGTACAAGGGAAGCTCAAGCATTCAACGGTCCAACTATGAAGTGGTACTTGATAAGGCCGATGAGTTTGTGATGAAGGAAGATGAGGACCCTCGTGATCTCTATCGAAGGGTGACTGCTATTGCTGTGGCTCTCAAGGATCATGGGAGCAAGGATGTGGATGATACATGGGTGAAGCGCAAGTTTCTCAAGGCCATCATGCCTTTCAACAAAGCCATGTCATCAGTCATTCGCCAACGACCAGATTTCCACTCCTTGTCTTCTAGTGAGGTGTTGGATGAATTCATTGCAATGTCAATCATGAACGAGACAGCTGACAATGCACTTGCTCGAGTTCGTTCAAAGACAGCTTCACCTAACCTTGCTTTAAAGGCAAAAGCTGCTTCTGAAGAAGAAGAAGAGGATGAGGAAGAGGAGAGCTTCCCTGAAGACACTAAGTATGCTTATCACGAGCACATGGCTCTTGCATCAAGGAAATTCTGGGGCAACAAGAGGAACTCAAGACCCAACTTCACCAAGAACAACTCAAGTGGGTTAAAATGCAAGCAACGAGTGAGGACATGCTATAACTGTGGTAATGTGAGTCACTTCATGGCAGAATGTCCCTATGAGAAGAGGGAAGACAACGGGGGCAAGCTCATTCGCAAAGACAAAACCAAGTCATTCCCTAACAAGAACAACTTTGTGAAGAAACCCCACCCAAAGGGTATGGTGGCACTTGAAGAGTACCCCTCCGATGATGATGACGATGACGATATGATGGCAACTGCAACTTTTGCCTTTGCCACCCCTTCTGCCAAGAATGTGTCTCTCTTCAACGCCCCCAACGAGAACCACATCGCCAAGTGCCTCATGGCTAAAGGTATCGATCAGGTAACCCCCATCATTAAGACCAACATCACTACTGCTCCTTCATTATTGAATTGTGTTGATGATAGTGATGTTGTGGAACTTAATGAGCATGGTCTTGACAAATTTCTGTGCACAATCAAGGGAGAACCCAAGAAGCACTTTGTTGCTCTCTTGGAACAACTAGGTGAGGCTAATGACCTCATCGAGTCTCATGAGGAGACCATCTCTGAGCTTCAAGGACATAGTCGTGACTATGCCGATGAGATTGCTGAACTATCTATTGCACTAGAAAAGGAGCGCAGTCGTCGTTTGGCTCTTGAGGAGTCATACAACGATGACTGCGCTAAATTGCAAAAGGAACTAGATCATGCTACTGTTCTTACTCGTATGCTTAAGTCTGAAAAGGATGCTCTTGGGGTTGGCCATGACAGACTCAAAGTGGAGTTTGACAAACTTGACAAGGCTCACAAGGTCTTGAAAGGTGCTCATTTCGCCCTGAAAGAGTCTCATGATCAACTCCAAGCAAAGCTTACCAAGGAAATCTCTACGTGTCCTCCTTTCGTTTTAATTGATAATGCTTGTACAACTAACCCTAGTTGTGAGCATGTACACCTTGTGGAGGAAAATGCCAAGTTGAAGGAGAAACTTGAGAAGGGCCTTGTGTCATGCATCCAAGGCGAGAAGAACCTGAAAGACCTCTTGAGCAATCAAAAGGGTGTGGTAGGAAAGGAGGGACTTGGACATACATCCAAGTCAAAAAGAAAAAGGAAGAACAGGAACAAATGACCCCCTACCCTCATGGACATCTTTGTCAAAGAGGGCGAAGGGACTCAGGAGGTGAACAGGAACACGGTGGACGATGGTAGCGCCAAGAAGGGCAAAACCATTCATACCAACACAGCCGACAAACTCAATCCTTCCTATGTTTTATGTCGTGCTAGCGATGGGCATGTTTATGCCAGATTTGTTGGATCTTACTATGAGTCCATTGAATGGGCTATTTGGGTTCCTAAGACCCTTGTCTCTAAAATTAAAGGACCTATTCAAAAATGGGTACCTAAAACCAAGCCTTGATCTATTGCAGGAGTTTGCTTCCGGTGGGGTGTCATGGTTGCTCGATAGTGGAGCAACAGATCATATGACCGGAAGCAAGGACTTAGTGGTGGATGTGCATCCTTCTCCATCTATGCCCACCCATGTCCAATTCGCCGATGCATCATCGTCAAAGGTATTGGGATTTGGTAAGGTGGTCATCTCTCAAGAGTTATCTATTGAGAAGGTCATGCTTGTTGAGTCCCTTGCTTACAATTTACTTTCGGTTCGTCAACTTGCAATTATGGGTTTTTCCACATTCTTTAATCTTGATACTGTGGTCCTTTTGTGGAGAAAGACTCTTAAAGTAGCCTATGTTGGATATGTCGAAAATGGTCTCTATGTGGTGAACTTTTCAAAGCGACCCACTAAGACTGCAACTTGTCTAATGGCTAAAGTTGATGCGGGCTGGCTTTGGCATCGCCGACTAGCTCATGTCAATATGAGATCTTTGCAAAGTCTCCTCAAACGGGACCATATTCGTGGACTAACGAATGTGAGTTTTGCCACAGATCGTGCGTGCAGTGCCTGCATTGAAGGAAAGATTCATGAAACTGCTCATCGTCCAACGACTCTCATTTACACTAAGAGGCCGTTGGAGCTTCTCCATATGGATCTTTTCAGTCCTCCATCATTTGACAGTCTTGGAGGCAGAAAGTACTGCTTGGTGATTGTTGATGACTACTCAAGATACACCTGGGTATATTTCTTCAAGAGGAAGAGTGAGACTCAACAAACTGTCATCAACTTTGCTAATGAAGCTCAACGTCAACATGAAGCAAAGATTTTGATGATTAGAAGTGACAACTGCACCGAGTTCAAGAACTACACCTTGGATGAGTTTCTAGGTGATGAGTAAATAAAACATCAATATTCAGCACCATATACCCCTCAACAAAATGGTGTGGCGGAAAGGAAGAACCGGACATTGATGGATGCTGCAAGAACAATAATGGCAGAATTCAAATCTCCATATAAATTTTGGGCAGAAGCCATCAACACAGCATGTCATGCATCCAATAGGCTCTATATCCGCAAAGGCTTGAACAAGACCCCATATGAGATTCTCACCGGAAACAAACCCAATCTCAATTAGTGTCGGGTATTCGGTTGTAAGTGTTTCATTCTCAAGAAAGGTGCACGTTTAGCTAAATTTGATTCTAGAGCACAAGAGGGCATCTTTGTTGGTTATGCTACAAACTCTCATGCTTACCGTGTCCTCAGCAAGTCCACTGGGCTCATTGAGGAGACATGTAACATGGAGTTTGATGAAAATAATGGCTCCCAAGTGGAGCAAAGTGGTTTTCGTGATGTAGGTGATGAAATTCCTCCCCAAGCCATAAGAAGAATGGGGATTGGTCAAATACTCCTCATTATGGAACCCCTTGTGGCCGAAGGAGAAGGACAATGCTCTACTCAAGTGGAGCCATCATCCTCACAAGCCCCACACGCTTCCGATGAACAAAGAGAAGACCCTCAACCAGTTGAGCAAGCTCAAGGACAAGATCAATTGCCCAAAGATGGTGATGTGTCCCATGATGTACAAGCGCTTACCCAAGGTTCTGAACCTGCTCAAGATCAAGATCAAGTGCAACTACAAGATCCAGACCAAATAGAAGCACAAGATCAAGATCAAGAACAACCACAAGTACAAGGACAAACCAGTGAACCTGCTCAAGTCGAAAATCAAGTTCATCAGGATGCTGTCTCTCAATTCCCTTCTGCAGCGCCAAAAAGGGTTACTGGTGCCAAGGGAGGTTCAAAATGCAAGGGCAAGCAAAGTACTCAAGTCGATGCTCCCCAGTTATCCAATGTAGAACTCTTGGAGCATCATGCAGCCAAGATTGCGAACAAGCTAAGAGTCAAGTCACATCTTATGAAGAATGTGCTTGGCAGTTTAAAAAGGGGAGTACCCACTCGTCAACAGATTTGGAATTATTGTGAGCATCACGCGTTTGTTTCGTATTGTGAACCTCAACAGGTACAGGAAGCGCTCGATGATGAGGATTGGCTTATGGCCATGCATGAAGAACTCAACAACTTCGAGCGTAATCAAGTGTGGGATTTAGTGCCAAGACCAAAGGAGGAACATATTGTCATCGGGACCAAATGGATTTTCAAAAACAAGCAAGATGCCAATGGGATTGTGATTCGAAACAAGGCAAGATTCGTGGCTCAAGGCTACTCCCAAGTCGAGGGTATCGACTATGATGAAACCTTTGCCCCTGTTGCTCGGCTAGAATCTATTCGCATGCTGCTTGCATTTGCTTCTCATCATAATTTCAGATTACAACAAATGGATGTGAAAAGTGCTTTCCTTAATGGTCCTTTAAATGAGTTGGTCTATGTCAAACAATCCCCGGGATTCAAACATCCCAAGCTCCCCAATCATGTGTACAAACTTAATAAGGCACTCTAGGGCCTTAAACAAGCCCCACGTGTGTGGTATGAGTACCTTACTGAGTTGTTACAAGATTGTGGGTTTGAAATTGGGAAGATAGATCCCACTCTTTTTACGAAGAGGGTTAAAGGGGATTTGTTCATATGCCAACTATATGTTGATGATATCATTTTTGGTTCTCCTAACGTTTCTTTCAATGAAGAATTTGCTGCACTAATGACTGAGAAATTTGAGATGTCTATGATGGGTGAGTTGAAGTTCTTCCTCGGATTCGAGATTAAACAAGGCTTAGAAGGGACCTTCATCAAACAAGCCAAGTACACTCAAGACATGCTCAAGAGGTTCGAGCTAGAGGATGTCAAGCCGGTCAAGTTCCCCATGGCAACAACATGCAAGCTTGACAGTGATCCCAATGGTAAAGCAGTGGATCAAAAGGTATATCGCTCCATGATTGGATCCCTCCTTTACCTTTGTGCATCTAGACTAGATATTATGTTGAGTGTAGGGATTTGTGCACGGTTTCAATCCGCACCAAAAGAAAGTCATTTTATGGCTGTTAAGCGAATCTTTCGATATTTGGCTCATACCCCAAACTTTGGTCTATGGTATCCCAAAGGAGAAAACTTCAACCTAGTGGGCTATTCTGACTCAGATTGGGCCGAAGATTGTGTGGAGAGGAAGTTAACTTCTGGAGGATGCCAATTCCTTGGTCGCTCACTCGTAAGTTGGTCTTCAAAGAAGCAGAATTGTGTCTCACTATCATCCACCGAAGCTGAGTATGTGGCAGCTGCAAGTTGTTGTGTACAGTTGCTATGGACGAGGCAAACTTTAAAGGATTACGGTGTCACTTGAGACAAAGTGCCTCTTCTATGTGACAATCAAAGTGCTATCAAGATTTCCCTCAATCTGGTGCAACATAGCAAGACCAAGCATATTGATATTCGTCATCACTTCATTCGTGAAAATATCAAGCAAGGTGATATTGAGGTTCACTTCATCAACACTGAAGAGCAACTTGTAGATATTTTCACTAAGCCCCTAGATGAAGCAAGGTTCCGGGAGTTAAGCATGAGCTAAATATCATTGATTCAAGTAATGTGGATTGAAACAAGGCAATTTGCACCTCACTATGCATTACATCCTGTTCTAGATGTAGGCATGGACATAGGGGGAGTGTTGTTCTCTCAATGAACTTTCCCTCCCCCATTATGCACAAATCGGTCAAGTCTTTCACTTTGGCCATTACTAAATGGCACTAGTGCTTCAAAGACGAGCTTTGGTCATGAACCCAAGGATAATTCCTCGCGGTGTCATACCTTTGTTGGTGTTATCTTGTTATTACACTGACTAGTCGTTGCCCATGTCATTTCCATGAAATCCTATGTCTCGTTACGCCATTTTGAGCGGTACTACCGCCAGGACCCCGGCGGTACTACCGCCAGGACCCCGGCGGTACTACCGCCAGGACCCCGGCGGTACTACCGCCAGGACCCCAGCCTATCACGACTTGACTAGGGCTTTTTAGGGTTGTCTCAAAGGGGGAGCGGTACTACCGCTAGGGGGAGCGGTACTACCGCTAGGACCCCAGCGGTACTACTGCCAGGGGGAGCGGTACTACCGCCAGGACAACGGTACTGCCGCTAGGACCTCGGTGGTACTACCGCTGGGCCTGTACCCCTTGGGCTATATAAAGGAGGGGGAGCCCATTTTTCTTGCCCTGTTTCTTCTTCCTCGTGGCTCTTCCTTCCTCTACTCCGAACTCTCCCATTTGGATCTCTCTCTGCGGAGCCCCTTCTCTCCCTTGAGTTGGAGGGTTTGCTCTTCTCCTCCTTCCTCCGTCAAGTGCCATGGACGCCGGTAAAGCTCCTCACTTTATTCTCTTGGTTGGTGTTTTCTTGTTCTAGGGTTAGGAGCTTGGTGATTTGGATCCATGGCTATGATTTGTGCTTAGTTTTTGGATGGAACGAAGGAGATATACTAAGGGAGTTTAGTTTCTATGATTCCTTGCATTTATTTTGACATGCCCTAGTTCTCCATGTTTTAGATCAAGTACTTCCTATCATACTTCCCTTGGATTAGATCTAAAAACTTGAATACCTTTGACTAGGCGTGTCTCCATCTAGATGTTCTTGAGGTCCCCATGTGTTAGGGCTATGGTGTTTCTTGTAGTGGGTTTATGCAGTAGCCGTGGACCTCTTGAATCAAATCTAGCTGTTCTTGTGGGTTTCTTTATATTCAGATCTGAAAGTCAACTCCCTAGCAGTACTACCGCCACCCTGGCGGTACTACCTCTAGGACCCAAGCCATACTACCGCCAGGGGTAGCGGTACTACCGACAGGACCCCAGCAGTACTATCGCCAGGGGTAGCGGTACTACCGCCAGGACCCCAGCGGTACTACCGCCAGGAGGATATTTTTCTTTGTGTTTGGAAATGTGTGTTTATTCTTATGATTCTTTTGACCATTGCCTTGACTCCTCCTGTCGCTCTTTTTGGGTGTGTGTCTTGTGTGTCACAGGTGGTGCTCGCCACTCGAATCCCGCACGTAGCACCCAACCCAAGCAGTATCGCTCTTCAGAGGCTCCAGAGGGTTCCGCCACCTCCAGTATGAATCCCCAGAAGAGGTCCTTCAACAAGCCTGCTACCAAGAACAAAGGGATCAACATTCGCACTATGCCCGCTAGGGATTTTCTGGTATTCCGCACCCACAATCACTATCTTGAAGACAAGGCTCAGATCAAGAACATCTAGTATGTTTGGTCACGGGATCACTGCATGATCTATCGCGACATCATCAAGCCCTTCAAGATCACTACAAGAAATATGTCAACTAACGACCTTTTGTTAGTGACGCTGGAAGGAATGGTCATATATCTATGACCATTTGACATCATTTGGTCGTAAGCTGTCTGGAGGGGTCCTAGCCCCAAAAACCAACGACCATTTTCATCAGAAAGGTCATCACTTGCTTACTGGAAAAGGTCATAAAGCGGACACCACCTGGCACTGCCTTATTTCTAGGTGATAATGACCAATATGAATGGTCGTTACTAAATAGTTCGAATGCACTAGGCTGGTTACGCAGCCACCTCAGCAGCCTCGCTTACTTGTCACTCAGGCAGGACCCATTTGACAGGCAGGTGAGGGGGCGAAAAAACATGCGCGAGCCTCGCTTAATTCCCGTGGGACTCGAACCCACGACCGAGCGTTTCCGCTAAGTGTTTGCTACCGCTGGGCTAGAGAGGGACTGTTGCTCAGGTATCGGTATTTGGTGGTATATTATCTTAAATCACGGGTCTCTCGTATCATTGGCAACTGGGACGGCCAACACTTGGCCAACACTTAGCCAATTTCCGACGAGCAAATCTAGATCTCGGGGGCGGCAGCGACCGACGGGGACGGGGCGGCGGCAATCGACGGGGGCGGTGACCAGCGGTGGTGGTGCTGACGCCACGGCCACCTCACCCATCGGCAGTGGTGGTGGTGCCGACGCCACGGCCACCTCGGCCACGCCTCGGCCACGATGTCGCCGCCCGGCCAGTGGTGGTGCCGCTCGCCTCAACCACCTCGCCCACTGGTAGTGCTGGTGGTGCCGCTCGCCTCGGACAGCGACCTCCCCACACATGGGGGACTCGCCGCCGCCGAGCATGAGGGACTCACCGCCGAGCATGGGGGACTCGCTGCTACCGCCGGACAGAAGCTGGATTAGAAAAGGAGTTAGAAGGTTTTCGAAAGAACATATGAAAGGAGTTGATGAATTCATGCAATTTGTTCGGGAAATTTTTCCAAGGATACTGTCATTGTTTGCCCATGCTGTAATTGCCTCACCCGTTCGAGAAAAGCTCAAGGAGTAGTGGAAGATCATCTTGTTCTTAATGGGATGACCAACACATATGATAGATGGATATATCATGGAGAACCTTTAGCCGGACAACCTCAACGTATTGAATCTGATACACGGGCCCCTCATATGATGGGTGGTGGTGATGCTGGCATTAATTTTACGGAAAATATTTTGCGAGAGAATGCTGGTTTGGATGAAGAGGATGGGCATGAAGATGATAGGATTCCTGACCTATTGAAGGATCTGTATGATGCTGAAGATCGTGCTGATGGGCAGAAGTCGATGTTTGCTGAGGTGTTGGAGGAGGCTAAGCGCGCAGCTCATGAAGGGGGTAAATTTTCAAGATTTACCTTCATCGTGAAGTTACTCCACATCAAGTCTTTCTACCGGATTAGCAATGCTGCATTCAACGCAATACTTCGCCTTTTGACCTTGCAATTCCCTGATAGCTGTGTTCCCAGGTCTTATGATGAAGCGTTGAGCATAATCCGTAGGCTGGGCTAGGTTATGTTTCAATACATGGTAGCCCAAATAACTGTGTCTTGTTTCGGAAGGATTTTGCGAAGCATGACAACTATCCAAAATGCAATGCCTCAAGGTGGAAAGATGCTGATGGCAAGAAGTCAATACCAGAGAAGGTACTGAGGCACTTTCCATTGATACCAAGGCTGCAGCAGATGTTTATCTCGAAGAAATCATCGTTGGAGGTACAATGGCACAAGCTTCAGCGGCACCCTGTGGACAATGATCTGAGCCATCCAGCGGACGGAGAGGCATGGAAAAAATTTGACAGTGAACATGGAGATTTTTCTGCAGATCCAAGGAATATAAACTCGGCATTACCACAGATGGCTTTAATCTGTTTGGGAACATGAACACGTCTTATAGCATGTGGCCCGTTTTTGTGGTGCCGTACAACCTGCCACCATGGGCATGCATGGATCAACCCAACTTCATGATTTCACTGCTTATCCCGGGTCCTGAGTCTCCAGGAAAGTATTTTGATGTCTTTATGGAGCCCCTCGTAGAAGAACTGCTCCATCTCTGGACTGGTGTACGTACATACGATGCCTCTAGTCCGGAAGAAAAGTTCAATCTACGTGCTGCAGTCATATGGTCCATCCATGATTTCCCGGCACTGCACACTCTGTTTGGGAGGATCACAACGGGTTATCAGGCATGTGTCCATTGTGACAAAGACCCTTGCTCAAAGAGAATAAGGAGCAAGATCTGCTATATTGGGCACCACCGCTTTCTTCCCCGAAACCATCGCTGGAGAAGAAGAAAAGATTTTAATGGTGAGAATGAAACCCGTGACAAGCCAGCTAAATTCACTAAGGAAGAGCTGAAGCAGCAACTTGAGAAGGTGAAGGATGTGAGACCAGGAAAGCTTGCAAAGAAAAGAAAGCGCGCGGAAGGTCAATGTTGGGACCGGAGGTCTTGTTTGTGGGACCTCCCATACTAGGCTGGTCTGAAATTAAGGCATAATCTCGATGTAATGCACATTGAGAAAAACATATGTGAGAATCTGCTAGGGATGTTTCTGAATATTGAAGGGAAGACAAAGGACACGGTTAGTTCTAGGCTTGATTTGGAGGACATGGGCATAAGAGAATATTTGCATCTACAACATGATGAAGCTGAAGATACATTTGAAATGCCATGAGCATGGTATACAATGAGTAAAGAACAAAAGCTAGCATTCTGTGAATTCATAAGAGCGGTGATATTTCCAGATGGTTATGCTTCTAACCTAGAAAAGTTTGTTACTTCTCATGGATTCAAGCTTCCGTGGATTTTCACATCCTCCTCCAAAGGATTTTACCGGCTGGCTTCCGTGGAATCATGGACAGTGATATATATGAAGCGGTTGCTGAGATGGGAAAATTCTTTAGAGAATTGTGCTGCAAAACACTCAAGTTAACTGTTCTGGAAAGACTTGAAACAGAAATCCCAATTATTCTTTGCAAGCTCGAGAAGATTTTCCCTCCATCTTTCTTCACCGTGATGGTCCATTTGGCAGTGCACTTACCAAAAGAGGCAATGCTTAGAGACACTGTGCAATACGGTTGGATGGACCCAATCGAAAGAAGGCTACTTACTTGTAAGCATTATGTGCGAAACACGGCAAGACCTGAAGGTTCGATTGCTGAAGCATATGTCGTTGACGAGTGCTTGACTTTTTGCTCTAGATACTTTGGTGATGTGGAAACAAGATGGAACCGGCCGGGCAGAAATAGAGAGCGGTCTGATTCACATATTGGTGATGTCTCGGTTTTCAACCATGGTGTGAACTTTCTTGGAGCCTCGCGATACTTGGAGGCTGGTGATGAGTATGACAGGATGGTTTGGTATGTGCTCACCAATTGCGCCGAGGTTATACCATATATCGAGTACGTTATATCGTGTGCACTCGTTATTTATTTACTTTTGCTTGGGTTGTTGGCACCAACCTAATATTTTAATTCACATGTTTTGTTGGCATTGCAGGAAATGCAAGGAATAGTTAAATCAGGAAGAAAGCCAGATCAATGTTGATACAAGGGTTGCCAAGGGATTTGCTAAATGGTTTAAGAATCATGTTGGAAAGTTGCATGAGGAGAAGAAAGTCAGTGATGATCTATTTGCTTTCGCATGCTTACCGGATAAGCGAGTGCGAGTGTATTCAGCATGCATTGCTGATCGTGTCTGGTACCACACCGTTGATCGCGAGGAAAAAAAGGAAGACACAAAATAGTGGAATCGTCAGTGAGGGGTCACATGATCGTGAGAACATTGACTTCTATGGTCAGCTCAGAAGCATCATAGAGTTGCATTACAACTCTACTGGAGGCATCCATCGCTCAGTTGTCTTATTTCACTGTGACTGGTTTGATCTTGGTAACAAGAAGAAGAGACACTCTTGTGTCAAGGATGATGGCCACTTCAAAAGCATCAACACTTCAAGGTGCTGGTATAAGAGTGATCCCTTTATTCTAATAACACAAGCAACAATGGTGTTTTACCTGCCAGACACTCTTTTGCATGGAAAATGGTGAGTTGTGCGAAACTTTGAGCACAGACACTTGTGGAGTGTGACTGAAACTGAAACTGAAGTGGAAAAGGGCCCCGGTGGTAGTGGCCTAACATATCAGGATGATGACTGTACGAATGTTCTGGTGCAAGCTGGTGATGACTCTATGGAAGTTCCGGTGCAAAGAAGAGTGCGTAGGGACCGGGAACGTGTGCTCATTGATGCTGCAACACTTGAAGGCATCAAGAAAAGAAGAAAGGTGGTAGCGGATGGACATGAGAGTGAGGATGAGGAAAACAGGACTGATCATACTATGCTGTTATATTGTAGTGATGATGAGGAAAACAGAAGTGGGCATAGAGTTCCTGGTTTTGGTATCAACGACGATGAGTAGCGAATAGACATGAAGGTAAATATTGTCTCCTTGGTGATCTAAAACTATTACTGCATGTTCCTTGTTTTGATTGGTGATCAACCTTCTCTATAGTTTTTGTTGTTGTGATCCTGATGTAGTTTTTGTACTACAATTCTCTCCAGGTAGCAAAATGCATGAGACTGATGGTTGTAGTGATGGAGAGGCACGTGGTGAAGATCATGATGGCTGGAGAGGCAAAATGATGTAGTTTTGGTGATCATGATGGCTGGAGAGGCAAAATGTTGTATTCAGAAATGGCTGGAGAGGCATAATGATGTAGTTTTGGTGCCATTTTCTTAGTTTTGGTGAGAACTGTTGGTTGTGATGTGATCCTGATTCAAACTGTTGTGTTGTAATGCAAAATATTGCAAACTGTTGGTTGTGATGTTCTTGAAGTTTTTTTAAACTGAATTGAGATGTTGTTTTCAGAGCTATTTTCAGAACTACATCAGAGAGCTGTTGCTATCTACATCAGAGAACTGAATTGATATGTTGCATGTTGTTGTTGTTTTCAGAACTGTTGCTGTTCCTGAAGTTTTCAGAACTGAATTGAGATGTTGTTCTGAGAGCTATTTTGAGAACTACATCAGAGAGCTGTTGCTATCTACATCAGAGAACTGAATTCAGATGTTGCATGTTGCTGTTGTTTTCAGAACTAGGAAACCTTTGCATTATGTCATCATATGTGATAAAGTTACCATGTAAAATAATAAACTTGTAATACGACAATTATTTTTAAAAAGTGTTCACACAATGAGCTATCATGTGTGAAGATTCATGGCTTTCAAGCCACATGATTAATCTCATGGCCATATTCATGGCGTAGTTTGTTGAAATGGTCTCATATTTTGCATAATGGTGCATGTTGGAATGACAAACAATGTTGATTAAGGAAGTTTTCATCTTCCTTGTATGAAAAATTCATTTTTCATTTTCAAGTGTCCGAAATGAGTTTTTTTGCGAAGGACCTACCATATATTTGTTTCAAATTTGGTCCAAATCAATTTTCTAACATACTAGACCATATTTAACGTACAATTAACAAAATGGTTGGGTGTCAAAAGCTTTTATCCATCTCTCGTGAAAAAGACAAATCTATGTCGAATCAGGTGGAACGGGTCAAATTTGAACTACGGCTGCCTTATAGTTTGCTCTTTATTTTTTCCAAAAATCATTTCTAGGTAAACAAGTATCTACTTAATAATAGAAACACCAAAAGGTTTCCAAGATTCAACCACTAGGTAGGAACGGTCATGCCCGTCGTTTCGACCGCATTTTGGAACGGCCATGGAAAATTAAAACAAAATCAAAAAAATGGGAAACCTTTTCATTATGTCATCATATGTGATAAAGTTACCATGTAAAATAATAAACTTGTAATACGGCAATTATTTTTAAAAAGTGTTCACACAAATGAGCTATCGTGTGTGAAGATTCATGGCTTTCAAGCCACATGATCAATCTCATGGCCATATTCATGGCATAGTTTGTTGAAATGGTCTCATATTTTGCATAATGGTGCATGTTGGAATGACAAACAATGTTGATTAAGGAAGTTTTCATCTTCCTGGTATGAAAAATTCATTTTTCATTTTTCAAGTGCCCGAAATGAGTTTTTTTGTGAAGGACCTACCATATATTTATTTCAAATTTGGTCCAAATCATTTTCCTAACATACTAGGCCATATTTAATGTACAATTGACAAAATGGTTGGGTGTCAAAAGCATTTATCCATGTCTCGTGAAAAAGACAAATCTATGTCGAATCAGCTTGAAGCGGGTCAAATTTGAACTGCGGCTGCCTTATAGTTTGATCTTTATTTTTTCCAAAAATCATTTCTCGGTACAGAAGTATCTACTTAATCCTAGAAACACCAAAAGGTTTCCAAGATTCAACCACTAGGTAGGAACGGTCATGCGTGCCGTTTCGACCGCATATTGAAACGGCCATGAGGAATTCAAAAAAAATCGAAAAATGGGAAACCTTTGCATTATGTCATCATATGTGATAAAGTTACCATGTAAAATAATAAACTTGTAACACGACAATTATTTTTAAAAAGTGTTTACAGAAATGAGCTATCATGTGTGAAGATTCATGGCTTTCAAGCCACATGATCAATCTCATGGACATATTCATGGCATAGTTTGTTTAAATGGTCTCATATTTTGCATAATGGTGCATGTCGGAATGACAAACACTGTTGACTAAGGAAGTTTTCATCTTCCTTGTATGAAAAATTCATTTTTCATTTTTCAAGTGCCCGAAATGAGTTTTTTTGTGAAGGACCTACCATATATTTGTTTCAAAATTGGTCCAAATCATTTTTCTAACATACTAGGCCATATTTAATGTACAATTGAAAAAATGGTTGGGTGTCAAAAGCTTTTATGCATCTCTCGTGAAAAAGACAAATCTACGTCGAATCAGCTAGAAGCGGGTCAAATTTGAACTGCGGCTGCCTGATAGTTTGCTCTTTATTTTTTCCAAAAATCATTTCTAGGTACACAAGTATCTATTTAATCATAGAAACACCAAAAGGTTTCCAAGATTCAACCACTAGGTAGGAACGGTCATGCCTGCTGTTTCGACCGCATTTTGAAATGGCCATGAAAAAAAAATGGGAAACCTTCGTGTCGCATCATCACATGTGACCTGCCAACTAGAAAAGATATATAAATTTGAGTACCGATGTCTTCTTGAACTATTCGGTATGATTTTAACCATTATTTCTATAATGTTTATAAAAAAGAAAAAGAAGAAGTCTGCCTCCAAACCCCAAAAAACTAGTGAAAATTTTCCCTCCCACCCCACCAATTTTTCCCTCTCACCCCACGAATATTTCCCTCCATTCCCTCTCCCACTACCACGCGGGACCCACCACTCCCTCTCCCACTCCCCTCTCCATTCCACTCCCCACTACCCACTCCCCACTCCCCACTCCCCACTCCGCCACCCCTCCCCTGCTCCGCGCAGCCCCGCCGCCCCTCCCGTCCTCCGCGCCGCCCCTCCGCCCTGTCCACGACGACGACTACATCGACGACGTCGACACCTACAACTACATCGACGACTACATCAACGACGTCGACGACTACATCTACATCGACGACGACTACATCGACGACGTCGATGGCTACATCTACATCGACGACGGCGGCTACATCTACATCGACGTCGACGGCTACGACTACATCGACAACATCGACGACGACGGCTACATCTACATCGACGTCGACGGCTATGACTACATCGACGACGACATTACCTCTCCCCTCGACCACAAAGTTGGTGGTGGCGAGGACGGCTCAACAGTCCTCCTGGATCTTCCGCGGCCACCACCTCTCCCTGTACCCTTCCCCTTCTTCCCTACCCGACCAACACCTCTCCCAGTGGGCAATGCCGCCGACGAAGAAGAACCCACGGGTGGTGTCGACAGACTGTCTGCCAAGGCTCTACGGAGAGATAGGGGTGGAAGGGAAGTACCACCCCTCGCGTCGGGCGCCTGGGAAGAACCCGTCGAGCGATCTGGACCAGCGCCCACCATCTTTCAACACCTGGTGATCTGCCATGATAAAGATTAAAAGAAATTAGTACAACATAAAAAATTTGAATAACTGACATAAATAATAATATGTACATGAATAATAAAGATTAATATATATATATAATTTAATTTGTGAATCTTACAAACTAATAATCATCATCAATAAATGCATCATCATCATCACTATCACGCATGTCTTCATGAATGACGTGCTCGTCGGGTTCAATGGCGTGAAGTTGTGAAAGGCCTTCCTTTAATCGTTGAAGCGTTGACAGTTCATCCGCATCAGTAACCTCTACGAGTTCCAGGTCTTCTGGTTCCTACTTAGGGCTGGAGTCGGATTCAGCGTCGCTGTCTACTTCCATGTTCTTGGGTGAAGCACGGTGGTTCTTGAAACATTTCTTAGAAAGACGTGTTTCTTGGAAGAATTCTCCATCATATGTGTCTGGGTTAATGTGAGGTTCATAATCCTGTTCATTTGGGAGAGGTGGTCTGACATGTGGCGGCACTTCATAAACAACATACCAACCTTCCAGATTCTTATCCGTTTGCCATGCCCACGGTAGATAGAAAATTTGGGTCGCCTGTTGAGCTGTAATATAGACACCGGGAACATCTAAATGGGTGTTTGGATTGATTTCGACTAGTCCTATATGTTCATGAGTCCTTCTAGTCTCCTTCGGCTGGAACCAATAACATTTGAAGACTCCGACGTTCGGTGGGTTTTCACCATAGAATTGAAGTTCATAAATTGCTTCAACTCTTCCATGATACTCGATAACACCTTTGCCGATAGCAGATACACCACAATTTGTAGATTTACGGTCGGGCATAGATAGCTCTTTGCCAAAGGTACGAAAGAGATACCCGTTGATGTTGTATTTCTCAAATGAATGGACCTTATAGTCAAAACCATTAGTGACTTGTCTCATTTCGGCGTCCATAGACTCTGAATTAGCCTACAAGTTTAATACGAAATGATTGTTGCATTAGCCGCAAGTTATACCAAGAAATGAAATCGTCCATTATTGATAATTACCGTTTGTTTGAACCAAGAGATGAAACCGGGATAGCCGCCTCCTGTCTGTGACAGAAGCTCATACTCTTCGACGGAATCATTTTCGATCACCGCTCCATCCGAGAATTTGGCGACGTAACGGCTGTTTGAAATATCTGGGAATAAGAGCAGTTCAAATGAATTAGAAGTTACGAGAAAATGTGCCCAGAACTCACTCGATGTACGGCCGCACTTCTGTTAGGTTGTTGAAGATATACAACGAAATGTTCCGCCATTCTTCGACATCCAACGTTATTGGTTTCGAAGCACCGGCTGGTGCGAGCTTCCCTTTGAATAGGCTGAGGTTGGACCCACCTTTTTTAGGGTCTGCATCATTGTGCCGAGGCTTCGGATTATGCAAATGATGATTTTTGGCTTCGTAGTGTGTTGTCACAAAGTTTGCCACCTCCTCAGTAATGAATGCCTCAGCCATCGATGCTTCAATTCTACACTTATTTTTACATTTATCTCGAAGGGTCTTCTGCATCCTCTCAGTTGCATAGCACCAACGATCTTGCACGGGCCCACCCAATCTTGCCTCGGTCGGTAGATGTAAAATCAAATGCTGCATTGGATTAAAGAAGCCCGGTGGAAAGATCTTCTCTAACTTGCACAACAACTCCGGTGCAAACTCCTCCATGTCTTCTACCACGCTAGGCGACAATTCTTTCGCACAAAGAACATAGAAGAAATAGTTCAGCTCCGCCAGTACTAGCCATTCATCCTCAGGAATAAAGCCACATAACATCACCGGCATTACCTGCTCTAGCCATATGTGCCAATCATGACTCTTGAGACCAAAGATTTTTATTTTTTCAAGACTCGCTCCCCTCTTTAGATCCGCTGCATACCCATTGGGGAACATCAAGTGCATTTTGACCCACAAGATAATTTCCCTCAAAGTTGGCCTTCCAAGATTGAACCAGGCCTTTGGCTTCGACCACTTCTGCTTTCCTTTGCCTTCTCGCATGTTTTGTAACGGTCTATGACATAGTGTCTCTTGATCAACTCTGGCCTTAGTATTATCCTTTGTCTTCCCATCTATGTCGAATAATGTACCAAAAATAGCCTCTCCGATATTCTTTTCAGTGTGCATCATGTCGATATTGTGTGGAAGAAGGAGGTCTTTGAAGTAAGGCAGATCCCAGAAGAATGGCTTGTGAGTCCACGCGTGTTTTGAATTATACCCCTTGAAATACCCTGGACGCTCTGGATCAGGCTCGAGGGCGTTTAACTGATCCAGGATCTGTTAGCCTGTGAACGCAGGTGGTGCCATGTTTTTGACAACTTTACCTTTGGTAAAGTTCTTCTTGTCTTTTCTGAACTGATGGTCAGGATCCAGGAATTGTCTATGCAAGTCAAAGCAAGAATACTTCCAACCCTCCTGCAACCAATGAAACTGAAGAGCTGCCTTGCATTGGGGGCACGGGAACCTTCCATGCACACACCATCCAGAGAATAGCGCATACGCTGGCAAGTCATGCATAGAGTACATGTACCACACATGCATTTTGAAGTTTTCTTTTCTAGCGGCATCGTATGTCTTGACCCCATTATCCCAAGATTCTTCCAATTCATCCATAAGCGGTTGCAGGTACACATTCATATTCTTCCTCGGATAATTGGGCCTTGGAATTATCAACGTCACAAATATGTTCTTTCTTTGCATAATTTTCCCGGGGGGGGGGGGAGATTGAGTGGAATGACAAATACATGCCAACAACTGTATTGGGTTATCGTCATGCCGAAGGGATTAAAACCATCCGTGGCGGCGCAGACTCGAGGATTCCTTGGATCTACCGCTTTATCCTGATGCAATCCATCGAAATGTTTCCACGCTTCCCCATCCGATGTGTGTACCACCATCCTTATTCCCCTCCGCATCTAGTTCGGTTGTTTTGCCCAATTTGTGCCATGTCATCTGTCTGGCTGTCTCTTCGACCATGAAAAGACGTTGAAGTCTTGGTATGATTGGCATATACCAAAGAACACTAACTGTGATTTTGGTCTGCCTCTGCTCACCCATACCGTTGTCTACCACAAGATACTTGCAAGACTCGCAATTGGGACAATAGTCCAAGTGTGCATACTCCTTCCTAAATCAGACACATCCTTTCTCACACACATATATATTCTCATAGGGCATCTTAAGCACATGAAGTATTTTGTCCGACTGGTACAGGTTTGCAGGCATGACATGGCCTTTGGGTAGGAAGTGTCCAAATAGTGTCATCATCGCGTCATAGCATTCTCTTCCCAAGTTGAACTAAGCCTTCAGAGCCATTACTTGTGCAATTGCATCCAGCTGACAGAGCTCAGTGTGCTCATTGAGAGGACATTTTGAAGACTCCAACATTTCATAAAAGGCCTTTGTAGATTCCTCCATCTCATCTTCCGAATCCCGAGCATCATCAAAGTCTTGCACCATGTCTTCGATCCCGGTACCATGCTCGTCCATGCGATGACGAACCACCTCAACTCTTGTGCGTTGTATAGACTCACCATGAAATGTCCACACCGTATAATTAGGCTTAAAACCCCTCCTTTGCAGGTGTTTAATCATTACAGCCTCTGTCGTCTTTTTATAGTTGTCGCATCCAGGACAGGGGCAATAGTTTCTTTCCTAGCCATTTGCGAATGCGGCTTCACAAATTCCTTTGTTTTTATAAACCATTCTTTCGTCATCTCTTTCTGACTAGGGTGACCGGTATACATCCACGCACGATCATTCATCTTGCCTAGCTACTAAAGACAGAAGAAATATATTTATATATAATTTAGCATTTATATTCATCGGTTAATCAGGTTCGCCATTTTTATTACGTCCAGGCAACCTACACGCTAATAGGTAAAGATAGGTCCTAATCCCACCCGAGTATGTGTAGATTGGGTTCGTTTTCCCATGCTCTGCTCCGGATCCAACGCAAAATTTCGGCAGCACCTCCCCGCTGTTCTCCTGATACACGTCTTCGCAATAAACAGAGAGGATGTGCATCCGGAGAACAACAGGGAGGCACTGACGAAATTCCGCATCGGATCCCGAGGACAGCATACGGGAAAACGAACCCAATCTACACATACTCGGGCTGTCCATGGATAATGTTGGTGGTTATAAATATGCAAAGACATGCATATTTATAGATGTCTCCCTTTCAAACAGGAGACGCATACTGGTCACGCATATTGATAAATTAATTTAATTACCTAAATCTAGAAAGTTTCATCCGGAAACCGAGCCACAGGAAATGAAGGGGCAGGGAGGAGATGAAATTTGTACTGACCCACGAATGCAGGGGCGGAGCTCGTACAACGCACGGGCAGGTCTTCGCACAGCAGACCTCACAGCGACGAGACAACTCTCACATGTAAATCCACCCGATCAACACAAATATTCTAATTATGTCATTTTAGAGGAAAACAAGTTAAGAATATAATATTCATGAGCTAACCAAGGTTTTTATGCCATTTTGTAGCTAAATGGGCTAATTATCTCATTGTTGGGGAAAATAAGGTCAGGAGAATAAGATAGAGGAGAAGAAGGAGGAGGAGGAGGAGGAGAAGAAGAAATCAAGAAGAAGGAGAAGGATGAGGAGGAGAAGAAGGAGGAGAAGGAGGAGGAGGAGAAGGTATTCTTCTTCTCTTCTTCTTTTCTTCTTCTTTTCTTCTTCTCCTTATTATTTTTGTCTTCTCCTCCTCCTCCTCCTCTTCTTCTTCTTCTTCTTCTTCTCCTCCTCCTCTTCTCCTCTTCTCCTCCTCCTCCTCTTCTTCTTCTTCCTATTCTTTCTATTAAGCTAACTAACTAAAAAACCTAACTAACCAAGCTAACTAAACCTATCGCTAAACCTAGATAGCACTAAACAGCAAAAAAATAACAAAAACAGAATCTACCACTAAGTAACTAAAAAAGAATCTAGCTACCACTAATTAACAAAACAAAATCTACCACTAAACTACCTACTAAATCTACAAATTAACTAACTAAATCTACCAACTAACTAAACTACCACTAAAACTACTAATTAACTAACCTACCAACTAAACTATATATGCTACTAAATCTCTTAATTAGCAAAAAAAGAAAAAAAGGACTCACCGGAGGGGGCGGCCGGGGAGGAGGAGGGTGCGGCGGTGGAGGAGACAGCGGTGGTGGTGGAGGGGGTGGTGGTGGAGAAGGGGCGAGCTCCGACGGCGGTGGTGGAGGAGGTCCCGGGGAGGAGGAGGGGGCATGGTGGAGGAGGGGGCGCAGGGAGGAGGGGGCGCAGGGAGGCCGGAGGAGGAGGGGGCGGAAGCGCAGGGAGGCCAGAGGAGGGAGGAGGAGGGGACGCAGGGAGGCCGGAGGAGGAGGGGGCACAGGGAGGCCGGAGGAGGAGGGGCGGCGGCGCAGGGAGGCCGGAGGAGGGCGCAACGGTGGTGGTGGTGGTGTCGCGGGGTGAGAGAGAAGGGTGTGGGGTGGCCGTTAGGGGTGAGAGAGAGGCGCGTGGGGGTGGGGCTAACGGCCGTTAGGGGCGCACCCTCTTTGCCGTGCGCCTCCCGACGACACAGAGGAGAAAAGCGGACGACAAAGAGAGAGGTCGTTAGGGGGGAGAGAGGGGGTGCGGGGTGGGCCAGCCGAGCGCTTTGCCGTCTGCCTAAGTTAAGTTTGCCGTGAGCCCAAATCTTTGTCGTCAGCCTGAGTGCTGTTTGCCGTGAGCCAGCAGACGGCAAAGAAGCAGCAGATGGCAAAGACCCTCTTTGCCATCAGCCTTCTCTTTGCCGTCTGGTTTCTGGTAGGTGATGGCAAAGAGGGTCTTTGCCATCAGCCAGCAGACGGCAAAGAAGCAGCAGATGGCAAAAAACTGTTTTCCAGTAGTGCATCTCCCGTTGATAGATCCCCTCATGTGTTCTTCTAGTAGATCTTCTAGGGTTTGATAGATCCCCCTCATGTGTCCTTCTAGGGTTCATGGGGCTGGATCAATGGGGATGGTTCGGTACATTCATGGGGTTAGGGTTAGGGTTCATGGGGTAAATATGTCCGCTGACGTGGTTCATAGGGTTAGGGTTCATGTTGCTTGACTACTATGGCCTGCTTGCTTGCTAGCATACATGGTTAATTAGAGTTTCCATGCATTGCTACACTTGTATGTGCATGCTAGTCCAAGTGCTTCAATTTAGTTGCTTGCTTCAACTGTCAGTTTAGTACTGATGCATTAACTGTATGTGCATTGCTACACGTGTATGTGCATGCTGGTCCAAGTGTTTTACATGTATTAGTACTGATGCATTAACTACATCACTATAATGTTGATCCAACAAGTTTGCTTCACATGTATTACATGTATGTGCATGCTCGTCTAAATGCTTTCCTTTATTGATATAAGTGCATCATTTTACTTTATCCCTGTTATATCTGATTGTTGTTTATTCTATTTTGCAAGCACCACCTCAAGATCATCCATGTCAAGGATGACAAGGTCAAACCCGAGGCCAACCAGTGGTATGCAAGTTGCTCCTTGTTGTTACACTGTCAGATTTATAAATATCTTGGAGGCTGGCGATGTAAAATACTGTCAGATTTTATTATGAAAATGTATTGGTGTAATCTGAATTAGCTGTCTTAGCTATGCCTGTGTGCTGTTACTCTTCCTTAGTTGAATAAGTAGGATTAAATGATAATAAAATATCATAAGATATGTTTGGCTGTCTGCCCATGCATTCCAACAATTAACCTAATAATTATGTTTCCTTTGCCTTGCAAAGATGAGCCTCCTCTCACCGAGTACGAGAAGGTTAGGGCTAGAAATATGATGAGGAACAATCAGATATTCCAGTCCCTTGGCATTGATGCAATAGCGTCAATGATTAGGAAAACAAATGATGTACAACAAGGTACAACTAATGGGGTTCAAGAAGGTAGTGGAGTTATCAGTGATGACCTAGAGTACAATCCTAAGGAGGATGAAGTTGTAGTGCACAAGACTATTAAGGTGCAAACTCTGTCTTGCTTGGAGGGTTCGGGTTCTTGTATGCTTTGTGTTTCCTTATGCTCACATATTTATATTGTGATCTAATTTTTCTGTGCTATTTATACAAGGCACTGAAGGAATCTACAACGAAGAGGCCTGGTGTTAAGAATACAACCAACAAGAATAGGAAGAGCTCAGAAGCATCTGCTGCAATGCCTCCAGGAAGGGTGATGGCCCCACCTCCAGGACAAACAAAGAGGATCCTGGAACCTGATGAACCTGATAGAGTCACAAGGCAGAAAGAAACTATGGCGGCTGTGACGGACCATCAGGAAAGTCCGCTGGGCATGGACTTTGAGAGCTCAGTGGAAATGCGTGATGAGTTTTCACCGATGAACGAAGAAACCACTCTCTGCATGGATGAAAGCGGCACTGTGTGCGTACCCCTCAGGCGTGGTGCACCTTCTATTGACAGGAATGATGTCATCAGTGAAGAAGAACTGCATCTTGTGCTTCAACCAGGCAAGTTCACCTTCTCTTTTACTAGTGCATTTTGCAAATGGAAGTGATCATGTATGCTTACCTCTTTAGCAAAACCATTCCTGCATCTGTCAATTTCTCTTCTAATTTACGAGTTCAATTTCATTTTCTGATGCAATGACTAACAAGAATATACTTAGAAATGGCAAAGGGCTAGAGAGAATCAGCAAGGCGCTTCGCACAAAGGTGCCTATCCAAATTGCCCAAGGGATGAAGCGTCCAGAGAAGCCTCTATAGGCAGCAAAGTTTGCTTCTGAGTGTGGACTCATTGCAAGAAGCCATCTGCCGGTTCTTCCTCACTTCAAGGAATACAAAAATAATGCTACTCTAGTGGAGGACTACATTGGGAAAGTTGTTGTAAGCTACTTGTTTTATAGTTAATGTGCTACTCTATTTTATGTTATGTAGTTAATGATCACTAATGTTGTTCCTTCCTTGTTTGCTGTCTTGGTAGGCAAATTTTGAGATAAACACAGACTCGGAGACCATCAAGTACGCGTGCAAAGATGTTCTGCAGAAAATTTCAAAGAATCGATGCCATAATATCAAGAAGAAGTATTTTGATACCGTAGAAGCAAACAAAGTGAGCACCAAGTCTCTGGTGCCAGATCTGACGGATGGTGAATGGCAAGCTCTGGTGCAGATGTGGTCTACCCCAAGACACAAGGTATGTATATGCTCTGTTTGCTGATTTATGTTCTGCACATCAGGATGGGAATGGGCCATGGTCCCCTTCTTCCTCTTCCATGTTTATGATCAGAGTAGGAACAATAGAGAGCACCAACTTTCAAAAGCAACACCATTTGTAATACACTGACTCTTATATAGTACTAGTTGTTCATGTACTTGTGCTAGTGCAGGATAACTGAAATATTTCCAAATCAATATGCTCAGACTCGTATTGTCCTACTATACTACTGCCTATTCCACTTTCTTTCAACTTGGCAAATAACATTATGCGTTTTTGTAGGAAACCTGTGTGTCGAACAAGATTAATCGAGAAAAGGTCGTGTACCAACAGAGAATTGGTTCCACGCACTACACCGCAGACATTTTTGCCACAATGAGTACCTTTTTCTAAATACCTTACAATTTGAGCCTTGTTGAATATCATTTCTTATTCTTTCTGAATAACATTTCAATTTTTGTTGAAAAACATTTCAGAAAGAAGAGCGTAAGGGTGAGGAGCTGTGTGCGATTGACTTGTTCAAGGTCACCCACAACAGCAAGAAGCACGGGTTTTCGGAGCGAGTCAAGATTGCTATAGTAAGTCACTCCATGCTTTTGTCCAGCTAGTTCAAACTTTAGTCTATAGACCTCAGCACTGTTTGATTCACAGCCAGCAAGAACACACACTATGTTCCATGATTTGATGCTGTTTGCTAGAGCCTAAGATAGGTTTGGTATCTCAACAAAGATACCGGAATTTGTTGTACAGTTCTCAACAAAGATATCAGAATTTGGTGTAGCTATTTGTTGCATTTTTTATGATGATGAAAATTGATCTGAATGTTAGTTCTCAACAAAGAAGCCATATTATATAGAACCACCATATTGTTCCGATTGCATGTCTCTAGATCACATAAGTGTGTACACTTGCTGTAGCGAGATTCAAATAATGCTTTTAAGTTTAGTAGTTATCATCTACTTCTGTTTGAGTTTGAGTAAAATATCTACATATAGATTTTGTGTGCTGGCTTGATTACTTCAAATAATCCATTTCTTGGTCTGGTTTGGTGGCATTCTTGTTTGGTTTCTCTTGCAGAATGTGAAATAGATCTGCCACTAATGTCTATCATCTTCCTCCATATGGTAGCTTGAGATGGAAAAAATGGAGGACGCGCCGATACCAGAAGTTGAAGAACCAAAGTCTGATGCTGAGATTGTTGAAGAAGTGCTCAAGACCGAAGTCAACCAAAGCACATTCCTCAGGAATGTTGGGCTCAAGTCATCTAGTAACAACTCTGGCAAAGGAACTGCTATTGTGGCTGCTCATGTTCGTGATCTTCAGCAGAAGCTGGAGAGGTCGGAGCTTCAAGCAAAAGTGATGCAAGAAGAAATGGCAGCAATCAAGCTAAAGGTGGAAGAATATGAAGCTGCACGCGACAAGGAACTTGAGCTGCTACGCAAGAAGTCTCAGGAACAGGAAGAGAAGTTAGCCCACTTGATGGCTCTCTTCGGCGCTAAAGCATTGTAGAAGTTGAACCTGTCGTAGAACCTGTCCTAGAAACAGTGAAGTGGGCTTACTTCTCAAGAACCTGATGAAGTTAGCCCACTTGATTGGTCATTCTAGTGAAGAAACAATGTCTTGCTCTATTTTGTGAAGCTGTGCACCTGTGAAGTTGTCAATTATTTAAGTTTTGTTTGGACCATTTTCTTTGGGCGCTAAAGTTAGTTTGGACAGCAAAAAGGCCGAGGCCCAAACAAGAAATAGACTAAGAAGGCTTGGGCCTACAAAAAGAGTAGGCCAAGGCCCAAAAGAAAGGTGGACTAATAATAAACATGCTCAGTAAAAGATTCTATCCTAGAAAATAAAAGGCCAAATTATTGGGCCCGGCCCATGTAGACAATCGGAATGGACCGGGCTGAATCTTATTTACGACCTTTTCATTTGGTCATAATTCTACCACGTCAGGCTGCCACGGTGGATCTGACGTGGTGCGGGTAGATTGCTAGTGACCAAATCATTTGGTCGTTAAACCTACGACCTTCTGTTTGGTCATAAAATCCTACGACCAATCCAGAAAAAAGGTCGTTATAGTTCACTAAAGACCCTCAACTTTAGACCTTCTGTTTTTGGTCATAAAAAGGTCACAAATGGAAATCAATGACCATTCAATGACCAATATTGAAGGTCGTTAGTTGACATATTTCTTGTAGTGAGAAGATATTTGTCCGAATGCAGTGGATTGACCGTGCTCATCTTCAGCGGAATCCAGACTACTTTAGTGAGGCTCTCTCATTGATTGAAAAGCTTGGCCTTACAGAGATCATCACCTTTAGACAAGACTTTGATTCAGATGTTGTGGCCCAGTTTTATGTCACTATTCACTTTGCACCTGATGACGTGCGCACCATGACTTGGATGACCGGTACTCAGAAGATGACATGTTCCTGGTCAGAGTTCATGCAGTTTCTCAAAGTCGACTTTCAGGGGGACGAAAATGCTCTTGGGATGCGTCCTCATGCTCCTTCTTCATCCACTGCCACCCCCAAGGACAGGCTGCAACAACTTTATGTGAAGAAAGGTGTGCTCCCCAAGCATCTGGATATCATGCATCGGATCTTTCACAACTCTCTCTTCCCTCGTATTGGAAACTTTGCCGAGGTGCATGGTCATCTAGTTGAGATGCTTCTGCTATGTGAGGAGGCTAGGACTAAGGATACTGCCCCTCTTGATATTGCCCACGTGATGTTCAGTGAGCTCTGGAACTGCATCATGAACCGCAAGGTTCCCATCTACGGACCCTACTTGTTTGCCTATATTCAAAAGAGGTGGCACAAGGTCTATCTGGTAGATCCCTTCCCTATTCAGGCTGACTATTTTGTGCATGATCCTATCAAGCTCCGTATCAAAGACAAATGGGCCAACTCATCAACTTCTTCTCAGCACATGGACACGGACACAGAGACTGCTGCTGGAGGAGGACCTGCTTCACAAACCCGCTCTTCTGCTATGCCATCTTGGGCAGTGAAACTGAAGGATCAAATGAAGACTCTCTTCTGTATGCATGCCAAGGGACAATATCAGTCTCATGTGGCCCAGAAGGAGAACCATCAGAGGCACAAGCGTGTCTTGAGGACCCTTGAGGTAAATATCTCAAGCGGCTCAGAGGACGACATCACTCCAGAGTCTGATTGGATGCAGGCTCAAGGTTATTAGTGGACTGGGTCTGATGCAGAGGAGGAGGCTTCTGAGGAGGACATTGAGGAGGAGTAGGACGAGAAGGATCCGGATGCCACAGACACGTCTAGGGATGATGAGGATGCGGAGTGACCACCTGTATCGTTAGGTGTGCCCCTTTTTGGTGTCTTGTGCCAAAGGGGAGAGAGTCTAGGAGCTGGATTTGCGTTTTGCTTTAGCTTGCTTATCTTTATCGTGTTTGCTCTGAAATTGGTTTGATCGTGTTTGCTATCTTTGCTTTGTGTGATGTGAGACTTATTTTTATCATATGCTGTGAGTCATATGCTCTTCAATTATCTCTATTATTTATCCTTATGTTCACATGCTATCTACTGTGCAAATCCGGTATTGTCATCAATCCACCAAAAAGGGGGAGATTATTAGGGCATATTCATGCCTAAGTAATTTTGGTGATTGATGACAGTACCGTAAAGGACTAATTGTGTGCATTAAGCTTTCAGATAATACATGTCAACGGCACAAGACGATTCGGCACCCTCCAAGGAACAGAAGCATGATGTCCTCTACGATTCACTTTCTTTGAGTCGTAGGAACGCCGTACTATTAAGAGGGGATCCGTAGTGGAAAGGTTTGGGTGGAATCAATTTTGCATGCACACACTTTATCTCTTTCCCCTTTCCCTGCAACTTTGGAGCGTTTCCCGCCTCTGGTTTATCTCCTCTTGCAAAAAGGTCTCCTAGCGGTAGTACCGCTGTCCCTAGCGGTAGTACCGTTGGGCCTAGTGGTAGTACCGCCCCTGGTCAGTGGTAGTACCGCTCCAGGAACTTAGTACCACCTTCCTAGCGGCTGTACTTCGTCGAACTTTTTGCAAAGACTTTCTTGGCGGTGGTTGGCCCGGTAGTGCCTCTGCACTACCATGGGCTCAGCAGTAGTACCGCTGGAGTGCTAGCGGTAGTACCGCTGCAGCCAGCGGTAGTACCGCTAGAGTGCTAGCGGTAGTACCCCTGCAGCGTGCGATAGTACCGCTGGGATCGGGCTGTGAGTGGGAAAATGGTTGGATTTCCCGCCCCACTATATAAAGGGTTCTTCTTGCTCCAGAACCCCACCTTTGACCCTCCCAAGCTCCATTGTTGCTCCCTAAGCTCAAAAGTGCCCGATCTCTCTCCCTAGCCAATCAAACTTGTTGATTTCCTAGGGATTGGTTGAGAAGGCCTAGATCTACACTTCCACCAAGACAAAAATTGATTCCCCCCACCAATCCCTTGCGGATCTTGTTACTCTTGGGTGTTAGAGAAACCTAGATGGTTGAGGTCACCTCGGAGCCACATTCCATTATGGTGAAGCTCCGTGGTCTTGTTGGGAGCCTCCAAGCTTTGTGTGGAGTTTGCCCCAACCTTGTTTGTAAAGGTTCGGTTGCCACCTTCAAGGGCACCTATAGTGGAATCACGGTACCTTGGATTGTGCGAGGGCGTGAGGATAATGCGGTGGCCGTAGCGGCTTATTGGGGAGCATTGTGCCTCCACACCGCTCCAATGGAGACGTACTTCCTGTCAAAGGGAAGAAACTTCGGTAACACATCCTCGTCTTCATTGGTTCCACTTGCGGTTATCTCTAACCTTTACATTGTGTATGTATTTGTTATTGTCTATCTCTTGCTTGCCTTAGTACTTATAGTTGGTAGCATCATATAGGTTCACTTCCTTGTTGTCATTTTAGATAACCTTTATGTTGCTAACCCTAACTTGCTAAGCTTAATTAAAAAGTGGTCGTTTCCTATTCAGCCCCTCTAGTCAACCATATCGATCCTTTCAATCTTCGCGATTCAAATCACAGCCCGTCCACGATGTCATCACGATCCGTCCCGCGATCCCATCACGATCCATCCCGATCTAGTGCCGAATGGACGACACCTCCGCGTTTAGCACACATACAACTCGATGATGATCCCCACCTTCTTGATCCAGCAAGAGGGGCAGAGAGGTATATGAGTTCTCTAGCATGACGGCGTGGTGGTGGTGGTGAACTAATCCTGCAGGGCTTCACCTAAGCACTGTCGAACTAGACTAGAGGAGAAACACATCTAGAAAGCTGTAGAGGGAGCATGTGGCAATTATGTTTTTTATGCCCTCACCTCTAAAACCTCTAGTATATATAGGAGGAGGAGGGGAGAGGAGGCAGCCTTGGCCTCCACTCCAAGGAGGTTCGGCCGAGCCAACAAGGCAGGTATCCACCTCCCACAAGGGAGGTGGAATCCTATTAGGACTCCTTCCTAATTTGGTCCTTTTGCCTTTTTTCCTTTATCCTTTTTTGCATGGGACCTTGAGAGATACTTTGTCCATCCCACCAGGGGCTGGACCACCTACTCTCATAGCCCATGAGCCTCTTGGGTCGTCACACCCCTCCCGGTGGTCCTCCGGCACCCTCCCGACACTCCCGATACACTACCGATGAGCCCGAAACCTTTTCGGTGACCAAAACATGACTTCCTATATATCAATCTTTACCCCCGGACCATTCCAGAGCTCCTCATGACATCCTCGATCTCATCCGGGACACCGAACAACCTTCGGTCACCAATACCTATAACTCAACTATATCGAAATGTCACCAAACCTTAAGTGTACAGACCCCGCGGGTTCGAGAACTATGCAGACATGACTTGAGACCCTCCCCGGTCAAAACCAATAGCAGTACCTGGATGTACATATTGGCTCCTACATATTCTACGAAGATCTCTATCGGTTGAACCTCTACGTCAAGGATTCAGTTAATCCCGTATGATGTTCCCTTTGTCCTTCGGTATGTTACTTGCCCGAGATTCGATCATCGGTATCTCCATACCTAGTTCAATCTCGTTACCATCAAGTCTGTTTACTCGTTCCTTAATACAAGATCCTATAACTATCTCCTTAGTCACATTGCTTGCAAGGCTTGTTGTGATGTTGTATTACCGATTGGGAACCGAGATACCTCTCTGTCACACAGAGGTACGAATCCTAGTCTTGATCCATGCCAACCCAACAGACACCTTTGAAGATACCTGTAGAGCACCTTTATAGTCACCCAGTAACATTGCGACATTTGATACACACAAGGTATTCCTCCGGTGTCCGGGAGTTGCATGATCTCATGGTCATAGGAACATATACATTGACATGCAGAAAACAGTAGTAATAAACTGACACGATCATATGCTACGTTTATAGTTTGGGTCTTGTACATCACATCATTCTCCTAATGATGTGATCCCGTTATCAAGTGACAACACTTGCCTATGGCTAGGAAACCTTGACCATGTTTGATCAACGAGCTAGTCAACTAGAGGCTCACTAGGGACAGTGTGTTGTCTATGTATCCACACATGTATTTGAGTTTCCAATCAATACAATTCTAGCATGGATAATAAACGATTATCATGAACAAGGAAATATAATAGTGACCAATTTATTATTGCCTCTAGGGCATATTTCCAACACAATCATCATAGAAAACAAAATGAACATCTTTTTGGAGAAGATTAGATAATGGTCTAGAAATCTTTTAGAAATCTTTAAAGGAACTCCAATAGAAACTGACATGAACAAGAAAACTTCTTATACCTTTGATATCTTTTGGGCATGAATTTTTCTCTATTGCATCAACTTTGTCCTTATCTACCTCAATTCCTCGTGCGGAAATTTTATGCCCAAGTACTATACCTTCATTCACCATAAAGTGGCAGTTCTTCGAATTCAAGTCAATATTAGTTTCTTCACATCTCTACAGAACTTGATCATGGTTTCTCAAGCAATCATCGAAAGAAGTTCCGTAAACGGAAAATCATCCATGAAAACCTTAACAATCTTTTCATAGAAGTCAGAGAATGTAGCAGTCATACATCTTTGAAAGGTAGCAGGTGCATTGCATAGACCAAAATGCATACACCAATAAGCATATGTTCCAAAAGGGCAAGTAAATGTAGTTTTCTCTTGGTCCTCTTTTCACAAACATATTTGACAGAATCCAGAATATCCATCAAGAACGCAAAAGTGTGTGTGCTTAGACAATCTTTCTAACATTTGATCAATAAAAGGCAAGGGGTAATGATCTTTTCTAGTAGATTTATTCAATTTCTTGAAATCAATTACCAGCCTATAACCAGTTACTATCCTTTTTGGAGTAAGTTCATTTTTATCATTAGGAACTACATTTATACCACCTTTGTTAAGAAGACAATGAACATGACTTACCCATCTACTATCAGCAATAGGATAAATTATACCCGCCTCTAAGAGTTTTAGTATTTCATTTCTTACCACCTCTTTCTCTTAGGATTGAGACAACGTTTGTTATCAATGACTAGTTTAGCATAAGGTTCCATATTAATCTTATGGTAACAGAGAGTGGGGTTTATGCCCTTAAGATCATCAAGAGTATAACCAAAAGCAGCCATGTGCTTCCTTAAAGTTTTAAGTGAACTCTTTTCTTCATGCTCTAAAAGGTTAGCACTGATAATAAGAGGATATATCTTCTTTTCATCAAGATAAGAATATTTCAAGGTATCAGGTAAAGCCTTAAGCTCAAACATGGGATCTCCTTTGGGTGGAGGAGGATCACCTAAAATATCAAGTGGTAAGTTGTTCTTAAGGATAGGTTGTTGATCATGGAGTATCCTATCTATTTCATTCCTTTCATTCAAATGCATATCGTTCTCATGGTCTAGAAAATATTGTTCTTGTAGATCGGTAGGAGGTACATCAGTAGAAGCAAGACCAATTATTTCATCCTTATTAGGCAATTTTTTCTCATGTGGCTATTTATTAAACTTGGAGAAATTAAACTAATGAGACATATTACTGATACGTCTCAAACGTATCTATAATTTTTGATGGTTTCACGCTGTTATCTTGTCATCTTTGGATGTTTTATGTACCTTTTATATCTTTTTTTGGGACTAACTTATTAATTCAGTGCCAAGTGCCAGTTCCTGTTTTTTTCTGTGTTTTGGCTCTTTTCAGATCTTATTTTGGAACGGAGTCCAAACGGAATAAAAACCTCGAAATGATTTTTTCCCGAACGGAAGATGATCACGGGGCTTCTGGGCCAAGGCAGGTGGGCTCCAGGGATCCCACAAGCTCCCACTCCGACACCAGGGGGGAGGCGGCGGTGGCAGGGCTTGTGGCCTCCCTGGGCGCCCCCTGACCTAGATCCTTGGCCTATATATTCCCAAAAAATCAGGGGAGCCTCGAAAATACTTTTACGCCACCGCAAGCTTCCGTTTCCACGAGATCTCATCTGGAGACCCTTCCCGGCGACCTGCCAGAGGGAACTTTGTAGTTGGAGGGCTTCTTCATCATCATCATCACCCCTCCAATGACTCGTGAGTAGTTCACTTCAGACCTATGGGTCCGTAGTTAGTAGCTAGATGGCTTCTTCTCTCTCTTGGATCTTCAATACAAAGTTCTCCATGATCTTCATGGAGATCTATCCGATGTAATATTGTTTGGCGGTGTGTTTGTCGAGGTCAGATGAATTGTGGATTTGTGATCAGATTATCTATGTTATATATTTGAGTCTTTGCTGATTTCTTATATGCATGATTTGATATCCTTGTAAGTCTCTCCGATTCTTGGGTTTTGTTTGGCCACTAGATCTATGATTCTTGCAATGGGAGAAGTGCTTGGTTTTGGGTTCTACCATGTGGTGACCTTTCCCAGTGACGGTAGAGGCAGCAAGGCACACATTAAGTAGTTTCCATCAAGGGTAAAAATATGGGGTTTTCATCATTGGTTTGAGATTATCCCTCTACATCATGTCATCTTGCTTAAGGCGTTACTCTGTTCTTTTGGACTTAATACACTAGATGCATGCTGGATAGCGGTCGACGTGTGGAGTAATAGTAGTAGATGCACAAAGTATCAGTCTACTTGTTTTGGACGTGATGCCTATAGATATAATCATTGCCATAGATATCATCACGACTTTGCGCGGTTCTATCAATTGCTCGACAGTAATTGGTTCACCCACCGTCTACTTCCTTTTAGGAGAGAAGCCACTAGTAAATACTACGGCCCCCGGGTCTATTCACATCCATCGTTTACACCTCCGCTTTTACTTTGCTTGTTACTTTGTTGCTTTTAGTTCTCACTTGGCGAACAATCTATAAGGGATTGACAACCCCTTCATAGCGTTGGGAGCAAGCTTTTATGTTTGTGCAGGATCTTGAGATACTCCTCCACTCGATTGATATCTTGGTTCTCAAACTGAGGGAAATACTTACCACCGCTGTGCTACATCACCCTTTCCGCTTTGAGGGAACACCAACGCAAGGCTCCAAGGCCACAGGGGAAATCCTTTGCATACTTGCCTAGGAAGTCCCTTAAGGCGTAGCCGCAGCTGAAGGATTCCTGGTGCCGTTGCTGAGGAGTATCAAGTAACACTCCTATTTCTGGCGCCGTTGGAAGGTCTTTTGTTGCAGTAGCAGAAGTATTTCTGGCGCCATTGCCGGGGAGGAGAAATAAAGATCTATCCTAGTAGGTCTCACAAACTATTCTCTTGCATTTACTTTTGTTGCCAATTGCCTCTCGTTTTCCTCTCCCCCACTTCACATTTGCCGTTTTCATTTGCCTTTCTCCTTCGCTGTTTTCTTTTTGCCTTTGCCGTTTCCCTTTGCCGGTTTTCTTGCTTGCTTGTGTGCTTGTTTGTTTGTTGAAGTCGTCATGGCTGAAAACACCAAACTTTGCGACTTCTCGAGCACTAATAATAATGATTTTATTAGTACTCCAATTGCTCTCGCCGCTAGTGCGGAATCGTCTGAAATCAACGCAGCTTTGCTGAATCTTGTTGTGAAAGAGCATTCTCTGGCCTTCCTAGTGAAGATGACGCATCCCATCTCAATACCTTTATTGAGCTTTGTGATATGCAAAAGAAAAGAGATGTGGATAATGACGTGATTAAGATGAAACTTTTTCCTTTCTCGTTGCGAGATCGCGCAAAAACTTGGTTTTCTTCTTTGCCTAAAAATAGTATCGATTCTTGGGATAAGTGCAAAGATGCTTACATATCCAAGTATTTTCCGTCGGCTAAGATCATCTCCTTACGTAACGATATCATGAATTTCAAGCAACTTGATCATGAACATGTTGCACAATCTTGGGAGAGGATGAAGCTTATGATTAGAAATTTTCCCGCTCATGGCTTGAGTTTGTGGATGATTATACAAATCTTTTACGCTGGCTTGAATTTCGCTTCTCGCAATATCTTGGACTCCGCCTCAGGTGGAACGTTCATGGAAATCACGTTAGGAGACGCTACAAAACTCCTAGACAATATCATGACCAACTACTGTCAGTGGCACACTAAAAGGTCGCCTGCTAGCAAAAAGGTGCACGCTATAGAAGAAATTAACTCGCTTAGTACTAAGATCGACGAGTTGATGAATTTGGTTGCTAGTAGAAACGCTACCGTAGATCCTAATGACATGCCACTATCTTCTATGATTGAGAGTAGCAACGCTAGTTTGGACGTGAATTTTGTTGGTAGGAACAATTTTGGCAACAACAATGCTTTTAGAGGAAACTATGTTCCTAGGCCTTTTCCTAGTAACTCCTCTAACAATTATGGAAATTCCTACAGCAACACTTATGGAAATCACAACAAATTACCATCTGATTTAGAGAGTAATATCAAAGAGTTCATCAACTCTCAAAAGATTTTCTATGCGTCCATAGGGGAAAAACTACTCAAAATAGACGATTTGGCTAAGAGCGTTGATAGGATGTCTTGTGATATTGATGATTTGAAAGTTAGATGCGCTCCTCCCAAGGTCAACTTGGATGAAACTTTGAAAGCCATGCGTGTCTCCATGAATGAGAGCAAAGAAAGAACCGCCCAAATTCACGCTAGGCATGAATGGTTTAAAAGGGTGCGTTCTAGTGATGCAAATCACGAAGATATTAAAGTGCTTGGTGTGTCTCCTCTTGAATTTTTGTTTTCGCGTGTCAAATCTATCTATGGAGGGGCTGGATATGAATTCACTTTGGTTGAAAAACGCCCCAATGATTCGGAGTCCACCTATGTTGATGATAAAGGTGTGGAGAGTGGAGTCGAAGAAGTCAAAAATTTGGGTAGTCATGAAACTACCACTTTGGATTTCAAGGAATTCAATTATGATAATTTCTCCTTGTTTGAATGCATTTCTTTGATGCAATCCATTGCAAACTCTCCACATGCTTATAGCCAAAGCAATGCCTTTACCGCGCATATCATAGATGCTATGATGAAATCTCTTCAAGAGAAGATCGAACTAGAAGTCTCTGTACCTAGAAAACTTCATGATGAGTGGGAACCTACTATCAAAATCAAAATAAAAAACTATGAGTGCAATGCTTTGTGTGATTTGGGTGCTAGTGTTTCCGCGATTCCAAAGTCTTTATGTGATATTCTTGGTTTTCATGAGATTGAAGAGTGTTCTCTTAATCTGCATCTTGCGGATTCTACTGTCAAGAAACCCATGGCAAGGATCGATGATGTTCTTATTGTTGCAAATAAGAACTATGTACCCGTGGATTTCATTGTACTTGACATATATTGCAATTCTTCATGTCCCATTATTCTTGGTAGACCTTTCCTAAGGACTATTGGTGCTATCATCGATATGAAGGAAGGGAATATTAGATTTCAATTTGCTTTAAAGAAGGGCATGGAGCACTTTCCTAGAAAGGAAATAAGATTGCCTTATGAATCTATGATGAGGGCTACTTATGGTTTGAGCACCAAAGATGACTATACGTGATTCCATCACTTTCGCCTAGCTAAGGGCGTTAAACAAAAGCGCTTGTTGGGAGGCAACACAACGAATCTATCCTTTTTCTTTCTGTTTTGTGTTTTCCACACTTTCATAATTCTGTTATGATTGTGTCTTTTGTGTTTCTTTTTGTGTTTGTGCCAAGCAAAACCGTTATGATTAGTCTTGGGGATGATCGTTTGGTCATGCTGGAAAAGACAGAAACTTTCTGCTCACGAAAAGAATTTTCATGTTTGTTCTCTAAGAGATTTTGAGTTGATTCTTTTTGCTACTGATTGCTACGAACATTCTTCAGACTGTCGTAATTTGTCAGAATTTTTGAAGTACCACAGGTATACGAAATACACAGATATCTACAGACTGGTCTGCTGTTAACAGATTCTGTTTTTGTTGTGTTGGTTGCTTATTTTGATGAAACTATGGATAGTATCGGGGGGTATTAGCCATGGAAGATTTAAAATACAGTAACCCAACATGAGAACAAGTAGAATTTAAGTTTGCTACAGTATCTAAGGAAGTGGTGGTTTGCTTTCTCATACTAATGTTATCACGAGTTTCTGTTTAAGTTTCGTGTTGTGAAGTTCTCAAGTTTTGGGTGAAGTTCTTATGGACAAAAATATAAAGAGTGGCAAGAGCTCAAGCTTGGGGATGCCCAAGGAACCCCAAGAGATTCAAGGATGTCGTAAAAGCCTAAGCTTGGGGATGCCCCGGGAAGGCATCCCCTCTTTCGTCTTCAATCCATCGGTAACGTTACTTGGGGCTATATTTTTATTCACCACATGTTATGTGTTTTTGCTTGGAGCGTCTTGTATCGTAGGAGTCTTTTAGTTTTGGTGTGTCACAATCATCCTTGCTGCACACCTAGAGAGATAGACATGCACTGACCATGATTTTGTTGAGCTTCACTTATATCTTTTGGTAGACAATTCAGCTCACATGTGCTTCACTTATATCTTTTGAGCTAGACACTTTTGATCTATGTGCTTAACTTATATCTTTTAGATCACAGTGGTGCGTGGCTTGGTAGTTGATCTATGCTTTGAAAGTAGTCTCAAAAGGGGTAGTTATCCAAAGGGATACAAACACTTCCACCTTCATGTGCATTGAATAGTTAGAGGAGTTTGATTCATCTCAATTAGTTTTGAGTTGTGGTTATGGTAATATTGAAGTCATGCTAGTAAGGTGTTGTGGATCTAGAAATACTTGTGTTGAATTTAGTGATTCCTATAGCATGCACGTATGGTGAACCGCTATGTGATGTAATCTGAGCATGATTAGTATATTGATTGTCATCCTTTGTGTGGCGGTCGGGATCGCACGATGGTTTATACCTACCAACCCTTCCCCTAGGAGTATGCGTTGAATGCTTTGTTTCGATTATTAATAAAACTTTTGCAACAAGTATATGAGTTCTTCATGACTAATGTTGAGTCCATGGTTTAGATGCACTTTCACCTTCCACCATCACTATCTTCTTAGTGTCGTGCAAGTTTCGCCGGTGCACAAAACCCACGGTTAGCCTCCCTCAAAATAGCCACCATACATACCTACTATGGCTTTTTCAAAGTCATTCCGAGATATATTGCCATGCAACTACCACCATGACATGTGCCACCACGTCTACATTGACATTACATGATAGTAAGATAGCTAGCATGATGTTTCCATTAATGTCTATGCCATGCTAGATCATTGCCACGGTACACTACCGAAGGCATTCCATATAGAGACATCGTTGTTCTAAGTTTTGAGTTGAAAGTGTGATGATCATCATTAATGGAGCATTGTCCAATCTGAGGAAATAAAAGAGGCCAAATACGCCCACCAAAATAAAAAAAAGAGGCCAAAGAGCCGAGCAAATAAAAAAATGAGAGAAAAAGAGAGAAGGGACAATGCTACCACTTTTTCCACACTTGTGCATATTAAGCACCATGATCTTCATGATTGAGAGTCTCTCGTTTTGTCACCACCATATAGCTAGTGGGAAATTTTCATTATATAACTTGCCTTGTATATTCCAATGATAGGCTTCCTCAAAATTGCCTTAGGTCTTCGTGAGCATGCAAGTTGGATGCACACCCACTAGTTTTCTTTAAGAGCTTTCATTTACTCGTAGCTCTAGTGCATCATTTGTTTGGCAATCCCTACTCATTCAGATTGATATCTATTGATGAGCATCTCCACAGCTCATTGATATGCCTAGTTAATGTGACTATCTTCTCCTTTTTTGTCTTGCAACCTCCACCACATTCCACACCATCTATAGGGCTATAAACATGGCTCACGCTCATGTATTGCATGAGAGTTGAAAAGGTTTGAGAAAGTAAAGGTGTGAAACAATTACTTGGCCAATACCGGGGTTGTCCATGATTTAAATTCTTTGTGCAATGATGATAGAGCATAGCCAGACTATATGCGTTTGTAGGGATAACTTTCTTTTGGCCTTGTTATTTTGAAAGTTCATGATTACCTTGCTAGTTTGCTTGAATTATTATTGTTTCCACGTCAATAGCAAACTATTGTTTTGAATCTAATGGATTTGAACTTTCACGTCACATAAGAGGAATTACAAAGGACACCTATGCTAGGTAGCATGAAAGCATCAAAAATTCATTCTTTATCACTTCCATACTCGAGGACGAGCAGGAGTTAAGCTTGGGGATGCTTGATATGTCTCAAATGTATCTATAATTTTTGATGGTTTCACGTTGTTATCTTGTCATCTTTGGATGTTTTATGTACCTTTTATATCTTTTTTTGGGACTAACTTATTAATTCAGTGCCAAGTGCCAGTTCCTGTTTTTTCTGTGTTTTTGGCTCTTTTGAGATCTGATTTTGGAACGGAGTCCAAATGGAATAAAAACCCCGAAATGATTTTTCTCGAACGGAAGAAGATCAGGGGGCCAAGCCAGGTGGGCTCCAGGGAGCCCACAAGCTCCCACTCCGCCACCAGGGGGAGGCGGCGGTGGCAGGGCTTGTGGCCTCCCTGGCCGCCCCTTGACCTAGATCCTTGGCCTATATATTCCCAAAAATTCAGCAAAAAATCAGGGGAGCCTCGAAAATACTTTTTCGCCGCCGCAAGCTTCCGTTTTCGCGAGATCTCATCTGGAGACCCTTCCCGGCGCCCTGCCGGAGGGGACTTTGGAGTTGGAGGGCTTCTTCTTCATCATTATCACCCCTCCAATGACTCGCGAGTAGTTCACTTCAGACCTACGGGTCCGTAGTTAGTAGCTAGATGGCTTCTTCTCTCTCTTGGATCTTCAATAAAAAGTTCTCCATGATCTTCATGGTGATCTATCCGATGTAATCTTCTTTGGCGGTGTGTTTGTCAAGATCCGATTTATTGTGGATTTGTGATCAGATTATCAATGTTATATATTCGAGTCTTTGCTGATTTCTTATACGCATGATTTGATATCCTTGTAAGTCTCTCCGAGTCTTGGGTTTGTTTGGCCAACTAGATCTATGATTCTTGCAATGGGAGAAGTGCTTGGTTTTGGGTTCTACCATGTGGGACCTTTCCCAGTAACAGTAGTGGCAGCAAGACTCACATTAAGTAGTTGCCATCAAGGGTAAAAAGATGGGGTTTTCATCATTGGTTTGAGATTATCCCTCTACATCATGTCATCTTGCTTAAGGCGTTACTCTGTTCTTTTGGACTTAATACACTAGATGCATGCTAGATAGCGGTCGACGTGTGGAGTAATAGTAGTAGATGCACAAAGTATCGGTCTACTTGTTTTGGACGTGATGCCTATAGATATAATCATTGCCATAGATATCGTCACGACTTTGCGCGGTTCTATCAATTGCTCGACAGTAATTTGTTCACCCACCGTCTACTTGCTTTTATGAGAGAAGCCACTAGTAAACACTACGGCCCCCAGGTCTATTAACATCCATCGTTTACACCTCCGCTTTTACTCTGCTTGTTACTTTGTTGCTTTCAGTTCTCACCTGGCGAACAATCTATAAGGGATTGACAACCCCTTCATAGCGTTGGGAGCAAGCTTTTGTGTTTGTGCAGGATCTTGAGATACTCCTCCACTGGATTGATACCTTGGTTCTCAAACAGAGGGAAATACTTACCACCGCTTTGCTACATCACCCTTTCCGCTTCGAGGGAACACCAACGCAAGGCTCCAAGGCCACGGGGGAAATCCTTTGCATACTTGCCTAGGAAGCCCCTTAAGGCGTAGCCGCAGCTTAAGGATTCCTGGTGCCGTTGCTGAGGAGGATCAAGTAACACTCCTATTTCTAGCGCCGGTGGCAGGTCTTTTGTTGTAGTACCAATCACCAAAGCTCACTTTGACCTTCTTGATAGCACAATTAATTTCAGCATTAATAGTATTCAAGAAAGGTCCGAATATGATGGGACAAAAGTTATCTTGTTTTGAACCAAGTACTAAGAGATCTATGGGGTACTTGACTTTTCCACACAAGACTTCAACATCTCTAACAATCCCAGGTGGTGAATAGTATCACGGTTTTCAAGTTTAATAGTGACATCTATATCTTCAATCGAAGAGGGTGCTATATCATGCATAATTTCTTGATATAGTGTAAAAGGTATAGCACCAATATCAGACAAGCCATGATAGCAATGATCTCCTATTTTAACTGAAATAACACGTGTCCCTAACGATGGTTTATTTTTATCAAGTTCATCTCGTTCGTTTCTAATAGGTTTTGCAACTCTAACAGCTTCATCACAAAGGTAAGAAACCTACCCATCAATGTTATCAAGTGAGAGATCTTTAACTACAGCAACATTAGGCTCAACATTTGTTTGTTTAGAAGGTTTCGTGTCCTAACATGACTTTTATTAACCACTATTCTAGCCCTAACATGTTCTCTAATCCTAACAGGAAAATAAGGTTTCTCAATGTAAGCAGTAGGAACTATTGGATAACCATGGTTAACAATTATTTCTTCCGTCTTAATTTTAACAGGTTCATCAGCTAATTTTCAAATGAGAGGATGATATTTGAACCACTTATCCTTGGGAAGATCAATATAGGTAGCAAAAGATTCATAGAAAGTAGCTACTATTTTAGAGTCAAGACCATATTTATTGCTAAACTCATAAAAAATGAGAAGTTTCCATGAAAAATTTAATGCAATCAAAATTAAGCTTTATACCCGACTCTTTACCTTCATTGCGTTTCCAATCTTGAGAGTTGCGTTTAATTGTTTTCAGAAGATCCCATCTAAATTCAATAGTCTCCTTCATTTAGGAACCAACACCACAAGAATCGAGTAATGTTTGATCATCATGAGAAAGCCGAGCATTGAAATTTTGTATAATCAATTCTTTTGAGAGATCATGGTTGGGGAAAGTGTGCATCATAGATTTAAGCCTCACCAAGATTGAGAAATACATTCTCCTTCATGAGGCCAACAATTATAGATAAAATTGTGATCATGATGAATTAGATGCATAGGATAAAACTTCTGATGAAATTCCATCTTGAAGCGATTCCAGTCCCGTGATCCAGTATCATCCAATAGCATATACCACATTAGTGCTTTTCCCTCCAAAGATAAAGGGAAAACTTTCTTCTTAACTTTGTCTCCTGGTAGACGCGTAAGTTTAAACAATCCACAAATCTTATCGACATATATCAAATGGTAATGAGGATGAGTTGAACAATTATAAGGATTAGCCAACAATTTCTCTACCATACCCGAAGGAATCTCATAATAAATATTTTCTGTAGGTTCAGTAGGTTGAGGAACAATTTCCTCAACTTCCGTTCGAGGTGAAGATGCCCCGAACAAGCCACTCATAGGGTGACCGTGCATAGTGACAAGCAATAGTAAATTTCAGCACGTACTGAAGATGTTTTCTTACCTATTTCCACTTACCAAAGGTGTTTCACTCGATGGCAGCGATGCCACAAAATAGTCTTGATGACCCACAAGTATAGGGGATCAATCATAGTCCTTTAAATAAGTAGAGTGTCGAACCCAATGACGAGCAAAAGGAAATGATAAGCGGTTTTCAACAAGGTTTTCTATGCAAGAGTTGTAAGTAACAGCGATAGATAGTTTTATAGCAAGATAATTCATAACAAGTGACAAGTAACAATAGTAGAAAAGGTGCAGAAAGGTAGCCCAATCCTTTTTGTAGCAAAGCATAGGCCTGAAGTACTCTTATAATAAACAAGCGCTCCCGAGGACAGATGGGAATTTCTGTCTAGTCATGTTCATCATATTGAGTTGATTCGCGTTCGCTACTTTAATAAATTAATATGTGGGTGGACCGGTGTTAAGGTTCTGTTCTGACTTGAAAAAACAACCAACTTATGTTTAACCTCTCTCGCAAGCATCCGCAACTACAAAAGAAGAATTAAGATAAATCTAACCATAGCATTAAACATGTGGATCCAAATCAGCCCCTCATGAAGAAACACATAAACTAGGGTTTAAGCTTGTGTCACTCTGGCAACCCATACTCTACTTGTTACTCCACAATGACTTACCTTAGGCACATAACATGGTGAAGTGTCATGTAGTCGACGTTCACCTGACAACACTAGGAGAAGGAACAACATAATTTTCATCAAAATATCGAACGAATACCATGTCCTCAGGAACAATAGTTACTACTCACATATCATCAACATGTTCAAGATGAGAGGTGTAGTAATGATAATTGAGGATTTGTATATAATATATTCCACCAAGTAATCCAACAAGAATCAACTACAAGATGTAATCAACCGAACTAGTAACCCACACGTACCAATCTATGGTTTTGGGACAATGATTGAATACAAGAGATGAACTAGGGTCGGAGTTGAGATGATGCTCGTGAACATGTCGATGAAGATTGGTCCTCCCATGAAGGAGGAAGCGTTGGTGACGACGATGGTTTCGATTTCCCCCTTTCGGAGGGATGCTGCCCCGATAGAACCTCTTTGTCGGAGAGCAAAAGGGCATTTGCCGAGGTTTCCGCCTCGAGACGGTGGCCCTTTGTACCAAAAGATTTCTTATAATTTTTTTCTTGGTCGAAACACGTCAAATAAGAGAATATGGTCAGCACAAGGCATGAGGGCCCGACTGCGGGGTGGCCGCGTCCTGTTGCCTTGTGGGACAGTAGGTGGCCCCCTCTGGTATATTTTTGGCCCAATAATTCTTGAATATTACAGAAAAATTCTCTGTGAAATTTCAGGTCATTTGGAGAAAGTTGATTTTTCTGCCTTTTTCTCGGTTTCCCGGTCCATAATTCTAGTTTCCGTATATTCCCCACTCAGTGATGCTCCTTGATATTCAGAGAGAAAAGACATAAGAATTGTATGATAATAGGGGATAATGGACAAGAATAACACAAATATCAAAGACAATTCATGATGCAAAATGGACGTATTAGATCCCTTGTGGGTGGAGTCCTTCGTGGAATCGCGCTATCGTTACCCTCTATGGGTTGAAGTCTCCATCAACGTGGACATAAGATAGCACCACCTATTAGAACCACGCCAAAAATCTTTGTGTCTTCATAGTGTTTGATCTTCCTACTCTACCATCATTTTATGTTTCTTGCGAATGCACGCTATTTAATTTTCGCTCCTCAACATCTAGATATGCATGTATAGAAACTACGGATGCTACTTCACTTGTGCAAAATCTGCTTAATTTTCAAGGAAAACAAAAATTGCTCATAGATCATGTTAAGTATCTATTGACCCCCTCTAGATGCCACTTCTCGACCCCACAATCCACTTATCTAAGGTTGGTAATCCTTGCATATTGCTTTTTCGACAATGTCTCAAGCACGACCAAAGTTATGACCCATCTCTTTAGTCTAGCACAAAGGTCGCATTCCTGTCAACAGATAATTGTCACATCTCTAGGGTGGTATCAAGACTAAGGACCACTAAAAGGGCGGTGTGGGAGGTGAACCTTAGATTTGGAGAAGAGCCCTCTACTTCACTCACTGAGATGAAGCACCATTTTCTTGAGCTCATGGAATAGAACTTGGTAAGGCTCGGTGTGTTCCAAGTTTTCATTCCGAGCCTTGTAAACCACCTCATAGAACCCTGACATGGACGTTCAAAAATTCTCAAACTGGAAGCTGCTAGGACTTTTAGGCCCTTTGACATCGGCAAGCAAGAGGGGAGAATGATCAAAAAGCAAGGAACATAGGAAATGAAACACATGTGTGTTCAATGTTGTATCCCACTTGGCATTATATAAGAAAGAATTAAGCTTGCACGTAGTTGGATTTTCCCTCTCATTCCTCAAGGGCATGCAAAGGGGTATGGTCCACCTCAACGCCTTTGAGATTGAGATAGTTGGCACCAGTAAGCGACCTTGTTGCTTCAATCCGGTGTGAGATGGAGCACTAGCGGCTCGCCGAAGCAACGTGCCAGTTACAACCCCATTCGAGGAAGGAGGGAAGGGAACGTGAGATAGCATGATAATTTCTGTTGGTCTCTGTCCGACCGTTGTTTCCTTGATGTTTCTTCTTACTTTTCTTTTTATCTTACCTTGATCGTCTTGTGAATAATCGCAGATTCTAGGCTCTTTTTTTACTCTCAAAACAACAAGTATGTTACAAAGGGGAGAAAAGGAGGAAAATAAAAATACCTAAATAATAAAAAGTGGTAGAACTACCCAATGTGTGCTCTTGGAAATTCATACATTTCACAAATATATATTTTCTAACCGCTGTGTGAAATCTTGAAGCTTCTTCTCTTGTATTTTGAATCTCCTTAGTTTATGGTCCCGCTTCAAATAGAATCTCCATGATTGGATTGATTGTTGTCGTGCTTTGAATATTTTTCCATTCCTTGGAGTCTAGATGTCCAACATGCGAGAATAACAATTTGTACAGTAAAAGGCTTGGGTAAATCTATAGAAAAAGTGTTTCTTCATAGACTGAGGTACCTCTTATTTTGCGAGGAACCATTGTGTTCCAATAGTCTCTTGTAAAATTGCAGTCTAAGAGCAAATGCATGATTGTTTCTTCATCCTGTTGGTTACAATTAGGGTGGATAGGATCATCTCGGTGCATACTTTTTATGGCAAGTAGTGCTGTTGTGTTAACTCTACAATGGGCCACTAGCCAAAATAATATTTTGTGTTTTAGTCTCCTAGAGTTAATCCATATTAGCTTAAAGGGTGGATGACCTTCTTTTTCTCCCATCAGTTGCTTCTACATTAGAATCGAGGAGTAATTACTCCCAAAACCATTGCAAGTCCATTTTCCATATTCATTTGGGTTGAGTTGTGGCATACTGTCTCCGAATTCCTTGAACTGTTCAAAAGATTCAGCAGATAGGGGCAGGTGAAAGAGTTTTGTTTCATCCCAAGAGCCAAAGTATTCCTGTACTGAGATATTATCATTGAAGGCAAAAGAGTGTAGTTCTGGTAACTTTTGCTACAATGGTTGTCCATCCTAGTTATCTTTCCAAACAAGAATGTCTGCCCAGAGATTGCTTTGCACGTAGTTGTTCTTTAAATTCATTCCACAATGTTAGGTGAGCTTTCCACCAATGAGCCTCGTGGCTTGCGTGTAGGAATTCTATTTCGATAGTATTTTTCTCAAATCAGCTTTATCCATGGACTCTCTGCTTTATTGAAGAATATGAAGATATGCTTCATTAGCAGGGCCTTGTTGTGTATTGCAATGTCAAATATGCCTAGGCCTCCTTGTGCTTTTGGATTGCACACTTTTGACCATGCTATCAGAGTTGTTCCTCTATCATCCATTCCAAATTTTTGCATAGGAAGTTTTGGAGGTATTTGTTGAGTTGATCAATTACTCCAATTGGTAATGTCAAAGATTACAGAAAGAAATGGTAGAGCATAAAAATTATTTAATAAGCAATAGCTTGTCATCGTATGATAGTAATGTGGAACATTGAGATAATCTTCTCTCTACTCTCCGCGTGATGGCGGTGAAATCATCAATTTTCACTCTATTGGTACTCATAGGCAATCCCAGATAAGTGAAATGGGAGGATCCTTGCTTGCAACCTAGAGTAGCGAGCAGTTGTTTGATATATCCTTCTTGTACATTAATTGGCACCAACATGGATTTTTCATAGTTCACTTTGAGCCCACCGAAAGCAGAGTAATGCATGATTAGGTTTTTGACTTGAGCTAGGTGAGTTTGGCATGCAGGAAGCACAAGAATTGTATAATCTACATATTGGATGATAGGGAACTATGGGCAGGCCTGACTGTTAGCTGGTGCTTGGATGATATTGTTGAGCATGGCCTCATTTAAGATTGATTGTATGAGATCTACCGCAAGCACAAAAATTACTCGGGAGAGAGGGTCAGCCTTTCTAACCCCTCTCTTAGAATAGAATTGTTTTTTCAGACACTCCATTAAGTAGGACAACAAAAGTACCATATGTGAATATCATGTAAATCCAATGAATTCTTTTTTTGTCTAATCCTCTGGCTTCCATAATGGAAATCATAGCTTTGTGTCCAATTGTATCAGAAGCCTTTTCAAAATCCAATTTGACCACTACTATGGGCTTTTTTGACCATTGACAGAGGTGTAAGTATTTAAATGCCGAACCAAGACAATCCTGAATTGTGCTCTTTTTAATGAAGACACACTCATTGGCATTGACCATTTTAAGTGCAGTTCCTTGGTACCTATTTGCGAGAAGCTTTGTAGTATTTTTTATTGTGCAATTAACCAGAGAGAAAGGCCTGAAACTATTGCTCAACTGGGGTTGTCCTTTTTTGGGATGAGAGTTATATATGAGGCATTGATGCTGTGGAGAGAAATACCCCCTTCGTGGAAATCTGCAATTAATTTGTAAAAAACCTCTACAATTATATCCCAACATGCTTTAACAAAATCTCCATTAAAACATCAGACCCTGGGCTTGTCATAGGGCATTTGTTTTACAACATCATCAATATCAATTGTCGGATGTCCTTCGTGGGCTCTGTTGTTCGATCGCTGTAGCTTAAGCACCTCTGTCTTCTTCTACAATCGCTTCCACGCTTCGCTTGCGGCTGGTGTAGTTGTTCCTTGGTGCTTGCACTCATCCATAAAGCTCCACAATACCTATGTATGCACATGAGAGGAGTTTCAAGTATTAAACCATCCTCGAAGGGGTCAAGTGAACACGTATAAGGAGATGATTAACCCTTATGTATGCGTGAGGGGGTCCGAGACTAAGGGGTCATTGGGCCACCTTCTTATCTCCTATAGGCCGGACATATGGGCCCCTTTGTGGCTATTGTGTGAAGGTCGAGCTATGTAATGACTATGTGTTCTGGGAGGAAACTTTCGGTGCCTTATTGTGTCCTCCAAGTCAAGATGGACGGATCGACATGTCTATCCCCTATTGGTAACCGATTATGTGTAATCTTTGGTACCCCCGGTGTCTATATAAACTAGAGGGTTTAGCTCATAGAGGCAGACAACTATCATCTAGGGTTTAGCTCATCTGATCTCGTGGTAGATCGACTCTGTAATCATAATACACATATCAATACAATCAAGCAGGACATAGGGTTTTACCTCTTCAAGAGGGCCCGAACCTGGGTAAATATTGTCCGTGTGTTCCCCTATTCCCCAATGATCCAAGATCCACAGCTCGGGACTCCCTACACGAGATCCCCCGGTTTTGACACCAACATTGGTGCTTTCATTGAGAGTTCCATTGTTGGATCGCCAAATGATAGATGGATATCTTAGTCATGAGCGATGACATCCACAACGGGGACGCGTTCGTCCCCGACCAGCTCTTTGCGTCAGGGAGTATCGTTATAGACACCGATACGACCGATCATCTCGACCAGATCGATAGGTTCGCCCCTGGAAAGAAGATCAGGTTTGACAGCCTAGAGTATGTCGCAGACACCCGGGGCAATCTATTCCTTGTTGGGATCATGACTTCACCCTATGAGCCCGGAAACTCTGAAGCTTTAACATCGGGCCTCCTCCTCAACCCCGTCTCCGGGTCGACCCATATCTTGGATTTTGCTTCGAGCTCGGATCTTATTACAGTGTCCGGATACCTGGGCTCGACCTTGGCCGAGCATGCTCCTTGTGGCGATGTGTTGGAGATCAACTATGAAAACTCAAGAACTCTAATACGGTCAACCTCTCGCTATTGAACGAGATGCTGGTCCAGATTCATATGATGAACATTACGTGTGATCCGTCCTTGACCCGTGCTCGGATTGGTCTTGAGGCTCGCTATGGGAAATTTTACGTCCCACCGAGAACTCACTTGGTAGCCACTATCGAAGATTTAACCGATATGATGGACTACACCCCTGAAGAGGCCTAAGACATGGAAGAAGATGCCGATGACACCTATGATGTTTATATGGTGCATACACCAAACACCACTGGGAAGAACGACAACGACACCCCCTAGAGAGAGTGGTGACGACCCTCGCGAGGTACCTCGAGTCGGGCCTGTTGGACCGGTGTTATCCACGCCCGTTTGCCTGCAGGCTCAAGCACAACTCATGCGAGAGACCGGACATGATCCGTGTTTGGACCTCTTGACGAAGGCCCTCGCGAGGACCCCAGCCTCACGAGGAGGTTTCTTGTGGACGTCGTCAGGTGCCGAATAAAGCCCCGCCTCACGAGCAGCCCTCCCGGGGCTTCCCACGAGACTCTCGCGAGGGGGTATCACTCGAGGATGGCTCGATGGGCCGGACGGCCCAGCGGTGTCACATGGGTGTGATACGTTTCCAACGTATCTATAATTGTTTATTGTTCCATGCTGATATATTATAATTCTAGTATACTTTTTTTTGGTTATTTATTTACCAATTTATATTTTTTGAACACTAACGTATTGACCTAGTGCTGTTTTCTACATGTTTTCACTTTTCAGGTTTTGAATACCAAATGAAGTCCAACTGACCTGAAACTTTTTGGAGATTTTTTCTGGACCAAAAGAAGACCAATGAGTATCGGAAGAAGGCTGGGGGCCATCTAAGGGCCCCACAAGCCAACACGACACGACCTGGGGGGCTGATGGCTTGTGCCCCCCTCGAGGCTCTCCTGACTCTGTTCTCTTGCTTATAAATTCTCATATATCCCCAAAACCCTAAAGGCAGTCCCCAACACTTTTTACGCTGCTACAAGTCTCTGTTCCGATGGGGGGGGATATTGGAGCTCCGTTACGACACCTTGCCGAGGGGGTTATCAATCACGTAAGGCCTCTTCAATAACCTTGCTGCCCCCATGATGATGTGTGAGTAGTTCACCACAAAACTACGAGTCCATGGCTAGTACCTAGATGGCAATATCTCTCTCTTTATCTTCAATACAATGATCATCGCATCTTTCCTTTGATCCATATGATGTAATCCTTTTGTGTGGTGCGTTTGTTGGGATCCGATGAATTGTGGTTTTATGTTCAGATTAGTCATGATAAATATTTGAGTCTTCTCTGAATTGTGATATGCTTCTTATGTGTATGATTGTGATAGCTTCATAATTCTTTCCGATCTAATGAAATAGTTTGGCGAACTAGATTGATATTTCTTCGGTGAGAGAGGTGCATTGCAGTAGGTTCAACCTGGTGAGTTTCTATATCCCAGTGACAGAAGTGGATAAGATGTGTCTTTGTGTTGCTGCTGCTAAGGATAACACGATGGTGTTTATTCATATTGCTTGAGTTTACTTTGTCTACATCATGTCATTTGTCTCCATGCATTACTTTGTTTTACTCAATACTCTAGATGCATGCTGGATAGGAGTCAATGAGTGGAGTAATAGTAATACTTGTAGGCATGAGTCGAACAAATTGTTTATGGAGATGATGCCTATATACACATGATCATTGTTGTGAATATCGCATAATTATTCACTTTTTCTATCAGTTTCCCAACAATAATTTGTTTACCCATTGTATGATGTTTTCACGAGAGATACTACTAGGGAAAACTATGGCCCCACGAGGAATTTTTTATGCTATTTCTTACACAGGGCAAGTCCTATCGACCTACAACCAAATAAGATGTTGTGTTGTTCGTATCTCTTGCTAGAGATAGAGAAGCTAGAACAAGAACTACCCGAGAGGGTTTAAAGAATGAGGTCTTCACCTTTGAGCTAGATCTCATCTCATTCTACGTGGGTCTATTCACCATATATTTAAAACACCTTCAATACATTGATACCATTTACTTGGTTTCATTTTATTTTGTAATTTAGAATTATCTACATATTTCACTTGCTTGCAAATAATGAGACCAAGGGGATTGACAACTCTCTTGCCCGCCTTGGGTGCAAGTTCTTTGTTCTTGTGTGTGCAACCGCTAAAGACGGTTGTTGTTGATATTCCTACTGGTTCAATAAACCTTTGTTTCATAACCGAGGGAAATACTTATCCACATTGTGCTACGATAACCCGTTCCTCTTCATGGAAAACCCAATGCAGATCACAAGTATCAGGAAGGATTTCTTGCACCATTGCCGGAGAATATCATCACCAACTACCAAGTGACTTCACACAAATTTTCATTCATTTGTTACTCTTTTTACTTGTTGGTATATTTAGTTTTTCTCATAAAAATTAAAAGTACAAAAATATTTATCTTTGCTTGTCACTAGTTTATTGCTTTGCTCGCTTTACTCTCTAGTTTACTTGGCCTGCTTGTTACTTTGCTTGCTCGGTCACCATGTCTCAAGATACTACTAAGTTGTGTGACCTCTCAAATACTAATAACAATTATTTTATTAGTACTCCTATACCACCGCCAGTAGTGTGGAGGCTTCTGATATTAATGTTGCATTGCTGAATCTTGTCATGAAAGATCAGTTTTCGGGAAGTCCTAATGAGGAGCGTGCTTCACATATTAATACCTTTGTTCAACTTTGTGATATGCAAAATAAAAAGTATATGGATAATGATAATGTGAAATAAAAATTGTTTCCTTTTTCACTAATTGATAAAGCTAAAGCTTGGTTTTCATATTTAGCACATAATAGTATTAGAACATGGGATAAGTGTAAAGATGCTTTTATTGCCAAGTATTTTTCTTTCTGCTAAGATCATGTCCCTTAGAAATCAAATAATGAATTTTCAATATCATGATCAGTAACATGTTGGTCAAGCTTGGGAGAGAATGAAATTGATGATAAGTAATTGCCCCCTCATGGTTTAAACTTGTGGATGATTATCCAAAACTTCTATGTTGGACTAAACTTTGTGTCTAGAAATCTTCTAGATTTTGCTGCAGGTGGTAACTTTATGGATGTGACCTTAGGAGAGGCCACAAAACTTCTAGAAAACATCATGATTAATTATTCTCAATGGCACACCGAGAGAGCTCCAACTGGTAAGAAGGTAAATTCTATTGAGGAGATCGCTTCTTTGAGTGAAAAAGTGGATGCTCATATGAATTTGGTTGCTAATAATAATACTCATGTTGATCCCAATGATATGCCATTGTCTACTTTGGTTGAGAAAAATAATGATGTAATTGATCTGAACTTTTTCTCGCGAAATAATTTCAACAACAATGTTTATAGAGGTCATTTCAATTCTAGGTCGTATCACGGTAATTCCTCTAACTACTATGGAAATTCTTATACAAATTATAATAGTATACCCTCTCATCTTGAGAACATAATTTAGGAATTCAATAATAATCAAAAGGTTTCCAATACTATGGTAGAAGAAAAATTCATTGTTGTTGATACTTTGGCTAAAAACATGGATATAATTGCTCTTGATGTAGAAACTCTTAAAAGTAAAGATTTTCCTCCTAATCATGATTTTAATTAGACTATTAAATCTATTCAAGTTTCTATTAATTAAAGTAAGGAGAGGACCTCTAAGTTCAAAGCTAAGCGGGAATTCCTAGAAAAGGCTCTTCCACTTGGTTTTTATCGGAATCATGATGAAGATCTTAAAATGATTGGTACTTCTCCTATTGAATTTTTCTTCTTCTCTGAATATTAATGATAAAGGACTGTAGATGAGTCTACTCTAGTTAAGGAGCGTCCCGTTTTCTTGGAGGCTGATGATTTGATGCTAAAACTGAAAAACGTGGGTTCAGAGAGGTTAAAACTTTAACTTGTGATGTGCCCACTATCTTGGATTACAAGGACTTTAATTATGATAGTTGCTCTTTAGTATAATGTATTTCCTTGAAGCAATCGATTATTAGCTCACCCAATGCTTATGAACAAAACAAAGCTCTTTTCAACATATAGTACAGTGTTCTTGAGCCTCGGGAGGCCAAGTAGCTTGGTGTGTTGCTCTAGGGTTACGATGATCCGATCCCTCTATCAGGTATCCTACCCTCTCTATTTATATTGGAGGCCAGGGTCCTCTTCCCTTATCATAGGCGGGAAGGAAACCCACAACAACAAGTTTCGGTGGGAGACAACGGAACAGGCTTCCCCTGTCAAAAGTAGTCTTCGCCTGCAAAGTAACAGTCCGCGTTGCCGGGAAAGGCCCAGGGGTGACATCTGCCATACTGACGGGCGGTGGCGGCTTCGTGGCACGAGAAGGGAAACCTTTGGGAGATGTCGTTGGGGCCCATGTACGCTCCTGCCCTCTTTGCACCAAAGGGGGAACTGCACTGCTCTGCGATCTGCGGGTCACCTGTCCTCCTTCTGCGTCATCCTTGACTCTTGAGGCTGGGCCTTGCCTCAGAATGTTCGCCGCTCCGGAGGGGTCCAGAGGAGGCCCCTACGGGTCTTGATTCCATTCCTCCTCGCGAGGCTTGGCCCCTCACAAGGGCCTTGCCGAGCCTGCTAGTGCTTGATCAATGGGGTGGGCCAGCCTTGGGCCACAGACAGGCAAGTCTAGGTACCGCCTTTCCCAGGACGCCGACAGGTGATGGTAAGTGTCACCATTAAGAAAGCTCGACTTGTCGCAAAGATATTTTCGACAAGTTCAAGGAGTTGACTATGATGAGACTTTGTCACTCGTAGCAATGCTAAGAGTCTGTTGGAACTATGCTAGCAGTTGTTGGATTATTTATGAATTCTTGCAAATAGGATGTCAAAACATTGTTTCCTCGACGGATTCCTTGAGGAAAGGTTGTATGTGATACAATCAAAATGTTTTTTCGATCCTAAAGGATGCTAACAAGTATGCAAGTGTCGGTGAATACTTACAACATATGCGATAGGTAGGCTAAAGTCGGTGAGAACCGAAGGGACAAAGGTGGACACTGGGAACAAGGTTGGTACAAGCATGGGATGCACGATGTACCCAGGTTCAGGGCTCTCCATAGAGATAATACCCCTAATCCTGCCGGAGTGTTTGATGTGTATGAACAGAGTACAATGTTGCTCCTGGAGCTGTGTTGGGAGGAGGAAGAGGGGAGCAGCCGGCTTGTCTGTACCTCTCTCTCTCTGATTGGTGAGCGTGTAGTGTTGTGTGATTGGTGAATGATCGCTCCCCTGCATGGAGGGCGACCGGGGGGTTTTATAGACGAACCCGCTGGCCTACAATATGGATAAAGGGTACATGTGTGGGACCCGGCTGGCAGCCTCGCCGGCTAGCCAGGGGCCCACGAGAGTCTTGTCTTGTCGCTTGAGGGGCCCCCGGCTGCATGGTCTCGATTGGCTGTGGGACCCGCCGGCTGGCCAATGAGGCTCTCACGTAAGGTTGACGCCGAGCACGCGTTGCACGTCAAGCGTCGCCCCGCGAGATTCGTCATGGCCAGTTAGTACTGCTGCCTCCACTGTTCCCCACGCCGAGTGCAGTAATGGAGTGGGAGTGTGACGGTCCGACACTATGCTAGGTGATGGATCAGAGCCGGGGTAGGTCAGCGGCGTGGCCGCCGATGCTCGTACCTGCCGGGCGCCCCGATCTAGTACCTTTGCTGATGCGTAGCTACCTTTAATCGTAAGGTCTTATCGTGACCTACGATCTGATGTGACTTTTGATCTTCGGCCGGCTAGCCTGCTTGGCTAGCCGGCTTACGTGCGGCCACCTCATCCCTAGCCGGGCCGGCAGGACCAGGCCGGCTCAGAAGAGAAGGCCGCCTCGACTCTAGCCGACAGTGGTTGCCTGGCCGGCCAGAGGGATGGCCGCCTAGTCCTCTAGCCGGTAGGTGCTGCCTAGCCGACCAGAAGACTCGGGCCTTGGGAATCTGTATACGTTCATGTCCATTGGGCCCGAAATGAAGGAACAGGCTTGATGAGCCTACCCCGGGGTTATCCCCCCGACAGTAGTCCCCAAAGCTGGCGAGGCGTGCCGCCTGCGGGCGGGCGGCCTCACCGGCTTGTCGATTGGTCTTGATATTTTGGCCGCAGTTCACGACGAAGGACACCAGCCACGAAACCGGGTGGCTTCGAAGTGATGCCTCGGTCTCGTCGTAGCTCGCTCGAAGAACGCCACGTGCCTGGCCCCGCCTGGTGTAATGATGGTGATTACTGATGACGGGACCGGGCCTGGGCCCTGGATCCCGCCACGACGCCCCCTTGGCCTCCGCGCGGGGGATCCTCTGCGGATTTACTCCGTGACGGTTGGGCTTAGGGAAGTGTTACCGCCCGTAATACACAGGATTAATAGAGCCTGGTGCGCACCGGATACCCTCCCCACGACGCTTCGTGGGGTTTAAATGGGATGCGGGCGTTCCGAGGAGGCCATTCGCCCACCTTCTTGCCCCGCACCCGCGCTCTTTTCCTCCCTGCGCTCAGAGAGAAAGAGCTTGCACCCTTCGTCTTCTTCATCTTCGTCGCCGCAAAATCGCCGCCCCTTCGGGTTCTCGTCACCCGCAGCCATGGCCGGCGGTTTGATACGTCTTCAACGTATCTACTTTTCCAAACTCTTTTGCCCTTGTTTTGGACTATAATTTGCATGATCTGAATGGAACTAACCTGGACTGACGTTGTTTCAGCAGAATTGCCTTGGTGTTATTTTTGTGCAGAAATCAAAGTTCTCCAAATGTCCTGAAAATTTACGGGGAGCAGTTTTGGAAAATATCAACAATATATGCGCCAAGTTCCACCTCAGGGGGTGGGCCAGTGGGCCACAAGCCCCTGCCCCGCCACCACCCCCCTGGTGGCGGTGGGCAGGCTTGTGGGGCCCACAGGCACCTGCCGCCCCCAACTCCAGCTCTATAAGTTGTCTTTCATCCTAGAAAAAAGAGAAGTTTTCGTCGTGTTTTCGATACGGAGGCGCCGCCACCTCCTGTTCTTCATCTGGAGGGCAGATCTGGAGTCCGTCTTGGGCTCCGGAGAGGGGAAATCGTCTCCATCGTCATCATCAACCTTCTTCCCTCTCCAATTCCATGAAGCTCTTCGTCGTTCGTGAGTAATCTATTCGTAGGCTCGCTGGGCGGTGATGAGTAGGATGAGATCTATCATGTAATCGAGTTAGTTTTGATGGGGATTGATCCCTAGTATCCACTATGTTCTGAGATTTGATGTTGCTACTACTTTGCCATGCTTAATGCTTGTCACTAGGGCTCGAGTGCCATGATTTCAGATCTGAAATTATTATGTTGCCAGCAATATATGTGTGTTTTAGATCCGATCTTGCAAGTTGTTGTTACCTACTATGTGTTGAGATCCGGCAACCCCGGAGTGACAATAACCAGAACCACTCCCGGAGATGATCATAGTTTGAGGAGTTCATGTGTTCACCAAGTGCTAATGCGTTGGTCCGGTTCTTTATTAAAAGGAGAACCTTAATATCCCGTAGTTTCCTTTTGGACCCCGCTGCCACGGGAGGGATGGACAATAGATGTCATGCAAGTTCTTTTCCCTAAGCACGTATGACGACACACGGAATGCATGCCTACATCACATTGACGAACGGGAGCTAGCCACATATCTCTCCGTGTTATAGCTGTCGCATGATGAATATCATCCAAACAAATCACCGACCCATTGCCTATGAGTTTGTCGTACTACTGCTATTACTTGTCTTGCTCTGCTGCTGCTACTACTATTGCTACTGCTGTTACTTGTCTTGCTCTGCTACTGCTACTACTGTTGCTACTACTGTCGCTTGCTAATGTTGCTACTTGCTACTGCTGTCACTACTGCTGTTCCTTGCCACTGCTATTGCTCGTTACACTGCCGTTACTCACTACTTTGTTGTTACTACTGTGCTTGCAGATACTAATCTTTCAGCTGTGGTTGAATTTGACAAATTCAGCTGCTAATACTTGACAGTATACTCTCACCTCCCGACTGGTAAACCAACAAATTGGGTCGAATACTCTACCCTCGAAAACTGCTGCGAACCCATGCGCTGGTGGGCCATCAACAACATTCTTCTAGTCTCAGTACTGGGGAGTGCTTTCAGCATTCTTCTGGTGCCGCTGCAGGAGAAGGTTCGTTGTCATAAGCATTCGTCTAGCTAACGCTAGAGATTGCAGGATCAACCCTTTTCTGGAGCCATTGCCAGGGAAGCACAGCTGACGTCAGCATTTTTCTGGCGCCGTTGCCGGGGAGGTATTGCTATATTCTCTGAGTTACTTGGGATTTATATCTGCTGATCACTATGAAGAATCTGAAGGATCCAAAGACCAAAGTCTTGCCCTCAACTACGAGGGGAGGTAAGGAATTGCCATCTAGCTCTGCACTTGATTCACCTTCAGTTATGAGTAAGTTTGCGACATCACCTCTTGCTAGAAATCTTGATATGTCGCCTATGCTTGATGATGCTAGAGATGCTGCTTTGCGTGATGATACTATGCTTGATACTATGCTTGATACTACTGCTAGAGATGCTATGCTTGATACTGTGCGTGATACTGCTAGAGATGCTATGCTTGATACTGCTTTGCCTGATGATGCTAGAGATGCTACTTTTCCTGATGATGCTATGCTTGATACTACTAGAGATGCTCCTTTTCCTGTTCCATTAGGAGTGTTCCTTGATGCTCATATTGCTAGAGTTACTGCCAATGCTCGTGATGCTTCTGAAACTACCGATACTATTGAGATAGAACCTGCTTTTGCTCCTGCTAGATCTAGCTCAGATATGAATTGCCTGATATACCTGAGGGTTACGTTATGGAGGGAGAGATAGCTGAGGATTTTCTTGCATGTAAGGATACCTATGACGCTGAGAAATTAATTCTCAAGTGGAAGGAAAAATCTCGTGAAGTTAGGATGAAAAATGATCCGAAGTTTGCCACTTCGCCTATCTTTGTCACCGATAAGGATTATGAATTCTCTGTCGACCCTAAGATAATCTCTCTAGTCGAATCTGATCCTTTTCACGGTTATGAGTCTGAGACAGTCATAGCCCAGCTTGCCAAACTATCCGAAATAGCCAACCTTTTCACTAATGAGGCGAAGATCCGCCACTACTATATCCTTAAGTTGTTCCCTTTCTCTCTAAAGGATGATGCTAAAGCCTGGTTCACCTCTCTTGCTCCTGGATGTGTGCGTAGTCCCCAGGAGATGGTCTATTACTTCTGTGAGAAATATTTCCCTGTCCATAAGAAGCAAGCTGCTTTGCAGGAAATGTACAACTTTGCTCAACTCCAAGAAGAGAGTCTTCCACAAGCTTGGGGGAGGCTCGTCCAGCTATAGAATGCTTTGCCTGATCACCCTCTTAAGAAGAACGAGATACTTGATATCCTCTATAATGGACTTACGGATGCCTCTAGAGACTACCTAGATAGTTGTGCCAGTTGTGTTTTTAGGGAACAAACTGTAGAACAAGCTGAGACTCTACTGAATAACCTCTTGATCGACGATAATGCTTGGACTATTCCCGAACCACCTCCTAAGCCAACTCCTAAGAAAAGAGGTATTCTATTCCTCAGTCCCGAAGATATGCAAGAAGCCAAGAAATCTATGCAAGAGAAAGGCATTAGATCTGAAGATGTCAAAAATCTACCACCTATCGAAGAGATCCACGGTCTCGATAACCCGGTACAGGTAGTAGAAGTGAATTCTCTGCGTCGGTTTGATGAGAGTGATATTCCTTTTGATAAACCTGCTAGCCTATGCTTTGATGAATTTGACAACTTTGTTGCCAAACAACAGAGTTTCAATGATTATGTTAGCACACATTTGGAACAAAGTGCTCGTATGCTTAGCCATCTAAGTGCTTGTGTAGACAGAAATGTCAATGCTCTGAAACTTCTGAGTAAACATGCCTCTATGATTACTACTCAGGTAGAACAAGTACTTAAGGCTCAGAATGACCTGCTCAATGAATTAAATGACAACTCTGTCAGAGTCATTACTAGAGGAGGCAAAATGACCCAGGAACCTTTGTATCCTGAAGGTCATCCTAAGAGAATTGATCAAGAGTCTCAAGGAATCAATGCTGATACACCTAGTCATCCTAAGGAGAAGAAGAAGGATGATAGAAACCTGCACGCTAGTTCACCAAATATTATCAGACCTGAAGAACCTAATGATATTTCTGCGTCTGATGGAGAAACACAATCAGGTGATGAACATGAACCTGGTGACAACATGAACAGTGATGTTCATAATAATGCTCAATCTAGCCATGATGAGGATGTGGAGATTGAACCTACGATTAATCATGATAATCCACAACCTAAGAGATACGGCAAGAATGACTTCACTGCTAGGAAGCATGGTAAAGAAAGAGAGACATGGGTTCAGAGATCTATGCCCTTTCCTACTAAGCCATCCAAGAAAAAGGATGATGAGGATTTTGAGCGCTTCGTTGAGATGATACGACCCATCTTTCTATAGATGCGGTTAACTGATATGCTCAAGATGTCTTCGTATGCCAAGTACATGAAAGATATCGTGACTAATAAACGGAAGATACCAGATCTTGAGATCTCCACCATGCTTGCCAATTACTATTTCAAAGGTGGAACTCCTAAGAAACTTGGTGATCCCGGAGTGCCCACTATACCTTGCTCCATTAAAGGAAGCTACGTAAGAACTACCTTATGTGACCTTGGAGCCGGTGTTAGTGTTATGCCACTCTCTCTTTATCGTAGACTTGAGTTGGATAAATTGACATCCACTGAAATTTCTCTGCAAATGGCCGACAAATCAACTGCTTTCCCTATCGGCATTTGCGAGGATGTGTCTGTTGTGGTTGCTAATACCACTATCTTAACAGACTTTGTTATCTTGGATATTCTCGAGGACGATGCCATGGCTATCATTCTTGGAAGACCCTTCTTAAACACTACATGGGCTGTTATAGATTGCAACAAAGGCAATGTCACTTGCCATGTAAACGGTAACGAGCACACAGTGCATTTTCCGAAGAAACAATATCAAGTACATTGCATCAATGCTATCGAAAAGACTTCATCGATTCTCATTGGGAGCTTTGAATGCCCTATTCCTCGTGTCAAGATGAAGTATGATTTTCTTGTTGGGGAGATTCATATCCCCATTGAGGTGACTTAGTGGCTATTCGAAAATTCTCCGTTCTCTCTTGCGATTCGTGAAGGTTTTGTCATAAGGACTTGATCAACCCCATTGACAAATTTCTTCTGATGACCATGAAACGGATGAATCAGAGAGTCACATACCTCTACTTTGAGTCTTCATTTTCTGTTGCTTAGAAGAAAAATGATGGAATTAGTTTCGCTTTTCCTGTTTTCTATTTTAGCGTCTCGGAGAAAAATACCTCGAAAATAAAAGTTCTCCGATGGTCCTGAAAATTTAGTACGATTTTTGTTGGAATTTTTGAAAATTTCTGGGCCTGAGAGCTGGTCAGGAGGCCTGACCAGTGGGCCACAAGCCCCCCACCGCCACCTACCCCCTTTTGGTGGGGTGCAAGCTTGTGGGGCCCACAGGCACCCCCTCCACTCACTCCAGCTCTCAAACTCTTCTTCCACCTCCAGAAAAAATTGTTTCGCAGCTCAAACCCGTGTTCTTGCTCATTTGGCTGTGAATTTCGATCTCCTTGCTCAAAGCACCATTCTCCGAACTGTTTTGGGGAAATTACTCCTTGGTAAGTGACTCCTCCATTGGTCCAATTAGTTTTTGCTCTAGTGGTTTATCCTTCCCGAACTCTTGCTACCTTGGTGACCCTGTTCTTGAGCTATAAAAGTTGATTTTAGCTGGTCCCAAGTGGTTTTAGCGCGTGATACGGTCTCTAGGCACTAGTAGGAGTAGTTGCTACAAGTTGTGTTAATCCTTATTCACTTTTCTTTCGAAGTCTCTAAAAATTTCAGAATTTTTCAGAGCTAAAAAAGGAAAAGATGAGGAGGTTCTTGAGAGGCTCTTCAAGCCGTAACCACAAGGAGGATGAGAAGAACCACCCCAAGTACGTAGTCCCTTGAGTCACAGAATTTCGAGCGTGCGAGTGGCCAAGTGATGAATTTTTGCGTGCCGCCGAACTTTATGAAGATTTTTATTACTTGGTGGAGAACGCGCGTCTTACTGCGTTTGTTGAAGATAAGTTCCCACAATATCTCCTCCTCACCAATATTTTCGTTCAAAGCTTCAACTTTTATCCGGGGAAGAATCCTCCCATGGTTGAGTTCATGATTTACGATATTCCCCAGTATATGACGCTGCAGGACTTTTGCAATGTATGCAAATTACCTTATGTTGGGGATTTCCGTGACCCTCGTCCACGGGACTTGGAGGATTTCATTGGTTCCATTGCTGTTGGAGAGGAGAGAGGAGTGTCTCGCGCTAGAATTGCTAGCATACATTTTCCTGTGCTTCGGTACTTCTCACTATTTGTGGGAAAATGTTTGATTGGCCGTGGGGAGGCTGGATCACTTAGTTCTCCACACCTTGCGGTTTTGCACGAAGGCCTTTACAACGATAAGACTTATAGCTTGGGCGCTATAGTCGCTCAACGGTTGAACCTGAACCGTTCCAAGGGTGTTGTCTATGGAGGTATCTATGCTACCCGTCTTGCCAGACACTTTTACATACCCATTAGACTCGGAGAGGAAGGAGAGATGCTTCTCCCTGAGAGATATCTAGATTATGACAGCATGGTTCGCCATGATTTTCTGGATAGAGATGCTAGTAGACGGATGATTTATAACCTGGTGTTTAGTCAGGGTACTCGGGAGACTATTACTTTGCCTGCTCCTTCTTTGTTTGATCTTCATGCAGGCATGTACACTATTATGCCTGCGGACATGTACGCATATTGGGGCTTGGCCCAACCACAGGCGCCCATGCCCGAGCCGCCAGTCGAGTACCAGACGCCAGTTTATCAGTGGGAGCCAGAGGAGCTCACACAGCAGTGGCATCCACAGCCTGCTCCAGAGTATCCTAGAGCTGGTTATTTCCCACCATGGGAGTAGACCAAGCTAGGCCAAAAGCCTAAGATTGGGGGAGTACGTGTTCTCACCGTCTTTGTATTCATGCTTATGCTTTCACTCTGTTAGCTGGTGTTTACACTTTGCCACTGTATTATCCATGCTAGTTTCTTTTCGTTTTCTTGTTTTCTTGTTTTGTGTGCTTTTGAGAAAACCCAAAAAGATTTTTCTTTCTTCTTTTGCTTGTTGGGAGCTTTCTCATGTAAATAGTTTTCTTTTTCTTTGTGTCAAGGTAGAAGATATTGGTTACAATGCTTAGTGGTTCTTACATGCTTACGTGTTTAGCTTTCAAAGAGCCATATTATTTTGTCTTCTCCTTTGTGTTTGCTTGCAGATTCAGCTTAGTCCAATGCGCTTATTATTGTTCACATCGTTCGATCGTGCAAATGAAAGGAAACAATGATGATATATGATGAAGTGATCGAGACTGAAAAGCTGGTATGAACTCTATCTATTTTGTTTTTGTAAATATGACTAGTTTGTCGACCCAGATTTAGCTTTGTTGTTAGAGAACCATGTTTGCAATGACAACTTAGAGATCATAGTTTCTGATGCCATGCTTATTTAGCTGAGAGCTTATAATGGTTTGTCCTGATTACAACATAGATTTTGAGATGACTTTAATGTAGTATGATATGATGGTATTCTCCTTTGAATGTTTCAAGTGGCTTGACTTGGCGCATGTTCATGCATGTAGTTGAAGCAAAATCAACATAGCCTCTATGATGTTCGTATTTATGGTGATTTATATCATGTTCATGCTTGCATTCAATGTTAGTAAAACTCATTGCATCTTGATGACTGTTGTCGCTCTCTAGTTGGTCGCTTCCCAGTCTTTTGCTAGCCTTCACTTGTACTAAGCGGGAATGCTGCTTGTGCATCCACTTCCATGAACCCAAAAGTTTTTCCATGAGAGTACATCATACCTACCTATTTGCGGTATCTACCTGCCGTTCCAAGTAAATTTGCATGTGCCATTCTCTAAACCTTCAAGAAATAAATCTGTTTTGCATGCCCGAACCGCTCATGTGGTGACAGAGGGCTATTGGTATCTTCCATGCTAGGAGTGTTATCCTCGACATGTGTTTATTCACAGTCCTTCACGAGAAAGGGGCCGGTATTTGGGATGCCCAGTTCCATGCTTAAATCGAAAACATAACTGTAAAACAATACTCCCCCCGGATTGATGTTGGTATGGACGGTACCCGAGGATTTGGCTAGCCGTGGAGTGTGATTGATTGGTGGTGGGGGAGTCAAAACTTTACTTTTGTATTTGGGAACCGCCTATAGCATGAGTAGCATGGAAGATATTGAGAACTCTTGGTCATTGCGTTGACAATGAAAGCATGCCACCCAAAATTATTATCTCTGTTTTCAAAGCTTGAGCTCTGGCACCTCTGCAAGTCAATGCTTCTCTCTACGAAGGGCCTGTCTATTTATTTTCCTGTCGAGTCATCCTTCTCTTATATAAGCACCAATTAGAGAGCACCTCTATCATTTTTATGCTTTGCTTTTGATTGATATTGAGTATGACTATAACTGGATCTTCGTTGCTATGAATTATAATGTTTGGTCAGCCCTTGATCTTTGAAAGTGCTCTGCATTTATGTTTTGCGGTCTCAGAAAGATCTAGCGAGATACCACCTATCATATTGCTTCATGCTTGTTTTGATTGAAGTGTTGGTATTTGAAACTCATTATTATTTGCTCGTTAGCTGATTATGCCATTGATATTAGTTTATCGTGAGACCTTTGTGTCATTTGCTTTTGTGGTTAACTTGTGATCTTGCTGAAATTCTGGTTATGAGTTAGACATAGTTGCAACAACAAGATCAAACAGAGTTTGTCAAAGTTTTTCTTTCTCTCTCAGTTTGTCAACTGAGTTGCTTGAGGACCAGCAAGGTTTTAAGCTTGGCGGAGTTGATATGTCTCCAACGTATCTACTTTTCCAAACTCTTTTGCCCTTGTTTTGGACTATAATTTGCATGATTTGAATGAAACTAACCTGGACTGACGCTGTTTTCAGCCGAATTGCCTTGGTGTTATTTTTGTGCAGAAATCAAAGTTCTCCAAACGTCCTGAAAATTTACGGGGAGCAGTTTTGAAAAATATCAAAAATATCTGTGCCAAGTTCCACCTCAGGGGGTGGGCCAGTGGGGTCCACAAGCACCTGCCGCCCCAACTCCAGCTCTATAAGTTGTCTTTCATCCAAGAAAAAATAAAAAGAGAAGTTTTCGTCGCGTTTTCGATACGGAGGCGACGCCACCTCCTGTTCTTCATCTGGAGGGCAGATCTCGAGTCCATCTTGGGCTCCGGAGAGGGGAAACCGTCGCCATCGTCATCATCAACCTTCTTCCCTCTCCAATTCCATGAAGATCTTCGTCATTCGTGAGTAATCTATTCGCAGGCTCGCTGGGCGGTGATGAGTAGGATGAGATCTATCATGTAATCGAGTTAGTTTTGATGGGGATTGATCCCTAGTATCCACTATGATCTCAGATTTGATGTTGCTACTACTTTGCCATGCTTAATTCTTGTCACTAGGGCCCGAGTCCATGATTTCAGATCTGAAATTATTATGTTGCCACCAATATATGTGTGTTTTAGATCCGATCTTCCAAGTTGTAGTTACCTACTATGTGTTATGATCCGGCAACCCCAGAGTGGCAATAACCGGAACCACTCCCGGTGATGATCATAATTTGAGGAGTTCATGTGTTCACCAAGTGCTAATGCGTTGGTCCGGTTCTTTATTAAAAGGAGAACCTTAATATCCCGTAGTTTCCTTTTGGACCCCGCTGCCACGGGAGGGATGGACAATAGATGTCATGCAAGTTCTTTTCCCTAAGCACGTATGAGGACACATGTAATGCATGCCTACATCACATTGACGAACGGGAGCTAGCCACATATCTCTCCGTGTTATAGCTGTTGCATGATGAATATCATCCAAACAAATCACCGACCCATTGCCTACGAGTTTGTCCTACTACTGCTATTACTTGTCTTGATCTGCTGCTGCTACTACTATTGCTACTGCTGTTACTTGTCTTGCTCTGCTGCTGCTACTACTGTTGCTACTATTGTCGCTTGCTACTGTTGCTACTTGCTGCTGCTGTCACTACTGCTGTTCCTTGCCACTGCTATTGCTCGTTACACTGCCGTTACTCGCTACTTTGCTCTTACTACTGTGCTTGCAGATATTAATCTTTCAGGTGTGGTCTAATCTGACAAATTTAGCTGCTAATACTTGAGAGAATACTCTCACCTCCCGACTGGTAAACCAACAAATTGGGTCGAATACTCTACCCTCGAAAACTGCTGCGAACCCACGCGCTGGTGGGCCATCAACAGCGTTCTTCTAGTCTCATTACCGGGGAGTGCTTTTAGCATTCTTCTGGTGCCGCTGCAGGAGAAGGTTCGTTGTCATAAGCATTCGTCTAGCTAACGCCAGAGATTGCAGGATCAACCCTTTTCTGGAGCCATTGCCAGGGAAGCACAGCTGACGTCACGGTTCTTCTTCGAAAAAGTCCTCGGCGCAGAATGCATCCTCACAGGGAACCTGGTTGGGCAGCGACGTCGACGAGGGGCACATCGAGGCGCTTCGTCAGCACCGACTCCTGCCCCCTGCCGCCCAAGTGTTGGTGCGCCTCCCTGGCGCCGAGACCGCTCCCGCACCTGTCGCAGGAGAGGTCATGGTCTTTGTCGAGCATATCTACCGGGGCTTCGGGCTCCCGGCTAGCTCTTTCTTCTCCGAATGGCTCCACTTCTTTGGCCTGCAACCGCGTCACCTGGCGCCGAACGCCATTCTGCAGCTAGCGGCCTTCGTGGTCCTGTGCGAGGGCTTTGTGGGGATCGAGCCCCGCATCGATCTGTGGCGCAACCTGTTCTTTTTAAACATCAATCCATCGCCGTGGAGAAATCCGAGGTGGAGAAGCTCACGGGGCCGCGCCCAATGACGCCGTGCGGGGCTGCGTTGGTGCATCATCGCTCGAAGTCTGGCTTCTCCCAGATGCCTTCGCAAGAATCCCTCAAGCATTGGCACAAGGGTTTCTTCTACGTGAAGAACGCTGACCCAGCCCAGGACGCCCTCAACATGCCCCCGTTCGACATCGCCCTGCCGACGCGGCAATACTGGGATGCGAAGACCCCCAAGCCGATTCCTGAGGCGGCGCTTATCTGTGCCCACCTCGACATTTTGGAGAAGAGCGGCCTCCTCTGCCGCGACCTTCTCACTACCATGGTGGTCCGCCGGATCCTGCCCCTGCAGAGGCGACCGCATCTGGTCTGCCAGATGAGCGGCCGGAATGATCCATGCCGGCTATCCACCAAGAGGTTCACCCCCGGCGCTGTAGCGCGAAGGGTGAACCTGATCTCCATCGCCCGCATGGATGAGAGCGGGGAATGGACATGGGGGATATCCCTGTTCAACAGGGCTCATCCGCCTCCGATGGTAGGTGGCTTCTTTCTTCTTTGTTGTTTTCCTTGAAGCCGGTTGTGTTGCTGAGCCGTTGTTGAATCCTTTCCGTAGCTGTTCGAGAACCTGCAGGGGTCTGATACGTCTCAAACGTATCTATAATTTTTTATGGTTTCACTTTCTTATCTTGTCTTCTTTGGTTGTTTTATGTACCTTTTTATATCTTTTTGGGACTAACTTATTAATTCAGTGCCAAGTGCCAGTTCCTGTTTTTTCGTGTTTTTGACTCTTTTAAGATCTGATGTTGGAACGGAGTCCAAACGGAAGAAAAACCCCGAAATGATTTTTTCCCGAACGGAAGAAGACCAGGGCGCTTTTGGGCCAAGCCAGGTGGGCTCCAGGGAGTCCACAAGCCCCCACTCCGCCACCAGGGGGGAGGCGGCGGTGGGCAGGCTTGTGGCCTCCCTGGCCGCCCACTGACCTAGATCTTTGGCCAATAAATTCCCAAATATTTCGCAAAAAATCAGGGGAGCCTCGAAAATACTTTTCCGTCGCCGCAAGCTTCCGTTTCCATGAGATCTCATCTAGAGACCCTTCTTGGCGCCCTGTAGGAGGGGACTTTGGAGTTGGAGGGCTTCTTCATGATCATCATCGCCCCTCCAATGACTCGTGAGTAGTTCACTTCAGACCTACGGGTCCGTAGTTAGTAGCTAGATGGGTTCTTCTCTCTCTTGGATCTTCAATACAAAGTTCTCCATAATCTTCATGGAGATCTATCCGATGTAATTTTCTTTGGCGGTGTGTTTGTCGAGATCCAATGAATTGTGGATTTGTGATCAGATTATCTATGATATATATTTGAGTCTTTGCTGATTTCTTATATGCATGATTTGATGTCCTTGTAAGTCTGTCCGAGTCTTGGGTTTTGTTTAGCCAACTAGATCTATGATTCTTGCAATGGGAGAAGTGCTTGGTTTTGGGTTCTCCCATGTGGTGACCCTTCCCAGTGATAGTAGGGGCAGCAAGGCACACATCAAGTAGTTGCCATCAAGGGTAAAAAGATGGGGTTTTTATCATTGGTTTGAGATTATCCCTCTACATCATGTCATCTTGCTTAAGGCGTTACTCTGTTCTTATGGACTTAATACACTAGATGCATGCTGGATAGCGGTCGACGTGTGGAGTAATAGTAGTAGATGCAGAAAGTATCGGTCTACTTGTTTCAGACGTGATGCCTATAGAAATAATCATTGCATAGATATCGTCACGATTTTGCGTGGTTCTATCAATTGCTCGACAGTAATTTGTTCACCCACCGTCTACTTGCTTTTATGAGAGAAGCCACTAGTAAACACTACGCCCCCCGGGTCTATTCACATCCATCGTTTACACCTCCTCTTTTACTTTGCTTTGTTACTTTGTTGCTTTCAGTTCTCACTTGGCAAACAATCTATAAGGGATTGACAACCTCTTTATAGCGTTGGGTGCAAGCTTTTGTGTTTGTGCAGGATCTTGAGATACTCTTCCACCGGATTGATACCTTGGTTCTCACACTGAGGGAAATACTTACCGTCGCTGTGCTACATCACCCTTTCCGCTTCGAGGGAACACCAACGCAAGGCTCCAAGGCCACGGGGGAAATCCTTTGCATACTTGCCTAGGAAGTCCCTTAAGGCGTAGCTGTAGCTGAAGGATTCCTGGTGCCGTCGACACAACTATTTCCTGGCGCCGTTGCAAGGGATACACATCAAACATCAGAAGTACTTCTGGCGACGTTGCCTGGGAGGAGAAATCAGGATCTATCCAAGTAGGTCTCACAAACTCTTATCTTGCATTTACTTTTGTTGCCAGTTGCCTCTCGTTTTCCTCTCCCGCACTTCACATTTGCCGTTTTCGTTTGCCTTTCTCCTTTGCCTTTTTTGTTCGCCCTTTTTTCTCGCTTGCTTTCTGTTCGCTTGTGTGCCATGTGCCCTCAATATGCTTGCATCTTCGCTTGTTGAAAATCTAGTGATATGGATCCTCATCCACTTCATAGTCTCTTTAAGAGAACCACTCGCGTGGAACAAATTGCTAGTGAGTTGAGGGCAATTGACTATTTCTTTCGAGTTTTGCGTAAGATGCGTGAATCTAAAAATCGTGATGAAGAAATTCATGAAGTGATTCACGAGGGATCCTTGGATGAAAAGCATGATTGCAATTATTTCACTATAAATCCTATTAGTGAAAATCATGCTAAAAATATACAAAACCCAAAGCTTGGGGATGCTAGTTTTGCTATGACCACTACTTATTGCAATAATCATGATTGGGGTGATGATCTTTCTTGTGATCTTGAAAATTTGTTCAAACCTCATGATGAATATGATATTTGCAACAATACTGAAACTGGGATTGGAGAAGTCATGACTTTATTTGATGTTAATCCCACTATTTTTGAAGAGCGTCAACTTTGCATGCATGTGGATCATGAAAAGAATATCCTATGGGATAGCTATATTGTTGAATTTGAATATGATCCCACATGTAATTGCTATGAGAGAGGAAAATATTTTGGTAGAAACTTTCATGTTACCAAATCACCTCTCGTGATGTTGAGATTGCTCTTGTCTCTTTCTCATTCCTTGCATATGGCAGCAATTGGTTGTCTTGACAATCTGTTTTCCTATAAAATGCCTATGCATAGGAAGTATGTTAGACTTAGATGTGATTTTCACATGCTTTATGATGCTCTTGTTGTGCTTCAATTCTTGTCTTTTGTGTGAGCATCATTGAATCAATGCCTAGCTAAGGGCGTTAAACAAAAGCGCTTGTTGGGAGGCAACCCAATGAATTTATCCTTTTTCTTTCTGTTTTGTGTTTTCCAAACTTTCATAATTCTGTTATGATTGTATTTTTTGTGTTTCCTTTTAGCGTTTGTGCCAAGAAAAACCGTTATGATTAGTCTTGGGGATAATCGTTTGGTGATGCTGGAAAAGACAGAAACTTTCTGCTGACGAAAAGCGTTTTCATTTTTTTATGTAAGAGCTTTTGAGTTGATTCTTCTTTCTGCTGATTTCCACGCAAATTCTTCAGCCTGTCGTAATTTTTCAGAATTTTGGAAGTAACAGAGGTATACTAAATATACACATTGCTATAGACTGGTCTGCTGTTAACAGATTCTGTTTTTGTTGTGTTGGTTGCTTATTTTGATGAAACTATGGATAGTATCGGGGGGTATTAGCCATGGAAGATTGAAACTACAGTAACCCAACATCAGCACAAGTAGAATTTAAGTTTGCTACAGTACCTAAGGAAGTGGTGGTTTGCTTTCTTGTACTAATGTTATCACGAGTTTCTGTTTAAGTTTCATGTTGTGAAGTTTTCAAGTTTTGGGTGAAGTTCTTATGGACAAAGAGATAAAGAGTGGCAAGAGCTCAAGCTTGGGGATGCCCAAGTAACCTCAAGATATTCAAGGATGTCGTAAAATCCTAAACTTGGGGATGCCCCAGGAAGGCGTCCCCTCTTTTGTCTTCAATCCATCGGTAACGTTACTTGGGGCTATATTTTTATTCACCACATGTTATGTGTTTTTGCTTGGAGCGTCTTGTATCGTAGGAGTCTTTTATTTTGTTGTTGTGTCACAATCATCCTTGCTGCACACCTAGAGAGATAGACATGCACTCACCATGATTTTGTTGAGCTTCACTTATATCTTTTGGTAGACAATTCAACTCACATGTGCTTCACTTATATCTTTTGAGCTAGATACTTTTGCTCTATGTGCTTCACTTATATCTTTTAGGGCGCAGCGGTGCGTGGCTTGGTAGTTGATCTATGCTTTGAAAGTCGTCTCAAAAGGGGTAGTTATCCAAAGGGATACGAAAACTTCCACCTTCATGTGCATTGAATAGTTAGAGAAGTTTGATTCCGCTCAATTAGTTTTGAGATATGGTTGTGGTAATATTGAAGTCATGCTAGTAAGGTGTTGTGGATCTAGAAATACTTGTGTTGAAGTTAGAAATTCCTGTAGCATGCACGTATGGTGAACCGCTATGTGATGAAATCTGAGAATGAATAGTATATTGATTGTCATCCTTTGCTTGGCGGTCCGGATCGTGCGATGGTTTATACCTACCAACCCTTCCCCTAGGAGTATGCTTTGAATGCTTTGTTTCGATTACTAATAGAACTTTTGCAACAAGTATATGAGTTCTTCATGACTAATGTTGAGTCCATGGTTTAGATGCACTTTCACCTTCCACCATCACTATCTTCTTAGTGCCGTGCAATTTTCGCCGGTGCACAAAACCCACCATTAGCCTCCCTCAAAACAGCCACCATACCTACCTATTATGGCTTTTTCAAAGTCATTCCGAGATATATTGCCATGCAACTACCACCATGACATGTGCCACCACATCTACTTTGCCTTTGCACGATCGTAAGATAGCTAGCATTATGTTTCCATTGATGTCTATGCCATGCTAGATCATTGCCACGGTGCACTACCGAAGGCATTCCATATAGAGTCTTTGTTACTCTAAGTTTTGTGTTAAAAAGTGTGATGATCCTCATTAATGGAGCATTGTCCCATGTGAGGAAATAAAAGAGGCCAAAGAAGCCCACAAAATGAAAATAAAAAATGAGAGAAAAAGAGAGAAGGGACAATGCTACCACTTTTTCCACACTTGTGCATATTAAGGACCATGATCTTCATGATTGAGAGTCTCTCGTTTTGTCACCACCATATAGCTAGTTGGAAATTTTCTTTATATAACTTGGCTTGTATATTCCAATGATAGGCTTCCTCAAAATTGCCTTAGGTCTTCGTGAGGAAGCAAGTTGGATGCACACCCACTAGTTCTCTTTAAGAGCTTTCACATACTCATAGCTCTAGTGCATCATTTGTATGGCAATCCCTACTCATTCACATTGATATCTATTGATGAGCATCTCCACAGCTCATTGATATGCCTAGTTAATGTGACTATCTTCTCCTTTTTGTCTTGCAACCTCCACTACATTCCACGCCATCTATAGTGCTATAACCATGGCTCACGCTCATGTATTGCGTGAGAGTTGAAAATGTTTGAGAAAGTAAAGGTGTGAAACAATTACTTGGCCAATACCGGGGTTGTGCATGATTTAAATTCGTTGTGCAATGATGATAGAGCATAGCCAAACTATATGCTTTTGTAGGGATAACTTTCTTTTGGCCTTGTTATTTTGAAAGTTCATGATTACTTTGGTAAGTTTGCTTGAATTATTATTGTTTCCATGTCAATAGTAAACTATTGTTTTGAATCTAATGGATCTGAACATTCACGTCACATAAGAGGAATTGCAAAGGACACCTATGCTAGGTAGAATGAAAGCATAAAAAATTCATTCTTATCACTTCCCTACTCGAGGACGAGCAGGAGTTAAGCTTGGGGATACTTGATACGTCTCAAACGTATCGATAATTTTTGATGGTTTCACGTTGTTATCTTGTCTTCTTTGGTTGTTTTATGTATCTTTTTATATATTTTTGGGACTATCTTATTAATTCAGTGCCAAGTGCGAGTTCTGTTTTTTCCGTGTTTTTGACTCTTTTAAGATATGATTTTGGAACGGAGTCCAAACTGAAGAAAAACCCCGAAATGATTTTTTCTCGTATGGAAGAAGACTAGGGGGCTTTTGGGCCAACCAGGTGGGCTCCAGGGAGCCCACAAGCCCCCACTCCACCACCAGGGGGAGGCGGCGGTGGGCAGGCTTGTGGCCTCCCTGGCCGCCCACTAACCTAGATCGTTGGCCTATAAATTCCCAAATATTCCGCAAAAAAGAAGGGGAGCCTCGAAAATACTTTTCCACCGCCGCAAGCTTCCGTTTCCGCGAGACCTCATCTGGAGACCCTTCCCAGCGCCCTGCAGGAGGGGACTTTGGAGTTGGAGGGCTTCTTCATCATCATCATCGCCCCTCCAATGACTCGTGAGTTGTTCACTTCAGACCTACGGGTCCGTAGTTAGTATCTAGATGGGTTCATATCTCTCTTGGATCTTCAATACAAAGTTCTCCATGAACTTCATGGAGATCTATCCGATGTAATCTTCTTTGGCAGTTTGTTTGTCGAGATCCGATGAATTGTGGATTTGTGATCAGATTATCTATGATATATATTTGAGTCTTTGCTGATTTCTTATAAGCATGATTTGATATCCTTGTAAGTCTCTTCGAGTCTTGGGTTTTGTTTGTCCAACTAGATCTATGATTCTTGCAATTGGAGAAGTTCTTGGTTTTGGGTTCTGCCATGTGGTGACCTTTCCCAGTGACAGTAGGGGTAGCAAGGCACATATCAAGTAGTTGCTATCAAGGGTAAAAAGATGGGGTTTTTATCATTGGTTTGAGATTATCCCTCTACATCATGTCATCTTGCTTAAGGCGTTACTCTGTTCTTATGGACTTAATACACAAGATGCATGCTGGATTGTGGTCAACGTGTGGAGTAATAGTAGTAGATGCAGAAAGTATCGGTCTACTTGTTTCGGACGTGATACCTATAGAAATATTCATTGCATAGATATCGTCGCGATTTTGCGCGGTTCTATCAATTGCTCGACAGTAATTTGTTCACCCACTGTCTACTTGCTTTTATGAGAGAAGCCACTAGTAAACACTACGGCCCCCGGGTCTATTCACATCCATCGTTTACACCTCCGCTTTTACTTTGCTTTGTTACATTGTTGCTTTCAGTGCTCACTTGGCAAACAATCTATAAAGGATTGACAACCCCTTCATAGCGTTGGGTGCAAGCTTTTGTGTTTGTCTAGCATCTTGAGATACTCTTCCGCCGGATTGATACCTTGGTTCTCAAACTGAGGGAAATACTTACAGTCACTGTGCTACATCACCCTTTCCGCTTTGAGGGAACACCAACGCAAGGCTCCAAGACCACGGGGGAAATCCTTTGCATACTTTCCTAGGAAGTCGCTTAAGGCGTAGCCCTAGCTGAAGGATTCCTGGTGCTGTCGACACAACTATTTCCTGGCGCTGTTGCAAGGGATACACAACAAACATCGGGGTCCCTCCGTCCGCCCGCTCCCGATGTGGAGGTGTCCAACGCCTCGGAGATTGAGGACGAGGGCGTGATGGAATCCCGCTCGGACTCCTCCGCCGGCTCGGAGAATCCCCTGGAGTCGAAAGGGACAGAGCCGTCTGGTGAGTACGCACGGCCTGCCATTACAGACTGGACGGATGACTACGAGATAGCCTCATTTTGTTCTGGTGCAACCTTCGAGGAGGACTCTGATGGGGTGGAGGAGGTCACCAGCCCGCCACTGACGCGTGACAGGCGTCAAAGGGGCGGAGCGACCGCTGCTGACGAGGCAGCCGGGAAGAAGGGCAAGGGTGCCACAGTTTCCCGACCGTCTTCTAAGCGGCCGGCGCCGGGTCCTCCAGCCGGTCAGCGAGTAGGCGGCGTCAAGAGATGCCGCGGTGCTGGCCGGAGGCAGGTCCCTGTGGTAGCGGGGTCAGATTTCCTCCTCTTTTCCTTCGTCCATCTTGTGAGGGGCCTCGTTCCTTAGGACTGTTGCTTGACAGGGAGGCGGAGGATGTGAATGAAGACACCGCCTCCGCAGCCGAGCGGGCTGGCTGGGCAGCAGCTGATGCTGCCGAGAGGGAGCTTGAGACGGTGTCCAAGCGCCGGTGGGACACGACTGCGGGGAAGGCCGCCGTGGGCCAGCCTCGCTCCAGCCGGGTCGAGAGGCCGGTGGAGAAGCGTGCGAAGGCTAGACATGACCCCTCCACACCCTCTCATGCGGAGGAGCCAGCTAGCGAGGCTGCCTCGAGGCCGGCCCTAAGGGCTGAGGGGGCCCAGCCATCAGGGCCGGAAGCCTCGTCGTAGGTGGACCTCGAAATAGTCCCTGACTCTCCCAGGGCCGAGGCGGCACCCGACGCGCCGGAGCTGGACCTAGCCGCGCTGGACACGGCCCCTGACGCCCAAAGGGAGACCATGGATGTGCCGGACGCGGCCCATCCGGCTCCTGCGGAGGAGGTAGCGCCAGCCGGGAGGGCGCACGAGCCGGCTGCCGAGCCGGAACTAGGAGCCAGTGCCATCGTCATTCCCCAGCATGGCCCTGTTGCGCCAGAAGCTGAGGGCCGGGCCGGGGGCCGGCCCATGAGGACATGGCGGGCGGCAAACCTGGCCCTCGTGCGACTGCCCGCCGGCACCGTGCTTTCCGGCGTACCAGAGCTGGTGATGATGTTTGCTAGCAGCCGGTCCAAGGTGGAGCAGTCGGCCCGCATGGTGTGCGGCGACATGGAGCGCCTGGAGGCCCGCACCGAGGTAGGTGTTTCCTTTTTCACTTTTTGTACTTTTTTCTCTTCCTTTGGCGTTAGTGGGGGCGCGACAGTGCACCCATTGGGTGTAGCCCCCGAGAATTGGGTCGGTCGATCGTCGACCGATCTGAATATCTTGGAGGCCCTTTTCCTTTATGGCTTCTTCTGTGGGGGCACGCTAGCCCACCCACTAGGTGTAGCCCCCAAGAATCGGGCTGGTTAATTCTTAACCAGGCCGAATCTTAATCTTGTTTCTCTTTTGCTCTTCTGGCAGGAGCTTTATGATGCTCAGGCGCAGGCCTATAATGAGCTGCGTACCCGACAGCTGGGGGCTGATAGACGGATCGCCGAACTCGAAGCTCGGCTGGGCGAGGCTGCCACAAAATGCGACGCCGTGCAAAACGGCGACAACCGGTTCCAGGAGCAGCTGGACCTTCTTCAGACGTAGAAGAAGGAGCTCGAGGCGGTCGGCCGGGTCGAGCTAGAGCGGCTGCATGCTACGTTGCAGGAGAAGGAGGCCTCCTACTCCGCCGACGTGGATCGCCTCGCATTGCCTCATCTCAAGGAGATGGATCTCAAGGACGCCGCCTTGAGGGAGAAGGAGGAGGCCCTTGTCCAGAAGCAGACGCAGCTGGCCAAGGCCTTGGAGTCTGCGGCGACTCTCCAGGAAGAGGTCGCCCGCCTTATTCATGCGAGTAAGGTACGAGGGCGCGAGGTCCTCGAGGTCTCCCATGAGACCGATGGCGCCTTCCATCGTGGGTCTCTCTTCCTTGTCTTCTTTTTGGTCTTTTTGGTTGTCTCCTCTTTTTGCTGTGTTCTGACATCCTGGCCCCTGCCATTCCAGGTCTCTTCCCTGAGACCCAGATCACGGCCGACACCGCCGTCGAGGTGAGCCGCGAGGAGCGCCACGCGGCCGGGCAGGAGGTAGACACTACCTCCGGCTGGAGCGTGGAGGAGATCGGGGTGGGCCTTCGGGCCCGCCTACGTGCCCTGGGCGAGTCTGTGGCTCAGCTCCAGGTCGCAGGCTCTTCGATGGTGGCGGCCTTGTGGCCGGACGGCGTGGAGCCGGCGTCCATGAGCCGGCTCGCCCGCTGGCTTGCAGCCGGCGGGGAACGCCTGGATGCCTGGCGCGCCTCTGCTGCGCGGGCTGGGGCTTACATGGCCCTACGCTTGGCCAAGTCCTGGTATCGGGACTTGAACTTGGGCAAGCTTGCCACCCAACGTGATGGCTCGGAGGAGGAGCTGCAAGGCATGGAGGAGGCGTTTTGTGTGAGGGCCAGCACCGTCACCGAGTACGCAGCCTGGGACGACTTCATTTTGAAGTGGGGTGAAGCTGGCGGTGTGATCGCTGAAGATCTGCACGGCCTTCAACCCTGTGACTCTGAGGCAGCTCCAACGAGGCGACCCGGGCTATGGAATCTGCTGCCGCCTCCAGCGGTGCGGCGTACGCCGACTCCGGTGCGGACTGAGCCGGGAGCCCTCACGAGGAATACAGTGCAACCGCCTCGGGAGCAGCTGAAGATGGTGATGCTACCACATCAGGAGCAGCGGCCGGGGCGACCGATGAGGCCGCAGCCCCGTAGCCGGTGTCCTTCTGTGTTTTGTTCTACCCCCGGAGGGATGTAATGAACGTGGGCCGTGGGCCAATGCTTTTGTGAATGTATATATTCAGCATTATATTCATATTGCCAAGCGTGTTGTCTTATGATATTGTCTTTTGATTCCTGGTTGACTCCTTTTTCGAAGCCATCAAGACTTACAGAACAAGTCATAAGCCAATCAGAGGCCGACTTGAATTTGACCGTATATATGATCGAGCCAGCCTGAGCCGGCGACCCTTTGTGGCCGAACTTTGCATGTATCCAACCTGACCTGGCGTCACCTCGCAAACCAGGTGGCCGGAGCCAGCCCGCAGGCTCGTACGAGGTGACTAGGGATCAGCCGGTTACACTATGTGTTCATTTCCAATAGGGAAGGCGTCCGAGCAGCTAGCGAGCCCCTGAGCTTGTTAAAGCCAGCAAGGGGCATGCGCTGCGTAGCCTCCGAGCTTGATAAAGCCAGCAAGAGGTGTACGCGGTGTAGCCCCCGAGCATATTAAAGCCAGTCACAGGGAGTACACTGAGTGAAAACTCTCAATAAAAAGAAACATGAAGCATGCTCTTTTTATTGCATTTGTTGTTGTTCCCTGAAGAGGGAGAAAGATACATGTGCATGCTCTTTCCTTTGCTTGATTCTTGCCTTTTAGCAATAGAACGGGCGAAGCAACGCCGCGTTCCATGGACGTTCCGTTTCTTGGCCGGAGTCATCCCTCTTGCGTTTCCTTGGCTTTTGGGCGTCAATCAGGTAGTAAGCATTGTTGTGCAACACCCTACTGATGATGAAGGGTTCCTCCCATGGGGATGAGAGCTTGTGCTGGCCGACAGTGCGCTGGATTCTTCTGAGAACCAAGTCTCCCTCCCTGAAAGAGAGAGGCTTGATCTTTTGTTGGTAGATGGCCGTCCGGCTCAAGGCCAAGTCCCTTGCATCTTCGAGGAGATCCACACCGTCTTCTCTTGCCTCCTTCGCCTCCGTTTCTGTGCACAGAGTGACCCGAGGCGAGTCGAACTCGATATCCGTGGGAATAATAGCCTCGGACCCATATACCCGAAAGAATGGAGTGAAGCCGGTCGACCGGTTGGGCGTGGTGCGGAGGCTCCATAACACAGCCGGCAGTTCTTCAATCCAGTAGCCGGCTGATCTGACAAGTGGTGCCACCAGCCTTGGCTTGATGCCGGCCAGAATCAGGCCGTTGGCCCTCTCTGCTTGGCCGTTCGACTGAGGGTGTGCCACTGAAGCCAAGTCAAGCGGATGCCTACCTTGGAACAGTATAGTGCTAGAGCGCCCTTGGCGAAGTTCGTGCCATTGTCGGTGATGATGCTGTGGGGAATGCCATATCGAACAGAGATGTCTGTGATGAACCTGGCAGCGGTGGGGCCGTCAAGCTTTTTGATAGGTCTGGCTTCGATCCACTTGGTGAACTTGTCGACGGCCACCAAAAGATGTTTCATCCCTCCGCGAGCCGTCTTGAAGGGCCCTACCATGTCTAGTCCCCAGACGGCGAACGACCATGACAGGGGAATGGTTTTGAGGGCCGAAGGCGACATGTGGCTCTGTGTGTTGAAGCGCTGGCAACCTTCGCACTTGTCAACCAGATCCACGGCCTCCTCGAGGGCTGATGGCCAGTAGAATCCATGATGGAATGCTTTGGCCACCAGGGTTCTGGAGGCGGCGTGATGCCCACACTCCCCCTGCTGGATGTCTCTGAGGATCTCCTGCCCCTTTTCTGATTCAACGCAGCGTTGGAACACACCGGTCGCGCTGCTTCGTACCAGTTCACGATTGATGATGGCATAGGCGGCGGACCTGCGCTGGATCTGTCTCGCCTCCGCCTCGTTCTGAGGAAGCTCGCCGCGAAGAAGGAAGGCCAGAATAGCTTGAGCCCATGATGGAGCTGACAAAAGGGTCGCCTCCGCTTCGTCTTGACTGTTGGGGGCTTCAGCAGCCCCCGAGCTTGATGGTGTCTCTGGTGCTGCCACGGTAGCCGGCTCACCGTCTATTTCCATGACGTCCACCCACTGGTAGGATTCGAGTCCAGGCATAGCCGAGGTTGTTGTCGTAGCCGGCGCCGCCATTGGAGTCGGTGGGACAAATAGAGCCGGCATAGGAACCGCAGCCGGCGTAGTTGGTGGAGCCGACGGTGCTTGCATCGTGGATTCAGTCGGTGCCGCTTTTGGAGTCGGCGCAGTCAGCGCAACCGCCGTGGGGTCCGCAGCCGGCGTAACTGACGGGGCTGATGGAGCTTGCACCGTAGAGTCGGCCGGCACAAAGATCGATGCCGACTCGGGAGACGGCTTGATAGACGGCTTATGGAGTTGCTCGAGAGAGACGCCGGCTGGAATGGCCTGTCTTGTGGAGCCAATCTTCGCCAGTGTATCGGCCGCCTCATTTTCTGCCCTGGGAACGTGGTGAAACTCAGAGCCCTCAAAAGGACCGCTGAGCTGTTGGATGAGGAAGCGGTAACTCGCCATGTTGGCGTCCCTGGCGTCCCATTCGCCAGAGACCTACTGCACCACTAGGTCTGAATCGCCGAAGCATATGAGCCGCCGGATACCGATCTCCTTGGCAAGCCGGAGGTCATGAGCCAGTGCTTTGTATTCGGCGACGTTGTCGGAGGCGGCGAAATGGATCTGGAGAGCATACTTGAGCTGGTCCCCTTTTGGAGATGTCAGGACGATGCCGGCTCCCAGTCCTGTCCGTATCTTCGAGTCGTCGAAGTGCATTCACCAATGCGTGGAGTCTAGGGGCGGTGGCTCAAACTGGGTCTCGGCCCAGTCGACTAAGAAGTCGGCCACCACGTGAGATTTTATGGCGGTGCGAGGCTCGTACCGAATATCATGGTACGCCATGGCGATGGACCATTTGGCAATCCTGCCCATGGCATCACGGTTGCCCATGATCTATGAAAGCGGAGCAGTGCTCACCACAGTGATGGCATGCTGTTGGAAGTATTGCTTCAACTTCTTTGCAGCAAGGTAAACACCATAACACATTTTTTGATAATGTGGATAGTTCTTCTTAGAGGCGGACAAGACCTCGCTAAGGTAATAGACAGGGCGTTGCACTCGCAGGGCCTTGCCCTCCTCTTTACGCTGAACTACCAACACTACGCTAACCACGCGAGTGGTCGCCGCGATGTATATGAGTATGGGTTCCCTTTCAGACGGTGCTGCCAAGATCGGCAGGCTCGAGATTACCCGCTAGAGGTCGTGGAAGGCTTCGTTCGCCTGGTCGTTCCACTCGAACTTCGTTGTCTTCTTCATGAGCTGGTAGAGTGGAAGAGCCTTCTCGCCAAGCCGGCTGACAAACCGTCTAAGGGACGCCAAGCAGCCGGCGAACTTCTGGACGTCGAGGATTCGAGCCGGCCGCACCATCCGCTTGATGGTACCGATCTTCTCGGGGTTCGCCTCAATGCCTTGGGCAGACACGAAGAACCCCAAGAGTTTGCCACCTAGAACCCCAAAGACGCACTTCTCAGGGTTGAGCCGGATCTTGTACTCGCGCAAATTGGCGAATGTCTCCCGCAGGTCGTCGAGGAGGCTGAAGTGCTGCTTCGTCTTGAAGACGATGTCATCCACATAGACGTGGATGTTTGTGCCAATCTTTCGCAATAGGCATTGCTGCATGCAGCGTTGGAATGTCGCACCTGCGTTCTTCAGACCGAACGTCATGGTGGTGTAGTAGTAGGCCCCGAAGGGCGTGATGAAGGAGGTCTTAAGGCGATCAGTTGGATCCAGCTTGATTTGATGGTAGCCTGAATAAGCATCCAAAAACGACAGCAGTTCGCAGTCTCCAGTGGAGTCGATCACTTGATCTATCCTAGGCAACGCGAAAGGGTCTTCCGGACAGGCCTTATTCAGGCTGGTGTAGTCAATACACATTCGCCTTGTGTTTTTCTTCTTCAACACCAGGACTGGGTTAGCCAGTCAGTCCGGGTGGAAAACCTCCATGATGAAGCCGGCTGCAAGGAGCCGGGTGATTTCTTCTCCGATCGTGCGCCGCTTCCCCTCGACGAAGCGGCGCAGGGGTTTTTTCACCGGCTTCGCATCCGGTCGCACGTGAAGTTTGTGCTCGGCGTACTTCCTCGGAACACACGACATGTCCTTGGGGACCATGCAAAGATGTCCCGATTCTCACGGAGGAAGTCGACGAGCTCGCCTTCCTATTTGGGGCTGAGGCCAGCCCCGATGGTGACGCATTGCTTCGGGTTGGCAAGGTCGAGTGGGACCTGCTTGGTCTCTTTAGCCGACTTGAAAGAGCCCTCGTCGGCCGATTGGGACGGAGGAGAAGGAATCGTCGGCTGCTCGATAGCCTAGGCCACGAGCCGGTCAATGTGCCGCTTCTCCTCAGCAATCACCAAGGCGTCGGCGAGGCGGCTGCTATCTTGGGCACACTCGAGCGACTTCTTGTAGTCTCAAACAACAGTGATGATGCCCTTGGGACCCAGCATCTTCATCATCAGGTAGGCATAATGAGGAATACCATAAACTTGGCCAGAGCCGGTCTTCCCAGCAGCGCGTGATACGGGCTACTGAGATCCACTACCTCGAACCATATGGACTCTCGGCGGAAGTGGGCTTTGTCGCCGAAGAGGACGTCCAGTTGAATCTTGCCGATGGGCGAGCATGACTGCCCAGGCACGATGCCATGGAAGATAGTACTGGTCGGTAGGACGTCCGTCTCCTTGAGTCCGAGCTTGAGGAGAGTGTCGAGGTAGAGGATGTTTATGCTGCTGCCGCCGTCGACCAGCACCCGGGAGAATCGGCAGGTGAGCCGCTTGGTGGCGAAGGTGGGGTCGAGGACGAGTGCGTATGATTCCGAGTTGGGCATAACCGCAGGATGGTCCACCCGGCTACATGTGAGTGGTTTGTCAGACCAATGCATGTACTGGGGAACCGGGGGGGCAGTGGCGTTTACGTCGCGCCGCCTCTGGCGCAGGCTGTGCTTGTCGTCGCCTTTGTTGGTGAAGACGACGAACACTCCGTCTTGGTGAGGGTAGTCATCTTGGTGGTGGCCGTCGTCGCAAGGCGGCGGCAGCGGAGCCGGAGCGTGGTTGGGAGCCGGTACACGAGGGGCTGCCTGCGTACCCGGAGGAGCCGGTGATGACCCACAAGTATAGAGGATCAATCATAGTCCTTTCGATAAGTAAGAGTGTCGAACCCAACGAGGAGCAGAAGGCTCTGATAAACGGATTTCAGCAAGGTAATAACTGCAAGCACTGAAAGTAGCTGTAACAAGTGATTGTGTAACGAGGTGAAACATAGCAACCAAAGAGTAACAAGTAACAAGTAGTAGCAACGGTGCAGCAAGTGGCCCAATCCCTTTTGTAGCAAGGGACAAGCCTGAACAAAGTCTTATAGGAGGAAAAACGCTCCTGAGGATACACGGGAATTCCTGTCATGCTAGTTTCATCATGTTCATATGATTCGCGTTCGTTACTTTGATAGTTTGATATGTGGGTGGACCGGCGCTTGGGTACTGCCCTTACTTGGACAAGCATCCCACTTATGATTAACCTCTCTCGCAAGCATCCGCAACTCCAAAAGAAGAATTAAGACAAAGTCTAACCATTGCATTAAACTAGTGGATCCAAATCAGCCCCTCACGAAGCAACGCATAGACTGGGTTTAAGCTTCTGTCACTCCAGCAACCCATCATCTACTTACTACTTCCCAATGCCTTCCTCTAGGCCCAAATTTGGTGAAGTGTTATGTAGTCGACGTTCACATAACACCACTAGAGGAAAAACAACATACAACATATCAAAATACCAAACGAATATCAAATTCACATGACTATTATCAGCATGACTTATCCCATGTCCTCAGGAACAAAAGTAACTACTCACAAGACATAATCATAATCATGACCAGAGGTGTAATGAATAGCATCAAGGATCTGAACATAAACTCTTCCACCAAGTAATCCAACTAGCATCAACTACAAAGAGTAATCAACACTACTAGCAACCTTACAAGTACCAATCGGAGTTGCGAGATGAAGATTGGTTACAAGAGATGAACTAGGGATTGGAGAGGAGATGGTGCTGATGAAGATGTTGATGAAGATGTCTCCCCTCCGACCAGAGGAGTGTTGGTGATGACGATGGCGATGATTTCCCCCTCCGGGAGGGAAGTTTCCCCGGCAGGATCGTCCTGCGGGAGCTCTAGATTGGATCTGCTCAAGTTCCGCCTCGTGGCGGCGGTGAAACCACGAAACAGCTGCCTCTTGATTTTTTCCAGACCAAGACGCCTCATATAGAAAAAGAGGGGGGCTAGTGGGCCTTCAGGAAGCCCACAAGCTTGCCCACCGCCACCAGGGGGTGGTGGTGGAATGGGGGCTTGTGGGGCCCTGGTGGCCCCCCTCCGGTAGTTCTTTCACCCAGTATTTTTAATATATTCCAGAAAAAATCCACGTAAATTTTCAGGGCATTTGCAGATGTGGAGAATAGTGGACTAGGATTTGCTCCTTTTCCAGTCCACAATTCCAGCTGCCTGAATTCTCCCTCTTCAAATAATCCTTGCAAAATAAGAGAGAAAAGGCATAAATATGGTACCACAAGTAATATAACAGCCCAAAAAGCAATAAATATCAACATGAAAGCATGATGCAAAATGGACGTATCAGCCGGCAGGCCATCTCCTTGCGACAGCCGGCGCGCAAAGCTACACTATCGAAGGGTGTGGGAAGACGGCTGCGCCCCAGAATGTATCTTGTAGGGGGCGTCGAGAAGCTGCTCGAAGGACTGCTTGGGCAGCCAGTTGGTGTTGCTTCTGTTGGGACGCTTTCGTGGAGGGCAGTTTGAGGAGCCGATGTTTCGCCCTCCATACTGGCCACCAACTTGCTGTTGGAGCGGGGATCCATCTGATCCACCTTGCGCTTGTAGTTGTTCTGGCCTCCTCGGTTATCCCCAGCCAGCTTGGGAGTAGCCGACGTAGGCACAATCTTATCCAAGGCAGTCACCTTGACACGCATCGCCGAGTCGGCCGTGGTGTATTTGTCCGCCTTGGCCATGAGCACCGCCAGAGAGGTGGGCTCGGTGCACATGAGCTTGTGCTTGCGGAGGGTGCCGTCTCGGCAACCGTCGATGAAGTACTGGATGGCTCGTACCTCATGCACCCCCTCGCAGGAATTACGAAGCCCAGTCCACCGGGTGACGTAGTCGCGAAGGGGTTCGTCGGCCTCCTGGACGCACATGGCAGCTCGTGGGGCCGGCCAGGGCGCTTGTAAGTACCAGTGAAGTTGCGGACGAACGCCTCCTCGAAGTCCACCCAGGAGTTGACATTGCCGGCCGGGAGGCTGTTAAGCCAAGTCTGGGCCGAGCCGGTCAACATGAGTGGCACGTAGCGGACTGCTACGCGCTTGTTGCCTCTGGCAATGCCGACGGCCGTGGTATAGTCAATCAGCCAGTCCTGTGGCTTGGCCGTGCCATTGTATTTTGGCGTGTCCCGTGGTAGGGTGAAACCTTGGGGGAACGGCTCCCCTCGGATTCGGGGACCAAAGCATGCCGGACCGACGGGTCTGTCTTCCTCTAGGAGGGCTGACTGGGCCAGGACGATGAGACGCCGGCGGGCGTCCCGGTCATCCTGGGTGGTGAGAGAGCCAGCCCTGGTGGCGAGAGGGAATGCGCCTCGTGAGCTAGAGACGTGAGTTCTTCGTGGGGGAAGAATCTCACACTCCGAATCTCCCTCGTCGCCTCCGCGATGCAAGCCCGAAGTGTGCTTGCTCTGGCGCTGTGAGCACCAGTCTTGGCTTTCCTTGCCCCTCCGGCCGGAAGGGCGATGCGAGGAAGATCCTTCTGCATGATGCTGGCCGCTAGGGTTGCGGCGTGCCCCTGAGTTGGGTCCCAGGGACTCCGATTGAGCCTGACTGGGGTCAAGCTGTGCGTGTTGCTGGTTGGCGGCGTCAAGGAGGACCTTGACCCACTTCTCCTAGAAAGCGCGCTCCTCGCCTTCCAGGCTTGCCATCTCCTCCATGGCTGCATGCGACGCTCGCATGTTGGCCGCAGGAGTCTCGCAGGTGGGCAGATCGCCGCCTAGGACTTCGACGATGAACCGGCCGCGGCTGCGGACCGATCCAAGCCGGCCAGGGCCCTCGGAAATCGGAGTAAGGCCGTATGTGGAGTTAGCCTCCAACCGACGTTTTGCTAAAGCTACGGCGATGCCCTCCTCCAGGATACGCTTGCGAGCCTCCTCCAGCGAGGCCCGAGCGTCAGCAGGGTTTGCGGAAGCAATGACGGGTGTCTTTAGGCTGACGATGGCATCCCGAAGAGTATCGACGACGACAGCAGCGGGCTCGCCAGCGCATGCCGAGGCCTTGCCAGGAGCTGTGCTGGCGCCGGCCCCGATAACCATCACTTCCACGGTGTTGGAGACGGCAGCAATGTGGTAGGGGGTGAAGAATGCCACCGATAGCGGAGGGCCGTCGAAGATGAGGACATTGCTGGGATATACGTCGTGGGCAGGCATCTCAGTGATAGAGAGCCTGCTGAAGCTGGCGCAGAGCGCCTCAACATCGAAGTCCTCACCGAAGTAGCGCGGGCCGTCGTTGAATCGAAGGTCGCTGAAGAGAACGCTGAGGTTCTCCATAGCAGCGACGACGATGCTAGGGAGTGCCTCGTCATCAGAATCTTCGTTCGAATCCGCATGGCGGACGGGGACGTCGATCATCATGGGTGTTGCCTCACCGAAAGCGGGCTCCACGGGCATGCAAACTGATCCGGACGCGATGCATCCGGTGGTGTAGGTGCGGGGCCCCGCCCAGCGCGTAAAGCCAGCCGATGCCGCGATCGGCCCCATGGTGGGCGCCAAATGTCGGTGAATACTCACAACATATGCCATAGGTAGGCTAAAGTCGGTGAGAACCGAAGGAACAAAGGTAGACGCTGGGAACAAGGTTGGTACATGCATGGGATGCACGATGTACCCAGGTTCAGGGCTCTCCATAGAGATAATACCCCTAATCCTGCCGGAGTGTTTGATGTGTATGAATAGAGTACAATGTTGCTCCTGGAGCTGTGTTGGGAGGAGGAAGAGGGGATCAGCCGGCTCGTCTCTACCTCACTCTCTGTGGTTGGTGAGCATGTAGTGTTGTGTGACTGGTGAATGATCGCCCCCCTACATGGAGGGCGACCGGGGGGTTTTATAGACGAACCCGCCGGCCTACAATATGGATAAAGGGTACATGTTTGGGACCCGGCTGGCAGCCTCGTCGGCTGGCCAAGGGCCCACGAGAGTCTTGTCTTGTCGCTTGAGGGGCCCGCCGGCTGCATGGTCTCGATTGGCTGTGGGACCCACCGGCTGGCCAATGAGGCTCTCACGTAAGGTTGATGCCGAGCACGCGTTGTACGTCAAGCTTCGCCCGCAAGATTCGTCATGGGCAGGTAGTACGGCCGCCTCCACTGTTCCCCATGCCGAGTGCAGTAATGGAGTGGCAGTGTGATGGTCCGACACTATGCTAGGTGATGGATCAGAGCCGGGGTAGGTCAGCGGCGTGGCCACCGACGCTCGTACCTGCCGGGCGCCCCAATCTAGTACCTTTGCTGACGCGTAGCTACCTTTAATCGTAAGGTCTTATCGTGACCTACGATATGATGTGACTTGTGATCTTCGCCCGGCTAGCCTGCTTGGTAGCCGGCTTATGTGTGGTCGCCTCAACCCTAGCTGGGCCGGCGGGACCAGGCCGGCTCAGAAGAGAAGGCCGCCTCGACTCTAGCCGGCAGGGGTTGCCTAGCCGGCCAGAGGGATGACCGCCTAGTCCTCTAGCCGTTAGGTGCTGCCTAGCCGGCCAGAAGACTTGGGCCTTGGGAATCTGTATACGTTCATGTCCATTGGGCCGGAAATGAAGGAACAGGCTTGATGAGCCTACCCCGGGGTTATCCCCCCGACAGCAAGCTCCAGCGATCCTTCTATGGACTGGAGAAAGCATCTTAGAGTTGGAGTATATGCTTTGATGAGATGATCAAAGTTTTTGGTTTTATACAAAGTTTATGAGAAACTTGTATTTCCAAAGAAGTGAGTGGGAGCAGTATAGACTTTCTGATAAATATATGTGGTTGACATATTTTGATGGGAAATAATGTAGAATTTCTGGAAAGCATAAACGGTTTTTTGAAAGGAGTTTTTCAAAGAAAAACCTGGATTAAGCTACTTGAACATTGAGCATCAAGATCTATGGATATAGATCAAAGTGCTTAATAGAACTTTCAACAAAATGCATGCCTTGACAAGTTTTTGAAGGAGTTCAAAATAGATCGGCAAAGAAGGAGTTCTTGGCTCTGTTGCAAGGTGTGAATTTGAGTAAAACTCAAAGCCCAACCACGACAAAAGAAAGAGAAAGGACGAAGGTCATCCCCTATGCCTTAGCCCTAGGCTCTAAAGTATGCCACGTTGTGTACCGCACCTGATGTGTTTCTTGCCATGAGTCTGTCAAAGGACACAAAGAGTGATCCAGGATTGAATCACTGAACAATGATCAAAGTTATCCTTAGTAACTAGTGGACTAAGGAATTTTTCTCGATTATGGAGGTGATTAAAGAGTTCAACGTAAACGGTTAGGTCGATGCAAGCTTCGACACTAATCCAAATAATTCTAAGTCGTAAACCGGATTCGTATAGTGGAGCAGTCATTTGGAATAGTTCAAAATGTTCATGGTAGCAGCATCTATATGATAACATAGAGATTTTTAAAGCACACACGGATCTGAAAGGTTCAGACCCGTTGACTAAAACCTCTTTCACAAGCAAGACATGATCAAGCCCCAGAACTGTATGGTTGTTAGATTCGTTACAATCACATAGTGATGTGAACTAGATTATTGACTCTAGTGCAAGTGGGAGACTGTTGGAAATATGCCCTAGAGGCAATAATAAATTGGTTATTATTTTGTTTCCTTGTTCATCATGATCGTTTATTATCCATGCTAGAATTCTATTAATTGGAAACTCAAAAACATGTGTGGATACATAGACAACACACTGTCCCTAGTGAGCCTCTAGTTGACTAGCTCGTTGATCAAAGATGGTCAAGGTTTCCTAGCCATAGACAAGTATTGCCACTTGATAACAGGATCACATCATTAGGAGAATGATGTGATGGAAAAGACCCAAATTATAAACTGTCGGAATTCGGGCTCCGCAAAACCCTAAAGATTCAAACTCACGGGCGTGTACAAAGGTCTCTCATGGGCTCGCCTCACCTAGCTTGCTAATTGTCATAGATGGAAAAGAACTCACTCGATGGTGAGGAAGACACAGAACACAGCGACTTACCTAGGTTTGGGCCGCTGGGAAGCGTAATACCCTACTCCTGCTTTCTTGGATTGCATCTCGCAGAGGTTGCTGGATGAACTGGTACAGTGTTCGAGGGCCTCCGGAGGCTGGATGGCCTTTGCGTGGCGCAGCTGGGTGAATGAATGGATCCCCCCCCCCTATGGAGCAACCTACCCTCTAGTGGCGGCCCTGGTCCTCTTCCCTTATTGTTTTGGCAGGATGGGATCCCACAACGGCCAAGTTTGAAGGGGAACATGGGAACATGCTCCCCTGCCCAAAGGTGGTCTTCGTGTGCAAAGTGGCTGCCAACGCTACAGTGATGGCCCCAGGGATGACGTATGTCCTGCTGATGGGCGGCGATGGCCTAGTTGCACTAGAATGGAAACCTTTGGAAGATGCTTTGGGAACCCCGGTACATCCTTGCCCCCTTTGCACTAAAGGAGAAACTGCTCCGCCATGCTGTCTGCTGCTCGCCTGTCCTTCCCCTGCGTCACCCTAGACTCCTGAGGCCGGGCCTCGCCTCGGAATATCCGCCGCTCCGGAGGGGTCCTGAGGACGTCGCCTGCGGGTCTTGATATTGTTCTTCCTCGGGAGGCTTGCCGCTCGCGAGGGCCTTGCCTTGAGTGGTGTCGTGCTTAGTTTCGTTCGCTTGATGAAGTGGGCCAACGATGTGCCATAGGGATACCCCCATTCCTAGAACGTCGATAGTAGCCCTCGGGCCCACGGCGTGCTTGGGTTGGCTTCTCGGCGAAGTCTCGGGGAGGCGTGAGGCGATGTGGGCCCTAAATGCCTATGGGCCAGGCCGGTGCACATCACGCGGCTGATGTTGGGTATTCCTCGTCTTCTGTATTTACCAGAGTTATTAGGAGCCTGCCTTGCTGCATCGGTGGATTATTGCTTTCTCGTCTCCCACACTCGCTCTTCCTCCTCGGTTTCCAACTCCAACCGGCGTCTCCCAGATCCAGCGCCGTGCCGCTCCCTTGCCAGTCCAGCAATGGCGCCCACCGGCAAGCAAAAGCCAGAGGCGCAAGGTCCTGCCCCGGCTCCTCCACTCTTGGAGTGCGTCCTCTCTAAGGATGTGGACCTCGTCCCCGTGCTTCCATGAACTACGGCCGAGTCCAACGAGCACGGGCGGACCCTGATCTAGCCTGGCGCCATAGAGAAGCGGCCCGCGTCGAAGGTGGTATACTCCTTTCTCCATAGCGTCAAAGGTGAATCAGTACGGGATCCATGCCCTCCATCTCCAACCCAACTTCATCTTGCTTTTGTCCGTCTTCTATTTCTACTTTGAGGACTTCGTAGGCGTGCGACCTTCAGTAGCCCTCTTGTGCCATTTATTCAGCCAGCGCCTGCACGACGACGCACATTTGTTGGGATGTGTCTCCTTCGTAGTAGCCTAGAGCAGCAATTTTCTCCTGAAGGTTGGAAGAAGGTGGAGAACTTCAGTCATCGTTGGGTTCTCATGAGCCTCAAGGATGCTAACCCTTGGCTGGAGGAGCCGAAGGGGCTACCAGAGAAGACTTCCGCATGGAGCTCGGCAAAGTTCTCCGACCCTCGGGCCATGCCCATACTAGAGCGTTTCTCCCACGACATCAGCGCCAAGAGGATGACCGGTGGGATGATAGTGAAGGAATTGTTGGCGCAGCGCCTGGCGACCCTTCAGGCCCATTCCAGGCCACTGTGGGACTACCGGGCTGGTGACAACGAGCTCAGGCTCCGGTCCCAGGACCTTCCCACTTAGGAGCTGAACAGGGTCGTGGCGATCTTGCTGGGCGGTGACCCTGGTGACCTACCCGAGGCTCTAGGTTTGCTGTACCGCCTCGACGACCGGGCTAATTGGATCACCGTGCCGCACGTCTTCGGTGAGTGGGGATTCTTCCCTGCCGAGGGCTCTGGTCCGGTGGAGGTATCGTCGGATGACACCTCCGGTGGGGAAGCCTCCGAGAAGACCGTCGAAGACTACCCCTCGAACGCGCCAACCCCGTCGCAGGCCATCCTTCTGCGCGAGCTTGAAGATGACGATGCCACAGGCGAGGACTCCGCGGTAATCTCCTCGCGCCCGACCAGGACCTCCAGGTCACCCGTGTCGGCCCCGCGCGCCATGTGGTCCGCATGTGTGCCCGCCCCCCGACGTGCGAGGCTGGGTCATCCTTGGCGTATCCCGTCTCCGCCGGCGGAAAGCCTGAGGCACCGGGCTCGCTCCCCTCTGTGAGGGGCCCTGTCGCTCCCACCGTCACGGGCGAGGAGAAGAAGAAGAAATGGACCGACCTCGAAGAGTAATTTACTACTCTTGGCACGACATGCGTGTCCGTTGTCCGTGATTGGCTGATTCCCTATTTTGTGTGATGTCCAGGGGCGTCGTTTCACGGAGGGCGAAGATAAATAAGACGGGCATCAAGCCGAAGGCGACTCCTGACGCACCACCCTCCAACGCACAGCCGCCGACCGATGGAGAGTGGGAGGCTCGCGTGGCGACCTCTCAGGCCATGGCCGTCGCGCCCCTGAGCCCCCGAAGCGTCCTGAGGAGGTCGTGGCGACGCTGTTGCCCGAGGGGCAAGCTCTTGAGGGACCTCAACCCACTGATGCGCCAATGCTCACATCCTCCGGGCAACCTTTGGAGCCCCCCGTCCTTTGTGACGATGCCTCCGTGATGGCACCGCCCACGACGATGCTAGGGGCTTCTCAGGAGGAGGTCCTGAAGACATCGGTATTTACCTAGGGCGTCCTGAACGGGGCCTTCCAGGCTCTGGGCAAGGTAGTGGTCGCGACGGCGAATGAAGAAAAGGAGGTCAATGCCACTTGCGCCGCGTGCGAGGAGGTGGTGGAAGGAGCAACTGCGTCCACCAAAAGCTGCGAAGATGCGGAGGCTTGCCCGAAGGCCCTCCAAGAAGAACAAGCCAAGCTAGTCGAGCTGCATCGCCTGCGGGAGGAAGAACTCACAGCCCGCGAGGCCAAGCTCGCCACCCGGGAAGATGAGCTGTCCCAGGAGGAGAATCGCATGGGCGCCAAGCAGGCGTGCTTGGTCGAGCAGGAGAAGGAGGCTGCCTCGATGAAGGCCCTCCTTGATGCCAAGGGGGAAGCCCTCGCCGCGGCCGAGAGGAAGAAGGCCGTGGAGCTGGCCGGCTTCCCTGATGTTGAGCTCAGGCTTCATGCGACGCTACGCTCCCTCTGCCGGGACGGGTTTGATGAGCCTTTGTCCCCCCACAGAGCAGCTTCGCCGTGCTCGCGACGGAGCTCGCCGTGGCATTGGAGAATGCCGTCGTCGAGGTGGATAAGATCTTGGACAGTGAGAGTCGTGACCTCTTCTTTGAGGCCGCGACACACGTCTTCAGTCACCTTCATCTTCATGAGCCGGGATTCGACTTTTGCTCCGTTATCCTGCCGGTCCCCATTGAGGCCCGCCACAGCACCGCGGAGGCGGTGAAGGGTCCCGTAGTGGTGTTGGTGAAGAGGTTCGCCCACGTCGCGGCTCCTTCATCTCCGGTTGCTGCTGAAGCCGATGACGGGGACGCCGATGCTTCTGACGCCGACGACAAGCCCCCTGAAGATGAGCGACTAGCGGCGGAGACTCCTCCTGATTTCCACCCCTGTTCTTTTTCCTGCAATACGCATCGTGCCTCGTTGAGCCGTCAAACTTATTTGCGTTTTCAAGGACTTGCTAAGGCTTGCATTAATCAACTGCGTGCTTGAATGGTTTGTACGCCTCGTTTCTTTCATGTTTGCCGCGATACTCTGTGTCGGCAGGGACCGCCCCATGCGTACCTCCACCGCTAATGAACTAACCAGAAACCAGGACGACCCAAACGGGGGACGGGCTACGAGCACAGTTAGGCCCATGAGTCACGATGCTCAGTGGTCCCCCTTGACGTAGGAGCGGCTCCTTACCTCGAGTTGTGTGTCCCCCGCACTAGGCGTGGGTGTAGTCATAGGTGGACCGTGTTGATTTCCAGGCTAGCTACGGGCATAGTCATTGGTGGACTGTGTTGATTTCCTGGCCAACTGTGGGCTTAGTTATTGGTGGACTGTGTTGATTGCCTTCATCTTCTCCCGAGCGCGGAGTGTAGGGCTGCCACTAGGTGTGGGATGGACCCCTCCACGTCCTCAGGGGGCCCTAGGCGTATACAACCTTGGCTCGTTATTACGTGAGAGTGTCACGGTGGGGGTGTATCTGGGAGGTCGCGAGGACGCTTTGGCCTCGCGAGTGTCCCTACCCCCGAGGCATTAGGCGCCTGATTCCGGAAGTCATTAGTGGACTGTGTTGATTACCTCTGTCTTCCCCCCCAGCGTGGAGCGTAGGGCTTCCAATAGTCGTGGGATGGACCCCTTCGCGTCCTCGGGGGGCCCTGGGCGTATACAGCCTCGACACATTATTACGTGAGAGTGTCACGGTGGGGGTGTATATGGGAGGTCGCAAGGATGCTTTGGCATCGCGAGTGTCCCTACCCACGAGTTATTTGTGGACTGAGTTGATTTTGATCGGGTTATTGGTGAACCTTGCTGACTTCTTCTTCTTGGGAGTGAGGCAGGGTATTTGCTACCTTGGGAGCCTTGCAAGGATAAGCTTCGACTGGAGCCCCCAAGCAGGGGGCCGACCGCCCAAAAAGACAAGCAAGGTAGAACGTTAGGGTTAAAAATGGGTGAGATAGAAACAACTGGAGGATGCGTAAATGAAAGTAGCGGCTGGGGAGTGCCCTAAGCTCCTGGAGGCCACATGGCCCTGGGGGTGCCCTCGGACAAGGTGAGCCAAAAAGTTACCTAGCAGCAGCTAACAAAAAGTCACCGGCAGCCATGCTGCTGAAGTGCCGAAGGCGCCGTCGTCGCACGATGTCCTCCTTCTACGGTCGCGACCCTCATGGGTCCGCCATCTCCCATGGCTCGGGGCCTTCGCTCGACCCGAGCATCTCCACCTCTTCCTCGCCACGCTCCATCAGGCAAGGCGTGAGCATGGCCCGCTGGAGCAGCTGGTAGGTGGCAGCCACGTTCCCCTGCCCGAAGGGCATGTGGGCGCCGGTGCCTCATAACCCACAAGTATAGGGGATCGCAACAGTTTTCAAGGGTAGAGTATTCAACCCAAATTTATTGATTCGACTCAAGGGGAAGCCAAAGAATATTCTCAAGTATTAGCAGTTGAGTTGTCAATTCAACCACACCAGAAAGATTTAATATCTGTAGCAAAGTATCAGTAGCAAGGTAGTACGATAGCAGCAGTAGCAACAGTAACCAGTAGCAGCAAAGTGACAACAGTAGCAACAGAGTAACACTAGCAGCAGTGACAGCAGTAGCAGCAAAGTAACGTAGCAAGGACTAGTAGGAAAAGACTCGTAGACATTGGATCGGTGATGGATGATTATGCCAGATGTTATTCATCATGCACCAATTATAACACGGAGAGATATGTAACTACCTCCAGTTCGTCAATCTAATGTAGGCATGTATTCCTTATGTAGTCATACGTGCTTAGGGAAAAGAACTTGCATGACATCTATTGTTCATCCCTCCCCTGGCAGTGGGGTCCTAATGGAAACTACGGGATATTAAGGTTCTCCTTTTAATAAAGAACCGGACCAACGCATTAACACTTGGTGAATACATGAACTCCTCGTACTATGGTCATCTCCGGGAGTGGTTCCGGCTATTGTCACTCCGGGGTTGCCGGGTCATAACACATAGTAGTTGACAACAACTTGCAAGATAGAATCAAGAACACACATATATTGGCGACAACATAATAGGTTCAGATCTGAAATCATGGCACTCCGGCCCTAGTGACAAGCATTAAGCATGGCAAAGTAGTAGCAACATCAATCTCAGAACATACTGGATACTAGGGATCAATCCCCGTCAAAACTAACTCGATCACATGATAGATCTCATCCAACCCATCACCGTCCAGCAAGCCTACGATGAGATTACTCATGAAAGGTGAAGAGCATCATGGAATTGGCGACGAACGAAGGTTGATGATGACGATGGCGATGATTTCCCCTCTCCGGAGCCCAAAACGGACTCCAAATCTGCCCTCCAAATGAAGAACAGGAGGTGGCCGCGCCTCCGTATCGTAAAACGCGATGAACTATTGTCCTTGATTTTTTTCCGGGCGAGACGGACTAAATAGAGCTGAGATTTGAGGCGGTGGAGCGTTGTGGGCGCCACAAGCCTGCCAGGCGCGGCCAGGGGGGCCCGCGCCTAGTGGGCGTGTGGGCTCCACGCTCCACTTCCTCCGCTAATTCCTGCGCCAGTATTTTTATATATTCCACAAAAATTCTCCGTAAATTTTCAGGTCATTCCGAGAACTTTTATTTCCGCGCAAAAACAACACCATGGCAATTCTGCTGAAAACATTGTTAGTCCGGGTTAGTTCCATTCAAATCATGCAAATTAGAGTCCAAAACAAGGGCAAAAGAGTTCGGAAAAGTAGATACGACGGAGACGTATTAGTGCCCGGGTACACCCACCGATGGTCAGTTAGCGCTGGCCAGATGGGGCCTTGATCCGCGGCTCTGTCAGTCGTGAGCGCGTTGATGCAGATGCGGGGCCGGTCGACCGTGCTGACGACAGCGACTACGATTGGTGGTGCAGGGCAGGCCCCACCTCGCACGGCCAGGGGCTCTCGAAGTTTTTGGATTGCTCTGATGACGGACTCACGGGAGCTGGGCGGACGCGCGTCGGAGCTTGCCCTCGGGTTGTGCTCACTGGTCAGGCCCGGAACCTCCCCAGTGGGAGCCCCCAGCCCTAACCCAAGGGGGGCGTCGAGCGCACCTTCCTATGCGATGGGAGGTACGCACGCTCGAGTGTACATACGACATCCTTCTCGTCGCAGGCGATGGTGATGATGCCACCGCTCCCTACCATCTTGAGGACCTTGTAGCAATGGTGGGTCACTGCCATGAACTTGACGAGAGCCGGGTACCCAAGGATTGCGTTGTACGGCAGGTGGATGTGTGTGACATCGAAGACGATGATGTCACTGTGGTAGTTCTTGCGCTCGCCGAAGGTGACCGACAGATGCACCTGCCCGATGGCCATGGTGGACCCCTCCGTGACTCCTGAGAAGGGCTTGGTCAGCATGAGCTGTTCGTACAACAGCTGGAGTTTCTCGAAGGTCTTGACCGAGAGGATGTTGAGCCCTGCTCCACTGCCGATAAGGGTCTTGGTGATGAGGACATTGCTGATGGTTGGGGTGCACATCATGGGGAGTTTGCCGGCCATGAACGTACACCTCAGCTTGTCACTTGGTTCTAAGGTGATGGTGGTTTGGGAAGAGTTCAGGGGCGCACCGGTTCAGGCTTTGGGAGGGCGGCATACACCTCCCGTGCGAATTGCTTGAAGGCACGATTGGAGGCTGGGGTGTGGGAGCCGCCCACGATGGAGGCCACCGCCCTGACCTCCTGGAAGCCCCGAGCCCCATTGTCCTGCCTGTCTTCGTTCGTCCTTTTGGGTGGCGGAGGCAGCGGGCGCATACCAGCCTCGCGAGGGCGGGCCTCACGAGACTAATCGCATCGTTGCCCCTCCTGAGGGTTGTCGCGCCATGGGGCGTCCCAACTCTAATTGCACCAGGGGTCCTCCTGAGGCTGCCCGCGCAACAGACTTCATGAGGCTGTTCATGCCACCCCTGACGCGGTTCCCGGTCATCCTAGCGGCCTCCACTGCGGCCACCGCCACGCGCGGGGCCTCTGTCGACCCGTCTGGGGCGCCTACTGAAGTGCTCGGCATGGACCAGGCAAAGCTCCTTGCACTCGGAGGTATCATGGCCACTGTTGGCCTTCTGGGAATGGGGCACCCAGACCTGCGTGCTTGTGGCCCAGGTTGGCCCACTTCATCGACCATAAACCAGTAGGCCCGACACCGCTCAAGACAAGGCCCATGCGATGGGCCAAGCCTCGCGAGGAGGAACGACATCAAGACCCTCAAGGGGCCTCCTCAGGACCCCTCCGGAGCGGAGGATATTCCGAGGCGAGGCACGTCCTCTAGAGTCAAGGATGACGCAAGGGAAGGACAGGGGACCAGTAGACATGCGGGGTGGCCCAGTTTCCCCTTTAGTGCAAAGGAGGCAAGGGTGTACCAGAAGTTCCGAAGGCATCTCCAAATGGTTTTCATTCTGGTGCAACAAAATCATGGCCGCCCGCCGGCAGGACGGATGTCAACCCTGGGCCTACCCCTGCAGCGTTGGTAGTTACTTTGCATGCGAACACCACCTTTGGGCACGGAAGCACGTGCCGCTGTCCCCCTTCGAAATTGGCCATTGTGGGATCCCTTCCCGCCGAAACAATAAAGAAAGAGGACCCGGGCCGCCACTATATATAGAGGAAAGGATACTTCGCGGAGGGGCATCAATCGATTCACCCACTAGCACCACGCAAGGTCACCCAGCCTCCGGAGGCGCCTAAGCATTATACTAGTTCATCCACCGACCTCCGCGAGAGGCAATCCACCAAAGAATTAGTAGGGTTTTACTCTTCACAGCGGCCCGAACCTGGGTAAACTGTTGTGTTCTGTGTCTCCCTCACTATCAAGTGAGTTATTTCCCTTGTCCGTCGAGTAGCGAGATGGATCAACCGAAGCTGCCAAGTGGTCTTCGTGGGCACCCCTGGTTACGAATATCTAGGGTTTTGCAGAGCCCAAAATTAGACATTTAGTGCGCCAGGTAGGGGGTGCTCGTAGGAGCCTCCACGCCAACAGCAAGACCCAGATCTCGACTCGGCACCTCCATGGCAAGCGCGACCACTATCAGCCGCCGGTCCTCAGTGGTGGGTGGTGCCCACGTGAGCAGGGCTGTCCCCACTGTCGCCTGCATCCTTGGCAGATCACAGGCACAATCTTCTGACCGTCACATCAAGCGTTTCCTGCAACACGGCGGGCGGCTCATCCAAGGCCCGAGCCCGCAGAACACCGCGTATGGCTGAAAGTCAGCATCACCTTCGGCCCCGACGATCACCCCAAGGCCACGACGGCTGCCGGGATGCTTACATGATGTGCAATTCGACTATATCCGGCGTGGCCCTCTCCAAGACCCTCATCGACGATGGCGCGGGCCTCAACGTCATCTCAGTGGAGGCCTTCGACACGCTGTGGTTGTCCCAGGAGCGGCTTGCGCCATCAAAGCCCTTCTCTAGGGTGGTGGAGGGATCAGTCACCTTTGTTACCCGCTCCAACTTCCGGACCAAGCAGATCGACTTCGACATCGCCCGCATCCACCTTCCATACAACGCAATACTTGGCTACCCCGCCCTCGCGTTGTTCAAGGCGGCGACGCACCCAGACTAGAACGTCGTCAAGATGCCCAGGAGCGGTGGCATGCTCACCATCGTGGGGGACATCAAGGATGCCTCACGGGCGCTCCAGCTCTGCCACAAGGCCGCGACCTTGGCACGTACTAACATCAGGGCGATGCCCAAGACATTGCGCCCATGAAGAACAAGCAGTTGTTCTCCCAAGACTGGACGGAGACGAAGCAAGTTCCAGTGAATGAAGGAAGCTCGACTCCCACCTTCACCATCAGTGTGAACCTCCCTCAAGACCAAGAGAAGGCATTGGTGGGTTTCCTCAGGGCGAACAAGGACGCGTTCGCATGGAGCGCCTCTGACCTGGTGGGGGTCCCAAGGGACGTCATCGAGCACCACCTCATGTTGTGCCTGAACGCGCGCCGAGTGAATAAAAAGGCAAGGAGGCAGGCCCCGGAGAAGCAGGCGTTCATCGCTCAGGAGGTACGCGAGCTGAAGGAGATAGGGGTCATTCGAGAGGTGCGCTACCCAGAATGGGTGCCCAACACAGTGGTTGTTCCGAAGAAGTGCGGGAAGGAACGCATGTGCCTCGACTTCATGAACCTCAACAAGGCCTGCCCTTAGGACCCGTTCCCGCTGCCACGCATCGACCACATCGTGGACTCCACCGCGGGGTGCGATCTCTTGTGCTTCCTGGATGCATTCTCGGGCTACCACTAGATCAATATGGCGGTAGAGGACGTTGAGAAGACAGATTTCCTCTCTCCGTGTGGGGTATACTGCTACGAGTGAATGACCTTCGGGTTGCGGAACACCGGAGCAACCTTCCAGCGGATAATGCATATCACCCAGGGAGCGCAGCTCAGGAGGAACGTGGAGGCGTACGTCGACGACATCGTGGACAAGTCAAGACAGGCAAAAACTGTGGTGGAGGACCTAGAGGATACCTTCGCCAACCTTTGGGAGGTGAACCTGAAGCTCAACCCCAAGAAGTGCGTCTTCGGGGTCCCATCGGGCAAGCTGCTCGGTTTCCTGGTATCGCACCGGGGGATCGAGGCAATCCCATGAAGGTCAATGCCATAAACAAGATGAGCGCCCCCACAACCCTCAAGGAGATGCAGAAGTTGGTGGGGGTGTGTTACCTCTTCTGGACGTTTCATCTCCAAGCTTGGCGAGCGAGCCCTGCCCTTCTTCAAGATCATGAAAAGAAAGGGGCCCTTCGAGTGGACCCAGGAGGCCTCCGCCGCCTTCGATGAGCTCAAGCTTTACCTCACGAGCCCGCCGGTCATGGTGGCACCTCGCCCTTGGGAGCCTCTGCTTCTGTACCTCTCTGCCACCCCACTCCGCGAACGCCACATTGGTGGTAGTAAGGGAGGATCAAACTAGCAAGGGCGCCAATTCAGGGAGCCCCGATGGTCACCTACCCGCAGCGTCTGGGGCCTCGCACCACTTACGAACTCCATTACCCCGCAAAAAGAGGAACCTGAGGCGAAGAGTGCAGCATCCTGCCACGAGAAGCCCAGCCCTCCTGTGGACCCGGTTCCTCCTCCGGACGACGAAACACCCCAACCACCTGAAGTCGCTGAGGAGCATGACGCCCCAGGCGGACGCACACTCGTCGAGCACCCAATATACTGCATCAAGACGGTACTGCAGGATGCACGCCTGCGCTACCCCATGCAGCAGAAGCTCCTTCTGGCGCTACTCGTCGCCTCGCGCAAGCTGTGTCACTAGTTTTAGGGACACCCGATCAAGGTCGTCTCCGCCTACCCCTTAGAGAAGATCTTACACAACCCAAATGCAACATTGAGCTTCAGGCCTTCAACATCGAATTCAGCACAACAAGGGTCATCAAGGGAGTGGCCCTCGCGGACTTCATGGCAGAGTGGATGGACGCACCAGACCGGGGGTTGGAAGGCAGCCAATCCCTTGATCCCGGTGTGGAGGCACCTGAGGGATGGACCATGCACTTCGACGGAGCCTTCACACAAAGTGGAGCGGGAGCTCGTGTCCTGCTCACTTCCCCGATGGGAGACAAGCTTCGCTACCTCGTACAGCTCTGCTTCCAGTGTGGGGAGAAGGTCTCCAACAACATAGCGGAGTACGAGGGCCTCATCGCCAGCCTCAAGGCGGCGGCGACCTTGGGGGTCCTGCGTCTCACCATGACGGGCGACTCTCAGCTCCTCGTCAACTTCTCCAACAAAGAGTACACACCAAAGGACGAACACATGGAGGCATATCTGCAAGAGGTACCTAAGATTGAGAAACGTTTTCTGGGCCTGGAGCTGAAGCACGTCCTGCATGGCGAAAACAAGGAGGCGGATGACATCGCCAAGAGAGCTTCACGTCGTGAGGCTCAAGAGCGAGGAGTCTTTGAGGAGTGACTCTTCAAGCCTTCCGCGATGTCGTCGCCTGAGTACCTGGTGCCACGCGGAGAGGAGCTCCCCCAGCACCACTTTCGGGGGATCCGATGTTGGAAATATGCCCTAGAGGCAATAATAAATTAGTTATTATGATATTTCTTAGTTCATGATAATAGTTTATTATCCATGCTATATTTGTATTGATTGGAAACACAATACTTGTGTGGATACATAGACAAAACACTGTCCCTAGTAAGCCTCTAGTTGACTAGCTCGTTGATAAAAAATGGTCAAGGTTTCCTGGCCATAGGCAAGTGTTGTCACTTGATAATGGGATCACATCATTAGGAGAATCATGTGATGGACTAGACCCAAACTAATAGACGTAGCATGTTGATCGTGTCATTTTGTTGCTACTGTTTTCTGCGTGTCAAGTATTTGTTCCCATGACCATGAGATCATATAACTCACTAACACCGGAGGAATGCTTTGTGTGTATCAAACGTCGCAACGTAACTGGGTGACTATAAAGATGCTCTACAGGTATCTCCGAAGGTGTTCGTTGAGTTAGTATGGATCAAGACAGGGATTTGTCACTCCGTATGACGGAGAGGTATCTCGGGGCCCACTTGGTAATACAACATCACACACAAGCCTTGCAAGCAATGTGACTTAGTGTAAGTTGCGGGATCTTCTATTACGGAACGAGTAAAGAGACTTGCCGGTAAACGAGATTGAAATAGGTATACGGATACTGACGATCGAATCTCGGGCAAGTAACATACCGAAGGACAAAGGGAATGACATACGGGATTATATGAATCCTTGGCACTGAGGTTCAAACGATAAGATCTTCGTAGAATATGTAGGATCCAATATGGGCATCCAGGTCCCGCTATTGGATATTGACCGAGGAGTCTCTCGGGTCATGTCTACATAGTTCTCGAACCCGCAGGGTCTGCACACTTAAGGTTCGACGTTGTTTTATGCGTATTTGAGTTATATGGTTGGTTACCGAATGTTGTTCGGAGTCCCGGATGAGATCAGGGACGTCACGAGGGTTTTTGGAATGGTCCGGAAACGAAGATTGATATATAGGATGACCTCATTTGATTACCGGAAGGTTTTCGGAGTTACCGGGAATGTACTGGGAATGACGAATGGGTTCCGGGAGTTCACCGGGGGGGGGGGGGGCAACCCACCCCGGGGAAGCCCATAGGAATTGAGGGTGGCGCACCAGCCCTAAGCGGGCTGGTGGGACAGCCCAAAAGAGCCCTATGCGCATTGGAAGAAAAATCAAAGAGAAAAGAAACAAAAGAGGAGGTGGGAAAGGGAAGAAGGACTCCACCTTCCAAACCAAGTAGGACTCGGTTTGGGGGGGAGACCTTCCCCCATAGGTTCGGTCGACCCCCTTGGGAGTCCTTGGACCCCAAGGCAAGGCTCCCCCTACTCCTCCTATATATAGTGGGGTTTTAGGGCTGATTTGAGACAACTTTGCCACGGCAGCCCGACCACATATCTCCACGGTTTTACCTCTAGATCGCGTTTCTGCGGAGCCCGGGCGGAGCCCTGCTGAGAGAAGATCATCACCAACCTCCGGAGCGCCATCACGCTGCCGGAGAACTCTTCTACCTCTCCGTCTCTCTTGCTGGATCAAGAAGGCCGAGATCATCGTCGAGCTGTACGTGTGCTGAACGCGGAGGTACCGTCCGTTCGGCACTAGATTGTGGGACTGATCGCGGGATAGTTCGCGGGGCGGATCGAGGGACGTGAGGACGTTCCATTACATCAACCGCGTTCACTAACGCTTCTGCTGTACGGTCTACAAGGGTACGTAGATCACACATCCCCTCTCGTAGATGGACATCACCATGATAGGTCTTCGTGCGCGTAGGAAATTTTTTGTTTCCCATGCGACGTTCCCCAACAGTGGCATCAGAGCTAGGTTCATGCGTAGATGTCTTCTCGAGTAGAACACAAAAGTTTTTGTGGGCGGTGATGTGCGTTTTGCTGCCCTCCTTAGTCTTTTCTTGATTCCGTGGTATTGTTGGATCGAAGCGGATCGGACCGACATTACTCGTACGCTTACGAGAGACTGGTTTCATCGCTACGAGTAACTCCGTTGCTCAAAGATGACTGGCGGGTGTCAGTTTCTCCAACTTTAGTTGAATCAGAATTGATCGAGGAGGTCCTTGGATGAGGTTAAATAGCAACTCATCTATCTCCGTTGTGGTGTTTGCGTAAGTAAGATGCGATCCTACTAGATACCCATGGTCACCACGTAAAACATGCAACAACAAAATTAGAGGACGTCTAACTTGTTTTTGCAGGGTATGCTTGTGATGTGATATGGCCAACGATGTGATGTGATATATTGGATGTATGAGATGATCATGTTGTAATAGTTAATATCGACTTGCACGTCGATGCTACGGCAACCGGCAGGAGACATAGGGTTGTCTTTAAACTAACGTTTGTGCTTGCAGATGCGTTTACTATTTTGCTAGGATGTAGCTTTAGTAGTAATAGCATGAGTAGCACGACAACCCTGATGGCGACATGTTGATGGAGATCATGATGATGGAGATCATGGTGTGACGCCGGTGACAAGAAGATCGTGCCGGTGCTTTGGTGATGGAGATCAAGAAGCACGTGATGATGGCCATATCATGTCACTTATGAATTGCATGTGATGTTAATCCTTTTATGCACCTTATTTTGCTTAGAACGACGGTAGCATTATGAGGTGATCTCTCACTAAAATTTCAAGACGAAATTGTGTTCTCCCCGACTGTGCACTGTTGCTACAGTTCTTCGTTTCGAGACACCACGTGATGATCGGGTGTGATAGACTCAACGTTCACATACAACGGGTGCAAAACAGTTGCACACGCAGAACACTCGGGTTAAGCTTGATGAGCCTAGCATGTGCAGACATGGCCTCGGAACACATGAGACCGAAAGGTCGAGCATGAATCGTATAGTTGATATGATTAGCATAGAGATGCTTACCACTGAAACTATTCTCGACTCACGTGATGATCGGACTTGAGATAGTGGATTTGGATCATGTACCACTCAAATGACTAGAGAGATGTACTTTTTGAGTGGGATTTCTTAAGTAATATGACTAATTGAACTAATTGCCATGAACGTATTCTAATGGTCTTTGCGAATTACGATGTAGCTTGCGCTATAGCTCTACTATTTTTATATATGTTCCAAGAGAAAATTTAGTTGAAGGTTGATAGTAGCAATCTTGCAGACTAAGTTTGTAAAACCGAGGATTGTCCTCGTTGCTACGCAGAAGGCTTATGTCCTTAATGCACCACTCGGTGTGCTCCACGTCGAGCGTCGTCTGTGGATGCTGCGAACATCCGACATACACGTTTCAGATGACTACACGATAGTTCAGTGCAAAATACTTAATGGCTTAGAAGCAAGGCGCCGAAAACGTTTTAAAATGTCACGGAACATAAGTGATGTTCTAAAAAGATGAAATTGTGATTTCATGCTTGTGCCCTTGTTAACAGGTACGAGACCTCCAACAAGATTCTTTGTCCGCAAAGTAAAGGAGAAAAGCTCAATCGTTGAGCGTGTGCTCAGATTGTGTGAGTACGACAATCACTTGAAACAAGTGGGAGTTAATCTTCCAGAAGAGATAGTGATGTCTCTCCAAAGTCATTGCCAGCAAGCTGTGAGAGCTTCGTGATGAACTATAACACATCAAGGATAGATACAATGATCCTTGAGCGAATCGCGATGTTTGACACTGCGAAAGTAGAAATCAAGAAGGAGCATCAACAGTTGATGGTTTGTAAAACCACTAAGTTTCAAGAAAGGCAAGGGCTAGAAGGGATACTTCGTGAAACGGCAAAACAGTTGCTGCACTAATGAAGAGACCCAAGATTAAACCCAAACCCTAGACTAAGTGCTTCTGTAATGAGGGGAACAGTCAGTGAGGCGGAGCAACTCTAGATACTCGGTAGATAAGAAGGCTGGCAAAAGTCGAAAGAAGTATATTTGATATACATGATGTTGATGTGTACTTTACTAGTACTCCTAGTAGCATGAGGGTATTGGATACCGGTTCGGTTGCTAAGTGGTTAGTAACACGAAATGAAAGCTACGGCATAAATGGTGACTAGCTAAAGGCGAGGTGACGATACGTGTTGGAAGTGTTTCCAAGGTTGATATGATCAAGTGTCGCACGCTCCCTCTACCATTGGGATTGGTGTTAAACCTAAATAATTGTTATTTGGTGCTTGCGGTAAGCATGAACATGATTGGATCGTGTTTATTGCAATACGATTATTCATTTAAAGAGAATAATGGTTACTCTATTTTCTTGAATGATCACCTTCAATGGTTTATTGAATCTCGATCGTAGTGTTACACATGTTCATGATATTGGTGCCAAAATACACGAGGTAATGATGGTAGTACCACTTCCTTGTGGCACTGCCGCTTGAGTCATGTTTCTATAAATTGCATGAAGAGGCTCCATGCTGATGGATCTTTATACTCACTTGTTTTTGAATCACTAGTGGCATGCAACTCATACCACATGAGCAAGGCCTTGTTTTCATTGAGATGAAACAAGATAGTAACTTGTTGGAAATGATACATTTTGATGTATGCAGTCCAATGGGTGCGGAGGCACGCAGTGGATATCATTATGTTCTTACTTCACTAACGATTTGAGTAGATACAGGAGTATTTACTTAATGAATCACAAGTCTGAAATATTGAAAAGTTCAATTCAGTTTCAGAGTGAAGTTCGTCATAACAAGAGGATAAACTGTCTACGATATGATCATAGAAATGAATATCTGAGTTACGAGTTTTGGTACGCAGTTAAGACAATGTGGAAATTGTTTCGCAGTTCATGCCACCTGGAACATCATAGTGTGATGATGTGTCTGGACGTCATAGCCACACACTATTTGGTATGGTGCATACTATAATGTCTCTTATCGAATTACCACTATCGTTTATGGGTTATACATTAAAGACAACCGCATTCACTTTAAATAGGGCACCGCGTATTTCCGTTGAGATGACACAGTATAGACTGAGGTTTAGAGAAATCTAAACTGTCGTTTCTTGAAAGTTTGGGGCTTTGACACTTATGTGAAAAAGTTTCTGTCTCATAAGCTCGAACCCAAAGCGGATAAATGCATCTTCATAGGATATCCAAAACAGTTGGGTACATCTCCTATCTCAGATCCGAAAGCAAAATGTTTGTTTCTAGAAACGGATCCTTTCTCGTGGAAAGGTTTCTCTCGAAAGAATTGAGTGGGAGGATAGTAGAACTTGATGAGGTTATTGAACCATCACTTCAACCAGTGTGTAGCAGGGCACAGGAAGTTGTTCCTGTGGCGCCTACACCAATTGAAGTAGAAGCTGATGATGGTGATCATCGAGCATCGGATCAAGTTACTACAAGCCTCGTAGGTTGACAAGGTCGCGTACTACTGCAGAGTGGTACTGTAACCCTGTCTTGGAGGTCATGTTGTTGAGCAACAATGAACTTACGAGTTATGGAGAAAGCAATGGTGGGCCCGGATTCCGACAAATGGCTGGAAGCCATGAAATCCGAGAGAGGATCCATGTATGAAAACAAAGTGTAGACTTTGGAAGAACTACTTGATGGTCAGAGGACTATTGAGTAAAGATGGATCTTTAAAAGGAAGACAGACGATGATGGTGATAAGTCACTATTAAGAAAAACTCGACTTGTCGCGAAGATGTTTCCGACATGATCAAACAGTTGACTATGATGAGACTTTCTCACTCGTAGCGATGCTAAAAGTCTGTTAGAATCATGTTAGTTGTTGATGCATTATTTATGAAATATTGCACGTAGGATGTCAAAACATTGTTTCCTCGACGGTTTCCTTGAGCAAACATTGTATGTGATACAACCAGAAGGTTTTGTCGATCCTAAAGATACTAGCAAGTATGCAAGCTCCAGTGATCCTTGAATGGACTGGTGCAAGCATCTCGGAGTTGGAATATACACTTTGATGAGATGATCAAAGATTTTGGGTTTGTACAAGGTTTATGAGAAACTTGTATTTCCAAAGAAGTGAGTGGGAGCACTATAGAATTTCTGATAAGTGTATGTGGTAGACATATTGTTGATCAGAACTAATGTAGAATTTCTGTAAAGCATATAAGGTTGTTTGAAAGGAGTTTTCAAAAAAATACCTGGATTGCGCTACTTGAACGTTGAGCATCAAAGATCTATGGAGATAGATCAAAAGCGCTTAATGAAAAGTTTCAATAAGATGCATGCCTTGACAAGTTTTTGAAGGAGTTCAAAATAGATCAGCAAAGAAGGAGTTCTTGGTTGCGTTGTAAGGTGTAAATTTGAGTAAGACTCAAAACCCGACCACGGAAGAATAAAGAGAATAGATGAAGGTCGTCTTCTATGCCTTAGCCGTAGAATCTAAAGTATGGCATGCTGTGTACTGCACCTGATGTGTGCCTTGACTCAAAATCTGTTGAGAGGTACAGAGAGTGATCCATGATTGAATCACTAGCAGCGGTCAAATTTATCCTTAGTAACTAATGGACTAAGGAATTTTTATCGATTATGGAGGTGGTTAAAGAATTCGTCGTAAAGGGTTACGTCGATGCAAGCTTTGACACTAATCCGAATAACTATGAGTAGTGAAACTGATTCGTATAGTAGAGTAGATATTTGGAGCATTTCCGAATAGCACGTAGTAGTAGCATCTATAAGATGATATAAAGATTTGTAAAGAACACACGGATCTCAAAGTTTCAGAACCGTTGACTAAAACCTCTCTCATGAGCAAGACGTGATCAGACCCAATAACTATATGGGTGTTGGATTCGTTGGAATCACATGGTGATGTGAACTAGATAATTGACTCTAGTGCAAGTGGGAGACTGTTGGAAATATGCCCTAGAGGCAATAATAAATTAGTTATTATTATATTTCTTAGTTCATGATAATCGTTTATTATCCATGCTATAATTGTATTGATTGGAAACACAATACTTGTGTGGATACATAGACAAAAGACTGTCCCTAGTAAGCCTCTAGTTGACTAGCTCGTTGATTAAAAATGGTCAAGGTTTCCTGGCCATAGGCAAGTGTTGTCACTTGATAATGGGATCACATCATTAGGAGAATCATGTGATGGACTAGACCCAAACTAATAGACGTAGCATGTTGATCGTGTCATTTTGTTGCTACTGTTTTCTGCGTGTCAAGTATTTGTTCCTATGACCATGAGATCATATAACTCACTAACACCGGAGGAATGCTTTGTATGTATCAAATGTCGCAACGTAGCTGGGTGACTATAAAGATGCTCTACAGGTATCTCTGAAGGTGTTCGTTGAGTTAGTATGGATCAAGACTGGGATTTGTCACTCCGTATGACGGAGAGGTATCTCGGGGCCCACTCGGTAATACAACATCACACACAAGCCTTGAAAGCAATGTGACTTAGTGTAAGTTGCGGGATCTTGTATTACGGAGCGAGTAAAGAGACTTGCTGGTAAACGAGATTGAAATAGGTATACGGATACTGACAATCGAATCTCGGGCAGGTAACATACCGAAGGACAAAGGGAATGACATACGGGATTATATGAATCCTTGGCACTGAGGTTCAAACGATAAGATCTTCGTAGAATATGTAGGATCCAATATGGGCATCCAGGTCCCGCTATTGGATATTGACCGAGGAGTCTCTCGGGTCATGTCTACATAGTTCTCGAACCCGCAGGGTCTGCACACTTAAGGTTCGACGTTGTTTTATGCGTATTTGAGTTATATGGTTGGTTACCGAATGTTGTTCGGAGTCCCGGATGAGATCACGGACGTCACGAGGGTTTCCAGAATGGTCCAGAAACGAAGATTGATATATAGGATGACCTCATTTGATTACCGGAAGGTTTTCGGAGTTACCGGGAATGTACCGGGAATGACGAATGGGTTCCGGGAGTTCACCGGGGGGGGCAACCCACCCCGGGGAAGCCCATAGGCATTGAGGGTGGCGCACCAGCCCTTAGTGGGCTGGTGGGACAGCCCAAAAGAGCCCTATGCGCATTGGAAGAAAAATAAAAGAGAAAAGAAAAAAAAGAGGAGGTGGGAAAGGGAAGAAGGACTCCACATTCCAAACCAAGTAGGACTCGGTTTGGGGGGGGGAGACCTTCCCCCTTAGGTTCGGCCGACCCCCTTGGGAGTCCTTGGACCCCAAGGCAAGGCTCCCCCCTCCTCATCCTATATATAGTGGGGTTTTAGGGCTGATTTGAGACAACTTTGCCACGGCAGCCCGACCACATATCTCCATGGTTTTACCTCTAGATCGCGTTTCGGCGGAGCTCGGGCGGAGCCCTGTTGAGACAAGATCATCACCAACCTCCGGAGCGCCGTCATGCTGCCAGAGAACTCTTCTACCTCTCCGTCTCTCTTGCTGGATCAAGAAGGCCGAGATCATCGTCGAGCTGTACGTGTGCTGAACGCGGAGGAGCCATCCGTTCGGCACGAGATCATGGGACTGATCGCGGGATAGTTTGCGGGGCGGATCGAGGGACGTGAGGACGTTCCACTACATCAACCGCGTTCACTAACGCTTCTGCTGTATGGTCTACAAGGGTACGTAGATCACACATCCCCTCTCGTAGATGGACATCACCATGATAGGTCTTCGTGCGCGTAGGAAATTTTTTGTTTCCCATGCGACGTTCCCCAACATCCGAACCGCGGCTAGGCCTCGGGGGCTCGACTGCTCCTGGCCCTGGAGGCTCAGGCCGATGATTAGATGTAGGAACTTGGGGCGTACCTGCTCCACGACACATTGCTGGAGAAGGAGGAAATGCGGAGCGCGTGGCACGACAAGCCTCGACCTGCTGCCTATGAGACGGCGCCCTGTACTGGAGGTGCCCGAACGACGTCGCGCTACGGTGCATTTCTAGGGGGTAGGGGCGCGAGCTACTGATCGACATCCATGGATGGGACTGTGGGGACCACTCCTTTTTGCGCACACTCGCAGGTAAGGCGTTCAGGTCAGGTTTCTATTGGCCTACGATGTTGGACAACGCCACCGAGCTGGTCCAGTCTTGCGAGGCTTGCCAGTTCCATGCCAAGCAGATCCACCGGCCTGTCCAAGGCCTCCAGACCATCTCGCTTTCCTGGCCCGTTGCGGTCTGGGGGCCGGACATACTGGGGCCCTCCCCACGGGCAGCGAGGGGCTTTCGCTACCTCTACGCCGCCATCTAAAAAGTCACAAATCGGTGGAAGTGGAGCCCATGTGCACCATCCCCGCTGGGTGGGCCACCAAGTTCATCAAGGGCCTCTTGAGCCACTTCGGCGTCCCCAACCGCATCATCATCGATAACGGTTCGCAACTCACCAGTCATCTATTTAAGATTTACTCTGCAAACCTCGGTACACAAATATGCTATGCATCAGTGTCCCATCCGCGGAGCAATGACCAGGCGGAGGTCTTGTAGGGTCTCAAAGTGAGGAGCTTCAAGAAGATCGAGGCTTGTGGCCGGGGTCGGGTCGATGAGCTCCCGTCGATGCTGTGGTCCATCCGCACCACCACAACTAGACCCACCGGAGAAACTCCATTATTCCTCGTCTGCGGAGCAGAGGCAGTCCTTCCCCACGAAATCAAGCACCGGTCCCTGCGGGTCATGGCGTTCGATGAGGAGCGTCTGGAGGCTGCACGGGGGACGGACCATATGCTCAGAGAGGAGGCATGCCGCCGGGCCTCCCTCCGAGCCGCGAGGTACCGACAAGCCTTGCGGTGCTACCACTACCACAACATCCGCTCTAGGAACCTCGAAGTTGGCGATCTCGTCCTGAGGCGGTTCCAATCCAGGGAGGGCTTCCATAAGCTCTCGCCCATGTGGGAGGGCCGATTCAAGGTCGTCCACATCTCCAGGCCAGGATCCGTGCGTGTGGAGACTCAAGACGGAGTTCCCATCTAGAACGCCTAGAACATCCAACACCTCCGCAAGTGCTACCTGTAACGACTCTGCATCGCCTTTGCGCTGCCCCTGCATCGCCTTTGCATCAACCCTGCTTTGTCCTTCAGTTCTCCCAGAACCTACTTCATCCCGTGACACTCTCACGTAATAACTAGCCAAGGCTGTATATGCCCATATCCCCCCAAGGACATGGAAGGGGTCCATCCCACGCCTAGTGGGGAAGACGGAGGCAATCAACACATTCCACCAATGACTCCAGAAGCTCAGGCCCCCATGCCTCGGGGGTAGGGACACTCTCAAGGCCAAAGCGTCCTTGCGACCTCCCATATACACCCCCATCGTGACACTCTCCCGTAATAACGATCTGAGGCTGTATACGGCCAGGGCCCCCCGATGACGCGGAAGGGGTCCACCCCATGCCTAGTGTAAGACCTATGCTCAGCGCCGGGAGGGGGGGGGCTTTCCAAATGAAGCCTTTGCGAAAACTCATTTTCTTTGCCATTCTTTGTAGGATGCTCTCTTCCTTTGAGTCGAGCATTCGCCTGTCCCCACCCGCTCGTACCCCACAATCGGGGGCTGGGGGGCACGGTGTTGCCACCTCGCCAAGGGCTTGGCGCCCGGACCCTCGCGTTGCACTCATGTACGAGTCGGCAGACTCATGCCATTTGATACTCGCTCAAGAGTCCTATCCAGGCCTCGGCACACCATCCTGGAGACGAAATACATTTGGTCTTTTCTTACAACAGTTGTTTCTCTTTGGACAGGTTGAGCGCCTCAGGGGGCTCCTGAGCATCGCGCATCTGGAGCCTTACCAATCACAAGCCACTTGGCACCGAGGTGTCAGGGCCTCGCCCCGTGAGGAACGACCTTGGTAACGGGCCGCGCCTCGCGATGGCAGGGAAGTGAGTGGGACTAGGACCTTCCAACGCAGAGCTTCCTGAATGCAGACTAGGGATCTCGAGAAAACAGAATTCGGAGGGCCTCTTGAATGTCTAAGGGGGCTCCTGAGCATCACGCCTCAGGAACCTTACCGGTCACAAAGCCACCTGGTACCCGGGTGCTAGGGCCTTGTTCCGCGAGGGACGACCTTGACCGGTCGTGCCTCGCGGCAGGGAAATGTGCGGGACTGAGAACTGTCGACATAGGGCCGCTTGAATGTCTAAGGGTACTCCTGAGCATAGCACCTCAGGAGCCTTACCGGTCACAAAGCCACTTGGCACCCTGGTGCCAGGGCCTAGCCCGTGAGGAGCGACCTTGGTAAAAGGTCGCGCCCCACGGTGGCAGGGAAATGTGCGGGACTGGGCCTATTGACATAGAGCATCGACCCACTTCGCCCGGAGCGAGGAGGAACCAGCCGACCAAGAAGCCCTTCGAGCACTACAGTCATGCGTCACAACAAATAAGTTCACTACAAGCATACCAAGCTAAGTATCTGAACCAACAGAGAAGCAACAACACTAACAAAAGGGATGACCGCCCAAATCCATTACAGGCCCGAAGGGCCTATCCTAGTTTTCATGGACGTGGGACCAAAAGGAAGGAGGAGACAGCTAGCATGGAGATCCCGTAGGAGGACTGTTGCCACAGACGTCTGACACCCGCACAACGACACTCAGTTCGTGTCCTCCTCCTCCTTCACAGGCGCCGCAGGAGCAGACGGGTGGCGCCGTGCTTGGGGGCTCATCCCCGAGGTCCGGGCACGGCGGCGAGGCGGCTCGTCGTAGCTGTTGTCCTTGCTGTCACTCGTGCTCCTTCCGGAGGGGGTGTCGCTGCTGCTGGAGGCGCGGCGCCCACCGTCGGAGACGGGCTCATCCACGAGATCGTCGCGGCCGGCGTACTCCAGGTAACAACCTAGACGCTCGCGCTCGTCCCCGAAGATCTTGACGAAGAGCGTCGCCTCCCCTTCATACTTGAAGTGGAGGTAGCGCCTCCCCTTCAAGCCTTGAGCATGGGCGAGCGTCTGCCACCCGTGGTTCAGATACACATAGCCGCGGGCGGTGACCCCGACCTCCACCCAGGACGCCCCGCCGCAGCAGCCATCGGCCTGCAGCCAGAGGCCTGAGAGCCCTCCGGTCGGCATCGCTTTCACGAAGAAGCTTGGGAGCTGGAACCAGGCGATCTCCGACATATCCACCCACGTCACGAACTCCATCGCCATGTCAGGTGAATGGAGTCGCGGGAGCGGCGGCCGGGTCGCCACCACCGACCTCCCACCTCGGCCACCACGCACGCTTGCGCTCATCGGCGCACCACTGGCGCCACCGATGGTGATTCCCGTAACGGCGGAACCACGGCCACGCCCGCCGGAGGCCTACATCGACACCGCCGCGTACTTACGAGGGCGGCCTCCGCCCCTCTTGGTAGGCGGGGCAGAGTATATCCTCACCGACGCCGTGCTTAGGGAATGGAGGGTTCAAGGTGGAAGACGAAGGATACAGAGGCAATGTGAGCCTTATCACCCTCGCCGGGTTAAATACGTCACTGAGAGAAGGCTGGCATCGCCTCATGTTCCCTGGCCCACACAGTTCGTGAGGGTCGCGCCCGCGTGGCATGCAAAGAGGAGGCACCTCCAAGGAGCAATGATGGCTGTCGCATCACCCGGACGTCACATCAGTTTGACCAGGTGTGTCTCCAAGAGCCTCGGGAACCGGAAGCGTCCCCACATGGCTCCCCGGCTCGTGTGCCACCTGGCCCGCAAGAAAATTGGGCCCGCAATGCTTCAGGCCGCCCTCAAGGCTTCGCCAAGAAGCCGACCCCGGCGCGCCTTGGGCCCGGGGGCTACTGTCGGTGTTCTGGGAATGGGGGTACCCAGACATGCCTGCCTGCGGCCCAGGTCAGGCCCACTTCATCGACCATAAACTAGCAGTACCGGCACCGCTCAAGACAAGGCCCTCGCAAGGGGCCAAGTCTCGCGAGGAGGAACGACATCAAGACCCGCATGGGCCTCCCCAAATCCCCTCTGAAGCAGCGGATATTCCGAGGCGAGGCACGTCCTCAGGAGTTAAGGATGACGCAAGGGAAGGACAAGTCAGCAGCAGACATGCGGGGTAGCGAAGTTTCCCCTTTAGTGCAAAGGAGGCAAGGGCGTACCAGAAGTTCCGAAGGCATCTCCAAAAGGTTTCCATTCTGGTGCAAAAAGACCATGGCCGCCCACCGGCAGGACGGACGTCACCCATGGGCCGGCCTCTGCAGCGTTTGCAGTTACTTTGCAGGCGAAGACACCTTTGGGCAGGGGAAGCACGTCCCCTATCCCCCCCTACAAAATTGGCCATTATGGGATCCCTTCTCGCCGAAACTATAAGGGAAGAGGACCCGGGCCGCCACTATAGATAGAGGATAGTATACTTCAAATAGGGGCATCAATTGATTCACCCACTAGCACCACGCAAGGTCACCCAACCTCCGGAGGTGCCTAAGCACTCTACTAGTTCATCCACCAACCTCCCCAAGAGGAAATCCACCAAAGCAGGAGTAGGGTTTTACGCTTCACAGCGGCCCAAACCTGGGTAAACGTTCTGTGTCTCCCTAATCATCGAGTTAGTTATTTGCCTTGTCCGTCTAGTAGAGAGTCGGATCAACCGAAGCTGCCAAGTGCTCTCCATGCGCACCCCTCGTTACTAATCTATAGGGTTTTGTGGAGCCCGAAATCCAATAGCCGATGGTGCCATGGAAGATGCACGTTGGCCCCCCTCTTGAGGGACGCTCTCCCCCTCGGTCGTACTTCGCCTCAGGCTCCGCTTCGAGCACCGCAGGAGCCTTGCGCTTCGCCTCCTTGGCCTTGGCCTTCTTCTCTTCTGGTTCCGCCTCCTGAGGCCCGAGGAGTGACAGGCGACCTTCTTCTGCCCTAGCGCACTTGTTTTCCAGGTTGAACATCTCTAGTGCCGTGCTCATTTCACCACTTATGGTGAGCTCCTCCTTCATCTTGAGGTCGGTGTCTCCGTCGGAGAAGGCCGAGATAACGGCCTCGTCCGATGCCTTGGGGATCTTGAGGCGCATGACCGTGAAGCATTGTATGAACTTGTGTAGGGTCTCCCCCTTCCGCTGCTTGATGTGTTGCATGTCATTCATGGTGGGGGCGCGGTCGCTAGTGCCATGGAAGTTGGTGATGAAGCGCTCGCGTAGGCTATCCCAAGAGGTGATGGACGCCGCCCTTGAGTGCCATGGGGAACCAGCACGCCATGACCTATTTGCCTCCTCCTGCCACCCTGATGTTCAACGTGTAGAGTTGTTGGAACTCTACCGGGTCCAGGGTGGCATCGTAGCGTGGGGGCAGGTTGGGCTTGAACTTGTAGGGCCACAAAGCTGGGTAGAGCTCAGGGGCGAAGGTGAGGCATCCCACCGGTCCGACGGGTGTAGCGCGTGCGGGGGTGACCTGGTCCTATTGCTCCAACGGGTCTGCTGTGGGGACCTCGACTAGCAAGTCGAGTTCGCCGTGCCCAGTGACCCCAAGGATCAATGTTCACTGAACACAGATACTGAATAATAGAGTCTTACATCCAAGTACCGAATTATTACATCAAATGATCAGAAGGTCGGGTTCAAGCGCAAGGCCTAAAGCCAAATAAAACGGATACATCGAGTAGCGGAAACTCGTAAAGTGCTAAGCGGTGCCCATGCCATCAAGCCTACACCGACAGGCATTCTGACTCGGAAGCGTCCTAGATCGCAGGTTCGTCTCCGACGGCGTACTCATCGCCAAACTCTGGTCCTTCCATGTCTGGTCAATAACATAACCAGTGGCAAGCCAATGAGTACTTTGAATGTACTCGCAAACAGCCCATGACATATATATGGTAATGAATAACAGTAACAGATATCTCGAGTGGAATGCGATGTGGTGGTATGATCAAGTATATGCAACAAGTTAAAGAACTACTTTTGAAGAACAGGTTACAGATATCAATATATCTGACAAGGGTTGAACACACCGGGTTCACCCTATATGCCAAGTCATAGAACTTGTCATAACCTCAGTGTATTAATGAGGGCTAAACCATCCGGGTTTACCCTATATGTCAAGTCACCGAACTTGATCATATTACTGTGATTATCATGATTATAACAACACCTTTTTAACACCACGCACACACACTTGGTTTATGCGGAAACTCAGGACGTAGTTTAAGCAGCACCACCCAACTGTCCTTGAACGTGGACACGGCTATTCGAATAGTTTACACTCTGCAGAGGTAGTACACTGGACCCACGAGAAACGGAATACTTTCGTGTCATCCACGACTCGCGGTATATCACATATACCCGAGGTAAGTACCCGATCATCATCTTTCCCCTGACGATACTAGACAAAGAGATCCACTCGATTGGTACCCAGCCCACATGTTGTACGTCTTACGAGCACCGACTCTGGACTGTATCAACCATGCAGGGACCAACGGTGTGCCTAGAACTCATAATAATGGCATAATCGTCCTACCCGCCACTAGTAATGTGGCTCTTTGCTAGCACCGACCAGAGTAATCAACAAAGCCCCCTCCCATAAAGGGGTATAGTGGTCGTACTGGTAAGGTTGGGACGGTCGACACATCATAAATCTAATCCATTTCCGAAACCATACTCACACCAAAATCACCGGTGCATCACTTCACCAAGAGTGATCACCAACTCATCATCACCCTCGGGCATTAGTGGCACCCGACGGGGTTTTCATAAACTCTTTGTTTAACTCATCATTATGCTCATGATAAGAAACTCTATTATCACTTGTCAACAAGATAATATCATGACCGTCACGGGGTAGGGTCAAGCTCAATGAAGTGATTATACTCTACTAGTCAACATGACAGTAGCATGATCCTCGTAGATGGTAGGACCAAGCTCATCATATTTGTGCTCCGAGGAGCCATGTGAATATCACTACTATAATGAAAGTGCTTCGAAGAAGCCTTCGGTACCATCACATCAATGATGAACCGGTACTGTGATCCCATGCAACGGAAAATATTTGCTATTCTAGCATGCATCATTTTATTTACTTAAGTCATGGCAAAAGGGCATGCTTGCCTTGATCAGCTAGGTATCCGGGGTCTTCGAGGTCTTCCGCTCCGGATCCTCCGTCACTCGGTAACTTTACCGTCGAGAAAGGAATACATAAATACTAGCTTTTACTAAAACAGTCCACAAAGTGCTTATAAAAATGTTGCAAGGCTTGAATAAATTCAGGTTATTATTTTGAAAAATGTTTCCTATTGTCTTATTAGCTAGGCATATTTATTTAAAAGCAAACAGAAGCAAACAAATGCTTTTTAATATCATTTTATTATACCAAAATAGTTTCTGTCTTGGATAAATGCCAACTATTACAGAATCAAATACTACTCATTTTTAGAAAAATACTGGTGGAAGAATTATATTTTTCCACTGTCTAAATCTTTTTATAAAAATAATTTAGTTTCAGGATTAAAAGGAAAATAAAAAGGCTAGGGGAACAGATCCAGCCGGCCCAGCCAGCAGGCCTGGTCACCAGGCGCGCGCGGGCCAGGTTCAAACCTGACCTGCGGGCCCGTGGGGTCAGCGTCAGCGGCTGCGCGCGCTGGCTGCCCCAGGACACCGACAGGTGGGCTCCACCTGTCGGGTCCTTCTCCTACCTCCAGCCAGAGAGGTGGAGATGGACGCCGGTGAGGCTGCCGTTGTCCTCAGGCCTAGCTAGGAACGGGAACGGGTTCCTCGTGCCTCCGCCTACCTGCTCGTAGTCGGGACGTCACCAGAGATGGTCTGGGTCGCCGGCGACGAGGTGCTCGTGGCGGAAGGGTTTCGGGTTCGTGTAGAACTAGGGGCTAGGGGTATGGATTTGCTCGGGAGAGTTAGGGGAAACGTTCCTGGTGTCGAGGGGAGTGTAATGAGAGGTCGGGTAGCGCAGGAGCCGACGTGTAGGCAGAGATCGACCGGAGCTCCGAGGTGGAGGGGCCTCGGTCGATCTCGAGCGCCGGGGCTCTGAGAGCTCGATTGGGCGGCTAGGGAGTGTCTACTGGTCGTGCTGAAGCTGCTTGGAGGGTGCTGGAGTGTCGGGGGGGGGTCTATTTATAGACCAACGACGGTGACCCGACTCCGGCACGCCGGTGACTTACCGTGGCACGCGTGCCAGCACAGTGAGGTGCTGGCCACGAAACCACGGGTTCGGGACGTGGTTCAGGGCCTCCTGGTGCAACGGCCGCAGAGGGAGAGCGAGTGGGGACGAGCTGCAGCAACCGTGCATGCTCGGCCGCGTCGGGCACGCACGGGCACGCTTCGCCTGAGCTCTTGCGCGAGGGGGAGAGGGTCCCTGTGGTAGCTTTGCACTGAATGGTTTTCGGGGGTGTGCTTGGACACAAGTGGGGAGGCTGGGACCGGCTGGAGCGTCGGCCCCTTGAGGGTGGCTCTCTGCAGCGCGCCCAGAGCATAGTTTTGGCATGCCACGGCATGCTGGCTCGCTTTGGGGCACTTGGGACGTATCCTCTATGTCCTGAGTGTTGCTGGGAGTGAGCCTAGCCGTTGTGGTTTAGTGGGAGCTCGAGCTGGTCAAGGGAGCAAGGAACACTAGTGTTGCCAGTACTGTCCTGCAGCTCAAATTGGAGTTCTTGTCGCTTGTGCTTGGAGTTGGGGAGGGGCTGGTGGACTGGGTGCTCAGGGTGTTCTGGTGCTCTAACCCACCAAGTTTGGGGCCTTGACATTGGGTAAAACAGTGGCTAGGAAGGTTTTTACCTTCGTGTCAGTAGGTGTTCGACAGTGACTTGGGGTGCTTCCACTCCACCACTGTAAATGAAACTTAACAGGTTTGGTCTTGGGGTAAAAACATGGGGTTCCACCAAATCTGAGGTCCATTGGACAAGTTTGGCTTTGCAAACTTGAACATGTCTCTAAATGACCAGTACTGTCCTTTACAAAGGAAGTGTGGCCAAACAGAGTCTCACAAATCCCATTTTTGGTGTGGAGTCCTCATTTGGGGTGTTAGACACCTCTGCAAAGTTTCAGCTCCATTGGAGAAACTTTGCAATGTAGAGTTGTTCCACCTCTACTCTTGACAGAGAGGGTTTTGGGCTCTCTAAGTGCACTTACCCACCTTGGATCAAGGTGAGATTTTAGGTGAGCACCTAATATGGTTTGGGCGGGCTCCTGTAATTTTATGGGAATTTACTGAGATAATTTCCTTTGGAAACATCTCAAAAGCTAAAACAGACAGAAATGGTTTTCAGGGTTTTACTCAAATAATATTAATATAAAATAGGGTTGAAAATATTATGTATGGAAAATATATGTCCTTCTGAGCTTCCATGAATTTACTCAGAATTTTCTAAGGCAGGAAAGTAATCTTCCTTCTGGAAATATCATTACTGGCCTTAGAAATAGACATAGATATAAAATAGGAAAATAATATTTTAAATCACCAAATAATGTTTTTAAAAGATGAAAATGATATTAGGATCAGATCACCAACTTTGGTTGGAAGTGCCACTTGGCTTCATGAGCTTGTAGTGTATCCCAACATGATGAAGGTGATCTTGATATAAAGGAAAAGGGTTTTTGATGAGAGCAAACTAATGAGTTTTACATGGGTTGGAGTCATCAAACAAGCAAGCATACACTCAAACAAGGGCTGACATTGCACTCACAACATTAATTGAAAAAGTTTTAACAAGCTCTGATTTTTGCAACACAGAAAACTTGGGGTGAAAAATAGGGTGTGGCAGACCTATCCCCCTTACAAGAATCTCGTCCCCGAGATTCCTAAGCTAAGCGTTAAACAGATCGGGAAATTCCGATGATAGTCTTCACGTTCCCATGTGGCTTCTGCTTCAGTATGGTTGCTCCACTGAACCTTGAAAAACTTGATGGTGCGGCTTCTGGTGCACCGCTCTGCTTCGTCCAAAATGCGGATCGGTCTCTCGCGGTAGGTAAGATCCGGTTGAAGGTCAATAGCTTGATGATCAATGTCCTTGTAAAGATCGGGACGGTTCGGCACTAGCAAACACTTCCTGAGCTGTGACACGTGGAACACGTTGTGCACACTCGAAAGTTCAGGAGGTAGCTCCAACTGATAAGCTACTTCCCTGCGCCTTGCCGTGATCTTGAAGGGTCCAATGAACCTTGGAGCTAGCTTCCCCTTGACGTGGAAACGCTTGGTCCCCTTGAGAGGCGTGACTCGCAAGTACACTTGGTCTCCGGGAACAAACTCCATGTTTGTGCGGCGAGGGTCCGCATAGCTCTTCTGCCTTGACTTAGGTGCCTCCAAGTTCTCTCGGACAAGCTGAACCTTGTCCCCTGCTTCCGGCAGTGCTTCTGGTCCGAAAACTAGCCCTTCACCGGTTTCGGACCAATTGAGCGGGGTGCGGCATTTCCGCCCATATAATGCTTCGAATGGGGCCATTTGAAGACTGGACTGGTAGCTGTTGTTGTAAGAGAACTCAGCAAATGGTAGGCAGTCTTCCCACTTGGCACCATGGACCAAAACACAAGCGCGGAGCATGTCCTCAACTATCTGGTTCACCCTCTCGGTCTGTCCGCCCGTCTGCGGGTGGAAAGCCGTACTGAAGGAGAGTTTGGTTCCGAGAGCTTCTTGAAACTTCTTCCAGAATCTTGAGGTGAACTGCGTGCCGCGGTCGGACACGACCTCTTTGGGAACTCCATGGAGACTCACCACTCGATGAATCTACACACTGGCCAACTGCCTGCCATCGTAAGTGGTGTTAACGGGCATGAAATGGGCCACCTTGGTCAAATGATCAACTATGACCCAAATGGAGTTATGACCCTTATTCGACCGGGGCAACCCGGTGATGAAGTCCATGCCGACTATATACCACTTCCATTCCGGCACTTGAAGAGGTTGTAGCAATCCAGCGGGTCGCTGGTGTTCAGCCTTGACTCACTGACATACATCGCATTTAGCGACATAGGAGCCAATTTCCCTCTTCATGCCATCCCACCAGAATCGTTCTCGGATGTCTTGGTACATCTTGGTACCACCTGGATGGATAGATTACGGTGTGTCATGTGCCCCTTGTAGGATCAAGTCCTTAAGTTCGGCCTTACGCATAAGCGCTTCCCGTACCATAATACTCCTTGCTCATCAATCGAGAATCCTGGGGCTTTGCCTTCTCGCACCTTCCTCTTGAGGCCTTCGATACTCTTGTGCCCCTTCTGGGCTTCCTTGATGTCGTCTGCCAGAGTAGGCTTGACTTCAAGGTTGGCCAGGTACCTTGGTTCGACTATCTCAAGTCCTAAGCCCTCCATCTCTTCATACAAGGCGGGTAACCTTTCCTTGAGCGTGACATTCAAGGAGCCTGCCTTCCGGCTCAAGGCATCGGTACCACATTTGCCTTGCCGGGATGGTACTGAATGCCGAGGTCATAATCCTTGATTAACTCAAGCCATCTCCGTTGTCTCATATTCAGCTCCCTCTGGGTGAAGATATACTTCAGACTCTTGTGATCTGTATATATCTCGCATCGCTTTCCCAGAAGGTAATGTTGCCACGTCTTCAGAGCATGCACTACAGCTGCTAGCTCAAGATCATGGGTGGCGTAGTTCTCCTCATGCAGTCGCAGTTGCCGTGACAAGTATGCCACGACCCTGCCATCTTGCATCAGGACTCCACCGAGCCCAGTTCCCGAGGCATCACAATATATCACAAATTCCATGTTGATGTCCGGAGTAGCCAATACCGGGGCGGTAGTTAGCCTCTTCTTCAACTCCTGGAAGCTTGCTTCACACGTCGGTGTCCACTCGAACTTCCGGCCTTTCTTCAAGAGCTGAGAAATAGGTCGAGCGATGCTGGAGAATCCTTCGACGAACTTGCGGTAGTATCCCGCGAGCCCGAGGAAACTCCTGACATCCTTCACGTCCTTGGGTGATTCCCAGTTGGTCACTGTAGAAATCTTGGACTGATCCACGGCTAACCCGCGTGCCGTCAGGGTATGACCCAGAAATCCAACTTCGTTCAGCCAGAACTGACACTTGCTGAATTTGGCGTAAAGTTGGTGCTCTCAAAGCTTTCCCAGAACTAGCCTCAGGTGTTGCTCATGCTCTTCTTCAGACTTGGAGAAGATTAGTATGTCATCGATGAACACGACGATAAACTTGTCCAAATATTCCATGAAGACCTTGTTCATGAGGTACATGAAGTAGGCTGGGGCATTTGTCAAACCGAAGGGCATGACCGTGCATTCATACAGACCGTACCGGGTCACGAATGCAGTCTTGGGTATATCTTCTGGTCGGATCTTTAACTGGCAGTATCCCAATCAGAGATCGATCTTGGAAAATACCCTGGTCCCGTTTAACTGGTCAAACAGGTCTTTGATCTTGGGGAGTGGATACTTGTTCTTAATTGTTACTTCATTAAGGGAACGGTAGTCGACGCAGAGTCGAATGGTACCATCCTTCTTCGAAACAAACAGAACAGGTGATCCCCAAGGTGACGCACTCGGACGAATGAACCCTTTCCTGAGTTGCTCATCTAGCTGTTTCTTCAGCTCTGCCAACTCCTCAGAACCCACCCTGTAAGGCTTTTTATAAATAGGCCTCGATCCGGGCATAAGCTCAATGATGAAGTCAATGTCTCGGTCAGGAGGCATTCCGAGTAGCTCGTTAGGAAAGACGTCCAGGTATTCACAGACTATAGACACTCGATCAATCTCTACCTCGGAGAGACTGTTGACTCGAGGTGCGTGAGCCGATACTGGCTCGGAGACGAACTTAACCTTGACCCCTTGGTTGCTTATCATGGTGATGGCCCTGTTGGCACAGTCCAAAAGACTCTGGTGCTTGGCCAACCAATCCATACCGAGGATTACTTCCACACCTTGTGATTTCAGCACAATGAAGTCTGCCAAGAAACTCGTCCCATTGATAACTATCTCGACCCTTCTACACCCTAGGTTGGTCCTTAATACTGCTCCCGGGGTTTGGGTTGCCGTCTGCCCGCGGAGTAAAGTAGGTTTTTAACCGCATTTTCCGCAAACCCTTGAGTAACAATAGAATGCGAGGCACCACAATCAAACAACACTGTTGCTGGAGTTGAGTTGACGAGGAACGTACCCAGAATGCAGTCCGGGTCTTCCTGTGCTTGTTCTGCAGTGATGTGATTGATCCGGCCCCTGCCATTGAACTGTTGGTTGCGGGGGGCCTCGTTCCTCCCTGGTGCACCTTGACCGGGGTTGGGTGCATTCGGACGCGGTGCGTCGGGCTTCTTGTTAGGGCACTGCCTGGAATAATGCCCAGTCTGACCACACCCAAAGCAGGTGACTTGCGGCGGAGGGTTGGTCTTGACTCCACCGTTCCTTGGTGGTTTGACTACCAGCTTGACTTGCTACTCAGGCTGATAATTCTGGCGGAACACCGGGTACTTGTAATGTTGCTGCTAAAAGTTGGGTCTAGCAGGTGCTGACCGCCACGGTCTTGGTCTTGCGTTACCGGGTCCTTCACTGCCTATCAGCTTGCGCTTGCGGGTGTCGTCCATTGCACGACGCTTGTCTTCCTGCATAAGCACCTTGTTAACCAACTCGCTGAAAGTCTGGCAGTCGCAAACCACCAGCTGGTATTGCAGGTACTGCTGTAACCCTTCCATGAAGCGTTCCACCTTAGCGGCCTCAGTGTTAACGTCTTCAGGTGCATACCTTGACAGGAGATTAAACTTCTGCAGGTACTCCTTAACAGTTCCACTGCCTTGCCTCAAGGCTCGGAATTCCCGCTTCTTAATGGTCATCAGTCCAAGCGGAATGTGAGCCACGCGAAATCCTTCCTTGAACATCTCCCACGTGATGACTTGCCCTGCCCGCTTGATCTGGAATCCATCCCACGATGCCCTGGCGGTGCCTCCGAGACAGTGAGAAGCATAAAGAACATTCTCATGATCATCTGTGCACTTGACCATCGCAAGGAGGTTTTCAATGGTGCGAATCCAGTCATCGGCGTCCAGGGGTTCAGTCGACTCCATGAATATGGGGGGCGTAGTCCGCATAAACTCAGAAAGAGTAGAGCGACCACCGCCATACTCATTCCGCGGCGGGTTGTCCTCCAGGACTTGAGTCAGCTGCTGGATAGCGGCATTGCTGGCTTGACGCTCCTCCCGAAAAGCTTGAAGAAACTGAGCCATCGTCAAGTTCTCAGGAGGAGGTGGTGGCGGGAGGTCTCTAGGCTGCTCATGGTGACCTCCGGCGTGAGCTTCTCCTTCGGTTCCCTGCGGTGTCCCTGAGGAGCCGGCGCCGGGGTTGCCGAAGGTGCTGTTGCGGGTTGCGTTCACCATCCTGTCATAAGAATAGACAGGTCAAAACGCCACCTAGCTTGGGAGTACAAGGATTTGCTCCTAGTAAGAGGGGGTCCAATACGTGCATGTGCCAAGTTTTTAAAACCAAAGTTTTTGACAACTGGAAATTGCATTCATGACAACTAGGTGACGTAGTCACTTACAAACTGCCCAAGGCAATAGGTGACTTACATCAAGCACACATACGCAAATTAAAAATGGATACAAGGATACCCTATACTTGGGTATTCCGAATCGCCTACGCGAAAACCTACGCGGCGGACTGCTCGGTCTCAAAGGCGGACTCAACAGGATCCTCATCTTCATCAACATCCTCTTCCTTTATAGGAGTGGAAGAAAGAATCCGCACGTCTCGGCGTCTCTTGAGCGAAGCGGCAAAGATCTCAGTGTACTCTTCCGCTGTCAGGCGTCGACTCCGAAGAGGGACTGCCTGGATGGGTAACACACCACCTCTAGTGGCATCAGCTGGCCTGCCTTCAGGTGCGCCTGCCTTCTTTACTCTGCGGTTCTGCATCTTCTCAGTGTGGAGCAGACCTTTGACTAGGTGCAGCTCTTGGCGAAGCTTGACTGATTCCTTAACTAGGAAGTGTGTCAGGGTGTCTGATGAGAGGCTGAAGTAGGTCTGAAACCTTAGTGGCATCCCATCCTCCGTGGCTGGGGTGAGTGTCCAGCTCCCATCCACTCCTTCCTTAATGAAAGGTAGATGACGAGTGACAGGCTCATTAGCCATCTCAGGGAGGATGCCGCGGAGTTGCACGAGCGCCTCTCATGCAGCTGTCTCCACTGCCAACATCAGCCCTCCCATCTGTGGTCCTGCAAAGAACCAACTAGACGGGGAGTCATTAGCCTTCACTACCTTGGTGTCGGCGTTGACCCAGTGCTCGTGGTATAGGAAGATGGGCGTACGTCGTACGTGGCACTTCTCGAGACAATCCACCAGGAGTAGTGGAAAGCCGGTCTCCAGAAGCGTCTCAGGTACGGCAGCCATGTACAAGGCATAGGAGAGAAATCAGAAGGTTGCCTGTGCAAGAGTCTTGTGCAAGGCTGGCGTCCTAACATTCTCGGCTAACGTCCATGCAATCTAAGGCTTCCTGTAGTCAGGATGGCTCTGATACCAGTTCTGTGGGGACCCCGACTAGCAAGTCGAGTTCGCCGTGCCAAGTGACCCCAAGGATCAATGTTCACTGAACACAGATACTGAATAATAGAGTCTTACATCCAAGTACCGAATTATTACATCAAATGACCAGAAGGTCGGGTTCAAGCGCAAGGCCTAAAGCCAAATAAAATGGATACATTGAGTAGCGGAAACTCGTAAAGGGCTAAGCGGTGCCCATGCCATCAAGCCTACACCGACAGGCATTCTGCCTCGGAAGCGTCCTAGATCGCAGGTTTGTCTCCGATGGCGTACTCATTGCCAAACTCCGGTCCTTCCATGTCTGGTCAATAACATAACCAGTGGCAAGCCAATGAGTACTTTGAATGTACTCGCAAACAGCCCATGACATATATATGGTAATGAATAACAGTAATAGATATCTCGAGTGGAATGCGATGTGGTGGTATGATCAAGTATATGCAACAAGTTAAAGAACTACTTTTGAAGAACAGGTTACAGATATCAATATATCTGACAAGGGTTGAACACACCGGGTTCACCCTATATGCCAAGTCATCGGACTTGTCATAACCTCAGTGTATTAATGAGGGCTAAACCATCCGGGTTTACCCTATATGTCAAGTCACCGAACTTGATCATATTACTATGATTATCATGATTATAACAACACCTTTTTAACACCACGCACACACACTTGGTTTATGCGGAAACTCAGGACGTAGTTTAAGCAGCACCACCCAACTGTCCTTGACCGTGGACATGGCTATTCGAATAGTTTGCACTCTGCACAGGTAGTACGCTGGACCCACGAGAAACGGAATACTTCCGTGTCATCCACGACTCGCGGTATATCACATATACCCGAGGTAAGTACCCGATCATCATCTTTCCCCTGACGATACTAGACAAAGAGATCCACTCGATTGGTACCCAGCCCACATGTTGTACATCTTACGAGCACCGACTCTGGACTGTATCAACCATGCAGGGACCAACGGTGTGCCTGGAACTCATAATAATGGCATAGTCGTCCTACCTGGCACGACCCCATCACGAGAGTGACACCGATCACTCCCGCCACTAGTAATGTGGCTCTTTGCTAGCACCGACCAGAGTAATCAACAAAGCCCCATCCCAAAAAGGGGTATCGTGGTCGTATTGGTCAGGTTGGGACGGTCGACACATCATAAATCTAATCCATTTCCAAAACCATACTCACACCAAAATCACCGGTGCATCACTTCACCAAAAGTGATCACCAACTCATCATCACCCTCGGGCATTAGTGGCACCCGACGGGGTTTTCATAAACTCTTTGTTTAACTCATCATTATGCTCATGATAAGAAGCTCTATTATTACTTGTCAACATGATAATATCATGACCGTCACGGGGTAGGGTCAAGCTCAATGCAGTGATTATACTCTACTAGTCAACATGACAGTAGCATGATCCTCGTAGATGGTAGGACCAAGCTCATCATATTTGTGCTCCGAGGAGCCATGTGAATATCACTACTCTAATGAAAGTGCTTCGAAGAAGCCTTCGGTACCATCACATCAATGATGAACCGGTACTGTGATCCCATGCAACGGAAAATACTTGCTATTCTAGCATGCGTCATTTTATTTACTTAAGTCATGGAAAAGGGCATGCTTGCCTTGATCAGCTAGGTATCCGGGGTCTTCGAGGTCTTCCGCTCCGGATCCTCCGTCACTCGGTAACTCTACCGTCGAGAAAGGAATAAATAAATACTAGCTTTTACTAAAACAGTTCACAAAGTGCTTTTAAAAATGTTGCAAGGCTTGAATAAATTCAGGTTATTATTTTGAAAAATGTTTCCTATTGTTTTATTAGCTAAGCATATTTATTTAAAAGCAAACAGAAGCAAACAAGTGCTTTTAATATCATTTTATTATACCAAAATAGTTTCTGTCTTGGATAAATGCCAACTATTACAGAATCAAATACTACTCATTTTTAGAAAAATACTGGTGGAAGAATTATATTTTTCCACTGTCTAAATCTTTTTATAAAAATCATTTAGTTTCAGGATTAAAAGAAAAAGAAAAAGGCGAAGGGAACAGATCCAGCCGGCCCAGCCAGCAGGCCTGGCCACCAGGCGCGCGCGGGCCAGGTTCAAACCGGACCTGCGGGCCCCTGGGTCAGCATCAGCGGCTGCGAGCGTTGGCTGCCCCAGGACACCGACAGGTGGGCTCCACCTGTTGGGTCCTTCTCCTACCTCCAGCCAGAGAGGTGGAGATGGACGCCAGCGAGGCTGCCATTGTCCTCAGGCCTAGCTAGGAACGGGAACGGGTTCCTCGTGCCTCCTCCTACCTGCTCGTGGTCGGGACGTCACCGGAGATGGTCTGGGTCGCCGGCGACGAGGTGCTCGTGGCGGAAGGGTTTCGGGTTCGTGTACAACTAGGGGCTAGGGGTATAGATTTGCTCGGGAGAGTTAGGGGAAATGTTCCTGGTGTCGAGGGGAGTGTAATGAGAGGTCAGGCAGCGCAGGAGCCGACGTGTAGCGGGAGATTGACCGGAGCTCCGAGGCGGAGGGGCCTCGGTCGATCTCAAGCACCGGGGCTCTGCGAGCTCGATTGGGTGGCTAGGGAGTGTCTACTCATCGTGCTGAAGCTGCTTGGAGGGTGCTGGAGTGTTGGGGGGGTCTATTTATAGGCCAAGGATGGTGACCCGACTCGGGCACGCCGGTGACTCACAGTGGCACGCGTGCAAACACAATGAGGTGCTGGCCGCGAAACCACGGGTTCGAGACGTGGTTTAGGGCCTCCTGGTGCAACGGCCACAGAGGGAGAGCGAGTGGGGACGAGCTGCAGCGACCGTGCATGCTCGGCCGCGTCGGGCGCGCACAGGCACGATCACCTGAGCTCTTGCGCGAGGGGGAGAGGGTCCCTGGGATAGCTTTGCACTGAATGGTTGTCGGGGGTGTGCTTGGACACAACTGGGGAGGCTGGGACCGGCCGGAGCATCGGCCCCTTGCGGGTGGCTCTCTGCAGCGCGCCCAGAGCGTAGTTTTGGCATGCCACGGCATGCTGGCTCGCTCTGGGGCAATTGGGTTGTTTCCTCTATGTCCTGAGTGTTGTTGGGAGTGAGCCTAGTCGTTGTGGTTTAGTGGGAGCTCGAGCTGGTCAAGGGAGCAAGGAACACTAGTGTTGCCAGTACTGTCCTGCAGCTCAAATTGGAGTTCTTGTCACTTGTGCTTGGAGTTGGGGAGGGACTGGTTGACTGGGTGCTCAGGTTGTTCTGGTGCTCTAACCCACCAAGTTTGGGGCCTTGACATTGGGTAAAACAATGGCTAGGAAGGTTTTTACCTTCCTGTCAGTAGGTGTTCGACAGTGAATTGGGGTGCTTCCACTCCACCACTGTAAATGAAACTTAACAGGTTTGGTCTTGGGGTAAAAACATGGGGTTCCACCAAATCTGAGCTCCATTAGACAAGTTTGGCTTTGCAAACTTGAAAATGAGTCTAAATGACCAGTACTGTCCTTTACAAAGGAAATGTGGCCAAACAGAGTCTCACAAATCCCAATTTTGGTGTGGAGTCCTCATTTGGGGTGTTAGACACCTCTGCAAAGTTTCAGCTCCATTGGAGAAACTTTGCAATGTAGAGTTGTTCCAACTCTAGTCTGGACAGAGAGGGTTTTGGGCTCTCTAAGTGCAATTACCCACCTTGGATCAAGGTGAGATTTTAGGTGAGCACCTAATATTGTTTGGGAGGGCTCCTGTAATTTTATGGGAATTTACTGAGATAATTTCGTTTGGAAACATCTCAAAAGCTAAAACAGACAGAAATGGTTTTCAGGGTTTTAGTCAAATAATATTAATATAAAATAGGGTTGAAAATCTTATGTATGGAAAATATATGTCCTTCTGAGCTTCCATGAATTTACTCAGAATTTTCTAAGGCAGGAAAGTAATCTTCCTTCTGGAAATATCATTACTGGCCTTAGAAATAGACATAGATATAAAATAGGAAAATAATATTTTAAATCACCAAATAATGTTTTTAAAAGATGAAAATGATATTAGGATCAGATCACCAACTTTGGTTGGAAGTGCCACTTGGCTTCATGAGCTTGTAGTGTATCCCAACATGATGAAGGTGATCTTGATATAAAGGAAAAATGGTTTTTGATGAGAGCAAAATAATGAGTTTTACATGGGTTGGAGTCATCAAACAAGCAAGCATACACTCAAACAAGGGTTGACATTGCACTCACAACATTAATTGAAAAAGTTTTTACAAGCTCTCATTTTTGCAACACAGAAAACTTGGGGTGAAAAACAGGGTGTGACAGGCGCGCTCGCGGTCCGGGACTTGCAGCGTCGGGAGCGTGCGCTTGTCTGCGCGTGGTCGAGGAGCCACCTGACGGCTCGCTTCGTCTCCTCA